>NC_085964.1:17919116-20372909 GCF_910591565.1 Cydia splendana | reverse complement strand
GGTGAGTAATTCTCAAAAAAGTGGCATCTTAACCTGTCATCGAGTTTTTGAATTGAATGTATGTTTATTTGCTCTTTTTTATATGAAATAAAAATGTATCTAGATAAACTAAACCAATTTTTATCGAGGCCCAGTTCCAGTTTTAGTTCTTTAGATTTTATAAGCACCAATTTATGTAATTAAAATATCATGCTATATAATAACATAAACAATACCTTTTAAAATGTACATTACACGGGCCTTATATATATATTTTTTTTTTTTTACAACAATATTCACGCACGAAGTTTGTCCAAGGATATTTTCACTGTAACCTATACATCCGCGGTATTGCATCTGGCTCATACACAGAAAATTTTATTTAGATTATAACTATGGCAAAATATTAGGTAAGTATCAAGCTATCCACCGTAGGGTACCATTATGACCCGAGTGTCTTAGTTTCGTAGAGACAATAAGTGGTTAAAGGCAGGAATCTGGGGTTTGTAACGGAATGTTAACTTTAACTTGTCTCGATTATTTTACGAATTTGGTATGGGGCCTAATGTAATAATATAATTTAAAGATTCTATGAAGGTTTATTCATCTATGCTAAAAGTGAGACATTCGTATTATTATCTGTTCAAGAGAAAAAATAAAAAAGAATGTATTTTTCACTGTAACTTGCTTAACTTTAACCTATACATGGATATAGGTAATTGTAAGTCTTGAAAATAACTTCTTCATTTTCCGTTCCCTTTTGAAAATTTGGGGTAAGTACTTGAAGTAGTAAAACATATTTTTCATTTTTAAAAGTAAAAAAAATACAAAAAACAATTTTTCATTAACTTTAACCTGTCGATGCCACATTCTTGAGAATCACTCAGGTATCCAACACAAACGTTTTTCTACTTGATGTCAAAGTTTACAATACAATACAAATCTTACATACTTTTTCTACTTTAGTTATACAGGAGACCTACCTATAGGTAGTGTTTATGTAAAATTATTATTTATCTCAGCCGAAAAACGTCCACTGCTGGTGCTGGACAAAGGCCTCCCCTAAGGATCTCCACAATGAACGGTCATCTTCCGGCGGTCTTTCGGCTGAGATGATGATGATTATTTATCTAGCAGATCCGTCTGCAAACGAGACTACAATTTCGAATTTAATTAGTTTAGTATGGGTTAGCACATTATTACAGGTGAATTCTCAATATAACTTGAGACTCCGGTGCCGTTAAGATGGAACATTCTTACGGTAGATGTCGCTATTCCCGCCATAAAAGGAGGGAATTGAAAAATTCGCACGCTTCCGGTAAGCTTTGGTAGCTCAGTTGTTTTAGAGCGATTGGACCGGTGTTCCACAAGGTCGCAAGTTCGAATCTTGCCCGAAGCCGTGATTTTTTCTATTTTTCCTTGAATTAAAAAATTGTAGTGTTAAGTTAGGTTTCACGCTGTCGTAAGCTGTGCGGCACCTCAACCGCGTTTTAATCCGGTGATATTAACTTGTCCCTCGACAAGCTGTAAATTCAAGTAACAGGTGCGACCATAGACTAGGTGTCTGTGGGTGCGACTGAGAGTGGAGGGATATATCACTCCATCCCGTTTCTGTGACGGATTAGTTGCGCAGTCGACTGATAACCAAAAGAGAATCAGAAGCAACATTATTTATGCATAAAATACTTCAGTTTGGGGTTATTTAACCTTTTATGTTTGTATTATCAGGATACTGACTGAATTATTAGTCCTCATTTAGCATTTTCTTCGAATGTTAAGATTATTTCTGCTCTAGGTATACAGTAGGAGGCTGACCGAGAAAGAGATGGCGGGACGAATTGGATGCATTCCAGCGGGATTGGCGGGATTTTGATCAGAACAGGGAGGATTGGATAGTTAGAGGGGAGGCCTTTGCCCAGCAGTGAAACACACAAATAGGCTAAAACACCGGACAAGTGCGAATCGGACTGGCCCACCAAGGGTCCTGTACTTTTTAGTATTTGTAGTTGTCGCTATGGCAACAGAAATACATCATCTGTGAAAATTTCAACTGTCTAGTTATCACGGTTTATGAGATACAGGCTGGTGACAGACATACAGACGGACAGTGGAGTCTTAGTAATAGGGTCCCATTTTTATTACTCTTTGGGTACGGAGCCCTAAAAAAAGATATACAGTACAACCGAGCTGACTGAGCTTAAAATAGAAACACGAGTCAAATAGTTCTATTAGTCGATAATTAGGTATGTAGATAGCAGCGTCAGCGGCTTTGACAGAAACCCTACATGGTTCTCGTACCTAAGCAGTGTTAGCAATAGCAATATATCTGGACTGGACTCATGAACTGATAAAAATTAGCCAAAGGCGCATAAGTATACCTACTATTCGGACGATAAATCGATTTCGAGGCTGAGTGATGTAGGTTTAAGTAGTAGGAATACCTATTATAGCTGAAGAATTTTAAATCCCGCCTTGACTGTAGTTTTCGTATACGAGTATGACATCTTAATTAATTACAACTACCCCGTACCGACTTTGCAATCTTCAATTTTCAAGTACATTGAATATCCTTGAGTGTACAGTGTCTTTAAATCAATTATTCCGACCGAGAAAGCAAACGTTGACAGACCTAGATCGTGACGAGAGAGCGGAATCGAAGCTATTGACCATTGGACTGTAAACACTTCACCCTTAGGCCTAGATAGGCCTCTTGGTTGTTGTTGGCAGGGAAATTGATAAGACATTCGACTTTGCGACTTTTGCGACTTTTTCACCTAAGCTTCTATTGGAGAAGTTTTAAAGAGGAAATTTTTTTTATGTTTATGCAAGGCTTTATCTACTCGTATGATAGAATAATATTCAAAAAAATATTTTTTATTAATTATTTATTTATTTAAACTTTATTGCACAAAAGAAAACTTATCGTACAAAAGGCGGACTTAATGCCAAAAGCATTCTCTACCAGTCAACCTTAAGGCACAGATAATTGTTAACTTACAAATACTAATTACTGTCGCCTGCGATATTTCTGGACCGTTACGACCTTCAAACCTTTAATAGCGTACTCAGATCTTAAAGGCCGGCAACGCACTTAAAACCTGTTGCTGGTGCCCATGGGCGACGGGAATGACTTACTATCAGACGATTTGGCTGCCCGTTTGCCTCATCATAAAAAAACTCAAAAACTATAGGTGTGGTTGTAAAATTTGAAGAGTGCTTTCGATTTCTCCGGGATCTTTTCATCTGAAGAGTTGATGACAATGGTATTTCTAATGTTTAAGCTAACTCTTCAACGACTTTGACAAATATGCAAACAAGTGACGAGTGTGCATTGTGCAAGTATTAGTATAAATGTGGTTTGTGACGACATTCTCACATTTTGTCGTTGCAAAGTGTCTTCAGTAAGGATATGATGGTCGTTCTTGTCTACGTGAAAACGTAATAAAACGATGTCCGTCACTTTCTACCCCGCGGTGTTAAACAGTGACAGTTTTTTTTATCACGTGGATAAAACCATCCATAATACGCCGGCAGAATTAGCTTGGTCCGACTCTAAATCGAGTCACTCAGTTGACTATCGAAGATGATTGCAGCCATCTTTGATAAAATGTGAGAACAAACATCATCAATTTCCTCGCATTATCCCGGCATATTTGCCACGGCTCATGGGAACCTGGGGTCCGCTTGACAACTAATCCCAAGAATTGACGTAGGCACTTGTTTTTATGCAAGCGACTGCCATCTGACCTTCCAACCCAGAAGGGAAACTAGGCCTTAATAGGATTACCTAATCCGGTTTCCTCACGACGTCTTCCTTCACCGAAAAGCGACAAGTAAATATTAAATGATATTTCGTATAAACGTTCCGAAAACCTCATTGGCCGAGGTTTGAACCTCCGGATTGAAAGTCGCACGCTCTTACCACTAGGCCACCAGCGCTACAAAAATCTGGGAACAAACATAAAAAAGCAATAAAGTAAACAAAGATACCGACAAATTGAGCACCTGTTCCTCTTTGATTTCCGTAAAAAATGCGTGGCTTTGTGTGTCTTATTATTTGTCTACCTAGCTGTCGTTTTGAACGTCGAACAAATTGTATAGCAACACTGGTACAAAAGCTCGTGGCAAATATCAGCCTACCGAAGAGTCAGTCGCGAGTGTAATCCGGACCGGCAGATGCACATCAAAGCGCGTTTGATTAATTACTGACGTCGGCTGACGCCGTTTGTGCTCCACATGCCGATACCAGGCCCTGGATAAGCATAACTGGATTGCTGAGGTGAAGTTTAACTAGTACTTTTTTCACTTTTAAGTTATGTATTTAGGTAAGCGTAGCACCAGAGGTAAGCGAGGTATCTGAGGGGTGCGAGGATGTGGAACGTAATGAAAGTTTCCACCAGAGATGTGCGAGGTGGCTGAGCTAAAAAGTCAAACTAAGGGGCATAGCTGTTGTTAATATAGGTACAGTCACGCTCCTTGAATGTTGAGCCATTTAGGGTCCTGGTTTTTCAATACTTACGCTATGGAATGTCCAATGTAGCTAGAACCCTAAATGAATCAACAATCACGAAGCGTGATGTTCATAAAATTGCCCAAAAATATTTTCTATAATGGTCATATCCAGAGAGGAAAATGGGGACTAAGTTTGTATATATATATTTATTAAGCAAAAAGTTATTACAATCAAAGTTCATAAACATTACAATCAAAGCACTAGGCACGCCTGTATCGGCTGTATCGCGTGGTGTAGCGGTCACGTGACTTCGTTTCCTTTCCTCTTAAATGGCCGAAGCGAAATGCATGGACCGCTGTGGCAAAAGGGATCAAGTGTAAAGTTTGATTGTAATGTCGATAAGCACGCTTCATTCAAAAGCATTAGCGATCCAAACTTGCAAGCGATGCAGTTCAGATGAGCATGCATTATGGCAATATAGGTTTCGGGATGAAAGGCCAAAGTTAATTGATGTACGACTCTTCAGTGTACCAATATTTGAAGTGATGGATTCCAGCGACAGACTGCAACGACCATAGACTTAGTATACATATACAAGTAGTTACAGACGCGTCACTGAGCGACCGAGACGAGGGTAAGAGAAAGAATATTTATATGAAATTTATACTACGCAATTTATCCGGTTTGCATTTCAAATGTCTTTCTTATGGAAGTGTGCCTGTGCCTATAACTCGACCATGAAAAAATGCTCGGTCGGTGATAAAGACAAAACATGGCACTCTTTTCTATTTCCTCTTATAGGAATCGCAATAAGGCTATCTTTCTTTATCAAAGCGTGTCAGGCCCTTGGCAACGACAGAACATTTTCCGTGTGTGCAACTGATAAATGTAGGTAGCAAAAGGATTACTGTCAGATCAGATCCACCCAGATCTGACATTAATCCAAATAAACTTCAGAGTCGAACACAAAGAAAAATGTTAGAGACAACTTGATCAAGTGGAAATTAAAAAGGGATTTTGGCTTGAAAGAACTACGGAGTAGGGTGTAACAGAAGTAGAAGTAACAAATCAGTACTAGGCAATGTAATATTAGTAGGTAATCTATATACTAGTGGCTCTGTGAGCTGTAGACCTCGCGAGCATATCTTATTGGGCACGATGAAAATATAGTAAATAAAAAAAACAATACGAAAAGTGTAAAAAAAATACAAAAAGTTATATCCCAGCATATAATTACTGGGGATCGAACCCAGACCTTCTGTGCAAACAAAAAAAGCGAACGTTTGCAAAATACGCCATGATGGTTCTTACTTAAGGTGACGAAATTTAGCTACTCATTCTCAAGTAAAAACTAAATATCTTAATAACTCCAAAACCAGCGAAATATATTTTCTGAATTTTTTGACATTTAATCTGTAAACATGTCTCAAAAAGAATACACTCTTATGATACCGATACGACTATTTGTATGAGCGCGAGCTATCACAACTTTTCCATTTTGAAAAATTTTCAAAAACCGGCTCGACAAAAAAAAATTATTGGTTCATAGAATTCCGTTACAAAATTTCACGAGAATCGGTTAAGAATTGCGACCTGTAGAGGAGAACATCCGGACATACAAAAGCAAAACGCCCGAGTCAAAACGTAGACCTACGCTTCGCTTCGGTCAATTATTATATTATAAGTAATAATTTTAGGACATTACTACACAAAATTACTAAGGCCCTAACAATAAGCTCAATAAGGCTTGTTTTGTGGGTACAATTACAATTTATGTATTTATCGTATTACAATGAAATATTTATAAAATTTATAACACTAAAATTTATAATAACATATAGCTACCGCGAAGTACACAACACGTTCGATATCTTCTTTGATATTTTGTTAGTTTTCTATTCTTTTGGCACTGTATACTACAGTTTACGTTTTTATATTTAAGTACACTAAATGAAGTAATAAAGAAATTATGTACCAGTTTGTAATTTATTAGCGTCCTTAAATTTGTCGGTAACTTACAGCAAGTAGAAGTTACATCTTTTAATTATTAATCTGTTACAGACTTATCGATGTTTCATTTTCCCAAACACCTGTTTATGCCACAAAAACTTCTTCTCCAAACAAAAACGTCACTTTTGGCACTGACATATCTAATCCATATCTTTTCTAGATCTATTAACTGACGTATCTTAAAGTTTTAATTGGGCCGTACCTATGTCTGGTTATGGGTATGGGTACTACCCGGGGCTTAATTGCATTTAACACCGTACAAAGTAAAGATTAGTTAGTTTAAACGACCATACAAAGAGGTAATTAAACACCTTAACTCCTACCAAACCACCAAAACCCCCATAATTACTAGTTATAAATACAAAATGATACTATCTTGGGACCTCCAGCCGCAAATAACGCGGGCTGAAAAGGCAATAAATAAGTAAACTTCCCTTAGGAGTTTTCTTTGAGATACCCGGCCTTAATAAGGATATCCGCAGGGTATCAAAGGGCCTGTCACAACTAATGGGTTCATAAGGGCGAAGTTAGGGACATCTGAATTTCTAGCCTGCGTGAATATTTGATTGGGCCGGTGTCTTTGGAGATTGACAGTAAGAAAGTTCGAGGTAAATATTGGTATCGGTGGAAAATCTGACGAATCTGCTGAATAAACAAGTAGGAAGTTTTTTTTTTTTTTTTTTTTTTTAACATAGAAATCTGAGTCGGCCGGAAAAATCCGGCCCTATTTCTCATTACCCTAAAAGCAAAAGTTTTTATAGCTAGTACAACCTAATACTAACTATTTATACAATACAACTCCGCTATTTGGCCCGACCATCGTTTGGGACTTCTACCTTCTTGTATGAAGTTTACATAAGTTAGTTAATTTCTAACCGTTTGGCTTGACAATGGAACATTTTGGTGAATTGCTTAAGAAGAAAGGGGACGCTTCTCCATACAAACGTAGTTCCCACTTTCCTCTCTGGATATTGACATTATGGAAAATATTTTCACGTAATTTGATGCATATTAACCATAGCTATGCCCCTACGTTTGACTTTTTTTCGAATTTTTGATTATTGTAAGAATTAAGAGCGATAAACAGATTTCATACATGCTCCTAACCCTTATACTTAATAATTAAGAATTAGATTTTTTAACTATGCAGCTGTGGTTGATATACAACAAATTGTGTCAATATATTTTCAATAATGTTAATATACAGAGAGGAAAATGAGGACTACGTTTGTATGAAAAGGCGATTTTGCACGGGTCCTCCACCTTCGTTTTAATCGTACATATTATCCCCATGTCCAGCCAATATTCAATCGCAAATGTACGACTGCACATTTCCGAGGACATTGGAAAACTGCCCACACTGGCGAGTGGCTTGTATTGACTTTATACTTTTTCGCACATGAATCGCTCGGACTTTGCTGGATCATTGAGTTTTCAACGGCTGTGGACATTTTATTCAGGCACCGAGTGTTAGACCAATGTGTGTTCCCTTATTTGGTAGTTTTGTTAAGCTTTTCATACCACAATAGTAAATAAAAGTCCGCATGACGGTAGCCAGCTATCGTATCGAAAGCCGTTTGAAACGCGTCTTTGTACCGACTCTTTAGCCCTACAATGCGTTTGCAGTAGATTTTTTTAAGTTTTCGTGTTGATGTTACCTTAAACAATCGATGTGAGGAATAAGTGGTATTGTAGGTACCTTCGCCCAGACTGTAAAATGTACATCGGTGGACGTTATGCCTTTTGTAATAAGGTCCACCGATGTATAGTAAAGAGTGTTGCTGTTTGTACATCCTCTGTAACTAGAATGTCGCAAGACCAAATCTTAAATCGGCCTTGAAACACTGTATCCGATATTTACCTAAATCTAATTTAAATTTATTCTGTGGAATAAAATAACACTTTAAAAGTTAAAAATCTTGTCCAAGGTTTATATCTGAACACCTAATTAAATGAAGTTACGAATTGTGATATGTAAGCTGTAATTAGCTAGAACACAAAATAAAGATACTTAAAACCAGTTTGAATCTTAGCAATGCTCTACTTGTGTAAAAAGTACCTAAACTAAACTCATTAATTACATCTAACCCATAAATGTCTCCACAAACACTTGCATTGCAGCTTGAGTTTTAAACTTTGCAACTTAGAGCTTAAAATTCAATGTCGTAGATGTCACATAGAAAAATGCAAAGTCGTTCCAAGTCACGATGGCGTCCGTTGCCACAATCACAGATAAATCTTACTAAGCGGGGACTGTCCTGACTGAAATGTAAATATATGGCCACCTAAACTTGAACTGAAAAGTTGTGGGCACTCCACAATAGAGAGTAGGGTGACAAGGCCGCGTATTTATGAGTCCCGCTGAAAGTGAACTTGCTTATCTAGTTTTGTGTGTGTTGTTATTGTGGATTTATTGTTTGCTAAGAAAATATTTTCCTAAAATTATGTCGAGTATGTTTGCCTTTTTATTTATCTTATGTTAAAATACAAACAAAAATCGTGCCTAAATAATAAAGTAAACAACATTAGCATTGACATAAACCTTTATTAATAATCGCCTAATACATAATATCTAAGTGAACAAGCCGTGTAACATAATTTTAATTTGGCCATTTTTAGAAGTAGATCCTCTTGGACACGGCAGAGCCAGAGTTGGTATATATTTTCAATAATATTATTTAAGCATAGAATGTATGCCATGATTAACATGATTTCCGGCGAGTTATGGTTCAGAGCACCAAATATCAAAATAAACATCTAACAAAATAGGCTTCCCTTTATCTTGCATAATATCGATTGTCCGAAATACACTTCGCATAGCAGGTTTCGCAGAAACATTTTTAACCGATGATACTTTTGCATAATTGTATAATTAGCATAACTGTCATGTCGCATAACATTCATTTGGCAGAATTTTGAATAGCAGAATACTAATATCGTCGATTTTACATACGCAGAATTGTATGTAGCATAAATTACATTCCACCGAATTTCTTATGGCATATTGCTCATATCGCAGACTTGAATTTAGCAGAATGTTATGCAGCAGAATAAAAGTTCTGCCGAAATTGTTACCGCATAATACTCACGTCGCTACCTGAACCTACACAAAAGGAATTGCTGCCAGAACTACAGTTTAGGTTAGGTTAGAACTGCGACCCCTACACAAAAGGAATTGCTGCCAGAACTATAGGTTAGGTTAGGTTAGAACTGCGACCCCTACACAAAAGAAATTGTTGCCAGAACTGTAGGTTAGGTTAGGTTAGAACTGCGACCCCTGCTCAATAGGAACTGTCGGAGTAGGTGTTCATTGGTGGAGTAGGGTACGGAAAATATTATTCTCATCAATACTATGCCAACGAATTATTCTGCCTAAGGAAATTGTGCGAAAAGACAGTACTTATGCCAAGTAAATATTATGCGACGCAATTTTTGGCAAAACAATTATTATTCGATTATAGGATTATTCTTCAAATCGACATTATGCCATTGCATTATTCAGTTTTACAGAATTGTGCGAAACAACAGTATGCCATGAAACTTATGCAAAAAGTAATTCTGCGAAATGATGATCCTGCCAAGGGTTGCTATGCGAAAGTAAAATATGACAATACATTTTATGCAACATATTAGTAATCCGTATTTTATATACGATCGTCCTATTACAGTTAAATGATGAAAGTTAAATTTGTTTTGTCTATACATACTTAGCAACCGGAGGCGGCTTAGGAATAGGACGATCGTAGATAAAATACATACGATGTCGGCTAGATAACGTCGGTGAAATGTCGGCGAAAATTCGATAAACTGGCGGTGAATGTCGGCCAAACGCGGCATTTGAACGTTGACTGATAGCGATCGTGAAAACATGAATAATCATTGTCAAGTTGATTTATATTGACAACGGTTAAATAATAAATAAATAAATCTGTACCTATTGAGAAAGAGGTATACATACATACATGGAAATGTGTTTTATTTCCTTGTGTAATGACGACTGAAAGTGTGAAAGGTATGGTGACATATAACTTAACAATTATTTTATAAAAAAATCTTGTTAGAGCTTATTAAATTTCATTGTAAAAATCTACCGCTTCGGAACGTGTCAAAATATTGTATATGAACAAAATTAACTGAATATGGCAATATGTCACTCATAAGCCTCCTTTATTTTGAGTCACTGTAAGTTATTTGATTTGTATATTATGAACATTGCGCATGGTTACCCTAACCGTACTTACAAGTTTTCATACCTGTGATATTTTGTGTCATTTCAAAACTTTTTTGATTTATGGGAACAGCAGAAGGCCTACACATCATATAAATCATCAAAACACTGAAATTTCAATTTAAACACGCTAAAAATACGGTCGAAAATATGTTGCGATACCCATTTTTCCCAATGTTGCATACATTGGCATTTTGCGATTCTCATTTTGAACTTTGAGCGAATGGATTAAAGGTGGAAGTAGATTGAGTGTTTGTGTCAGCATATAGAAAGTTCCAAATTCTTATTTTAAACTTTAAGTGAACAAGTTAAGGTTGAAAATAAGTTTTTGTTTGTATAAACATTAGTCGCGCAGTATTAAGTTGACACATAGGAAGTGAATAAAAGTTGGGTCGCGTCAGTCAGGATTTTCGCGTTTTGGGGTAAGTAATACAAACAGCTTTGGGTAACTTATTTCCCAACAAACAATTAGGCGACACTTAGCACTTATTTTATCACCTAAAGACATAGAACGGCTGTAGAATAGCTACATATTCTAAGCTTACAGGCTCTGGAGATATCAAGGTCTTTAAGAGGTCCATGTATAGCTTTAAGATCCTCAGTAGCCTTTTTGCCGCTATAATGCATCTTAAGCAGCTAGTATTATAGCTCAAAGTGAATTCTACCACCTTAACATCTATATGAGTAATAAGCAGCTGCAATTTTCACTTAAGGTTCTAAACAGGCGATAAAAAGTCTTTTATAGCTCCGTGTGTCGCAATCGCTACTTAACTCTCTTGTATCACTTACAGTCGAAAAGAGAAGTTACGAGTCACTATTATAGATCATGTAGTCGCAGACGAGCGTTATTCAATACCTTAGTACATCTTATACTGTTAATAGAGTCTTACTTGCAACCTTAGCCTATAGCGCCATGTTGAGATGGCCGATGAATCAATAAGCAAAACAAAAGCTATTAATTAGAACGTAAATACTTAATAGAAATCGATACTTTTACTCAATATTGGCCTAATGTTAGTATTGTTAGATTTAAAACCGAATTTCACGTATATTGTGTAATTTTTCGAAAATTAAATACGGTGGACCACAAATAATAAAATATTATATTTAGATAAATATGCAAAGGATCAGAGGCCCTTTAAAATTTTGTTAGTAATACATATAGTTATTGACAGTATAATTAATTTCGCCATCATAAATCCGCAGATAAGGCCGGCATCAGTGAACTAAAATAATTATTTGCTTTTATTTATCCGCCATTACATTTCACTTCAAGCTGTCACAGTGCAAGCTTACGAATAATAATACAAAATGGAAACATTGCAACCAAAGCAGATAGGGCTATGGAACAAATGCGGAATTACCTTCTTGAGTGTTACAAATATTGACTTTGAATGCTAATATACCATCTAAAGTTCAAAGTATCATCTATATGGCCCTACATTACTACTCAAATAGTTAGTAGTCGCTTATTTGGCACCCTTTTAAATCCTAAGTACTTTATCAACGCTATTACAGCACTGATTTAGCGCTCTTATACCTCTTATTTCTCTATTATAGCGCCGTTTTACAACCCAAGGTCATAAAAATTGTGCCCAATCCGGGGGTATTAGGGAGTTATAGCCGGCTACAACTCCTATTTTTAGAACACCAATAGAACCTCTGGAGTAATCAAACGCTTATGTAGAACTCTTTTAACCCTTATATTTAGCGCCTAATGTTAGTTGGGTTGTTGCTGGAAGATTGTCCTTGATGTGCCGTAACAAGGAAATAAAAAGCAACGTTTGTAGCAAGTGTTAGAATGAATAAATCTTCAGTAATAGAAGTCCCTAGTAAAAAAAACCGGCCAAGTGCGAGTCGGACTCGCGTTTCTAGGGTTCCGTACATAAGTCCGACTCACGCTTGACTGCACATTTGTAATAGGTTTTCCTGTCATCTATAGGTAAAGAACTATTTTGTGTATTTTTTTCAAAATTTTAGACCCAGTAGTTTCCGAGATAAAGGTCATTTGATTCATTCATTCATTCATTAAATGGTCATTTGGTCATTAAATGATCATTTTTTGGGTATTTTCTTAAATAACTTCGAAACTATGTATGTTAAAATTAAAAAAAACATATGTCCATCTTTGGGTCACTAATTTACATATGTGTACCAAATTTCAAATTAATTGGTCCAGTAGTTTCCTAGAAAATAGCCATGTGACAGACGGACAGACAGACGCACGAGTGATCCTATAAGGGTTCCGTTTTTTCCTTTTGAGGTACGGAACCCTAAAAAAGGAGAGCTCTCCTGAACACCATTGCAAATAGACGCGGAAAAGTGATTGGACACTTAATACGACACGACCACTTCTTTAAAACTATCCTGGAGGGGCGGATAGGACGCAAGCAGGGAAGAGGAAAACCCAGACGCAGCTTTTTGGAGCAAGTGAAAGAAAAAGTAGGGGTCGTGCCGTATCAAAACGTCAAAGAGCTGGCGCAAGATGGGGAAAGATGGAAGATACTCCACCGACAAAAGAATAACTCTTAAGTTAATGATGATGACGAATAGAAGTCCCTATATTTACCTTGTGCATATTAATAAAAAACATCTTGCGAAGTCGTTTTTACCTGTAACAGAAACAGAGAAATTAGTAAATTTTCTGTGAGAAATCTCTACACCTTATAAAACAAACTAAACAAAGTCCCCCTCGGCGTCTGCCTATCTGTAGTCTGTATGTTCGCGATATAATCAAAAACTACTGAACGGATTTTCATGCGGTTTTCACCTATTAATAGAATGATTCTTCAGAAAGGTTTACGTAGGTATATAAATTTGGCTTATTGACCCGTGCGAAGCCGGGGCGGGTAGTATATAAGTTACAATTCCTTAAAAAAAAATTTTTTTATTTTATTTTATTTTAAAATATGTTATAAAATAGGTTAAACATTGTATAAAATTGGCAATAGCTTAGGTATACAACTGACAATGATGATTGAAAAGTCCCTTCAGGTGGCAATGGCATACATCATTTAAGTAGAGCTATTTTGCTATCCCGCAGCGGGATTTTGTCAAGCGTGATATTTAAGAATAAGAATTATTGTATACTCGAGAGTTAAAACAGACTTACGATGGTTTCCTACAGAAATTTTCAGCAAAAACCTTCGAGCCAGCAAAGTAGCTCAATAACGAGTTTAGAAACGCTAAGAAACTATACGAGTGATAAAATCGATACCGCAAGCCGAGCAAATGCAATATTTCTTACTTTACCAAGAAATTGCGCGGCCATTAAAAGCTCACCGTGTCTACAGTAGACAGGTTACAAACAGTATCACAAGTAACTAGGAAACAAAATTCAACCTAATTATTTTTTATGAAATATCTCTTAAACTCATGGTGAGCGTACTGAAAATTTATTTAACCGATTTCAGAATAATATCGGATGTGTATAATTTGTTATTGTAATAATTACAAGAATCGTTAAAATTAAATTTAATGAGTCCACGTTGAAAAAACGCGGTATTTTTGTTGCGCGTTCATGTGTAACTTATGCGTACTTACAAAGCATAAAATGACAAATTCATCTTTGACGAAAACAGTGCAGTACAGAGCGTTTTATGGGATGCATTTGAATTCTTCACCTATAATACTTAAGCTCTGATTGCTTTTGCTTAAAGGTATTGTAATTTGTAATTGCAAGAGATGTGGCCGCTGATGTTAATCGCCGTCTACGCTGCAATGCTCTCTGCCAAGGAATTGGTCAGTAACTTGGATAAAACTCTCTAGCAATAAAAAAACATGTTTAAGTCTAAGCGTATGCTGAGACGCAGACGACGCAGTTCACTCAGCGCAGCGCAGAGCAGTTACAGCAGCTACGCAAGCTGCATTGCAAGGACGTTCCATACTTTACAAAATCTGCTCTGCGCTGCACTGCGTGAACTGCGTCGCCTCAGCGTATGCCTAGCCTAACATAGGCATTTAAGGTACGGCCTAAGTGAACGAGCGCGCAGTAACGTGCAATGTAATGTAGCGTCAAGCGTTTAAGGAAGTATTTCGACGTGCATAGAGGCTGCTCCCATACCCGACCGAATTTACATTTTGGGTCTATTTACTTATATTAGACTACGGAAAGTGTCATGCAAAGCAACAACACGTCTCTGTCAACGCGGCAAGAGTAATGCAGCGCTTCATTTGCCACCCAAATGTAACATTTAGGTATTTACTAAATTTTTTAATTTGTTTATAGACATACTACGTAGACTTTGAGCATCCAAACGTTACGTACTGCAATCGTAAATACGTGGAGGAAGCGAAAATAACAGCCCAAAGATATAGCCGCCGAGACCCCATCCACTATGTAAACATGCATTTTAAAACTTTAGTTGATTTTGGAAACGAAGTCAGAGTGAGTTGACTTAATGTTTTTTTATGTTGGTATAGTTGACGAAGTATAGTTTGGACATAGAACTTTATCATCCCGAGTACAAAAGGACAAAGGATCGAACCTTCACCGCCAAGTACTTGCTATCATTATAGTTCACACTATAATCAATAACTCGTTGTAGTTTGTGATTCTTGAACACTTTTAAGTTAAAATTTGAAACATTTTTTCACATATTTAAATATATTTTTTTTTTCACATATATAAATAGAATTCAGTTTTAGCGACTTTACAGACTAATTCTTAGACTTGTTTGTTTCTAGATATATTTCACGCATGATTTATTAGATCAATCCTTTTATTTTATTTAAAAAAACTATGATTATTTGGAAACTGGAAAGTAGAATAATAAGTAGTATCAAGATTGTTTTGCCCAAGTATAGGGTAGTTGTAGTTGTATAGGGTTATTATATTACAGTGAGAACCCGTAGAACCGATGGCCGTTGGGGCGGAAAGGTTCTCGAGTGGCGACCACGTACCGGAAGGCGCAGCGTGGGTAGACCCCCCCACAAGGTGGACAGACGACCTGGTTAAGGTCGCAGGAGTCCGGTGGATGCGGGCGGCGCAAGACCGGTCATTGTGGCACTCTTTGGGGGAGGCCTATGTCCAGCAGTGGACGTCCTCTGGCTTATATGATGATGATGATTATATTACAGTTCGACGTGCTACTCTACGAGTTCCTGAGCAATGAATACCGGCCCAGCATACTTGACGTACATTTCAGGACTTGCGAAATTTTTCATGATTCCAAATTTGATGTTTTAAAACCAATATACTTGAAATATGTTAACGCTTCATTATGTCCTTTTCCAAAGGTAAGGGTTATTTTAGGATTTAACTTTTTCTGATATGTTTTTGTAACTTATCACAGTTCATAAAAATTCGCATTACAGAGCGATGGTGATGTTTATCCTCAATAATAAAAATTAGAAACGTGCAAGTTTCTAAGTCTCCAAATAGGTTGGAAAATGGCAACTTTTCGACAGTCCATTAGCAACAAAAATGCAGCCATATGTGTGTCACTTTAGAACCGTGACCTACCAGTCAAATTTAATCCAGTTACTATTCGCTTTTTTTTTTCAGGGAGAGTATAACTATATGAACATCTCAGTTCCAAACTTGCCGCTCCTCGCGACGTTCCCTCTCCGTAAAGGCCGCTTATTCGTCAACACCACAAACAATCTGACCGGCGAGAGAATCGGAGCAGGATACATTGATGCTGTCATCAAACAGAGGTTCCAATAAAATGCAATTTTAATCCACGGTCCATTGCAATACTTGCAATTTAACGAGGTAACGCAGCGAGTGTAATGAGTAGGTACCTTTTCGCTGGGTGTGGCGCGGGGTGGCCTCTTTTAGTAGTTTTATATGTTTTATGATTTGTGTGTATAACTTTAGATTTATTTAGTACTAGCTTTTGCCCGCGGCTTCGCACGCGCAGGAGAGTTTTTTTAATCGTGTTTTTTTTTTACGGACTGAACAGTGACTGACCTTAGTCTCACCTGCTGGAAAGTGATGACAAGGCCGAAGGTGTAGGGTTGTAAAAAAACGGTTTTTTTTCTGACTTGAGAAAAAACATGAAAAAAAAACCGTGAAAAAAAAACGTTTTTTTTCTGGAGTACGTTTTTTTTCAAAAGTATGAAAACTCAAAATTTGCAAGGCAGTTAATACTTTTATACGGTTGTTTTACTTGTTTTAGACTTTATATCAGTTTATGTTAACCATTAAACCAATTTAATTTAACAACTTTGATTAATAACAACATAAATGAAATCTGTAGTGGTAGTTATCGCAATTTACTGTTGGCAACACCAACGCCTCTCGTCGCCGCATCGGGGAATTCAGGGATTCCCCAAAAATTACTTAGTTTTAAGTTACATATACAAATAAATCACGAAAAACTGTTATTGTGGCATATTTTTGTTCATCTGAAAAAAAAACCTAATTTAGAAAAAAAACCATGGTGCCAGGTTTTTTTTCACGTTTTTTTTCATAAATTTGAAAAAAAAACATTTGGTTTTTTTTCTATTTGCAACCCTACGAAGGTGTAGCTCACTATTTCAGTAAAAGCTTATTCACAGTATTCACTCTTGACTTGAAGACACCAATTGTAATTATATCGATTAATCGAGCTCGACTTATTTAATATAATCTATCTAATGTACGTTTTGTACCTAACACCTTTTAATTTATATTTTTTATTTATGTAGTTGTAGCCTTTTGTACCTATAGCACCTCCTTATACACTACATTAGTGGTTCTCCCTTGGATTGCTAGAGGACGATAAACATTGGGACTTAACTTTAGAGGAAGCTGCGTTGTGCGATTCTCCCTTCAAGCTGCGTGAACTTTTCATAATAATGTTAGTTTTTTGTCAACTTACTGACCCGTTAAGTCTCTGGGAAAAATATAAGGACAGTTTTTCGGACGACATTAAACGGCAACTTGAGAGAGAATTGCAAAATGGTGCGGAGTTTTACATGGATGAAGTGTATCAGTGTGTGTGATTTGCTGATACCTAGCGGAGGTGTCACGGTTTACCTCGGGGTGGGTTTGCTGATACCTAGCGGAGGTGTCACGGTTTACCTCGGGGTGGGCTTGCTGATGCTGATACCTAGCTACTGCTTCTCTGTGTACATCAGGGTTCATTTTTTGGTAATTGCTTACGGCAGCTTGGTGATCTGATGATTTGTTTTGCATATATTTATTTGCAGCAGCTTTTAGTTGTTTGCTCCGTGTAGTATTCGTGAACCTGGCACGGCGTTTTTTAGTAACTGTTTTGGTAGCGGAAAGAGATAATGATGAGTCTGATTCTAAATGGGGTGGTAATCTCCTCATTCCTTCTCGTGGTAATCTTCTTGGCAACCACAGAGAGGAGTGAAGAAGGGGGCTCTGATATTGTGGGTCTTAGGAGTAATTCACTGCGAATATATACGTCAAAATGACCGCTAGACAAATCACTTGAAAATCTTAGTCGGCCCACCGGATTACCCACAGTACCAACTCTCATATATAGCTCATTGTTGCGGTAAACTTCGAAAACCCACGGAAACAGTTGTCCTGCCGCTACCAACTCGCAGTGACTACCGTAAGTAAACGGGCGCGACATTTCAAGGCAGTATTCAACGGAGCTGGAGTAATTATCACCGTTACTGTTAATGAGACATAATAACAAACTCCTCCCAGTTGGCCACCACGTGACTAACGATTTGCTCGCGCACCTCCCTGGCCATCACCTGCGTATCATACAGAAGATAGGAGATGGCGCGAAACAGCCGGCCTAGCCAAGGTTACAATCGCTATCGCTTCGACAACGAAAAGCATTATGTCTCTCTATCACTCTTCCATATTAGCGCGACAGTGACAGTTGCGTTTCGATCGCTACGGAGAGTAAGCGATTGGCATCTTGGCTACGCGGCCTGACAGGCTCCATCTCCAATTATAGGTACTACGGTGTGAGCCAACATGGTCCCATCAATATCCAACAATTCAACAGCCATTGTAGGTATTAGTGAAATTTTCCCTGAGCTAATAGCTAAAAAAATTTACTTTAAGGCATTGCATTCTCAAAAGTCTGGATCACGTGTGGCTGTAAATCAGCGTGTATGTTACAACCGTCTATGCTATCTTCGTAATTAGCATTCCCCACCAGGGGCCATAGTTCACGTCAGCTACGTTATATTTTAATTTTGATCCCATTTTTGTAATTAGCGTCCCACAAAACCATGGAAATGATACCCATATTAATATTTTGAAATTTCAACCCCATTGCACCCCCACCAGGGGGGTGATTGTTCACTTCGGCTACGTTAATTTTAATTTTGATGCCATTTTTGTTATTAGCGTCTCTAAATACTATGAAAACGATACCCATATTGATATTTTGAGATATCAACCCTATTGGGGACTTTTCCCCCTCTTAGGGGTTCAATTTTCAAAAAACCTGAAACACGTGTTTACTCATTTATCTTTAGGAATACTCCTGTGAAATTTGGAATAAAATAGTCTAACTAATCTTGTTTCCCCATACAAACTTTGGACCCCCATTTTACTCCTTTAGGGGATGAATTTTGAAAAATCCTTTCTTAGTGGACCCCTAGACCTTATAAGGAATCTAGTTGCCAAATTTGGACTTTCTAGTCCCAGCGGTTTGGGCTGTGCGTTGATTTAAGTCAGTCAGTCAGTCAGTCAGTCAGTCAGGTCTTTCACGTTTATATATTTAGATTTTATACTTAATTTAGTTTTATTCTTAGGTTTATTTAGTTCATAAGTAATTTGTATGTTTGTCATGTTATTTATTCTTAATTAAAATACATATATTTAAAGAGGTACTAACACTAAAATGTGCCCATCTGCAAATAAAAATAAATAAATCTCAACTTTTTAACTGAAAAGTCTCAATACAAGGGGAGCATTCCATGAGTCTACCGTTTGTCCCGTACAAACGCGAATTTTCTGAAGAGTTTCCTTTCCTATGACAAATTGTCAAAAATATGCACAGAAAAATAATCGCCTGCTATAAATGCCCAAAACAAGTCGCAACACAGGAAATAAAATGCGTTTGTACGGGACAGCCCGTGGAATACTCCAAGGGTACACTGGATATAAGATAAGGATATGATCGACCGAGGAGAGTGGTGTAATAGAGAAGAGACCTATACTCAGTAGTGGTTGAACAATGAACATAGGCTGAACAGAAGATATAGAAGTATACTTAGCTACTTTTTCATAAAACTCGAAGCAAACCTCTATTCAATTTTGTCTCGGTCTACCAAATATAAATATTAAACAAAAATTAATTTTTAAACAACGCTATTTACTTTTTATAGTACGTGCCTACTGTTTATCAACTAGGTACTGTGTGACGGCGACTGTGACCAAATTATGGAGGTCGTTATAACCGACCCTTGGAAGACAAACTTCAGGTATCTCCGACATGCACCAATTACCAAGAATTTCAGGCGTTTCGCTGAAAACAAGTGTTCTTGGGCTCAAATTAACCCGTCAGTTTCTTGCGAGAAAGAATATGATACCGGGCTAATATCAGACCGTTTTTTTTTTTATTTCTTTGGACACATTTTTGACGAAGTGTGGATGTTGAAGAGGGGTGAAATGTTGATGATTTTTGGTTGTTTGGTTGAGGTCACTGACAACAACAAAACAACAGAAATGTTCTCAAAATAAAACGATATATGTATAAGTACTTTGTAAAAAATGTGTCCAAAGAAATTAGACGTTTAAACGCCCATAGGTATACCATACGATGGTTCAGGCGGTTCAATAAATCACTTTCTCATCCGTTTTTTGCACCACAATTTTTTATACAAATTAATACTGTTTTGGCATATGGTAATAGTTAATGTTGGTTGTTAATTTCCTTTTGTCCTGTTTTTTAGTCACTTATAAACTACCGGCTAATCGGCCTTTTAGCCGACTAATCGCCGACTACAAAAGTGGCCGGATAGTCGGCTTTCCCGACTAGTCGGTACATCCCTAGTTTATACCTACCTATTTAAGAAGACATAATGTGAATATATTAAACGTTTCCAAATATGGAGGTGAATTTCCTGAGAGACGTAATAATAATCGGAAGGGAACAGTTCCTATTAATATAGAAATTACCAGAGATGTTATCAGTACGGTGCGTTTCCACTATACCCTTGATATTACGATAAAAGTAGATAATTTTTTGAGCTATGGGCAAAAAACCCTTCTTGTATTTATCACAAAAAGGTATATAATAAAGTAACAGCGTTAGATTCTAATTAATTATCTGTAAATTATTATTTTGTAGTATGTGTGTGTGTGCGCCAAAACATGTAAGAACAAGTACAAGCAAAATGCACGAGTGACTGACATCATTTCTAATAGATACCATTTTGATGACACAATGTAAATTTGAATTGGCATCTTAATCGTATGTTTTGAATCGTTTGTAAACAAACTACGGCTTTTAGCCTTATTTTTATTCTCACGTGATAATTAAATTTAACTTCTTTCATATGAAAAAAAAACCCCTGTAGTCAATGGACATGCGCAATAATAACGATATATGGGAAAGCAATCTGAGCAAGATTACGTACCTAACGTGTGTAAAGATTGGTACATTACCCGCCTTTGTTCGGTCGGTATTTATGGCACTGTCTGCCATTTTGGCTATTAGGAACGGCTGTGAAAGAATAGCAGACTTTGATTTGCTTTCGTTATATTGTTGTAATCTCCTTTTATATCATAATTATGTGTGTGTGTAAATATATTTATTATAAATGAAATACCTAATATATTATCATTACCGGAGATATCAAACGCAAGTGAATGATGAGATGACGGGCGACAGAGAGGTATGGACGAGAAAGACATGCTGCGCCGACCACAAGTGAATGGGTCAAGGGCAAAAGAATGATGATAAGATAATATAAAGCATAAAGCGAAGTACTTAGAAAAAGAAAAAAAGGCGTCTATTGTCTAAA
This sequence comes from Cydia splendana, assembly GCF_910591565.1. Taxonomy (NCBI): domain Eukaryota; kingdom Metazoa; phylum Arthropoda; class Insecta; order Lepidoptera; family Tortricidae; genus Cydia; species Cydia splendana. The sequence goes on along the minus strand of NC_085964.1, from coordinate 20,351,346 downwards.
TGCTTTATAGCTTCCACATTTCAGTGATTTTAAAAATAAGCCCACATGGAGCATAAATTACAACAATTTGACTAGAAATGCCATGTCTTGCGGAACATTTCACGTTGATTTACTGCTATTATGAAACGAGCAGCAAATACTTCTTTGTTCTGAAGAAACTGTAAATTAAAAAAGTTTAATGACTCTGGAAATAGCTTAGATTTTTGTTTTAATGGGCTTGAGTTTTTTTTTTTACTATATGACCTACTTTGATATAGTCGATATACTATACGATATATGGGTCTCTATTGTTTTACAAAAAGTTTTAAGTCATATTAATGTAGTATTGTTCGCCCGCATTTTCGTTAGTCATAATTTATTTGGTTCAGAAACGCGTCACCTTTCAGGATTGCCATAAAACAAACCTAACCTAGGTCTATAGGATAATCTTACGAAAATCCTGAAAAGTTAACGGTTTCAGTTTTATGACTAATGATAATATGACAAACAAAACATTATGACTTAAAACTTTATGGGAACCAAAGGGACCCCACACCCTATAGTATTCATAGTTTTCACGAAATAATAAATATACCTTCCCCTCGCAACCGCCACACCTATATCGAACGCAAATGACTCCATCGCTTCAATAACGTGTTATTGAGAAAATCCCATTTCCTTCGTTCCACCACGTGCACGAGCGGCACTAGTGTTGTGATCAGACTCGAGTCATGAAAACTCGATAACGGCTCGGCCACGACATTGAGCGACTTGCGACGGCGGCAGCGACAACTATAGGTGGGAACGAAAGGTCCGATCGCTGTGTCTCGCTCCAACCTATGGTTATCCCTGCCGCCGTCGCAAGTCGGTCAACGTCGTGGCCGAGCCGTAATGCTTTGCGTTAAAAATGTCATATTAGGTACCAGTAGTGTAAAGACTTTAGACGGTTGAATTGTGTTTTGGGTTGGGGCCCGCGAGATGTCAGATTCTGTCAAACTCGGGTAAATTCTTTCGACCCTCTCAGCAAATATCTACCCTATTACCTTTTACCAAATACCAAAATACCAAAACCGCATAATCTGGCAGATGGATTTACCCGAGTTTGAAGATAAGCGAGTAATATGCTTTGCATTAAAAACGTCATATTATTACCAATAGTCTAAATACTATAGACGGTTGAATAAACTTCAAGCCTTCAAGCCTTACACGAAAAATGGTTTCAATATCAGAATAACTAATAAGCAATACCAATTCTTCACTTGGCTATTTTAGAGTAACCCCGACTATATTGAGCCGCAGGGGCAATATCTTCGTATCTGTAGCGAGTGCCGTTAGCACTAACTATATAGCCCCCGACAAAGCACAGCTGTCGCTTATTGACTGGGAAAACCTTAGTCAATAAATCTCGAGTCAGCACTAGTCATAATTCAGCCGGAGGTAACTAGACAACTCCGACAGTGTAAAGCACAACAACAGGTTGGTAATGCCTTAGCCACGAGCCTCCATATGAGCCTAGTCTGAACCTTTGAAACTCGACAGTTACCAAGCCTTGTCTAGTCACAGCACTAGTCATAACTCAGGGTAACCCCGGCTATATTGAGCCGCAGGGGCAATAACTCCGACAGTGCATAGCTTGCACTGAATGTTGACTGATAGGTTATTGGATTCTAGACGCGGAATATTGTATAAGTGGCTTTATTAGAACGTGTGTACCGTTATTGCTGTTATATGTACAATCCTACCGGCTGCGCCAATTTAGATGCAATATAACTACAACTGGAATATTGCAATTTATTGCATTAGTTATTTAATGTTGAATCTAAAAGTCTCATGTATCATATGCACATGCATAGCTGGGATGCTACATTAGTGAAACATTGGGGCTAGTCTTATGAAAAGTAGGTTTCTGAAATAAAATACTTAAAATTGTAAGTGAACTTTATACAATTTAGGCAATATACATAGCTTACCTTTTTTTAAATAAGCCATAATAGTAAAACAAAATAACTTAAATTAAAGCAATCAAGCATAAAAAGCTCATGGCATTAAGTCCGCCTTTTGGACTGAAAGGTTTTCTTTAGTGCAATAAAGGTTAAATAAATAAATAAATCAATCCTTTAATACCATGATAATAACTAAATATTATTTTCTAACTATTTATTTTGGCAAACCGAGCACCTGTAAGTAGGTTACCTACTGCTAAATCCGTTAAAAAAATCCTATATTTATTAAAAATGCAATACTGTTGCAACAAAATAACAGCAGGAAGCAGGTCATCGAACTAAAATGGCGGGCAATCAATAGCTGATTATAAATTGCGATCATTCAACTAACATTTTACGCTACATTACATACATACGATCGATAGGTATATTACAGTGAAGTTGAAAATATTCAGTTTATGCATATTAGGTACTTTGTCATGTTTCCCTTAAGAGATTTATCCTAATGCCGGAACCACACTTCGCTATGCGTTATTTGTTATGCGCGTTATTCGGCCGCATACGACGAAGTGTGGAGGGTTCATTCGTCTATATTTGCTATATTTGCCCGCATAACGCATAAGCGCTAATAGCAAATACGCCTATCCGTCCACCTGTCGGCTTTTTGACACACTTCAAAGGACACAAGGCACCAAGTCTGGCACACCGGCACGAAGTGTGGATGCCGTCTTTGTTGTTCGCTCACATAACAAATATTTGAGCGAATACAGCGTAGTCGCATAACAAATAACGCATAGCGAAGTGTGGTTCCGGCATAAAAGTTGCTTCTGTATACTACCTTCGAATAGTGGTTAAAATGGAAGGATTAAATTCTTAGCCCAAAAAAATACAGTGTCAATCTCAGACCATCAATGGAGCCGTAGATTTTATCGCAATCGTATCATAAAATAAGAGATTTGGTTGAATATAGCTCGAGCATTATACACGCAGTGGGGAGCCAGCTTAACAAACATTATCAGCAAAAGCAACCACTTTTGTCTCTATTATATCAGCAAAACAATGGCGCTTTTCAGCGCTAAAGCCCGCCGCGAAGCGCCTTGCAAGTCGCAGCTAATTATGCAATAATGGCACGTGCTTTTCGGGTAAGCGTTAGAAAAATAGCTATGAATAGCGTCTTGGATTTACCGCAGTGGGTAAATATTTAACAATGTGTGCACTACAAAAGTTTGTTAGTAAACACTCCTTACACACTGAGGACGTGTCAGGGCATGGGATGGTTTTTATATCGTTCTGCGCGCCCACTACAGATTGCGATGTTAATGTGTCGTGTCAATCGCTTAAGACTGTTAAAACTTTTAATAGATGCAGGCCAATATATGGCATGTAAAATGTTCTATACTAGTAGGTCCACAACCTGATAAATGCGTCGGTTATTATTTAACAAAAACCTGTATTATCACATCTTCAATAAAGTTTGTGTCTGTCTGTGTTCTATCTCGGCAGCGGCAGTGCATCTCTTTAACTGTAAAACTTAAATAGACTGTTTAAAGTTTCACAGAATATGCAATTTTGAGAAATCTTTGATAGAAGTGTGAGTTGATTGTACCTAGGCAATTTTGACTATGTTTTAATGTCAGGTTTTAATCTTTGATCGAAGTGTGAGTTGATTGTACCTAGACAATTTTGACTATGTTTTAATGTCAGGCCCACAAAAAACCTCGAAATATATTAAAAAGTTACCTACTTGTGTTGTGCGGTGGTAAACACACTCGATTTAAGCCAGAATCAATCTGCTCTATTAAAAAAAAAAACATTTAACTCTCGGAAAATCACAATACATGCTAATTTATGAGAAACTAAACTAACATTGATTAACCCTGAACCCAAATTACTAAATTTCTGCAAACAAGCCGACGTGGCAAAAGAGGGTACCGGACTACCGGTATTTTAGGCTTGTAACAATATTTGCACTAAGTTGGCTGTGTTGACCTCAGTTAAATCTATAGCTATAGAATCAAGGACACAGAAAACACACTAAGACAGAAATCAGATATTAAGCGTTGGAATTAGTAAGCGACGCAGTATTCCAAATTCCAAGGACAAAAATAATAATTCTGTTTTAATTTACCCTTAAATTGGCAACGGGAACGGGACACAGGAGGCGCATTACAATTGACCGTATTTTTGCATTTTTTTTCTGAAACAGAATCATTATTTCGTCAATTTAAGGGCAATATGACAGTGAGAGTCTTATGACAGCCAATCTAAGCCAGACGAGTATGCATTTAACATAAGTGACAATCCTTAATTCATGAGGTATATTGCAGCATGGAAGTCATTGTGGATTATTTTAAGACATGCATTTTACCTGTTATAAATCTGTAAGATAAATTATATTTATTAGTCTCATACGTCAAATAATCTTTAATAAGTACTCACACGCCTCACAGTACTAAGTCAAGTTTCTGGCGAATATTTCTACTACGCTTACTTCTAAATCAATGGCGGCTAACGCCCATTAATTTGGGGTCCGCGGCGATAGATCAACGCTACACCGATTTGTAATCAACCCGAAAAACGGTGAATAAATTTAGCCAAATTGTTGTAAACAACGAATCGTTTGCCTAAAATATTACAGTGTTAATACGACTTAGTAACATTGCCAGTAAAATATATAAGTTGTCTGATATAATACTTATAAATGTTTTATTTTCCGTGTGTGATAATAACCGGTGATAATACAGCAATTTAACTTGGAAACTGAATTTCAATACAGTTTAATCATTTTTCCCGGTAACGTAACTTAATATAAATAATGAACAGTTTTACGAAGGATTTTTCTGGAAATTGGTGACGGTTTAAATAGTTACTCTATGCTATTCTCGTACATTAATATTTTTATGACATAATCAGTAGGTAAATTAATGCAATATAAGAGAGTAGAGACTGCACGAGCCCACAGTCAAACCGTGTAAACTGTTTTGTGGGACATTGTATTTGTATAAGCTGTATACTTTTATGTTAATAAATAAATAAATAAATAATATGTAATCAACTATCAGAAAATACATTACAAAAATTACATAGCAGCGAGCCTACAAAAGTGACATTGATTATTTATTTAAACTTTATTGCACAAACAAAGAATGAAACAAACAAAGAAATGGGGTGCATGGAAGGAGCCTCCCCGCACGACGCACTACAAGCAATTGATATTTCCTACGAGATATCCCAGCGTCTGGCGCACCCCGGGCAACGGCCAGCACTTGTGCTGACCGGCGAATCCTTCCACCACGATGGTTTCACTGAGTTCCAATGCGAATACATATACCTTCTGGTCCCGTACTGTCTGAAACCATCGACACGAGAAGAAGAAGACAAACAAAGAAAATTGTCCAAATGGTGGACTTAATGAAATACATGAAAAAAGCACGCGTATTAAATATCTAGGAATATAAGCCTGAAAGCGGTTCAATAAGTTGCACGTTACGAGCAAGTGTGTTGAAAAGATTGTAAAGCCCGCCTTAAAGCGCAATCAACTTGCCATTGTCTCGGACTTTACTTTGTTTCTCGTTTATTTGTTCGACTCGCTCAATAGCGAGTTTAGTAACTTAACTAGTCTTCCTCGCACAGTCTTTACTGGCTTTTAGCACGCGGGCTAATATTAAGACAGTAATTAATGTGTACCAGCTAAGAGATGTGTGTCTTATGACTAGGGGATAGAGTGCAGAATTATCGGTGTGTTTGACGTGGAATGAACATGCGAAGGGTTAGTTTTAATTTGTTAGCGGACTTAGATTTATGTCGAGTGTAAGGGTAGAGTGTAATTTGTCAATGTCATCGCACCTATTATTATATACATCATACACAAAATATAAGACAATAATTCAGATACCTTATTTGAATTATTGTCTTAATGATGCTTAACCAAATTTTTACTGTTGGTCAGATCTCCTTAAAAATAACGTCTTATATACACTGAGAAAAAAACTAACAAAAACACACTTAGAATTACAAAAATAAAACTTAATCCGGGGACAAGGAGAGTCAACTAATAGGAACAAATTGACTTTTGCAATTTCCATTTAGTAGGAAATACAACTTCTATATTTGTAATTTGAAGTATGCTAGAGTAATTTCAGAAATTTGGTTTTGTTATTCCGAGAGGTGCTTTAGCAATATCGGAGGTGATGACGTCATGGGTGAAAACTAACCGTTTTGTAATTCTAAGCGTGCTTTAGCAATATCGGAGACGATGACGTCATAGGTTTTACTAAACTGTACTGCGATTCCAAGCTAGCTGTTGTTATTCTAGAGATAATGACGTCACAGGCAAAAACTAAATTGTTTGCAATTCCTCCGCCCCTAGCAAACGGGCGCCGCGAGAGCATGTTGCGCGCGTGGTAGCTACCCGTCCGTCTCTATTTCTGTCTGTATGAATAAAAAAGCGTTTGGTAGTATATCTCTGTACTAAAGAGGCACTATAAAAGCCTGTCGAGATATTCTACCCATTCCTTTCTTATTCATACAGTCAGAAAGAGACTAGTATTTATTACGCGCGCAACATGCTCTCGCGGCGCACCTGTGCTAGGGAGGTTGGAATTGCAAACAGTTTAGATTTACCTATGATGTCATTATCACTAGAATAACAACAGCTAGCTCGAAGTTGCAGAACAATATATTCCTGTAGACACCAACTACACAGTAGGTCGCGGGTTAATATGTCCATGGCCCACAATATATCCTAAATTTATTATTTAACTTAAGTATGTTTTAAACAAAGAAGACACGAGACACGCCCGCCCGACATCCGACACAATACTAACTCTAACCAAATGAACGTAGCAAGTAGTAAATTTTACTAAAATCACTAACATTCGTTTCGCTGTGTTGGTATTACAAAACTCGTTTAGTGATTGGTACAACAATGAACATAAACACAACAAGTCTATCTACTAAATACCAGTAAACTTTGTAATGTCGCTATAGTAACAACTGAATTGTTATTTTAAATGGGGTAATGTTATTCCCGCGAACTCGTTTTTTAGATATTACAAAACTATGTAAGTGAGACATTTACTAAAATCATAACTTGAAATCACAGATGCTTTTTTCCAAAAATCACAAACTTTACTAGTAAAAATCGGAAAATTTTAGTAGTAATAAAAATGGATTGTAACAAATACTGAACTTTGTTTAATGCTCCATTTACTAAAGTCTGTTTGCTGAAATTAGATTTAGTATTACTGAGCTGTTTGTAGAAATAAATAAATTTTACAGAAATAGTGAAACTTCCATGATTACTACTAAAACTTCATTTTTTCCCCCAGTACAGAACTGTTTATTAATTCCTGGTGATGATTTTTCTCTCAGTGTAGCCTAATGTTACACATTTGCCCCTAAAAAATGACAAACCTGACTTGGTTGATATATATCCACTTCTGTAGGCATATTTTGAATATATTAACAGATTATGATGAATTTAATCTGAATTTGTTATGGACATGGTCAATAAGTGTCAATTGTAGCTTTGTATGTTATCCATACACAATTTCACGCCATTGACAAAAGTTGAGATTGGCCACCAAAGGTTTAGAATGGCTAAAATAAAATTCTGCCAAACATCTTGTACGCAATTCAAATATTTGACGTTGTCAAGCCGCCAACATCAAGTGTTGGTTGGGCCACCTTGAGAGAATGGATGAAGATCGCAACGTGAAAAGGGGGCCGCCTAGCAAGAAGACGTTCTATCGGACGCTCCAGATATAGCTGGTGCGACATGGTGGAGGCCACGTGGAGGCGGATCTGCGCGAACTTCGAGTCAACAATTGGCGAGAGGTCGCACAGGACCGAGAAAAGTGGCGCTGTCTTGTGTCGGAGGCCAAGTCTCATTTTGGGTCGCTGAGCCAACGCAGTGAGTGTGAGTGTGTGTGTCAAGTTGCGCCCAGTACAGTTGAGTCGCTCGAGGCACAATACACGTAGGGTCATTTTCATATCTAGTCAGACTTCTATAGTTATTCTAGTTCGTTAATAATTTATATTCAAACTGTTATACGACAACGGTTTCATTCACTTGAATTTTCAGTCGCTATTGGCGACATGTTTCGGGCCCTTCGGGGGTCCTTCCTCAGGCTCGAGTGCTCGCGGCGACTGCAACTCGTGCACTCAAGCAAAAACTCAAGTGAGTGAAACCGTTGTCGTCTAAATAGTTTAAAATATGTCTCACGAAAGTTTAATATCAACTTACATTCAAATCAAAACAATCATAAAATCGCTCCAACAATCCCACAGTATTTACCCAAGAGATGTCCCTAAAACCGAGCGTATCAGAACATGACATCAAAGTCTCGTAAAGTCACACAAATTAGATTTTTCCAAATGGATGGCGAGCTCAGATTCGATGGGCCCACGGACCTTTAAGGGCCCGTTAATATGGCCCAGAGGACAGGTATGCTAATAAAATTACGTGGAAGGTTTGTTTCGTTTGGGCCTTGATTTATTTAGGGTGTTTTCAACACTTAACCGTACCCCGCGAGTATCTTTTTCCATACTACGTTTGTGGCAAACAGAACTAACATACGCCTCACCTGCTAGTAAGCCTATGTATGCCTGCAACTCAAGGGCGCATTGCTAATGGTAACATTCAATTTCTGACCGCAGCTGCACAACTAGTACTGAACGCGTCGGTGTTATTGCCAATTTCCATAGTAAAATGGACGGTAGTATTTATTTATTTATTTAAAATTTAAATCAGGCAACAAGGCCCATATTACAAATACCTTACAGACTAACATACATATATATATATTATAAACTTAAAAACTAAACACTATTTAGTAGTGCAGCTGTCGTTCGAAATGGAATGTCACCTTAACCCGTTAAAATCTGTACACTCATTTCCTTTTTTTTGAACTCAAATTTCTTGAATATGAATAATCTTGGGGTCAATACGTATTCAAAATGACATCATTCTGTTATCATTCGTGTAAGCATTTCGCTCTTACTTGTTTGTACATGATTGATATCAAAATGTACGAATCGGTCTCCTGTTTTAAACCTTGTACAAAGTTAACGGGTCTAAACAAGGCTACCTTTCTACTGAGGCGGACATTAGAAGATTTGTGGAAATCAACCTTGGTTGTAATTCAGCGGAGCGGAATAGAGATATGGATTACCAGAGCTATTGGTTGATGATTCCCGCTCGTCTCCTTTCATCTCTGCCTCAGTGGAAAGGTATATTGCCAGGGCAGATCATTGACAGTCGTCACAGTAGGTAGTGGTAGGTAACGGTAGTGTCGTAGTTCAAAAAACTGAGTGATGTTTTATCGAATGACTTCTCAACAATTGTGCAAACGCTACTATAGTGACAGGACACGCAGTACCAAGTGAAACAAACCATTATAAAAGGCAGACGTTTCATTCGCGTCGCGATGCGGGCGCGGAACAAATTCGCATAACAGCCACTTTGATGGCTCAAAGCTTCGGTGAATCACCCCCCAGCCCCGAGTGCGCGAAATTACGTGTAATGTTTAATATGGCGATAATGGGGTTGAGAGGTTTTTGAATATTGAGGAAATAAGAAAGGTTTCTGACGGTAATGCAATGTTAGATAAATTTTGCCATTGCACAGATCATTAAGGGATACAAATCCCAACTCAAATGGACAAAGTCGCACAACTAACCCTGACGAAATTATTGACGAATTGAACTTTCTAATTAGAGTTATACCATTCTCAAACGAGAACATTCCGCATATAAAGCGGAGAACGTTCTCGAGAACGGCACAGCTATAGTTTGATAGATATCATGAAGTATTATCATGATAGCATCAACGCTATCTACCTCAACAGCAATGTTGCACCAGTAACGCAGTTGCCATCAGAATGTAAATGAAATTAAAGGAAAAACCTTTATTTTTAGGGATCTATTAGCCCATAGAGAAATATGTAACCTTAAAACTAAAATACATATTGCACATTATACACTATATCGATGCATTTCGCAACCCCGCTGTGTCTGCATTCGAATATTTACAAAACCTCACAAATAACTGCCCCAAAATTAAAATACTATAATATTCCATTGTAAATTAAATAATAAGACAGAGAAACACAAAAAGTAGCGAAGACAGAAACAAGTGGAAAGCAACGAGCCGTTATGAAGTGGAAAATGCCTGGTGCACTCAAATGTTCGGCAAGTAGTTGAAATTAAACTTCGTTCCGATCTCTTGCAGACGACGGCAGCCCTTACCATTGGAAATGTCTTCTTTATTCAAAAATGGTCGTTTGGTTACTGAAGCTATTCCGTGCTTTGAATGTCACTTACGAGTAAAGAGTACGCGGCGCGCGGCCATCGTGAACACTACTCATGTTAGTGCTTGAAAATGGAGACCTGAGGGCCTACCGCGAACCACGTTCGACGTGTTGCCTCTGTATCGCACTTATAAATTCGTACGTAAGTGTGACAGGGAGGCAACACGTCGAACGTAGTTCGCGGTAGGCCCTCAGGCTATCCGAAATATGTCGCGCGATTGACATTTATTGATATTAATAAAATTTTCACATTTTTGGCACAGTCCTAATCTACACCGATACCGAATTTTGTTATTATAGCTCATAATTAAACTATAGGCTTCCTTTAGCTTAAACTTTCGTGGCTAGAAGAAAACTTTGGTACAAGGATCATTCTCAAAAAAACAAAGGGTTGCACTCCGGGAGTGCCGGCAGAACTGAAAACTCAATGACATTGTAACAGTTTTTCGATCAGGTCACGTGTCCGTCTTACGAATTTTCAATCTGTCGCATCTGTCGGTCACGTGACCTGACGCGAGTTTAACATTTTTTCCCCATCACAAAAAGTGCACAGCGCCGCTAAAGAAGTTTTCACTTCAAAAATATGTATGAAAAGAGTCATGACAATTAAACGAAACCGCAGTCATATTATCAGAGAATGATGAGGATTCTACTAAGTTTCATAGTAAGGCCATCGTATCTTGGCAGTCTTGGCACCGAGCAGTGTTTTCACGTCGTTCTCGACTCGCGCCGCGGGGTTCCATGCAAATCGCTTGCATTATTGTGTCGAGACTTTTTCGGAGAAGGTAAGTGATGGTAAATAATACCACAGACTAAGTAAATAATAAAGATTGATTTATAAATTCCATATAATATTGGTTTTCTCGGAGTCAACTGCGTCACATTGCGCTATTCCCTTTTCTATACACAAATATTTCTAAGAGGCATGAATCCCCAAACGTTCGATCCCATTTTCATTCCCTTGGAGATTTGTGGCTTTCCAGTAGAAAAGGGTCCTTTATGCATCATCTACAATAAGGATGTTTCTATAAGAATTTCTGTTGAAATTTCATATGGAAACGTCCTTATTGCACTTGAAGTATATGGACCCTTTTGTAACAGAAAGCCACATTTATTCTCAACAATCTTTCTTATTGCTTTCTCTGTGTGAACACCAAAATATTGGGCTTACTTTCGTGACAGAATAGGCAACTTTTGTTTTTCTGCGCGTCTGTAACTCAAATAAACAAAAACCGGGCAAGTGCGAGTCGGACTCGCGCACGAAGGGTTCCGTACCATAACGGAAAAATTTGCAAAAAAAAAAAGGTCACCCATCCAAGTACTGACCACGCCCGACGTTGCTTAACTTTGGTCAAAAATCACGTTTGTTGTATGGGAGCCCCATTTAAATCTTTATTTTATTCTGTTTTTAGTATTTGTTGTTATAGCGGCAACAGAAATACATCATCTGTGAAAATTTCAACTGTCTAGCTATCACGGTTCGTGAGATACAGCCTGGTGACAGACAGACGGACGGACGGACGGACGGACGGACGGACGGACGGACGGACGGACGGACGGGCGGACGGACGGACAGACGGACGGACAGACGGACGGACAGCGAAGTCTTAGTAATAGGGTCCCGTTTTACCCTTTGGGTACGGAACCCTAAAAACTGTAGGTTCGATTTACTAAGGCAATTAATTACTTAGGTACAGTATTTATGTTGTCATCAGGGCATTATATAAGTCTGTAAACCAAGTTTTGGCTGTGTTCCAAACATTGTACCGGCCTTGTATAATGCATAACAGTAAACACTTAACAAGCTACTAAATTATTCATAGTAGTAGTAGTAGTAGTAATCACTTTATTGTACACAACACAGGTTTACATAATATTTACAGAAATAAAGGTACAAAGGCGAACTTATCCCTGTAAGGGATCATAGTCACAGCTTGTATAATCTTCTTCTTCTTCAACCTAGCGTTTTCCCGGCCTAGCGCCTGGTCCTTTCCTGCTCAGTCTTCTCCACTTTGCCCGGTCTTCGGCATCCTCAGGTGTGAGATTGTTCTCTTGCATGTCCGCTGTCACAACGTCCAACCAGCGCTTCTTAGGCCTACCGCGGCCGCGTGATGGAGGGCCTTGGACAGTGAGATTGAGGCATATATTTCCGCTTACAGCTTGTATAATACAATACAAAATAGTGTGTTGAAAATGTAAACAAAAATTCGGGACTATTGACAAGAATGTAGATAAACAGATTCAGATTTCAAAATATGTTAAAGTTTTGATCTCACCAATAACTGGGAGCGAGGTACAGAAGTAGTGCATAATTGTTTTCCATCGTATTTTCTCGGAAACGTTCGTATTTGTCATGCTACTTCAATAAACCTCAGTATAGGTACTTTTTGTTCCGAGACTGACTGAAATAGCAAGACGCGTTCGAGCGTTTCCGTGAAAATACGATGGAAAATAATTATGCACTACATCTGTAGGTATAGTATAAATTATCTCAGATGATTTTTTCGGGTTCGGGTGCTAATCCGTTAAACAAAAGCCTTTGTTTCTTTCAAGAGCGGTCTTCAGCACGTGCCAAAGCAACCATGTCGTTTAAAAAGCAACTATCGTGATAGTATTAAGGTTCAAATTCATGGGACAGCTCGTTCAGAGAACAATCAGGGTGGTCTTGTTTTTGGAGATAACAAAACGTGTTTATCACCGAATGGGCTGTTACATGAATTTGAACCATATAATTAGAATGGTAAGTTTGCTTTTTAAACGAGCTTGTTCCCGTTACTTATGTCGGGGCTATTAGCAGTAAGCAGTGTAACCACTGCATAAAGGAAACAATGCCTTTTGTTTAACAGATTAGGGTCCGAACACGAAAAAATCACCTGAGATAATTCATACTATACAGTCACCTGCAATAATATGTTACACAACGAAGGCCGCAAAAATATCTGACACGGGCTTATTTGTAGAGCCATAAGAGCGTGTCACATATTTTTGCGGCCTTCGAGGAGTAACATATTATTGCAGGTGACTGTACTTGTTTCCCCAATGTTTCTGGGAACAATAAAACAAATTAGAACCTAATATAAATATTACATAAATACTGTTACAAGTAATTACGAAGTTGTAATTCTTTATCCGTCGGCTTCGGTGTTACGAAAAACAAAATAATAAGTATTACCATTTCCTTTTTAGTCTAGTTCATCTATCATAATATATGCTTGACCAAAATCAACTTTAACGAAAGTTAATAAAATTCATATTTCGGTGAGTTTTATGTCATAATACGATGTATCAAAAGTTACCTTTGATTCCACCACAGCTTAATGATTCACCGTACCGTGTCTCCAACAGCATTGCCGCGCGTTCTCGAAGCTTGCCTAGCACCGGCTCATCAGATACTTCCTCTAACCAGTGTAAACTAAGACCCCGATCCTCAATCACTGTCTATAGTACTAGGAGAGCGAACTTAAATTGGTTATGTTGTACGCGTGAGCTCGGCACGCATTTGGAATAAAAACCCCTAGTGACCGCGTGTACAGTAGAGATATCAGCAAAGAACAGCCAAATATGAACCTTAAGTAGTACTTATAAAATTTCAATTTGCTTGTGCTTATGCAAAAGCTACAAGGATTTCAACAATGCATGATGAGCTCAAAATTTAAGTAGAATTTTTAGTTTCGGGTATTTTAATGCATGCTGGTTTTAAGTGGGCTTTGTTTTGGACGGGTACTTTAAGGCTTTCGGAGCACAATTTCTAGGTTTTTTAGAGCTCCGCACAAAACTGTTCACAAAGCTCTTTTGGGATCACTTCGGTCTTGACTATCGGTTATTTTTACTTTTTATGTGCGCACGACAAGACGGATGGAAGTAAATTAGGTTAGCAAAACGCTGACTTAGGTATTAAACTTTTTTATTGCTTTGACTTCTTGTGGGTCTACTACTTACTACTGAAGGACAATTATGTCAATTCTTACGTTTCAATACATCCAACGCAAGATGAAAATGATCAGTTTTTTTTTGGTTTTTCAAAACAAGGTTCTACGATTGTCAGTGAACAGTTTTCACAAAATAACATATGGAACAATGCAAATATAAGTTATCTATAGGAAACAATGGTATATGTTAATAAATAGGCATACAATACAAGAATAAATACGTAGACAGGGTGTAACTGACTTAACTGAGAGACATATTCCCATGTCAAGTTTCGGATACTGAGTTATGCTGCGTTGGTATATTCAGCCGCGTTGCCTACAATATTGGCTTGGTTTCACAGATCACTAGTACGTCTACCATCAGTTTTGACATTGACATATACTCTCACGTCTACGTAACTTACTTTCTATGCATCTCGCTCGTACTCGCATATTAGTGCAAACGAGATGTACAGAAAGTAAATTACGTAGACGTGAGCGTTATGTCAATGTAAAAACTGGTGGTAGACGTATAGGCCACTGTAATGTGTACTGCTTGCAGCGATGTATCAGAAAAAGTAAAAGGAAAGAAAAATAAATTCACGGAGAATGTAAGACGGGACAGAGCCCAAGAATTCTTATACTACTCGATCTTCAATTCTCCTCGTATTCAAAATAAATTAGAGTGAAAAATAATGCTCACGACTAGAAAATCCCTTGGAACAAGAATTCAATCCAGTAAGTGTTTGTATTTTTCCGCAACGACAACTAGCGCCTATTTTTCGTGACGGCGGTGGGGGGTAAGCTAGTCAAACCTATCAAACATTTGATGTTGAGTAGGACCTCGGGGAGATCTCTCGGATGTTTTGCCCTGTAAGGAGCCACTCCGCTGCATTCCAGCACCACATGAGGCTGTCTCTTCTGTCTCCATGCACCCACGGCATAGGGGACGGTCTGATATGAAAATGCGGTTGTTAAATAGTTCATGACCTGTGCCCGTTTTATCAAAAGCTTGTAACTTGTAATACAAGTGGAAGTCCCTTTTTGAGAGCTTTTGTTAGAAAGGGACTTCCACTTGTATTACAAGTTACAAGCTTTTGAACAAGGCACAGTTATGATACTGGTTATTTTCAGTCGGATCTTTCCAAGTTGAAGGAGCGACTTTGTGAGTTTTTTGCAGTATTTCCATATCGAGTATTTAATATAGAACGCCCTGGATTACAATAATACTCGTTAAAAGTATGACACTTTCAAATGAAACAAACAACGCTTTAGGCCAATCTTCGTGAACGCTTCATAAGTTTCATAACGCGGAGTCTTAGGGAGAATAGTCTATGGGCCCGATTCGGATTTTGAAATAGACATCTATTAGATATCTTTTAGACATCACCAAGATACGATAACGATATGTTTAAGATCTAACCTGTGAAATTTGACATTTGCGCGATTCTGGAGATACTCTTGAACGATTTCCACAGGATATGACTTAGAGATCCAATTCACATCTAATAGATATCTTACTCTATCTAACGTAAAAGTGACATTGGTTGCCCGAATTGCGCTGCAAAAGAGAACTAGTTGATATCTAAACTATAACGTATCTAGAGTGGATCTAGTACGTGTCGTCTCTTGTGAATATCTTGAAGTTCGAATACGGCAGTATGTCCTACAAATATTGGCCCATGGCACCATGTTATTTCAGCCGCGGCTCGGCCGGGTGTAATCATGATGTGTGAAATGCCGCTTTCATACATTTAATAACTGTGCATACTGAAATGCAGATTGGAGCCGTAGAAAATACACATGTTGAATTAAAGGAAATATTTTTACAGTTTCACTGTAGAGCTGAAAAAATAGGTTTAGCTGTTATGTAAACGTCCAACTAGACAATGATTATTTTTAAAAGTATGAATTCCAAGCAATTTTTAACGTCGATTTGGAATTTAAATTTTAATATTATGTACAATTTTTATGTAACATGTTTATGTTTATTTTCGCCCCAAAAATCCACTTTTCGATTATCCGAACTAGTCACGGTCCTAATTAATTCGGATTAAAGAGGTTCTACTCTATTGTGTTATCTTAGGGTCGGCTGCACCAAACTGTTCGTATCGTTAAAGAGTTCACTAAATTTTTATGTATGGAAAGTTTCACAGTAAAGCGCCGGGGCCCGCCGGCTGACGTTGATCAATCTGTCAAATGTGGTTGGTGCAACTGGCCCTTAGTCTTCAAAATCACGAAACAAAACAAACGCGCCCTTTAAAATTCAAGTTGCCCTTTTGACAAATCCAAAAATAGCCCCAAAGTCGCTGGGGCTGAATTTACCAGCGGAGGTGCACAAAACACTCCCCCGTGCCCCAATCCGTCACGGCCACTGTAAATACTTAAATTCCTCTAGGGTTGTCAACGCGAGTAGACTAGGGTGAATCAACTTTCTAATGTCACTCATTGCTATGATTACGGTAATTGTCTAAAGGACATGTATTTTTGTGGAATTTACAAGCGATTTCTATAAGCGGCTAATTCCTAAAGTAAGTATATAAGTAGATCGAGACACACACTGTGCCATTATTGTCCCTTGGACACAGGAACAGACTACCTATCAAAATCAAAGTTGATCCACCCATGGAACTTGACCGGTGCCGATGTTTTTAGGGTTCCGCACCCAAAAGGTAAAAACGGGACCCTATTACTAAGACTCCGCTGTCCGTCTGTCTGTCACCAGGCTGTAACTCATCAACCGTGATAGCTAGACAGTGGAAATTTTCACAGATTATGTATTTCTGTTGCCGCTATAACAACAAATACTAAAAACACAATAAAATAAATATTTAAGTGGGCCTCCCATACAACAAACGTGATTATTTGCCGTTTTTTGCGTAATGGTATACGGAACCCTTTGTGCGCGAGTCCGCCTCGCACTTGGCCGGTTTTGTTAGGATACTATTCAAAAAATTTAAACATGCCTATCTGGAGCGGTATTCTACGATTCTTGTACGAACTACAGTTCGTTCTTCGTAGAACTAGAAACTGTATGTAGTTTCTTGGCGTGAGGTACTAAGAAAGACAGCTGTCTTCAGTTTGTGGCACCCCTAGCAGGAAATCTCGTAAGGAACGGTCTCGGCGCACGCGACCCGGCCCTTGCAAATTCATGAGCGGCCGATTTGCAATTGAAAGAGTTGTCTGCGCCATTTGCATTTCGGATATTTTACGCAAACTTTGGGTTATGGCTCCTTCAGAGTTCTTAAATCACGATCCTGTTTGAACAGTGGTTATAGTACTTTACTGGTGTAGATGTCGTTTTGTTCGGATTTGTGTTAAATTGTCAATATAACCGGTAGCAGGCGTGGCTCCCTCCGCGAATTTGTCGCTTCGCTACAAGTAGGTACATGCGGCCACACCAGTTTTGGTGTCTAGCAGTAATAGTTGCCACGCACCGCTATATCTCTCGCAATAGACGCAATTTGTTAGAAAGCAAAACCTTCTTGTACCTAGTACCAGGTACTTACCTATTATTGACCGAAGCGAAGCGAAGGTCTACGTTTTGACTCGGGCATTTTGCTTTCGTATGTCCGGATGTTCTCCTCTACAGGTCGCAATTCTTAACCGATTCTCGTGAAATTTTGTGACCGAATTTTATGACTAAATAAAATTTTTTTGTCAATCCGGTTTTTGGAAATTTTTAAAAATGGCGGAGTCGTGATACCTGGCGCCTAAACAAATAGTCGTATCGATATCATAAGACTTTTTTCTTTTTGAAACATGTTTACAGAGTTAATAGCAAAAAATGCAGAAAAAAATTATCGCTGGTTTAGGCGGTATTTAGATATTTAATTTTAACTAATTTTAATTTGAGAAGGAGTAGCTAAATTTCGTCAACCCATCTAAGAACTATTTGGCTCAGTTTGTAAACGTTCGCTTTTTCTGTTTGCACAGAGGGTCTGGGTTCGATCCCCAGTAATTGTATGCTGGGATATTATAACTTTTTGTATTTTTTTACACATAAATTTCGTATTGTTTTTCTTTAATTTACTATACACCGTGTTTTTATTGAATTCCGTTAACTTCGGGGTATAGTTAAGTACGTTTATAAGAACTAAATGGCATAGTTAATTTAAAAAAAAAAAAATTTTTGTTTTGTTTTTTGTTTTTTTTTTTGTTTAAAAAGTAATTAAATGTAGCATATAGCGTTGTTGTAACACTGGCATTACATTTAACTCAACCAAACAATTGAAATCTGTGACATATCAATGTCATTTCGTACATCAATCGACCGAGATTGTACTTAAGTTTAGTAGCAAATGTATGAACTCATTCTAAACACTAATCAATATGTAAGCCGGCCCTAAGGCAAGTGTACACGCTTGTAGAGGCCTTATAGTAAAAAAATAAATTATGGATTATCTCCGAAATGGACTTAATTAGAACATCGGTGTCTTTGAGAAAGTTACTTGATTTAAGCTCAGGAATGCACCCTTGAAATTAACGGAAATCAAAAAAAACACGGTGTATTTAAAGCTCTTAGCACCATGTTATTTCAAGCTCTGCTCGCGAGGTCTACAGCTCACAGAGCCACTAGTTTATTCTGTGCCGGTAGCTAAAAGATTAATGCAAGTTAACAGGATTCAAACCCAATAGTGTACTTACTTTTTTTTTAAACTAGTCAATAAAACAAGCCGACTTGTCCTCTTAAGCCCTAAAGTTCATTGACCTTTTAAGCCCTGTCCCTGTTTGAACAGCCTCGGGGCTACCCCGACCCCAAGCACACAAAGTGCGGTAAATAGGCTTGTTTACATGCTTGCATGTTTTGTCACAAAGCTGGTTCATTCAGAATATGCTGTTTGTAAACAGTTTATTTTGGAATGTCGTTTTAAAGCAGCACCATTCTTAATTAGTCACGTATTTTTCTAGATATGCACCGGACTTTCGGTTACTATCCGGTATCCGGTCTATCCGGCCAATATATTACCATCCGGCCGGATACCGGATAGTAACATTGTTTGATTTCGGAGTAAACAAAATTGGAATAAGAAACAGTCACGGTCATAATCGTACTCGTTTATTATTTTAAAACAATTTAAAAGTCAAAAACAGCACAATGCGCACCTGAAAAACCGAAATGTAGGTATAGTTCCGCCGGCCGAATATTCGGCCGATGGTCAGGCCGAATATCCGGCCAAACAACTATCCGTTGCATCTCTAATTTTCTCCGTTTCTTTTGTAACAAAGTTAAAGGTTACGAAACTTTTTCCGATACAAGTTGCTTGTTACCTCAGGGTACTGTTCCATTCAACCCAGAGCGGTATTATGATTTGTTAAAGTGTAGATCTTATCGGCTTAAACACGAAGTCTGAAGACTTTAATGGAGACGGTTGAATTTCAACTGCAGCTGCATTACTGTCGCGGCATCGTTGTTGCCTCCGCTGCATCTATCAATTTCCTTGATAAAATTCGAGTGATGTTCGCCGCCGCATTACCGCCATACTTGCAAGGTACAGACTTCAGCTGTCACGTATGTGTTTAGACAGGCTTTGGAAGTTTAGCACAGTAATTTATTTAGAAATGTAATATTTTAGTAATAAAAATGGTATAAAATCATGTCTTCAATTTTTTTTTTTAAGCCCACGAATCGGGTGAAATCGATCACGACGTCCAAGCCAGAATTAGCGCTGCTTGGGCAAAATGGCGAGAGCTTTATGGTAGCGAGACATGGCCTGTCCTCGGAAGGCATGTCCAGCAGCTTCACGTCACGGAGATGAAGATGTTGCGATGGATGTGATTGTGTGGCGTTACGCG
The DNA here is from genome assembly GCF_910591565.1 of Cydia splendana. Taxonomy (NCBI): domain Eukaryota; kingdom Metazoa; phylum Arthropoda; class Insecta; order Lepidoptera; family Tortricidae; genus Cydia; species Cydia splendana. The sequence goes on along the minus strand of NC_085964.1, from coordinate 20,331,408 downwards.
ACTAGATCGCATACGTAACGAACACATCCGTGGCAGCCTCGGAATCCGTGACGTAGCGGATAAGCTGCAGGAAAGTCGCCTCCGATGGTATGGCCATATACGCCGCAGACCGGTAGACTACGTCGGAAATAGATGCCTCAATCTCACTGTCCAAGGCCCTAGATCACGCGGCTGCGGTAGGCCTAAGAAGTGCTGGCTGGACTTCGTGACAGCGGACATGGGAGAGAACAATCTCACACCTGAGGATGCCGAAGACCGGGCAAAGTGGAGAAGACTGAGCAGGAAAGCGGACCCTGGCGCTAGGCCGGGAAAACGCTAGGTTGAAGAAGAGAAGCCCAATAAGCAAAAGAGATTGGAAAGAACTGTCATAGGTATCATCATTCGACGCGAGAGTAATATCTATAAATTCATACCTGTCAAATTGTACACCGTTGGCGCTTTACTGTTGCCAAGTATGCAGCAATAATACGACCAGTAGGTCCGTAAATCAGTATCACACAGCTATAAGTTGTCACAATGGCGTTAGTGCGATAAACGATGAACTGCCAGCGCTAAATTACCAGCGAATGTAACTCTAAACGGGTTAGCCAGGATTGTTTAAATATTAAATAAGAGAGAAGTAAAATGGCTAAATAAAAATTATAACACTTTACACTCTCGCGTTTTGTACACATATTTACACATATAATTTGAAATTTCATTGTTTTTACCTTAAATTCTGACGTTTCAGCTAAGTTGCGCTGTGGTCACGGAAAGATGGAAATTATATCGCGGTAGACCCGTTTGTGTAATTAAATATGAATACAATTAACATAATAATTATGCAGTTTTTGATATACTGGTACGAAACAATAGTTTATAAATGTTAAAATTTACTGAACATATAATATTATGATTGCTGTAATTAAAACATTTTTGATCTGGAAAATATTTATGATCGCTATACTTTAGAAATTACCGAAACATCCACAAGGGTAATAACAATCACAAATCCCAAATTGATAATTGAAACCCCTTTTTTACCCTAAATCTTTCAATGTACTTATTTGCCTTATGTATTATTAAACTTATATTAAACTATGATAATGTGTCAAGTGGTTATATTTGAAGAACATATCACCTTACCCGCTGTGCGTGCACGGAATCTATATAATATCTGAGGCCCTACCGCGACAAACGAAAATCGAAATTTCGTTATCTGCCTCTCTCTTGCATGATCGAGCGATAGAAAGACAGATAAGGTGTACATAAAAAGGAGTATACAGGTTTTTAAAGGGTCGGCAACGCGCATGTAAGATATCTCATGTAAGATCGCGCATGTAAGATCTCTCATGTAAGATCGCGCATGTAAGATCTCTCATGTAAGATCGCGCATGTAAGATCTCTCATGTAAGATTGCGCATGTAAATTGCAAAGGTCCATAGGCTACGGTGACTGCTTACCATCAGGCGGACAAAAGCATACGTGTTTAGCACCGACGTGGTATAAAAGAAAAGAAATTTCGTTTTTCGCGTAGTTTCTTTGTTTTGTAAGATGTGACGTAAGGACGTATGGGTAGGAGCGGATGACAAATCAGTTCCATTTGGCGGCCCCGTGGCCTCAACCTGATGATTGATCGGGAGAATTCACTTCCTCATTTCTTTTATATCGCGTAACCGAGGCATTATTACGCTATTTGTTACGGTTATTCTGGAAATATATTAAAAAGCTGATATTGTACGTATACATCGCCAGCGGATAGATGCACACCGTATGCAGCAATACATCTGCGGCATACGCAGGTGTGGGCTGGTCATTACGACTTTTCTTTAAAAAAAAAATTATACTACGTCGGTGGCAAACGAGAATACGGCCTGCCTGATGGTAAGCAATCACCGCAGCCTGTGCAGCACACCTGCAACTCCAGAGGTGTTACATGCGCGTTCCCGACCCTAACACTCCGCAGTCTTCGGACCCTCGTTGAGCTCTGGCAACCTTAGGTACCTACTCTCCGCCAGGAACACAACACTATGACCCTATTTTATACTTAGAGTTTCTCGGCTCGGTCTGGCAAACAAATTGCAAGGCGCTAACTAGTATAGTGTTTTGTTTTTAGTTTTGAGTTTTGAGCCCCAGATTCACCACAGAACCAAAAATTAGTCAAATTCCCTAACCAATTCAATTTGTTTTCTCAGTTCATTCTCAGCGTTGCCATATCAATCATTTATTCCGTCTATTTCAGAACAAAAGAACAAAGAAAACTACGGAACGAAGATAACGATTTCTGTATCGTTTCGCCACAGAAGCAGACATAAATTTCTAGTAATCACAAAACGTCCAGTGTAACGTAATAGAAATCTCTTTTCTTTCAGAGCAATATCGAGACGTGTCATGTTCGCGGCCTTCTGAGTTATTGTGGATTAGATATTTGGTGTTGTTGGAAAAATACTGGGTATTTTGTGGTGTCTTAAGAATACTAGGAGCAGAGAAACTAATTGTATACTAATATACCAAGTGCTGACTTGGAAAAATTCCGGAAAAAGGGATCGACGTCACCTACGTACCACCTATATACACAGTGGTTGGAGGCTCCATCAGTTGGCCTCGGCTGGGCGGAGCTGGAGGAGGCCGCGCTGGACCGTGACCAATGGAAATCCCTTCTGAGAGCCCTATATGTCCCTGATGAAGGGATAACAGGATACCATCATCATCATATATCATCATCATACCCACAAGTGTGCAGTTGTACCCGTCACGCACAACCAAGCGCACTAAAATATAGCTTTAATTGCTGTACAGCAATAAAATTGTATCAGATATTTATTGCGCGCAGATATTTTTTTAATTCTCTCGTAAACCCAAAAGACCAGACTGGCAGGCCAATTAGAATGTACGCTGACATCAAAGTAACATCTATGATGTCATTCAGTTGACGTTCCTACAGAACACTCGAAACATTATACAATATAAAAGATGTCCTTGATGATAAAAAAAACTACAGTAAATTTTAAGCGTAAAACAGCGAACCTATCTTTTCTCACTTCTCTCTCACTTTTCCCATCCCTAACCTGTCCTGGTCACGTCCGTGATTGTGTAAGGCTAGGGCTGTCAACGCGGACTTTAACTCAATTTTGGAGTGTAACTCAATCCCGCCCTGGGGAGCCTTATAATTATACTTCCAGTCTCACTTCGTAACAACCCTGAGAGACGATGGAAGTTTAGAAAAATGACAATTTAATGATGCTTTTAACGTATTTAAGTAGAAAGGGAACATAATAAGTATTATAAAAATAAAGGAGGGGTATGATTTTTCCTTGTGACATTTCCCAGCAACCTTTTGATATCACTATAATTATAAAATCAGACAGCCACTTCTGTTTGCGCCCGTATGGCTCATAATAGTGGTCGAAAAAAAAACAGAAAGGAATGAATTGTATAACATACTAGCTGTTGCCCGCGACTTCGTCCGCGTGGACTACTTTTCCGCGTTACTTTTCTTGCATTCTAATAATATGCTCTTATACAACGATTCAAGTCCCGCACTTAAAAAAATGTTTGACGTTCATACAAACTTTCATCCCCTTTTTCACCACCTTAAGGGATGAATTTAGACAAACGCTGAAATTAGTTATCTTCTCTTTTAATGAAACAAGTTTTTACGAAATTAAATATTCCTAGCTTACAATAAAACTTGACCTAATACAAATTTTCAACCCCCTTTTAACCCTTTTAAGGAATGAATTTTTAAAAACCCTGAAATTACTTTTTTTGTATTCTAATAATATGCCCTTATACAAAGATTGAAGTTCCGCACTCACAAAATATTTGATCTCCATACAAACTTTCAACCCCTTTCTCACGACCTTGGGGGATGAATTTTAATAAATGCTTAAATTCGTTTTCTTGTTTTTTAATTTAATACCTTTTTGCATAGTTTCAAGTTCCTAGCTTAAAATTAAATTTGCATCCCAAGACGAACTTTTATCCCCTTTTTAACCCCCTTAGGGGTTGAATTTCCAAAAACCTTGCAATTACTTTTTTCGTAATCGGCTATTATGCCTTTCTAAGAAGTTTCAAAGCATTTGTAATGGATTCAAACTTTAAACCCCCTTTTAACCCTTTTAGGCGATACATTTTACAAAACGCTGAAATTACTTTTCTTGCCGTCTAATAATATCCCCAAATACAAAGATTCAAGTCCCGCGTTCGAAAAAATGTTTGAAATCCATACAAACTTTCAACCCCCTTTTCACCACCTTAGGGGATGAATTTTCAAAAACGCTGGAATTAGTTTTCTTGTATTTTAATTTAATACCTTATTGCAAAGTTTCAAGTTCCTAGCTTAAAATAAAATTTGCACCCCAAGACGAACTTTCATCCCATTTGTAACCCCCCTTAGGGGTTGAATTTCCAAAAACGTTGCAATTACTTTTTTTTGTAATCGGCTGTTATGCCTTTCTAAGAAGTTTCAAAGCATTTGTAATGGATTCAAACTTTCAACCCCTTTTTATCCCTGTTAGAGGATGAATTTTACAAAACGCTGAAATTACTTTTCTTGTCTTCTAATAATATCCCCAAATACAAAGATTCAAGTCCCGCGCTCGAAAAAATTTTTGATATCCATACAAACTTTCAACCCCTTTTTCACCACCTTAGGGGATGAATTTTCAAAAACGCTGAAATTAGTTTTCTTATATTTTAATTTAATACCTTTTTACAAAGTTTCAAGTTCCTAGCTTAAAATAAAATTTGCACCCTATGTCGAAATTTCATCCCCTTTTTAACCCCCTTAGGGGTTAAATTTTCAAAAACCTGGCAATTACTTTTTTTTGTAATCGGCTATTATGCCTTTCTAAGAAGTTTCAAAGCATTTGTAATGGATTCAAACTTTCAACCCCTTTTTAACCCTGTTAGGGGATGAATTTTACAAAACGCTGTAATTACTTTTCTTGTCTTCTAATAATATCCCCAAATACAAAGATTCAAGTCCCGCGCTCGAAATAATTTTTGATATCCATACAAACTTTCAACCCCTTTTTCACCACCTTAAGGGATGAATTTTCAAAAACGCTGAAATTAGTTTTCGTGTATTTTAATAATATATCTTTTTACGAAGTTTCAAATTCCTAGCTTAAAATAAAACTTGAACCCCATACAAACTTTCATCCCCTTTTTAACCCCCTTAGGGGTTGAATTTCTCAAAATCGCTTCTTATCTCTTGTACACTTTATAAATGTAATCTGGTGTGAAAATTTCAACTTTCTATCTTTTGTAGTTTCGGCTCTGCGTTGATGAATCAGTCAGTCAGTCAGTCAGTCAGTCAGTCAGTCAGGACACTTGCATTTATATATATAGAAGATAGATGTGTATTTTGTGAGCCGCTACTTAGTTTAGAAAGTTTAGAAACTAAGAGAGCCTATAACCTTTAACTGTAGAAACAAAAAATAAAATAAAAAATAGATAAATAAATACTTTCCCCGAAAATTTATTTGAACATGATCGGTTGAGCCATCAACGAGTTTTTCCCAAAAACTTATATTTGTCGAATACGGATGGTCCTAAAAGGCGGTGGGCGCGTGGGGTAGTACGATAATGTATTACTTCACAGCTAAACCAGTATGCTACCATGCTACCAGTGCATGAAATAAACCTTAGGACTCGTTAACCATACTAGTGCCTACTATACTTCAGTACTAAATGTTTAAAAGAACTAATTGCTATTTTTAACTCAAGGGAGCGATATGAAAGTAAAAAGAAACCGTTTAAATCTTTATTCAAGTCAAACTAGGCCGGCTCCAACCCTACGCCTCTAACATGAGAAGATTTAGCCCTATATGGGACCGGCAACAAACTCAGAGGGACAAATCTTTTCAAAACAAGTTAAAACAACACATAACACATCATTTCTTTATTTCACAAAAGTAAGCTTCTAATGAAACATAAGAAATCAAAATAACACTTGAAATAAAACACTTAGCTAAATGGTTAAAGAACGCGGGATTTTATAAGCTATCAGAATAATCCTTTAGGTATAAGCCTTCAGGAACGTAGCGAGTTAGGCACGAGGTTGGCTAACGAGTACGTCCGATCTCTAGCGCGGTCCGATCAAGAAGAAATACCAGCGGCGGAGCCTCTCCGCTCCCGCCTCAGTCAAGTTGGTAAACCTGCTCGACCAGTCTACCAACATACCGACAAAAATACCAACTCGTGCCTACGCTCACTCGAGAGAAACCTCTCGACGTTCCAAAGCCTTCTACCTGTCATTTTAGTTCAACAACACGCCAATAGATGGCGTTACTCTCTACGCGACTTTATTTCAACAATGCGCCAATAGACGGCGTTACTCTCTACGCAACTTTATTTATTTCGTTACAATCAAATAACATGTAGCTCAACATTGCTAATCGATTTTATACAGGCGTCTAAAATAATGAACTATAACGCTGCAATACGTCTTCCTGGTGTCAGGGTTCGACATATTTTTATTATAAGGACGTGGCGTAGCCCGACACAAACTTTGCTTCTTTTTTTGTAGTAAACTAGTTTACAGCCTGCATGATAAGTAGGTATCTGCGTAGTGAGTTTACTTCATTTTGCAAAAAATACTAGAAAAAAATATAGCATTCAGTGTACTTAACAATTGCAAAGCAAACATCCTTCAAGGGTTAAAAATTGCCTTCAGCAAAACTACAAATATATTATGGAACCCAAAAGTCCATTCTTTTTTTTACAGTTCGTTGCTGATCACGCGATGTCCTGAATCTAACTGTCAAGTTGACATGACAAACTAGCTGCAACCTGGCAACTTTCAACATAAGTCGTGCTGTCAAAATGTGGTTAGTGCCAACGAACGATCAGAACGCTCGCGGATATATGGAAATAGATTTTAAGTTACGATTTACGAAAGGCGTGCTCAGGTCGATTTATGGGGATGTTTTCAAATTATCAAAGCAGTTTTGACTTTGACATTATGATATTATTATGCGCCCTTATCGGTGCGCGCAAAGTTAAGCAATGCAACTTACAAAATGCCACGTGAATCGGTTGGGAAATGCGACCTGGGGCCCATTTCTCGAACGATATTAGACTAATATTAGTCCACGAACTGTCAAATCGTATGGATTGTCATGACAACACACTAATAATATTTGACGAATATCGTTCGAGAAATGGGCCCATGTAGGGGAGAACAGCCGGACCGGACAGGTATACGAAAGCAATTTGAAACGAAAAAGCTTTGTTGAAGTTTCGCTCTCGCGCGGACAAAAATATCGCCATACTACGCAAGTTAATTGAAACACTTTGGATATGAAACTTACCTCAACATCGCGAATTAACTTAGCTGTTACACCACATTTTCTTCAACTAACATACAATAGGATATTCAGTTTGCATAGGTAGTTTATCTACTCGCAGGTACAACGAAGGAGTAGAAAAATTACATAGACATTATGAATTGAATTCATTTTTAAATTGCCCATGCACATTTGCGGCTGCGTGTACAGTAAGCTGCAGAGATATGTGACCTCCCGGCATAGAAATTTGTTTGCAGAGGGATCCCTTAATTCTGCAGCTTACTGTACAGTGAGCTGCGAAATTGCATGGAGAAAATATGAATGAATTCATTGATAACTTTATTTAATTACACAAACGGGTCTACCGCGATATAATTTCATTGTTTTTACCTTAAATTCCGACGTTTCAGCTGAGTTGCACCAGCTGTGGTCTGCACGGAAAGACTGACGTCCCAGCAAATGTCAACGGAGATGTAAATGAAACATCACTAAACTACCCGACATTAGTTTATAAAAATGTTCGGCGTAGACAAAGAAATTGCAGCTACCCGTTAAAGTTTAATGTTCATTGTCCACGGCACGACAAGCAACACTCACAGTATATGAACACTGGTCCGAAGATATATCCGCTGGTTTCAACATTCGGATCACTGGTCCCCAAGTAGACGATAATTTGTAGCCGTCCTATATTGAAATATGTGTATAAAACGCGAGAGTTTAAAGTGTAACATTGATAACGTTGCCAATCACCATGGACTTTTGCTGCTGATTTTTTACTACTTTTACCTAGATCTAAAATATCTTGTACAAAGAAATGCTCCGGTAGAAACAAAAGCTCAGAAGAACAAAATACATTAGCGATTGTGAAGTAATTGGGGGGCCTAATTGTTTCAGTGGCAAACTGGTAATTGTGCCGAAGGGCCGGCCATCAACCGTAATGAATTGGACCCTAAACTCGGAGGTTTATTCAGATGTGGAATTTCTTGTTATCAGACGGCTATGAATGGGTGTCGTTTGTTAACAAGAAATTATTATCTGAATAGGCCTCACGGATGGTTAAACAAAGGATACTTTCGTCTTGCTTCGAGTATATGATACCCATACCGAAAAACTCGTTGACAATTTTTGTAAAATATGAGTGGTTTGGGTGATTTTGACGTTAAATTTGTTGCCTTTTTGTTTTTGAATTAAAGCTAATATACTATTTTAGCGTTACCCAAATAGCGCATTTTAAGGTTGAACGAATAAACCGAAGGATGGTATATCTGGGGTTAAAAATAACTAACACAATCTAGATATCTAAAATGTTAAAACCCGTGAAGACTTATGGGTACCAAATATACCGACAATTATACTTAAACACGAAAACTACAATGCAAATGTTAAACTACTTTTAAATTGTAATGTTTATCGCATAAAGAAAACAAAGGAAAGTGTAAGGTAGCGTACCTAACAAAAAAATTAAAGAAATGACAAAATCAAACACTCAACAACCAACAGCAGTACCACAACTACCGTTGAACAGGTAATTTATACTATCACATATTAACATGTAATTATTAACATTAATATATAGTAAACTCAGTATATAAAGTTCCACTCAGTTAATTAAGTATAAACGATGATGGATGCCTTCATACATAACTGTACAAACTTGAGCGTTTCGATCAAATACTCTACCCACACGCTACCGAAATCGAGTCAAATTGTTAATAAATCTAAATTACTACGAGTATGAGAGGGAGGAAAAGTTTGACAGTGTTCCAATAAGAGTTGTTGGTCTAATATATCAATTGCGCTTTAGAATTGTTACATTTTGAAAGTTGCTTGACGAAATTGTTAAAAGTTTTTGGATGAATCTAATATTTCGATTTGGAGCCCGTTTGTCAAAAGCTTATATGTAGTACAAGTGGATGTCCCTTTCTAACAAAAGCTGTCAAAAAGTGACATCCGCTTGTTTACAAGTTAAGCTTTTTAGAAACGGGTCCTTGGCCGTTACTATGAAATACACAGATTGTTGAAAGACTAATGATTAGTAATGATATAACGACACATTTTCGTGTAGTTAGTTCGTTACCTTAAAAAAAGGTTGTAAAAACATCCAACCGAATTCATAATCTCCTCCTTTTGAGATTTGGAAGTCGGTTAAAAACTAAAAGTTTCTGCTTAGAGAAAATATACTTCCTAAAAGATTTCTTGCATACGGAAATAATTATTTATATGGTTCAACTTGGGTAAAAATACCAACAGGCCCCAATTTCACCACGGTGACAGGTGCGACAATTGTAAAATCACTGTTGCTGACGTCACAGGCATCCATGGGCTACGGTTACCACTTACCATCGGGCGGGCCGTATTCCTGTTTGCCACCATCATTGTATTATTTAAAAAAACTTTATTATATCGGAAAAAAACAGATATTTCATTTGCGAAGTTTCTGACAATTGTCAAGATTTAGAAGAATTGTAGGTAATTCTTGACAGGTAATGAGTTATATGTCGGAATTTCGTGACAATTGTAGTGTTTCTTGTGACAATTGTCATAAACTTAGCAAGAGAAATATCTGTTTTTTCCGATATAATAAAGTTTTTTTTAATAAAACAATGATGGTGGCAAACAGGAATACGGCCCGCCCGACGGTAAACGGTAACCGTAGCCCATGGATGCCTGTGACGTCAGCAACAGTGATGTTTTACAATTGTCGCACCTGTCACCGTGGTGAAATTGGAGCCAGATCGTATTTCTCAAACAAATTTTTGAAATTTTTATTTTTGTTTTGTAAATTTTTCAAATAAGTAGCTTTCGAGATTCACTGTAGACCCCGTACAGTTCCCAAAGCCACTCGTTTGTAGTAACTATTATTTCATGTAGAAACTTAGAAAGTTACCGAATCCGAGCGTGCTGAAAGCAATTTAACGCAATAGCGTGCATCGTCAACACACGAGTGGGGATGACAGGGTGTAAAGGCTTCTTCTAGTGCTTTTTTATTATGCCAAGTTTTCTCAACACGTCACTTATTTATGGCGCTTTAGTATTCATAACTATAATGGTACTCATTCATAGAATAGAAAAACATTTATTTATGACAAACAAATACAGATGACAAAAACATGTCGACAAATATACAATGTATAACATTTAGTGCCATAAAAGGGTCACAACTCAGCATGTAGCTGGCAAAGCCAGTGCTGTTCTTCCGTTGTGACCCAGGCGTGATTCTAACATTGTTATTGATAGAATTACGAAATAAGACTTTCTGAAGTTGCATGTATACGATGATTTCATTAATCAGGTAGCTGACATAACACACACTTTTATTTCTGGCTATCTTTCTTGTCTTGCTTGCATGTCTATGAAATACTTCTCAAGACCTTTCTAATGAGCCTAAACTCTACCTATTACCTCTTCTACCTTCCGACTGCCTCATCAGATCACCTCCATGTTGGTATATTATTGGATTGTCATCAGAATTACGGAAGTATTTACTCCAAATTTCAACTCGATCAGATACCAGTGTGTGTAAAAAAATTCATCGTTTACAAAATGACATTAGAATTAAAACTACAATCATTTAACTGAAACGCAATGTGTGGTCTTCAAAATAATATTATTTGGCTTTAATAAACAAACGCAAGCGTTTGTTAAAATTATCAGCAATATGCACAGTAAAAAATATTTATCAACGTACCTACTATTTAGGCCAACCTGTACGAAGATAGCCGATGCACAGATGAAGTTACATACGTAATACGTACTACTAAATTCGTTCGGAAAGAGGCAACATGTGGCCGAAGTCATAAGTGTTTGCTCATAAATTTTCCAATTTGCATGCAAATTCCTTTAACATGTCGAAACTAACTAGCCTGGAGTAATAATTTAAGGCTGTTTGCGCAAACATAACAATTCCTGCACCCCTAGTGTAAATTTCATTCGAAAGCGTGACGTGACGTACGCGCGTAATTTGCGTTGTCTCATTTTGTATGGGATTTTGAGTTTCTAAAACTGTTCATTCTGTCCAATATCTCATACAAAATGAGACAACACAAACGCGTAAGTGCGTCCATCATGCTATTGAATGACTAGGGGTTCAGAATGTTTATCAAATTAAGGTGCAGTGTTCAGTTCCTTCTACGAACGTAGCTCGCTGAGCACTGAGCGGAAGGCCGTGCGTGCCCGGGATCCCGGACATCATAGTTATTTTTAACAAAAAAAAAGTAACCGAAGAGTTCGATCAAAAATAAATATTACTCATTTTAAAAAAATGTGCAAAAATAGTTACAAATTCAGTTCACAATAGATATCGTCAATGAAGACTATAGGAAAGAGATAAATTGGAAACCGAATACACGAAACTAATATACTATAGACCAAATCGATATTGCTTCGACATCGAAACTATGCAGCCATATGCAACTTCGCGTGATACACGCCACTCTTCGTTTTCTTACAAAACCAACTTTATGGAGACATAAAATAACCAAAAAACACCTTTAAATCAATGAAAGAAGGAATTTAATAAGTCCAAGTTAAGTTGGTATGCGCAACGCCTTGATTTAACCGCCGTAAACGTCACATTCAAATTTCTACATTAAAGTCGTTGAATGAAGGTTTAATTTTGAGTAAGATGGTATTATGTGTGAAAACGGATAAGTTCGCGTTATCGAATTTGTTTTCGCGAGTGGAGAATGAATAAGAACCAGTATAGAAAACCCATTTGCGTTTTAATTTTAATGATTAAGAAAATTTTCAGTTAGTAAGCTCATATGAAACATTTCTTGGTTTTGAAGTAATATTTATATCTCAAAAAGGATATACCTATATGTTACTGTAAAAGCCCGAAGTACGGCAAAACCTAGGTTTTACCGGTAAATCCTAGTTTTTACCGATGCCGATCGGTAAAAGCCTGAAATGTTAAATCTTACTAGTTTACTTCGGGCTTTTACCAACACCGATATGGTAAATCCTTGGTCTTACCACGGCGACCGGTAAAGTTTGAATCATGCACTGATTATGAATATTATGATATACTGAAAGATTATGGTAGATGGTGCACTACGTAGAAAAGGAGGTAAAAACCACCCACTTTTCTAGTAGCATTTCGTTTCTGTAAGGGTCGCAGTTCTAACCTAACCTAACCCACTTTTGTTCGGTTCTGTGAGGATCGCAGTTCAAACCTAACCTAACCCACTTAACGGCGCATGCGGTGCGGTGTACGGGGGTTTGAGCGGGAGGGGTTGAGAATCAGTGCATGATTAAAACTTTACCGGTCGCCGTGGTAAGACCTACGGTGTACACACCTTTATCCAAAGTAGCAGGGAGCCTAAGGTCACCGAAGGACGTTATTCCGTTCCAGTCACCTGGCGTTTATAAAATAGATTGCAGTTGTGGTAGTTCCTATATCGGAGAAACTAAGCGCACCATAGCAGAAAGAGTTAAGGAACATATCGCAGCTGTCAAAAATCGTCAGGTCAACAAGTCTGCGGTGGCTGAGCATTTGCTGGAGTCAGGACCAAACCACTGGATTGAGCTGCATAACCCTAAAATCCTCTCCACGGATCGCCATTTCTACAGTAGAAAAGTGCGGGAAGCCATTGAAATCAAAAAACATTGCAATTTTAATCGGGACGAGGGTTTTAAGATCTCATCCACATGTAATCCAGTCATTAGTAAATGTAAGCGGAAACGAATATCGACAGTCGATAAATTGAATATCGTTAGTGTTGTGTGTCGACAGAGTGACATCCCTAGTGCGCAAAACGTTCAAACTGATAAACAAGACCAAGTGCGGGTAGTTCGAAAAACTCGCGCGGCTAGAAGATGTTGATGTCAACTTGAGCCAGTCTTCTCCGAGACCACGGGGACAACGCCGTCCTCGAAACGTCGGAGGTAAATCTTAAAACTTAAATACGCGATTAAGTCCCGTTGTGCAGTTTGATAATACATAATTTTTGTGTTTCAATCGGTGATTTATAGATTTCACTATTCGAAAGCCAAACTACTACGCTCATGGTTCAATTTTGGAATCTTTCACTTGCTCATGTATGATATTATTAAATAACTATTTTGCGCCCTTGTCAAACAAATAACTATTATTATTTTAAAGAAGATTATTCATTCGCCTTGTATTTGTTATCCAAATTACAAAAATTTCAACTCCCATGCTTATTTGTACCTAATTGTAACCAATAAACCAACCTATATGTGTAGGTATGTAGACATGTAGGTATGTTATATTAGTTTTCAGCTGTTAGACCAAGAACATATCTTGTCTAAAGGCAACAGAGGTAGGTAACCTTTTGTTTACGTATTGTATTCTCGGTAACATTGTGTCCTTTGCACCGCTTCGGCCAATTACTTCAAATCCATTAGTGTGAGGACCAAATTGAGTAAAAGAAGTAATGGAGCCGTTCTATCGGCTTGAAATTACTTTTAGAACCCTGAGTTATTTGTAAACAATGGGATTTTCTAAATAATTCCAAATTACCGCACATTCTCTAAGAAATTGTATTGTGAATTTTAAGAGTGGAGTGAAATTAAGACGTTCTATTTTTGTTCGCTTTGTTCTTAGATTTCAAAGTTGAACATTGTCAGGGCTTTGTGCTATCAAAATAACATGTTATAAGGCCGCTAACGATAAAAATGTTTCATATTTATAAGCTACCCCAATTATTTCAGTTATTTCATTTAAATTATCTTTCGAATAGTAACTTTTTTTGACAAAGGTTCTTTATTTTTAGAATACTATGTCGTTGTAAATGCGCCGTAGTCTTCTGGACCAATAAATGCGTTGCATTTAGCGGCATCGGGTGCACCAAACCAATCGCTAGGTGACGGCCGATCGGTAAACCAATCACATGATCAAATGCCTATTTCAGATGACTTCACACATACTCGTACCAAATACTAGTATATATCGCTGTTGTGGCTGGTCATATATCGACATTACGAGTATCTACACGTATGCCTATTCTATTCTAGCGATCAATATTATTGATCAGTGGAAATAAATATAATTTTAAAAGGGCATTTTTTTTTAACTATGGCGTTGACTTTGGAGAGAACGTCATCGTCCTAAATTATACTTAGCTATTATACCAAAACGTCTAACAAAACAGCTCAACGTCTACATCTTTTCATTAAAATGCTTATGAAATATGAATTCTGTCCTTAATCGCTAAATTCTGTAACCAATCTCAATTTTGTTTCCATCGTTTTAGGACATTTTCATTGTTTATGGACATTCGCTATGATAAAACATGTCATGAATAATTTCGAGGCTTTACAAACCATTTATTATTTCAATTCATTTAATTAATTTGGAGTAATTCGAGTGTCATACCCCGCAAAATTCGGAGCAACGATGTTATTGATTAAATTAAGCTCTGACGGCTGATTTGCATTTTGTGCTTAAACACAAATGTTTCGTATTCCTGGTTTGAATGATAAAATAAATACCAAATTTATTAGAAAATTATACAAAGGTTCTTGGCTCTTGATCATTTATATATAATCTCTATGTTTTGCTGTCTAAGGCTTTGTGCAAAATGTTTTTCAGTCTGTTTTGTTATTTAAATCTTTACTTAGAACACATATTGACTAGAAAGCGTCATAATCATTTCAAAATTATTTGTACAGTCACCTGCAATAATATGTTACACAACGAAGGCCGCAAAAATATCTGACACAATCTTATTTGTAGAGCCATAAGAGCGTGTCACATACTTTTGCGGCCTTCGAAGGGTAACATATTATTGCAGGTGACTAAAATATATATAATGCAGCACCGAATGTGATACAAGACTCAAAAACAGACTCGATATTTAAAAAGAAACTTAAGATGTTACTTTTAGATGAAGCTTATTACAGCATCGATTAATTTACTAGTATACGGTAAGATCATTGACCCAGCGCTGTACCTAATATTATATTATATCATAAATTGTATACACATACCTATAATAAGTAAAATGTAAATACTTATTATAGTGTAAATATTTATGTAGTAATTAAGTACCTAACGAAATGACGTGTAAAGTGTAGGTATATGTTTCTTTACCAATAAATTACTGTATCACTGTGTACCACAAATAACTCATTATCTGAGAACTATGTTTTATATTATACCCAATGTTTTTTGTTGTATGATTGTAGGTAGGTACATTTTGTTTAATTTATCTTCCAGCCGCAGCCAAGTTATCTAAACATCAACCGCTTAGTTTTCGGAGTTTTTCAAGGCAAGTTCGTGTCCGATGCGTAGCTGTTATCTCGGCTAAAGCCACTTAATTTGAACTTGAAGGACTGGCGTTAGCCACGCGAGTTGTTTTTACACACTTTTATTTAGCTTCAACGCGTATATTTGTATAAATATATGTATAAGTGCTTCAAATCTTGTAACTTAAATCTGAAGCACTTCTCGATGTTTGCTTGAGCTGAAATTGTGTTGTACCATCATGCTCAGCGATTGTTACGCCATTTAGGGTCCTAGCTAAACTCGTTCCGTATTTACGCTATGGAATGTCCAATTTAGCTAAAAACCTAAATGGCAATACAATCACGGAGCGTGACTGTACCTTGTTACAAGATGTTTTATAACAGCTAGTGTGGGATCACCATAAATATCATCATGTGTGTGGGCCCGATTCGGATTCTGAAATAGACATTTATTAGATATCTTTTAGACATCACCAAGATACGATAACGATATGTTTAAGATCTAACCTGTCAAATTTGACATTTGCGCGATTCTGGAGATACTCTTGAACGATTTCCACAGGATATGACTTAGAGATCGAATTCACATCTAATAGATATCTTACTCTATCTAACGTAAAAGTGACATTGGTTGCCCGAATTGCGCTGCGAAAGAGAACTAGTTGATATCTAAACTATAACGTATCTAGAATGGATCTAGTACGTGTCGTCTCTTGTGAATATCTTGAAGTTCGAATACGGCAGTGTCTCACGTCTCACATGATAGCAGATTGGTAGTACGCTACTAGCGCCCGCCTACTATGATTTTCACTGATCACTGAGCTGATTGTGAACATGCCTTTAGTGATCGTATAAAATCGGTATTCTGATTTTTAGTAGGCTGTATTGGTATCTTTATTACGCTTCATTTTGAAAATATGACGAGTTAATAGATAATGAAGTCAATTTTGAGGTCCAGTTAATTAAGTAACTTGATCAAAACATGGAGTTGCAAATGAATGCATAAAATATTATGGTATAATATTTCCACCATTACCTATTTCTCTTTCGTGGAACTGCTAAATCCGAAAAAGTGTTAGGTGTGTGTGTATGTGTGTCAAAGTTGAAATGTGTAGTGATACTAGTGATTGGCAGATATGTGAAACTGTGTGTTCGTTGGCTATGCTATGTTAGACAACTGACGTGATTGAACTAAGAAACTGAGTCCGCTCTACTTACTTGCGGCTGAAAGCTAAAACTGGGCCAATATATAAAAAGCCATACCTCAGAACTACAAACCACTAAAGACCGTAACGCCTTGACAACAAAGTTCACTATTGCTGGATTCGTGTTTAGTTGCGACGTAAAAAAGCCCGAAAGCGACCTTTTTGTGAAAATGTCAAAACAATGAAACGTCACTGAGTGTTAGTATTTGGGTGAACAGCTTTGGGCCAGCTATTGTTCTTAATGCGACTTTATATAAACAGGGTTAAGAACTGTTTTTGAATAGCTATGTCGTTGTATATGTTTAGTATGATTACTTACGTAAGTTTTGTCAGCATATTCGCATATTTATGGAGGGGAGATGAGATGGAGTGACGAGTTGACGATTGTAAATGTCTATGCATATAATGAATAGGTTTTGTTGTTACGCAAATATATAAACTTTAGGACAATGAAAAATATAATAACAGTTTTGAAATATGTTATGCAGGTTTACAATATTGGTCACAATTAGTGTGTGAATAGCGACAGGACTTGATACCTCCTTTTGACATCTTAAAACGGTTAAAACGCTAACTACCAGTTATTTATTTTGCTGTGCTAAATACAAGATAAACACCTTGAAAACGGAAATCTGTCGCTTTGAACCCTGTATACGCTATCATATTGGTCTTATTCAGTTCACGTGGGGTCAGCACAAAACGTCTTCTTCCTGTATCCTCTGTAACTCATCAGTTTCTCACTCAACATTGACAAGGAATAATTTATCATCACAACTAACTTATATTGACGACCGACCGGTCCGGCCTAGTGGGTATTAGTGACCGTGCCTGTAAAGCCGATGGTCCTGGATTCGAATCCCGATAAGGGCATTTATTTGTGTGATGAACACAAATATTTGTTCCCGAGTCCCATGACTCTCATGAGTTACATACTTTTTTCTATATCAGTATGTATATCGTCGCCTAGCATCCTAGTACCAGCTTTTCTTAGTTTGGGGCTAGGTTGTTTATTTATTGCCCACTTTATATATAAATAGGTATCTCTCTCACATCGACACAACAAACTTTTTCCGCAATAAACAAAAACAATGAAGGAATCCGTAAGTGACACCACGATTAATGATCCCACATCACTCTTCCAACTGTAACCCCGAAAAAAAAGTCCCAACTTCATACTTTACACGTTCACATATACGACGTTCTTGTTCCAAAGGTAACCTAACTTAGCACAAACAGAAACACTCTTAACTATCCATGGTGGATCTTACGCCTTTTGTAATAAGGTTTATGAACTGTCAGTTAACAATGTGGGCAATGGTACGGTCTCAGTCACAAAGAAGTATTCATTTTTGTACCTTATTCCAAAAGCATAAGGAAAAAGGTGATTACATGTTTATGGCGGCCTTACACGTACGATACAACGGCTGTAAAAGTAAGATTGTAATCAGAAAGTTATTTCGAGTAATTATTATTTATCACTATACGTTTAGGTTGAGACGGGAACATATATTATATTGAGACATTGACAAATTTAGTGCGAAACAAGGGGTGCGATTTGATGTGATTTATTTGCAGAACGTGACATGGCAATTGTAAAGCGAATATTTAAAAAAACCGGGAAAGTGCGAGAGAATAATGCAAAAAACGGCAAAAAAAAACGGTCACCCATCCAAGTACTGACCCCGCCCGACGTTGCTTAACTTCGTTGCTGAAAATTTCAACTGTCTAGCTATCACGGTTCGTGAGATACAGCCTAGTGACAGACGGACGGACGGACGGACAGCGGAGTCTTAGTAATAGGGTCCCGTTTTACCCTTTGGGTACGGAACCCTAAAAAGTAGCTAACGTTCTTGGTTTCGGTAAAATACACTTAGCGCCACTTGCACCGTCCCACTAATCCGAAGTTAACCGGTTAAACCGTTAACCCAGTGTCAAATTGTACTGGTAACCATGGTACCTCCAGATTTAACCGGTTAACCCCGGGTTAGTGGAATGGTGCAAGTGGCCCTTAGACACGTTTCTCGAGATAGACACACGTGTACCTAGCTGGTACACACAGGTGTCACAGTGACAAAATCAATATTAAAGTGTTTGAGCTGAGATGCCAGTGTTGTGTAGCTTATATTTTATATTCGTAAACTCGTATTTTATCTGTATTTTCCGCATTATCTTATTGATAAATCTACTAGAATTTCCTAGCGTCTTGATCAGTGCTAGTACTGCTAACCAAATTGTAATACTTGTAAAGGCGGGATTCCACCAGTGTGCGGCACAAAGCATATTCAGTACAAAAATGCTTGTGCCGCACAGTGCCACACACTGGTGGAATCCACCTTAAGTGAAACTGAATTGTTATATCCATTAAGTAGGTATTCTATGCCTGGTAAAGAAATAAATATTTGTATTTTTTGTAATTTTGGCATTACAAAAACTGGTAACATCACGAACATGATAGAGTTAGACCAAGAAAAGTCTGCAACGATTTTGATGGCACACGCAGTGCAAGTGTTATTTTAAACGTCAAACTGGGGCTATCAAAATCGCTGCAGACCTTTCTTGGTCTAACTCTACCAACATATATGCAGAATAGAACACAAATGGTTTCCAACAAATTGACGATTCGCGTGAAAGCAGTCATTTGTTTACGGTCAGAGTTTTAACCTTCAAAGGAGTGGGCAACAGCTGGCTAATGTAGGTACTATTTGACCATTGGTAGGTCTTATCTCGTCGCAGTAAGGTTCACGATGGATCAATCAATTGTGTAATGGATATAGTTGACTATTGGAAGTTCTTATCTCGTAGCAGTAAGGTTCACGATGGATCAATCAAATGTGTAATGGACATTGGACATACCTGACTATTGGTAGTTCTTATCTCGTTGCAGTAAGGTTCACGATTGATTAGTAAATTGTGTAATGGATATGAAATGGGACAGTAAATCTTATCTTTATTAGGTAGCTGCTGACATTTGCACACGTTAGATAACGAGGTCGATAAAAATAAAAATAAATATATGACAGAGTGTGCTTTTATTCATAAACGCGCTACAAACCTCAATTAGCTAATAATCGTGTGTCCTTATCTGTCATTGCGACTTATGTATTTGTAAGAAAGGGATAAAACATAATTTAACTAAATCAGGCCCGTAAAGTTCTATAAATAAAGGGGTTAATCTTTATCTTTGAATAACTGACCGAGCGTTTAGCGAAGGTCTCAGTTTCAGCTTGGGCAAAAATGCTTTCGTATGTCCGGATGTTCTCCTCTACAGGTCGCAATTAATAACCGATTCTCGCGACATTTTGTGAGCAGGTTCGATGATTAAATTTTTTTTTTTTCATTTCAGATTTTGGGATTTTTTTAATAAGGCGAAGCCATACATTTATTGAGTTTTAAGCTATGCTCGCGAGGTCTTCTAACAAACTGTGCTACTATTGTATCCTGACTGAATGAAAATAAATAAGAAGTTATTTGTTTTACATGGGGGAAAAGTTGTTGTTTAACCACTCGTGCTAATATTGATATCTAAGCAAGTGAAAGATTCCATAATTGAACCACGAGCATTACGAGTGGTACGAAAATTGAATCTTGAGCGTTGCGAGGGTTTCAAAGCACGAGGGTTACACAACATTTTTCACCACACCAACCGACCCGAAGAAAGTGTAAAGTGTAAACCAACTGTAAGAAATCAAACAAAATTAAACCTAATCAAATTCAAATGAACGTCACTAAATATATATCATTCAAAATCATCATTTAAAAGTCAATTCTATCAGCAAACATAAGGTAACAACGCAAAATTTGCATCTGATTACTTTGCCCCACATGTGGATAAAATGCAACTTTCTCATCAATTTTTGAACAATCAAGAGAGCCTTTAGGTACTAGCTGGTGTGGTGAATAAAAACCGGGCAAGTGCGAGTCGGACTCGCGCACGAAGGGTTCCGTACCATAATGCAAAAAAACGGCCTATGGGTATCCAAGTATTACTGACCCCGCCCGACGTTGCTTAACTTCGGTCAAAAATCACGTTTGTTGTATGGGAGCCCCACTTAAATCTTTATTTTATTCTGTTTTTAGTATTTGTTGTTATAGCGGCAACAGAAATACATCATCTGTGAAAATTTCAACTGTCTAGGTTCGTGAGATACAGCCTGGTGACAGACGGACGGACGGACGGACGGACGGACAGCGGAGTCTTAGTAATAGGGTCCCGTTTTACCCTTTGGGTACGGAACCCTAACAACAAGAAATAGTGATCTACCCACGTATATCCCAAGTTAAACTCGTAGGGTGGGTATATACATTATTCCACTGCCTCCACCGATTTCTATTCATACTGTAACGTCATAATACGAGACGTAGATAACTTTTAAAGGTCGCCGTCCTGAAGATAATACCTCAACGAACTTCCACCTTATTCCTTAGGCGATAGAGTCGGGTTTTCCTTGAATTGCGGTGCTGAGATATTGTTAACGGCGGGCGGGCACGCAGCTGTATGAATATTGGAAAAGGTTGATATTAAACGTAATTGCAAAATATCTGTGAGACCGGACCTTTGCTCGGATAACATATAAAAACTCAAAAATGCGCGTTTTCCCATAGATAAGACCTATCTAGATCGATTTATCGCCCCCGAAAACCCCCATATAGGAAATTTCATCGCAATCGCTAGAGCCGTTTCCGAGATCCCCGAAATATATAATTAAATAAACAAGAATTGCTCGATTAAAGGTATTAGATAGATAGTGGGATATCGTATATTTTACTAGTGACAGAGACAAGGCGCCTTACAGCAAAGCCGTGACTTTCTATAAATTTAAAAGAACAATTGCAACACGTCGAGGCCCCGGCACCGCCGAATTTCAGTTAGCAGTAAAAACGCCGTAAACCGCAAATGTGCCGTAGGCAATGTTCGGCCCCGGACACACCGAGCGAATGCATTATGCCGGCCCAGCTGGCTTTACACACCCATACCTGTGGCTGTGGACAGCCGGATACCTATATGCCGGCTGTACACACTCGTCGAGACACCTCGAGACAGGCCGAGAGCGAGTGTGTACAGACTGCTCTCGTCTTGTCTCGGTCTTCCTTGTTGCGTCTCGCCGTTCTCCGATTGCGGTCGGTTTTTTGGGACCGGGGGGGATAGGATAAGGGCGAGACGAGACGACTAAGAGCGAGACGAGAAGGTAATGCGGGCTGTACACACGCGTCGAGAGCCTCTCGCCCAGAGTCTCGGCACCGCTCCGATGCAATCGGAGAGGCGTGAGACGAGACGAGAAGAGAGCAGTATGTACACACTCATTCTCGTCCTGTCTCGGGGTGTGTACAGCCAGCATAATATTACATGACAAGAGTTGTTCATTGTCCGAGCAAGCGCGAAGCATCACCGTTTCAGCTTGAGCTAAAGTGCTTTCGTATGTCAGGATATTCCCAAGGGACAGGATATACACATTATCGTTGTAATAACAGGTTATGTATGTTACCCCAGTCCATTTTTAGGGTTCCGTACCCAAAGGGTAAAAACGGGACCCTATTACTTAGACTCCACTCCGTCCGTCTGTCTGTCACCAGGCTGTATCTCATGAACCGTGATAGCTAGACAGTGGAAATTGTCACAGATGATGTATTTCTGTTGCCGCTATAACAACAAATACTAAAAAGTACGGAACCCTCGGTGGGCGAGTTTGACTCGCACTTGTCCGGTTTTTTACTGTTTATCAGGCCAATTCGAACGTGCAACAGACATCAAACTGATATTTGAATAATATTGAAATCATATCAGCTGTCATTCGCGCGTTCATTTCGCTCTGTCTTGTCCATACCTACATGTATTAGTGCGAACGAGACGCCCGCGCGAATGAAAGCTATGATTTCAATATGATTCAAATATCGATTTGATGTCAGATGCACATTCGAATTGGCCTGTATTTCGTGAGCTAAATAACAAAAAATAAGTTTAGTTATTCTTAAACCACGAATATTCGCACTTTGTGTGCCCTACCCTTTATCGTAGCATGTCTTCGATAAAATACCCAAATACTGTCCCATTCCCTCGGATTTTCGCATCCAGGATGCATCACATCGAATGCATTTCGTGCTTTATGCACTTTCTATTTGGTAGGATCAACCTCAACGCCGCATCCGAAAGCCCCAGGCCCTATTTTATAGAGCTTCTTATAGTGCCATATTCTATTGGATGTCCGCGAGCATCATGCGAAAGTTTTTTCTGCTTTTCGCCGTAGAGATAGCATAGTACCGGTCTAATCCCTAAGGGCCACTACCCGGTTAAACCTGGAGTTAGGGCTCGGCCAGAAATCATGTGATATTTGGCCTATTTTGACAACTTGGTGATATTTGGTGATTTTAAGGCAATTTAACGTGATAATTATGATACGGGGTACCCTTAAATGCGCTTTAGATAGCGCCGATGCGAGCTTTTATTATTAATGTTTGAAAGTTGGTGCGATGGATGTTTTTTTATTGGGTAAAAACCTTTATTTGAACTTATAATTCTTTTAATATTGTTATTTTTGGCTTTCCCGCTTTGAAAACAAAATTACACACTACACTAAGACACTACTACTAAGATATCACTATCTTCTCTGACCCCCCCCCCCCTTCCCCCATCGTAATAATTTGTGATCTTTTTCCTACCCCCACTCCTGCCCTAAACGATCACATGATTTCTGGACGACCCCTTACCATGGTTTCCAGTACAATTAGACACTGGGTTAACGGTTTAACCGGTTAACCCCGGGTTAGAGGGACGTGGCGCTAATAACTTGTGTAATATACCCGCTTGGTAGACGTAGGTAAAGCTCACAGATCCACTGAATAAGTAATATGACAGAGCTGTTAGTATATTAGGTATATTATAAAAATCTATTAGTACTAGGGTTTGCACGACGGATTTGAAATGTATGGGAAGATCCGCGGATCCGGATCCAGATCCGGATAATTTCGTACATTTCGGATCCGGATTGCAAACCCTAATTAGTACTCTACTGATATTTACGAATGCATTGACATTGTTTCTAATTCTTATTGCTGACGGGAACGGCCCCTTAAGAGACCATAGGTATTCTATTACGGCTTAAGAGGCATTTAGGTTTAAAGAAATGTATTTCTCAAAGAAATGTACCTACATTTCGCTTAATGAGAAAAATTACAAAAATACGAGTATATTTTTTATCAAGAGTAGGGTTTGCACGACGGATTTGAAATGTATGGGAAGATCCGCGGATCCGGATCCAGATCCGGATAATTTCATACATTTCGGATCCGGATTGCAAACCCTAATCAAGAGGCATTTATTTAATACAAGTGGTAAACAATCTGCTTTGTTTACGTAAGATCGTTCCAACGTGTTAACTTTCCAGCAAACTTTAATTATAAAACCTAACTCATATAAAACTTTTTTTATCTCTTTTGGAACAATACAAGTACACTATTAAAACTTTTTCCATGTTTTCAACTCTGCAACAGAATTATATACCCATCTCTTTTATACTAGGTTAATTGAACAGGGACAAGACGTGTTTCAGCTAACAGGTGTTTTTTATAGTCGCATTAGTTTTTAGGTAAATTCTATTTTGCTCGTTTGATAGCAGTGTGATTAGTTTTGTAAACTGAAACAATTAATCGTTTATTATTAGTAGTAAAGTAAAATAAAATAAAGGTGTACGGTAGTGAACTGCCAAGTTTTGAAATAAGTGCTATAAGTAACGATTTAAAAAAATGCTGGCGACTGTGTATGTTCCAATTTTAAATAAAGAGTACGTATTCAAATATTCCATATTATGATGGTAAATGTCTTTGTAGTAATATGCTCCGCAGTTAAATGTGAGCACGCGTACGTAACACATTGTCATTGAAATCAAACTAAAATATTTTTTGAATCTACTTCATTAATATTTAAAAAACCCTATGCGCTAAAATTAGAACGTTACGAGTAAGTACGAGTGCCTATGTAGTTTTATCGTGCAGAATCAAAGAAAAACCTTCTTCTAAAAGAAACTACACACTTCATAAAATAATTTTCCTCTCACACCAATCATCATATCCTATCACGTAAGGCACTGAACTTATTTATTACCATAACAAAGAAAAGTGCCATTTGCTTTATTCCACTACTCGACTAGTCATCATGTTTATTGTAGGTACTTAGCCAGTTTATCGCAAGAATGTATTAAGATCTTGCCGTTATTGAAGTGACCAAAAGTGACTCACAATAGCGGCAGCAATAGTATTTCATTTATCCTACTTTACACGCACAAAGTTGACAAAAATGGTGCGTCGAGAATTATTTATTACAAAATAAATATAGTAAAATTGTTTTTTTTTTGTTCTGGTCGCCAACGGTATCTGCTACTTCTCTGGAGCCCGAGATCTGATTTGCGACATTTAGTTCTCCTTTTCGCCAAAGAATGAAGATTTTTAGGACATTTCATCCCTGGTAAATTCAATTTGGCCCCTTGTTCCAGCTTTTTCGGTAAAACCCAAATAAATATCACAATCACATTATTATTATTTACTTTGTCTGGCTGGATTGATTGTAATAATACTGTGTATCGTTAAACTAACTTCCCTATCACCTAGCCTTTGACGAGCGCTCTAACATGATCACACAAGTTTGAGGACTAAGCAAGCACTAACTTGAGTAATACCGGCGTCGAAATTTCGAACTTGGCTATTCACTTCACACCCCTTGGTCAGTATGCGCAACATATTGACAAACTTACATACAACTTGGCCGTGTTTATGTAAGATCGGATGACAAAGTAATGAAGTAAAAGACACATCGTCGTAATAATCTTAAATTATATAAAAAAACCGACCAAGTGCGAGTCGGACTCAAGCTAGAAGGGTTCCTTACCATTAGGCAAAAAAACGGCAAAAAAATCACGTTTGTTGTATTGGAGCCACACTCAAATATTTATTATATTATGTTTTTAGTATTTGTTGTTACAGCGGCAACAGAAATACATAATCTGTGAAAATTTCAACTGCCTAGCTAATAGCTATCACGGTTCATGAGATACAGCCTGGTGACAGACATACAGACGGACAGCGGAGTCTTAGTAATAGGGTTCCGTTTTTACCCTTTGAGTACGGAACCCTAAAAACCAAAAACATATAACCGAATAATCCTTTTGAAATTTGGAAGTCGGTTAAAAATATCGTAGGTATTATCGTCTTCACTTCACCATACATTTTGTCACCTTATAGCAAACTTGACTAAAAGTGTTTGCTTACTTTTAGTCAAGAATAACGTGACTAATCCCATATTTTTTAAGAGTCCCATATCCTCAAGGGTCGCTTTTGTACGAATTTGTTGCGTAAAATATTTGAAATATACGGCATATTATTACGGACAGCTACGCCGCGACAATATTGGATGAAATACACGGACCGATTCGAACTTTCTTCTTCTTATGGTGCCGTCTCCTGCCGGAGCTTGGCTATCATTAGGGCTATTTTCACTTTTGACGCTGCAGCTCGAAACAGCGAACTGGTGCTCATCTTGAACCAGCACCTGAGGTTTTTGAGCCACGGGGTACGTCTTCTTCCACATTATCGTTTGCCTTGGATTTATCCCCTGTACCTATACTACCTATTATCATCTGTATTATATTACATATTAACTTTAAGATAGGCAAGTCAAATATTACGTCTACTTACGATATGGATTAGATATGTTAGTGTCAAAGGTGACATTTTTGTGTGAAGAAAGGTCACTTTTGACACTGACATATCTAATCCATATCGTATCTAAACGTAATAGGTACTTGACGTATTTTAAACTTCGAATTGGGTCTATACTTACGGGACATTTTAACGGGCAGCTACGCCGCGTTTGTGTAGACGTATAGGTTACATTCGGATGGCATCTGCAGCTGCATTACTGTTGCGCCATTATTGCTGCGGTATCAACACCTCTGTATCTGTCAATTTACTTTTCCCCGCCGCATTACTGTCACGATCGCGATAATGACGTTCAATCCGACACTCATTTTATCAAGGAAATTCACAGATACGGCGACGGCATTAACGCTGCAGCAGGAATGTCGCAACTGTAATGCAGCTGCTGATGACCTACCGCGAACCACGTTCGACGTGTTGCATCCCTGTCACACTTACGTACTAATTTACAAGTGCGACAGAGAGGCAACACGTCGAACGTGGTTCGCGGTAGGCCCTCAGATGCTTGCGCCCTGTAGCCCGGGCGTAAGAATACGGCTACGGTATCCCCTGCCTGTCGTAAAAGGCGACTAAAAGGGGTTCTCGGGGTCGGAGACGGTCGCAGCTAGGGACTGCGACTGAAAAAAGAGGGGACCCACAAAGGGGCATAGCGCTAGGACGGCACTGGCGCGTTCATTGGAGATCCCAGAGCCGTCCGAAATGCGCCGAGGAAGACTACTGGGAGGTTTTTAGTCGGTGAAAGTCCGACATAACCTCCGCGCTGTCCCTGCGGTGCGGAGGTATCCATAACGGATTTTCCTCCCAATAAAAAAAAAAAAAAAAAAAAGGCCCTCAGATGCCATCCGAACGTCACCTTTATGGTGGCGCTTATCTCGGAGGAAAGGGCATTGTATAGTCTCTTAGGGTGGTGTTCCACTTGTGTGAATGTGTATTGCGTCTCACTCTCTCATTAAGCAAGTTGTGAATGCGAATAATGTGTATGTGTGGACCAAGATATAAGACAGATGGAATACCACCCTTACTAACGTGCGATATCTAAAGTAGAGATACATACAGTATAATAAACAGACTCCTGTCACGTTAGTAAAGACTCACAGGTGGCAAAGGACATGTGATTTATTATAACAAATAAAAGATTCGGTCACTGACATGACAGAGTGACGTGTGTTTTCAACACAACTGTAATAACTAGTGACGGAAGCTACGCACAAACACTTTCAGGCCCAATTTACTTTACAAACCTTCCAAAGAGTGAATAATACAATTTTTACCTTTTCCTAGAAAGCCTTTTATAGCCAAAAATTTTCTTACTACCTTTTATTAAATTATTAGTAGTACATGTGTTGAAAATATTATTTGAGGAGTGTCTTTTCAAAAGGGCTTATTTTTTGTGGTGTTCATATTAGAGAAATAAACCGTTTTGAAAAGACTCTCCTCATTTATTATTCGTTCCATCTTTTGCATAATATATCGTTTGAATAAATGGAATAATAGAGTATAAAATATATTTTTCTCAAACATGCAATGAAATATTGATGTTATGTTCCTTATAATAGGCTGCGAAGTATGACGTTTCAGGTGCGGCTAGGACAAACGGTCGTTAATGGAATTTCATACACATCTTGCAGGCCTAGGCCGGCAAAGTCCTCTTTTTTAATTTTCATTTCACAGATATTTGTGACACAGCATCGTGGCATTCATCCATTAAAAAAAACTAGAGGCAGTATTTGCTTTATGGTTCGTAATGACACTCTGCCACTACGCCTATAAAAAAAAACAAAAAATAATGTTTGCTATAATTTGCAGTTTTATTTGTATAAAATCAACATGAACTTAATAAATAATACATTCTATAATTTTATAATTTTAAATTATAAATTTAACTTCACAAATAAAAACATTTAAAATATTTCATCTAAACGTTAGCAGTAAAAAGGTCTACTCAAACACGCGTAGTTATATTTTTTAAATTGTTATGGAGGTAAAGTTGAAAAATATTCATTCTGTTTTATTGGATTTATGGTGCGTTGTTGATTTTTTGACTTTAATATGAGTTCCGACGAAATAATGAAATTAATATTAATTGTAATCGTAGGTTTTGGAATTGGCAGCGTAAGCAGAATTGATTTTAATAACTTGCTGCCTCTGCCGCCAAGTCAAAGACGTAGTATGTATATGGTTGCTTATGGCAATTTTATTATTTGAGAAACTAAGAAAAATGGCTTACAGTTTATTAGAAACAGTTTTGTGGCATATTTTAAATGAATGTAATTACAAATTCGTCAACACTGTGGAAATTATACTTATTTACTCCATGCATAAAGCAACGATGTATGTGAAACGTGATATCAACATGAAAGACTATGTAAACTTATGTGACGAAAACGACAGTCAGACGGATACAAGGCGAAAAAATCAAAGATACATGAAAATATACGGGTAGTAAAAATACACGACTCGTGTAAAACATACGCGTGATAATGATATAGGTACGTGTTGGTTATATTTTGGGTGTACTTTACTTTTAGTTTTTTCTATAAATAAAACTTGGGTTTCGTGGATTTTTTATTTTATTTATTTCATTGCATGTTTGAGAAAAGCACTATACATACCTCGGCGGGAAATGGGGTTGCCCGCGCTCAGACCTATCCGGCCTCGCTTCGCTCGGCCGTCTATATGTCTTCGGCCGGCAACCCCTTTTGTCCCGGCCTCTGTAGTAATGTACTATTACTATGAATAGGGGATATTACTGCAATGTTCTGCCGCCAGAGTGCAGCACTACCGACTCAGTAAATTCATAGACTAACT
Organism: Cydia splendana; assembly: GCF_910591565.1. NCBI lineage: Eukaryota > Metazoa > Arthropoda > Insecta > Lepidoptera > Tortricidae > Cydia > Cydia splendana. Next base: position 20,302,208 of record NC_085964.1, on the reverse strand, counting down.
TATACATAATGTGCCTTAAACTGTTTTTTGACAAGTTTTCACAGACAATAAAATATGACATTGATGCATCAAGGCGGTTTGTTAACAAGGGCCTACCGGTAAACGCGAAAATCGAAATTTAGTTATCTGCCTCTTTATCGCTCGAATATGCAAGAGTGATAGAGAGATTAGATAACGAAATTTCGATTTTCTTGTTTCGCGGTAGGCCATGTGATTGACGTGACGTGTAATGTGTCAATGTGGTTTGTTTACTGTATGTGCCACAAAGTTGCCACCTACGCAGCTTTGCCTAATATTCCCTATTCCAACATAAACAAGTATTTTAACGGTTCTTTAGAAACAGGAAAATATTAATGAAAAATAAAAGTAATTTAAAAAGCACTGTCGGAACGCCCCTGACGCATGTTGTGGCGGGAGCATGCACGAAACCATGGCGAGTGGCGGAAGAAAGGCGCCTTTGCTCAGCTGCGGCACACAAGCTATTAAAAACCAGACGGACAAGTGCGAGTCGGAGTATAACAACAAATAATATAGCGTATTTGATTATAGCGGAAACAGAAATACGTACCTAATTTGTGAAAATTTCAACTGTATATCACGGTTCATGAGATACAGCCTGGTGACAGACAGACAGACAGACGGACAGTGGAGTCTTAGTAATATGGTCCCTTTGAGTACGGTACCCTAAAAAAAATTAACATCACTTAAGTACCTTGGTATAGATATTAGGGATATCCGGTTACCATTACTTTAAGGTTCAATTCGAACTTTAAGGTACGTCAAAACTTTGCTAAAGATAATACGATATGGGTCGGATAGTCAGTATCAAGTGATGTTTTTATTTCGTCACTTTTGACACTGACATGTCCGATTCATGTCGTATTTAAAGCAAATTTTTGACGTATCTTAAAGTTCGAATCAGGCCGTTAGTTATGTGTAGGTAAGTGTAAAAGGGAGCATAAAAAAGTAATATAGCCTTTGTGGAACAAATGCAGTTCCTAACGTTACATCGAGTGCAGTTACAAGCTAAAGCATGTCTCCCACCATTATGTAACAAATGAATTGGAACTCCGCTATGTGTAGCATATTGTAGGCTAAGAGGTAGCCGCGAAAATACGAAATTGTTTTAAGAAACAAAATTGAGTTGCGTTTTAACGCAAAATTGGCATTTTATATAGAATTTTTACACGGTTTAATCAAAGGAAAATGCCATGAAAAAATGTACACGGAAACTAGACTATATTTGCAAGGGCAAACTCCAACCAAAACCTTAAAATGTTAAAGGTAGCTCCTTATACAAAATTAAATTATCTAATTTTTTACTTAATTTCCGTTGTATATCGTTATCCTGCATAACATAGCAGTATGATATTAGAATGAAATAGCTAGTGATATAGCCGAGCGATCTAATTTAATGAGTAAAATTTTAAATAAAAGTCTATTTTCAGAATAATTGGAAAAAAAAATACTAGATAGTCACAGACATTACATTAAAATTAAGTATAAACTAAATTAAAACTAAACAAAGCCACAACTTAGTCAAACAACTCGTCCCGCGCCCTTCCAGGTACAAAGGTACGCATCACGCTCGTCGCGTTGCCGCACTGAATCGCGATAGACAGCCTCTGCGTCAAATAAAAAAGTAATTAGATAAAAGGTAGAAACTAGCGCGACGGTCACATCTTCCGTCGCAAGTTTTGTTTCAATGAAACTCGGCGAGTAGCTAAAATTAAACAAGCTCTCTGCCTACGCCGTGGAGCAAAATTACTATATGCAGTTATCTAAGCAGATACTAACTTTACATAGACTGTAAGTAGATCTGGCGGTATATGTATTTTGTATGAACGTTCAGTCTTCTTGTTTCATTATAGCATAGACGTTAGTTCACAACAATGATACACTAGCTCTTGGCCTACGCCGCGCAGCAAAATTGCTCGCATCGCACACTGCATCACGCTGACACACTGTCTTTGTGCTGCGCCGAAGCGATACGGTGCAATTTGGGAAGTTACTGTTATATGCAGTTATCTGAGTAGATACTGCTATAGACAGACAGTAGGTACCTAGATATTCTCTCCAGCATAATTTGCTTTCAGAATTTAAAAATAACTAAGCGCTAACATTACGGTCGTAGCGCTACGATGTATCCGATAATGTAGGTTTCCCGGTGTGTAGCGAAACTGTCTCGTAGAGGCGAAATCAACCAGTACGGCTACCACCAGTTTTGACATTGACATAACGCTCACGTTTACGTAACTTACTTTCTATGCATCTCGCTCGTACTCGCATATGCGAGCAATAGTGCAAGCGAGATGTACAGAAAGTAAATTACGTAGACGTGAGCGTTATGTCAATGTTAAAACTGATGGTAGAGGCTCGGGAGCCCTATTCAGATGTAGCAACGTTTGTTATGGTTTTGAACTGGTTTTGATTTGATACAATTGACAATCAAAAGAGTTGTCATTTTGTAGCTTTCGAATTAGATCATAAACATAAATTACATTATTTATATTATGTAGGACGGGGATGTGAGGGCGAAGACGAAAAGCCGACGTTAGGTACTTAGCGCGTGTATTATACAAACTTAGAGCTATTACAATGCTGTTAAGTCTTTAGTTGCCGAGCAAGACCTAACGAGGTAGGCGCGAGCTAGGCTAGTAAGTTTAACTACGGCACAGACACTAGGATACTTCAACAGAGGTGAAGGTATGTAGCGTGCGGTACCGAAGTCCCTACTTGCATTTCTCTCAAATAATCGTCGGTCAATGTTGGAGGGTCATGTTTCTACGTCGTACAACCGTTAGCGAGATCTATCTCGATCGCGTCGCCATCTATTGGTAGACGTGAAATAGCATCGTGCAGCGGCTGCGCTGCACCGCGAGATGTGTGCATTGCGGTACCAGTAGCGCCATCTGTTGGCGGGTAGTGGTAGTAGTGTTACAATTATTAATTTATTTTTTATTAAAATTAAAATTAATTAAAAATTTATATTATTTCAATAATCAGCGCACGTAGTCCATATCCTTTCCACGTAACGTCTTTCAGCAGATATCTTCGTTTCATCGAAATCCGACGAAATAAAACAACTTATCCATAAAAATATATAACAAAAAAATATCCATAAAATACCTAAAAATGTATCGCAATCCGAACGGCACCGATCGAGTCCATTAGTGAACTATGACTACAAACACTAAACTAACCGTTGTTAGACTTTATGCCATTGTGATAAGGTGCAGGATAGTACATGACTGGTACATAGTGTAGTTACAGCACCATTTCGTGTTGTTACGATTAATGTTCCACTCAGTTATTTACGAGTATTGCGACTGGCACCTTATGAGTCGTATCTTTAGCATATGAGGCGACTGTTAACGTAATGACGTTTGGACACAGGGGTATTATAATATTTTATCTACACACATATTTATAAACCCACTATGATGCGTTTAAAATTGCAAATTATTGGCAGCATAAAGATGAACTGTTTTGTTACAACAAATTTGTCATCAGTTGAAACGTTCTAATTTTGAAAATCTCTGAAATCAAAGGGTTTTGATTTGATCTCATTACAGCATGCAAAGCAGTATATTTAATTGTACATAATTTGGCATTAAACGAGTATGAGTTTTTAAAACCAATAGGTATTCCCTTTTGGATTTTCGGATCCCCGTTTGGGTTTTTGGATCTGCCTCAAAGTTAATCATCTCTAGCCACTTTGAATAAATATGTTTATCTACACACATATCATAAACTCTCTATGATGCCTTCAAAATCCGTAAATAATGGCCCACATTACGATAAACTGTTTTGTTACAGCAAATTTCTTATCTGTGAAAATGTGGTAATAGCTTCATTACTATATCAAAATCGATTTGGTAATGAAATTCAAATTTCGAACATCTCTGAAAAAAAAAGCAATTTGATTTGACCCCTATTCTAATATCAGTCGAGATGACGTTTTATTCGAAATCAAATGTCAATTGCATACAATATTGACAAATCTCGCTTGTAAGTTGGTATCGGATGATATGGTAATCGTTCGACCCCGACTCTAGTTTGTCTCTGAATTAAAAAAAAACTACGGATGCGTGACATGCGTGAAAAAAGTTTTCATTTGCCGCCATTTGACGTACAGTTTATCTTTTAATTAGTTTGTAGTAAAAAATAAATTGTTTTGTTGTTTTTAAAGTAACTATAACAAAAGTTTCGTGTAAAATGTGCGATAAAGATATTTCGGAGACGCCATCTCATATCCGCGAGTTCCGCCAGATAGGAAAGTGCCCCAATGTCGGTTGTAATATGAGGTTAGTGAATATATCATAGAAAGTTTATAATATGTGTGTAGATAAAGCAGTGTATGTAACTGTACATAATGAGGCATTAAAACACTCGTGTGATACTATTATGAAACTCATTTCATTCGTTTCATAAACCCACACTCGTATTTTAATGCCTTTCATTATGTAGCAGTCACATAAACTACTATTAATTCACGAGTAAAAAAGTTTATTTTATACCATTAAATTAAATACCACATCATCAGACCTCCCAAAAAACAAGTCAAACAATAACCTTAATTAATCTTTAAATAAGGCAAATATTAATTTACATTATCCCACGTAACTCCATTTAATCTTAGTTTTATGCAAATGTTGATGAAAAGCAAACGTTATTTTCAGGTTTAAAATGATAATTTAAAAGCCAGGGAATGAATGGAGGTGAAAACTACCTGTGTTACTTTAAATTTGGGAGTTATTTTCTCGAGAATCTCGAGCTAGTACCCGCAAAAAAATACTAAGGATTATTTTATTCATTATTTTAATTAGTTTATCTTTGGACTATACATGTTTTCATTTATGATTTATCTTATAAAAGAGTATGAATAGAGTTTTACATGTCACTAATTAATTCCTTTCAATTTGAATCATTTTAAAAGGCGGGTATACACAGCCGTGGCTCGGAAGTCCCTCCGACAGTCGAGTTTCTTGCTAGAGCCTTCTCGGCTAGGCCAGCAGACTAGCTACAAAACCCTTCAATCTCTATAGACCCAAACTACGTACTTAGATCTAGTGAGACAAAATTCCTTGCGTCCTACTATCACAGATTTTGTACTGCTTACTTACTTCACTGGCTCAGTGACCCAAAAAGGATCTTGGCCTCCGACACAAGAGAGCGCCACTCTGCCCTATTCTGATACATACTACTATTTTTGATATGAGATTTTGTACTACACGAACAAAGAGGTATAACGTAGAGTGAAAGAGAAGAGGATGATACTGGACACCGTCAAGAACAGAAGGGGAAAAATGATAGTACATTTTATACGGCACAAAAACTTTTTTTAAATCATCATAGGACGCAAGATAAAAGGAAAGAAAGGCACAGACCAAGACGTAGCTACGTAGACCAAATAAAAGAATAAGCTGGTGTCGTTTCACTCGTGTCGTATCAAGAGGTCAAGGATGTGTCATACGAGAGGGAGATATAGCAAATACTCCACCGACAAGAGGATACCTCTTAAATTGAAGAAGTATAAAACGTAGTAGGTACCTATGTATCCATGGGCCTTAGATGGATAGTAAATTTTATTTTATTTTTTATTTGATTTCATAAATCCCTTGCCTTCGTTTATTTATTAGAAAACTCATTACTTGTTTTCTTTTGATGTCAATGTAAATTCCCGCCCGATTATATCCGACTTGATTATCCCGTCTAAAATAGATACCGGAACAGCTTTATGGAGCGAAATTAATTACTGGAACAATTTTTGCCTAAGGCTTGGATCTGTCAGTGGTTTTGATGTAGAAATTGTAAAAAATGGACGAAAAAAATATCTTTATCTTGTTTCTAAGTAATAAGATTTCAATAATATAATTGTTTATGATTACCTACTCCTGGAAATATTTTAAAATGGGTTCTGTTCTAATAACGTCATTCTAAGAAAGTCCCAAAGTGGACTGGTGATAGTTTATTCTATTTTATAACTTTTATAAGAAATATAAGGTTTTTTATGCCTGTGCGTTTTGTATTTTTGAGGTGTGACTACGTTCACTTTGGTGGGACGGGCGTTTAGTCAAAATATGGTTATTCTTACTTGTGCTATGCAATGATGATTTATTGTACATATACAGATATGTACATAATTGTTTATCTTGATAGTAAACGAGTTTTGATCGAACTATCTAAGCTTCAACTTTCAAGAAAAGAGCGTACGAGCATCTTTAAGGGCGCCAACGCGCTTGTAATCCCTCTGGTGCGTTTGCATCATATATCATCAAAAAACGTGCACTAAATTAACGAATTAATCGTACCTCGTTACAAGTAAACTCTATTTATAGAGATATAAAACTTTTTTGAAAATTAGTGTTGTTTTTATAGGCTTATCATTTACTTCATAACTTTTTAAACCTACGGTAAGACACCCACACGCTTCAAAGACCGAAAGTTAACCTGCGCCTCTCAAACTTAGCAAACAGACCAAAACCGTTTTCACTAAAACACGACGCAAACTGGATTCAAACTTACACCTGAAGCACTACCACCAGTTTTAACATTGACATATTCACTCACGTTTAAGTAACTTACTTTCTATGCATCTCGCTCGTACTCGCATATTAGTGCAAGCGAGATGTATAGAAAGTAATTTACGTAAACGCGAGTTAATCTGTCAATGTCAAAACTGGTGGTAGCCGTACTGTTCCATTGCTATCAGGTAACTTTATCTCATCACGTGTTCCGAATGCTAGCAGAACCCCCAGTTCATTCATTCGATAGCATGACGTGCGTTCGCGTTTGCGTAATGTCAATTTTTGTATGGGATTGCGCCAAGCGAGACGTTTTGGAAACTCAAAATCCCATACAAAAAGACACTTAACGCAAACGCGTACGTCACGTGACGCTGTCGAATGAAATTTACACTAGGGGTACTGTACGGCTACCACCAGTTTTGACATTGACATAACGCTCACGTTTACGTAACTTACTTTCTATGCATCTCGCTCGTACTCGCATATGCGAGCAATAGTGGAAGCGAGATGTACAGAAAGTAAATTACGTGGACGTGAGCGTTATGTCAATGTTAAAACTGATGGTAGCGGCTCTGTACGGCTACCACCAGTTTTGACATTGACATAACGCTCACGTTTACGTAACTTACTTTCTATGCATCTCGCTCGTACTCGCATATGCGAGCAATAGTGGAAGCGAGATGTACAGAAAGTAAATTACGTAGACGTGAGCGTTATGTCAATGTTAAAACTGATGGTAGAGGCTCTGAACTCAGCTTGACCAACACAGTAGGCTGTCTCTAGGATATTAATACCGAAAAACCGGAACATCGGCCCGATTTTTAGGTAGCATGATTGCAAAACAATATTGCTTCACGACGTTGCTGCCGACAACATTGCTGCCGCATGAAAATCGATGTTGCCGCCTTGAATTTTGAAATTTGTGGCAGCAATGTCGTGACGTAATACCGCAGAGTATAATGCTGGTGCTGTCTGTAACCGAATGTCACTTTTATTCAAACGCTTTCCGTAGAATGGCGCGTCCAATGCCTGAGTCTTGTCTCTAGAAATGTTTTAGTTAAAAAACTGGACAAGTGCGAGTCGGACCGCCCACTGAGGGTTCCGTACTTTTTAGTATTTGTTGTTATAGCGGCAAAAGATATACATAATCAGTGAAAATTTCATTCAGTGTCACTGTTCATGAGTGACAGACAGACAGTCAGACGTACAGACGGACAGTGGAGTAGTAATAGGGTCCCGTTTTTACCCTTTGGGTACGGAACCCTAAAAAGCTAGTTAGCCTTAACATTGGGCTAGCCCGCCCTCGGTAACCGAGAATAACTCCGCAGTACAGCTCCAACTTGAAACAAGTTTTGATGAGTAAAAAAGTTTGAGGAACAGGTGATTTCAGTTCGGAGTTACGAGTGAAATGTTTGCCCTTATTGGGTCAGGAACTTGTAATGTTCTTTAATTCACTAGAAAAAGTTGGGGAAATTCAAGATAGATCCTATTGGGATTATGCCCTCTGACCTCTATAAAACTTGTAAAGTGTTATCTATTTTTAAGTCTTAATATTATTTCTTCTTCTTGTCTTAATATTACTTGTAATGTTCTTTAATTCACTAGAAAAAGTTGGGGAAATTCAAGATAGATCCTATTGGGATTATGCCCTCATGACCTCTATAAAACTTGTAAAGTGTTATCTATTTTTAAATCTTAATATTATTTCTTGTATTACATTTATTTCTTATTAGGCTTGTTAATTTTAGCTCTAGCCATTACGGTATATGTACATATACTTACGTATATTTATTTCACAACGTACAATTACAATGTAAATTGTATGCAGGCAATTCACATAAAATCATTATATTATGACTACCAAAATTAAGCAAAAGCGTAATTGTAATTCATTAAATGTTGATAAACATATAAGTATTCTCCGACAGACAGTTTTGTATGACGTCTGAATAACGTCGTCTGAAATGTAATATACTCGTAATATGTTGTTATCCAAGTTATAGGTACATATATGTTTATTCCGTTTAATCTCAAGCATTTTCACTAAAACCTGAGAAACCTCAAGGCCTTATCAATATCAAGACGAGATCAAACCTCAACGCAACTCAAGCATAAAATTAAATTACAGCGTTTGCTCCACATATCACAAGAATACCGCGAACACAAATAACAGCAGCGGCGCCACTCGACTGAAAAACCGCTGGGCGCATTGCGCTTTGATACATTATTTTGATGTTGCGGTAAAATTGTTACGCTATTCGAATATTGCATTAATAGTGAATTGTAAAATGGCTGGAATAGTTTGGAACATTTTACGTTTGTTATTATATTTTGAATTCACAACAGGTACTATTATTTGAAATAATGTGATTTCTGATATGGTAAATAAAGTTAGTAATACGTTAATATGTACGTCATGATCAGATAGGTAGATGTTTATTTCTACGTAAGTACGTACCACATCTACAAAGAAAAGGCGTATTTACATGATCCATAAGAGTACAAAGCTACTATAAAATAACACTAAAACAATATAAAATAATGAACCAGAAATATAAATATTGTAAAATTCCGCGTTTTATAAATAAGTCGACTTTCTTACATCACACTTTTCTACTACAGTGTGACATGGAACATAATATTGTCACTTTCATATATTGGGTTTTCATAGTGGTGGTTTAATTAAAGGAAAATTCGTCGGCAAACGGTTATTATACGGTTAATTGCGTGTCTCGGCTTCGCAATAACCGAGTTTAAGTGTACTTTACCAACTGCGTGATACGGACGCATTCTAACTTCAGGGAAACTTTATTATGGTGGAATTAATCCCATTAATAGGTATTATAAATATAAAGGTTTGTATTAATTAATAATAATACAAAGTAGTATAAAGTAACATAACGTAACGTAATAATATAAAGTAACAATAAGTAATAAAGGAAACTAATTTATATTTCAGTGGTTATACATATTTAATTTTATACTTTTACATGGATTATCCTCTTAAGAGAATGCAATATAGGGGTCGAAAGAACAAGAGCACTGTGGGGAAAGGGTGAGAAGCAAATAACTTCCGGACAAAGTACAGAGTAGAGGCGAGTAGGGATACCTATAATTTGTATATTTTTAATGTAATATTGATCTTCTTCCTTATCCTTCTCCCTCATAGCTGAGGGACGTAGATAACGACTGTTGACAGTCTTCACCAGTGCTCTCCAAGCTCTATCTTGGGCCCAGTGCATGCTAATCTTATACCTTTAAACAACCAATTCTCGTAAGTACCTATATTTATTTATATATTTCGGGGATCTCGCAAACGGCTCTGAACGATTTCGATGAAATTTGCTATATGGGGGTTTTCAGGGCGAAAAATCGATCTAACTAGGTCTTATCTCTGGGAAAACGCGCATTTATGAGTTTTTTTATGTTTCCAAGCAAAGCTCGGTCTCCCAGATGTTATTGATATGAACTGAAATAGATGTCATATTATTGTACTAAACTTGGTATTCCACCTGTCCAATATCTTGGTCCAAGGTGCATTGCGTCTCAATCTTTCACTCAGCAAAATGTGAGCTATACAAATACACATTGGCCAAAGAAATTGGGCAGGTGGAATACCACCCTAGGTAATATTGATATTTTCATTTCGCTGCACTCCATTTTCAAAATGTTTAATGTACTATCTTGTTTGCTTTGGTTGAGAAACATCGCATAAATAATAAAGATGATTAAACAATTTTCAAAAAATAAAGGTAAAAGTGTTCGTAGCAAAAGATCACGATTTCATTCGCCCTTTTTATGTTAAACTAATTTTATAACTTACTAGTTTTATAACGAAGGATAAAGTTTCTTGAAACTTTAAAAACTGAAGACAATTAAAACTTTTATTAAAAGAACAACTTCCTGATGCTGGTTTTCCATTAAATGCTATACTTAATCGCTCAAATGAAACAGGATAATTGGAGAGTAAACAACAATAATTATAAGATTGAAATGAAATTATTATATTTCATTTACCTTCTACGTACACTACATCACACAGCATCTGACCAAAATATACAAATACCGATAGGCCGTGTCATAGAAGGGACATACTTATATTTTCACAATATCTAGCCAAAGTGCATGTTTAAGTACACTACAAGGTAGCCAATTCGAAAGTACACTTTGACATCAAAATGATATCTAAATCGGGCGAATGAGAAGAAAATAAAATCGTTGAGACCCAATTATGATGTCAAATTTTTAGTTTAGATCGGCCTCAGGGCTACAAACAGACACCAGTTTACCACGCGGATTAGAAGCACTACCACCAGTTTTGACATTGACAGATACGCTCGCGTCTAAGTAACTTACTTTCTATGCATCTCGCTCATACTCGCATATTAGTGCAAGCGAGATGTATAATAATAATAATAAGGTTGTACAATCTCAGGAATTATTTCCTCAACAACGAGTGTGGGATGCATCGTGATGTGGTGGCAGCTGACAAGGGCCTCACGCCGCTCTCCTTGGCGAACGAGAACTGGCGCAAACCTGTAGTACTAAGCACCGAGGACCGCAAGGCGGTATGGAAGGATAAGCAGCTACACGGGCGGTTCTACAAGGCCCTCACGGGACCCGATGTGGACCTGCTCGCGTCGGTGAACTGGTTACGATTCGGGGACCTCTTCGGAGAAACCGAGGGTTTTGCCTGTGCATTTGCGGACGAAGTGATGATGACGAACAACTATCGGAAATATATCCTGAAGGACGGTACGGTCGACATTTGTCGGGCATGCCGCCGTCCCGGAGAGTCACTCAGGCATATTATCTCCGGTTGTTCTCATCTTGCTAACGGCGAGTACTTGCACAGACATAACCTCGTAGCCAGAATTATTCACCAGCAGCTTGCCCTCCTATACGGCCTTGTGGACCGCGAAGTGCCGTACTACAAGTACTCACCTGCGCCAGTTCTCGAAAATGGTCGTGCCACGCTCTATTGGGATCGATCTATCATCACTGACAGGACTATTGTAGCCAATAAGCCTGACATCGTGCTGATAGATCGATCGCAGCGCCGGACCGTGCTTGTCGACGTCACCATCCCCCATGATGAGAATCTCGTGAAGGCCGAGAAGGACAAGTCCAGCAAGTACCTAGACTTAGCCCACGAGATAACCGCTATGTGGGATGTTGACTCGACGATCATTGTTCCTATAGTCGTGTCAGCGAACGGTCTCATAGCGAAGAGTCTCGACCAACACCTAGAGAGACTCTCGCTGGGTGGTTGGATCAAGGGTCAGATGCAGAAGGCGGTAATTTTGGACACGGCGCGTATAGTACGTCGATTCCTCACTCTGCGGCCCTGACCACCGGCAGCTTGGACCCTGCCCCGCTGCCGGCGGCACCCTAGGTTAGGTTTTTTATAATGTGTTTATATATTTTTGTTATGTTTTGTAAGTGTTTTTATATTTTACTTTTATACTCACATTGTAAAACCCTAACCTAAGACCCTAATTGAATGAAGAGAATAATAATAATAATAATGGTTTTTTATAATGTGTTTATATGTATTTTTTATTGTTTTGTAAGTGTTTTTATATTTTACTTTTATATTCATATTATAACAAACCTAACTTAAGACGAAAAATAAATAAAGAGAATAATAATTGAATAAAGAGAATAATAATAATAATAATAACCCCGCGGGGGCAGCTTGTGGCGAGCTGACGGTGAGTGGCGACACCGCGGACCCCTATTCCAGAGGGCACTTTCATCTGGCCCTCGCCTCTGTGCTTGCCTTGACTGGCCGGCCAGAGTGGAGTCGCAAGAGCGGGACCTATGCTCCAGGTTGGAAGTGTAAAATGTCATAACGCCGGCGGCCTGCTGAACGGATTACCGGGATCTGGCTACCGCAGACTCACCTCTCGACAACCTCACAGCCACTCCAAAGTGTTGCCCTGTTGTCGCACTGTGCGTGCGGCCATTGCAGGGCCCACTCAATGAGTTGGCGAGTCACCACCTGTCTCATACAATTTTGAGACTGATTGTCACGGCAGGTGTCCGCTAGTCTCCTCCCATAGCCCGATATCCAGTCCATCCAACATTCAAATCTATAGCCTATAACCTTAGCTCCCATCGCAGCACAAAAGTGCTGCACTGCAATAGTTTTTGCACCTGGCGGGGACCATCTCCGGATGTATCATGTTGTGCGTTCGGGGATGGTATCCGCCACGTGTATCCCTTGCCTTTAGATTAATTTGTCTTAAAGGGCCTCTGCGCTGTTGGCTTCGGCCCCACGCACGCCTCCCAAAGGTCCGGGACCCCACATGGTCCCGAGATATGGAAAGACAGACAAATAATAATAATAATAATTCAGCCTATATACGTCCCACTGCTGGGCACAGGCCTCCTCTCATGCGCGAGAGGGCTTGGGCTATATAGTCCCCACGCTAGCCCAATGCGGAGATGTATAGAAAGTAATTTACGTAGACGCGAGCGTATCTGTCAATGTCAAAACTGGTGGTAGCCGTACAGATGCCACGACGAATACTCAAACTTTATTACAGATGTAGTGCATAATTGTTTTCCATCGTATTTTCTCGGAAACGTTCGTATTTGTTATGCTACTTCAGCCAACCCCAGTACGTTTTGTACCGAGACTGACTGAAATAACAAGACACGTTCGTACGTTTCCGCGAAAACACGATGGAAAATAATTATGCACTAGGTACATCTGTATAAAACTTCCGTGGACACGAATGTTACCTATAGCAGTCGCGTAGTCTTTTCTTTGGGCATATGGCACACACATGACGTCACTTTCCGTCCGCGAACGCATATATAGCCAAAGTGTATCTTCTAGTGCACTACAAGCCTGCCTGCACGCCACACGGGGCGTGTCACGGAAGGGACACGGACTTTCATTTCCTCACCGGGGATTCCTATTAAAGCGACTTTATTACCGAAGGTTTTGCGGTCGAAGCTAGTAAATGTTATAGTTCGGATTCGGATGGTATTGATATATTGGGGTAACATTGTGAGGGATTAAAATGTGAGAACCAAAATTAAATAACTTTTGATTTACATTTTTTTTACAGTAACGCATCACAAACAGATATCTAAGCTCCCTCGGCTATATCATTAGCCATTTCAAAGGTATTACTAAAATTGTACTGCTATGACTTAATAACTTAAAAGTTAGACATGTTTTCGTATTTATTTGAAGTGAAAACTTCTTTAGCGGCGCTGAGCACTTTTTGTGATAGGGAAAAAATGATAAACTCGCGAGAGCGTAAGACGTAAGACGTAACCCTCTCTTTCTACCGCGCGGCGAAAATGTATGCCTGAGCCTGCTGTTTCGTTTAGGCGGCGCAGGGCGCTTGCGTGACGTCACGTGTGACGGACACTGTTACAATGTCAGTAAGTTTATCTTTTTTGATTTAAATGCCATCTAGTGAGTTTCCCTCAAACTGGTACTAATATAACTCTAGTAGGTACTCACAGTGATGTGCTTAGGGGTTTCAAGTAATGCGACGAAATAACGCTAGATGTGGCGTTAACCTCAATTATACATAGTGCTGCAGACATTTTGCACTAGATGGCGCTGTTATTAATATTTTGAGTTACAATGTCATTGAGTTTTCACTTCTGCCGGCACTCCCGGAGTGCAACACGTTCTATCGAACCAAGTTTAACCTTTTAAGGCTTAACATATACATACTTATATATTCTCGTTTCCGTATGAATTTGTCCATGGCATTTGCTCTTGCTGATTAAAACATGTAAAAATTCAATATAAAAACTACAATTTTGCGTGAGCCTCCCCTTAAACCCTACATATAGGCACGTCGTACGGATCCGTTTTATCATTTTCAATATTCCGTATCGCCATTACGGAACGGACGGAACACATCAAACTAGAAGCTGTATTGGAATATGATATTTCTGGATGAAAGCAAGTGTCTCTTCAGTTTTATTTGTCAATTTCATCTAGGAAGAAGGAGGAAAAGTTCGCATTTTTATCGATGGAAATTTCCAAATATGTATGTGACATCCTTAATTTATTATAAAAAAAACATGGTGCATGCAGATCTTGACGCCACATGGAAACTGCACACAGTGCTAAGCCATAATTTTCCGAAAAGCATTTTATTTATCTAAAGTATATAGGTATTTTGAATCGTCAAAATACAGAAAATCGCAGTCAAAGTTCTTTGAAAGTAAGAGATATTGTTCTCAAATTGCCCTTTTTGTTTAAAGTTTTTAAAAAGAAGATTTAATGATTGATCGATAGTTTTGACCAATTGCCATTCAATACTACTTATTTCTTTCTAGTCCGAGAGACGAACACGATCGCCGATCACCATCGAATACTGTAAAATTTGAACTCAATCCGTTCAGTAATTTGACACTAAAATGCTAAAAGCTAATTGAATGCTAAAAATACCGGATTCGTTGGCACGGCCGCGTTGGATTGACGGGCCGCTTTGTTACTGACACCCGAGTATCCGACGCCTTGATTTCTAAAACCAGCAGTTTGAAATATACGGGATGAAATTGTGGACGGTTGATAACAACCGAAAACCTAACCACTACACGCTTCCCTTTATGGAAAACAATAGGTCTCAAACGAAGAGCAATCGAGTATTGTTGCTATTTATGATCGGAGTTCCTCTAGAAAATAAAAATGAGATCCGCAAGGAAACCTAGGTAGTCGAGATACCTCTGAGAGTTGCCAGGCTTAAGTGACAGTGGGCAGGGCATAATGCATGTAAAAGTGAAGGCCACTGTGAGACATGAAGGTCCTAAAATGGTGACCGCGAACCAGAGGACGCAGTCAGAGAAGGTCCAGGGTGAATCAATTATCTTGTCAAGATTGCATGGAACTAGGCTTTGCAATCCGGAATCCGGATCTGAAACGTATGAAATTATTCGGATCTGGATCCGAATCCGCGGATCATTCAATTTTTTTTTTACGGACATTTTTTTTACATAAATTGACTAAGCCCCACGGTAAGCTCAAGAAGGCTTGTGTTGTGGGTACTCAGACATCGATATATATAATATATAAATACATAGAAAACAACCATGACTCAGGAACAAATATCTGTATCATCATACAAATAAATGCCCTTACCAGGATTCGAACCCGGGACCATCGGCTTCATAGGCAGGGTCACTACCCACTAGGCCAGACCGGTCGTCAAAAGCATGTGTTATTTAATTCTAGAATAGTTCGACTAGGTAGGTAGGTAGGTCAGATCCGTCGTGCAAACCCTACATGGAACCGTTGGACGAAGGCAGCACAAGGCATAATCACCAGTCCATCTTTTAGGGCCTTACTCTTACTACTACTCTTATGCTGCGTTTACCAGTTTTATAAGAGATCCAGTAGGTAATCCATCTCTTAGCAGAACTCTCATTGAACTAATCCAATAAGACTAGCAAAGATATGATTAGCAAATCCAATTTTATTTAAACTGGATTAAGAAAAAGCGAAAAACATACGCCTTAAAAATACCATACTTTACCATACACGTGCACTCAAAACTGCGGCGGTAAGGGTAGTAAAATTGTTGCGTGTGTTTACATCGGTAGCCGGAAGATTGTTCTTTTATTTGACAGTTTACGGACTCTGGTGCCTACAATATATTCTCGTTTGACAATGGGCAACCACAGCTTAAATAATACACTGGCTTTGTCACTATAAATCAAATTCTGTCTTACGATCTAGATAGATAGGTAGGTGCAAAGTGAGTTTTTGCACATTCGGTATGTTTATAATATTGTATGGTTTTAGTCCATTCTGAATCCTTTGTGTCACCGTCTAAAGATATACCTACCTATTTTTTTAAATTTCCAACTGATAAATAATTACTGATGTGTTTGACAAAGAGTTCATTTAAAAAAATATATTTTAAGTAAACATTCCCTCATTATGGTTAGGTTAAATTACTTAGGCGTTAAGTAAAAGAGAATGTAAATTGTTTTCAATATTTTCATTTATTTATAGAACTGCACACAAGTTAGATTCATGCTTAATAATCCACCTCAAGTCATTATGTAGCATGTCAGCAGCGACAGAAAACACCAGCGTTTTTTGCCAACAGTGAATCCGCTGTGTTAAGAAAGCTATGACTTTCGTGGCCTAGTAAATGTCACATGTCAATGTCATGTATGATGGACAAAAGCTGATTATTTATGCTGACGTTTTTTAACAGAATTTCAGACGTGTTAAGCACCACCGGTTTTATAGACTGGTAGAGGATATTTTTTACTGCAATTTGAACAGGCGGGTGCATTGTGGCAGCTGCAGTAACGTTTATTTGGTACCCGTTTTGTATGTTTTTCTTTTTCAAATCATGTAACTTAATTTAACATGAATATGAATTCAGTTTTTGGCATTTATCGCTGACTGTACTTTTCTTTTTACATCACTTTCTCATCGAGACAATTCTAACAACCTCAAAAACAATTAAGTAGTTTCCGTTGTTTTATACTAGAGCTCAGAGTTCCCATAGCCACCTCCTGTCTCCATCATCAGATCAACTCCATATCATCACAATATTGTATTGTCATCCAATTTATATACACGATGATTTTAATCGGTGATCAGGAAACATTTTTTTCTAACTCAGTAATTGATGTAGATCACGTTGAAGTCGTAATTACATGGAGACAAACTTGTTTTTTTTTTAATCATAATTTTAATTTTGAGATCAATTTTATTCTAAAATCCTTGTCACTCTACTAATCGGTATCTATGAGTTAGCCTCTTTACAAACTTAATGGCAATTGATAATTTATGAGTAATAACTTGTCATTGTCATATGCATAAATAAAGTCATAGATCCGTCAAATTTCCCGCCATATCGATGGCACTTGACGTATCGTAGTTACTTCATGTAGGATAACCATGTATTTATTAGTTTTAATTATGTTTTAACTTTTAATTAATTAAACAATGAGATAATTGCAAGAGACCTAGCCTAATAAGTTTAATTTGGGCTAGATATTAATATTTTTCTACTCCTGATAACCGATTAAAAATCATCATGTATATGTATGCAAAATTTCAGGTCAATCAGAAATAGGGAAAGGGGTCAAATTTAGCTTCCAACATTTGACCCACACTAACATACTAACTAACAGGGCAAGTTAAATAAAAGCTTGTAAAAATTTCAAAAACTAGTGTTAAGTGTGAAATGTGTGAAAACCAGAAACGTCACTTTTGAGACTAAAAGATCATCCATAACAAATCCAGATCAAATTCATAACCTGTTATTTCAACCAGAATACGACTCCAGATTAAACAGGAAAACCTTTTAAATAATAAAAGCAAACAATCAAATCAACCGAATGAACCGTTTTTAATCGATATGAAAACAGCCGTGATTCGGTTAAAAGTATCCGCAGATGGCGGCACATACAAATGATTCGATTAAAAATACCCGTTCCACAGTAACAATATTAAAATATGCATTTAACAAGCACAGAATCGAATTTTCAAACAGAAGGTGACTTTTGGCTTGTACAGCTTGACTAAATTATATTTGGCCTTCGCCATGTTGCGGATTTTTCTTCTAAGACTTTACCAACAATAAATTTTGAATTTCTACGGAACATAATTAACTTGATACTTACAGTTTTGACACTGACAGGTCATATCCATAACATTCGGGTCTTTTCTCTACTGAAAACGAAATGCTCTGCCTCGAATGACCTTCGTGACTTGTAAAGGTATAATATATGGCCACTTCACGCATCCCTCCAAAGTCACTTCTAATTTTATTCTCAATAAAACGCTTACAACACTATAAAATAGCTCTAAAGGAGTTATAAAGGACACTTATCCGGCTACGGCCATTTTGTTTTACAACCATGTCCATGTCATTAAATAAGTTTATATTATGTGGCCGAGTCCTTGTCACGTGTCACAGGTCACAATGGAAAATGTTAGAGGAGGCCTATGCCAAGAGGCAAACTGAGCTTCGTGACATATTATAACAAACAAGAACATGTCTAGCACTCACACAAAAGAGAAGTTCAGAATAACAAGGCTTATCATCATCATCATCATGTGGCCGAGTCCTTAGGAATTCGGAGAAGGGGTATCAAAACTAAGATGAAGATGAATCGTTCCAATGATACATCGTGTCGTTGCCGTGGATGACTAGGATAAAAAGTTGCCCCTTTTCCCTTTTGTCCAAAACATTTTGTGGGCCACTAACCCCTTAATGCGCCACCATATTATTATGCTGTAGTTACAGCATTAGTAATTTAACCTTCCCTTTCTGCTCAACACCAACCTATTAGGTTAGTTGAGTTTTCTAAAAAAACCCTGATTTCTAAAAAAAACATGTCCCCCGGCAAGCCTGACAAAGGATTAAAAATCCTGACATGTCAGGGGTAATCCTGACGTATGGCAACCCTACCTAAGTCGGCAGGTACCTGACTGGCAGTCAGTCAGCTGCAGATATTACTGATCTTTACTGGGGGATTAAGGAGCTGACTGGTACATGTGCCTGTCAAGCCTGCTAGATCGTCTGCGCGCCACTTTTACATTGACCACAAATGAGTCCGCAATATCCAATAAGATTTACTTCTATAGCAAGCACATCATATACTCCCATAGAATACATTTAGCCCAATACCCATATGAGTATTCACATAAAATGAATCATCACTAACTAACTAATTAACAAACATACAAACAAACTATTTTGGCTCAGCGATCCAAAGAGAATCTTCGCCTCCGAAACGAGAGCGTGCCACCTGTCCCGATCCTGCGTAACTTCCTGCCAAAATACCAAAATTTATTCTGGGTTTGCTTTAATTAAAATGTAACTAACATTAAAAGTACAAGCTACAATATTGTTTCCAAAATTACATCTTGCAAAAGAACATCTAAAGTCCTACATTTACTTTCAGCAAAATTCCAACAAATTGTTAAATCCCGTAACTTCACTGAAAAGAGCAACAAAGTGTAGAATTTTCAAATTTAATATCTCTAAAGATGAACCGTTTTATTGCTTTAAATTTCAGACCAGGAAGGAACTTGATTGAGTTAATTTAGTTTAACGGACCATCAAGAGTTTAAGATCTCACTATGAAGAGTATGAAACGTGTGATATTATGGAGAAATTGTCAAAATTCCAAAAAAGGACAGAGATGAACATGACAATAAAAACCTACAGATTGGTAATTATTAGCAGTTCTGTTTTTCCAATTGTCGCTTTCCGAGACTAAATGCAGGAGTTTAGAAAATAAGTAGGTACCCAACTCTCATATTTTTAAATTTCTATTTCTATAATATCTTTTATATGAGACTCTGACACGTTGACAATGGGATCTATATCTTCTCAAAAGAGAAACGAATTTTAGAAATCGCTACAACGGTCTTCAAGAAATCAGTACGGCTACCACCAGTTTTCACATTGACATAACGCTCACGTTTACGTAACTTACTTTCTATGCATCTCGCTCGTACTGGCATATTAGTGCAAGCGAGATGTACAGAAAGTAAATTACGTAGACGTGAGCGTTATGTCAACGTCAAAACTGGTGGTAGCCGTACAGGTAATAACTATTTGAAAATAGATATCCCGACTAAATTACATACTTAGCGGAAGGTGCTGGGGGTAGGATACGGCGTTGCGTGAACAAGAGCAAGGATGGATTTAAGAAATGGAGCCACCGAGATTTTTGATGTAAATTCTTAGGGGGGGGGGGGGGGGGGGGGGGCGGCTCTCTTGATCACTTGGATAACTTGATCTTGATACCTATGTCATTTAAGCTACTAGGCCAAGTTTGGTATCGTTTTCGTATAAATCGGGGATGCCGAATTCATTTATGATATCATAATAACACCATTCCGAAGTAAAAACACATAAAATATGAAAAATATACTTTTTTTTAATTCCTCTTCACGCTTAAACCGCTAAACCAATTTAGTTAAAATTTGGTACAGAGATAGTTTCAGTCCCAGGGAATAACATAGCATACTTTTAATCTCAAAAATCATCCCTTAAGGGTGTGAAAAGGGAGGTGGAAATTTGTATGGGGATCCAATAACCGCTGAACCGATTTAGATAAAATTTGGAATACAGATATTTTGAGTCCCGGGGAAGAACATAGGATACTTTTTATTAAAAAAAAAATCTCTCAAAAGTGAAAAGGAAGGTGTAAGATTGTATGGGAAATCAATAACGGCTGAACCGATTTAGATGAAATCTATGTCTACATCTTAGATTTAGTTGAAAATGATACTAAACTTGACATAGAACCTATACTTAAAAAAATATTAACCTCAGACGTCACCGACCCTTAAAACCCCCCACCCCCCACCTGCATCAAAAATCTGGGTGGCTCCACTTCTTAAATACATTTTAGGAACACAAAGATTGATTCTACCAAAGGAAATCTCTTATTCAGTGAACGCCGTATTTGACCTTTTTATGGCTTGAGCACACTCCACTAACTCCTTTATCAAGTCAGTAAAAAATTAAAAAAACCCCTAACAATGTCAAACAGCGCCATCCGTTGTGTTAAAATCTAATCGCATGTGTATCACTTTAAAGTTTCTCTGAACAAATACAAATACGAAGGATTTCAAGAAAAACGCAAGACCTCAACATAATACCTCTTAAACGCTGAAAAATGCATCCATATTTCAACCGTGCATTTCTACAAAAATACCTTCTAAGTCCGGGCAAATGAAAATCTCCAACGCTAGAAGAATTTTAATTATGTTTACATTCTTTCGGCGGGAAACAACGGGCAATTTTTCACTAGTCCCGTACAAAGTTAGGCATTTTATTTAATGGGGTATGGTTGCAACATTTTTCGAGTGCAGCAATTAAATGAGACGGTCTATTTGGCTTACTGATTGGCTCTTGTACTATTTTCTGTTTTGAACTTGTACTATTTTCTGTTTTCATATAGCTACCGGGACCGACCGGTACAAGCCTTAAAAATATGATATTAAGTAACTAAACTAACTAATATGGCTCAGCGACCCAAAGAGTCTTGGCCTCCGAAACCAGAGCACGCCACTTTTCCCGATCCTGCGCCGTTTCCTGCCAATTATCGGCTTGAAGCTGACGCAGATCCGCTTCCACACTATATAAAATTATGATATTGCTTTGACATAAATACATTTAACCAATGTCATACAACTTATAGAAGGGCGCGTTATCGTTTCGTCACGCTGTATTGCTAGGTATGAGATATTTCTCACATTATTATTTTTCTGGTTCCACCCTAAAGAAGAGTTTTTATAGCCGCTACCCTATCCCAATTTATATGTTGAATTCCACACAATTTTTACACATCATTATTTACGAAAACGGGACTTCCTCTCCTAAAATTAGATTTTAAAATTACCTCCGACGTTTTGATGGCATTGGCCCCATAGTCTCGAGAGAAGACATTGAAGACAATGCCGTCCTTGAAAAGTCGGAAGTAATTTCACGCGATTAAATCTGATTTTCGTAAATAATAATAATGTATGTTTACATAAAATTCCTTTCTGGATTACGGTGCTTTTTTCATACTTGTATTCAAAAGCTTCCACATATTAAGAGCTCAGACACACATTCGCAAAAGTGAATTTTAATGCATCATTAAAGTCATCAATGAAGCGTCCAGCGCCAATAAAGAGCGCTTAATTACGTCAGTCGAGTTTCAGCCTGTAATGAAACTGGTCTAGTTGCATCTGATCACTTACTAGACGGCGCATGTAAGATTCGCGGTCACTATCAGTATTTAGCATGAGAGGTCACACGCTTATTTTAGGTATAATATAAATAAAGAGCACTTAATGAATGACTAATGGCTGGATAAGGATGAGGTCTTGGTGGCTCAGATGGCAGCTGGAGTATCGATCCAGAGGCCGTGAGTTCGAGTCTACTCCAAGACAGTAATTTTTCCACTTTTAAATTTATTCTAACCTTAACAGCATCGTTCGCAGACGTTTCTGCTTGTTAGAAAATTAAATTAGAACTTAATGAAGTCAGGACAACTCGAATATTTATTGATTTATTCGCAAACGTTACTAAGTGACATGCCCGCAAAATGCCCCCTCGAGTGCGATGTATGGTTATACATACTTTATGATATTCATTCTTGTTAGCAGCGAGCTGTAAGTATTTAATAATACATACAAAT
Source organism: Cydia splendana (assembly GCF_910591565.1). Taxonomy (NCBI): domain Eukaryota; kingdom Metazoa; phylum Arthropoda; class Insecta; order Lepidoptera; family Tortricidae; genus Cydia; species Cydia splendana. The sequence continues at coordinate 20,279,526 of NC_085964.1, read as the reverse complement.
ATATGACCATTCACATGTGGTAAGTCGGGTGTGGTGGTGTGTGGGAGTCGGAGTCGGAGCATTGTTTGTACTGCAGCGGAGCAGAGAAGAATGCTATAGGTTGATTCCTTTCATCTCCGCTCGTCTCTGCCTCATTGGGCGCCTCAATGCGGACTCTACGCGAAGTAGTCTACGAGTTGCATCGGGATTTAATCAACGTGTGTCGCTAATTGAATGGCCAATTTACTGCACCTTACCTTTGTACTTGTACGAACTGCATTTTTGTCTGAGGTATGTTGAACGTGTTTATTACTATGATTCGTATAGATATCAACCGGAATTTACCTGAAACAAAAGAATACATATGTATTTCTTTATTTAATAATTTTTTTATCAAAGATTTCGTTTTTGATACAAGCTTTTATCGCTGACGGTACTTTTCTTTCAACAGGCAACTAACACTAATAGAAAAAATACTAACATTTCTAACAATTCAAAACACAATTAGGTTGCGTTGTTTTATCACAGAGTTCCTATAGCTACTTCCTGTGTCCATCATCAGATCAGCTCGATGGTACCGTAATATTGCATTGTCACCCAACTTACGTGTACCTATGTATGAAGCTTCAGCTCAATAATAATGGGAAGTACGTACGTAGGTAGGTTTAATTCAGCTTGCAAGATTCGACCTGAACAAACATACATACTTATTACAAATAAACATTGCAAGTTAAATATATATAATATAAAAACTTTTTACAAAAAAAAGCAAACCGACTTCAAAAAGGATGAAATAAAATATTATCCTTTTTGAAGTCTATGCGTTACCAACTGATATGTTTGAAGTCGGTGCCAAGCCAAATTTTGAAGCATACCATGATTTTGGTGCGATTCGATAAGGATGTACCTACGTTGGATTGCCTTACACGACGACAATGAACATGCTTTCTGTAGGTACAGTCGACGTTAAAAATATGTTTACACTTTTCGCCTTGTAACAAAGGTGTATGGTGCAAAAGTGTAAACATATCTTTGACGTCGATTGTATCTAAGAACACACCTCAGAACACACGATCAAACCTTCTTGGCGCAGTCTGTACCATGTTTGTCGGCACATTAGTGGAAATCCAATGCATTTTTTTCCGTCGTATTTTTTAAAGAGCATTTCTTACTAATGCTCGAACAGTCTATAGCACGCAAGTGTGAGATTGGGACTGAGTAATTTCCCGTCCCTTATCCAGAGGACTACATTTCAAAATATAAAACAATTCAAGAAATTTACCTTCTTGCCAAATTTCACCTAAAGCGGTTCAGTTGTTTAGCCATGAAAAGGCGACACAGAGGCAGACAGAATTACTTACACATTTGTAATAGTTATTAGTACAGTTCTAATGGGATTTATAGCCATAAAGCTGATTATTTTTGACTGGTATTGTTACTACTTGGCTTGGCACCGACTTCAAACATATCAGTTGGTAACGCATAGACTTCAAAAAGGATAATATTTTATTTCATCCTTTTTGAAGTCGGTTTGCTTTTTTTTGTAAAAAGTTTTTATTTTTCCATTTTTAGTTTTAACGCATTGTTAAGAGCGCGACGCATGAATGAAAAACAAGATCATGTTTAACACTAAATTCGTGTACCTATTTCTTTAATAAATATGTAATCAGGAATTTTCTCGAGTCCGTCTGGGAAATTATAATTCCTGTCACTACTACACTAAATCCATCCTCCGCCCCGCCACTGACCCAATCCCTCAACGCCCCGATCACTCAACCTCACAGCGCATCAACCCCTGATCCAGGAACCCCTCGACCCTGAACCAGAAATTTTCTCGAGTCCGTCTAGGAAATTATAATTCCTGTCAGCTAAATCCATCCGCCCGCCCCGCCACTGACCCAATCCCTCAGCCCCCCGATCACTCAACCTCACAGCACATCAACCCCTGATCCAGGAACCCCTCGATCCTGAACCAGCAACCCTTCAACCGCCATTCCCCGACCCCTTAATCCCTGACCCCTTAACTCCTAACCCTAATCCCCGATCAGTAGCCTTACCAGCTTACCACGAGTTTGACATTGATATATTCGCTAGCATGTTTGTAACTTGCTTCCTACTTCCTATGCATCTCGCTCGTACTAACCTTAGTGTGAGCGAGATGCATAATAAGTTACATTTAGATGCATCTTGTTAGGGAATAACGACTTGTTAGCGAATGTGTCAATGTCAAACTCGTGGTAAGGCTACAGTTGCAGTACATCAAATTGGTGGTTTTCGGAAGCAAATGCTCGAGTTACTTTAGAAAACCCCGAAATCACTTAACACGTGCCTTTAAAAATTGAGGAGTTCCCTCAATTCCTCATGGATTCCATCATCAGACCAGAACCAAAAATAATACGGAAACACCTTGGAGGTAACTTCTTCCAAACAAAAAAAGAATTACTCAAATCGGATCACAGGTGCCGGAGTAATCGCTGAACATACTTACATTTAAAGAAATCATCATCATTATCATCATCATCAGGTCTACTTCATCAAATTGGTGGTTTTCGGGAGAAAATGCTCGAGTTGCTTAAGAAAACGCCCAAAACACCATGCATGTGCCTTTAAAAATTGAGGAGTTCCCTCAATTCCTCATGGATCCCATCATCAGAACAGAACCAAATTAAAATGGGACCAACTCGGAGGTAGCTCCTTTCAAACAAAAAAAGAATTACTCAAATCGGACTACGGATGTCGGAGTAATCGGTGAACGTACATAGAAAAAAAAAAAAAAAAAAAAATAGCCACAACCGAATACAGAACCTCCTCCTTCTATGAAATTGAAGTCGGTTAAAAACTATAGCAATGGCACCTAACCTAAGGTGATTATTTTAAAACATCGAGGGATAACCTGCATTACTGCCGAAATCGACAGCAAAAATAACTGACAAATCCAATTTCATCTAAGTAGTTCTTTATCAAAAAAGAATCGCAATTTCCAAACCGTAACAGATTAACTTCACCGGGAATTGGGTGCCAAAACATTCAGGATCCATCGAAAAACCAGTTAGAAACTCCATCAAAAATCGAAATTAGCCTTCGATTTCAACCGTCAAACTTAGAGCAACAGATAAAGCGATTTGTTCCAAAACTCTATAATAGAACGATCGTCAAAAGTTTCGACGCTATTATGGTAACTCATCCGTTTCTGAACAGTTGAACACAGCTATCCTTTTCTCTCGAACGCGAAAATATGTACTTTGGAAAGGGATAGTGGCAGGTTCGATACGTGGTAAAGTTTGCTAGCGATGAAGGGGGTGAAGCAAGCTTACAGTTGGAAAATAATTGCGTAGTTTGTAACAAAGAGGTTAGTAAGAGGAGCGTCGGCTTAATATGGCTATTCAAATGCGGGTGACTTTTAAAAATAAGACTAAGGTAGATAGGGATACTTGCGGGTAATTTTGAAAATGGCAAATATCGATTAAACTAGAAGCACTTTTTATTGTAGCAAAAGTAAGCAAGATGCATTGGTAAGCGTTGCAGTAGCGTATGTAAGTATTTTTCGGAGGTCTTAATTAAGATGCACCTTTCCGTTTCTGCGAGATAAATTAGAAACGACTGATTGAAATCATTATATGTGAGGTTTGACGTAATTGGCACTACAAGCCCTGATGATTAGAATATAAACGTCACAAGCAAAACAGAACGATATCCGCAAAGCACAGAAAAAGTTCAATCGTATATTACAACTATAACGCCTCCAACGTTGGCCGTAACGTGTCGTGACCATGGTATATAAAGGGTTCTAGTTCCCGCCACGACCATAAATAAAGGTGCAAACTGCACAATAACTTGGCAAATAAACATAAGGTTGAATAAACTTGTACACTGGTTTACTTCACGATTTTTTGCAAGTCTTCATTTAGTTTCAAAGATATTGTGGAGTCATGCGAGTATATTTGAAAAAAATCTATGAGCTCATTTGAATGCATTCATTGCACTATTTTATGTAAAAGGTACGCCAAAAATTTAGACAGACAGTAAGTTATCAAAATACATACGTAAATTAGAAAATAGAGTAGGTATTTCCGAATACAAAATAACTGTTGTGATGCAGGGCAGTTGGTTGCGCATTCTTACTGAACTTAACAACGCGCCTTTAACTTTTAATTAGTAAAATATGCTTTAAAACTACAATTTTACAATACCAACACTAATTTATTAGCAGCAAACAGGTCAAATTAGTTTTACTTTAGAAGATTTAGTTTTTATATACACAGGCAGTCTAATACCCATCCAAACATACCTTTAATATGCTATGCCAAAACGATACTATTATAGAACTAATGACAGTAATGACGATATCATTCATTATTTATAGCTATAATGAAAATATTCATAGACTCGTAAAATATAGTAAAACTATATTTAACACATTTTGGTATAACTGCTTGTCTCCAATAATGTGATGTAGTAGTAGTAGGTAGTAGTAGTAAACTCTTTATTGTACAAAAAGACACATTAAAAATAACATACAATTAGTAAGAAGTAAAAAGGCGAACTTATCCCTTTAAGGGATCTCTTCCAGTTAACCTTTGAGTAGATGAGAGGAGAAAGTGAAAAGAGGGTGACAAATGCGGCAAAATGTACAACAAGGTACCAGAAAGATAAAGGAATGGGGAAAATACACTAAGAATTGGAAAGAATTAGAACGATATAAAGCAACTATACAATAGAAATATAGACAAACTTATCAGTCAGATCAGAAAACCAAAGCTTCCTTAACCTCTCCTTGAACGACGCAACCGATTGTGCCTGCCTGAGCGAAACAGGCAGCTCATTCCACAGCTTCACTGGACTGGACTGGTGATGTCTTATTGAACCATTTTTATAGCACCTGCTGGAAGGTAATGTTTTGGGTTTTATACTGGTTTGTGTTGTGTTTGAAGAACTTAACTTTTCAAAAGAAATTGTACATTTAACTTCATGAGAATCCTGTACCAAATCAACGTTAAATCAGTGAGCATCACAAGATAAAATTAATACTTTTTTTGTCACTATTACTAGTAGTAGCATACTGTAGGTAGCATAACAAAAGTCCAGAAACTTACAAGTAAACCTCAGAACACGTACATTTTTAAGGCTAAATAATTAATACAATACATTTCAATCTTAATGTCCTACACTTTGAGTTCAAATTGGTAAGCATGGTATGCCAGTGTTCCAATGTTTTCTCAACATGCCAATGCTTTCACCTGATCTAAGTTAAATGTCCCGATAATCCGTTGAGCGCCTTAATGTGTTAGCTTGTGTCGGAAAAGACGGAAAGTTTAAAACTTCCACCGCTAGCACGTGGTGCCGTGACCAGGAATTTAAGGATTTTCTTTCAATTAAAGTTTAGAAGCTGCAGTTTCAGACATTTAATCTTCATCTTGTTTAAAACTTATCAGTGATTGGCACTAAGTACTTGTCATTGACAAAAACACTGTATTAAAAAAAAGTTTGTAGTGCCTACAATTGGTAAATTTTAAAATTAATACATAGCTTCTAATGTATAAAATAATTCCATGATAATTTGATTGATAAATATGGATTGACTCCATGTTATACATGTTATTATGTTATGTTATGTTATGTTGTTATGGAATTGTTGAGCTCAATATTTATTTGGAACTCTAAGAAAATAATACTTTTGTATAAAAGATAACATTTATACAGTATAAATTTTGTTCATACGTTTCGTTTGTAAAATTGTAAAATTTTCCTAATATTAAAAGAGAGATTATCAAATAATAATCTCTTTTTTAATATTAGTTACATAGTATTTTACAATTCGAGGCAAAATTTAGGAAGGCTTAATTCAATTTTTTAATTCCGTTAATACCTACTAAAAGCGTACTGTAAGCTAATGGACACCTTTTTCCTTTTATTTGAGGTTTTAAATTGTCCGTTTCATGAAATAATTCGGGACGCGACGTTCCCTTTTTATTTTTGTCATATAATGGAATAAAATTAAATCGGAAGGTACAATTATACCTACCTTAGGTAGGCCACCTTTCATTGTCATAGTGTTTACCGTTCTAATTGGCCTGATGACAAATTTTGAAATCCCTTTTATTATTGTCGGTACACTTGTACTGGTTCCGGAAAACACAATATTTCAGCTATACTCATAAGATTTAACATAAATAATTGCATTTTTTAATAGCTAGTTTAAACCTCGCGCGAAAACGCCTCGCAAGCCATTTGTGACGTCATTAATTAGTTGGTGGAAGGGTGATAGACATTGTTTACATACTTACAGTTACGAATTTTCCCTTGAATTCGAATGATATTGTAAATTCAGCACCATATATTATGATTAGGGATGATAAATACATTACAAGCATTAATCACAATAACTCATTTTATACAAAAACTCTCACACGGTTGCAATTTAAGATGAATTATTTAGATACATGCAAATTCTGAGTGAAAATCACCGAGCGCCGGTTTTACTTTTTAATTTTTCATTTTTTCTGGTTACGATTACGACAGCCAACGTGGCAATGATAGTTCCATTCAGCCAAATAAAGTTTTAAAGTTTGAATAAAGTTTTTTGGTGAAATATCTTATTATTTAGCATTTTATTTATTTAGTAACAAATAAATATTTACTTTACATCGTGTAATAATATTTACTGGACGTAATAAATGTTTAGTGGCAAAATAACATTTTTTGAACCTCCAAGCTCTTTGTTGAGGATGTATGGATTACGGTCAATGAGGTTGTCTATGCTGCTCTAAGAAATACGTTATGGATGGATGACGTCACTCCTTAGGTCGCTTCTGATTGGCGTTTCAGTCAAAATGGCTGATTGGAGAATGTTACTCTTTCATTTTATTGAATATATTAATAATTCTAATGTTTATACTGAGATTTGGCCATTTTTTAGAACCATATTAACATATATGTTTCTTTGAAACTATTATTTCCATGATTCTTTGTTACTGTCATCGGGCCAATTCTACTATCTAGATTTGAATTACATACCGTAGAGTTTCGTATCTTTGCCTGCGCTACCTATGTTCGCCTAGTTTGACATAAGTTGCCATTAACAAAATGTTTCTAATGTAAGCCTTACATAAAACTGCTAAATACAAAGTATTTGTCAACATTCTTCGAACAATCTGCGGCTAACTTCACACAGTTGACCTTTAGTGAGGTTTTTTCGTGACACCGACCACACGTTTTTCTTTACCAGTGTTTTAACTTCAGTTTTAAACGGTGATACGGACCCGGTAATGTTAAACTTTTTACATGATTTATATCCTATAACTATTTCTTTTTCATATGAAACTATTATTTAATGGCTAGCTTACGTTTAGAATTCACAATTGGATAAAACATTGGTGAGGGTACTTTGCGTCCATCTTGTTGCCAAATTTCGCCTACCCCTAGGGTTGACAAATTTTTTGTACCACATTAATTGGTGGATGAGATTACTTGTTTCCAAATTTAAATAGTTTCTTATATTTGGTTATTTTAGTTTACGCTATATGCAAATGTTTATTTCTACTCTTACCGATGTTAAGTAGGTACCAAATAGGTATTTTTATGTCTCACTTTGTGTAAATAAGGTTGATTTGATGTCAATTACGTAATAACAACAATTTTGCAACCATTAAACAATTTTGTTACAAAAATTATTTTTTTTCACTTAGAAACCATAACTCCTCTTTATTTGGCATGTTGGTTAATTTTTGGCGGCCCTAGCTTCATTATAGAAAATGTATGAAAACAACTTCAGACTGTTACCAAACTTCGCCTACTACCCCGTTTTTTAAATATATGCCTAGTCTGGTGTAGTTAAGGTTCACAGTATATTAGCACATTCCAAGGAGATACGGCTTAACATGTGTAAGTCACAAAAAAGTAGGTATTAGCGGCAGGGCATGCCATAGGCGAAGATTGGGAAAAATACCCAAACATCGCCTATTGCCTTTGGGGCCATTTTTTACCAACTTAACCGATGAAATTCAAAGTTTTAGTGGTGTATACTAATAGTTAAGAGTACTAAAAAACGTTTTTTTGCCTTAACGGATTAAAATGCTTTCAAGTTTGAGAGATTTTTTGGGAAAAGTGTCAAAACCCAGGCGAAGATACGAAACTCTACGGTACTTAAGTTTTACAGAAACAAATCTTCGTAAATAGATTAAGTAAAATTGAATGCATACGATACAGACTTAATACCAATACCAATACGTAATACCAATACATAATATAAGTACCTATTTTTTTCATTATTCTTTCTACATATATGCGCATAAATATGCTTCTTTTCAAACTTACACAGCCTTGCCTTTTATCTGTCAAACAAAGCGTTTTAAAGCATTGAATTCACGAATCCGACTTATAAGTTGCTTCAGCTTTGTGTGTAAATCTGGAGCGTATTTCAGTTGCTTACCTCACACAGGCGAAAAGTAGGCTTGATTGCTTGCTCTCTGATTACGCAAAGTTGTTAAGGATGTTGAGGTCACTTTACTCTGGCTAACTTGACCCGCCCGTACAATAGGAATAGTAGTTCTCGAAACCTCGTCGAAATCCTTCTTAATCAGATTTGCCATTTAAGACACGTAATCTGGGATTGTAGTGACTGTTTCTATGAAAGCGGTCTTTTGTCGGCGAAATGTTATTAATTTCGGGAATAATGTTGTAGTTTAAGCGAAGTTTCGCTTTTGTTTACGCAACGGTTGTTTTGGTTGAGGTAGGTCCACACCGGTGCGCAGCTAATCATCATCATCATTCTCTTACCCTTGTCCCATTCACTTGGGGTCGGCGCAGCATGTCTTTTTCTTCCTTACCTCTCTCTCGCCCGTCATCTCATCATTCACTTGCGTTCGTTTCATATCATCTCTCGCACAGTCCATCCACCTTTTCCTCGGTTTTCCTCTCCCGTTACTTCCCTCCACATTCATTCATAATACCTTTCTCAGCTAATCATGCGTTTGAATAAGACGGAAGGACCCTTTGGATACGATTAGTCATTTCTTCAACCAGAAAGGCGCTCTTAACACTCATAGATCATATGCATAGAAAATCCAGATCAAAGTCATAACCTGTTTTTATAATCAGAATACTCCTTATCGGTGTGGACCTATTATGCATTTGATCACCATCTGTCAATTTTGGTTACGCATATTAACTCTGATAGCGGTCGAATTTTAGCAATGGGGCTGAAATAACCAGACGTTTAGCAGAGAAGAAAAAAATTATAATGTTAAAGCCATATCAAAACTTTTGACTCAAAAGGAGGAGATCAAATATGAAAAATGTATGAAATTAAAAACGCCTTCGATAGGAACTGGTGGGAGAATGGTCAAGACCGGGATACGTGGAAAGGGAGGAGGGAGGATTTTGTCCAGCAGTGGGACACTCTGGACTCATACAAATAAATAAATGAAATTAAATGGAGCAAAGCATACATAAAATCATAAGAGCGGAAAATGGCAAACTGGCATGAAATTATGACGCTACTTATCTATCACAACACAATTTTAGCTGCGTTTGATGTATTCGTCTATCCGGGACAGATGACAACAATCGCAACATGTGTTTCTATTTCGGCGGAAACATGCAGTTATGCTGTCAATGAGTGTTTTGTGGCCTCTCATTTTACTGTTACTGTTCGATTTTCACTTGCCGGATGCTTCAAAGACGTCGGCTGAGTAAAGACTGGATTGGCTACCGGCCAAGCCATAAGTTCTGTTTATTAGGGTTTCAGACGAGCAATTTGAGTACTAGAGATACTATAATATATGTAGGTATGTGAACCGCCGATGTACTGTGCTAGATTTACCCAGATATTTGTATGAAACGATTCTAATGATTTCGATAGTCCAAAATGTTGCCATAAATAGGCCGCTGCAAGATCGACGGCAGAAAGTTTTTATTACCATTCTTAGCTGCACAAGTGAATCACCACAATTCATAAAGTGGGTATGCACTTTTGCAACTCTCTGTAAGTACATCGCTGCTGCTGCCGCTCTTGGTACGAGTACGAGTTCTTAAGGTCTAAAATATCGACAAGTCGCTGGCCCAATATTACAGGGTTCTTTGTTACATTTCCAATATAGTTGAAATTCGACTTAATGTCACTATGACAATGTTCAAATTTCAGTTCGATAAAAGTGAAACATAAAATCCTGTAATATTGGGCCAGCGAATTATAATAGGGTATTTTCCTACTAGTCAAATTAGTTACTTTTTTAGAACTGTCAAAACGATTTGCTAATATGGAATTTATATGAAACATTATATCGTGACGTCACGGTCAACTCACCCACTTTTTATATTTCTATCCAATATTAAATAGAACTTGTGTTTAAAAATAAGTCCTATCTGTGTTTTTCTAATAATTATCTGGTGTTTTATTTCATGCATGGTGTAAAATAATTTATTTTAAATAGGTTTAAGATCATTTAATCTCATTAAGAATTTTACAATTCACTTGCACGAGATAAAACATTAATAATAAAAAGATTATAATAATATGGATATGAGCGTACAGGCACTAAATTATAACAACATTTTAAGACGTAAAAAAAAGGGTACCTGATCAAACAACTATTTGTTGACCGCGCGCTTTGCATGCAACTAGTGACAATAACACCAAAACAAGTAATACATTGAGTCATTACAGCTAGATATGGCATGATGCGTACGCTGAGCGTAGTTCGGTTTGTATACATGAGGTTATAACTATACTTGTTTGCTCGTTTTATTTGTGTTTATATCATTTGCCAGTATATTTAAGTTTAGTTAAATACAGTATCATACCCTATTATTGGCCTATTGGGACAAAAATATGTATAGGTACCTAAACACTAACTTACACAAGGGCGCTAACATATTCTTAATCCTTTGTCAACGTATACCAGAGCATACGTTAATATATACCTACATATATACCTATAAGTAGGGCAAACCTTGGCTTATCGGTGATACTTGGTAATTCGGTGATACTCCGTTATAATCTTACACAGTTCTCACCCGGAGGAAATGCGAGCTATAAAATCGTTGGCAGCTGTCAGTTTTGATGCTTGCAATCGAGTTGGCAGCGATTTAATTTCTTACGTTTCAGCATTGTGAGCTCAGCGTAATTTAACGATGCATTATCACCGAATTACCAAGTATCACCGATAAGCCAAGGTTTGCCCTACATAAGTTTACAAAGGATTAACCTTAACTGTAACCTATCCTTAAACTAACCTAACGTACCTACGAGAGTTTCGCCTTCGTTAGCCCCTTATTGACCGGAGCGTAGCGAAGGTCTACGTTTCGACTGGAGCATTTTGCTTTTGTATGTCCGGATGTTCTCCTCTACAGGTCGCAATTCTTAACCGAAACTCGTGAAATTTTGTGACTGGATTATATGTCTAAATTTTTTTTTTTGTCCGTCCGGTTTTTTGAATTTTTTTAAAATGGCGGAGTCGTGATAGCTTGCGCCTAAACAAATAGTGGTATCGGTACCATACGAGTGTTTTCTTTTTGAGATATGTTTATAGATTAAATGGCCAAAAATTCAGAAAATTTATTTCGCTGGTTTCGGAGGTATTGAGATATTTAATTTTAACTAATTTTAATTTGAGAAGGAGTAGCTAAATTTCGTCAACCCAGCTAAGAACTATTTGGCTCAGTTTGTAAACGTTCGCTTTTTCTGTTTGCACAGAGGGTCTGGGTTTGATCCCCAGTAATTGTATGCTGGGATATTATAACTTTTTGTATTTTTTTACACATAAATTCCGTATTGTTTTTTTTTAATTTACTATATTTAAAGCTCTTAGCACCATGTTATTTAAAGCTCTGCTCGCGAGGTCTACAGCTCACAGAGCCACTAGTAAATAAGTACGCCATAATTTCAGCGAAAGCGTTAAAGTTATTTCGTTTATTACATTCTATATTGCATTTGTTATAAGTACTCTGCTCAGAGGGTCTACCGCGAACCACGTTCGACGTGTTGCCTCCCTGTCACACTTACGTACGAATTTACAAGTGCGACAGAGAGGCAACACGTCGAAAGTGGTTTGGTATTCAGAGCTTTCGAAATATGCATTAGCGTTTCAAAGGCGTAATCATTTCCGATTGTAGATACCAATACCATTCTGATTGCGTCAATCCATTTGTACAAACAGCAACACTCCTTACTGTACAGTCGCCATCAGATATATCGGAGCGGTCAAGGCGCTCACAAATATCTGAACACGCCTCTATTGTCAAGGCGTTAGAGTGCGTGTTAAGATATTGTGAACACCTTGGCTGCTCCGATATATCTGATGGCGACTGTACATCGGTGGACCTTATTACAGAAGGCATAAGATCCATTATGTACAGTTAACAGTGTGCGATGGTACGAGTTGGTTTGAGTCATGCTCGATCATTGATTCGTGGAAAATCTATATTCGTTACGTTATTATTTAAATAAAAGACATTATTATCTACAAAACTAAGCGCTGGTGGCCTAGCGGTAAGGGCGTGCGACTTTCAATCCGGAGGTCGCGGGTTCAAACCCCGGCTCGGACCAATGAGTTTTTCGGAACTTATGTACGAAATATCAGTATTTACCAGTATATTTTATATTTACCAGTCGCTTTTCAGTGAAGGAAAACATCGTGAGGAAACCGGGCTAATCCCAATAAGGCCTAGTTTCCCCTCTGGGTTGGAAGGTCAGATGGCAGTCGCTTCCGTAAAAACTAGTGCCTACGTCAATTCTTGGGATTAGTTGCCAAGCGGACCCCAGGCTCCCATGAGCCGTGGCTAAATGCCGGGATAACGCGAGGAAGAAGAAGCACATTATCTACAAAACTAATAAAAAATATAAATCGAAGTTGTTTGCTGTACCTAAAACTTCACAGAAAGGGCCACAACACACTAGCGTCTTTTGAGCGTCGGCGACTAGTCAACTCTATGGCTGCTGCTTTACGCAATGTTGGCGCGCAACGGCGCAGCGACGCCATTTTCCATAAAAAAAAAAAACATTTATCTCGGACGATAGTCGCCATAGTTGTTAGTAACAAACTTAAAAAATAGACTTAAATTACTATTATGTTAGTACCTAAACTAAGATGTTGGGAGGTCCAGTGCCTAACTAATGCACTAACCCATCTCCCTGCCACTACGGCCAGGAGACTGTGGCGGCTGTCGCGCACCCTGCGGAGCGACGCTGCGCAGCGCTTGCGCGTCCACATGCGCGTCGGCGAACATGCCCGACAGTCTATTAGTTGTTCAGTCGATAAAGGTGACAGTATATTTCCAACGACAGCAGCACTACCATTCATTGTACTATGGAAATTGACAATAACACCGACGCGTTCGTACTAGTACCTAAGTGCAGCTGCGGTCAGAAATGGAAACCCTTATTATGCTGACTATTAAAGTGTCATTCTATGGAACTTGCTAACTATGTAAACAAACCGCCATATTGAAAATGTCTCCTCTGATAATGAATTTACTAGTGACTTTTGTTTACATAATTAGCAAGTTCCATAGAATGACACTTTATATTAAAGACTAGTGTGGGGTGGCCCAAAAGGCTTAGAGTTTAATGTTCTCTGTAATGAAGTGCCTATAGATGGTTGATCCCCGAATTGGCTGCAGGTAAAATTTGTACAATTGACTTACAAGTGACGAGGTGCTAAGGAGTCCTCGAGTTATGAACCGGACCATGCATGTATATACCCAAAGACAATATGTACAAAGCAGTTATACCTACATCATATTAACATAACTACACTTGCATAATAACAACATTATTAATGACTTAAAAGCCTTACATTAAGGCTCATTTTGCTTCAGCAAATGAAATAAAAGCATAGCCCAAAGGACACAGGAATATTAAATTTCGCACCATTACACGCTGTGAGTGAATCGAATTAACATGACGGTGAACACTAATGCCACGGGGGACTGTTGGACGCATGATTATGTGCTTATTTCATTTGGAAACTGACAGACAAATGTGGGAAATTTAACTCACATAATAACAAGTAAGGTGCAGGGGGACAATTTCGACTGAGGGATAATTTCAACTAATCGTAATATCTTCCATGTTTTACATTATTAACTATAGTGCCATATGTATAGTAGAGGAGTACTAATTGGACATTTGCTACGACACGACATGTTCCTAAAGAACATCATAGAAGGACAAATAGAGGGAAAGAGAGGCAGAGGAAGACCGATAATAAATTATTTCAACCAAATAAAAGAAAAGGTTCAGGTCGTGTCATACCAGAAGGTTAAGGAGTTGGCAGAGGACCGGACGAGTTGGAGATTGCTCCACCGACAATGACAGCTCTTAAATATAAAGAAGAAGTATATATATATATATAGCGAAAAAGATGTGTTGTGTGTGACTCTAGTTACTAGTGTAAAACATGGTAGATATTTCGATTCAGATTCAGGTAGTTGAAATTACCCCGCAGTCGAAATGCCCCCCTGCACCTTAAATGAAAAAGATAGCGTAACAAATTAACTACGAAAATGGAAGAGACAACGGTTGCTAACATATTTTAACTCAAACCTGATGAATTATAAAAGAAACCTAAAGATGATTTTGAACTAAAAATAGGTATTTGATTTCTCTTCGTGTGCACTTGGACAATACCTACTTATACTTAAACATTAAAGTGATTGATGTAAGAATCATTAAAATTGGCTCACGCGTTTGATCTGTACACTGACAGAATGAAACAAACTCTATGTGAGAGACACATATTAAGTATTACAAACGTAAAAAGTTTAAACACCCCATCTGATAATGGTTACTTTCCAGAAACTCTACCATTTCTAACTTGACTTAATAATATAGCCTGTTGAGCTACAAAATCCAATAGATTGATAACTTTTTCATCGTAATTGGCTCATTATTTTGACACTACGATACAAACCCATAAGATGCCTATAGATAGAAATAATTAGATAGATTAAATTAATGTGTCACAGCTCCTCGAAATGTCAGAGTAACATTGAATTATCTCGCCTGACGTCATTAATCTGACAGTGACGTGTATCGCATAATTGAAGCTTTTGATTCGGCTTCGTATCATTATGGAGATGAGCTCGCTATTTGTGGCTTCATTTGTACCAGAGACTATACCTATCAGACTCCCTACTATTTTAGAGGAAGCTAACGCAAAATTCTAGTATTTGTAGTGTGTTATCTTCCGTCGCAAATTTGTCGTCATGTGCCATATCCTTTGTTCCCTTCTGATTTTTTGGCGTTACGCCCATCTTAGGAGTAGCGTTCACTGATAGGCGCTTTTCATTACCTACTTTGCTTTCACCAGCCAACTATGTATTAGATGAACTAATTACTACACGCTTTGCCCAGAACTGTGACCTCGTGACTTGCAAAAGTTCTAAGGAAATGTAGGTAGTGTTTAAATTAAATCTTTACTGACCATTTTCGTTTTTGTTTCAGCTTCGGCAAAAATGTTTTTGTTTGTGTGTCCGGCTGTTCTCCTCTACAGGTATTATTATTGAACAGATTTTCCAAAAATTTTGTGAGCAAGTTCGAAAAATTATGTTCTTTATTTCAATTAATTTTTTGATTTTTTTCAATATGTCGGAGTCTTTGTAGGTTTGCGAGCTCTATGACTCACAGAGCAAATAGTTAAAAAAAAAAATATCCTCGCTAGCGCATGATGTGCGGACATGTCTCGGCGATGCCTAACTAGGTAATGGATGTCCGCCGGAACACACTGTCTCGAGTAACGTAATACTGGGCATATTGGTGCGGCTTTTACAATGGCTTGGTCTGCGGCTCGAAATACGGAATTAACGAGCCAAAGCCATGCATGCGGTTAAAAGAAGATTACGTGCCACAAGAATACGTTAGCAAAAGTTTTTAGGAATAATTTTCTTACTTACGACTTTCGCAAAATTGTAGAGACAAGCGATTGAACATTTACTTTTTGTAATAAATTAAATTGTTAATTATGAAAATATACCATTGCAATGCAAAAGAATCCTTTATATATCAGGGACCTTTTTTTAGCTCTACTACTGAATCAATTCTGGTGACATTTTGGATGAAAATGCTGTATTTAACATAGATACGGGCGGAACACAACCCGTATTTTATAAAGTATGTCACTACGAAAGAAAACCGTCTATTACTTTTAATATGTACCTAACATTTGCTACGTTCTACTAAAACATTGAATTCAAACATGGCTTCCTAATTAAAATCCTGCACTGAAAATGTTGCCAGCAGTTTGACATAATTACTCAAGGTTTTCCAGTCTGCCATCGAAAATTCCAATTCCCTATAGCTGTGTCGTACCCCGAGGTATCATTTTAATTTACCAAGTATTGGCGAGTAGAAAGCTCAAACAAACCAGTATTCGCTCCGTGCATGACTGTGGCGCCGCCCTGGCGGGTAAGGGATGCATTAGTAAAGTTATATGATAATTGATAGTTGTCGAATAGTTATTAGAGTTTGACCAAGAAAAGACTGAGAGATTTTGACAGCACACGCAGTGCCAGTATTATTTATACGCATAACTTCATAGAAGTTAAAATTACACTTGCACTGCGTGTGCTGTCAAAATCTCTGCAGACTTTTCTTGGTCTAGCTCTAAGAACCTACGAATATGTGTTTAGTGACTATTGAGTGACGTAAGCACCTCGACTCAATGTACCTGTGAGACAGCACCGAAAATTATGGCGCATCTACGTTTTCTGTGTCGGAGCTGCATGGACCTGAGGAACACGAATGTCAGGGCTGTCAACGCCGCTACCTACTGGACATCCTTTGTATGAAAAAAGGAACCTCGGCACGAAAAGAAGAAGTATAAAATTAGGTCAAAAATAAAAGTAAAAAAATTGTACGGATTTAGAAGTCACGTTACACTGAATAGGACTCGCCTCCGCTCGGCCAGCAAAGTGAATACTTAGCGAGCTAATTCGGCGAGCTTGTAGGTACCAGGCGAACATGCATCGATTGGAGTCAGCTAATGCATCACACAAACATTCCCAGGAGATCTTCGCTGCAGTGTGTTACTCGTATATTGCGGTATTGATGCTGCTTTCCTTGGAGAAATTCAGCAAAAACGTAAGGTGCATTTGGGTAACTTCGAAGGCGGGTTAATTTTAAAAAGCAACAGTAAACAAAATGACTTGGTAAGCGTTGCAGCAGTGTAAGTATAGCCGAGGCCTGAAGTGCTTCTGGTTTGTATATACTTATTAGCGATTTTCAAATTTTATTCATTATTGTATGTAAATTTTCTAAGCCATGAAACAATTATAGTGGAAGAATTCACTGTAGACTGTTAAATCTCGACAGCTTACCTACTTGATAAAGCAGCGTGCTTGTATCCCAGAACTGTGAAGCGATATTTTCCATTTATCCTGTATTACAAAAATATGTAAATTAAATAGGTATCATAGACTAGGAATCCTCTAGACCGAGTTTAGAGCAATTATTTCATGAAACCGATGATCCGTTCAAAGACACGAACGTCACACAAAGACATTTTCGACTCGAAAATGGAGTAAAACTACCGTATGCGTGGCAGAGGGGGTAGCGCGACTATGCTCAGTCTGGAGGATGTTTTGTCTGTGATAGGTATCAATAAATTCGTAGGAAGCTATATTTCCTAAAAAATCTTTAATATATACATTTTGACCCACGTGGACGTCTTTTGGCTGATAATGATGATGATACAACTTTTATTTTCGTCTCACGTACCCAAAGGAATCCAATAATTAAAACTGAAAATCACTGAAAAAATCAGCATCTTAAAAAACTTTCTTCAAGAATGTAAATACAGACAACCATCGAGGTCGATTTACTTTAAGTACGTCGCTGTCAGCACTTATGGGAAGAGGGATGGCAACCGCAGGCGATTAGTTTAATGCCCCTTGTCTTTAATCCCTGATCGCCTCAGCCATTCTATAGAATTAAACAGGAAAAGACTCTGCCATGGCATGCCATTCGGTTTAATTTTTTTCTTAAACATGCTCGAAATTTTCGAATTTATATAGATACATTTTCAATGGAATTTGTCATCATCAGAGGACGATCGTATAAAGCATCTTAACCTTAAAATTAATTTTAAAGGCTCACCAATTCCTATTTTGCTGAGCAGGAATATGAATTGCTAACTAAAGTATATAATAAGTTATGCAAAAAGTTAAAATTATATGCAAAGTTTACATTAAAAGCAATAAAGAAAGTCTTGAACCTATTTGTAATTTTTGTAATTCCACCAGCGTCATTAGAAATATAACATTTACACATTTTATGAAGTAATTTTTCATGCGGACAAAATCGTTTCAAAACAACTCAAATGAGAATATTATTTGCGGTTTGGTTAACGCATTATGAAGGATTATTTTGATGGTTTATGCATTGGTAAAGTTTTAATCCCGTTGATCTTCCAAATAGAGGGATAGTAATGATTTGATAGTCGGGTTGGACTGAGTATGAAAATTTAAATCGAACAGTTTACTAGGTTTGATAATCCGCCTGGAAATATACATATATGGCGTTATTCATAAACACGCTACAAACCTCAAATAATACAGTAAAATTATACATTTAGCGTTTGCGTCAAATCCGGGCAGTTCTGATTTTTTGCAGACTTATTTATGATGTTGGTCCAATGAATAATCCAAGTTGGTGACCTCGAGCGCCGAACGCAACTTTGTCCAAAATCGAAAAACCTGCGAAAATTTCGGTTTTTGTTTAGTTTTGGGCGATTCTAACCCTAAAGGACTAGTTTTTGATAGTACCTTCCTGAGAAGTTTTTAAAGAAGACTAAATTTGCTACAATACGAGATTAGAACTGTCTCTGTAGATTGAATAGTTTCCGAGATAAAGGCTTTCAAAATTTAGATTTTTTTGAAATTGAGCTCGGAAGCTAAGTGAGTGCAGTGAGTATGCACTTTTGACTCAGGCGATGCCGCTTGGCACGATTGTTCCTAAGGTCAAACAAAGCTGATTTGGCGCGGTAGCCACGATATCGTACCGTGCATACCCACTTAGCTTACGAGCTCAATTTAAAAAAAAACTAAATTTTGAAAGCCTTTATCTCGGAAACTATTCAATCTACAGAGACAGTTCTAATCTCGTATTGTAGCAAATTTAGTCTTCTTTAAAAACGTCTAAGGAAGGTACTATCAAAAACTAAGTTGCGTTCGGCGCTCAAGGTCACAAACTTGGATTATTAATTGGGCCAACAACAACATCATAAATAAGTCTGCAAAAAATCAGAACTACCGGATTTGACGCAGAAGAGCCACGTTACAAAATTCTACAATTTCACTGGATTAAAATGGCTATTAAACTTTTGTTTTAATCTGTCTTTTTGACTATGTATTTGTAGGAAATAAGATTAATGATGCTTGGAAAGTTTAATCAATAAGGGGTTAAGTAATTTATGAATAAACTCAAGCCCAAAGTCTACTAACTATTAAGTCCTCTTGATTTTCATATATCTATTCTGCATGACTATTGACTGGGTTATGATTCTGGCAAAATATCGGTTGACCAACTAGACGACGGCCCACTAAACTATCAGCATATTCTACTATTCTAAACAAAGAAATTCATAGTATCTAATGTTGTTTCTTTTATTTTCACAGAGAATATGTTGTTGCCACTTAAACTTTACTTTTTATTTCCATAACTAACAATGAAGTTGGTATTTTTAAATTGCCGCACAGCGCCGCTTATAGGAAATGGAAAATAAAAGAAACTTGAAACTTGGTCTGTGGTTTTTTCGAACCAGGAATTTAATGATGAAATTCCTTTGGATATTGAATCCGAGTGATTAAAATCCGCTCATAGTTTATGTAAAATGCGAGTCTGCGATGGAAAATGTATAGTCGCGGTTTTAGAAGATAATATGATACTAAATTTTTCATATCTCATGCTCTGAAAGTGGGTCGTTGTTGTTCTAAAAGGTGCGCAGAAAGTGATCCGTTTATGCTCTAGCGCAGAAAAGTGGTGTACTCCTCTGCGTCCCCGTCCCACGATAACAACTGGGTGGAAACAAAATGGAAACATAGTGTCTTTATTTCCTCGCCTGGAACAATTGGTAATTGTTTAATTTTACTAATCCCACGTTGATCCTTTTTTTATAAAAAATGATAAGTAAATTGTTAAAAACAAATTATTCTTGATTTCTTTCGTTGAATTCTATTTACTCGATTTCACAGGGCGGGAACCAAAAGGAATACACCAAAAATATTTTTTTAAGCCTTACACTTGCGTAAATGAGCAAAGGCAGAATCTTATACAGCCACAGTTAAACGTTTGTACGATATTAAATTGGTTTTTTAAGTTATTTAGCACTATATTCATGAAAATAAAATAAAATACAAGATAAAAATTTCTTATATTATTCATTAAATTGTTATTTAATATTTAAAATACTTTTATTATGTTATTACGTGGTGCGGGCGGTGCGGCGCACCAAGGTCGCGGTGCGGTCCGGTAGTCTGTTGCGGCTTTAAGAAGGAAAATGACCTATAATGATACTATAATGACCAAATCATTTTAAAATTACTGTAGTTTGTTAAAAAATGTGTGTTTTCGTAAATATTGCAATCTAAATGATTTTCGCTAGGGTTTATTATTAATCTTCATGTAAAGTCTCCGATTGCAAGTAAGTCCTAAGGAAAAAATCATGGCCGTGGCCGTATTGGGTACTTCAATTACTGATTTTGCGAAATTGCCTTGTCTTGTTTGATTTCCTCGCATTCGATATGAAAAGTAGAGTGTTTAACTCGGGTGAAAGGCACCATTTCCGTCTCGGACTATTGGCGCTCTCACTGCGTTCGAGCGCCAAACTACCTCGACAGAAATGGGTGCCTTTCAACCCTTGGTTAACAATCTACTATATCTACGCCGTACAGCCAGTAACTGCAGCAGCCATGGATTGAAAATAAATATAAACACAATAGTTACCTACGCAGTAAACAATATACACGATTTTGGTGGCGGACCTCAAAAAGATGAAGCAATAGGTAAAGAATAAATAGTCATAGGTTTAAGCGATTAAATGTTAAATTATTTTAGTTTGTAGAGTATTAAGTGCTTATGTCGCTACACTCTTCCAGGGTACATGTTCACATAAAATGGTGTAAATACTTAATATGTTGTTCATGTGTGCAATTAAATTAAATGAAGAATGTAACCAAAGGTACAAATATTTTTCTTAGTCAAAGAGCAATTTTAAATGTTTTTATTATACAAACATAGGTAAGTACATAATAATAGTATTACACTTTTCCGTTTCCGTAACCAAATTTAATATCAAGCAAGCAAGCTGCTCACAAACACCTTTGCTCATATCCACTTGAAGATTCCTCTTAGATTTAATGAAGAAGCGTGGTCCAGCGTCCAAGTGACAAGTGTTTTGACAAGATGTTACATAAGTTGTAGAAAACAGATCATCAGAATAACGGATTTCTTTTTATGTTCTGTCATTGTAAATTGAAATGAAAACTGTGTAAATCGGAGCACAATTTCATACGCCGATACCCGTAGCCTGCTCAACAGTTGTCTGGCTTCAAAATTAGAGGAAAATATGCCAATGGTGTTTATTTTACTTGACTTTTTGACAAGGAACTAACTGTAATGTCCAAGTTATGTACAAAGTCTTACTAATACCGATACTTTTATTGTGTCGCTTGCCTTTTGTACAAATTCCTTTTCCCCGTTCCATCTAGGCTTGGGGATCGAATGCAGCATTACGTCTATCATAATACAGGTTGCTTAGGAAATAAATTTGCGCCCGTCGTCGGTACTAATGTAACAAATAAAATCTAGACCTCTTTAAATCAGGAGTAAAAGTAGGTATATTGTTGAATCTTTATTAGCTTCGTTCGTTCAAATGAAATCAATGGCTGGTAATGCAATTCAACGAAATGTACGAAATAAATGTCTGTACAATTTTCGATGTAAGAATCTCGCAGCTTATGACATGTACTGCGTTCTCACTCGCTTCGGGCGTACCTTTATCAAACATTTTAATGGCACCCCGCCTTTGTCACGCTCGCGACAAATTCGCAAACAACGAATAAAGAACCCGCCGTCAATATACACGCCGAAATACGTGATCTCATCACTTTTCCTGAATGAATGTTGCCCCTTTGGTATATATTTGGAGCACATTATGTCGAAATTGTGACGGCTTCGGTGACATCTTCATTATATTCGTAATAATGATTTTACGACAATGCGTTGTAGTACTTACATTATGATACAAGTGTGCTGGTTATTAAACTCGAGGCGACATTGCGCAATAAGAAAGCCGATGTGTGTAATGACCAAAGCACATGTGTTTTATACGACGTTTTTCAACACATTTGCGAGGAAAAAACAAAACCTATATATTAATCAAATTTTAATTGGCAAAACAGTAAAGATATCAATAAAAAGAAGTGTCAACATACATTACCGCATTGAATAGAATAGAATAGAATAGAATAGAATAGATTTATTCGTAAGCACAAACAATCGGAACAGTACATAGTATAAAAGAAAACACAAAATAAGATTAAAGTGCCACGAAATGGCCCCATCTCAGCATGTTGCTGGTGGCTTCCAGCGCTGATCTTCCGATGAGACCATCAAGTGAGAAGAATCACGGAAGGTAACAGACAGGAAGAAAAAAGACAGAAATAACATACAGTAAACAGTTAGTTAAATAAGAAAAAAGTTACACAGCAAGAAGATACAACATAACGACTATTTACAATTAAGATTAATTAATACAAAAACAAGCATCGTGCTCTAAATCGCTGTATCGATCCGGTCCGACCATATCTTGGCTGAGCATTACAGCTGTATATACTACTAGCGCCAACGGTGGCTACACTAACTAAAAAGCAATGTCAGACCAAACCAATATCGAGCGTTCATGAAATCTACGTTAAAAAATCTTGTAAGATTAGCTTATAAGAGAGAGATTAGCATTGATAGTTCGATAAATAATAATGTTGTTATAAAACAACATTATCGCACAAGTTCGATAATTATAGTGGAAAAAGCATGCGGATTTAATATCTAGAATTATGAGCCTTAAAAGCGGTCCAATAAGTACTACATTACGAACAAGTGTGTTGAAAATAATGTTACAAGATTTGAAAATTTGTTGTAATTTTACTTCTCTAACATTACCATATTGACAGAAGCTGTACATCTGTCCTTCTGTCGAAAAGGTCACTAATTTTGGTTGAGTTAATTACGGTCAACTTTACGAAACCTTCTTGGGGTCCTCATTTGTAGTTAAAGAACTGCAAGGTTAAATTGGGTACCAGTAATGTTATGTCACTTTCATAAGAACGGACCATTCCAGCAAATTACTTCTTCAAACAAGGCTTGAGCTTTGAACTTCTGCAAAACGTCAACTTTAAGGTATATTTTCAACTAGTTTCTGCCTGCAACTTCTTCTACGTAGAATGATGATTGCTGTGGTTAAAAATGTCCTTCCTTAGGAATCATATCATACTATATCTACACCAAATTTATTCCAATATTAGTTGGGACATTAGGGGTCACAAATAGGTAACCCTTAATTATACTTTTTGGAAAGTGACGGCAGAGGCAAAACGGTAGCTCACTTGCTTACTAATAACCTGTTCATTCTTGCTTTAAAATACTTAGATCGTATAGGAAGCATACGCATAAATATGCTTAGGAAATATTAAATATACAAATTGATTTTCTTTTCATATTCATAAGAATCACTTTTCCTCTTGTATAGCCCCTAATACTAGATATTTATGTAGCATTCCTGATGTTGAAAGGCCACAAGAACCCTGTTGACTATTTACATAGAAATACTCTCAAAGCAAAATTAACTGCAGCAATGAACTCGTTAAAGGGTAAGTGGAAAACTGCCATTTGCTGCTACGTATTCAATCTACTTTGGTGTAGTAAAATAACTCCATTGGCATATTGGAGCGCCGGCATCTGTTGATTGAGCAGGCGGGGGGCACCGGAGTGTAAAATTGCTGCCCCGACCAACTATTGTCCGGATTTCCACAGCTTTTATTTCAATTTACAGACATTTTCTGGTGATGCAGAAAGCTTGGTATTTTGCTGGTGAGAATTTCTTCACAGAATACAATCAGCATACAATTAAGCTTAGAATAAATTTAAAAGTGGAAAAATTACTGTCTTGGGTGAGACTTGAACTCACGGCCTCTGGATCGATACTCCATTTCCACTTTTAAATTTATTCTAAGCTTAATAGCATCGTTCGCGGTCGTTTCTGCTTGTTGTCGTTGCTCACAATTGTCGCTAAGAGCGAAACTTTTATGTATATTTTCTATTACAGACTTAGACGAAGAAACCAAAACTGAATACAAATCAAATTAGCTGAAAATAATAAACCTTACTGATTTGCACAATATCGCTTAATATTTTCGACAGCCTCAAAAATTTCCCAAAATGAAAAGCAGGTCAGTGTAATTTATAACAGTTTAAGGGCAAAGAAGGCCCATTATCCGGCATCAATTTTCATTTGGCCGAACCCCTTCTTTGAGACGGGTTCTGTAGACTGTAGAACGAAATTTACGAACTTATTCTCAACGCTTCAAACAGTCCTGGTTTTATTACTTTTTATCTATATCTGCCCTAAAACAATTTCAACGTACGTGGAAAAATGCTAGCCATTGTTGCGAATCGTTGGTCAACAAACACGGAACGTATAAGGGTCGATGTTTATTTTAAACTCGTTTTTTCGTTAGATTTCAATAAAATTTGATGAATACATATTTATCCAGTACAATATAAGCGCAATTTAGCCATGTCCACAAAAATCCTCCCCTAGTTACGAAAACGTATGGAATTTTCGTAAAACAACGGAAAATTTACATAAGTAGATAGATTTTTTTTTGTCCAAATTGGGATTTCGTGTTTATTCCGTCCAGAATTAAGAAACTCTTCAAACTTATCAAATTATATAAAGCAACGTCTCGTTTGACTTGTCATCATTGGTTTGAGTTTTGACGTATTGATATTGACACAGGGCTGACACGCCTTAGAACGGAAATCTTTTTAATGCCTATGTGTGCACATGCCTGTATAGGTATCAATGTGTGTGTACGATCCTTAGGGCAGGGCAGTCAGTTAAAAAATAACTATAGAACGGAAATCGTTTTAGTGCTCACTGTGCGCACATCATGTCTGTAAACGTATCAATGTGTGTGCAAGTTCCTTAGGGTCAGTAGTGCATTCCCGTTGCCAGGGAGGTTTTCGGATTATAATGGGACCAAACCCGAAATTGCGAAAAAAAAATTTGGCTGTTTCATACATTTTGGCTTGTCCATTTTCTATGGGAGGGTAAATTTTGTTCTCTCGATTTCGGGGTTGGTCCCATAGTAAAATTTGCTCAGTATAATCCCAAAACTGATATTGATATTTTTGACCCTCACATCGCTAGGTTTAGGAAGTGCTTGGCTGGCGTCCTCTTCCCCTCTTCTCCCACTTAACTGATGACATCTGCCTTAATCCTCTAAGTTTGTTTCAGTGATGTTTAATAGTCTTTATAATGTAAAGTTCGTTACTCGTTATATTGTAATGTTTAGATAGTTATTTCTTCTCTGATATTTTTCACTGTAGCTATAGGAATATGGTGTTAATTAGTTTGTAATATTTCCGCTCAATTGTAAAACATGCTGTGTACACTTGTTTTGGATCTCGTGCTAGATTTAAGCCATAATGTGCAATTGTATTACTTACCCATGATATTGTACGATGTCTGTTTAGTGTACCTAATAAAGTAAAATAAAATAAAATAAAAAACCTCCCTGGCAACGGGAATGCACTTATTTTTTGGCCACCGTTTATATATTTTTTCATTGTTATTTAATTATTTTTGTTCCGTAGAGGAACAGATTAGTATTAATTACTTTCTATGCATATGTAAATAGGTATTTTTCTTACATACAAAGCAACACAATTAGGAAAGAATATATTTTCGTGTAGTAGCTAGATATTTGAACTGGCAACTGCATTTATCTCAAAAGCCCTTCCGGCGCGACACAACCGCGCCACCTAGCGAGGATAAAAAAAAAGTTCTTCACCTGCCGTTAAAACTAATGGCCGCGTTCGACCCGTGCTCCGATTAAAATAATTCATATTTCGGTTCCCGTCGCTGCGATTTAAGTGAAAATCAACCAGAGACTAATTAGTGACCCAGTGCCCCTTATGGATATATGCAGCTGTCGATAAAGCAGAGGATTTCCCAATCATCATACATAGACCACCACGTGGTACGCCAAGGTGCTGCTGGATTTATGTAAGTTGCTCTCAATTTATCTCGGCTACATAGTTTTTTGGTCCTTCGAGCCGGATTTTTCTTTCTCTGGTTGTGTTGCTCTTGTATTTGCGATTTTTGCGGTATTTCGTACCCAGTTTTTTCGTTTAGACACGTTTGTAGTTCAATTTAGTATTGTCATTGTCGCCATCTTTGTCTCGCAAAATGGTTCCTAACCCTACAGACGGCAATACTGAAGCCGACACATCGTGTATTACACAAGACATATTCGAACGAGATCTAATTCTCGACGAATTAAAGAGAACGTTACAGTTCGCAGCGACAAATACAGATCAATTTCGTTCAAGAACGACAGATTTAACAGTGCATCAGCGAAAGTTTACTAAGATTCAAACTAAAATCGAAAAAGCGTTGATTAAATTGCAAAGCTTCAACAAAGAAGCCAATATTAAGATTCGTAACGATTTTAATGACTTGTATTACGCGATAGTTACACATTTAAATAACCTAAAGGAGGTAGACGTAGAAAGGCGTCGCGCGAGCCGCGCGCTTACCCCCAACGAAACGCTTAGCAACGATCGTCGAAATTTACCAAAATTATCGCTTCCCGAATTTCACGGCGAACCGACTGGTTGGCCTGCCTTTTTCGATTTATTTCAATCGCTGGTACACAATAACAATGCTTACACGGATGCGGAGAAGTTTAGGTATTTGCTCCTTTCTGTCAAAAACGAGCCACATAATTTAATTAAGTCAATTCCCATAACGGAAAGTAATTATGCAATTGCGCTCGATATTCTAAAATCCCGTTATGACAATAAACGCATTATTGCATCACAACATCTAGATAAGTTGTTCGATATAGATATTTGTTCCGCGCGATCAGCTGTTGCCATGAGAAATTTACTTAATGTTTATCACGAAAATATAAAGGCGCTCGAAGTCATGGATTTTCCGGTTAAGGAATGGGATTTCGTTCTGTTAAATTTATTATTACGTAAGATTCCCGTGAATACGCGAAAAGAATATGAACGTTCCTTAACCAACCCGGGCGAAATACCTAAAGTTCAGGGCCTAATTACTTTCCTCGAACGCGAACTTTCAGCGGAACAGATGATTTCAGTTTCCCATACACAGTCCACTCGAAACAATTCCTTAAGTAGTAAAAATAATACAAATATAAATTCAAATCAAATAACACCCAAGCGTGTTTTTGCAACAAGTACGGCGTCAGCTCAAAGTCGACCTTACGACGATACAAATAAGGTTCGATCTTGCTTGAAGTGTAAAGGAATGCATTCCCTCAATAAATGTTTAGAATTTTTAGACCTATCGGTGAAAGATAGATTTGCATTTGTTAAAACAAATAATGTATGTTACAATTGTTTATGCCCCGGGCACGACTTAAGGAATTGTAAATCAAGTTTTAAATGTCGTAAGTGTAATAAACGACATCATACTTTAATTCATTTAGAATCAAACATTCCGCAGCCGATTATCAAGGAAGCTACGGAATCAGTTGCCGTCTCGCTCGCTCTTACGGAGCAGCCCGGCCCTAGCAGCCCGTCAGCAGTTCACGGCGTGAATGAACAGAGTTTAGGTAGTTTAGGGAAACAACCTAGCACGGTTTTATTATCAACGGCGTTGGTTGACCTTTATTACGAAGGCAACAAAGTTGCGACGATTCGATGTATGGTAGATGGGGGTTCACAAGCAGCTCTGATTACAGAATCGTGTATGCAACGACTCAATTTACCGCGACAACATGTTAGCGAGCCGCTGGTCGGTGTCGGCGACTTGCCGCTGGAACCTAGGGGTACCTTCGTGTGCTCAATTTCGCCTAAGGGCAAACAAAATCCAATCATTCCGTTAGAGGCGTCTATTCTGGCGAAGTTAACCCGTCAAATGCCTAGTGTACCACTAGCACCTCTCGCTGATTGGCCTCATTTGCAGGGACTCGCTTTAGCCGACCCTGAATTTCACAAACCTCAGCCGGTCGACATGATACTCGGCGAGGACATTTTCATGGATATTGTTCGCGATGGCATTGTCAGAGGTAAACCTGGCACGCCCACCGCAATTAATAGTGTGTTTGGTTATTTGCTAGGAGGTAAAGTGAACTTTACTTCCAATGTTTCGACTCCACGCCATACTTGCTTTACGTCGTTTGACAACGACAATCTTCAGAAGTTTTGGGAGCTGGAGTCAGTACCAGAGTTGCGGAGTTACACTCCCGAAGAAAAGCTATGCGAATCCTTTTTTCAAAAGACGCATACGCGTGATGAAACAGGGCGATACGTGGTCGCTCTGCCATTCAAGCCCGATGCACCGCCGCTCGGCGAGTCTCGGCAAATTGCCCTAGCACGATTCCATAAATTGGAATACCGTCTAGAACGTAACCCCCAGTTGAAGGCGGATTATCACGCTTGCCTCCAGGAGTACGTGGATCTCAACCACATGGAGCTCGCGGACGATAACCCCCCCGCTGGCGCGAGTTATTACATACCCCACCATTGTGTGTCAAAAATTTCCGAAACTACACGCACACGCGTAGTTTACGACGCTGGGTGTCGCACGACAAGTGGACACGCGTTAAATGACACTTTGTTAACAGGTCCTAAGTTACACTTAGACATTGTTGACGTTCTTCTAAAATTCAGAGTGCATAACATTGCATTTTGTTCCGACATCAAACAGATGTATCGCAATATTCTTGTGCGTGAAAGTGATAGAGATTTTCAGCGCATCCTTTGGCGCCTATCGCCCGAGGAGCCTCTGCGCGATTATAGGCTTCGTACCGTTACCTTCGGTATAAGTAGTTCCCCTTATCTCGCCTTGCGCACAATTAAACAGCTAGCTCACGACGAAGGTGAGCGTTTCCCGCGCGCCTCCCCAGTCTTACTCAATGACGTCTTTGTTGACGATGTGGTAACCGGTGCAGATGCCACAGCCGAGGCTCTCGCTCTGCAGCAGGAGCTGATAGGTATTTGTGCCACGGCCGGGTTCGAATTACGTAAATGGCAAAGTAACTCGCCAGCTATTCTCGCTGTTACGCGATCCCCAGATTCTCATGGTGAGCGGCGCGAAAATGTTCATTTTGCCGAAATGGAAAATGACAAAGGGGTCAAAGTCCTTGGACTTCAATGGAATCCGGGATCAGACTCATTTAGTTTCAAAGTACAAAGTACTTCTCGGGCCTGTACGAAGCGGGCTATTCTCTCGGAAATTGCAAAAATTTACGACCCACTCGGGTTATTATCTCCGGTGACATTGTTTGCCAAACATTTAATTCAATTGCTATGGTTAGCAAAGGTTCCTTGGGACTCCGAAGCCCCTATCGATATAGTTAACTCATGGACGAGTTTTGTTAGCGAGCTCCCGCTCTTATCTCAAATTTCATTTCCTCGTCATATTTTTAATACTGACGACTTCGATTCAATCGAAATTCACGGATTTGCAGACGCAAGTCAAATTGCGTATGCCGCCTGTGTTTATATACGTCTTACGGACAATACCGGTAAGGTTCAAACTTATTTAGTCATAGCTCGAACCCGCGTAGCTCCACTTCGGATTTGCCTTACTATTCCGAAAATGGAATTAATGGGATGCGTGATCCTGTCAAAATTGATAGAAAGAGTAATGCGCATTTACGGTGATCGCATTCGCCCCGATCAAGTGTACGCGTGGTCAGATAGTTCCGTCGCGCTCGCGTGGCTTAAGTCACCCCCGCACGAATGGAAAACGTTTGTCTCTAACCGCACCAGTGAGATTTTGTCCCGTGTCCCGGCGAGATGCTGGCGTCACGTCCCGTCAGCTGACAACAGCGCTGACCCGGCGTCGCGCGGTCTGCTGCCCGCCGCGCTCGTACAAAATGACTTGTGGTTCCATGGTCCTACATGGCTCCAACAAAGTCACGACTCCTGGCCTATACAAAAACCGGTAGTAAACACAACGGAAGAAAAACGTAATAAAATTGAATCAACAAATATTAATTGCGCATGTGTTTCCACATTGCCTACTTTCCCGGACGATGATACTCTTATTACGCGATTTTCGTCGCTAGGTAAATTAGTTCGCGTAACGGCATTAATATTTCGTTTTTACCACAAATGTAGAAAACATAAACAAACGCTCCCTGAGTACATCACCGTACCAGAGTACCACTTTGCATTAAAGCGACTTATATTGATTACGCAACAACAAGTGTTCGAAGAAGACATAAAAAATATCTCGTCAAATAAATCCCCTTCCTTACGTTTGCGGCGTCTCGCACCTATTCTAGATAGTGAGGGATTATTACGCGTCGGCGGACGTATTCATAAATCATTTTTACCTTATGAATCAAAACATCAATTAATTTTACCTAAAAGACATCCTCTTACAAATCTTATTATTGACGATACTCATATACACGAATTGCATGCCGGTCCGCAGTGCGTGCAAAACTCGCTCTTACAGCGATATTGGATTATTTCAGGTCGCGATATTGTGCGTCTACGCGTGCATCGTTGTATTCCATGTTTCCGCGCACGCCCTACCCGCGTGCAACCTCGCATGGGCATGCTTCCCTCGGTCCGCTTGCGCCCCGCGCGCGTATTTAGTAAAACTTCGTGCGATTTTTGCGGGCCGTTTTACGTTCGCGCTAATAAAGTTCGTAATGCAAAAATAATAAAATGTTATGTTGCGGTTTTCGTATGTATGAGCGTTAAGGCTGTACATCTTGAATTAGTTTCCGAACTTTCCACAGAAGGTTTTTTAGCTGCGTTGCGACGTTTCACGTCCCGCCGAGGATATTGTACAGATATATATACCGATTGCGGACGTAACTTTGTTGGTTGTAATAATTACCTTAAAGAATTATACGCGTTCTTACGTAACGATTCGGTCATGAGCGCTCTCAACCAACAAACTTTAAAACAAGGATTAACTTGGCATTTTCAGCCACCGTATGCTAGCCATTTCGGTGGACTATTCGAAGCGGCTGTTAAGAGTTTCAAAACCCATTTATATCGCGTAATCGGTACACAGACGCAAACATATGATTCTATGCACACGCTGACCTGTCAAATCGAAGCGGTACTTAACAGTCGTCCTCTCTGCGTGTTAAGTTCAGACTCTTCCGATCCGTTACCTCTTACGCCGGCTCATTTCTTAATCGGCGAGCCCTTAACGGCCCTACCGGACGTTTCTTTGATCGACGAAAACCCTAGTCGTCTTACGCGCTGGCGCTGGGTACAACAAGCTGTCCAGCATTTCTGGCGTAGATGGAGTCGTGAATATCTCCATCAACTGCAGCAGAGTACAAAGTGGCTTCAAGATCGCGGTCCCGCCATCCGTGAAGGCACTGTTGTTGTGGTATGCGATGACCACTTGCCGCCGTTACAGTGGCAACTCGCGCGCGTTCATGCTGTCCATCCGGGCACTGATCAAGTTAGTCGCGTCGTAACTTTAAAAAGTGGGAACACATTGTTCAAACGACCCGTAGTTAAGGTCTGTCCCTTACCCTTAGAATAATTTCTACAATCGTTACGACTTTTAATGTTAGCATTTAAGTTAGGTATAAGTTTCTTTATCTTGTTGAACTTTCGCATGTTCTTTTAAAAGACACTACGTGTTTTTAAGGTGAGCGGCATGTTCCGTAGAGGAACAGATTAGTATTAATTACTTTCTATGCATATGTAAATAGGTATTTTTCTTACATACAAAGCAACACAATTAGGAAAGAATATATTTTCGTGTAGTAGCTAGATATTTGAACTGGCAACTGCATTTATCTCAAAAGCCCTTCCGGCGCGACACAACCGCGCCACCTAGCGAGGATAAAAAAAAAGTTCTTCACCTGCCGTTAAAACTAATGGCCGCGTTCGACCCGTGCTCCGATTAAAATAATTCATATTTCGGTTCCCGTCGCTGCGATTTAAGTGAAAATCAACCAGAGACTAATTAGTGACCCAGTGCCCCTTATGGATATATGCAGCTGTCGATAAAGCAGAGGATTTCCCAATCATCATACATAGACCACCACGTGGTACGCCAAGGTGCTGCTGGATTTATGTAAGTTGCTCTCAATTTATCTCGGCTACAATTTTTTTTGATGGTATCAAAGTAAAATACCTACTGTTGCGTACCTATCAGAACCCCTGTACGGTTACCATCAGTTTGTCACTGACATAAACGCCGTCGAGAACGTAAATTACTTTCTATACATCCCGTTTGCACTAATATGCGAGTGCGAGCGAGATGTTAGCGTTTACGTCAGTGACAAACTGATGGTAACCGTACTGGTATAAATTTCATTCGATAGCGTGACGAGCGTTCGCGTTTGCGTTTATGTCTACTTTTGTATGGGATTTTGAACAGCGCGCCAAGCGGGACGTTTTGGAAACTCAAAACCCCATAACACATGACACTTAACGCAAACGCGTACGTCACATCACGCTAGCGAATCCACAGAGAAACGAGCTTACAAATGTAGTGCATAATTGTTTTACATCGTATTTTCACGGAAACTTACGAACGCGTCTTGCTATTTCAGTCAGTCTTAGTACAAAAAATACTGAGGTTGACTGAAGTAGCATGACAAATACGAACGTTTCCGAGAAAATACGATGGAAA
Source organism: Cydia splendana (assembly GCF_910591565.1). NCBI lineage: Eukaryota > Metazoa > Arthropoda > Insecta > Lepidoptera > Tortricidae > Cydia > Cydia splendana. The sequence goes on along the minus strand of NC_085964.1, from coordinate 20,246,671 downwards.
CAATTAGGTATGCACTACATCTGTACAATAGAGTAGAGACTATGGGCCCGATTCGGATTTTGAAATAGACATCTATTAGATATCTTTTAGACATCACCAAGATACGATAACGATATGTTTAAGATCTAACCTGTCAAATATGATATTTGCGCGATTCTGGAGATACTCTTGAACGATTTCCTCAGGATATGACTGAGAGATCCAATTCACATCTAATATATATCTTACGCTATCTAACGTAAAAGTGACATTGGTTGCCCGAATTGCGCTGCAAAAGAGAACTAGTTGATATCTAAACTATAACGTATCTAGAATGGATCTGGTACGTGTCGTCTCTTGTGAATATCTTAAAGTTCGAATACGGCAGAATGTGTTCATTGAATCAGGAATAGGGCTGGGATTGTTTACACTCAACTCGCTAACGTCAAGAGTAGTCAAGAGTGCTGGACTCGAGAATCAATTCCAAGCACTTGACTTGGTGCTTTGAAACATTGCATTCACTGAATCATAAGAGATGCAGTTGAACTAGCTGGTAAATGGAGGAATACACTCGGTTTTAAGATCTTTGATGAATTTACTACATTGGATGCTATAAAATAAATAGTTGAAATTTTAGAGTTGAATTTTCATTCCTAGTCACAGACATGTGTACCTATGTATTTATTCGTAAGAGAGTTGTGGAGTAGAGTAACACAAGATTGCCATACAATTAAATAAATAAACTTAACTATCGTAATCATGTAGGTACCATGCGTAGTTCCAGATAATTTAAGTAGATTGTTCACTTGGGATTTACGTAAAGAGCGGTACACCGCACATTTCCGTTCAGTTCAAGCATCTCAATTGTTTAATTTACCTACTTAATGAATGCCCTGAATACTCCATAATTTTCGCATCGTTTCCACTATTTGGTTTCTCTTGATCTAACCGTTGTAACTTAACTTTGATGTTAATATGAAAAGGAATTAAGTATTGATGAAGCAATTAATAAATCGGGTGTTAAAAAAAGAATAACTGAAGAAATATGTTCTTACCGTATTTTCATTGACTTAAAAATGTCTACTAACATTTTACGTGCCAGGTACTCCATATAAAAATAAACTGTCATAGGGACCATTATATTCAACGCGAGAAGTACATATAACAGTTAGAAAATTTCGGGCAGCCAAAATTCGAAAACATCTGTGTAGCATTCATTTTGTTCAACTAATTTCGAACAACCGAAACATTCCTAGTAGGTATTCATTTTCAATTTACATTCGACAGATTTGTGGCAAAAATATTTTACACGTATTTAATGTTGTAGAAAAGGAACTTTATTTTCATCATTATTTCGACCACTAATGAGTGTTCCAGCCTTCATTCCTAATTGCCAGCGGACAAGGCCCCGGTGAATTAAACCGGACGGGTCAGTAATTTTATTTTATTTCTATTGCGAATTCTGAAGCCGTAAAGTACTTTTGGGGGTTGAAATTAACCTGGACTGAAGGTTTTTGGAAAATATAATGAAATTAATAGAATGAAGCAGGGAAAAGCTTAAATGTCTTCTTCATTTTTTGCATGTATCTCATGAAATATAAAAACACCGCGTTATGCGTATTTTTTTCTGAATTCTACAGTGTAGGTACTTAATTCAAACCCCGTTTGATTATTTCTTATTAAACATTTGACAAGCAGAATACTTCTACACATAAGTATCTTCTGAAAGATAGGCAAAATAATGTTAGGAATGAATGTTGATGGACGGAGAGCGGATGGTAGACCCAAAAAACGATGAATGGATTGTGTGAAAGAGGATATAAGAAAGAAAGAAGTGAGTGCTGGGGTGACGAAAGACAGAGGAGAATGGAAGAGAATAACACGTGCCGACCCCACATAACCTGGGATAAGGGCAGGAAGAAGAATAAGAAGAAGTATCTTCTTAAATAAAAAGAAACAAAAGTATCTAACTCAATACATATATTTAGAATTTACTAAACCTCATGTAAAGATCCTACAAATATAATGTCATCTAATACGCAATACGCGTGAAAATAGATATGTGAATTTCTAGCGACTCTTTTTTGAAATAAGTTGATGTAAATTATGTTTATGTAAATTTTAATTCGGTATCACATTTCCATAAATAAAATATGTAAATCGTTCCATTTTTTGCAGCCCTAAAGTAAATAAATAGATTGCATAATTTAGCATTCGCGAATTATGATAAACAGTTTGCAGTGTAAGGTTGGCATAGATTGATCGCCCGATGGCTGGTTCATTGCATATTTATTGGGACGCTTAGCTTGGCAGTCGCGGAGATCGGTTACAGACTAAACACAGATCTACAAAATGACTTAAAATATTATGAGACGCTCTTACACAAATCGAGCTAGCCCCACAGTAAACTTAATGAGGCTTAGGTTGTGTATAAATATTATTGTACATCCCGTAAGTTTGTCTATCTGACCTGACTAGAGTTTTCCACTCATCTACTCGAAAATTAGCTGGAAGAGAGAGAGAGAGGGATAAGTTCGCCTTTGTACTTCCATTACTGTAATTTATTTTTGTAAACTTGTGTTGTGTACAATAAAGTAATTACACTGATTACAGTGATTACCTACTACTATGAATACTACTACTCAATGGTAAGGTCAAATGCTACTTTTACCACATTGTAAATGTTGTTTAACGCCCTACCCCATTCGGTAGTGACCCTGCCTACGTACCTAGCAGCAGGTTCCGGGTGCAAATCTTGGTAAGGGGATTTATTTGTGTGTTCATCACAAATATTTGTTCCTGAGGTATGGATGTTTTTATGGATTTAAGTATTTATCCACAATCCATTATATATATCGTCGTCTAGTCTAGTAAGACTCTGCATAATTAATACTGATAATATGTAGGTGCTTTTGAGTAGAATCAAATTGACTAAGTGTGTTTTGGGTTTAGTGCCGAAACCACCAGAAAGGGCGATAAGGGTTCTATTAAAGGAAAACGTCCACGTGAGTTTTGAGCTTTTAGGTTTAAAGCTGAAAGTGTCGGAAAGGAATCTCCAGATGCAGACAATAAACTTTGGAAAAACGTCCACAACTTCTGTAGAACATAAAATATCTGTATGTATATTGGATTGTGTAAATTGAAGCCGAAGCGACTGCTCATCCCCCAGGCATGTCCCGACACTGAGAGAATCCGCGAAGTGAAATATTGACTTTCGTTGCACTCCGGAACATTGGAATTGTCGCTGAGCGTGTGATGTGGACGTCAATATTGACAACTGTCTAGTGTTTTTAGATGTTTCTTCTGTAATAAAGCTCGTTATTGAATGATTGTGATCCCCGAATGCGTCGTAAATTTAAGAAATTTAAAACTTTTACTACCTAAGTTCTAAGATTTAATGAAATTGTAGGTATTTTAAAAATGAGCTTTGTGGAGAAAAACGCGTAATGCTGAATGCCAAATGTACCTTTTACTGAAGTGACACAACCTCACCCCACTTTGGCATATTGTTGTGTACCTATGTTTCAAATGTACAATTCGTTAGGGTCAGTTGTTCTACATTGAAACAACGGACACAGTGAAACTTTGCGATATCTCGGAAACTAAGAGTTACCAGCTAGTGCCGTCTGTCAAGCAAGGGCACGCTTAGGGACCCCCAGCACCTCACCAATACTCGAGCGCGCCTAGGACAAGGAGGACGTTGCTACGAGCGTTATTGTGAATTCGTGCGGCAAAAGTATTTTTTTTTCATTTATGTCTCGCAATTTTTAACCAAGAAATAGAATAGAGTTGGGCGATATTTAATTTTTTGTTGTGTTCTATTTGTAATAAAGTTTATTTGGAGCTAAATATTTTTAAATTTGGTTCACTCTTAGGTGCAGTTTTTTTAAATTGTTTTAAAAAACACCCCCTTGTCTCACAATGAAACATTTGTATGTAGTATACAATTAAACAGGTCTCATGTTTAATGAAACATGATGTTAACTGAACACCATTTACCAGTACACAATAAAACAAACTTATTATTTTTTTAAATAAATAAACAATATATGCGAAATTTGTGAAAGTAAAACACCGTAAATATTGATAATAATTTGTCTATCATAGTATGGCATAATATAAGATACTTAACTTTAGAAACGGCTGAGATAGGATGGTTTATATGTTGAAAGTTTCATTGATGGCAAGGTTTATAGGTCACTTGTCGAACAATGAAACAGTCGTTTATAAAACACTATGTTGCCAAAAAGTGTATGATATCAAGCATGCAGATGCTCAAAACCCTCCAGCGTCCACCTAGTTGACAATATGCTCGTGGACATAAAAGGCGTGCGTTTCTCGCAGCATGCCGTACGTGCCGACCAGATTCTCGATTCACAATGAAACTCAAGTTGTATACAATGAAACAAGTCTTTCGCTTTTATATATTTCAGCAATCTTATAATCATTTCATATGTCGGAAACCTTTTAAATAACCAATTTCAGCCTACGACTATTTTCTCCTTTCCTTTCTCATTAAATGATCGAAAGCATATATGTATTAATGTCACTTATTTATAACACCGTTTCAATATTTATTAACGATGTTTCACGGTAGACTAAAATTATTACATCTGTTTCACTGTAAAAATTAGAGTGTTTCATTGAAAACGTGCACAAGTACACAATGAAACAAAACTCATTTTTTAAAAAAGGTTCATAATACAAAAACTGTTAAAGATAAGTAGAAACCAAGAATGCTATACGATAGCCAACTAAATTGTTTATTTTCATACGAAACTCATAACTTTAAAAACACCAGAGATAGGAAGGTTTAAACTTTTAGTGTTTCATTGATCAACAAGTTACCCTACTCATTTAAACGCGTAATGCTGATGCCGAACTGAGTGTAGGTGTTTACGTTTGTACCGTTACTGTACCTATTACCGAAGTAAGGCAAACACACCCCAGGTTAGCATATTGTTGTGTACTTGCCTATAAGTATACTTACTTATATGTAGTTTCAAATATCCAATTCCTTACTCATTTAAATCTTCGAGAACACCCCCAGAAGGTAATCACCCGGGGGGCAAATTGCGCGTAACATCCCAGGGCGAGATATTAAATAGAAGGGAAATTTTAAACTGTTCATTATGTAACGGACTCGGGGTAATTTTCGACTCATCAGCGGCGTGTACAAGTGAATTTCGCGTTGTGCCTGTGGTCCACGGGGCGGGGGAAATGGAAAAAGTTAAGCCGACAGATTTGCGACGCTTACACTCCTATTAACTTTTAAATTAAAGGAAAAAGGGTAAATCATTAAATCATTTATTCATTTGCAAGAATGTAGTACACAAAACAAGTTCTTAACAATATAAAAATGTCCAATACATTCTGCTTAACAAAGCATGCAAAGGTTTGCTTAAACTAAACTTAACTAAATTACAAATATTTTAAGTCAGGAGATACAAATATGTCAATTATCAGAATTCCAATAAACAAGAAAAAATAAAGTAAGTATTGCAAAATAAAGTAAAATTACATAAGTCATTTATTAGAATGTCAAATTTTAAATCACATATAAATATAATAAATAGAAATATTCATCCAATAATTAAATGGCATTATAATTAAAATATTCATTTAGGCTGTAGAAACAATTTTGTTGAAGCCATTTTGTCACTTTTTTCTTAAAAATATTGAGGCAGTCTTCTTTGAATTCTGATGGCAGTTTGTTATAAATTTTGATGCACATATAATATACATGTTTTTGGCTACATACTAGGCGGTAAAATGGTGCTGCAAGTTTATAGTTATATCTGTAAGAACGATTTGAGACTTGAGATTGTAATTTAAATAGTTGAATATTTTGCTTAACGAAAATACAGATTTCCCTAATGTATATTATATGCATGCTAGGGGCAGAATGCGTAATGTTTTAAAGTGCTGCCTACAGCTTTCTCTGTGTCCACCGCCAGAAATGGCACGGATGCATTTCTTTTGAGCTTTAAAAGCATCATAAACTTCGGTCGAGTTACCCCAGATTATTAATCCATAGGTAAGGCTCGAGTAGACGTAACCATAATATGCGGTGATAGCTGCTTTACGAGAAACAATCTGTTTTAAGCGCCTTAATGCATAAACAAACCGGTGCAGCTTGTCACAGACGTATTTTACGTGTGATTTATAAGTTAACACGTTTTCTAGCCGTATTCCGAGAAACGTTGTGCTATCGACTTCTTCTATCTTTTCTTGCATAAATTCAGTGACTGAGCATGATTAGACTTGTGTGTTTTAAACTGAACAATTTTGGTCTTCGTTAAATTTATCTTTAGATTATTTTTAGACAGCCATTGATGCAATTTCGTCAAAGTAGAGTTAATCTTATCCTCAAGTACATTCGCCGCTTCGGGTAAGACTCGAACTAGCGATATTTTGGACCACCGGTTCAAGAAGAACACCGGAAGAAGAAGCGTGCGAATTTTTTATGGCTTAGTACACAAGTCGCATGTTGGAGTCTTGCCCGAGCGATGAATTTTCCCATTTTCACTTTGAATAAAATATTTTTTTTTGTTCCCTAGATTGAGTTGTTCCAAAATCAGTTAGCCAAAGTATCATACAAATCCCTAACACTATAATATTCATAACAGGTTTTTAGTTTTTTTTTAGCTTATTTTGTGTCCCACTGCTGGGCAAAGGCCTCTCCCCATGATTTCCACGACTCCCGATTTGGTGTTTCCTCCGGCCAGTTGTTCAGGAAACTGCCCAGGTCATCCCGCCATCCGTTTGGGCTTGTGGGCCGTTTAGTAATTAGTTAAAGCAAATCTCCTTTGGTTAAGTGTGCCCCTAGCTTTATTTAACCAGCGTTGAGATTGAAGACGGCAGCTTTTTAATCAAAACCCTAAACTGGATTGCAGATCGCTTGACGAGATACGACGCGTTCAAGGTACTTGAAATATGTTTTACTGATGAATCGGATTTTAATTAAGCCTTTAAGTTGATTGCAATTTTCAACCGACTTCAAAAAACGCGGCGTCAATCAATATGCAAAGCTATATACAAAGCTAATACAAAGTTGGTGGTGGAAATACAAGCGACGCTGAAGTACGACGTGGTGATAATATGAACTTTCGTGGGACGAAATATCCTTACTATTTGGCAGCTGCCAACTGCCAAATAAGCATTATATCCCAATGGCTTATTTGGCAGTAACTATAATTTAGCCACGAAGCAGGAAGTTTCCGAAGAAGCGCAGAGTTAAGGACTGCCAACCATCTAGTGGTGAAGATCAATCTATCACAGGTTCTCCCACCTGTCCTTTAAAAGTCCCGACACGCATTTTCCCGACCTGTCTTTGACGACGACCCGCCTGTACAGGGCGGTAAAGCCAAAAATTGGAACACGCCACAAAGGATTTTCACGACTCCTCCGGGCTTTAAAGGATTTACAGGGATTTTTAATCACCAGCCCCTTGGAGTGATTTCCGTTTTTCTTTATTTTTAACATTCATAAAGTGAAGCGTCATAACTAAAACGACGTAAATACTCTGCGAGCTCTAATGTGACATATTTTTGTAGAACGTAAACTAAAAATACAGTAGTCCTTGGTATCATCAATCATCATCATCTGAAGCATTAGAGCCGCGGGTGGGCCTCAGCATGTTGCTGGCGACTTCCAGCGCTGATCTTCCGATGAGACCATCAAGTGAGAAATAATCACGGAAGGTAACAGACAAAAAAAAAGAAACATAAAGGAAAGAAACATAAAATAAGCCGAAAAATAAATTACACACAGTTTACATAGCTAATACAAAAAAGAGATACAACATGACGACATAAGTAAATACATGACACTAAGTAACAGTAGAATTACCCGGATTAACCGATCGATCTTGTATCAAAGTATTTTATCGTTAACATCTCCTTAACGAATGACATAGCTGTAAATATATCCCTAATCTAATCAAAAATCGCTTTCAAAGGCCTCTTCATACAAAGCTATGGCCCCGTCGTCACAGCGCCGGCCGTACTTCTCAAATGTTGGAATCAACGAGCGTATAATTTGATCTACCTAAGGAACTTGGCCGAATTGCGAAGACCAAAAACTTCTGCATTTGATACGCATATTAAACTTTGGGCGGGTACTTCCCGATTCTATGGTTTCGTTTTTTCCACAATATTCCGACATTTCCGACTTATTTTTAACAGGACACTTTCTGGACATTTTACAAAACCGTATAATATGATTCGGTCAAGTTATGTTCTAGTTCTAATGCATGGGGAAGACAAACGAATTAAATCCATTTTGAAACTAATGCAGTATGGGTAGGTATGGTGCTTTACGCATACCCTTCTCCACCCTCCTCTCTTTGGACGATTTTATTGAATATTGGAGAAAGGTAGAGTTAGGAAAAAAGTGCCAATGTAGGAAATAGTCCTTAATAAATTCTAAATATTTTTGTAGCCATCAATGGTTGTTTGTATTTGACCATGATTTACATACATCATATTTGTAAGTACCTACTCTTCATTAAAATATAATGTCTAGGAAAAATAACGATCGAACGGGTATCTAAAGATACTCAACAGACCTAAATAAAACCTGATAGGTATATGGGAATAAACATTTTAACCAAAATTGAAATTACAGAGTCAAATTGAAAATGACCCTTTAAGTAGGACACTCGGCACATTTAATAAGCCTGCCAAATTCGGGGCTCCGAGGGTATCAAAAACGGTTGTTTTCAACTAAGTACGTACTTTGAAATTCTCCTTTTTCGCGAAATCCGTAATGATTTCAAATGATGTTTTGTAACTTTTATGTAATTGATTTGTTCTGAGAGTTTATCGTGTTAAGATATTCAAAACGAACAAAGCAGGTCATTTAATCAAGGAAAAAACACTTTCCCGATTTTTTTTTTGCCGAATATGATATAGCCTGCCTAGTCCCACTTTAGCCTGGCGGTTTTGACCCCGCAGGCCATATATGATGTAGGCACTCCCAGAGGTGGGCTAAACTAGTGGAGTGGGTGCCACAATGTAAACGCCGGCATGGTCGGCCTAAGAGGAGATGACGGGACGACCTGGACGCATTTCTCAGCCACTGGACGGAAGCTGCAGTTAATCGGGAAGATTGGAAGTCTAGGGGGGAGGCCTTTGCCCAGCAGTGGGACACTTTATAGGCTCGTTAAAAAGAAAATGAATAGCCAAGCGCACTGTGGAACCACAGATACTTGATGTGGAATATGGTTCCTGGATGGACATGAAAACACTGATTTAAACTTTCACGATTATTAAACATTATGAAACTACACAACGGGACTTAATCGCGTATTTAAGTTTTAAGATTTACCTCCGACGTTTCGAGGACGGCGTGGTCTCCGTGGTCTCGGAGAGGACATGAAAAGTTTAAATTTTTCGAAGAATCACAAAATTTAGTCTTGAACAGATTCCCAAGATCCTTACAAAATTTCATAGATTTTTGTTAGGACAGTAAAAGGTTATCGTCGAAAAAATGAAGTCTCATGACCAATGACCTTTTATTTATGTAGACGTGTGACGTTCATAGTTGACAAAATTAAAATTTGATCCAACGATTGTGACAACTTGACACATTAGCGTCACCCATACGACTAACTAAATATAGGTTCCGTAACCTATATTTAATGGCTCACGATCGTGCGCCAGGTACCATATCTACCTCATTTTACTTACATCTATGCTCATGACAGTCATGACCAACCACAAGTATGGTGTCGTTCCACAGTGGAGTGTGGCAAGTTAGTTTAATAACACGAGGCAAATTTTGATGCCAGAGTATGTAAATAGACTCACTCAAATGTTGAAAACAAATAAACGCCTAAAAGTTGAACGGAAACTTTGTAGATGGTATCTTGATTCTTAGCAACGAAAACGCAATATTTCACAGAGTATTATCATCATCACGACATTCACGACAATAAAGATGTCAATTTGACACCAATTGTGTTTGCCAAAGAGTACAAAATTGTGCTTACAATGTAAGTACAACATTTGAGGAGTGTTTTTTCAAAAGGGCTTATTTTTGTATGGTGTTCATAGAGAAATAAGCCCTTTTGAAAATAATCTCCTCATTTGACAGTGTGCGCGCTTCTGTCATGGCTTGTAAACTGATTCGGTTAAGTTGTGTTCTAATGTATGGGGAAGACAAACAAATTATAGCCAACCTGAAGTTCAATATAACATAGTACGTGATAGTACTGAAAGAAATCTTATACGGAGAATAAGCTTGCAAGGTTATTATCCGTGTAGAATTTCTTTCAGTACTATTACGTACTATGTTATATTGAACTTCAACAAGTTTTTCAACAGTTAAATTTTGTCGAAGTTCATCTAGCCATAACATGAATATGGTGCGTCATATCAAAAAAATTAATATAACCTTTTTTGTTAAGAATTTAATAGGGATTATTTCTTTCATTGACACTTTATTCCTATATTGTATACTTTCCCCAAAAAATGAAAAGAACTGTGAACCGGGACATATTTCATGCAAAAAGAGGGGGTTGCGGCAGGGGGAGAGAAGGGGACGCTAGCGTGCGTAAAGCACCATACCCAAAGGTATCATACTACATTCATAAAAGGCTGGCTATAATTAGTTTTTCAAAAAACAAAATTTGACCGAATCAAACGAGCAGAAGAATCACGGCTCAAGCAGGCGACTGTAAATAAGTTGTCATAACGCAACCGTCACCAGCGAAACGTTAAAATCACTCCGTTTCTCTTTATTGTTGTGTTGGGTGGTACAATTTATGAAAGAACGCGTATATACCGGGCGAGATCTATAATTTCGGGGCCACACTAACGGGAAACGCCGTTGATTATCGCGATAATGAGGGTTTCCGCGATCTAGTTTTCCACTAGATGACAGCACCGCCGTGGCGAGAGGTCTAGCTGTCATAATCCACCAATCATGTTTAACCATGTTTTTTTTATTGGTGGATTTTGACAGCAACTGTCAAAAAGACCTCTCGTCACGGTGCTGCCATCTAGTGAAAATCTCGATCGCGGAAACCCTCATTGACACTTTTCATACGGCCACATTGGGATTATCACGATAATCATTGGCGTTTCCCGTTAGTGTGGCCCCGGTAAAACAGAAGCAATAAACTAAACTGTAGGCTGTAAAATTTCCCCTATAAGTCGACCCTACAAGAGCTCCTTTTATCGAATTATGAATTTCAAAGAGAGTGCTTTCAATTTCTTTGGTGTAAGCACAAAAAAATACCTTGTCGTCGTGTGACATTCTTGTAGTAAGGTGCATCATTGGGGTAACTTCTTAATTGTAAAAATCGTGGTGTATTCCCATTCGTCCCCGCCGGGCGCGGATAAGAATACGCGCTTCATATAAATCATTCCCATTTATCACAAATAGGATGGAAATACATCAAAATCGAGTAGCCAATAAATGCTTCTAATACCTCGTTTTTTTTTTATTAGAATTTTGCGCCACTTGCACCACCTACACAGCACTAAATGTATTTCACGAATACCTACAGTCCGTAATAAAGCATAAATTAGAATTGATACTGCCGTAAACCTGTTTACTGCCGCTAGGGGGCGTGCGTGCCTATTGAATATTAATTCAACTTGTCTGAAAACGATGTGATAACTTTCAGTTTGGAAATTGCCGTTTTTTGTTTAACTGCTTTTTCTTTGTTTCAAGTTACATAGGGGTTGTAGGGCGATAGCTGCGCATTGTCAAAATATCCCTGCAAGTATACATGATCCAAGTAAAAAAAAGAAAATACCACAAAAACCAGACATCGACAAAAAGCGTGAATTATTACAGCTCCAATCGAGCCGCGAGACATTTGGTAGTAATTACTCATCGTAATAAAACACCGAGAATTTCCACTTCCATTTCCCTAAAACCGTAAAAATACTTCCAAAGTCCACATTTCACACATTAACCGAATAACCAAGTCTATAAGAACACTCCAATGTCAAAACTGTCACAGAACCTATAAAAATTCTCGCCGACTTGTTTTAAAGAATTTTAACAGGGAATGTTGATAAAATTTCCGCCGGGCCAAGACTGAGGAATTCACCTTTGTCATAACATTTTACTTTGTTAAAAAGAAGTGTTTTAATGTTAAAAGCTTGTGCCTTAAGCCCTTTTTGTTTGAGAGTACACTTTCCTTGGCAGCGCGTTTTAAATACTATATTCGCTTGACATTGTGACGTTTTTATTTTGCATACAGCCCCAAAAGTCGGTTACTTTAATACTTTGCAGTAGAGCCAGCTGAAGACTCAAAGCGCTGAAAATCATCCTCTAAAATTCTTATTATAGTTTAGCTTCATATTATAAGACTATGCATTTAAGGGAGAGTTATTTAAGTTAAGATGAGGAACACAGACAGTAAACTTACCAGTGTTACAACCCTATTGGAGTCAAAAGAGAACGTCGTTATGTATTTGGCAGGAACATCCTATTCATATTACTAGCGACCCGCCCCGGCTTTGCACGGGTTAACAAATTATGCACAAACCGTCCTCAAGAATCACTCTCTCGATAGGTGAAAACCGCATGAAAAGCCGTTCAGTAGTTTTTGAGTTTATCGCGAACATACAAACACACAGACAGACGCGGCGGGTGACTTTGTTTTATAAGGTGTAGAGATTACATTTAATTTTCAAACGAATCTGTAAGAACCTTCTAATACGTTAATAATATTATATTTTCTGTTTAGCTGCCCAAAATTTTCCGCCCGGGATTCTGACCGAATTTTAAGTCATGTTTTTCGTGAACGATTTGTATTGCCCTAACCGGCGCGACTAAAATTTGAACCCACGATTTTTTAACACATAAAAGGTTGAACCTACTTTTTTATACAGCTCCGTTCCTCTGACCCAAAACTGCGAGAACACCGTACAAGCTATCCCCCGACATCAATCATTTCGCCAATCGCCGTCCGCCACCAATCTTGCCAAACTTGGCAACAGACGCGCCAATCCCTTGTCGAGTTAATGTGCCAACGCTAAATGAAAGGTGCCAGTTAATTGGGGCAAGTGTTTGATGTTGATTGAGGTTCTCTTTATAGCGGTAGCAAACAAGCATACGGCTCGCCTGTGAACGCCTGCAACTCCGGTATCTCAAAAACAAATGATGTTGAAAATGGAATTTTCAGATAAAGAATGTAAGGTATGCATTGTTGCAAATGTTTGCATTAATTTTTTATTTGAGATACCGCTAATTGGCTTAGCAGGGCAGTGTAGGTATCATGTAGGTATCGTTGCCGCCCCTTTAAAAACACGTACATATTGTAACTACACTCATTTCTTAAGAACTCCATACTACCAATAGTCCTTCGAGAAAATCTTGAAGGACTTTAGGTAGTCAGTTTGTCTTGTGTGCGATTTGTACGGGAACTGTCTCTGGTATGGGACAATTTCATCAATAATAATATACATTATCATGTCATGTCAAATGTGACGTTTCTTCAACGTGACGTTCGCCTTTGTACTGCCTATCCTGTGCCATAAATTTGTGTTTTATACAATAAAGAGTTTATACATACATACATACATAAATAATGGATAAAACTGGGATAGCCTTAATTTAGGTGGAAACAATCAAAAAAGGATCCAATAGCTAAGTTTATACAGAATGCCAGATCACGTATCCGCTCATTTTTAGGGTTCCGTACCCAAAGGGTAAAACGGGACCCTATTACTAAGACTCCGCTGTCCGTCCGTCCGTCCGTCCGTCCGTCCGTCCGTCTGTCACCAGGCTGTATCTCACGAACTTTGAAATTTTCACAGATGATGTATTTCTGTTGCCGCTATAACAACAAATACTAAAAACAGAATAAAATAAAGATTTAAGTGGGGCTCCCATACAACAAACGTGATTTTTGACCGAAGTTAAGCAACGTCGGGCGGGGTCATGCAGTACTTTGGATGGGTGACCGTTTTTTTTTTGCCGTTTTTTGCATTATGGTACGGAACCCGACGTGCGCGAGTCCGACTCGCACTTGCCCGGTTTTCTACGAATACCTTCCTATTTTTGTTCTACACTCATGGACAAATTTAGAGGAACGCAAAAAAAAGTTTAATTACTAATTTTGACATGAGTTTAGGTGCTGTAGTCCAATAACTAAACCTTTTTTTTCGTGTTCCTCTAAATTGTCCATGAGTATACCTATAAGGTTGTTTAAGTTGTCCCACACGTACCAACATATTAATCAAACATTATCAGAATGTCGAACCACGATCACACGATGCCCTGAAGATCTAAAGTTGCTATATTAATATTAATGCAGTTACGAGTATGTATTCCAACGGCCGTGGTCTCAGGGGGCGCGTAAGGATAGAAAAACTTGGTCGAGCCGTCACGGCCCATAATTCACGGAGGTGGATGGTTTGAAAAAATTGAGGTAGAAATTGTGAAGGTTATTTGAGGTAAGGCTTTAGGGGGTTAGACGTAACATAATTTGTACAAATACATATATATTGGGTGTATCAATGCAGATGATATATACTTTGTATGATGTGAATAGTTTGAATTAGTCTTTAAGCTTTCCAATGTAAGTAGGATAAATTTCAGTAGGTAAAAGTAGCATGTTAAGATAAATATTTATAGGCTAAAAAATACACCCCCAAATCGAATATTTTATTTCACTCGAAAACACCACCGATTGGTTTGATACCTTGTCCTGCTTGCTTGTTTCGTAGCTTTTATATAAATAACATTGACAACATTGTGATAAAATTATATCCCTATGCCCTATAGTCACTTATATGCTTTAAATTATGTATACGAGTATAACTATTCAAATTAACAATGGTGATAAAGCAAGGATACTAGATAAAGGCGTGACAATGACAGATGTTCTCAAAACTACTACTTCAGTCACGCAACAACGAGATTACCTACAATATTTACAATCACACTTTATAAATGATAGGGCCATGGAATTTTAAACTGAACGAACAGCGATGAGCGAGTATTTGAGTATTTTCTTTGTTATGTTGTTTGTTTGTTTTTATAACAAGCATGCCCGGTGGTTAGCAGTCACCTCGCCTATGGACGCCTGCAACTCCAGAGGTGTTACATGTGCGTTACCGACCTTTTAAAAACCTGTACACGGCTTTTTTATGAACCCCATACTGTAGACCCTCGGGAAAACCACGGAAGGGAGCTCATTCCACGGCCGGAGCGTCCACGGGAGGAAATTCCTCTTAAAAACCGCACAGTATGTTTTGTCTTATGTTGTTTTCTCTTAGAAATAGTTCTATTTAGTCAGCAATTAAGCGCTCCACACACCTTACTTAATTCAGTAACTGTTATAAAGATTATTTTTTTCGTTAAGTATCAAAAGCAAAATTGCAATCATTCATAATAGTTTAACAACGTATCAGGTCGTTTAATTTCCCTCAACCCACTTTCAACCAAGTTCTGAATATAATTTCCTCAAGTCATCCATCAAAAAAGCAATGCATTTAATTCCTGTCTGCAATATCCGAGCTCTTAACTGTCAAAGTTCTGAAGAATCAGAGTACATTTATAAAGAGTAGTATATCTTCAAACAAAGATGCATGCTCAGACTGCTCACAAAAAACTAGTGACGACACACACTGAGCCTGCGCTGTGAGGGTACAGCTAACTAAGGCTGGTATTCCACCTGTCCAATTTCTTGGTCCAATGTGCATTGCGTTTCACTCTCTCATTAAGCCAAAGGTGAGACGCAAATACACATTGGACAGGTGGAATACCACCCTAACTCAGAATAGTTGATACCACGAAACGGCGGTGCGTCCAAGATTTAATTAAACAAACAAGACAATTTTACTCGGATCGACCCGGTCCCACAGTAAACTCAATACCTAAGGTTTATTTTGTGGATACTAGACTCATCATCGAAAACATCTATAACTCATGAACAAATATTTGTAATTCGAACCCGGAACGGAACCAGCTGCTTCGTAGGCAGTAGGCACCGACTAGGTTAAAAGGCCGGTTATTTGAACGTTGAATGTGAATTCCCACATGTCTAGAAATAGACTACTGTCATTGTCACTATACTGTATTTTAACTGTCTAACTTCCAAGGAACTCCAATTATCGGCGCCTTATCTTTGTCCCCGGCTGTCTGTGGATCGGATGGAATATCAGACAGATGTATAGTTTTAAAAAAGAAGGAAGAGAATATTTAATTGCCAGTGCGGTGCGCTATTAAAGCGACGACACCAGTATTGAACCTTCAAGGTATCAGTTATGAACACTCGTTTTTAAGTCCTAGATTTGTCCCAGATCATGTCATAAATTGATTAAGGTTATGAAGGGTAAGAGAAACAGTATAAGGATTTCCTACAAGTGTTTCTCTTGCCCCAATGTTTATCTTACCCCATAATATAACCTTATTGAAAAATAAATAATCATAGACCATAGGAGTGATATATCCAGCCATATTTTTTGGGTATTTTCGGGTTCCGTTTTCCAGCTGAGTGGGTGGAGGCGTATCTATTGAACTTGTTAGTTACCTACGTGGGTGTTGGAATCTTACGTGCCTTCAAGTACTATTTTCTGAGCTACTAACACACCCACACACGGGAAAATATATATAATCTTCGTCGTGATCCCGTTTGTTTCATAAAACTGAGTGGGCGATAAAAAGGCAAAGTTCTTTATTCTTGAATTTACGAGTATTATAATACCTAGTATATTAATATTTTGATCAACTACGAGTAACAACGAATCGCAAATAATAGTACATTTCAATGCAAGTGTGGAAAGTGTGTTATTATTTACGAGTCCCGAGATGTATTTTATGAGCCGTAGGCGAATAAAAGACACGGGACAAGTAAATACTAACACTTCCACACGTACATTGAACGACGTTTTTTAATACTTTTGCGAAAAAAGCTAAATAAAACAAATATTGGTTACATGAGTATTACACTTACAGTTACGAATTTTCCCTTGAACTTGAATGATATTCTATTCTGTAGGTATTATACCTACAGCACTATAAACTACGTTCAGAGTTGATTTACATTGCAAAAATTAATCACATTAACTCATTTCATACAAAAACACTCTTACAGTTGCAATTTAAGTTAATTATTTGGATACAACTAAATTTTACGTGAAAATGGCGGGCGCCGGTTTTACTTTTTATTTTTTTATTTTTTCTGTTAACGGCAGCCAACGTGGCAATGATAGTTCCATTCAGCCAAATAATAAAAAAAGTTTTTTAGTGAAACATCGTATTATATAACGTTTTATTTATTACTAACTAATAAATATTTACTTTTTATCTTGTAACAATACTTTTTGTACGTAATAAATGTTTAATGGCAAAATAAAAATTATATAAAGTTTTTGAACATCCAAACTCTTTGGTGTGGACCTATCGGTTACGGTCAGAATTAAATTTAAAAAATCTGGAATAGTAAAAAGCACTAGTTCGCAAAAAACAACTTTGCGAACGCTAAACAGCTACGAAAAGTAGCACTTTTTGAGCAACTGTATTAAAAAAGGTCTTTACCTGACAAGAGCCAGCAATTGACAAGTCCAGGTACACCCAACTGCAAAATTGCATACCTACTTAGCCATTTTATGAATGAAATTGTTCATAATGCGTCCATGGAATTTTGCAGCTCGCTGGACATCTACATTTTTTTCCAAAACAGTATTAACATCTTACATGATTATAAGATTGCGAGAAAACATGTCAAAATGACTAAAGTTTGAAAGAAGGACTATGTATTAAAGAAAAAACATTAAAATTAACTCAAGATGCTCACTTAAAAGACGTCAACATCTTGACCAACATTACAAGAAGAGTGTTTGAAGAAGCGTTTCTGAATACCGCATAGGGAATTGGAATTTTATTCAAGCAGAGCAGAGGTTCTGAATAAGAAAAATTGTGTTCTCCTCTATTTTCCAACGCGTTTGCTCCGGGAAAATGGAAATTCTAGCTGTGAATTGATGGTGGCTACGGGACAATTTTCAATGTAAAACGCTTTTCAATTGAAGCAATTTTACATTAAAACTTGCGGAGTTGAAGTGATTTGAAAATTTCTCAGTTGAAGTAAGCAGTTCAACGTTAAGATGATTGTGACTCCTGCGATAGATTGAAAACTAAAGCAGAAGGCCAATTTGAACTTACATTCCGATATTATTATTATTATTCTGTAAGCAGGCAGGCAGTTGTAACAAGCTCCAATTTCACCACGGTGACAGGTGCGACAATTGTAAAACATCACTGTTGCTGACGTCACAGGCATCCATGTGCTACGGATACCGCTTACCATCGGGCGGGCCGTATTCCTGTTTGCCACCATCATTGTTTTATTAAAAAAAACTTTATTATATCGGAAAAAAACAGATATTTCTCTTGCTAAGTTTATGACAATTGTCACAAGGAACACTACAATTGTCACGAAATTCCGACATATAACTCATTACCTGTCAATAATTACCTACAATTCTTCTAAATCTTGACAATTGTCAGAAACTTCGCAAAATAAATATCTGTTTTATTCCGATATAATAAAGTTTTTTTTAATAATACAATGATGGTGGCAAACAGGAATACGGCCCGCCCGATGGTAAGCGGTAACCGTAGCCCATGGATACCTGTGACGTCAGCAACAGTGATTTTACAATTGTCGCACCAGTCACCGTGGTGAAATTGGGGCCTGATATTGCCTGTATCCAGTAATCATTGACAGTTATCGTTGAAGTAGATGTATAGGTGTGCTTGTCTAATTTATTTTTAAATTGGTTCACATTTTGTGCTGAAACCACATCTTCGGGGAGTTTTTTCCAAGCCCTCACTACTCGGTTGCTCAAAAAGTATTTGTATGGGTTACTGTGGGAGTTGTGGGACCTATGCCTTTCTAACTTTAAGTGATGACCTCTCAGACGGGTATCTCTCGATATGAAAATTATGTGTCTTCTTCTTCTTCCTCCTCCTCGCGTTATCCCGGCATTTTGCCACGGCTCAATGGGAGCCTGGGGTCCGCTTGACATGCGCTTGATCAAAATTAAAAACGATGAAAATTATGTATATTTTGTTATTAGTCGCCCGTGCGTCTCAAACGCGCCAAAATATGTACGAGCAAATACGAGCGAAGTGCACGCTCGAATGATAATAAAATTACATTCGAATTGGTCTCCAGAAGAGCTTGATCGATGATCAATCGAAGACGTTCGATATCATACCGTATTGGGAACGCGTTTCGACGTCTGTCTTTTATTAGCGTGTTGCGTTACTTTTGCGCACATATTAGGGATGAAAATGAATCCTCTAGGGCGATTGTGCACTACAATGAATTTTACTGTCCGGCAGTCCGAGTTTTCATGGTCCGATATGGCATGAAAAAAACGATGATTGGCTTGTGCACTTGTCCGTCTTTTTACTCGCAGGCAAAACACACATCTCCCCTAGCCCGCCCCCGCTCGGCCAAGTCATGAATAATACTAATTCCAGACGCAGTGCACAAGCATAAACACGTTTTTCATAGCTGTCATCTCGGGCCGGAAAAAAACTGTCCGGAATGGGGAAAAGTAAAATGTCGGACGGTAAAATTACGTCTAGTGCACAAGCTACTATATACATTTAATGGCGTGCCATATCGGACCGTAAAATCTCGGACTGCCGGACAGTAAAATTCATTGTAGTGCACAATCGCCCTTAGTCATATTTAATCCTTTATCAAACTCAAACATCGCTTTGGTTAGACAGGGGCTGACTACGCGCTGTTTCTTACTGTACGTATCATTAGTACATGCTATTAAGGTTGACGAAATATAGCCGATCTCTCGAACAAATTTGGACAAGATCGGCTCATTTTATATTTCGTCAACTTTACCACTACTTCACTGTTCACCACTTTGCAAATGCGGCGAGGAGGAGCGAAACACATCTTTCGGCGCTGCCCCGACTCTCGTATCCTGGACCATCTGAAGATTTAGACACCGTGACACCTGACTTAGTCTCCTAGCTTACAATTGGATAAATAAATCTTTTCTGCGGTCATGGTTTTTATTCGCAACTTCAAACTTAGGTACTTAAAAAGTTCTAAGCAAACAAAATAAAAGTTCTAAGACAAAAAATATATATTTTAATGTTTTTAAATCTCTATAAATGTCCTGACTTATTCTTCCTCTCTTATTCTTATGCTTTATCTCAACGATGATCCTGTACTTTATAAGGTCTCGTGAGGTAAAGAAATATTCAATTGATCAGAAACCGTACTTACTCGAATGGCAAACTTTCTTCATTCGAATCTCCGGGAAAGAAGATCCAAGAGATCTCGCTTTTTTTGTTTTACGCTACTTCAGCTAAGATTGAATTATAATTTGTAATACCGCTTGATTTTTAACTCCATAGAAAAATCGGAAAATATAAATAAAGAGTTGTGTGCAGCCGATGAAGATTTAATTTTTAAACGCGTTTCACTATTCTTTAGTCAACACCCGGCAATCCATCATGGCTATTTGTAAAGACCAGCCTAAAAGCAACTAACTGAGCAACGTCATGCTCTACGACAGGGGTCGGCAAACCGCGGCTCTAGCTCTTTGGAGGTACTATTGCGGCTCTTCAAGCCACTCAAAATATTAACACTTGGAGTTCCCAGACCAAGGAAAACAACATTTGCGGCTCTTCAAGGTTTGCCGAGCTCTGCTCTATGAGCACACTTTTGACGTAAGAGTAGCCTTATGGTATTCGTTCAATGCCTGTTTCTCGGAAATACCTCGGTTCCCATTTTACATCAATTTCCTTGAACATTTTTCTTCTTGCCCTCAAAATCACACCTTAACTTAAACGCTCCAGCGCCCCAGTTATTTATCTTTTTAATAAGGGCAAGATATACAAAGGCCAGTGGCTAATTGGGCCCATTTGTAAGGGGCTCTTTAAACAGGCAGCCTCATTAATAGGCCAAGGCCGTATTCTTAATGCGCCGCACGCGTGGGCGCGAATGGTGGTCTGAATAACCACTTTAACGTGACCGAGATATACTTTACAATTACAGGTGCATTTACACAAAAAGTCGCGTTCAGTGTGGATTAAACGAAGGCCAATGATAGAGGACCTTAAGAGCTACCTTGACCCCTATGTGTGTATTCAATGAAAATCAATGGCTTGGAGAAATCACAGGATTTTGTCTTGATCGAGGAATTGATAACTATCAGAACGAAGTAAGTTAAGCACGGTTCACAAAGAACACCAAATCGATGATTTCTCTGAATCCATTCCGATTTAAACATACATGGAGCTTAAATCGGTACCTAGCTCATATGTAAAGCTAGACCAGTAATATATGATCACGCGCCATATTGCGGAATTCCATTGGAACTAAATTTTCGTACTAAACTGAACTGTCACCACATACATGAGAATAACAGCGTCCTCTATTGACAATAATCATGTATTTTCCTGGTCGGGCTTCATTTATAAGTAGTCAGAGAGCATGCTTACACTGGTTCATCGGAGCCTTAGATACCCCGGTACTAAATAAGTGATTGGAACAATTACAGGAAACGATGGGCCTTTTAAAAATCTTTTTGGGCCGACCCGAATCAATTTGGCTTCTTGGACGTCGTTTGACTAAGAATTAGGCACTTGTGAAGCTAAATGAACAAGATTGGCTGTGTTTAGTTCTACAGGATGTGCAGCAGATTTCCGATTTCAAAATTTGATTAAAAAATCTAGAACACTAAAAAGTCTATTTTTTTAATCGATTTTCGCTGTGTAGCACTCCAACGTTTTCCACATGTTCTAAAATTAATCCAAAACTAACGCCTTGCGGTGCTAATAAGTGACAAGACTAGCGATCTATTGTCAATTATTGAAAGTTAGCCACTATACTACTTATAGTCTAAATAATTGAGACAAGTGAACTTAAGGTAGCCACGTCACACTCAACTATAAGAGTCAAATTTACCCCTAAAGCTCACATAGCATTTAATACAGCAGACGTGACATTGTCAAATTAATTAAAAACCGTCCCGAACAACATTTTGCAAGAAAATTTTAGTCGTAATAACAATTACGAAACTCATAAACTAGAACAGCTAAAAACTTTATCGTTCCTCCATGCAAATAGCTTCAATTTCGCATTGTTCTCTTTCTTAATTACTTTGCCATGTTTTCTAGTCCATTACATTGAAATGTGTTTGCTAGCTAGGCCCTGTTTTATGAATAAAGCTATTACTAACTGAAATTCATGAATATTAAGCATCTCATTCACTATTTGCCTCAGCGGTATCGCAGAGAAATGAATTTGCCAGAGTAATTACTTAACAGTTCGATCATCTTATTTCTTTATAGAATATCATTTTATTGTAATTCTGAAAAAAGCAGTTACCTTATCTACGCATTTATGCTAATTGATTTCCGTGTTCTGCCTCTACATTTACAGTACTTCACAATTATGCCCAACTCCTAGTTCTATTAGACTACTAGATATTTCGATAGTGTGTTTCATATTCCAAGTATCTAGTAAGAAATTCAGTTCACCTCAGCTTACAATTACATGATCTGAGGCTTTTTAGGGTTCTGTACCTAAGGGATAAAAACGGGACCCTATTACTAAGACTCCGCTGTCCGTCCGTCCGTCTGTCACCAGGCTGTATCTCATGAACCGTGATAGCTAGGCAGTTGAAATTTTCACAGATGATGTATTTTTGTTGCCGCTATAACAACAAATACTAAAAAGTACGGAACCCTCGGTGGGCGAGTCCGACTCGCACTTGTCCGGTTTTTTATTTACTGCTCGAGGTGTGATACTATTTTTCTGTTCTCCGTGCAGAAAGCGTCAACGTTCGGCACGCTGTGCTAAACGAAGTTGCCGCTTTCCGGCTCTATTGACGTATGTAGTATTATAGGTACTAATAGGTGTAATATTATATTATAGGTATTATGTATGTAGGTATGTATGTATGTAAACACTTTATTGTACATAAGACAGGTTAAGATACAATTAAAAGAAAGTATACAATGTACAAAGGCGAACTTATCCCTATAAAGGATCTCTTCCAGTCAACCTTTGGCGATTGAGAGTAGACAAATGAAAAAGACAGACAAACGAACACATGTACAGAAAAGTAAATGGTTCAATTATTACCCAAGTAAATAATTAAAACCTTTAGCCTACATTCTAATATAAATACACATATATAATACATATTAATATAACACATATTATAGGTACTATACCTCGGTACTAGGTATGTATTTCTGTTCGATGGAGCTGGAGAGGCGCAAAATATCCGAGTTTGCAACAAGTATTTGCCGGAGTCCGATGATGGTTGTATAAATCTGTTACTCTGACTATTTATGTCCTCTGTAGCACTAATTTAAAATATTTTAATGTCCATTCTATGTAGTGTCCGACCGAAGGTTCGGTTTCGGTTTCGGTTTCGGCCAGTTTCGGCCAAAAAATCATGTTTCGGCTGTAGTTTCGGTTTCGGCCAAAAAACGGCCGAACCTTTCGGCCGGGCCGAAACTTACGAAATGGTACTTCGTACTATGAAACTAAACTATGTGACTGAGACCAAAAGTTGGGGAATAAGTAGGACAAAAATATTCATATGTACCTACATATACTGATTCATGTATAGGTACAGTAATTAATTGGTTTATTATCAAAACACAATTCCACTAATGAGGGCGCCACTAGACGCAGTCTTAAGAGGCTGTTAATAGCTATAACGTGCACACTGTCTAATTGTATCGGAGTTAATGAGATAGCACTGTCGCATGTTAAATACTGGGCCTGGGCAAAGGAATAATAAGAAAACTCATCATCTTCCTCGCGTAATCCCGGAATTTTTGCCACGGCTCATGGGAGCCTGAGGTCCAATTGACAACTAATCCCAAGAATTGGCGTAGGCACTAGTTTTTACAAAAGCGACTGCCATCAGACTGACCTTCGAACCCAGAGAGTAAACTAGGCCTTATTGGGACTAGTCCGGCTCCCTCGCGATGTTTTTCCTTCACCGAACAGCAAATAGTAGTTCCGAAAAACTCATTGGTACGAGCCGGGGTTTATACCTGCGACCTTCGGATTGAAAGTCGCACGCTCTTACCGCTAGGCCACCAGCGCTCAAGGAAATATCTCGCTTTTTAATACAATGGACATTGGTTGGAGTCTGTGCTCAACTACTTATCCTGAAGCCTGAAGCGTGGCTTTGACTTCGCATGAAACATGATGAAAGTTCGCCTCACTGGGACACTTCGGACGTTTAAGCCCAGGTGAAGATCGGTACCCGGCCTTGCGATATTTTAACAAAAAAATTTCGCGCTCGCTGCGCTCGCGTTTTTGGTTGACCCTGTATCTACATTAACATGTAGATACATGAGAGTATGAGTATGAGAGCTAACGCTTGACTGGTGAATGAATAGAGTTAGACTAAGAAAATTATGCAATTATTTTGATAGCATACGCAGTGTTAAGTGCAAATGTTATTTATACGTCATAATTTCATAGAAGTTTTGGCGTTTAAAATAACACTTGCACTGCGTGTGTTATCAAAATCGTTGCAGAATTATCTTGGTCTAACTCTAATAATTTTCTTAAAAAACTGCTTAAGTAACATCAATTTCAAGGACATTGGGTGTTGACAGCTCCATAATATGGGTGTAAAAGCGGTTTTATGACATTTTTTCAACGATTTTAACAAGTCTACAAAAGGTTCGGTTTCGGTTTCGGTTTCGGCCGAAACTAGAGCCAAAGCCGAACATTCGGTTTCGGTTTCGGTTTCGGCAAAAAAACATGTTTCGGTCGGACACTAATTCTATGACTGAAAACTTATAACTGCAGGTCTTTTTTCTTTTAAAATATTCAGCGCCCGTCTTACATTCCCTTTCTCAGTTTGTTTCTTTTGTTATATTGTCGTGTCCAAGTGTCGCTAGACAGGAAATATTTTATTAAGAGGAGGCTTAGGGTAACATTCCATTTCTGACCGCAGCTGCACTATTAGTACAAACGCGTCCGTGTTATTGTCAATTTCCATAGTAAAATGAATGGTAGTGCTGCTGTCGTCGGAAATGGACTGTCAACTTTACGCGAAATTGTAGTTTTTATATTGAATTTTTACACGTTTTAATCAAGGACACATGCTAGATAGAAAAAACCGGCCAAGTGCGTGTCAGACTCGCGCACGAAAAGTTCCGTACCTTTACGCAAAAACCGGTAAAATAATCACGTTTGTTGTATGGGAGCCCCACTTAAATATTTATTTTATTCTGTTTTTAGTATTTGTTGTGATAGCGGCAACAGAAATACATCATCTGTGAAAATTTCAACTGCCTAGCTATCACGATCACGGTTCATGAGATACAGCCTGGTGACAGACAGACGGACGGACAGCGGAGTCTTAGTAATAGGGTCCCGTTTTTACCCTTTGGGTACGGAGCCCTAAAAACTACAATTTTATACTTAAGGATATATTTTTAATAAACTGGTCAACTTTTTAATAATTTAAACGTACCTACCTCTTTAAATATGTATACTTATTTACATTCGTAATACCCCAACAACCGGGTTCAAATCTCCCCATAATCAAGTGATACAATATTAAAACAGGATCAACACCAAGCTTCATTAAAACCCCGTTAATTTCAGGAGGTCCCGTCTAAATATAAATAGGCTTAAAAGTAATTAACGGACCCTTAATATTGACGATTCATTAACTTGACTCATCTCATCGCTTTTGATTTATGAAATAAGCATAAACTTATTACGATGGAAATAAGTATGATTAAAATGTTTTTTCGTGAATTACTTTGTACGGATTGTTGAAACACAGCGAATGCGAACACTCACTACCAGCGCGAGCTACGCACTACGAGCGTAGCCGATGACAAGTGTTTTCCGCTTTGTGGCGAAAATGGCTTAGGGGCTGTCCATAAATTACGTAATCTATTTTTGACGATTTTTGACCCCACCCCCCTAAAATCATCCAAAAATCATGCTTCAAATGACCCCGTTTCCTCCTACGTCATGCTACCATTATCCGATTTCCAGACCCCCCCCCCTCCTAATTTGAAATGACGTAATAGCCCCCTACGAACCGGGAACCCGCCTAGCGGATAGCTGGCAGTGACAGTTTGCCTTCGCCTTAGACAGCAAACCCATTTTTAATCCATACTGCCTTAGAATGGTATTCTACCTATCCAATTTCTTTGTCCAATGTGTATTGCGTCTCACATTTTGCTTAGTGAGAGAGTGAGACGCAATGACATTGGACAAGGAAATCTGACAGGTGGAGTACCACCCTTAGGTTACCTACCCAAATAACAACGTTCAACATTTTAACTATGAACAATAAACTTATGAGAACACGGTTAATTTCAGCTTGATTTTTGCAGTTGTATAGGGGCCCACTGATTAACAGTCCGCCGGACGGCATCGGCCTGTCAGTTAGAACAAACTTTTGACAGTTCCGAACAACTGACAGGCCGATACCGTCCGGCGGACTGTTAATCAGTGGGCCCCTTTACTTGGTATGCCATCAATGTCATCATTCGTTTTGTCTCAGTGTATATAAAAGAAAAGGCCAAGGCAAACTTAATGAATACCTAAATATCGATGTCCATTACGTCTGGCCATGTAGCCCAGCGGGCTTTTACCGACTAAGTGCTTTGTTCGTAATGACTTCGACCTTCTAAATATACAATTCAATAGCCAGCTGGGTTAAGGACTTAGCGTTATTCCCATTTATTCCAGAGGACATTGTTTTTGTTCTAACTAGTATTAAGTAAGTAGGTAGTTCTTGACTTAAACTCGAGTGCTGTGCTGGCAAAAGAACTATATTTTTCGAAAGTTTACAGATTTATTCGGTTCTACTTCGGTTTATTGAGGCCTCATTCGTTTACTCATGAACTATACATTCAAAATAAAGTACTTAGTATATAATTAAATATGTTAGCCGTAGAATTGAAAAAAGTTTTCTTGTTGGGTTTGGTTTCTATCTCATCATTAAAAATAACTTTTTACTGAGGAGTATTGATGCTGGACATTGGACAACCTTTAATCAGTACCTAAAATAAAGACATAATTTTACACAATTGGTTTCGTTTTACACAGTTGTTATTAATTATACACAAATAAAAACTTTTATTCGTCTATTTCTATTTTCGTGGAAGAACGCCATCTATGATTTTTATGATAAACTTCATCATTGCAACACACGCCAAGTTTGTTTGAGCAACCATTAAAGCGTATTGGTTTGAATATAAACTGAGAGATGGCGCTGACAACCTTACCGTAAAAGCGCCATCTATTGTCATTACACGGAATCACTTATTATGTTCTCAAGTTGGTAACCATAGAATAGTAGTAGTACTAGGGGAAAATGATAGATGGCGCTTTTATCAATAATAAAATTGTTTTCTTTGCTTATAGGAAAATAATTAAATTAGACTGCTTAATATTATTTGAATTAGCCTATTTGAAACACTGCACTTAAAAAAATAAATTTTACTTAATTATTAGTACTAACCTGTTCATCGCCGCTGCAGTGCAAAGCCGCATCCCAAAAGTCCTCCACATTCTCCGGAAAGTCTGATTCCTTTTCAGGGTCCGGGCTCAGGCAGGCTTTCCTAGTCTGGAATACCAGGATCATGCCTCCGTCTTCTTCCTCCGGTCTCCAAGCACCACACATGGTGGCTACAGTTCTAGTAGCCACATCATTTAAAGTCAATTTAAGTTTTTTACTTGGATTTTCATCCAAATTCATATCGTTTTTCATCTTAGACGAAACGCCAGCCATTTCAAACTGATTTTCAAACACAAACGCGGGTCTAAAAGCTTTTGATAAAAGCAGTCGGTTTGTTATTTGAGAGGTTGTTAACTTTATTATTTTATTGATGAATTTAAGCATTTAAGTCTTATTACTATAAAACACACGTATATTTAACACTACACTAAATATTTAACAAACTTATTACACATTTTACACACTAAAACACTAGAAAAACAAACAAGTTAAAGCCGCAAATCGAATGCGCTGAGCACGTTGTTTTTATTTCAAATTCACGCCTCACAATCACCAAATAAATACTACACAATTGAAAACACCTTATTGGCACTGTAATTTAATCTACTTTAACTCAAAATTCAGAAAGTAAACAAGTTTTTAGCTCCATAAGCCTACTTCTTTGAGGTTATGCCGCAGCTTGGGCATACGTCAACGTCAAGTAACTTAAATGTGTCAACTCGATCAGCTGTGTAATGACGGCTGTCAACTGTTTTTTTTTTGTATCAGTGTTGTCACTGTCAGAACAATGCAAAACTAAAAATAACATGCAGTTTTGGTAAAATAAAATGTTTGGGATGCAATAAATATTGAAACACTGTTATTTGTTCTTTATTCTTTAGCTAAGTGATTCTCGTTGTTGGTTTTAAATGTACAATGTGTAAGTGAGAATCAGTGACGTAGAAGGAATCAAGGATTATACTTTAGGGGTCATCCATTAATTACATCACACGTTTAGGGGGAGGGAGGGGTCAAGAAAATGTGACATGTTGTGACAAGGGGGAGGGGGGAGTCTCAAACTTTGTGACGTCACTTTTAACTTCATCAGTAACCGAAAATTTATTTAAATTATTTTATTCACTATATAGTTAAATAACAAGTTTTTGAAACGATAATCGTTTTTATTCGTTTAATTTTATTTCTTAATCAGTTTTGGGTTATAAAATTACTAATATTGCTTTTGTCAAAAATATTTTGATAAAATATTAAATAAATATTTGCCGATTTCGTTGAAGAAATGTGACGTCACACCAGGTGGGAGGGGTTTGCCAAATGTGACCAAGTGTGACAAGGAGGGGGGGAGGGGTAAAAAAACCTAGAAATTCGTGTGACGTAGTTAATGGATGACCCCTTAGGATAGGAAGGAAGGCGTTAGTTGCCTGAAAATAAATGATAAAATTGATTGATTGAATATTATTATACCATCTTACTTTTATCACTTATACTTACATGTAAACTACGTAAAGCTGTTTCTAGTTTTTGGTAAGTAAAATTTTAGCTATCTATTTTTTTTTCTAGGTAGGCATAAGTACTTATACATACTTATATTTCTTTTACATTATGAACATTAAACAAATAGACCACGAGCCAGGCACAGATTTCCATAACCACTAATGCCCCGCGTGATATAACACGTGGTTAAGGCAAAGGATATGTATATTTTAATGTTGTTTTAATTACTACCTTAATTAAAAACAAGTGCGAGTCGGACTCGCCCATGAAGGGTTCCGTAGCAGCAAGTAACATAATAAAATTGCGGTTTACGATTTATGACGTAATATTAAAAAAAACTACTTACTAGATCTCGTTCAAACTAGGTACATCATATATTTTTTTTAGTTTTATCATTCTCTTAGTTTAGAAGTTACAGGGGCGGGGGGGGACACATTATACTACTTTGGAAGTGTCTCTCGCGCAAACTATTCAGTTTAGAAAAAAATATATTAGAAATCCCAATATCATCTTTGAAGACCTATCCATAGATCCATAGATATCCCACACGTATGAGTTTGATAAAAAAAAATTTTGAGTTTCATTTTTAAGTATGGGGAGCCCCCAAAATTTATTGTTTTTTTTTCTATTTTTGTGTGAAAATCTTAATGCGGTTCACAGAATACATCTACTTACCAAGTTTCAACAGTATAGTTCTTATAGTTTCGGAAAAAAGTGGCCGTGACATACGGACGGACAGACAGACAGACAGACAGATAGACATGACGAATCCATAAGGGTTCCGTTTTTTACCATTTGGCTACGGAACCCTAAAAACCTAGTTATTTCAGGTGGTCTTTATCTTTATTGTACAAGGGATAAGGTCCACATGCCGCATTGTATGCAGTTCGGTGTGCGAGCGGTATATCGCTATATACTGCATAGCGCTGTCTCGTTCTCACGTCGAAACGGCGTCATTCTAATTTTTAACACAAATGTTTGCTTTTAGAAATAGTCCTTCAATTATCATAATTATTTAAAAGTTATAATATAATACAAAATATAAATGAAGCCCTTTGAACGTCAGCTGCCGCTCCGTTGGTGAGTTAAAGAACGCGCAGCAGCCATCGAAAGTATCCAACTTATCCAAGTAAGTACGTAAAAAAATTAACAATCATGTCCCGTTTGAAAATTTATTAGGTGAGTTCTTATGCTATCCTTTGCTGGTTGTATGGCGATGCAAAAATCCTCAGTCATACAAACTTACAAACATATATTCTTTATAAATAAATATATTTTCCGATTAGGTACCGTCGCTCTTGGTCACCCGTGATACCAGAGCGGTTGCAATGTAACTGCGTTGCCGACATTTTAGATAGGAGTACCTACGCTCTTTACAATAAATTACACAATATTAGATTCGTACTTATGTTTCACGTCATAATATAGTCGCTAACGACCACCAAATACGTGTCCACTCACACGATTGGTTCCACGACACCATCACTCGAGCGACATCTGTGAAGCATCAAGTAAACGATGTCGCGACACAGACAAATGGTTGCTCCTGATAGTCCATACTTGTATTTGGATGGGGCCAGGAAACGGGTGGTGTATTTAAATAAATAAATGTTTTGGGACAATGTTACAGTGTTAACGTGAATGTAGTTTGTACTGTGGGTATAGGCACCGTGCAGGAACTATAGGGGCAGCCTAAGAGCCGTCAGGCGTCAATGTGTCGTTTATGCTTCCGGTGTAGCCCACAAGATGGCAGAACCTACTATGCACAAGGAAACGTACCGACGAGAACGGTGCACATATGTTTCCGATTCAGGCCACAAGATGGTAGACCCTCCAACGCGCACGGTCCTTATAGGTGACTATTTACATACCTACTTAAAATAAAAATATCCATAACTTTGGAACAATTAATGAATCGTGATGGTGATCTTTCAGACCCAGAATCTCCTGCTTTTTAGGCAGGGTCACTTCACTACCGACTAGGCTACGAGGCCCAGAGGCTATTGAACCCTAAAGCTAAGAATCACAACTAGTTTTAATTGCATTTATCCGACTAAACACCACAATAGCACAGAATAAATAACAGTACTACGGTACAGAAAGGAAACTTCCTACAAAACCGAAGTTTGACAGCGGTTCAGGGTCGAATTATGCTATCCCTTTCTAATATATGGCACTATCCCTTTCGGCTATTTAGGATTGTCAAAATTCAAGTGATTATCTTATCTGTGGGTGTGGTCGTGCACGCAAAAGGAAGTCAAGTGGTGCCAACCCTAATAATTGCTCGGAGCAATGCTGAGCCGAGCGGAGCTTAGTTTGGCCGAAGTCAGGAGTTTCGCACCCCTGACAATAGTCATGGGAGCTTTAGTTGTTAAAGTGTACGCTTAGAGCATTTAGTAACTGGGGACGCCTTAGCTGTCATTTTCTGTACAAAACAGTCTGCCGATTTCTGCGGGGATGGGCACGTTAAATGTATGGCTATTTGTACATGATTTGCACGTAACGTACAAATAGTCATGTCAGATAAATGTAATTCAATACAAAAGTTTGCGCAATTGTGCAAGGTTTTCGGCAGAGGGGTAAGCTCTTAAAGGCGACTCCAGTTATTAAATGCTCTAAGAGTGTACGTGCTTAAGTCTATGGGCATCATATAGGTAATTTCTTTTATAAGTTATTTAGGTTACCAAAATCAGATTTTTACAAAGCTGAGGCTGCCTAAATCATATTCTTTCAATCATAATCATATTATCCTTCTTTTTATTTTGGAATTTGCTTTAAGTCCACCATTTGTACTTTATTTTTTTTTTGTTGTGCAATAAAGTTTAAATAAATAAAATAAAAACAAAGGATATGTTTTAATTTTTTTTTCCAATATAGTACCTAATGCCGCCCCCCTTTTGACTTCCGCTGATGTTATGGCCACACACTGCCGCTGAAAACGGTTACTTAGCGGTGGTTTGGCCACATATTTTGTCACAGTCAATCCTCCACGTCTGCGGACTTGATATAAAGCTGGTGGCTACTCCGCAATATGATGTAATAACCACTTATGCTATAACTATAATATAACATATTTGTATTTAATAGTTACGGGGAAATAGGTATTATTATTTTATTCATATGTGGATTGTCCTTAATCATAATTTCTAAAATGATAAAGGGGTTTTAGGGTCCTGTAGCCAAAATAAAATATTAACTGACGTAACTTAGGGCCTTCCCTAACTTACATTTTAGACCTTTCTAGAGTAGATCGTTTTCGTAATTTCATGGTAGGTAATACCTATAGCCTACTGGAGTAGTGGGCCTTTTTAGGGTTCCGTTCCAAAGGGTACAAACAGGACCCTATTACTAAGACTCCGCTGTCCGTCCGTCTGTCTGTCCATCTATCTGTCACCAGGCTGTATCTCATGAACCGTGATAGCTAGTGACAGTTGAAATTTTCACAGATGATGTATTTAAAATAATAACAAATACTAAAAAGTTCGGAACCCGCGGTTGGCGAGTCCGACTCGCACTTGGCCGGTTTTTTTAATATCCACCCTGTGAACTAACTGTACTGAGTAGTATCTTGCCAATTTGGCAAACCGACAAAATGATTGAAATTGCAATTTCCCTCTAAACAATGACAGGCAATCGAGCCGGCCATAAATCAGGCTGTGGGAACGGGCCAGCTGCCGCATGACGGAGCGGGATGGGGATATTGTGTTTTTGCTATTTCTAGCTGATGAAAATAAAAGTTGACTTGGACTTAACCATAGAGAAATAAGTTATATTTCAATCGCAATATTTAAAAAAGAAACTTACCTTACATTAGATTTTTTCTTCCTTGCGTTATCCCGGCATTTTGCCACGGCTCATGGGACTCATGGGAGCGTCAAAAATTGACGTAGGAACTAATTTTTACGAAAGCAACTGCCATTTGACCTTCCAACCCATAGGGGAAACTAGGCCTTATTGGGATTAGTCCGGCTTCCTCACGATGTTTTCCTTTACCGAAAAGCAACTGATAAATATCAAATGATATTTCGTACATAAGTTCCGAAAAACTCCGGTACTAGCCGGGGTTTGAACCCGCGACCTTCGGATTGAAAGTCGCACGCTCTTACCGCTAGGCCACCAGCGCTTGATTTGTCAACTTGATAAGACAGTCTCTCGTCGTTTTACGTCCTTACTCATTAAATATGTCCTATTCCATTATTGAAGCGAACCTTTAAAAACCAAAAAGAAATCACCCAATCTTTCGATTGATCTGCTTTAAAAAACATACCAAGACGATTTCACGACAAGAACCAATTAAACGGCTTAGCTAAAACATTCAATAAACAACCTTACAGCACCGTCTTAAAGACTTTGTTGTTGGCAAATTTTTCATGGCACTGTTTAATCCGAAAGTGTATGGGGCGGGGGCCCGTTCGAAAACAAATGACAAACGCCCAAAGGTAGACTTTACCATGTAAATTAGTGTTTTCAAAGGAGTTCCATTTTTCGTAACCCCTTTTTGAATGTAAATAAGTGTACTACAGAGAAAAACTAACATAAATTTGCGGTTGACAATGGAACGCCGTAGTATGGAATAAAACAGAATCGTTATGTTTTTCATTCTTATTCCATTGTGTTAAGGGTACTCTGGATTTTGAGGAACGCAAAATGAATGTGGTGGCTTTTTCCAGATGAAGTTGACAGCTACAGAGCGATTCTTTGACTGTTTTCTGTAATAACAGCTAGCAGCTAATATTTTTGTTGAGACAAAGCTTTTACTTCTCGTTGATTATGTTTTGAATCCATTTAAATACCAAGAGGTGTAAAATAAAAGCGGTTTCGTTCGACTTGACGCGGGAATGTTATTGCTAGCAATGTTACATCACATAGGTATAGGTTTTCTAACCGACTCCCACAAATGCATGTTGTGTTTTTGGAATTGTCATTTCAGGGTAAGTATATCATCTATTGACGACGTTTATTTTATATAAAAAAAAACCCTAACAAATAATCCAATGATCACTTGACAGTAATTTACCTTTTAAACAATCCTGCCGGTCTTGTGCAAGCCGTTTGATCAGATCTTATAACATTTTAATCATTGGTGTGACATATTCAATAAAGACACCGTAATAATCGTAAACGCTGCACATTGCTAGTTTAAAAGCACAAGCCGTTACCATGAGTACCTCGAACGAAACAATATTCAAAACAATCTAGGGGCAAATACCCGATTGGAGTACCCCAGGGGCCCATTCTCGGCGCTTTTTCGCATTACTTCAGAGCGTGAGGTCTACATTATGCGAGTGTTTATTTTATGGAATGTAACTCATGCGTGCTTTGTGCGTACGAGTTATGATTTCGGGGTATCATTGTGAAAGATTGTAAATAAGATTGCTTTGGATGAATATTAACAAAGGCCTACAGATCAAGAAAATATTCGTGGTTCAAATAAATCCGTGGGTGTTATGATATAGGCAGACTACAGAGTTCGGTTTTTCGGCTCAAAATCTGTCTTTTCCCACTATAATGCGATCATTAAAAAAGATGAAAGACCGCAATAAAGAAGTCATGTGTCGTTTTCGGACAGGTCTTAAACCTTAAACATACTTCATTCATAATTTTTGTTAGAACAATGGTAGAAATTAAATGGAAAGAGTAGTTTGTGTCAATATAAGAACAACTTGACTGTAACAATTTTGTTACCAAGTTACCATTTCCATGGTTACATTTCCAAATTAGGTATACATACCTGATACCTGATACTTACTTAAAAACTACTTAATCCTGTTTTTTTATAAGCTTGTAATGTTGACGAGGTTAGTACCTATATTTAAATAGTAATTACCTAGGTACTTAATAACACCAACGATTAAGTAGTACCTACATAAGTTAAGTAGGTACATAACCTTCTGTGTTTGTTTCATAAGTTCCATAGTTTTCGCTAAAAATGCCGCCTAAAACCGCAAATCCGTCCAGCAAAAAAGGCATAGACAACAGCGGACAGGCCAGCAATTTTCCTTATTGTTTTAATTAAGCCACTAACCTGGCGGCCATTTTTGCAGTCCCGCACCGCTCGTGCAGATTGATTAAAAGTCTATGGCCCATGCTTTATAGTCTGTGTCCATTGGCTGGGACGGCACGAGATTACAACAGGAAAATTCTGCGATGGTCGGGTTTTCACGTTTGTTGAAGCGTCTCTGTTTTAGCTTGGGTAAAAATACTTTCGTATGTCCCGGTCCCCTAAATTCACTACAGCTCACAGATCCACTCAACAATGATAACTACAATCCCTTGAGGTCTGCAGGAAAGGTAGGTAATAAATATTTATTTTCCAAGCGAGCAAAAACGCTTGCGGACGAGATTAAGGAGCCGGTTTACAGGTTGTGTTTCTTGATTTTCGTGAAATTACAAGGATTTCTTTTCATAATGTCGAAAACCATTTTGGGGTTTTTTAGAGCTACAGCCCAAGCTAGTCGCTAAGCTAGTAGTAGTAGTTAGATGTCAAGCGGACCCCAGGTTCCCATGAGCCGTGGCAAAATGCCGGGATAACGCGAGGAAGAAGAAGAGAGCTACAGCCCACAGAGCCACTAGTTTACCCTTGACGTAAAAAAAAATTTAATGACATTCTTTTGTACCCTGTTGCTCAATAAGATAATTATTTTTTATCGTCCCTCAAAAAATTAATCCATCAGAAATCTGAATTGCACAGCAGAATACCTTTTTACAGAATACCCAGAATATTTTTTTTTGCAGTGCAACTAGTTCATGGGTTAGATTATGTTAGTATTTATTGCTGATCATTAAAATATGTAGCACCCTTTAGCAATAGTACAGTGGGAACAGTGTGCGCGCATATAGCGCTCCTAATTTACGGGCACCGGGATAGTTACACCGGACGCTAATTCCGACCGACACGCTACTCGGAAATCTATAGCGCTACCTTTGTATTTACTTTGTACTAGTGTTCATCGAGTCAAATAAATAGAATAAACATTATTCTCTGACCTTTGTACCCTTTAGCGATAGTATAGTGGGAACAGTGTGCGCGCATGTAGCGCTCCTAATTTACGGGCGCCGGGATAGTTACACCGGACGCCAATTCCGACCGACACGCTACACGGAAATCTATGGCGCTACCTTTGTACTTACTTTGTACTAGTATTGATCGAGTCAAATAAATAGAATAAACATAATTCTCTGTCATTTGTACTACCCTTTAGCAATAGTACAGTGGGAACAGTGTGCGCGCATGTAGCGCTCCTAATTTACGGGCGCCGGGATAGTTACACCGGACGCCAATTCCGACCGACACGCTACACGGAAATCTATGGCGCTACCTTTGTACTTACTTTGTACTAGTATTGATCGAGTCAAATAAATAGAATAAACATAATTCTCTGTCATTTGTACTACCCTTTAGCAATAGTACAGTGGGAACAGTGTGCGCGCATCTAGCGCTCCTAATTTACGGGCGCCG
The DNA here is from genome assembly GCF_910591565.1 of Cydia splendana. Classification (NCBI taxonomy): domain Eukaryota; kingdom Metazoa; phylum Arthropoda; class Insecta; order Lepidoptera; family Tortricidae; genus Cydia; species Cydia splendana. The sequence goes on along the minus strand of NC_085964.1, from coordinate 20,210,266 downwards.
GGATAGTTACACCGGACGCTAATTCCGACCGACACGCTACACGGAAATCTATGGCGCTACCTTTGTACTTACTTTGTACTAGTATTGATCGAGTCAAATAAATAGAATAAACATAATTCTCTGTCATTTGTACTACCCTTTAGCAATAGTACAGTGGGAACAGTGTGCGCGCATGTAGCGCTCCTAATTTACGGGCGCCGGGATAGTTACACCGGACGCTAATTCCGACCGACACGCTACTCGGAAATCTATGGCGCTACCTTTGTATTTACTTTGTACCAGTGTGATCCTGTACTTGGGTTTACAGGAAGTATATATCCATAAATTTATTGGTAGGTACCTATTGCACTACAATACTTAAGAAGATGAGGTTTGTTTTGATTGAACGATATGGCGGGTGGGTGGTCATGAAATAGCAGCTTTTCATGACATACAACTACAAATGTGCCACTCGCCAACTGTTTCTTATTTTGGTCGTCAAAAATAGGCATTAAGTAGGTCTACCTACATGTGGATGTAGTGCCACCCTAGAAGTCGGAAATCTATGGCGCTACCTTGTACTCATTTTGTACTGGTGTTCATGGAGTCAAATATATAGTAAAACTTTTTTTTTTCTTTATTAATCACGCAAAAGGTGTTTTTCTCGTTATATAAATACAATTATTTACACTTAATATGTATTTTGATAATTATATAGTATGTATTTTAGATGGAGTATTTTAAATAGACATATTAGTCTACTTAAAAAAATCTACGCATTTTATAGTGCGATATAAAATAGTAGAAATTAAATAAAATGGAACTAAAAAAATTCCATAGAATACTAAATTGTTGCCAATGTATAAGAATTTTACTTCAAAAATGTGATACTTACGTAGGAATTGGCGCCCTCTATAATTTTCTACAATTTCTTGTCGGATTATACGACTCATGCATTTATAGAGGCATAAGTGATTTACTGTGGTAACACTCGGTATAGATTGACAGCCATAATTCTATACCGAACCAAGCGAAAGCCAAGGTCTCCGTTTCACCTTGGGCAATTCTTTCGTATGTCCGGAATCCGGAATCCGGATGCTCTCGAGGTCTCGCCAACAAGTCGCATTTTTCAGCCGATCCTCGTGAGTTTTGGTGAACAGGATTGCTGAGTATGTAGATTTTACCGTCGATTCCGTTTCTAATTCTTTTTTTCAAAATTATGGAGCCATGGGGGTTATTGAGGTCTACAGCTCACTAAGCCAAAAATGTAATGTTTGATATATGCGGCTGCCTTCCTTGAGTGAGGTGTCAGGCTTTATACATAATGAATTAATAAAACAGAAAGAAAAGGCCAATTTTTATTTTAAATTTACAAACATATGCCAAAAGATATTAAAATTATCAATTCAAGATGCACTGAGAGAAAAGGATAACAAAAACACACTTAGAATTACAAAAATAAACTTAATCCGGGGACAAGGAGAGTTAACTAATAGGAACAAATTGACTTTTGCAATTTCTATTAGTTCTTGCAATTTCTATTATCTGTTTGTTGAAATTAGATTTAGGATTACTGAGCTGTTTGTAGAAATAAATAAACTTTACAGAAATAGTGAAACGTCTATAATTATTACTAAACTTCATTTTTTCCCCCAGTACAGAACTGTTTTTTGATTCCTGGTTTAGTTTACTAATGATTTTTCTCTCAGTGTGTAATTCCGATAGCTCAATATTATTAGTTCAATAGTTTTGAACAAATAAATAGTTTACGCCGAAGCAGTCAATAAGGGAATATTACGCAAAACTCTGCGCAGAGGGCGTCACTAGCATACACACAGGGCCTACCGCGAAACACGAAAATCGTAAATTCGATTTTTGCCTCCCTATCACTCTTGCTTATTCGACTGATAGAGAGGCAGATAACGATTTGTTTGCGTTTCGCGGTAGTCCACCTGTAAACAAACCGCCTTGATGCATTAATGTCATAATGAAAACTTGTCAAAAAACTGTTTAAGGCCTAGTAAGGATAATTTACTCTATGGTTTACTGGGTGCACTAGTGCTGCACTCTGGCGGCAGAACATTGCAATATTCCCTATTCTACGTGGCACTGCACGTTCCATCTCTGCCGAAGCTGCATTGGTTCTGCATATTCAATTTGCAATAGCCACCATCACCCCATCCTGTACCCCAAGAGTTTTTTAATTTCCAGTAACTTACACCATTGGCATCTGCAACAACAAAAAAAAAACTGTCGGCTTACACTTTACACTATTATGTGTGTTTCTCTGTAAATGTGTTTTGAGGTTGTGCAATAAAGTGGATTTGTATTGCATTATAATACTAATATTCATATTATAAATAACCTAACTTAAGACGAAACATACATAAAGAGAATAATAAATATTAGGACAATTTAACGCAGATCAATCTAGTCCCACGATATGCTCAATAAGGCTTGTGTTGTGGGTACTAGACGACGATATTTTATATATAAATAAAAACTTATATACATAGAAAACATCCATAACTCAGGAACAAATATTTGTGATAAATACCCGTGTGAATGCGTGACTGAGAAACAAACATCCAAATATACAAACTTTCATACTTGTAACATTAATCGTATAGTAGTAAGTAGAATAAGTAACTTACCTTTGCCATACCCTACCAACAATACGGCGTGAAGTGTGCCACCTCCATTGCAATCCGTAGGGCTCAAGACCTCCGGGCCATGCCAACCAATAAACGATGGAGACGCTTCTAGCGCTGAAATAACATAATATTTATTAATTTTATTTTTTAATCATTTATTTACATACAATATATATACAGTGGTACTATTAAACTAAATTAATAACTAGCTTAAATCTAAAATAGGCCCTTGAGGCATTGTACCAAGGATGTTGGCGGCATTTCCTCGCTGTATCGCAATGCTGATACGTTGTGCGAGGTAGCCGCCAGCTCTTCGGTCACCAGTTACGTCAACCAGACGCTTCGCGATTTCTGCGAACAACTTATGCGCGCTGGGACCCCAATGGACCTAGAGTTTCAACTCCAAATGGTACAAAATGGTACTCTCTACCGAGGCTCTTATATTTGCTCTTATTCAATTTGATATACCGGTGAAACCTAACCGTTACCAAGCTAAGTTATATTGGTAAAAGCCCGAAATATGAATTCCGGCTTATTTCCCTAACAAAATTTCTGAAGTCTACTTAGTCCCACCCATTACACACATCTACATTTACATACATCTACATATATATATATCTAGCATATGTAGGAGATAAGAAGAAAAAATCGGCCAAGAGCATATCGGGCCATGCTCAGTGTAGGGTTCCGTAGTTACCATTCTGTCAGAAGAAGCTAAACGGGGGCTATTAGTAAGTATCATGTAGGCACTGTATTTATTTATGTACAGCTGCAGAGAGAGGTGACCCCCCCCAGACAAACTTCTTATGCAGGGGGGGGGGGGAGGGATCACCTCTCTGTGCAGATGACTGTACATTATACGTTGGACGTTGTTCTTTTTATTTAAGCATACCTAAGGTGATACCTTCGCAGCGCTTTGTACGTCTTTTTACTAAGAAGAGAAGACTTTTTGCAATAATTCATAAACGCCAAAACGGCTAGACCGATCACGTTCACTATAGTTTTCATTGAATCAATGACATTGATACATAGTAGGTACTTTTTAAGCTTTTGTTGAGTGATTATTTCCGAAAATATTTACTTTATCAAAAAAATTTGGTTGCCTAGTTGCCCATTGCCTTATAGCGAACAAATATATAAAAAAAATGTATGGGAGATAACATAAAAAAAAATCTAGTTTTTATTTTACCGTTCTATCGCCATACATGATTTATGTATCCATGTCAAATTGCAGTTTTCTACCACTAACGATCACGGAGCAAAGCCGCGGACGGACGGGCAGACGGACATGGCGAAATTATAATGGTTCCTAGTTGACTAGGGGACCCTAATAAATCGGCCAAATGCGACTCGGACTCGCGCACGAAGGGTTCCGTATCATTACGCAAAAAACGGCAAAAAAATCACGTTTGTGGTATGGGAGCCTAGCTATCACGGCTCATGAGATACAGCCTGGTGACAGACATACGGATAGACAGACAGACGGACAATAGTTTTAGTAATAGTGTCCCGTTTTTACCCTTTGGGGGAAATCCAAGGGAGTAACAACTTATCAAGTGGTTACTTCCCCCTTTTCCCCCCCACTTTAATAAATATTTTGGACCAAACTTTAACTTTGATACAGATAAACCTAGTCTCGAATTAACTAGGCGACGATGTGCCTATGACAGAGTTAGCACTGTGCAATCGCTCGCATCGTTTTATGCGCTTCGCACATATGCAGGTACATTTTCAACTACTGGTCCAGTAGTTTCGGAGCACATGACACGAGAGATCCTATAAAATCCTCTTTTGTTCGTTTTTAGTAACGGAACCTTAAAATTGTTAATGAATGTATAAATAAAATAAATTCGTTTGGTTTACTTACTAACTGCAAGGGGTGAGCCATTCTGGACGAGAGCTCCTTTTAATGATTCATCATCGGGCGTATTAAAAGATTGAGCAGCATTTACTTTGACTTTGACTTTGCTGGCGTCAAAGCGACAGGTCGTTTTATCTTTTTCGATATATGGATAATCTGCCTCGGACATGGATCCTTGGTTACTTGCTACGTAACTAAACAGACAAAAGCAAACGGAAAATCAGCAGCGAACACATGATTTACATACATAATATATACCGATTGAATAACAAAATCAATTTTTTCACACTACGTTCTTCTTTTTTATTTCGTTGGAACTTGGAACATAGACGTCAAAGTAGGTAGTATTGCTATTTATTATGCGTTTTGAATTAAACGCAATTTAAAAACGACTAATACGAACTGAGAATGTGTGGTCAATTGACGGTTCCGGTCAGCGTCGACAGATATCGGCCGGACAGTCCAACACACATCATGTGGAGGCTCATACTGATGTCTCATCACACATCAGACATCACTCATCGGCGGTGTATAGTAGGTAACGGGTATGTAACTCTGGAACTTACTTTATGACTTCATAGGCGTGACCACCATGACAAGTTGCCGAACTCATGCAATCTAGAATTTGCTGCTCTGAGAGTGACACTAGTTGGCCCGTCTGTTTGGCGTGCACGCCTTCAATATTTCCTGTAAACAAGTAAGCAAAACATTAAAAAAAACGTGTTTTGGATTAAAAGCAAGTGGTCCATGAGGAGGTTTTCAGGTTTATTTCATAGTTATTTGGTTTACAAGGGAGCAAAGTTGTTGTTTAGCTCTCGTGCTAATATTGATACCCGAGTTAGCGAATGATTTTGGAATTGAACCAAAAATTGGTTCGAAAAGTGGAATTTTGCTACCAAGTGAAACACAACTTACCAATAGCGGCAAAAATGTAGCAGGATCCACAAGGGTTTTGATCTTTTATTTCTGTTACCAATCCCTGCGTACTGTAGTCAAGCTCATCTGGCGCATTTACGATAAATTCCCTTTTCACCTCTGTTAATGGCATTGTATTGTTCATTTTGGATGGATCAACACATGGTGGAGTATTTTCTTGGTCCGCAAATTGATTGATTATAAACCCACTGTTTTCATATTGACTGTTTGCGTTCCATTCGTTAAGTTTTACCAAGTTTCTCTTAAATATTTCAAAACGCATGCGGAACTCTTCGGCACTTACGTATTTTCTTTCGTATTTTTTTATAAAATCAGCGAATAATTCATCAGCTTTATCTAGGTCATACTGTGGGTATGAGCCCAGTGTTGAGCTGAAAAATAAGAACAACGCTAAAATGTTCACACAGTACATGGTTAACATGTAGTTAAGTGAAGAGTAAACAAATGCGTTCGTCTTATATACTAGTTTTTCTATCAGTCTAACATTTTTGGCATATTTCTTTTTTACAGTTTTGTGTTATCTTTAAGTCTTTAATTACCTAAATTCCATTTAGTAAACATGTTTGACGTAGGTACATTTTATTGCCATAAATATTTAGCGTACCTATTGCTTATAGCGTGTATTTATGAGCAGGTAATAAATATAATATTGGCAAGTTCAGAATGCATCCGTTTACTTACACGTGTCTTTTTTGCTTGAAGGTCATTACTATTTGTAATACATTTTTGAAACTATAACTACCTACTTACTTTGATTGGCGCGATGTCCCAAAATGAGTCTTGGCAGCCTATACAAGGAGCCCTACATTCTACCCGGTCCTGCGCGGATTCACGCCAGCTTTCACTGTCTGAGCTCACGGAGATTTACCTCCACTATCCGCCCACCGATACTTAGGATGACCGACATACGGGTGTGACTTGTATCACGAGCAAATAATTGAAACATAGATTATACCCCTCAAACGGTGACACTTTTATTCAACTACTTTTAAATATTACGAAGTCTTTAGATTTCCTATTTTTCATACAAAATAAATATATCTTCAAATTGTGATTCACGTTGCTTGTCAGTTGTCAACTTGTCACGCCTTAAAAATAACAAAATTAGCAATACATTCTGCCTTAGAATAAACTTTAAAGTGTAATAAAAATTAAGACAAGTTATTTTTAAAAGTCGCGGAGAAATGTTGGTCAGTATGAGAAGTAGAGATAAGGTATACCTAGTTTTTTGGAGTATGGCGATATTTTTGCCAAAATCTTTTTTTTCTGATAGCAATCTTTCCATTCGCAAAATTTACCAATCGTCTTTTTCCTGTAGCTTATATTTACCAATCGTTGTTTTTTTCTGTAGCTTATTCCCTGGTTTCTTTTTTTTGCAGTAGTAACAATCCCATTCTCATAAGTTCCCAATCTTTATGTATCCGGATTGATAATATCCCATTCTCTTTTGTTCTTAAAAGCCCCGTTTCTGTTCGCATTGTTTCTTGAATCTTATAATTATTTTGGGTGCCTTCTTGCTAGCACTGTTTACGTATTTGTAAGAAAGGGATAAAACATAATTTAACGAGATCAGGTCCGTAAAGTTTTATGAATAAGGGGGTCAGAGTGGATTATAGATAAATAAAATATGCAAAAAAAACCGGCCAAGTGTAAGTCGGACTCGCGTTCCAAGGGTTCCGTACATCACCCAATTTTTAACAATGTATTTTTTATATGTAAAACGCGAGTGAATTGCCGTTAAAAAACCCGTAGGGGTCGGATCAACAACTAAGTAATTAGTCCGACTCACTCTTGACTACATATTTCTAATAGATTTTCCTGTCATCTATAGGTTAAGACCTGGGAGATATAGGGGGGGGGGGGGGGGGGCATGGTAATTTTTTGCCTATTTTCTTGAATTACTTCTAAACTGTTTATTCTTATAAAAAATAAAATTATAAAAAATATATATTAGAGATTCTCACAATGAGCTTTTTCATGTGATATGTAACACAAACTCTTTATTTTTTAATTTTCTCATTTACCCCCAAAAGTGGCCCCCATGTCTAAAATTAATTTGTGTACGTTACATGTCCGTCTTTGGATCACAAACTTACATATGTGTACCAAATTTCAACTTAATTGGTACAGTTCCGGAGAAAATCGGCTGTGACAGTAGACAGACAGACAGACGCACGAGTGATCCTATAAGGGTTCCGTTTTTTCCTTTTGAGGTACGGAACCCTAAAAAGTAACGATATCAAAAATAAGACAACCCACACATAACTATTGGAATTGCAACTCTAACAATAAGTATGTACCTAAGTACTTATAGATTTCACCAAATTAAAAGTGCGTCAAGGAAAAAAATAGGCTAGAAAAAATAATATTCGAAAAAATATAGAAGAGAAGCTAAGCTATTGTCAAGAAAACATATCGGTAAAATATGCTAATGGAATTATCGCATTCGGTAAAAATAGATACCAACAAAATAAACTTCGGCAAAACAAGCGAAAGGAAACAAAACGACTGGTAAATTTTGCGAATGGAAAGATTGCTATCAGAAAAAAAAAATTTGGCTAAAATGTCGCCATACTCATTTTTTGCTCGTATTACAGGCCACACCCGGTATTATAAATAAAGAATTGCTTTACATACTATTGCTTGCTTAATATAACTAAATATACGTTACTTACTGCTTACTGCTAGCCTTTCTCCGCAGACCCTTTGTCTGGTTGCCCTTGGCATAGGCGTCTCCCATATTCCTCCACGCGTCACTGTCCAGAGCCTGTCTTCTCCACAAGGCTCCAGCCACCTGCCTATGCTGCATAATTGCATATGCCTAAAAATACGTACTCTACATCTACAGTGCCATAATTTGAAACCGAATGCAGTATTCAACTATTCAGCTCTGAAATCCTTTAGAGCAGCTCTCATCTTGACTCAATTTGTGCCGATTTGAATCTCAAAGATTTCGAATTTAAGTTTCCGTATGCCTCAGAGTTCTTGTTTTGGTGCAAGACAAAAGTGTAAGCGATATTTTTTTATACTACGTCGGTGGCATAATAGCATACGTCCCGCCTGATGATAAGCGATCGCCGTAGCTTATAGATGCCTGCAGCCCCAGCCGATCCTTTTAAAACCCTGTACAGTCTTTTTTCCACACAGTCAGACGCGGTACGGACACGCTTGAAAGGCACATTATTACCGGGAGTGTCGACGGACGAAAGAGGGCGTGCACCCAGTAGATGGTCAGATGTGGTCTTAAATATTACCCAGACTTCGCACCAGGCAACGATGCAAAAGGCTGAAGATCGAGAGGCCTGGAGAGCAGTGGTAGAAAGAATAACCCATAAGAGTCACGTCCCTCAGACATGAGGTCAAGACCACGAGGAAGAGACAGTCTTTTTTTGAAGAACGCTATCCTGTAGCCCCTTGATAAAACCTCGGCAAGGAGCTGATTCCATAGCCGAAGCGTCCGCAAGCGATAATTTTTGACAGTCTTATTTTAACTGTCTTAGCAGTAATTTCGAATTGTTTTCGAACAACAAAACATTGACGTAAAAGCAGTTGAATCATGTTTTACTTTTTGAATTCCGCGCATAATTATGTATACTTGGCCTTGTTTAGTTTTTTTAATGGCCAGCTGTAAACATAGCATGGTTATTGCGCAGAAATAATTAATGTTGAATTATTTAGACTAAGCAGAACCACCATGGTTTGTCTACGAAGAGTACGAAGATATATCCGCCTCCATCCTAGTCGGTATCGGCAAACACTGCCTGCGAAGCAGGAGGTCTCAGGTTCGAATCCCGGTAAAGGCATTAAGGATGACTCACGTTAAACCGGGCCGTGCCCGGGCCGAGGTGTCCGACATGTCATTTTCTATGACGGCTGATCGGTGATCACGTGGTGCTTTCCATAGAAAACGAAGCCCTGGCCTGATCCCGGCCCGGTCTAGCGTGGGTCATCCTTTACTAGTCTTGGACAAATTTCTCATAACATGAGCCGCTCTGTCTTAGCACGCAATATTGAATGCATACCCTTTGAAACGTTACCGTACGAGAATCTGCCTCCATTGGCTCCATTATTGACCAGAGCATAGCTGACTTTACAGTTATATTACAATTTTGGATATATTCTCTGTAAACATAAAATAGGGGTCATATACGAAAGAAAGTGACCTTGCCTGTAGTGCCCTGTGTGGCTACCACCAGTTTACAGTTGGGCACTGACATAAACGCTAACGTAATTTACTTTCTATGCATCTCGCTCGTACTGCAGTGATCATGACATATTACTGCGAGCGATCTCGCTCGCATCTGTATAGAAAGATTAGAAAGTAAATTACGTCTAGAAGTTGGCGCATGTTGGCGTGTTGATACTGTCAGTGACTCATGGTACGGATACATGGCTGGGATCGAACCAGCGTCTTCTGTAATCGCGGCAAACGCCATAACTACACGCCACTCGAGTCATGGCGATATAGAACGAAACTTCCAGTAGGAGTTAGGTTATTTTCAGTAGATAAGTACAGCATAAAAAATTGGTTAGGGCGTACATACATATTTGGTGGTATGTTAGAAGATAGTTAAGAAACTTTGCAGCCACGTAGTGGGTAACATAAAAGTTACCTACTACTTTAATTCATAAAAAGTATATGATTCAAAACTGTAACGTGGTCACACGTGGTACACAGTAGATTACAAGGAATGATGTTGAGTGCTACCGTTCGCCAACAAACTGTCATGCAGTTCGGCGAAAAATATGTCTAATGAATATTGTTGTGTATTTTTTTATATTGAGTAAAATAGATTTTAAAAAAACATATATTTGTGCACTAGAGAAGAAAAACTTGCTCTTCTGTTAAGACTATATTTGGCTAATAGAGGAATACTTTTCAACTTCTAAAATTATAACTACCTACCACTGTTTCCCTTATACTATTCATTATCCATCCTCTCATTCAGTCTATTTCCCATTCAGTAACACTGATGGCTAACCAGAGCTATCCTTACAATCCAAAACGGCCATCTAACTTACCCATTCATATTAACTTACGACCTTCTTGTTCTGATCAGCAACTGATTAGGTCGCATCCACACTGACGTCACGCGGCTAATGAGGATGGAACCTCGGGCGCGGGATGTGGACAATTAGTGCGGTCATAACAAATCCCCGGGAAGCTGATCCTGTTGTTTAATGGGTTCCGTGGAGTTGTACAGTCAGGATCGATAGAAGCGGGTGAAACAACGCTTCAAAAGTATCCGCCATCCTGAAATCCTGAATAGAGTCAGACCAAGAAGATTCTGCAGAGATTTTGACAGCACACGCAGTGCAAGTGTTATTTATACGTTATAATTTCATTGAAGTTTGACGTTTAAAATAACACCTGCTGCTGTCAAAATCTCTGGACTTTTCTTGGTCTAGCTCTACTACATTTCGCGTTCTAAAGTATATGTCACAGTCTAATTGTTCTATATATAGACACGATCATTTACTACAACATTGCTCCGAGCAATTATTAGGGTTGACACAACTTGACGTCCTTTTGCGTGCACGATCACAGATAAGGTAATGGCTAGAATTTTGACAACCCTAAATAGCCGAAAGGGATAGTGCCATACATTAGAAAGGGACAGCATGATTCGACCCTGAACCGCTGTTCACTATCCCTATCCCATGGCACTATCCCTTTCGGCTGTTTAGGGCCAAACTTCGGTTTTGTATTGGGAGTGTATTTTCTGTACGGTAGTACTATTACTTATTCTGTGATACAATCAACAATATATACTTCCAGTAACTTCAGCATCGTAGGTATACTTAAACCAGAGATATATATAACTCCGTATAAGATAAATAAAGTCTAAGAAAAAAACGTGCCTCGGACGGCCAAGGAAAAGTCATTCTCGAATAGATGGCGCCATTACCTTTGGCCTATTCTCGGCTAGATGGCGTTAACGACACCGTTTGGTATTTAACAATTTTAACACATATCAGTGAAAGAACATGGGTCAGTATGGAACAATAAAAAATAAGAATCATTTATCCGTAAACATATTTTGATTATTTTATACATTTTCAATTTTATTTTAAGTTTTAATCGTGTGTCGATAGATGGCAGTAAATGTACCGTGACTACAAAATTGACAATGACAGGACCCCTCTATACTATCTATTCTCTTTGCTTAAACTCATGGCAAATTTAATGTTAATCCGTAACACTGTACGACACACGCCCCATCCATCGAACACTTCGATTTTGGAGCTAAAAATCTCATTACTCTAACTACGAAGTCGCAGCTGCTCCGTATCTACTAAGAAATTGGCCCGTCCGTTCGTCCGTCGATTGGCTGAAATCACCGATCGATGCCACCTGGGGCTGATGAGAGATTCATTTTGAATGCATGTCAGAGGAAGGCAGATTCCGGAAATTTTGCTTCCTGGTTGAAAACAAAATCTAAGGGAGTAAGAAGGAAGATTTTTTATATGTACAGTACGCAATATTATTAGCTTATCACTTTTGCATACAAACTTCTACGAGTATGCAGGGGAGGGTTATTCAAGTTTCCTCGTTTTTTCCTCTAACTTTTTACCTCTTATCTGTGTGTGATAAGGATCCAGACCGAATTTTCAGACATCTTGTTTTTTTATTTTGATAAAAATTTTGTCTGCTCTACCTATACAACACAACCGAAGTTTGAACACACATATGAATGGTCTCACTATAACATTGGGAGAATACAATACCTATATCCGCTCTTAGACTATTTAGACATGTATACATGTAAGTACTTACGTACTTTACAGTTCGAATTTTTAAGGCGTTCAAATGCTATCCACGTGAAATATTTTGGAAATTACCAAAATTATTTTTGTCCTGCCTTGAATACTTGTAAAACTTACTAAAACCGTCCCTACTTTTGGAAACTGTCTATTACTTGGATGTTTCTGCCCCCTTTCCTGCGTATCCTGTCGCTGCATCTGTATGAAGTTTTCTTAATCAATTAACTACATAATCGCTATACAATGTTCAGTAAAACAGCTCTACAAAGCAACAGCACAAAGCAGACAGCAAAAGAAGCAACTCGAACGCAGTGCAAAATTAAACACATGCTGCCCTCAAAAATTGCACTAATTGAGTTGCAGTTCTAGCAGAGATAACGTCCCATAGATTCCGCACGTGACCTTGATGACCTCAAAATCAAAAGGCACTCATGTGCTTTAAGTAGCACCACTTGCACCATCCCACTATCCCGGGGTGAACCCGTTAAACCGTTAACCCAGTGTCAAATTGTACTGGTAACCGTGGTAACGGGCTCAAAAGGTTAACCTCGGGTTAGTGAATGCTGCAAGTGGCCCTTAAGAGTCCTAAGCCGCACTGACTTGAACAGAACAAAGTTTCGTAGAAATTTGATATTAATTATGACATTTCCATACTTTCATTGCAAATAAAATGAGTTAGCTTGGTCGGACTCTATACATTTTTAACATCGTACGTTATTTTAAGTTAAGATGAGATTCGTTAGAGGACAGTCGTAACAGTCGGATGATCGCTACAGCAGCATTACCTACTGTTGCAGCGTTACTGCTGCAGCGCTGACGGGGCAGTGTCACTGACAAACTTCTTGATAAAATTAGTGAAATGTTATTAAAACCGAGCTAATATGAAGGAATACGGAAAGAAGCCCTGGACGGAATACAATTGACAATGTTTTACGTATGAAAAAATATTGTAAACGTGGGCGTGACGGCTTTAAATGCTCTTAATTCTCATACTTTCTGTTTTATACAGTACAAGCGAGGTTTGAATTGATTAATTGAACCTACGATTTTTTGACCACCACACATATATGAAAGGTTAAGTGATCTGTGAGTTTCAGTCTCCGCTAACCGGACTCGAATGAGACAGAGCAGAGTTGCTATTACAACAAATAACCGCTTTACCCCGAAATTGAATTACTGCTCGTATGTGGGTACACACGGGCCCACATAACGGACGGTAACGCAGCGTCAATTGTATGGTTCGGCTATGTTTCATGCATTGCAGCCGGCGTTTTAGCGGTACAGAATTTCGATTGATGCGCAGCGAACATTTTTTCTGCTATCCTTGTGTATTTAGTAGAGGAATATTTACGTCCTAACATTTTACCGCCTATGAACCTACGTACTCACTACGTACTAGCCTCTGCCTTCGCCTTCTGTCTTTCAATAGGTTCAATACCCGTTTTTTACTTGCCCCCGAAATAATTTTCAACCTCCAATGCCTTCCCTTGCATTAAACTAATATAATACGACAATTTAAGACATTGCCTTAAGGGGAGAAGGAGGCTTTTGAGGCACTTCTTGTACGCTATAAAATGTTTTGTTGACTGACTGTCAAAGATTCATTCATGGATTTCTGTATGATTAGGCAATAAACATTCAAACATACAAATCTTTACATTAAATATACCTATTACTTAAGAACGGGTCACTCACATATAGCTGTGTTTCACGGAAGTTTTGTTATTAAAATGTTTACATTTACAGAAACGTGTGTATTGTTAAGTTTAAACCATCCCAATACAAGTACTGCGTACTGTGCCCTGTTTAGCAAAAGCTTGTAACTTGTAATACAAGTGGAAGTCTCTTTCTAACAAAAGCTGTCAAAAAGGGACTTCCACTTGTATTACAAGCTACAAGCTTTTGATAAACAGGGCACTGGTAGTGAGTGATGTGATTGTAGTCACTTCAAGGAGCGGTCTCGTCTGTATTTACATGCATTGTGTTTTTTACGCTACATTATGCGGGCAAAAATACGGTGTGGCCAGTTTTTTAACTAGGTTCTAATTACCCGTGTTTTACAGTTATCCTTGGCATTTATCGTAACCAAGGTTTTAATTGACACCCTATATCGTTATCCCTACCCTACCCTATATCGTTTTGTGAGATGAAGTACAATTACTTATTATAATATTGCTTATGTAAAATACAATTTTTATATTTTTTTCGATAGTTACTTTAGTAGTAAATTTATTGCAAAATGGTTCGGCTGTCTACTTTCGGAATAACTACCTTATGAATTTATTTATTTGGTGTGTTATAGTGTTAAACAAGTTATTTTTTTAACAAGGGAATCTAACAAAAGAACGAAACAGAACACAGATAATTATTTCAACACGAAATTAACTTATTTACGTAAACTGTAAAGGATGTACAGTCTATTACGCCGTAAATATTTAAATACCGATTTTCAAAATAAGACAAAGTGTTTTAATATAAAAATAATGAAACTTATTCTTTGGTAATAAACCAGCGGGTTATTACGCCGTAAATATTTAAATACCTATTTTCAAAATAAGACAAAGTGTTTTAATATAAAAATAATGAAACTTATTCTTTGGTAATAAACCAGCACTTACGCCGTAAATATTTAAATACCTATTTTCAAAATAAGACAAAGTGTTTTAATATAAAAATAATGAAACTTATTCTTTGGTAATAAACCAGCGGGTTATTACGCCGTAAATATTTAAATACCTATTTTCAAAATAAGACAAAGTGTTTTAATATAAAAATAATGAAACTTAAATTCTTTGGTAATAAACCAGCGGGTTATTAATGTTATCATTGGTTAATCTATGTTTCAATAATACTCATACCCAAACATTATCTTCCACAATTTTGTTTAAAATGACATTCTAATCACATACAACATGCTAATAACATCATCAACCATTATAACCCCCTTTTATTATCCTAATAACCCAATGGCTCTATTAACCCCTGAATTTTGTTTACCTAATAGAATAATGACCTGTCGTATAATAAATTGAGAGATTTCCATACCCGATAGTACGTTTATCATTTTAATACTTGGAGTGCCTTGGGGGTGCTATGACGTCATTAAGTAGCACGTTCATTTAACCAACTTATCTTTATCACTTGAAAAACCAATTGCCAAAGTAATGTCGCACTTACTCGTAAGAATATAAAAGCGTTATAACAATTTTGGAATGGTAAAGTTAAGTTTGGAAATTAACAAGTTGCAATGCAGTTTTGAAATTCAAAATCAAACGATTTAGAATTCTATTTCGGTGGATTAAGGGTAGTTTTATAAAATATCAACGGTAAATAGTATTATGTAGTGTCGGGAGCCATCAGAAGTTGACATAGGCAACGTGTTATTAAGTAGTGATACAAATAGGACGGTAGGCAATGATTAGGTATTTTATAACGCAGTTAGTTAGCCTTGTTAGGGTGTGTTTACTTGTGTTTATGATTTTTATGGGTATTTATTTAGTTCCTAAGAGTCTATCTAATTTTAATTTTTACCAAGCAGAAACGTCTGCGATCGATGCTATTAAGCTTAGAATTTTAAAAGTGGAAAAATTACTTGAAGACTTGAACTCACGGCCTCTGGATGGATGAGGTCTTGGTGGCTCAGATGGCAGGGCGCTGGAGTATCGATCCTGCGATCACTTCGCTAAGACTTGAATTGAACTAAGTCAGGTAGTGTCATTATAAACGTTATATTTTCAAAGTTTTTGAAGTGAAAACTTCTTTAGCGGCGCTGAGCACTTTTTGAGGTGGGGAAAAAATTATAAACTCGGGACAGCGTAACGCGTAACGCGTAAGGAGTCTCTCCTCTCTTTCTACCGCACGGCGAAAATGTATGTCTGAGCCTGCTGTTTCATGTAGGCGGCGCAGGGCGCTTGCGTGACTTAATTATGTCATGTGTGACGGACAATGTTATTCACCAAAGAACTTTAGTCATAACGTATCATAATCAGGTCAATTATTTAAAACTGGACTTTTATATTAAGCAATAAAGCTCAATGTTCTAATCTTGTACGGGCTGAAATACGAGGATCTCACAGTTACATTCTAACTTTATATCACTCCAATATAATTCAATAATTCAATAAAGTCTCATCTTGATGAAATCGCTGATAAAAGTGAACTCTAGTACTGGTGAATAAAACTCAAAATATCATGACCAAATATATTTAGATGCGAGGTCTGCAAGGTAACTTTACAATTTCTATTCGAATTTTAAACAATTAACGCTACAAATTTAAGTTCACTGGCCAGCAATTTCGGAACTAAAGTTTTTCAATAGAAAGGAGGATGGGTCAATTATACATAGTGCTGCAAACATTTTGTTCTAGTTATTGTGTTTTCACTTCTGTCGGCACTCCCGGAGTGCAACCCGTTGTTTTTTTATGTTAGCTTAGTTAGTCCGTCTCTACTTTGAATGAATCTTGTATGTTTATAAAACTGTTGTCAAATAATGATAAGTATATAAAAAAAAATATATTTAATGAATAATGACCTGTTGTCTAATGTAATAATGTCTTCTTCTGCGCGCCCGAGAGCGCCTCAATAATATAGGTACCCACGTCGCCCTTGTTCTGCTTAGAATGTGTTTTGCGGTTCCAAAAATAACGTACCTTTTAAGAACCACCCCGACGTGGTTGTGTCCTGATGAGGTGTCTTCTTTTGACGACACCTTAAAGGATACAGCAGAAACCATTTTAAATGTGTCCCTTTCTGATGACCAGTGGACCCAAGCTTCTCTGCCTGTACGTCATGGTGGCCTGGGTTTACGGCGCGCAGGGGACGTAGGCCTGCCAGCCTTTCTAGCATCAGCGCATGGGGTCATTGACCTTGTCTCTAAAATGTTACATTCCCATGGAGACAGGGCTACAATTCCCTTTGTTAGCGATGCGCTGGCAATATGGTCAGCTCGTTACCCAACTGCGACTGTGCCTGAGGCTCCGCAAGTGCAGAGAGCCTGGGATGATACGGGTGCCAGAAACACACTTGCCCGTCTCTTGAGTGCTGCTACGGGTGTGGATTTGGCAAGACTCCGGTCGGTGTCAAAGGTAGAAGCGGGAGCGTGGTTACAGGCTTTGCCTTCCCCTCATCTGGGAACACTTCTCGACAGTGACTCAATGCGTGTGGCTGTAGCTCTCCGCCTGGGCTGCGATGTTTGTATACCTCACAAATGCATCTGCGGCTCCACGGTGGAAGCTAATGGCCATCACGCTTTGAGTTGCTGTCGCTGTTCAGGGAGATTTCCCAGACACCACGCGCTTAACGACATCGTCCGGAGGGCCCTAATATCCGCGAACATACCGTGTGTTCTGGAACCACCTGGCCTCTGTCGCACCGATGGCAAACGGCCGGACGGGTTAACTTTGGTGCCCTGGCAGAAAGGAAAGTGCCTACTATGGGACGCGACGTGCGTCAGCACTTTCGCCGCCTCGCACCTAAACCGGACGGTGCAGACAGCAGGCGCTGCGGCAGAGCTGGCAGCGTTAAGAAAGCGCATAAAATACTCCGACCTTGAGGCGAATTATTATTTTGTGCCACTCGCCTTCGAGGTAACGGGGTGTTGGGGGTCTGACGCCATAGCTTTTATAAGGGAGGTGGGAGGTAGAATCAGGGAGAGGACCTCTGACGCTCGCGCGGGTTCGTACCTGGTGCAAAGGCTGGCCATCGCTATCCAACGTGGTAACGCGGCAAGTATAATGGGCACCTTTGCACCCGGTACAGCCCGCGGAGGCCTTTTAGATTAAAATATTTTAATATTTAGATATATTTAAGTTACTTTTGTATGATTATTTATGTACCATTAACCTTTTGTATAATAAAAATAATTGTTTTTAATGAATAATATTTTAAGTCCATTTTAGGCAGGTAAAGCATGTCCTGGATCTCTATCTTTTATAGTAATTCGGTTTTCATTTCAATTTCAATAAATATAATAATTTTACACGTCACATCATGAATATTAGATGACTTAATTTATTATATTTGAGAATTAATTTGTTCATTAGATTATTAGTAGAAATTTCGATTATCAAAATTCACTGTAGACCTTTTTTATTAGAGAATCTTTAGGGCCCTATCGCCTACATAATACAATACATATATATATATGTACGTAAGTTGGGTGAAAATGCAATATTATGGTACCATCGAGCTGATCTGATGATGGACACAGGAGATGTTTCGGTTTGTCAGAATTGTGTCCATTAGGGTTTCCTTTTGATAGAAAAGTACCTAGGTATGGTCAGCAATAAAAATTTGTACCCAACAAAAAGGAAATTTTTGAAAAAAAAAAAAATATATACCTTTTCATTAAGCAACCCTAAAACCCTGTATTTAGTACATGCCTAGTCTTAACGAGTTTGATTTTAATATGAGCCACGCAATTGACGAGTACAAACACACGGGCAATAATTCGAAAACGCCATAAAACTGGCGTGTGCTGGAAACCAAACAGTAATTTATTCCATTATTTAAAATACCGAAACAATGGTTGTTGTACGGCGTTCATTAAAAAATCTAAACTCAAATAGGTACGGCGGTACTATAGAAATGGGCGCAGGCGGTTCAAATTTAACGTGAGAATAGGGGATATTACTGCAATGTTCTGCCGCCAGAGTGCAGCACTACCGCCTCTAGTAAACTCATAGAGTAACTTATACATACTGTGACTTAAACTGTTTTTGACAAGTTTTCACAGACAATAAAATATGACATTGATGCATCAAGGCGGTTTGTTAACAAGGGCCTACCGCGAAACGCGAAAACCGAAATTTAGTTATCTGCCTCTTTATCGCTCGAATATGCAAGACTGATAAGGCAGAAACCGAACTTTCGATTGTCGTGTTTCACGGTAGGCCATGTGATTGGCCTAGTGACGCATGATGTGTCATTGATGATGTCACTGAGGTTTGTTTACTGTATGTGCTAGCGGTGCTACCTACGCAGAGTTTTCCCTAATATTCCCTATTGCTGCCGCTTCTTTCCATTAGTTCTCTACGCGACAACATTTCAATGTTCACCACGTAGATGGTTGGCAGTCCTTAGCTGTACGTTTCTCCAGAAACTTCCTGCCTCGCACAGCCAAACTGTGGCAGGCGTGGCTCACTCCGCGATTTCGTCGCTTTGCAACAGGTAGCTACAAGTACATCTCCACACCAATTTTGGTGGCTAGCCATAAGCCGCGCGTGGCGCTGTCGCCACCTAGCGGCCGTATCTGACTGTTCTGATCGTAACAGACGCGTTTTGTTAGAGAGTGAGTCTTCTGTACCTAGTACTATTATTTATTCTGTGACTGTGGACTGAGCTATCGCTCGCGGTATTTCCAGACCGCTACGACCTTCAAACTTTCAACGATCAAGATACTACCATCTTAAACACCAGCATCGCACTTGCAAGTCTTGCAACCCCTCTCCCTCTGGTGTTGCGGGTGTCCAAGGAAATGTTTGCAATTTTATAAGGGTTTCAATATTGTTAATTTATATTGATACTTATCGATAACTTGAATTAATTTCGCGCATATACATAATTGGACAGTTCCATTTGAAAATCGAATACTTGAATGCGTGAAGTGCATGGGGAACTAGTGACGACAAGGCATAGAGTGAGAAAAAAAGAATGCACTAGTTTGATCAGCGTAAAATTAATATGTAGGGTAGGGGTTTTAGGTATTCACATAAAATCTAATGTGAAAGCTAATAACCTAAAACCGAAGAGTATCTTGAACAAACTCGATAAAAATAAGTGTGTTGACTTTCTTTTGGAATAACTAACATTTCCAAATCAGAATGAATACTTCTGAAACTTAATTCGATCTATGAAACTTTGTGAACATAACGCCTACGTGTAAGTATAATATATTCGCAATTTACAAAAATAGCAACAAAAACGTATTGCACTCAGTGACCAGTGAGTCACATAACCATACATCAACAATTCACTTTTCTCTCGATAAAATATCACTCGCGATCGAACCAATCGTACCACCGCACCCACCCACGATAACTCCTCACACTAAGCAAACACATTTGTCCACGATTTCAAACTGTAAAACGCCACTGGCCACCGCTCCGCCTGTTATTACCGACAATATATCAAAATATTGTAAAAATGAGGGTAATTTACCCGTGTTTGCTCGTCGGGGTATTTACCCCGACGTGAGCTTTTAATATGGCAACAGTGACACGCACTGGTTAAAAGGAAAGGGTAGTTGTGTGGATTTTGGAAATTTAATGAGCTTACAGTGAAAAAGGTAGTTTTTATGATTCAGTATGTTATTCTATTTTTTTTCTGGTTTTTGATAGACACCTACAACTGGTGAGCGTTATTGGCCTAGGCCTGGTGACCGTTGCGAGGAAATTTAGGATTTTACCTTTTACGTTGTATTTTTTCCCTAGTCTTAAGTAATAAAAAGATTCTGTTATATTCACGTAGAAATTCGACCACAAAATCAGCACTCGCAGCAAAAACAAGCTTCGTTTTCTTTTCGCAGTAATAACTATTTAAAAGAACTCCTATAGGAGAAAAAAAGTGTCCTAAAATTTCCGTACATTTTTCAAACTTTCCTTTTTGTTACCGCCATACAAAGTATATGGGGAAATGGTAACACAATTGGAAAAAAACTCCGGGACATTTTTTTATCCCTTTAGGATCGAAAGAGCTCGTGATTCTGAGTAGAAATAACACAAAAGTGGCAAAAAAGGTCACAATATATAAAAATAGCAAAAAATAAAAAAAACGCTCAGTTACCGCCAATCAAATAACGCTAAAGATTTCTATTGGGTAGAGTATGTGCGTATGCCTGCCTGCGAAGCCGATGGTCCTGGGTTCGAATCCCAGTAAGGGCATTTATTTGTGTGATGAACACTAATATTTGTTCCTGAGTCATGGGTGTTTTCTATGTATATATGTATGTATTTATCTATATAAGTATGTATATCGTCGCCTAGCACCCATAGTACAAGCTTTGCTTAGTTTGGGGCTAGATTGATCTGTGTAAGATGTCCCCTTATTTATTTATGTAGGTAGAGTCCGTCTAAGATAATCATGTAAAGACTTGAATAAAATAAAGTGAGTGTCATTTTAAACATCTTATTTTAATAGAAATTTGACATGCATTGTGACATTGCCACACTCTGTCATTGCTAATGGCACGCAGAGTTAGGGCTGATTTAGACGATGCGAGAACTCGCATGCGAGTTTCATTACATTGCGGGTATTGATCGGTCGGTTGAATTGGACGTAACCAACAGTCCGCAATGTAACTAAAATCGCATGAGAGTTCGCGCGCCGTCTAAATCAGCCCTTAAGCCGACCACTAACTAACAGGCCGCCGGACGATATCGGCCTGTCAGTTAGAACAAAAATTTGACAGCGCCGAACAACTGACAGGCCGATATCGTCCAGCGGACTGGTAATCAGTGGGCCCCTTTAGCAATTAAGGTCCTCGCTAGGTCCGACTCTTACCTTTATCTTATTAACAACGCAGTTACAGTTATTTAACTGCAAAATAAGGAAACATTATAATTACTCATCAATATATTAATTAAGATAACTATAATTATGTTTAATTATGTTTAATCCACGACACGCGAACAGGGAAAATGACAGTTGACGTGACGTCAGTCAGATTAGAGCTTAAGTGGTGTGTCGTGATTACATATGTCATGTCTGTCACAGGTATAATTATACTTACTAGGAGACTCCATTAACTGTATTGTTAAAACGAAACCTTTACCTAAATATATAATAATTTTCATTTTCATGTAATTATTACCTATTGTAAATTAATCATGTAGACCACTCTATAAAATTAATAAAATATGAAAATATCTTATTAAGAAATGTATGTTTGTTTTAATGACATTAACTAGACAAATGGTATAACACTTTAAACTCTCGCGTTTTGTGCACAATATTTAATTACCTACACAAACGGGTCTACCGCGATATAATTTCACTGTTTTTCCTTTTCATTTGTTTTTGCTGGGACGTCAGTCTTTCCGTGACTACAGCTGGTGCAACTCGGCTGAAACGTCGGAATTTAAGGTAAAAACAATGAAATTATATCGCGGTAGACCCGTTTGTGTAATTAGATATGTAGACTTGGTGGAGGCTAAGCCAAGCCGTTATTTTTGTACAAAGAGGTCAAACTAATCTTCAAATAGGAGGCAGAAGATTGGCCGCGGAGCACTGAAACGTATGACGTCGAAAAGAAAAACGTTTACATCTGAAACCCCAGTTACTTTACTTTGTTTTTTTTTTATTCCTTTATCTTTATTCCTTTGTATTTTTTTGTTATTTCTTTAACTGCATGTATTTTTTTATTTTGACGATGCATGTTGCAGATAACGTATGTGTAAATGCAGGTTTTTTTTACAATACCTATTGTGGCTGAGTTTTTGTAAGATGACGAAGCCTGCACTGTGGATCTGAAGGCTATTCTTTTGAAAGTGGCTCAGTCACAACAGAACTAAAAAAAATTGCTATTAAAAAATAATAAATTGACAATTCAATTAATATTAAGTGTACACTAACTAACACACCTAGTTTTTTAACTGTTACGAAGTACCATAGAGAAAAAAATACATAGAGTGCTCACTCCATACATCAGTTTTAGTACCAAAACGACTATTATTTTCGTAGTCGACATCTAGTATCGAGTAGCGGAATTATCAGTACTGCTACTTGACAATAGATGTTCCGATGACCGAAAAATTTTCCGCTAATATTATAACCGGATTAACCGGAACTCTATTTTCAACTCCTTCTTATAATATTAGTTGTAAATTGTTGTTCAATACAATTTTCGTGAGTCGCGACACGAGAGAATTCTAGTATCAAGAAGCGGTACTAATAATTTCGCTACTCGATGCTAGATGTCGACTGCGAAAATAATAGTTGTTTTGGTATCAAAACTGATGTATGGAGTGAGCACTCTATTCTTACTATATTTCTCTTTGGCAGTACAAAGCAAACGCTACGTTGTTAAAGCAATGTCCTCAGCTCCCCAGGGCCTGTCACTGTCACATTCTACCACTTTTTAAACAATGTTTTTCGTTCGAATTCCCATTAGAGATTGCTAATGAATGACTTGTTGCCGAGTGACGTGAGCCCATAATTACCCTTGTTTGGGCGCAGTCGTTGCAACGTTTTAAAATCACTATTAATTATGAAAATATTGGTCTGGGTTAAAGAGTTTTGATTTGAACTTTAGTTTTTATCCGGCTTAGAGCATTTAGTAACTGGAGACGTCATGGCTGTCATTTTCTGTACGAAACAGTCTGCCGATTTTTGCGGGGGAGGGGACGTCATCAAATGTATTGCTGTTTCTACATGATTTGTACTTACGTAACGTACAAATAGCCATGTCAGTCC
The DNA here is from genome assembly GCF_910591565.1 of Cydia splendana. Taxonomy (NCBI): domain Eukaryota; kingdom Metazoa; phylum Arthropoda; class Insecta; order Lepidoptera; family Tortricidae; genus Cydia; species Cydia splendana. The sequence continues at coordinate 20,186,662 of NC_085964.1, read as the reverse complement.
ATACAAAAGTTTGCACAATTGTGCAAGTTTTTCGGCAGAGGGGTATTAAGCTCTTAAAGGCGACTCCAGTTATCTCTAAGTTATCCGGCTAATTATTTTAACCCCTTACCGCTGTAAGTTCCTGCGGTCTTTTTATTCCTAGTATAACAATATGGTAACTTTTTTGGTACATAGGTCATGGTAAACAAATTCATAAGAAAAAATGCTGATGTCATTAAAAATAGAAACTAATCAAAAATAGAACTGAAACTTTGAGTTATCCTATGGATTTCTTACCATATTTTTATATCTACGAGTGTGGCCAATAAATATCTAAACCTTATTAACATGAGAAAAACTCTTTGTCTCAAATACACCAAATACCGATATGTTTCTGAAAGTATTTATTATAGGACATCATTTTGAGCCGGGAAAATAGTAAATAAGAAAAAAGTGTCTACAAACGAGTCATGCACATTTTAATCGATTGAACCAACTAATATTTTACGAGCAACACTTACATGGCCACAAAGCTCAATCAATCCGCAATAAAAAAAACGCCACTAAAAATAAAACCGAGTTAAACTCACACAAACGTCGTTTCCCGTGGATTTAAGAAGTTAAGTTTAATAAAGAGGACGTAAAATTAATTATCCAATCGTTTTTAGGCTGGAAATTAAAAAAAAACGGCCGTCAACGCCCGTATCAGACAACCAACTTAGTCTAGTCAGTTGACAATGCAACTTCAACAACGGGAGTGTGAAGAATGCGTATATGGTTCGAAATTCGGTCGACGGCAAAGTGTAACTTTGTGGTGTTGTCGCAATTGGATCGAAAACAATAAAAATCGTAAACCCCTGATGGTTTGTTGATTGAGAAAGATGACTGGGTCTCTGTGAGAACTTCTACGCCAGATTACGGGGGCCGTTTATAGCTGACGACTTCGGTTTTAATGTTTCGTACTTCATTGGGGTATTAAGTTAATTAAAAGGGTTAATGATGTGACTCATCTGTGATTGTCAAATGATGTAAAAGTTTTAGGGCAGTTAAGTCTCTAGTCCGTTCTGCTTATTTGTTATATAATGTAATATGAATCAGTAGTAGGCAAAATTGATCTTTTATTATACCTTTAAGCCGACCACTGACTAACATTACAGTCCGCCGGACGATATCGGCCGGTCAGTTGTTCGGAACTGTCAAATTTTTGTTCTAACTGACAGGCCGATATCGTCCGGCGGCGTGTTAGTCAGTGGTCGGCTTAAAGCCTATGTTTTTCTTCAGGAGGAAACCTCCTATTGCAAGAAGATTTGGACTGTAGTTCTTTGGACCACCTTTGAATTCTTCGTTGGTACGTTTTTTCTCGATGTTTTGCTCGCCATTAAATAACAAATTTTATTTTCCAGTAGGTACTTGTAACTGTCTCGTGGAATGTATAATTTAAAGGGCTTTGGACAATCCAGTTCCACACGTGCTTTAACAACCGGTTACGGTTACAAGCACTATTTCCCAAACTGCAAAATTGAAACTTATAGCTTTAGAAATTGAAAAAAAAACTGTGCATCGATTGCATACGTACCAGGGTGTGTAGACAACATGCAAATCGTTTACGCTCCGTAGCGAACGAAACGCAACTGTCACTTTCGCACTAATATTGAAGAGTGATAGAGAGACACAAAGCGTTTCGTTATCGTAGCCAGGGGTGCGAAACTCCTCACTTCGGGCAAACTCGGCTCCGTTCGGCTCAGCATTGCTCCGAGCAATTATTAGGGTTGACACATATTGACGTCCCTTTGCATGCACGACCACAGATAAGATAATGGCTTGAAGTTTGACAACCCTAAATAGCCGAAAGGGATAGTGCCGGACAGCATGATTCGACCTTGAACCGCTGTCAAACTTCGGTTCTGTCGGAAGTTTCCTTTCTGTACGGCAGTAGGCATAGTTGTTCGATTTGTAGCTGGCTCCGAATAGCTAATCCTTTGTCTATTGTTAAGTAAGACCGCAGGTGCTATTATTACCTCGGGGGCAGCTACAAATCGAACGACTATACTATTATTTATTCTGTGTCGTAGCTCAAGCGACGGCTACGCACCCTGTAGTATACTGTAAATGTCACCGACCGAGTCGTGTGAGTCACTCATTAGACCCAAGCTGAGCTTTAATCAGCGAGAATAACAAGTAATTAGTTGATCTGGAGCGGAGTTGAGTCAACTTTCTCGGCGGCCGCCTTTGACTGTTTGACCGGAGGACGGATATTGTGGTTTGAATTTAGAAGATTGGAGTTTAAAGAGTTTGTGCATGTTTCTCAATCTAGAGAAATTATTTTACTTAAGGTACGTATGGGGTATAGCTATACCTGTTTAATCTAGCCAGAAAAATCTAGAGGATCTTTCAAGATAACATGATATAGAAATCTAACAAGACCTTTTTTTCAGTGTTATTCAATGTATTTCATTTCATTCGATTTTTACAGGAATATGAAAGCGCTTTCGTTGATCTGTAACGTAATAGACATGATTCCGTTCCGACGCAACATACTAAAACAATGTGTTTCTAGAGACGAGTAGTTTATTAATTCCATTCTAAACTCCCTTATCACTGGCATCACTGTCATCCGAATGAAACCATTCATTTAGGAAGACAAAAGGGTGAATGCACGTTGATAAAACGCAAACATATTGCTAAAACATCTTTGCTTTTACCGTCTACAGTACGCGGCATGCCTCCACTTCTCATTGCAAAACCACCTTTATCTGTGCACTCTTAAAGTTCTCCTCAATGTTTTTGAGTAGGTGTAAAATTATAGTTGTTAATTGAACACGGGAGCCCGCATGTCATTATTAACACTTAAAATAAGTATAATTATTTCGATTCATCAGATTGCTTATTAAGGGCGCTTGATGAAGTAATCAGAGAGTGATATTTTGAGTCTCTGATGTCATTCATTAAGTAATGCTGTCAGTTAGTTTTAAATAAAAATTACTATCAAGTTATCAACTCACAGTATTTTGTCGTATAAAAGTGATCTCAGCTTTTGGTGCAGTATTTACAAAAAAAAGTTGTCTTAATAATTGCGGCGCGTGGTCAGCCGATCAGCTATCATCTTTAGTTGTTCAATAGTTGTTCTGATTCTTAAGAGAACGAAATTAGGATTTTTTATATTTTAATTCAAACTATAGATTACAAGACTATATAATAGTGGGGCAAACACAAATAAATGTCTCTCCTCTCTCCCCAAACTTAGTTTAGACATGTTGTAATTTACGTAGGAATCTTAGTACTTAGAAATCATTAACTTTACCAAGTGTTAAATGCGACCACCACCGTAATTAGCATTATAGATCACAAAGTTTTTTAGAGCACCGCACAAAACTGTTCGCGGTGCTCTTATGGGATCACTTCGGTCTTGCAAATCGGTTATTTTTTTTTATTTGTGAGCATTGGTATTGACTTTTATTGGGTCTATAACAGATGTTCCAACGATTCACACCTACCGCCATCAATTAAAATTATGAATCGAAACAAAAAATCCTAACCCGCATTTTAAAGTAATCTCCAGAATCGTTAACGAATCAAATGTTTTAGCAATTTACGTTAACAGACTTTTTTACCAATCCGATGGCCGATAAACTGTCGTTTGTATTAACAAAATGGCCGAAATAGTTTGAAGTATGTTGGTGGATACGTCATTTTGTTTCTGTGTCGTTGTTTGCGCCCGCATGTGCTCACACGCAAGCTGACAGAAAACGCGTTGAGGGCATTTTGTGTGGACGTATTTTGATGGAATGAGTGAATAAGGAACTTGTTTAGGAAACATAATTAATCCAACTGCTCTTGAGGATGACTCACGCCAGACCGAGCCGTGTGCCGAGGCGTCCGACATGTCATTTTCTATGACGGCTGATCGGTTATCACGTGTTGCTTTTCATAGTAAACGAAGCGCCAGAAGTTCCGGCTCGGCCCCGGCCCGGTCTAGCATGAGCTATCCTTCGTAATAGGTAATGCTCGCTGGGGCAGAATGGTTATTGAGTGGCGACCGTGAACCGGAGGAGGCTTCCAGAATACTGGAAACTTCTAAAGAATTATAGATTCTTCTTCTATCTTCTAAAGAAGATTTAAGGGAACCGTATTATGAAAACATGTGGAGAACCATTAATATGTTATTACAAGGTATCTATACCTAGAGTCAGACCAAGATAACTCTGCAGCGATTTCTCCAGCACAGACGTACCAGTATTATTTTAAGCGTCAAGCTTCTATGAAATTATGACGTTTAAATAACACTTGCACGTCTGTGCCTCAAAAATTGTTGCAGAGTTATCCTGGTATCTACTTACGGTATTACCTACTTCCGAAATCTGTTCAGCCGTTTTGTGTGAACAGTGATTTGCAAAATCTACGGACGACTTCGCCATTTTGAAGTTCATCCGGAAATCCTATCAAATCTTACAAGCCAAGCCGGATATAATCGTATGTATGTCTCTTTTATCATATTTACATTTTTGATTGTTAGACTATACCGGGTGTGGCCTGTAACACGAGCAAAGAATTAAAACATAGATTGCCCATACAACCAAATCCAGTCGCCGTTACGACGCGGTGTTGACACATCTTGTGTCGACACCGTCTGTTTCGGTCACAATTCCAGTCGCAGAGTCGTCGCCGTGTCGACACAGTTACCAGAAATGGGGAAGGGTCGACACATGACACAAAGTGACATAAAGTGTGGTCGCCGTGTGCACACATTGTTTCGGGTTTGCGACTACTTTATGCCAAAATCATTCGTTCATTCGTTCATTTTGTTCCTGTCAAATGGAAACTGTCAGATGGAAAAATACTTAAATAAAAATAAGTGACATTAATACGCCATCTCTAAAACGGATTACAAGACGTAATTATATATTGTTTGCATTTATATTACAATATGACTTAAATTATTATGGGGAATTAAACTGCTCGAGTGATTTGATAAACTAAGTGTAATATAATCAACGCGCCACCACATTGTTTTAGTTTAGCCGGAAATGAAATTGTTTACTTCTCAGTGCCTGTGTTCATAACTATATTATTTGAAGCATTTTTAGTACTTCGATGCGTATACTATACTTAAATAACAGAAATAACGCTTAACATACTACGAAACTTGTTAATTATGATGTATAAATATGGTTTAAGGCTGAGAAATATTGCAGTCACAAAGTAGTTGCAATGTTTCGACTTTGTGTCGACTCTGTGTTGACACATGACACGCGCTGTCAAAAGTAATAACAAAGTTACTGGATTTGCAAAATGGCTCCTTGTGTTGATTTGTTTTCAGATATTCTCAAAGTGTAAAAATGCCGTGGTCAGAGATGGGCATTAATCGATTAACTGTTTATTCGACTAATTAATGGAATAAAAAAAGTTAATTCTCAAATTTTAATCGCGATTAGTTTAGTCGACCTAACATAGATTGAAATTGAATTAATCTGAATATTAATCGAATAAATTATCGATTAAATCTCGATTGAAAGTTGACAGGGGGCCATTTTTGTACGTAAAAATAATAGAAATGTCTTGCATGCAGATGGTAGCAAAACACTTTGTCATAAAAGTCGAGATGGGTGTCGATATATAGGTTTTAGGGAGTGCCGATTTCGAAAATAATGACCATTTTGGAATCCGAAATGGCGGCCATGCACTGTGTCATAAAAGTCGTCATGGGTGTCGTTTTATACGTTTTAGGGGGCCCCAATTTTGAAAATGATGACCATTTTGGAATCCAAAATGGCGGCCATGCACTATGCCATAAAAGTCGTCATGGGTGTCGTTTTATAGGTTTTAGGGGGCGCAGATTTCGAAAATGATGACCATTTTGGATTCCAAGATGGCGGCCATGCACTATGTCATAAAAGTCGTCATGGATGTCGTTTTATAGGTTTTAGGGGGCCCCGATTTAGAAAATGATGACCATTTTGAAATCCAAAATGGCGGCCATGCACTATGTCATAAAAGTCGTCATGGGTGTCGTTTTATAGGTTTTGGGGGGCGCAGATTTAGAAAATGATAACCATTTTGGATTCCAAAATGGCGGCCATGCACTATGTCATAAAAGTCGTCATGGGTGTCGTTTTATAGGTTTTAGGGGGCGCAGATTTCGAAAATGATGACCATTTTGGATTCCAAGATGGCGGCCATGCACTATGTCATAAAAGTCGTCATGTATGTCGTTTTATAGGTTTTAGGGGGCCCGCTTTCGAAAATGATGACCATTTTGGAATCCAAAATGGCGGCCATGCACTATGTCATAAAAGTCGTCATGGGTGTCGTTTTATAGGTTTTGGGGGGCGCAGATTTCGAAAATGATAACATTTTCAATTTAAAAATGGCGGCAATGCACTATGTCATAAAAGTCGTCATGGATATCGTTTTAAAGGTTTTAGGGGGCGCAGATTTCGAAAATGATGACTATTTTGGATTCCAAGATGGCGGCCATGCACTATGTCATAAAAGTCGTCATGGATGTCGTTTTATAGGTTTTAGGGGGCGCAGATTTCGAAAATGATAATATTTTCAATTTCAAAATGGCGGCAATGCACTATGTCATAAAAGTCGTCATGGATATCGTTTTATAGGTTTTAGGGGGCGCAGATTTCGAAAATGATAACCATTTTGGATTCCAAAATGGCGGCCATGCACTATGTCATAAAAGTCGTCATGGGTGTCGTTTTATAGGTTTTAGGGGGCGCAGATTTCGAAAATGATGACCATTTTGGATTCCAAGATGGCGGCCATGCACTATGTCATAAAAGTCGTCATGTATGTCGTTTTATAGGTTTTAGGGGGCCCGCTTTCGAAAATGATGACCATTTTGGAATCCAAAATGGCGGCCATGCACTATGTCATAAAAGTCGTCATGGGTGTCGTTTTATAGGTTTTGGGGGGCGCAGATTTCGAAAATGATAACATTTTCAATTTAAAAATGGCGGCAATGCACTATGTCATAAAAGTCGTCATGGATATCGTTTTAAAGGTTTTAGGGGGCGCAGATTTCGAAAATGATGACTATTTTGGATTCCAAGATGGCGGCCATGCACTATGTCATAAAAGTCGTCATGGATGTCGTTTTATAGGTTTTAGGGGGCGCAGATTTCGAAAATGATAATATTTTCAATTTCAAAATGGCGGCAATGCACTATGTCATAAAAGTCGTCATGGATATCGTTTTATAGGTTTTAGGGGGCGCAGATTTCGAAAATGATGACTATTTTGGATTCCACTTTTATGACAAAATACGTAGCCGCCATCTTGGATTATAAAATGATCATCGTTTTCGAATTCTGCACTCCCTAAAACCTATAAATCGACATCCGTGACGACGCAAGTTATCTTTATTTTCAGATCTAACAAATTGCTACAGAATACAAAGGACAAAAAAGAAGCGAGGAGTAATGAAACAAGCAAAAATACAGATGATTCCTCGACGCAATTGGGTGATTCTTAAATTGTGTCCAGATTTTTTTTGTCATAAAAGTTTTTATTTTTCACATATTACTCTCACAAGTTCCGTGACATTTCGACCTTGTAATTTTTTAAGTAAATGTTTTTGTTTATCTATGAGGATCTCACTAGAATAGTATAATCAAGGTATGTTTATATTTGATGAATGAAATAGTAACGCAAAAAAAAAATATATTTGTGTCTTATATTCCTGCCGAAGACTTTTATTTTACCTTTTCCTTCTACACAAGTTTGGCCAAGTAATAAGAATTTAGGGCTCTCAATTTTATTTTGACTTCTACAACAGTAAAGCTATGAGGCCATGTTTGATATCGTTTTCGTATAAATTCGCAGTACCAAATTTAGTTAAGGTATCACATTGACACCATTCCGAAGTAAAAACATATAAACTTATTAAAATACTTTCTTTTAAGCTCCTCTTCACGCTTAAACTGTTGAACAGTTTTAATTTAAATTTGGTACACATATATTTTGAGTCCCGAGACAGGATATAATAAGTTATCTCAAAAATCATCCTTTAAAGGTGTGAAATGAGGTGTAGGGGGGAATTCAGAATTGACTTCTTGAAGTTAATACTGTTTAAGTTTAGGTTTGAAGTCATGTTTTTTCATCATTTTTAACTAAATCAAAGATGTAGACCATCCCAAATTTCATATAAATCGGTTCAGCGGTTATTGATTTCCCGTACAAATTTCCACGCCACTTTTCACACCTTCAAAAGATGATTTTGGTTATAAGATCTATCCTATGTCCTGTTCCGGGACGCAAACTATTTCTATACCAAATCTCAACGAAATCGGTTCAGCGGTTAAGCGTCAAGAAGAGTTTCAAAAAAACCGGCCAAGTGCGAGTCGGACTCGCGTATTAAGGGTTCCGTACATTAAGTCCGACTCGCGCTTGACTGCACATTTCTAATAGGTTTTCCTGTCATCTATAGGTAAAGAACTATTTTGTGTATTCAGACGGACATACATACAGACGCACGAGTGATCCTATAAGGGTTCCGTTTTTTCCTTTTGAGGTACGGAACCCTAAAAAGATTTATTTTTATTTTGTGGAATGGTGTCAATGTGATATCTTAAATGGATTCAGCACCCCAGATTTATACGAAAACGATACCAAACACGGCCTAGCACCTTCACTGATATAGATATAACAAGATAAAATTGAGAGCCCTAAATAAACTTTCAAGAGCGGATATCTCAAAAACTATTCAACATATCGAAAAAATTGACTGAATAAACTTGTAACAAATTAAATTAACTTTCATTTTGTATAAGTGGCCATGTCGCTGAGATGCATAGTTTCCGAGATATAATCGAAAAACGGGAAAATGGGACCTTTAAAGCCCCCTCTCTCCAACCCGCTCAAGGGCTACGGCTGGGGACTTTTGATATGTTCACGTCCTAACTTGTCAAACCGAGTTACGGAGTCAAAAATTGTGTTCCGAGCATTTCCCTCTACAACTTTTGGAGCATTCGTTGCCTGACCTAAGTAGCTTATTGAATTTCTTTAAAAACTTTTCTGTAAAAGGTTGACGGGTGTTGGGTGTTTATATGGTTTTGGTCGATTATTATCATTTGCATTGCCCATGATGACTTACTAGAATTACGAGCACACGAGACACTAATAGTAGTTTGACAAACCTTGGTTTTCAAGAGGTATTTTATATTGACATTTGTTGTCACAAATTTGCTGTCAGATTTAGTCGCAAACCGCACGCAAAGTGCACACAAATGTGTCGACACCTTGTTACGGAAAAGTGTAGACACGGCGACGACACTTTGTTTCGAAACAATTCTAGACACATTGTGTGGACTCTGTTACGACACATCTGACATTTAGTTACCACTTTGTGATTCTGCGACTGGAATGGTTATATGGGTGTACTCCTCAAACCGTGACAGTTTTGTTCAACAGCTTTTAAAGTATTTAAGTATTTAAACTCCCTATTTTTCATACAAAATAAATATTATCTTCAATGGACGCCATCGCCACGCCATATCATTGTGATTGACGTTGCTTGTCACGCCTTAAACATAACAAAATTCGCAATACATTGCGTCTTAGAATAAACTTTAAAGTGTAAAAATCAAACCACAAGTTGTTTTTTAAAGTCGCTGAACAAATGTTGGTCAGTATGACGAGTACAGCCTACAGTTAAATTTTTTGCTCATGTTACAGGCCAAAATTTATATTTATATTATATTATTTAATTTTATTTCAAAATTTACGGTTTTTAATTTTTTTTAATAAATCAATTTATTTTATAAATTCATCATCTGCTTCTTACAAATATTTCCAATCGTACTCAGCTAACCGTAGGCATATTAGAGCTTACAATTGTAGACGTTGGTAGTCGGCAGCCATTTTATGGGCCCCCTGGGAAACGCTTTTCCCCGGCCCGGAATGCCCTGGGGCCCCTTCCGTGTCTACGCTAAATTTGAGTCAACCGAGGTGAGGCGAGGTAGGTACGAAAGAAAAAAAATTAAACTTGTTTTTTTTTTGTTAGTATGGTGTAGGTTTACATCTACACATTTAATCGCTTTAGAACATAGGGAAATAAAATTAGTTTTAAGTGCACACTCCATTCCGTCAGTCTATATCAGTTTACTTAAATAATTAATAAATATCTGGGAGACCGAGCTTTACTCGGAGAACATATAAAAACTCAAAAATGAGCGTTTCCTCAGAGATAAGAACTAGCTAAATTAATTTTTCGCCCCTGAAAACCCCTATATAGCAAATTTTATCAAAATCGTTAGAGCCGTTTCCGAGATCCCCGAAGTATATAAATAAATATACAAGAATTTCTCGTTTAATCATTAAAATAATAAGTCGGTATGGAGTGTACGATGAAACGTATTATTAATAAGTTTAAAACTTACATATCAATAATACGCTTTCGCAAGCTCGCTGATTATAAATGGGGTTTTATCATGTCTAAGCCAGCGCTAGAAATCTTGCTTTCAAAAAACTGCATCCGAATCGGTTCACCCGTTTAAGAACTACAATGTCACAGACAAACACACACGTAGCTTATAAAACCCTCATTTTTTACGCCGGGGGTTAAAAAGGAGCTGCCGTAACAAGCAAACAAAAAAATCGTAACAATTGTATCAAACAAAACACATTTCACGCCGCACCCGATCGCCAAATTAAACATAAATAAACACAAACCCCACAGGCCCGTACAAATTAGAGAAAAAAAATTCAATAGCCCTCCAACGGCTTGCAATATCAATGACGTTTAACCCTAAATATAATCGAGTCGATCGAAACTACCTTGGGGCCATGGAGAATAGAACAACAAAATTTAAATGCACACGGAAATTTTTGGAACTAAAATATCTCCCTACTAATTTAAGTGTTCACATAGACACTAGCGCCACTATCAGCGCCCGGGGAATGTTGTTATTGAAAGAGAAATTGCCGGGTATTTTTTGGCTGTAAAACGCTCCCCCGGTTTAACCGGCGGCAGTTTAGGGTTAGGTCTGTTGACAGTGTGTTGAGCCGGCATAATGTGGGTTTAGCTTTTAAGTTCGAGTATTACAAGGTTTGGATAACGACTTTGATCGTGGATTTTGGAGTTTAATTTCATAAAAGTATTGAATTTAGGAATGTTATCTAAATTATTAAACACGACAAGAAGTTGACATATTGTGACAACACAATTTTAAGATATTTTTATTTTAGTATCTTTTTTAGGGTTCCGTACCTCAAAAGGAAAAAACGGAACCCTTATAGGATCACTCGTGCGTCTGTCTGTCTGTCTGTCTGTCTGTCTGTCTGTCTGTCCGTCTGTCACAGCCGATTTTCTCCGGAACTACTGGACCAATCAAGTTGAAATTTGGTACACATATGTAAGTTTGTGACCCGAATACGGACATGTAACGTAAACAAATGAATTTTAAACATGGGGGCCACTTTTGGGGGTTAAATGAAAAAATGAAAAATTTTAATTTTTCAAACTATATCATGTTACATATCAAATGAAAGAGCTTATTGTAAGGATTTCAAATATTTTTTTTTTATAATTTTCGAATCAACAGTTTAGAAGTTATTCAAGAAAATAGGCAAAAAATGACCATTCCCCCCCCCTTATCTCCGAAACTACTAGGTCTAAAATTTTGAAAAAAATACATAAAATAGGTCTATACCTATAGATGACAGGAAAACCTATTAGAAATGTACAGTCAAGCGTGAGTCTGACTTAATTACAGTTTTTGATCCGACCCCTACGGATTTTTTAAAGAGATTTCACTCACGTTTCACATAAAAAATACATTGTTAACAGTGCCGGATTACTTAGAGTAGTAGTTTTCTTAGAGTAATTGGTGATAATTTTCTGATAAGATAATCATTTTAAATATTTAACGGTCTTACCTACTTACGAGTAATTGTAAGGTCAAATTAAAAATAATGTTTAAAAAAATATGTTAAATTGAGAGCTAGCTCAAAGTTTTTTGTACTCGTCGACTTTAATGGTTGAATTAATAAAGACTTTGTAACCAATAAGCAAAACAAGCACGTGCTTACGGCACCACGTTCAGGGAGGGCACCAAAATGCCAGGTTGAAAAAGGTGATCAAATTTTAAAATTAGGGACAGACACATCGTTTTTACCACACGATTTTTTTAGCTGTCCAAAAGCTAATTTGCAAAAATAATGGCGCGTAATTCTTTGGGAAACAATCGGTAGCAGTAGAAGAGTCGTCGTACTTTATAAGGTATGATAAAGGTGACATTCGGGTGGCGACTGCAGCAACATTACTCTGTTGCAACGTTACTGCTGCAGTACTGTCAACTTCCGTGATAAAATGATGTGACTGATTTCCATACTAAAAGTAAAAATGTACAACTGTCTATCATATTGCGTTTTTATATCGAAAAATTTCCGCGCTCGCTTCGCTCGCGTTTCTATTACTTTCTACGCTATAATAAAGGTGACATTCGGGTGGCGACTGCAACAGCATTAGGTACTCTGTTGCAACATTACTGCTGCGGCATTGTCAATTTTCGTGATAAAATGATGTGACTGATTTCCATTCTCAGCTGTAATGCGGCAATGAACTTCTCTCAATTTACCAAAAAATCAATGTAATCTTGATGACCCTAGGGAGAGGGGGCACCTAGAAATGCTTAGGGCATCAAAATATCTTAATCCGGCACTGATTGTTAAAAATTGTGTAATATACGGAACCCTTGGAACGCGAGTCCGACTCGCACTTGGCCGGTTTTTTTTTATATATTTCAAAAAATATACTTATGTCTAGGTATACAAAAGTTTCGCCAAACTGTAGACAGTTTGTTGGCGAATAGTGCGCTCTCAATTATTTTTATAAGGAAGTACTTTATGCGTTATACCTACAGAGTACAGCACAAACTGTTATGTAGTACTATTCTAAGTTTAACTTCTGTTATAGTTCTGTTATAGTCTCTGTTATAGTTGGTCTACCCAAATAGTAGTTTACTTAGGTACGTATTCATTGAAAACTTTTGGAGAGCAGAAAAAATCGTTCAAGACAAAAATGCAAAAAGATGACAAAAAATTCGGTCGTAATCGAAAATCATAATTATGCAGAAATTTAATCTATTTATCTCCAACGTAACTATGTATATAATAACCAAACATTTAAAAAAACTAGTTGTAGGTAACTATATTTTAAAAAGTTCCCTATACGGATATTTTCGACGACACGGCAGGCACAATTCTCCCATCCTTACTTAAAACAGATTGCAAAAAACCGAAACGGCCCCCAAAAACTTAACCCTTCATGCGACACGGCCCCATAATTGATAAGTAAAGGAAAGAAGGCCCCATACATATTTATGAAGCAAATTGAGGCCCGTACTTGCCGTCTCATTATGCTTTTAGAGATCCTTTGTGATTGTTCTTTGATGATACAAATCGGTATTATGATTTGGAGATGAAACGGGTTAGGTTGTGGTTAACTTTTCATTTGATTACTTAGGAAGGGAATATCTATTGATATTTATGAGGGGTAATATTTTATTTTGTTTTAATTACTGAAGGAAATTTTCGAGATTTCGGTTTCTTCATGCGACGAACTCCGTTTTGCTTTTAGATACTCTTAAAGTAAAATACATACTTGGACCATAGGTACCATCTCAATTACAACAAAATGTTTTAGTTTAACAATTATGCCAAAAACAAACAAGTAAAGACTTAGAGTTAGACCAAAATAAGTCTGCAACGATTTTGATAGCACACGCAGTGCAAGTGTTGTTTTAAATGTCAAACTTCTAAGTAACTGATGACCGAAGAGCTGGCGGCTACCTTGCACAACGCATCATTGCGATACAGCGAGGAAATGCCGCCAACATCCTTGATACAATATGCCTCAAGGGCCTATTTTAGATTTAAGCTAGTTATTAATTTCGTTTAGTAGTACCACTGTATATATCTTGTATGTAAATAAATATTTTTTAAAGTAAGAAGAAGAAGATTTAAACATCCCCTTTTAAATAAATTGTCACTCTAAAAGGCATTGCGACTGTAACTGTTACCATAACGCTCAAGGAAAAAAAATACAATTCAAACTTTCCCGGAGTTTAAACACTTCATTTACCGCATTTAAGGACCATTATAAGAGCTCGGAGAGCGTTTAGAATGGATTATAGCCGTAAAGAGGTGCCGCGGCTGTAAACTTACTTTATTGTGGTTTCTGAACGCACCGCCGCGTTTCGTCGCTGCAAGTTGATTTTATGCGGCGCTTAGCGTTTTGTTTCGTGTGTATTTTCTGAATAATAAGTTTGAAGTATAGGTAAACGGAAGAAGCTTTCCTACGTACATTCAAGCTTTAGTCGAAATTATAGGTAGATGGCGCTGTACGAGACTTTCCAGCGTTTATTTAGTTCAGCTGTTAAAAATAAGCCTACCTATTAGGTACAATATTTTAAAAGCATTTTGTTCAGCATCTCTATATTATTTATACACACTAATAATGTGAATCTCATTTTCCTGTTATTTTTATATCCTAACAAGTACCTAGTCGAACTATTCTAGAATTAAATAACACATGCTTTTGACGACCGGTCTGGCCTAGTGGGTAGTGACCCCGCCTGTGAAGCCGATGGTCCTGGGTTCGAATCCCAGTAAGGGCAATTATTTGTGTGATGACACAGATATTTGTCCCTGAGTCATGGTTGTTTTCTATGTATTTAAGTATTTATATATTATATATGTCGGACCCTGACACCAGAAAGACGTATTGCAGCGTTATAGTTCATTATTTTAGACGCCTGTATAAAATCGATTAGCAATGTTGACCTACGTATTATTTGGTTGTAACAAAATAAATAAAGTTGTGTAGAGAGTAACTCCGTCTATAGGCGCATTGTTGAAATAAAGTTGCGTAGAGAGTAACGCCATCTATTGGCGTGTTGTTGAACTGAGATGACAGGTAGAAGGCTTTGGAACGTCGAGAGGTTTCTCTCGAGTGAGCGTAGGCACGAGTTGGCGTTTTTGTCGGTATGTTGGTAGACTGGTCGAGCAGGTTTGCCAACTTGACTGAGGCGGGAGCGGAGAGGCTCCGCCGCTGGTAGTTCTTCTTGATCGGACCGCGCTAGAGATCGGACGTACTCATTAGCCAACCTCGTGCCTAACTCGCTACGTTCCTGAAGCAATGGTAGCATACTGGTTTAGCTGTGAAGTAATACATTATCGTACTACCCCCACGCGCCCACCGCCTTTAGGACCATCAGTAATCGACATATATATTGTTCTCTGAGTACCCACAACAGAAGCCTTCTAGAGCTTAAGTACTGTGGGACTTAGTAAATCTGTGTAAGAATGTCCTATAATATTTATTTATTATTTATTATGCTTATAAGTAAACAATGCGCGAAAAACTACAAAAAATATACAAATTTCAAACGTATCCGTAATTCTTCCGCTGCACCAACGCGTTTCGTAACAAGGCCATTAAGGGCCAATTACACTTTAATGAATGAAATCATGTTTACGCGACACATGCGCCAACGCCAACGATTGGCTTCCGCTTGTTTTTCAGCGCCTGGTTCCGCTCGCTTACAGAGCGCTTAAGAGGGAAATAGGAATAGGTATAGCTAACAAAACTTCCGTGAGACACAGACATATTTTTAAATATATTAAAAACGGGTCACTCAAGTATTTT
This sequence comes from Cydia splendana, assembly GCF_910591565.1. NCBI lineage: Eukaryota > Metazoa > Arthropoda > Insecta > Lepidoptera > Tortricidae > Cydia > Cydia splendana. The sequence goes on along the minus strand of NC_085964.1, from coordinate 20,171,025 downwards.
AAGTCGAAAAACGCTCGACATGTTTCACTCCGTACCGACACAACATGTCGTTTTTCGACTTAAAATACTTGAGTGACCCGTTTTTAATATATTTAATAGGTATAGCTAGTGACAAAAGGTACTTTTTCACCACACCAGCTCTGAAAGGCTTATTTTGCACTTCAAAAACTGATAGCAAAGTTGAATTTTATTTACATGTGAGGCAATGTAATCAATTGCAAATTTTGAGTTGTTTTCTTATGTTTGCTGGAGAATTGACTTTGAAATGATGATTTTGTATGACAATATTAAATAACATTCATTTGGATTTGATTTGGTTTGATTTTGTTTGATATTTTACATTTAATATTTGCTTCGGGTTGGTGTGGTGTTTTGTTAATTTTGTGTTTGACTCGGGGGCCCTCGTGCTTTGAAACCCTCGCAACGCTCAAGATTCCATTTTTCGAACCACTCGCTACGCTCGAGGTTCAATTTTGGAATCTTTCGCTTGCTCGGGTATCAATAGTAGCACGAACGGTTAAACAACAACGTTGCCCCCTTGTAAAACAAATAACTATTTTCATACAATTTCCATTTTGGGAGAAAACGGTTTCCACTAACTAAATCTTAACATATAAGTAGGTACAGTAACAGTACTCCTTATAAGTGTTTCATTAAATTGTCGAATGTTGGGTGTAGGTACCCAAATATAAAAATACCTAAATACGGTAAAAGCCCGTTTTAAAATGTACCTAAACACTGACCCCCGTATTCATAAACGTTTATTAAAGTTGACAAGCCGAAAATAATCGTTTGTCCCTTTCCGACGTATTGGTATGATGGAAAGGGACAAACGATTATTATCGGCTTGCTAACTTTAGTAAACGTTTATGAATAAGGGGGTGAAAGTTTTCTGTATGAAATACAAAACTTGGGTAATTGGGTATGTACATTGTACCTACACCAGATTTTTTAATTTCGACAGCTCGATTTCGTGTATTTCATTCAATAAGATCTCTACTACTAGGCATTTAAATTCTACTAATAGAATTGATTGGCCCAATTTCTGTCGTTCGTATTTCAAAAATTAGGATTTTGCCGTTTTCCACCGATTTTCTAGTGACGAAATCGAGCGTTCGATATTCAAAAATCGGCCCTCGGTTCGCCTGAAGCGTTGAGAATAACTGTCTTGCGCCCGCACATCCGACGGGATGATTTGTGCGCTTGACACAACATACAACTTGATTCCATATCGTTATACATTCATACAAGGTCTGCAGTTACTTATGGCGTTTTTGTACTAAGGTGTTATAGAGCAGATGGGTGCAGTACTGCAGATAACAAAAGAAGTAAGGATGTCGATGTGAATTTGCTTTGCGAATGGTTTTCGATGCAAGTGGGTCTTATTTTCAGCTTTATACCCAAAAGTAGTTTTGTTTGCGATATCTTGTGATATTGATTTCATGACCCGTAATTTTTCCCATTGAGCAATAAAGTGGAGTATTCCATGAAATTGTCTACCATTTGTCCCGTACAAACGCGAATTTTCTGTAGATTTGCAGGCATAAGCTTTCCTTTTCGATGGCAAATGGTCAAAAATATGCACAGAAAAGTAATCGCCTGCTTTAAAAGCCGAAAAAATACCTAGTCGCAAAACAGGAAATAAATGACGTTTGTAGGGGACAACCCGTGGATTGCTCCTATAAGTCAGACAAATAAAGTCAATGCACGTCCACTACCAGTAAAAACTACTTCAAAAGATCTTTACTGTCCCTGCACTCATTCAGATTTGCGAAATCGTTAGATAGCATTCTGACGCTGCGAAATTCGGTAGGCGGTCGTACTCAAAAAACCTTTTCCCCAGTAGTGATATAGTGATAAGACCTTGGTTTTCCTGCGGATCTCCTCAAACAACATTCGATATATGTATTTAATTAATCTAAAACACTATGAAAGTCGGTCTGTCAATCTGTTCATACAAATTTTCAATTCCATGTGAACATAGCTAATAACTATTATTTCTTAACATACATATAGTTGGTCACACCAATTTGTCAGTCAGTAACAACCAGGAAAACTATACTCATCCTTTTCTTTTGGGTGCTAGTACTAGTGTAAGACAAAGGTAGTATGTTTCTCTCTGTCTATGATTGAAATGAGACAGTCCTTTGACAAACTATAGGTATAATGCTGTAAACATACAAAAATGTACAACGGAAACCCACACGATAATCGCTCGCAAAAAAACCAAAAGCTTCATTATCAAATCTTATACCATATTTCATAAAATGATAACATCGACTAGCAATATAATTACATATAACACGTGTAGGTTTATTCATAAATTCGCGACGAGGCGACCGTCTGTCTGTGCGCACATGGCTTAATGACCGCGTATGTGACCACGTGTGTCGTGCGTGTGGGTTTGGAACGGGAAGAAGGGATTTCGTATTAGTATTAATTTGTTTGAGGACTGGAACTACAACTTGTTCTACTAAAAAAATATTTTTAGGGTTCCGTACCCGAAGGGTAAAAACGGGACCCTATTACTATGACTCCTCTGTCTGCCTGTCTGTCTGTCCGTCTGTCTGTTCATCTATATCATTCTAAAAATAGAATAAAATAAATATTTAAGTGGGGCTCCCATACAAAAAACGTGATTTTATATTTATTTATTTTATCTCTTGTTAACCATACATCTTCATCGTCAAACTCATCATTATCATCTTAGCCTTTATCCCATATCCTAGGGTTTGGGGTCGTCTCTACATCTTCATCGTCAAACTCAAATGAAAAAAAAAATTGTAATACGAGTCCTTTCTGAAGAAGTCTTAGATCTATAGACGAGTGGTTAATTTCAGTGAAGTAATGAATGAACTGAATGAAGCCATGTTGATCCGCACAAACATCACGTGTTGCACTAAAATAAAACATGAGATTATCTTTTTTGTTCAATAAAAAACCTCATAATATGGTTATAAGGTTAAATTGCTTAATTTTGCGATTGTTTTCGACATCTAATCATTATAAAACTAATAAAAGAGCGTAAACATAAAAAAAAAATTACAAGTTTAATTCATTAACATAATAGTCGGTCAAAAAATTTACGTTTCTAGGATTTCGTATAATATTTTCAGGCAATGTATTGTACGTTGCTTAAAATATAAAGTTCTAAAAGCTAAGAAATAAGGACACGTTATTTATTAGACAATATTTATATGTGCGTGCAGTGCGTGACACAACGCAATATTTATTTCCATACAAAAATTGTTATTATTTTTATATTGCTTAGATTTATACACCTAATTCTATTTGGTAAAAAAAAACTTAATATAAAAATGAACGGTTTCGAAAACTCGTTCGTTATTCTTATTATCCATCCTTATTCAGGCACGCTCTGTAACCACACTTTCACATGTCATTTAGCCAAGATCGTTAAAAAACAATCTAGAACGCTAGACCGGCGGGTCACCGACCGCGGCCACATGTCACTGCAGACTTCTTTAATGACAAACCATATTATTATTTGCATGTGCACAACAAATAGACGACTCGAAAATGCACTCAGACCTAAACGGTCAAAAGTGCTTGTGAAAAAGTACGACATCCGCCGTATTGCTTCTGAGGTTAAGAATTACGAGTTTTTGCTTTGAGTTAAATTACAGTCCTCAGTATCGATTCACTGTTTCGTTTGAATCTTTCGCCGGTACTCATTTTATGTACTTGTTTTTACGGCAGATGTCGCTATGCGCCTCTCTAAGGCGTGTAAACAAAAAAAGGAAGGAAAGGAAAACATCGCACGCTTCTGATAAGCTTTAAAATGTCGCAATTTCTAGTCTTGCCCGAAGCGCAGAATTTTTCCATAAGGTATGAAATATTTTATACCAATATCTCGGTTTTCAATATCAGATGATTCTTTATTGTACCCCGTCATATTAATTTAAAAGACATGTCAAAATTTGAATTGCATGTACTAATCTATAGTATTGTAAAGTAAGATAAAAAAGGTCTGCAACGATTTTGATAACGCAACAAAAAACAAAAACGAAGCAACAAAAAGCCTGCTAACAAATAGCAAAAACTAGGACTCAAAACTCTTTAATTCCAAGACCACTCAAACTCTTTAACCCTAACCATCTAATTAACCCATTGGTCACTCGAAAACATCAAAAAGGTTAAAAAGGTTCAATAATTACATCTTCCTGTAATTTTACCCGGTCAAAAAACCCTCAGCTAATGTGACGATCTAAATGCAAATACCGGGTTTGCCCGCGACTGTAATTTGCCCCGGTAAATACCGCAAGGGTTGAACCGGGCGAAGTTTTCTTTTTAATTTCTCGTAAGCGCTTTGTGGTGTCTTTGTAACTTTTGAGTTGGGTTTTATTTTAGTCTTTAAAAAGACTTTTTGAAACTAAGTGTGGGGCAAAATAATGCTGTACTGCAAATATTATTTTTCGTAACAATTACTTATTTATTTATAGGTACATACATATTATGTTATGGCAAAGTGTCTAATAAGCGGGTTAATGGAGTTTTAGTTAGAGCCTACAAAATTAGGCACAGTCCCCGTTTGGTACATACCTACTATATTTCACTTTTTTCGCATTTTTTTGTAATATAAATAAAACTTATGATATAAGCATTCTGTAATATTTCATGTGACCTGACTATGTATTTTTTTAAATTGTTCATGCCCAATTTTAAAATTAATGAATAATTTTATATAAAAATTCTGTTTAATTTTCCCCGATTTAAAATCGCCATAATTTGCTTTAAAGCGTTAAAGCGCTACTTGCTTAAAGGTGAGATAATTTAAATAAAATTTTGACTGGGAATGGAAAATAAACATGTAAAGGGGGCAATTCTCCGCGTAGGCGAGTACTAAACGATTTCACGGCGAGAGATAAGTTTTTAATGTTTTGTATTAATTAACTCTGCATAATTTGGCGCTGTGAGAACTCTGGGCCGGGTTTTGTGGAGTTACACCGGTTACACGGTCGACACAGTGTTTGAGGTGTTGTGTTGAGTTTCGATCAAAGATAAACAAATAAGAATAATAATATTTTATACTATAAATGTAAATAAAATGCAAAGATTGTGTGACAGAAATGTAACGGTCACGTTTTTCAATTTCATTTTATATAGAATGTTGATTATAAATATATAATAAAAAAACAAAGCAATTAAAAACACTATTTAGAAATGAAAATGGCACTTTAATTCATGACTTATTATGGAGATTTATTTATTTATAACACTTTTTTTATTAAAGAACCTTTTTTTAGTAGCTGCAGCCTAGTCCCGATATATTTTTTTTGTTAGAATTTATCTTTTTATTTCTGAATATATTTTTTTTATCTTCTTTTCAAGTCGTTTGCTCAGTATATTTTTCATTTAGTTTGTAATGTTTTAGTATGTATATTTATGTGATATCCGCGACAGATAACATACAAAGATACATAAAAAAAAGCCGAATAAAATATTATTTACTTCCGGACATTTCCTATCACTACATATTTTCATCAGACGGATGAATCAAATTTTTATTGTCAGTCGTTGCCATGGTTACGTTCTCCCCTGATCACTCCTTACATCCTTCTTTATGCCATTTAAATGAATCAAAAATGCATTTTTATGATAGTTTTATGTCCTTTCCGTAATGGATCACCAACACAGATATGAATATATTATATCTGTGGTCACCTACCTAGCATATTAGCAAACCGTGGTGTAACAAATTTTTTTTAACAAGCAGATACGTCTGCGAGCCTTATAAAACGTGGTAGGCATAACAGTTCTTCTGACAAACTGTGTCGCTGTTGTCTCTTGGTTGACGGGACAAAATAACAACAAGATATACACGATTCTGTCACTACGCGCCACCGTGTCTGTAACAGGAAAGCCGAAGCCCAGCCCGCACAGGTTACCACTCCCCGCCGCTCCGGATAATTGCCACGAGCACGGTTGAGCGTCGTTTGTGTGCAAACGAGCAGCGAAGGGTTATGGACGAGGATTGTTCGCTCGTTCCGTATAATGATACGGTGTTTTAGTTAGCCGACTTTGGACTTTGTTATTAGGATTGGGTTAATGTTGAAGGTTTTATGATATTTTAAAACATTTCATATTTTAGTTGTTAAACTTTATGCACGAACACACTTAGGTGTTTGGTTGAAAACAATTATATTTAACATAAGAAGATGACTTTGTTTATCTTTGTCTCGTTTTTGGCAGTACATATTTATGAAAATTGGTATAAAATGCAAATAGTGACGTTCCCTACAAAATATTTCTTGATATAATTGGGTATACTATGCAAGTTACCGGAAAGCTTTGAATCCTGATTTTATTGAAGTTATTTTTATAGATTGATTTAATTGACGTGTGTAAATGTACAGTTTTAGGTTTAATTAGTTTTAGGTGTCATGTGTGTGTGATTTTATTTTTATGTTTTTGACATGTACGTTTTTACCGTATTAAACGCTATGAATCTGAATCTTTCTCTTCCTAGACGAATTTTAAAATTCGAGAATTCAAAAAAAGAAAACCTTTAACTCTAGGTATGTAAGTAATATAAATGGTTCAAATTAAAAAAAGGTAAAAACAGCTTTTCTCTAATTCCAAATAATGGTTTCTCTCAGTTGATATAATAAAATTATACCGCTATATTAAGCCGGAGAGTTACGTAGGTATCTACAAAAAATATAGTAATTTGCCGCTTCCCATATCAGGGGGGTACTTTTTGCAGTTGCCATGTAAAAATATATAGAGACAAATTTAAATAAAAGCAGTACCTATAAAATGAGTTAAAATCCGGATAAAATAGTGTTATTATCCGGACAAGGTTTCCTATCAGTTGACACAAATATCAGGACTGGGACAATGAGCTCATTAAAACCTTTAACGCTCATTATATCCGGAAAAAAATTCAATCCGGATAAAATTGTGTTGTTTTCCGGACGTTTCCTGTCTGTTGACACAATTAGGCATCCGCGCCGGGACAATGATGACGTCACGTAGCGACATTTAAAATATTAAACAATAACATTTTAGTACATTAGAAAAGCTTAAATCCGGATAAAATAGTAGTGTACATTGGACCAGGTTTCCTGTCAGTTGACACAATTATCCGGGCCGGGACAATGATGGCGTCACGTAGCGACATTAAAAACAATGAACGGTTCAATTTTTCACCGGCCGCGCTCTGCGCTAATCCCGTTGGGGTCAATCCTCGGCGCGGCGACATGCTGTATTAAGAGTGAGCGACATTCGAAACGTTAAAGTAATTTTTACTTAAGAATCGCTGTAATTTGGTATGGGATTACCTATTATTTAATGTACAGTCGCCATCAGATATATCGGAGCGGCCAAGGTGTTCATAATATCTGAACACGCGCCCTAACGCCTTGACAATAGAGGCGTGTTCAGATATTTGTGAGCGCCTTGGCCGTTCTGATATATCTGATGGCGACTGTACTTGACGGCTTAATAGTGTTAGATTATAATAGTTACCTATATGTACCGTTTAGCGTTGTTTTGTAATTTTTTTTGCAGTAAATTTTAAATAAATATTGTTATAGCCGGTCCGATTTAGAAGATTTTAGAAAAGCGGACAGACTATATACATTAGTCTCAATTATGGGTCTACGTTTTTATAAATTTCAAATTAAATTGTAGTTCAGCTTAATTCTTAATATTATACCTAATTTACATGCGAAAACTAAAAAAAAAATAAAAATAAATAGGAAAGGATCTAAGGAAAAAGTTTTTTATTAGGTAAGAACAGTGAAATCGTGCTAAGTGAACTATGATTTAGACGCACCAGCATCAGCTGCCTGTCTAAAACGAAATAATAATAATAAAGAAGCATAGTCTACAAAAAACAAAAAAAAATTGCCTGGATCTTGCGAGGTTATACCGCTTTGGTTTTGTAGATAAAAGTAACTTTTTTACATTTTTCATCAAGTCTCAGTGATCCACACCAGAATAAGCGTTACGAAAACTAATTATCCCCCGCTTCGAAATGATAAAGCAAAGCCGTCGTATGGGATAGGTATTTTTATTCGGGACAAAATGAAATTCCCGAACGCACTCTACACAAATAATTATACACCTTATTAGAGCCGTATAAGGTTTACATTCGTCTAAAAGTATGTTCAGGAATGGTGGATATACAGTACAGAGTTGTGGAAAAGTTTTAGTACTGAGTATAAAATAATCCGGGTATAATCTCGCCGGGTAGATCCCATTATTTTTGATCATCCCTCTTTTGTTCGTATACAGATGAAGGTATAGGATGAAACGGAATGTAAAAAATATCGGGTTTTGTTTTGAGATTGTTTTTGTTTTTATCTTGATTTCGCTAAAAATTTAATATTCGTTCAGGTGTCAATATTATTTGATTGTCGTAGATCTATGGCAAGATACAATAGTATTAATAATAAATGGGAGAAAAAACTCAAAAACTCCCAAAAAGAACGTATTCATACTTAATTAGGTACCTACGTCTTAAACTTGATGTGGATCATAGTTGGAGTCCTAGACTTATAATATACAGGCCTATTCGAGTTTTAGTTATTAGTTAGTTAAATAGATCTCATTCCAATATGATACTGATCTGTCAGTGTCAAAAGTGACCTTTGTTCAACCAACAACGTCACATTTCAACAAAAAAAAACAAAAAAAAAACACCTTCGTTGCTACTGAGTAGAGGCCAGAATTTATAAATGAGTTACAAAGTTTTATGTTATAAGAGTACCTAATTATGTACAAAATGCTTTTATTTGAATACGTAAATCTTAATTATTAATTGGTACCTACGTAAAATATAGCATAATACATAATAACTAAAATCTCTTTTTTAGTGCTCCATACAAAGCTTCGTTCAGGATCACAAGGTACTTTCCGGAAAATTGGTTTAATGCATTTTCTCATAGACCGTTTGACATAAAAAGCTAAAATTTGAAATAGTCATTTTATTTTTTCGGTATCTACTCGTATGTAGGTATAATATTTTTAACTTTCGCGTTTTGAACACATATTAACTCACATTTATAGACGGGTCTAACGCGAATTTTATTCAATTACCGCGAATTTTCGTCGGGTAGTTGCACAAATCTCTGTTTTGACATTTTGCTGGGACATCTGTCAGCCACGACCACGACCAGTGAAACCTGTAATTGAATAAAATTCGCGTTAGACCCGTCTATAAATGTGAGTTAATAGCTATGCAGGTGCCTATACTGTTAGGTATGTTGAATAAACGTATACCTATTTTTTATGTTTTTTTATGTATGAAAATCATAATTATAACAAAAGCTAGTTTTTATTACCTAAATCGCTATAAAAATAAAACATTATAGTCTCGGAGACCTGGTTTAAATTTAATTAATAAATATTTATTCCATTAAAAATAAATGCATCTTCTATGTAATGTTAAAAAATAACTATTTGCATTTTCTTATTATTTAATTGTGTATACATTTTCTAACTATTTTCGTTTTTAATTCGAATTTTCAAACTAATTATAAGTAATCATTTTCCATATAAGTTAATTCACAAACACAAAGCCATTAATTTATCTAACTCGACAACAACAAACACAACAACCACATAAGCACCGCCCAGCCATCTCAGAGTCCACATACAGAAAACACCGTATTAAATTGCTACGGTAAATGCATTCGCACAAAATCCATCAAGAATCATATTATTGCGTTACCTATACAAAGTGATTGTCACTCCGGACACATGGCGTCAGGGGACGGTGGGCGGCGCCATCCAAACCACGCCTCTAGCCGCCGATAAGGCTCAAATCTCAAGCGAATCCCAACGATTCTCAACCTTAAACACGCTAAAACCAAGTTAAAGGCGCGTCGAGTGTGATACTGGTTTAAAACACATTAGCTCTCCGGAGCGCTCGCACGCTCCGCGGTTCGCCGTTCGGTTTTCGAATTTGGAAGTTTTTGTGGTAATGTTTTTTTAATTTTTTAACCGGGACGATGGAAGTAAGTGCAATGCCGCCGATGCCCTTGGACTTTTCTATGGTGAGGAGTGGCTCACCTGGCGGCAGCCTTAGGGAGTCGCCGAGAAGTGGCTCCAATAGCGCCTTTAGAGTTGTCACCCCGAAGGGTAAGTTTTTTTTTTCTTAAATAAGTACATAAATTTAATTTTTACTACAACCTCTAAAAGCAATTCACATGACAGATTTCTAAGAAGACTTAATTCATGTAAACAAGCTTTTGTTTTTCTTAAGTAAGCTTTAAATTCCAAATTAATGGGTAAATACTTAAAGTTTTAAGAATATTGTTCTTACGGAAATTGGTTTTATACACGTTATTGAACTTAATACTTATTGCACAAATACAGTGAGTCCCATAATACCGTAAACAATCTTTTGACAGATCAAAATAAGGCTGTAAAATTTTAAAACATGGATTTTTATTGATGATATCATGTTTATTTTGTAATAAATGGTTTAGTAAGTATAATTCAGGAAATATTAACTTTAAGCGGCTTAGCTTATCATTAGGTTTCTGTTACACAATCTTAATCTGAATCATGATACCCACCAACACCATCGTATCTAGGTACAGCATAAGTGATAGGTAGGCACATGCAATTTACATCTACTATAATATAGGTACTAATGTATGTAGTATTAAGAACTATAATATTTAAAAGACAGTATCCTACGTGTCATTTAATGTAAAATTGTATCAATTTTACTTTTTATCTTAAAAAGCGGCAAATATTACAAAAATAAATTTTGTCACATAATTGCAATCATCTTAATATTATTTTACCTAAATTCACGCAATATAATCTGATTTCATTATCTTATTTGATGAATAACGATTGCGCCGCAACTGCCGAATATATTAGGTATAAAATTTTAATAGTATGTGCAACAAAAACAATACGTAATTAGATATACATATAATTATTGTTCCCCAAAAACAATATTATGATATTTAATGTTGCTATATTATTGATACAAAAATTAAATACCTACAAATGATAAACCATATGGAATATAAGACTAAATTTAATACTTATTTAGTTCTTATTAACCTGCTTATTAAATTCGATAATTTTTCGCAGTGGATAAAAAAACAACTTAAAAAATATTATCGCTTCCAACATAAATTTAAAAAAATAACCCCACAAGGATTCTAATTGGTCAAAGGCAGTCCGATACTAATACCGATACCAGTTCCTTTGTGCCCTGATACCCAATGCAGTTGAAATTTTAATTTCCAATTTTCATCTCGGCACCTGATGAGTGTTGTTCTTTTTACCCCAGCTCCCCCTTTGCGCGATTCTTTTGATCGTCGATTTGAAATTGGTAGCGCTAAGGCGGGCCACACATTGGATACTTTTTTCAATTTAAAAATGTAGGAAGGAGCCCTTAAAAAGTATTTGGAATGTAGATTTTTTATTACTTAGATCAGTAAATTATAAATTCAAAATCGGTCAAAACGGTTTTTTATCCGGCAGTATTTATAGTTGAAACTTTTTAAGCTGACCGTTTAGCACTCGAGATATTATCTTATAAACAATGACATTGTTCTCTAATGTTTATGGCTACCACTAATATTAACAAATAATAACAAGTAACACATACAAATAGCTATAATACCATCTTCACTAATTCACAAGGTTGAAATTAATAGGATGACCTTTTTGAACATAATGAACAACTTACAGTTTCTAAAAAATAAAGTTATCGGTAAAATAAAATAAAACATCTTTGATAAGATGTAAGGAAAACATGAAAACGTCTCGTTCTGTACCATAGGCACTGAATAATTAATGGAAATTACATTAGAAATTAATCTCTACTAAATTTAAACCTAATCTTGCCTAGCCTACCTTTACCTAAGTAAAAAGAGATTCTAATAACCACCTGTCTGTTATCTGACATACCTATGATAACCCTTTCGGAATTGGTAACCACACCTTAAAACGAATCTACGGGCCACTTGCACCATTCACTAACACGGGGTTAGACGGTTAAACCTGGAGTAACCATGGTTACCAGTACATTTTGTCACTGGGTTAACGGTTTAACCGGTTAACCCCGGGTTAGTGGGAAGGGGTAATTGGCGCTAAGAACCTATGTTAGTATCGGACTGCCTTTGACCAATCCATAATTTGATTCAATATCGTTCAGAGTATATTACACGGACGCCATATTCTTTGACAGACACACAGCTCTTAATTCCTACAATTAAAAAGACAATAAGATTAACTTCATAAATACAAGTTATATAAAATCTCGCTTAGAAGATTACGCGAAAAACAATTAATATCGAAGGAGATATAATGGGGCAGGCCATCCGATCCCGACTAATCGGATTGTGGTCGAACATCGACCGCTGACATTGATTTTAATGAGATTTCTATATATTAATAAGTAATTGTGGTTGCTTTTATTGAAATCTCGAGGTATCAAATTACCTACGTTGTGATAGTTTGCGTCATTTTATGTGCGCGAAAATATGATTTTCACCACACCAGCTCGGAAAGGCTTAGTTTGCACTTCAAAAACTGATAGCAAAGTTGCATTTTATTCACATGTGAGGCAAAGTAATCAAATGCAAATTTTGAGTTGTTTTCTAATGTTTGCTGGTAGAATTGACTTTTAAATGATGATTTTGGATGATAAATATTAAATAACATTCATTTGGATGTGATTTGTTTTGATTTTGTTTGATAATTTACATTTAATATTTGCTTCGGGTTGGTGTGGTGAAAAATTTTGTGTGTTACTCGGGGGCAAATTTTGTTTAACCCTCGTGCTTTGAAACCCTCGCAACGCTCAAGGTTCCACTTTTCGAACCACTCGCTACGCTCGTGGTTCAATTTTGGAATCTTTCGCTTGCTCGGGTATCAATATTAGCACGAGCGAGCGGTTAAACAACAACTTTGCCCCCTTGTAAAACAAATAACTATTTATTTATTCAAACTTAATCCTCTAGCTGCCTAGACATCATTTCATCATTTGTCAAAATAAATTGGAAATAGTTAATAGTAGTTCTGTTTTTAGGGTTCCGTACCAAAAGGGTAAAAACGGGACCCTAATAGTAAGACTCCATTGTCCGTCAGTCCGTCTGTCCGTCTGTCTGTCACCAGGCTGTATCTCATGAACCGTGATAGTTGAAATTTTCACAGATGATGTATTTCTGTTGCCGCTATAACAACCAATACTAAAAAGTACAGAACCCTCGGTGGACGAGTCCGACTCGGACTTGTCCGGTTTTTTTACATTTTATACCTTTTTTTTGGTTAGTGTTAAACATTCCCATACCCAAAAATCTGGGGTATGGCTGATGATAAGGGATACAAGTGCAAATTATTCTATGGGATAATTTAGTGCCTAATTATTCATTTCATGTGGTAAATACACAAGTAATAAACAATTTAAAATTTCAGGTAGGTGGTATACAAGTACCAGTGAAGCGGTGGTGGCCGAGTAGATAAGACGTCCGACTTTCAATCCGGAGGTCGCGGGTTCAAATCCTGGCTCGTACCAATGAGTTTTTCGGAACTTATGTACGAAATATCATTTGATATTTACCACTTGCTTTTCGGTGAAGGAAAACATCGTGAGGAAACCTGCATACATCCGCGAAGAAATTCAAAGGTGTATGTGAAGTCCTCAATCCGCATTGGGCCAGCGTGGGGACTATAGCCCAAGCCCTCTTGCGAGTGAGAGGAGGCCTGTGCCCAGCAGTGGGACGTATATAGGCTGAATGATGATGATGATGATGATACAAGTACCTAGAGTTAAACCAAGGAAAGTCTGCAATTTTGATAGCTCACGCAGATCCAGTGTTATTTATACGTCATAATTTCATAGAAGTTTGACGTTTAAAATAACACCTGCACTGCATGTGCTGTCAAAATATCTGCAGACTTTTCTTGGTCTAACTCTCCCTACATAGTAACGATAGTTTTACATAAAAACCGAGATAAGGGAATAAAGTGCAATTTATCCCGTGATAATTTACAGCCTAAACCACATACTTATTTATTTTTGTGGTAAATGTACAAGTGATAACAATTTAAATTTTCAAGTACAAACCTACTTACATCTATATGTATACCTGCACAGTGGACAATAAAAACTTTCTTATTCTTATTCTTATTCATATTCATACTTACCTATTAACGGCAATTTTACCTGAAAACTGAGATAAGGGATACAATTGCAATTTATCCTATGGGACAATTTAGCGCCTAAACCACATGGATATTTATTTTTATTATTCATTTCATGTGGTAAATGTACAAGTGATAACAATTTAAATTTTCAAGTACAGTCACCTGCAATAATATGTTACTCTTCGAAGGCCGCAAAAATATGTGACACGCTCTTATGGCTCAACAAACAAGATCGTGTCAGATATTTTTGCGGCCGTCGTTGTGTAACATAATATTGCAGGTGACTGTACAAACCTACTTTCATACTTATAGTTCGTAGGTTTCTAATAGAGCCCGACGGCTAATCCTATTGTCTATTGTTAAGTAAAACCGCACGAGCCACGTGCCACAACCACCTGCATAAAAATTACAGTACTTCGGTTACTGAGTGCCGGCGAGTCGAACGCTACAGAACCAGTCTAAAATTTAATGTGTCATCGAAATGCGTAACAAAGGCGCGTTATCGGAGAGCGCAACTACACTGGTTTTTTGAGCGTTGGACTAGCCCGCGCTCAGGTGCCAAATAGAATAATTAAGACCCTTTTTTGCGGGTAAGTAGCACGTGCGGTTTTACTTAACAATAGACAATAGGATTAGCAGTCGGACTCTATTAGGAAGCTACGAACTATACCTAAAACGGCAGTTTTACCTGAAAATTGAGATAAGGTCAATTTAGCCTATGTGATAATATAGCGCCTAAACCACATAGATATTTATTATTCATTTCTGGTAAATGTACAAATGGTAAACAATTTACAGGTTTTTCTTAAAATATACCTGGTAATTACTAATTATAATTGAATGTATTACGTACATATGGATAATTTGAGGTAATAATAGGTGAATATGATTAGAATTACCTAATTTAAATGCTCTATTAGCTCAAAATCTAAAATGTACTATTATGTCTGAATTTATTATTAGTTTTGATTACAAAATTAGAAAATTTTATTGAATTATACTTGTTATTTAAAAATTTTGTATAAATCGATAATATTATACCTAATATTAATTATATATTAATAAAGCGTATATTGAAACACGCTTTAAAAAATAGCAGGAACCTAACTATAAGTAGTATTTATGATACCAAAATAATGTAAATTATCATTTATCATATTATAGTTATGCTCTCAGGGATCGGAACCGGTTTTTTTTCAAAAACATCGAAATACGTAACCATATTTTTGGAATTATTTTAAACTCGAAATGTAGGACTCATTTTTGTATTTAGGTTACGACTTCGTATTATTAGGTTGCTCAATTAGAAATGAAATAATTAACAAAGAACAAAAAAATACCGTTTTCGTTCCATACAAAAAATACCGGTATCCGATCCCTGTATGTTCTATAATTGTTACATTACTTGCTGTGACTTATTTTTCAAAAGTGTTTTTCAATAAAAAGTCTCGTCAATATTGTTTACCATCTTTCTAATGGTAAAATAATGTAGTATGTACATTTTATTATATAATATTTACAACGTCGGTCTTATTCCATCATACTAGAGTATAATGAACACTCTAATCTCTAAATTACTTAGATTATTGGTAAGGAAATGAAAAAAAATGGTTCATTATAAGAATAGTAAGTTCGATAACTTACAAACAGGAAAACGGAAATAGTTACCGAATTTATATCAAAATAAGTCAATTAACTATTTAAATATCAACCGGAAACTGGATAAAACTTAAGTTTGATTAATTAACATTGTTACAACACAATCTTATTAGGTAACAAATTATTATTATTTTCTGTAATATAAAATTAAATCAAAATGTATCCGACATGTTATGTTATAAAATACTTATATTACCTAAATGAATAGTTAGCGCGATGGTTGCCCTAAAATATACGTAATATATTTGACAGTACCATAAAGTGATCCAATAAGTGCTCCGTGAACAAATTTTTTTACGGAGCACTTTAAATTGTAACTTTTTACATTCGGGTCAAACAGAAAACTGTGTTCGCGTCTTTCCTGTAGACATACACAAAAGTTAAGGGCTATAAAGGTTAATTTTCTTATTTAACCCTTTCCACGTGAAAAGGTACTCCTTTTATTTAGAGAACTATGATAAAATCATTACCTACATGCCCACAAGCTGTTAACTATTGCCCACAGGAGAGAAAACTAGTGTGTTCGCGCGAACTGTACATTTTTATCTCCTGTGGGCAATAGTTAACAGCTTGTGGGCATGTAGGTAATGATCATAGTTCTTTAAATAAAAGGAGTACCTTTTCACGTGGATAAAGGTTAAATAAGAAAATTAACCTTTATAGCGCTTAACTTTCGTGTATGTCTACAGGAAAGACGCGAACACAGATTTGTGTTTGACCCATTCAAGGAACTGTATGTCTAATAAAAGGAACTGAATGAAGAGCTCCACAAATTTAAGTAAAAATTGCTAAGCGAAGCCTGGACTACCAATAACTTGCATGCAATTTAGGTTACACTGCCAACTACTAAGGTAAACTGAACTGAAATGTTTGATCAGATACCGCAATGTAGGTACCTAATGAAAATAGCATGCAGCAAGTTTTTGCTAGTCTAAACCTCGCTTTAAGATATCACATCTTAATTTTCATATAATAAAACGCCTTTAAAACTTTTTAAAAACCGCTTACTAAAATAAAATGTCGACCAGCAGTGTAAAAAGTATTCCAACTTCCATAGTTCCTGATTTCGCCATGTAATCCCTACCGGCCGATCCGTCATTCTGGATGGAAACCTAATTTGGCAGTCGACT
The DNA here is from genome assembly GCF_910591565.1 of Cydia splendana. Lineage (NCBI taxonomy): Eukaryota > Metazoa > Arthropoda > Insecta > Lepidoptera > Tortricidae > Cydia > Cydia splendana. The sequence goes on along the minus strand of NC_085964.1, from coordinate 20,154,091 downwards.
ACACGTCGAGGTAACCGGATTACCGGCGCGTAGTGCGATTACGGTAACCGATTTACGCTACTGCCAATCTTTGTGCTGCGACATTTGCGACGTGTATGATTTACGCTACTGATTACATTGTACTGTGACATGCGTCGAATTATGTTGCGTAGTATTGAATTAATGTTGTGTTAAAGTTGGTAATCAGTATTTTTTCTAAAATTCAATTGTAAAGTGATTTTGTAATGAACACATACCCCAGTTAAACGTGTAGCACAACTTGCCGCGACTCGATATGTTAAGTCGCGCCTAATATACAGTAAAACCTCGATTATTCGACCTAATTGGGACCGAGACTAGTTTGGGTAATCGAAATGTGGATTTTTGGGTCGACACATACAAAAACAACACCTTTCTACATAAAACGTATTGTACGTAAGTATGAGTATATTATACAAATTAACGTTAAAATTGGTGTTAAATCAAAGTGTTTTGGGGTAATGTTCAAATGCTACAGTTAGCCAGTCGCCTTTAAGACTTAATGCCACAAGCATTGATTAAAACAAATCGAACAGAGCCCCAGCAGCTACGTTACTTAACAGTTTATTTTGATCGCACATGTGTCGCGACAAAACGACAATTAAATCGCAAGTCCTTGGCTACATCCGACGTCCGGTTCCCACACTCAAGATACATGTATGGAATAAACTTATTACTAATACAGGGAACGTTAACGGTTTTTTTTATTATAAACTGATCGGCGATTGGCTCTAGTCACACCTGATGAAAAGTGAAGACAGAGCCTAAGATGGAGCTCACCGGATCAGTAATAGCCCATTAACTCTAGCTTTAAAGAGACCGAGGTCGTATTTCTCAGGGAATACCTACAGATGACGGTAGCCCATTCTATTCCTTGGCCGTCCTTACCAAAAAAGACGAGGCAAATCGTTTTGTGCGGACAAATGGTAAATTGGTATAACTAAAAATCGAAATATCCCATAGCTTTCCCATTATTTCTTTGATATTATAGTATTTAGGTAAGGATAATGATTGATCAGATTTGCTAAATTAAGTGCAAAAATAAACAACCAAGATACCGAAATTGAATACCGGTTAATTTGTATGAAAATACCGGTATTCGGTCCCTGCTTATTAGCGAACTAATTACAATTAAGCTTGAGAAATAAGAAACTTATTGCGCCATTTGCACCAATAACGTAAAATAAAAAGCTACAAAGGGATTCTGAAATTCAACCTTGCAGTTTCCTCTTTTTTCTTTTCTTTCCATAGAAAAAGATAATTCACAGATTAATAATCGCTGATTTTTCAGCTACAACTCATTGGCATTTTTAAAGAACTTTCTTTCTTTTCGACTGCTATTGGCAAGCATTATTAATCTGTTTATTGTACCAACAGTACACTCCTTATAAAGGAAGATGATTCTAATTTATAATCTCAACTTCGATCTTAATAAATGCCATATGAGACGACTAGTAGTGCCTTTCGCGTATCAGTAAGCGCGAGCAAGTATTAAAAACAATATCAAAAACATTTTCAAATCTAATGCGAATGTAGAGACAGGCTCGGATTTAGAAACCTAGGGCCCCTAGGCACTTGGTATGGTACTAGAAATTTAGGGTGCCCTCTACATCTCAAAACTATTGCTAGATTGCCTGGCCCGAAACCCGGGCCTTGTGTGCCTAGGCAGAAATCCGGCCCTGTGTAGAGATTGAACATAATGAATAAAAAAATTTGCTTGCTCCAAAATAAATGTGTCACCCCACGCGTTGACAAAGCTCTTAAATCGTAATCATGTAATCATGCGCTCCGCCACAGATATAAATAATTAATCCGTTGAAGTCTCATCTGAAGGGATTGCCGCGTGTGCCCCATTAGGATAATGACCCAGAATCTTTCCGGACACGGAATTTACAATGACTTTCGCACGTTAACAGATTTACCCTGTTCTGTCTGTACCCGGTTTTATCGATTTTTCGACGCTTTTGTGTTACGCTTGCCGTCACCGTCACAAAACCAGAATATTGTCACTAATATGTCGCCGTGTTGTCTTTTGTCTTATCAATACGATAGATTGAGAAGCGCTCAGAGCCCCCATGAACTTATCTTGCCACGCCTGAAAAGATAGCGATATTCTGGTATTTCTTTTGCGCCTTTTCTTAATGACCTGATCTTAACTATCCTAGTATCATCTTAACTATCCTGAGCGTATGATGGATATATCGTTATTCACGTGACAAGGCAACTGTAAATATATAACACCCTTGATAGAAACTGACATATTTTGTCATTATCACGCTACGGCGTAGATAAAGACCACCATACTAGTAACCGTATAACTGTACCTTCGACTCCTTCTTTAGCTGCGTCTGAAGACTACATCTTCATATTTTTAGGGTTCTGTACCCAAAGGGTAAAAACGGGACCCTATTACTAACTCCACTGTCCCTCTGTCCGTCTGTCTGTCTGTCTGTCACCAGGCTGTCTCATGAACCGTGATAGGTAGACAGTTGACATTTTCACAGGTGATGTATTTCTGTTGCCGCTAAACAAATACTAAAAAGTACGGAACCCTCAGTGGGCGAGTCTGACTCGCACTTGTCCGGTTTTTTTAAAGATTTGTTTAGAAGCCAGCTATAGCTACATAATAGTAGTAGGTATAGTATTTTCCCGAACATAATGACAGTGGCCAGTGTATACCCACTGCCTATTGCCCAACCTGACTCACCCACGATTTGACATTAAATCTTAACCTCATTAGAATCTTCCGCCGCCGGCACTTCAGAGCGGCCGCTCTAATGAATCATGACCACCAATTGGATTGATTGTCTATGCCACGGTACTTTTACGGGCTTTGGCGGCCGATAAATATTAGTCAGTCACAACTAGCAAAAATGTGGCAGGACATAGAAGTGCAAAAATATCTGCTTTCAAGGTCATTGCTAATTTAGAAAAGGATTTGTCTTTAGTTTTTATATAGAGGTTTCTATTAAAAATCTACAATGGCACTCTCGTAGTTTTCACATCATATCTCGCGTGACGTATTACCGGTCCATACTTGAGAGATGGACGCTGTCTTATAACATTTTAGCTTTTCGGTACAATTCAACAGAATATTATGACATTTATCACGTACATATTATAATCACGTTCATAGCACGTTTTACATCTAATTCAGCCGAAATAAGACGTGTCTCTAAACGCTACGAGTTGCAAACTTTCCCAGCGGGAATGTTTGTTTAATATGTATTTAACAAAAAGTCACAATTCCAAAATCTCTAAAATCATGTATACCTACATGCCACCTGAAGTGTTAATTTTCTTAAATACTCGTATGTTGTATGGCAATGGTGTACTGGACAGCGGTTGGGTTCAAACATTCATTAATTCCTTGTCAACTTGAGTAAATTATACGTATACTTCTACCTACACCGGGAACCTTTTCCATTTTCAAACTACATATATACAGTTTTTTAAACATGTATGAATATTACCAGGGGCCGATTGCATAACAAACTACAACTAATATTACAAGCGGAACTCCTTTTCTAATTTCACTTATTAAATAAGGAGTTCCGCTTGTAATATTAGTTGTAGTTTGTTATGCAATCGGCCCCAGGTCGAGTATATTGATACGCTGAAGGTCTGAAGTGCGAAGCGCAAAATGTAATTCTATCTTCTTTACGACTTTGACCCCAATTGGTCCAGTCGCACGGGCATTAGTATCATATGTGATTTTATTATTCGCACTTAACAATCTGTTTATTTATCGCCATAAAAACTGGGCTCAGAGTGGGACATATATTAATTATGATTACCATCTTGTGGGGCTAAGTGTGTCCTGTATTTTGTCATCGGAATAGTTGGAAAACATTTCAAATGATATATAGGTACTAACAAAAAATTTCCCAAATTTTGCGACTTAAAAAAATTCAATTTTCAATCTCTCGCCTCCTTATGTATGTGCATGTGTGCTTATGTGTTTGCTCAGGTAAGATAAGGTAAGGTAGGTAATAGTAGTAAATTATTAACGCATTTATTCGGGAATGGTTCTTTGCTATCCTCCGGGTACCATTATCGCATGGCGACCCTGTCGCACGCAGCGTTCATCGCGTATTTAACAACAAAATGGTATTGCAAAAAAACGCGTTCGGTCCAATTAAATATCCGATAACAAAAATCGAGGTAACCCAACACTAAGACTTCAGACTAAATTATTTATTAAAACTATGAAATAAACAAAAACAAACATAATAAAACATACTAAATACTTAACCTATAGGTAGAAAATTTGGCCTAAATCGCCGTCAACGGGCAGGGTGCCCAGAAGGCTGGCCGTATTTCCTCACTGTATAGCGAAATAGTGGCCAGCCCAGACTTTAGACTTGATCTTGTCAATTCAAATGTCAACAATGCAGCAAGCGTTGCGATTTTCGTCTGAACATTATTTATAAAACTCGCTCGTCAAACCCCAGCACAGCACACTCACAGCGAAAACGGCAAAGAAACAATTGCGTTCAATTGAGATTCCGCCCTGAAAACATTCAATCTGCACAATTAACACCTCTTAACCCGCTCCGCGATCGCACGGCAATCAGCACCACGAATTAATCTTTTTATATGGAGTTTCATACATATTATTCATTTATTTTTTGCATGAAGGTCTGGAACACATTCAATGTCGCACAACCTTATGAATCAATCTTTTTGTTTAGAGTTCCATTTATTTTGCATTTCGTGCCATTTAGACAGGATTAAGATCTAACTCAAAAGAATAAAGAATGCGAAAGCAAAGACTCAATAAGAGCTTTTTACACTTTCGAATACCTACAATTGAAGAATACAGTAGTTTACGCGTAGGTACTATAATCTGATATACCTACTATTTATTTCATGTTTAACTTGTGAACTCTTCACATTACAATCATATTATTACCTACATATCAGCCTGCCACGTACCTAATTTGAAGTGGTCAACAAAGAACATTACAGGCGGTAGTCACATTTGCCATTCTCGCTTATAAAAAATTCACACATCTCTAAATTAATTTGCATGGCAACCGTGACACCAATAATTCACCATAACAGGCCCATTCATAACGAAAAATCCTTTGCCAAGGCCGGCCGTATTCACACACTACTCGCAGACTATAGAACCACGATTCAATTTGCTAGTAGACCTCACTCGGGTCAATTAAAGTAGCAGATGACAAGCTGCGTGACTAATGCTGTGGGCGGCCGTGGGAACTGCTCCAGTTTGCTTGTCTAGTTTATTGGTCTGCCTGACGGTTAATCTGATCGGATCAGGAGGACGTAGTGCCTAGAATCTAGAAATCTAGATGGTAAGTGTACTATGGACTGTCTTAGAATGTATGTTTGTACTAGTAATCAGTCTAGCCAAGATGACGTATATCGAAAAACGCCAAACGTATAAAAAAAGTATCGAGATGACAAATGCTACAAAAAGTCATCTATTTCCATACATTTTTTTAAAGTTTCGATTTGCGTTTCCTATCAAAGATTGTCATCTCGGCTAATGTTTGCATTAGCTATATTGCTATAACTATAGTTTTTCTTTTCTTTTAAATGTTTAATATATCCAACTATAGAAACTGTTGTGAGAGTGTTAAAGCAACCTTAAGAATAGTGGACCTAAGAGCCAGAAAATCTGGCTCAAATTTTTGGGTTATTCCCATATGAAATCGTAATGTTCACTATCCAAAGCACATTGGGAAAGTGGGTATATCCCAAATGTTTCCAGCAATCTTAATCATTCTTAATTAAAGTGAGAATTTTTTAAATGTACGTCCTGGAGGAACTCTAATGTAATATGATGGAGCAATGCGGGCGTTTCGTAATTAGAGAAAGAAAATAAAAATAACCTCAAAAGCTCACCTGAAATAAATCCATAACATGTTGATTCTTCTAATATACAGGTCAAACAAGAAAGAAGACGTACAGAATCGCCGGAAAACTACTTGCAAAAAGTTGAAAATGAGACCAGTTTTTTAAACGACTCAAATCCCAAAGCCACTTTACCTGAAATCGGTCTAAAATCGTCGCCCGCGCATGATTGACCCCACGGCGAGGAAGCGGCGTGGGCGGCTCGGTCGTGAGAACTGCTTTATAGGCTAACTTGGTCGATTGATCCAAATGCATCTTCAAGAACAGTCACTTCTGAGATGACAAACAGATTTAAGAAACGGTTATGGATTTTTTTCGTGGCGGTACAAAGGTGTATCCTGGTGTCAAGGTGTCTCCTTTCTGATGTCTGTTGTCATAGCAACACAACTTTAAAGTAATGATATTGGGGAAACGGATGCCAAATGCTTTCTTTCTTTTTAGGGTTCCGTACCCAAAGGGTAAAACGGGACCCTATTACTAAGACTCCGCTGTCCGTCCGTCCGTCCGTCCGTCCGTCTGACACCGGGCTGTATCTCGTGATCTGTGATAGCTAGACAGCTGAAATTTTCACAGATGATGTATTTCTGTTGCCGCTATAACAACAAATACTAAAAACAGAATAAAATAAAGATTTTAAGTGGGGCTCCCATACAACAAACGTGATTTTTGACCGAAGTTAAGCAACGTCGGGCGGGGTCAGTACTTGGATGGGTGACCGTTTTTATAGATAATGGTACGGAAGCCTTCGTGTGCGAGTCCGACTCGCACTTGGCCGGTTTTTTATTTTATAAAACTCACATGATTGTGTAGTTCCCTGTCTACCCAAGAAAGAGTTGCTTAGGTCCTGATCTAACGCCTACACTGCTTCTTACCTTGTACTGCTGCTTAAATCCTAGACACTCCTGCACTCCTCCTTCCGGGCTTTCTCGGCTCCGTTCAGCTCAGCATTGCTCCGAGCAATTATTAGGGTTGACACAACTTGACGTCCCTTTGCGTGCCCGACCACAGATAAGATAATAATGACTTGAATTTTGATAAGCCTAAATAGCCGAAAGGGATAGTGCCATACATTAGAAAGGGACAGCATGATTCGTCCTTGAATCGCTGTCAAACTTCGGTTTATTAGGAAGTGCCCTTTCTGTACAGTAGTACTAATCCATATATATTTATTCTGTGCTTAGGTTAAATTCCCCGCTTACTGTATTGTCCATTTCAATCTAACTTTCCCAACACTAAAGAATTACATATTACATAATATACCTACATACATACAGTAAGTGTCGATTAGAAGCGTTAGCCAAACCAAATCGAGTGAACAGCGTAATTAGTAACTTCCTCTAATTTGTACATATGAACGCTACGTTAATTAAAGTTGATAGTTTTAATTCGACAAAAATAATCGCTAGGAGCAATCTAATAAGGTCATAGGCGTAGGTACTTTATGGTCCTGATATTTGTCCATATGAATTGACACGAAAATATAATCAGTTTTTGGTCTGAACTCCTTGAAGTTACCAGGCACTTTCTCCTACTAATTATAATGTGTAGGAGTGAGTTTAAACGCGGATTTCGCGTGTGAGGATTCAGCGGGTCAAAAACAACGGGTTGGTGGCTTTAACAAAGAAATCGACATACGACTAAATAGTCGATATCTAAAAATTTTAAATAAGACGGCTTGTGTCTTTCTTATAATCAACTCATTAACTAACCTACCTACTCAATGTAGAAACATAGTGTTGGACAAGAAAACAAAGACATTCCAAAAAGTGACATTCCGCAAATAATCTGAACTCAGGAAGCTGTGACCTCATGACACCGCGTGCCTCCGCCGATGCAACTGTAAGAAAGACCCACTGTGCTCTGTGGAGCACACAGCACAGTGGCGATAACAGCGCTCCGTAGACTGCCTGTCACCACGATAACAGTTCTTGTTAATGTACCTAGCTGTGTTTTACTGAGAATTTGATAAAGGACAATGTTTCTTTTGAATCTAATTGCGTTTTAGGCCAAATGCCAGTTGATAAAATTCGTTATTTTGAAGTTGTTACTGATTTCTAATGTTTGAAACTTATTTAAATTTAACATCAGTACTTTGGGAATGTTTGTAAATAAGAGAAGACGGGTTTTGTACAAGTATTCTTATTATCAATATTTTTTCATCCACTTATTTCAAATGTCATGGATGTCCGTTTACTTAAGTGTCTCTGACACAAATATTGGCTATCTACTTTTTCTACAGCCTTGATAGATTACCTATCAGACCTATCAGTATATCATCTTTGGTTTTATGATGTGCAAAAAATTACATCTGTTTTGTTTGTGCGCCATTCCCAATTACATTCTCCAAAAATTGGTTTTGGTCCGGTGGGTCGGCCCAGGTATCGCTGGGAGTGGGAAGACGGTGTGACGGCGGATCTGCTTCAGCTTCGCGTCAGTAACTGGCAGGAAGTTGCGCAGGATCGAGACAGGTGGCATGCTCTCGTTTCGGAGGCCAAGATTCTCTTTGTATCGCTGAGCCAAAACAGTTAGTTATTTAGTAGTTAGTTAGTTAAAGATTGGTTTTGTTGATAAGGTCTTATTGATTCTCAAGCTGAACATTTGTTAGAAGAAATACAAGTTCAAGCGGCCACAGTTTCCGGTAGACGGCAAGCCGATGCCGATACCACCCAGGCGGTAACACGACACTCGGATTGCTGAGTATATTGATTGGGATTAATAAGCGCATTGAGCTTGCTGCGCGGGAGTTCAATGCGAGACGCTTTGGCGGTCCCATTCCTCTGAACACTGTACAGCTGTAGTAGTCAAAAGTAGTGGCAATCAAGATTTTTTCAAAAAAGGAAAGGTGATATATACGAAAAGGAAAAATATAATTTTGGATAAATACGTTGTTTTCGCCACGTACTTTCTACAATTTAAAATGATCATTTCGACTGATTTTTGTATCAATATCCTTATTGACATCGATTCTAAGTAGAAAATTATCAATTCTAAGCAAGCGCTTCTAAACAAGGAAACGATACTTTTTAAAAAATACCAAAATGTTGTTACATGTTCATTACCTACGTAAAAAGAAGAACAAGCATTTAAACATGTCAAGAAAACCATTCGTTTACAAATCGTTCATTCAAGCCGCAAATAGTTAATCGTTGTCCCATTGTCCATTCACTCGATGACCGATTCGATCCAATAATAAGTGAATGGATCGGGTCCATTGATCGTAAAGACGGTATTGTCTTCTGGGTACTAATTGGTGACCCGCGGCGTCTTTCATCTTGATAACTCTTGGTAGGTGGCTGTAAATGCTGTAATGCAGGAGATTGCATAGACGTCGATATGTATTTATGAGTTACAGTCACCTGCAATAATAGGTTATTCTTCGAATACCGCAAAAATATCTGACACGATCTTAATTGTAGAGCTATAAGAACGTGTCACATATTTTTGCGGTCTTCGAATAGTATTGCAGGTAACTATACAATAACATTCGAACTTAGAGACTAACTTGAATCGTTGCAAACATTTTTTTTTTATATTTCAAACAGTCAGACATTGACGTCTTACTACATATTTTATTAACTCTCTTTAATCTACTTTCTTTTACAACGGTTATTCAATTGATGGTATTGTTTAAAGTGTTTATACCTTCAAATTGACACACAAAAGAAAAACTGGCGTGAATGTGTACAAAAATAATAACAAATTGTTACAAATTACACACCAGCGTTTAAATAGCCTAACTATGGATATAACGCTATGCTTATTTCGTAATAATAAATACTAATTCCTAGATTAGATGTAAATCCTTTCCTCAAACTGTACTCGGCTGATTTCACATTAACACGTAACTTTATTTCACTAATGTTTAACAAAGTACGTTTAAAATTTAATAAATTCGTAACAAAGAAGTGCGTCACACATTTACTCATAAATATAACCCTTATTAATCAACCCTATCACCTCACTAAAAACAATAATACTAATTAGAGGGTAGTCGCCTGGCGCCCCTCGCTCGAGTTGATTCGATTAAAGTGTAATCGACGAGTGACGATTCAATCACGATCGATTGTTGCGATGCACTATTATTTATTGGCCTCCTTTGTGGCTGACAATATTCAATTGCATTTATAATATTTGTGTTATTGAAAGGAATTTACACATTTGTTTAAACTTTCGCGAAATAATCTTTTTAATTTTTACGTTCAGCATTTCCTTCAGTCTTACCCCCTTATTCATAAAACTTAAGCAACCTCTATTAAACCTCTGTTAAATTTTGTCTTTTTCTAACAAACAGAAATATTAGGTATTAATAAGTTAACATATTGAGCCTCGAAATAAACAGCGAGTTAAAATTTTACACCTATTCGTTTCACCACGGCGCGTGCCGTGTCGATCCCTAGGTCGTTCAAACGGGATGTGTAGGCGAATCTAGCTCATATGTAACGGTGCCGAAGGAAGGAAATCCTCAATATCCTCCCGATTGACCAGGGAGACGGTGACAGTAAATCCCAGTTAAATTTGGACACTAAGAATCAGCACGAGAATCTCGGAAGTGGTTTAAAACACAAGCACATCGTAAATAAACACAAATGGCAAAGGTCTAGTAATAATTTTTTTACAAGTATTCGAGTAAATATAAAGATATCAGTCTTATTATAAAAATATTTATTGATTAGTAAAAAAATGTAAAATTATAGCATTATTTAAAGTTGTAGGATATTGTATTCGATTAACCCGTGGATCCTTTTCAATATCTAGCAACTTTTCTGACTTCTGGTTTCTGTTTATCTTTTTCGACTAGTTTCTTCGTTAGTTATTTATTTACTTATTTCACATTTTTTACAATTTTTTTCGTTTAACATACCTTACAACTTTTTCCATTCTGCTCTTCGCAATGTCATGGTAAAATTTTATATTTCTCAACATCGCCAAAAAATTTAACCGAAATGTTACATTTGTGTGGGTGTTGCCAAATGATTTCACTTCCGACTGAACATATCCAGATTAGTAGTGGTTGTGATATTGTCAAGTAAACAGTTCACACAGCAGTCAGCTCATGACTTGCACTGGCACAGGAAGCGATGTCCAATTGGCGTTGTCAGCGGCAATTGTGACGAGCGCCGGACGCCGGCCATTGATTCCGCTGGCGCCATTCGGCTGGCTTTGTTTTTTAACCATAGACTAGAACAGGCGGACAAACAAAATTTGACACAAAAAAAGGATTTATTTGAGAAGAATTCGAACAATACCTACCAACTACATATTTAAGAGGTATATTAGGTACCACTACGGGAAAATAAACCCTTAGACAATTTAGGGATTTTTTTTTAAATTGCAACTCTAGATGAAATTTCTAAAAATTATTTCTTACTTTTCGATTGCATTAAGTAATCACTTCATACAAGTCAAACTAAATTCAAAAATGGGAAAAATGCAGGTTTATGAACAAAATTTCATCTTATCGAATGATTTGCATGAGGTATTTCTAGTGTTATCAATCAATGTGTTAATTGAAATGTATTAGGTTTCTTAAAGCAATTTGGAAAATATAATACGTATCCTATCTCATCTGGTTATCCTTTGTACTTAGTTTCTAAAACCGTACATTTTTCTAATATTCCGTTATCTCAAAATTTTTGATACCCAGCTGTGACTCAATTATCTATAAATAGAAAGTTAACTGTTCCTAATTGATGCGGCCAGGATCTATTATTAGACGGTTTGATTGGCCTGTAAAATGGCGGTATTGTGTTAATTTTGGGATTAGTGACAGAAATGCAATGGGTGTCAAGGATGTGTGACACATCCGCAACTAGCATTTTAGTCTGTCTAGACTCTACTGGTAATTTAAAAATCCCAATAATATCTAATTATGCATTAACGACAACACAAATCATATTTTTCTGTATTCTTCTTTTAGATGTCTTATTTATGAATTTGTCAAAAACAAACTTAGATTGCAAATGTCTCTCGGCTTTTACATCTTAAGCCTTGCAGAGGGTTATTAATCCCATTCATATGTCATATTATTCATATTAATACTCATGATTTCTTCTTACTCTCATCAACTGTATGAGCTATATGTCCCACTGCTGGACACAGGTAATACTAGTACTCTCAAGGAGGCCCTGATTATTACCTAACTTCAGTGAGGATAGGAGACTTTGTCTCACCTTTAGATTTCATGCAAATGAATGCAGGTCATGTTACTTGTTTTCCTTCACCAAAAACAACATAAATATCACATTATTTTTCCTACACATGTCCAGGGAGACTCGATTGCACGAGCTGTTCTGGCTCTTCGAATAGTATTCTTAAATTCGCTCATATTATAAGTCGATTTGAATTGAAGCACGCGCAGGAAGCCGGGCAAGACAATCCGTGCCGGCGGGCGGAAGACAGCGATTCGGTGGCGCCAACTGCCCTATAGCTTTAAGTGCCAAATAGCCTGCTTGACATAATTGTGATGGACTGTACGTTCGTGATTCATAACGACGATTTGTTTACAAGGTTATAGAGAGTGAATACGATATGCCTATAAAGGAACAATATCTGGGAGACCGAGCTTGGCTCGGAAAACATATAAAAAATAAAAAATGTGCGTTTTCCCAAAGATAAGGCCTAGATCAATTTTTCGCTGCCGAACACCCCCATATAGCAAATTCATCGAAATCGTTAGAGCCGTTTCCGAGATCCCCGAAATATATACCTATATATACAAGAATTGTCCGTTTAAAGGTGTAAGATATAGTTGTGACTAGCAATGCATGCACGAGAACTTTCCAAAGTTGCGAAACTTTCCACATGAGAATTTCTCGGTAACTTCTGAGAATGTTCTCGAGAACGAGAATTTATTTATTTATCGTAGTTTATACCATGAATATTCACGATAGTTTAGGTGTAGTATCCTTACCCCCAGAAAATTCCGACTTTTGGTCTACCGCTTCCGGTCAGAAAAATGTATGACGGCCCGGCCAAACGGTCAGACCTAGGTGGAAGGTGCTCGACCAAATGTCATAGAGGGACCCTGGCAGTTTTTGACGCGGCCATGTTTTTTTCAATATGGCCGACTTTTTTTTTTAATTTTTTTAAGTTTGTCCTAGCGCGCTGAAATTTTGGTCACAGAATCTCGGGGTCCCCTAGATACCTATGAAATATTTTTTTTTGGAAAAATGCTACAATTGCGGGAAAACTGGCCACTTCTATTTTGTATGGCAACTTTTAAACGGTGCGCTATAGGTGGGGGGTGCTCGATCAAATGTCATAGAGGGCCCCGAGACAAAACAAACTGCATAAAAAAATATCAAAATGGCCGACTTTCTTTTTAATTTTTTTAATTTTTTGGTCCGAGCTCGCTGAGATTTGGCATGGCGGGAAATAGAGGCCTCTAGATTCCTATGACAAAAAAAAAATTGGAAAAAATCCAAGATGGCGGAACAATAAATTTCCATGTTGCAGAATGTTCTGAGAACATTCTCGAGAACGTTTCCGCTTTTTGGGAATGTTCTGCAATTTGTACATTGCTAGTTGTGACACGCAAATAAATGTATATCGATTTTACATATCGGACGGTGTTGGAACTTGGCCGATCAAGAAAATTTTAATTTATTTTTATGAACTTACCACTTGTAACATCGCTAATTTTAAAAATAATTTTAAAAGCATAAGCTAAACAGAAGGTGTACTATAAAATACCTAGAGTAAAACCCAATATCTTGATTAATCGGAGGATTTATGGAGTAATTTCCACTGCTGATATTTTTTTCATTGTACCTATATACTTTTGAAACCGATCTCAGATATAACTAATTACAAACGATACTTGCAAAACAAATACTGTGATTAACTTGTATTTAAAACATAAAGTATTTGAAAAAAGACCTTAAGATAACATACTAAGGTTGAAGTTAGTATGTAATTTACTTCGAACATAATTCGTTTGGATTTTCAAGAGATGTTTTGATTAGGAAATGTTATATCTATAATCCTCATGTAATCCTTTTTCCATCACGTGTTAACGATTTGATTTTAAGATTACATAAGTTTGGTGGAATGTACTTAAAGGGTAATTTTTAAGTCATTAATTTTCATACTTAATACTGATAAAACATTTTCTTTAATATTAATGTATATTGCCTCCAGAATACCTTCTCTCGGGTCATTGAAAACTTCATTCTTAAGGATGACTCACGTTAGACCGGGCCGTGTCCGGGCCGGAGCTTCCGGCCCATCGTTTTCTACAGAAAGCATCACGTGATCGCCTGTGATGTCATAGAAAAGTAAGCGCCGGAAGCTCCGGCCCGGACACGGCCCGGTCTAACGTGAGTCGTCCTTTATTCTACTTACATCTTTTCCGCCTTCCTTTTCGCGTGTTTTTATTAAAGTTTAATTAAGTTTTTTGTAATCTCGATTATATATCCCTTTGAACCCTTGAAGAAAAATCTAAAACGATCACAAACAGTGGCGTAGCTAGGCGTGGGCGAAGTGGGCCGTCGCCCACGGCCTTGCGTCCCAAGCGGGGCCTCCCGCGAGGCCCCTTCAGGTACATTGAAAGAAAAGGGCCTCGAAGAGTCGTAGATGCGACTTCGCCTACGGCTACGCCGATTGAAGGAACTTTTATCAAATAAAACCCTCTATTCTGTCAAAGAATATAAAGAATAAAATCTTGACTATTTAATTTTTTAATAAGTATATTTTAATTTTTATAAATTAGTAACAATTGACATACATTTCCTATTATTGTAATATATTAATTTTGACCTTTAGACATTACCTAGGCTAGTCATATTTTTTAAATATTTTTATTATTATTTTTGGACATTTTTATTTTTTATATTCTTTATAATTTGACTGATTTTTACATTTTACCTACTCTTTTCTATTTTATAGAAAGTCGTTTTATATTGTATTACTGTTATTTTATTGTTTTTAGATTATTATTATTGATATTTTTTGTTGTGACGATCTTTTTGTGAAATGCATTCTATTTTGACGTGTGAAATTTAATGTATATTTACAACAAGAAATAAACTAGTAAACATTTATTTACATACAATATATATACAGTGGTACTACTAAACGAAATTAATAACTAGCTTAAATCTAAAATAGGCCCTTGAGGCATTGTACCAAGGATGCTGGCGGCATTTCCTCGCTGTATCGCAATGCTGATACGTTGTGCGAGGTAGCCGCCAGCTCTTCGGTCACCAGTTACGTCAACCAGACGCTTCGCGATTTCTGCGAACAACTTATGCGCGCTGGGACCCCATGGACCTAGAGTTTCAACACCAAATGGTACAAAATGGTACTCTCTACCGAGGCTCTTATATTTGTTACGTTTTAGAATTTCGGCGCTTTCCGCCGCTCCGCCCGCTTTTACAGTAGTCCGTTGGAGGTGGGACGGTGCCAGTGTGTCTACGCAGGTAGCATCCCACACCAACATCCGTCCCAAGCTCCAAGGAACTAAGGACACTCCATCGGGCCTCTTACCATCATCTCTGATAATGCCAGTCGGCTCAAGAAGAGCAGGCACATTGATGGTGGCAAGAGACCGACGGACTATGTCATTAAGCGACGCATGTCTCGAAAAACGGCCTGCACTTTTTTGACAAGATAATCCGTGGTGTCCCAGTCGGTCCACGTCCGTGCCACAAGAGCATATGTGTGGCGTACACACCGAAACCCCGAGTCGCAAACCAGTCGCCAGTCTAAGGGAGGCCGGATCCAAGAAAGTACCAGTATTGGGCGAAGGATGGGCATGTAGCCAGTAACTGGCTTCCCGGGCTCCGACCGCCAAAAGCCTCGCGCGGTCTGGACCTGTACAGTTGTTTAGGAGAGTATTGTAAGTTAAATCACAGTAAACATTATCCCAACTCCTTTGTGAATTTGGGTTGTCTGGAAATTGTTTGCCTGGGCAAGCAATTTTAAAAGCATTTTGGCGTCCTCAAAGCCCGCAATCTCACAGTTTGTGGGCAAAGCCCTTAAGATATTTCCAATGAGACCAGACGTGCTATGAGTGGACGCCAAAAAGGCTGGGGAAGCCACACTGGAAATTTTGCGAATTCCTAAACCTCCAAACCGAATGGGGAGGGACGCTTGAGACCAGGAAGGCTCACTTAGCTGAATGTTTAGAATCGTTTCTAAACTAATTTTGATCAAATCATCTATGGGTGACAATAAATTTTGATGTTTCCAGAAAGGACAACAGCGGAGCACATACGTAAATTTAGGGACAAAAAGGCAGAATTTAAGAATCACAAGAGCATAATGAGGGCTAATTTCGAGTAAGCGATCCGTGTGACTTTTGAATTTAGTTATGGAGTTAGAAATATAATCGGGAAAAGATTCTTCGAATATAGGAGAACCCAGGAGGCAAAGAGAATACTTGTCTACTGATTTGATATTGGGAGTCAGATCGTCAAATTTGGGTTGTAAGTTGGTCAAAGTACAAGAAGATTTTTGAATAAAGAGTTCGCATTTACTGAAATTCAGTTCTAAACCAATATTTTCGAAACTACTCTTAATAAAAGACAAATCAGAGAGTACAGTATTCACGTCACCTCCTAGGGTTCCGTCATCTAAGTACCACACATTGAATTTTGATTTTAAATTTTTGATAATTGGATTTATAGCCAAACTAAAAATTGCTGGCCCGAGAGGGTCACCCTGCTGACAGCCAACCTCGGAAGATAATTCATGTGACTTGTACATTCATTTAGATGAGTCTGAATAGCAAAAGAAAAGGTAATTGTATAGTTCCGGAATTTTGTCCTTAACTTCTGTCAGCAAGGTGTCTCTACTAACCGAATTAAAAGCATTTTTAACGTCAATTTTGACAACAATTTCGCAATCATCGAGTGAAAGGTAGGTCCTTAGGGCATGGACGGCTGCCTCGCACCCACCTTTCGTGCCGAAACCTAGCTGTATTGGTTCAAAAAGGGATTGTAATTTTGATCTAATGTGTCTAACCGCAATTTTTGAAGCCAGACGTCGTAAAGTTGACCCCACCGCAATGGGTCTCACCCCTCCGTCCTTTTTGGTTAGGGCGATCAGGTTTGCCCCGTATAGAATCGGGACGATATTAGTGTTAATTTTGCCTGAAAACATAAAATTTATTAATTTAGTAAGGGAACAGACAAGCTGCTCACCTGCGTCGCCCACGGAATGAGAAATAAGATCTTTCAAATGTTGGGGCGAGATCCCATCCAGGCCGGCCGCCGAACCGGCTTTGAAAGAAAATATGGCGTCAATAACGTCTTTGCCTTCGATTTGGAGGCAGGCCTGGTCAGCTGTAGGTGGGGCAAACGAGTGTGGTACTGAAGGAGCCGGGGGATGTTTAGATCGTAAGGCCGAGAGGGTATCGGGAGTATCTGGCGATAGCATGTCGTTTGTGAAAAGAAGACGAGCGGCACCTTTAAGATCGCCGTCGCTAATTTTGCTTTCAATTAATTTAGTTCTATTGAAAGTGGATGAGCTACATCCAGAAGGTCGAGAAATGTGTGGAGTTGTATTCGAAACGCAATTGTTTTTGATTTTTTGTGTTAAAGAAATTGTCTTATCCTTCTTGGCATGAAGGGTTTTGAATGAGAAAAGGAAAAGATTATGCCAATCATCAATTTGATTATTTTCCACACATTTTGTAAGTAGGCCTGAAAGGTGTTTAGCGACTGTGATCCTGGCGCCGCGCGGAACTCTTTTAATAACGGGCACATTATTTTTAAGTTCGCTAAGGTGTAAATGGAAAGGGATAGAATTTGGATGGTCAGAAAGGGGGGTGGTCAAAAGGGATGGGCCTAAATTTAGACCGGCGTCATTTTGGCTGATACAAAGACGGTGTTTTTTGGAAATATGAATATTGAGGCCTCTCTGCGTTTTAAAAGAGTTATCGCATTGTACACAATTAAAATTTGGATATGGCGTGCCATCGCCTGATTGAGTTGCGGCATGCATCCACTTACCGGAACTACACAGCAGTAATTAAAGCACAAAAAACTTAAAGATAAAATAACAAGATTCACTAGAAATACAATATATAGTTCGTTGTAGACGTTGACATCGGCCGTCAGGGCGACACGACGTAGCCGTGCAAGACCACAACGTCTGAAACAAAAAGATATGTTATTATTTGTTCAGTACTGGGCCTGCCCACACTATTGCACAGTAATCTGGTGTTTTTTGATAAAATAAAAGCAGTTTTAGGCATCTAGAGCCATGTATAATTTGAAAAATAAGCCAAAAATATCGCTGTGCAAAGTGACAGACAGAAGGTTGACTAGAAATAAATGAATCTAATCTAATCTAATCTATTAGTTCACGCTACGCCACTGATCACAAAGTCGAAACAAACTTCACATTACAAGATCACGTGTTGCATATCTACAAATAAATCAAGACCATTAAGATCAGCTGTAAAGGGTCCAACCGAGGGCGCGACACAAATCAAGACACTTCGGACGGACATTCAATTGGATATATCGCTGAGACGTCTGTCTGCATCTGCGATCATAATCACGAGACTCATTTCTCTGAAGTGTTTAAATGCGAAATTGTTATGACGGCGATAGCGGCTACTTTCTTTATAACTGAAGAATGTTTTCATCTGTTTACAAATTAAATCTTGGAAGAAAAATATGATATATAGGGGTCTTGAACGTCATATATGGCTAAATATTTTCTAGTTCTGTCACCAAAGTTACTATGCTTAGCATCTCTGCATACAAATATGTATAGATGTGTAAGCTTTTGCTTATTGTACATCCAAAATTACAAGGTTTATTTTTATAAGGGTTAGGTTAGGTATAAAGTTTTCAGAATAAAAATATATACTCGTATATCTTTAAAATACACTTAAATATGTCCGTTTAATGACAGATGTGATATGACACAGTATTGCGTGCCACTTAAATGAGGAAAATAATCTCTGATTAAAATTGTCAGTTTGACTGATCGGTCCAAATCAATAGTTTGCATGCTAAGAGTAATTGGAACAAAATTGGAACCAAATAAATGTCCTCTGCCACGCATGTCGCTGCTTTGATGTATTATTAATTGATGTTTGGAACCGCTGGTAATCAAAGGTGTTTGCATCTATACCGGAGGTCGTGAGTTCGACAGCTTACCCCCAGACTAGATCACCTGGACCCGAGGGTCACTACTAGAATTTCTCGAGTAGAATGGTACCTTCAATCTTAATATGGCTTATTTTTCTCTAATGGTAGCACCAATGCAATATTATTTGATTTGTCCATAATTCGGTAAGATCAAATTCTTATTGGCACCGACCTTAGTCTTTTCGTGTTGCATGCTACCAGTTTACTAATTCGTTCTTTTTGTTAACAGGAATACTAGCGAGTGAGGCTCTTCGGAACAGCCTAGGCCAAAACACCTGGTCACCAGTTCCTCGACCGGAGCCGAGGGTATCTCCTCCTTCACACCATGATGTCTATCCTATCAGAGGTAAGAATATTTATGATATGGGTGTGAGTTCAGTACTTAAAGGTCATCATGGGTCCTCTGGAAAATCTAGTATGGCCTTCTCGTGTGTGTGTGTTACATCGAACAAGTCGCGAAGTACCTAATTCTTTCATAAAATATGTGCAAAGTCCATTACCCGATCAAGACCTCCTTTATAAATCTCTAGCAGCCTTCTCCTTAGTATATGTAACTTATTTCATCATTCTGTGATTTGTTCAAATAACTTGTGGAAAAGTTTGAGGGGCATTTCTTTCGAGCAACACCGGCTTCCAACACGTCCCGTTCCATTCCCGGTGTTGCGCGAAGGATATTTCCTTATTAAAAATAAAAAAGAGAAAGAAAAGAAGAAGAGAAGAGGAATAAAGGATGACTCACGTTAGACCGGGCCGGAGCTACCGGCGCTTACTTTTCTATGACATGACAGGCAATCACGTGATTCTTTCCATAGAAAGCTCCGGCCCGGACATGGCCCGGTCTAACGTGAGTCATCCTTAAGGGGTTTTGGACTCTCATTTGTGCTTTTTTCATAAATATATCCAGATTGTTTAACAACTATATAGACAGTAATTTGCCAACGTGACCAATCCCCAACGTCACAATATTCAATATCCACCAAATCCCACGGCTTCAGATTTCGGCGTGACACTATCTCTACCTTATCACTTATCAGTGGCCCGTCAGAGCCTATCGCTGGCGAAATTACGCTTGTTTTATGGCTTTGATTTACAGGCGGCATCGACAAAAGCGCGATAACTTATCGCCAGTTTAAATAGTCGTGTTATGATAGTTGTAATTTTTGTATCGAACATGAATTTTGGATAGCGCGCGATAAGGTACGGTGTGCAATACCTGGAGTTTCGATAAATATATATTGATTTTGTAACTTTTACGGAAAGTGTGAAATAATGACAATTAAATGACAAGAAACAGTTTTCAGTTTGTGTTCAGAACGGATCAAATTAATTTAAGGCCAATCAATGACAACATAAAAAAATATTTTTATTTTGAACTGCTTTTTTTATACTGTCTTCGGTTACCACGATAGTCAGATAGTTTTATTTCATGGGTTTTTTAAGTCGACGTACTAAGTAATTATATAGGTACTACATTGCCAGCGACGGGGCCAGTTTTGAGCTATTGTTAGACTTCCATACTTAGGATACTTAACTGTACCTACTCTGTTATGATCTTATGATAGAAAGATTATAAAATAAAGACGATTTTGTCATCACTGAAACAGAAGTCATCGGGGTGCAGCATAATTATAAAATTGATGACACAAACGAAGAAGTTGGTCACAATTCCGAATTAAGCAATAATTTTCTTTTTGACGTGATAACGTCTTATTAATCGATGAACACCGGTAGCATGCACGAAAAAGTGTCACGTTGTGGACAAATCTCCATAGTAACGTTGTGGACGGATCTCCATGGTAACGTGACGTAATGTAAGGTAATGTTTTCTTATGACGTTATCACGCAAAATTATCGTGGACTTTACAGGCAACCATTTTTTTTTCTAACCGTACCTGCGTATTCATGCCCTCGTCTTGTAAATCCGAGTTGGACATGTGTACACATGTAAGCAAACATTAATACAAGATAACACCGTTGGTCTGTTTGTGTGTTTGTGTCCTCGTGACTTCGAGGAATCCGTTAAAAACGAATCGTATCGGCGGTTTTGAGGCGTATTGATTTATTCGGATGGAAGATTGTCAAGTCTCGCAGGTAGACTTCGTGTCCCATTTTTACACACTTTTATTTAGCATTTGTTTGCTCCAAATCTTGTAAATTAAATTTAAACCACTTTCCGTTTTTTTTTTTTTTTTTTTTTTTTTTTTCCGTTGTCTGATTCAGTTGAAATTTGAAGTTCTTCCGTAGGTAATTCCTATGACAATGCAATAATATGTCAACACGAAACTGATGTTAAAATGCAGTCAAAAGGTAACCACAAGAACTGGGCATAATCTTCTAAAGTCTTGTGATCATTTTTTTTTATTTTATTTCGTCATTCATGAGATCGAGAGAAAAAGGTGTGAGACAGGGATGCATTCTCTCACCCTGTTTATTTAACATTTACTCGGAGACTATTTTCAAATTGGCACTTGAGGATCTCGACCTGGGCATTCGTGTCAACGGTAAGCTTATAAATAACATACGCTATGCCGATGATACTGTTCTTCTGGCTGAAAACCTCGATGACCTTCAAATAATGCTTGAAAAATTGAATGATGCACTTCAACAGTATGGCCTAAAAATCAACACTAAAAAGACAAAACACATGGTCGTTAGTAAAGCAAGTGCACAAACTCCCCCCTTAAAACTAGGATCACATAGTCTGGAAAGAGTTAGTAAATACAAATACCTCGGCTGCTGGCTTAATGAAACGTGGGATCCTGAGCAGGAAGTTAAAACTAGAATTGGTATTGCCAAGAGCGCCTTTCAAAATATGAAGAAACTATTGACCAACAGGAAGATTAATTTAAACTTAAGGTGGCGAATGGTGAAATGCTATATTCTTCCAATCCCCATGTATGGCTCCGAAAGCTGGACGCTAAGGAAAAATTTGATCAGTAAATTACAGGCTTTTGAAATGTGGATCTATCGTAGAATGCTTAAGATAAAATGGACCGACAAAGTTAGTAACGAAAGAGTCATGTTATTAATGAAGAAAAAGGTGGAAGTCGTAACAACTATTAGAGAAAGGAAAGCTACATATTTCGGACATATATATATAGAAACTCAAAATATGATTTATTAAAACTAATTATTGAAGGGAAGATTGAAGGGAAACGAGGACGTGGGAGAAGGAGAATATCATGGACACGGAACATAAGAGACTGGTTGGACGTGGGCAGTACAGAGAAACTAATTCGCATGACTTCAGATAGAATGGCATATAGACATAAGGTCGCCAACCTCCGGGATGGAGAAGGCACTTAAAGAAGAAGAAGACATTTATAAACTATATTGTCTTGTCAAGTACCTAAGTAATAAGCCCTTGATAATGGTTTGTCCTTATTCCTCATTTTGACAGTTGCCTTTGTATGGAAAGGACAACATTTTACTGAGGTTTGAAGTTCTATGAATAAGGAAATTTGCCTCTACCGAGTCTGTTAGTTTAATTATTAAACGTTTAATTATATAACGGAAGAAGTATTATACTTCTTCCGTTATATTTTTGCCTAAATATTCCTATCTGCGAAGTTTATAATTTATCCCGTCCAGATCGGGATATTTTTGTAGTATGTTATTAGAAGAAAGTGTTCAATCATTGTCATTGTTTATCGACATCTCCGGAAAATCGGAATTGTAATGTCTATCAGGTATATCCATTTTGTCTCACAATGACACATCATCTTAAATTGAGACAAACAATAACAATGCTGTGGTACTTTTATGATTTACCCATGTAGTGATGAATTAACATAAATAAATAAAATGCTATGTAATGTGATGATGCACACATAAACGGAAATCTTTCAAATAAAAATAAAAAACAAATCTAATATTCGGCATGTAGACATGCTTATCAAATATATATAACTAAACTCCTAGACAAAATGTGACAAGCTAAGTAAGTAATCTTGATTAGACGCCAGAGCACACCGCCTGTTAGTGCGTAGACATGCACGTGCTCTAAAATGTTGGAGCCGTGCACGCATGCGTCACGCAAGCGGTGTGCCGTCTTTCATAAGAATCTGTATATTACAACGCGCATGTGCTGTAACAGTTGAGATCAGCTCCACTGGTACTTCACCGGGTCGCATCAACGTAGGCATGAAACTGTTAATATTTAGAACCTCAGGGCGCCTTTACTGGGTTGTAATGTAAATGAAAAGATGTAGAAATTCTGGAGAAAGTCTTTGCTAACACTGGGTCACACAGCTACACTTTTATTGTCCACTGACGTTGAGTTAAAGTTCAAATTAAGTTTTTAACTAACCTGGATTATTCCTAAAGCACTTGCGAACACTCTTTATTTGTTACACATACGGAATCCACTACGCAGACGCCGATGCCTTCAGGAAGCAGGTCCAGGGTTAAGTGGTGGCGTGGATGACCAGCTCGGACACCAGATGCCGGCCGGAACTCATCCCTCGAAATCGTTGTCAGGTCAACCTAAGGACCCCTACAACAAGTCAAAACCCAGCTGTAGAACCAAAAAAATCTTGCAAAGCCAACGTGCTAGACATTTGAGGTTATAGAACAGTACTTACAGTTTTGGGATTTTAAGTGTTCATGAATGCGACGACTCCTCCAGTTTTATTGTTTATTTTACATGCTAACTAATGCTTTAACGTTGAGATAACTTTGAATGCCAGGATTGCGGCCTAGAACTATCTTTTGGCTTCATTTTGAATTTCATTAACGCAACGCTCTTCTAGTCACCTCGCCGTTCGTATCGAAAAAGAAAGCATCCACTGTGATGCGCCCTTATCACGGTTGCGGATCTCACCTGAACTAATTACTTATCTAATTTGCTAAATTCGCTTGCGCGCGAGTTGGGTTCATAGGTGAGCCTAATCGTTTTGTGAAGCACACAGAGGGCGTTCACATCAATAAGTAGTTTTCTTTATATTTATTTAATTTATTTATGTTTATCTTAAAGATTGTAATATAAATGTTACAGTGCATGCACGTCTAGGCAAACTCATCCGGTGTGCACATGCCTTAAGTTTCTACTGTTTTCGATTGCCAATAAGATTATTTGTAAAAAAATCTTGTATCAATGTCAAATCGTATGAAAATTTGCCCTAAACCATCACACTTTAGCACGTATTTAGAATGTGATCATAGTTTGAGTTCCCCGATAATGGGGTAGGTACGCACGTAGCCAACACTATCCTTAACTGTTAATTATTCAGAAAGACAAAATCCACCAATGGTTAGTCAAGTGTTGCTGGGGGCCTAGCCAAAGTGATAATCGTATGTATACTGACAAACGTCAAACGATAAGAAAAAGTGTATCGGGATGATGATTATTATTAAAGTTTCGATGACGTTTTCTAACAACAATATATCAGTCATCTTGTCTAGGCTTGTTACTACAAAGCCCAAATTAAAAACAGGATCGCCGTTCTAGTTATTACTGTAACCAAAACACAGACTAAATGTAAAAACAGCGCACTTGCCGATCAATCAAAGGGTAACATTCGTGGCGGCCAAACTGTCAATATTTGCCAAGTGGTCACGACATCGCTGTGTGCGCTATTATTCACAATGTTTGACCAAGACCAAGTGTAGCAAAAGACTTGGCCTCGACGGGTCGCCATAAATCCGGGGTAACTGGGATTTGTCCCGCTTTTTTATAGTTGTGGGTGCAGGCACTGTTTGACCTGTTTTGAGATATGATAACAGAAAGCTGCAGTTATTCCCTATGTTCATACTTACTGCGGAATTTTCTGTTATAGACTTTTTCAAACAAGGTGGACTAAAAAATGATTTTCGCAGCTGCGGGTGTTGAAAAACATTAGAAATAGTCTTTTCAGACCTAATCATTAATTAAGGGATTATCTTTAATCATATCTCAATTCTCCGAGTGTGGTCGTCACTTTGAATATCCTCAGTTACGACGGAAACCAAGAAAGTTAAAACTACGATTGAAAGACTTGTCCTTTGTTTATGATTTTGAATTTGGTGGCCCTACGCTCGCGTGTCAAACCGGTATGACAATTGAATTTTGTGGTGTACCCGTTAATAATTTAGGGGATTGTGATTGCCTTGCGCTTTTGTTTTCCGACGCCACTTGGCACTGTTTGTCGAGCGTTTTTTTTTTGGGCGTAAACCGCCGGGTTTTATTTTTTTATCTGGTGAAAAACCTTTGTTATGAATCTTTGTCATCACTTTTGTCACCTTGAAGTGTCGGTATGGCCCAAAATAAAATAAACTCCTTTTCGTAATATGATTTGTACAGCCACCTAAAAGTTCTGATATATCCCATTTCAAATGTCATGGCCCGATTCCACTTGAGGTCTTCATTAGGCGTAACAATAACAACAACAACAACAACAATACGAGTAGTGTCAACAAAAGATACCCAGTAAAACCTTTTTTGCGGTATTTGAAATTTAAGTCCAAAGAGACTTGAGAGCGACGACACTTATTAATTAACTAGCTGTGCCCGCGGCTCCGCCCGCGTGGAATTCGGTCTATGTCAGTAAGCGGCTAATTTCTAATCCTAATTTCTCTCCCTCTCCCCTGGAGGCGGAACTTGAAGTAGGTAAAGTTGACAGATGGATATGCTAGAGGACTGTAGTCCAGATAAAATATTTTACAATTAGGTACCACTAAATAAAACTACACTCCAAAGTCAATAGTTTTTTCGCCCTTATTCAAATTTTACACGTGATTTAAACGACAGAGTAGGTAGTAGGTATATATCGGACGATACAGTAAGCCGTAAGGTATACGCGCGCGAGCGAAAGTGAAGCGGCCTGCCTGTGGCTAGACCGCCACTCACCGTGGTCTTCTTCAGACTCCTGAGGCTCCTGAGGAAGACACGTGCCCCTTGTAACCTCAATGCGTCACGAGACTTTCGGGAATGATTCGATTGTTTTCGGGAATGCATGGTAATGAGTATAAAATGCGAGTCCCAAATCATTTGACTCCGCAAACGACCAGTGCCGGATTAAGATATTTTGATGCCCTAAGCATTTCTAGACCATGGTGCCCCCTCTCCCTAGGGTCATCAAGATTACATTGAATTTTTTTGGTAAATTGAGTGACGTTCATTGCCGCATTACAGCTGAGAATGGAAATTAATCACATCATTTTATCACGACAATTGACAGTGCCGCAGCAGTAACGTTGCAACAGAGTACCTAATGCTGCTGCAGTCGCCACCCGAATGTCACCTTTATCACATCTTAGAATGTCATTGAAAACGCGAGCGAAGCAAGCGCGAAATTTTTTCGATATAAAAACGCAATTTGACAGACAGTTGTACATTTTTACTTTTAGTATGGAAATCAGTCACATCATTTTATCACGAAAATTGACAGTGCTACAGCAATAACGTTGCAACAGAGTAATGCTGCTGCAGTCGCCATATCTTAGAAAGTTATTGAAAATGCGAGCGAAGCGAGCACGAAAATTTTTCGATATAAAAACGCAATTTGATAGACAGTTGTACATTTTTACTTTTAGTATGGAAATCAATCACATCATTTTATCCGGAAATTGACAGTGCTGCAGCAGTAACGTTGCAACAGAGTAATGCTGCTGCAGTCGCCATATATTAGAAAGTGATTAAAAACGCGAGCGAAGCGAGCGCGAAAATTTTTCGATATAAAAACGCAATTTGATAGACAGTTGTACATTTTTACTTTTAGTATGGAAATCAGTCACATCATTTTATCACGAAAATTGACAGTGCTACAGCAGTAACGTTGCCACAGAGTAATGCTGCTGCAGTCGCCATATCTTAGAAAGTAATAGAAAACGCGAGGGAAGCGAGCGCGAAAATTTTTCGATATAAAAACCCAATTTGATAGGCAGTTAGACAGTTGTACATTTTTACTTTTAGTATGGAAGTCAGTCACATCATTTTATCACGAAAATTGACAGTGCTGCAGCAGCAACGTTGCAACAGAGTAATGCTGCTGCAGTCGCCATATCTTAGAAAGTTATTGAAAACGCGAGCGAAGCGAGCGCGAACATTTTTCGATATATTATTAATTTATTAAATCAACATAATTATTCAATTATTTTTGTTGATATCCGTGTCTTCTAAACTTAGAGTTAATTTGGAAAAATCTTTCGTCGGTGGCTTATTCATGTCACAACGTATTAAATTCAGCTCCATCTGTTAGTTTACCAGGGTACTCAATAGTGGTAGCACATATTTGAATAAAGTTTGCCCCTCCTTCCTAAGTAGCGCCATAAGATTCAGGGGCAAACTTAAGTCAATCGAGTGTTATGGCTACCCCCCCTTTTAGGGGTTGAATTTTTATAGCCTATAACCTGGCCGGGGATTTTGTCGACAGAATAGTAAAGTTTTCATCAAAATCCGTTCAGCCGTTTTCACGTGATGCGCGTTCAAATAAACAGACAAACAGATAAACAGATAAACAGACAAACAGACAAAAATTTTAAAAACTTTTGGAACGTGTTCTGTTATCGATTCTAAGTATCCCCAGCTAACTTTTTTTCAAATATCTTCCATGTACAGACTTTCGACCGTCTTCAGCTTTATTATATGTATATAGATGAATATAGATATAGATGAAGAAACTTAGACACATTTCCTATGGAATTATGCCATTCTTATTCTGAATCACCCACGTCATTCCACAATGGCAAATCTAGGCACGAGTTAACCAATGTTGACCGGCAATTGTTAAAGAATCTAATCCGTCAAAGGAGCCGCCCATGAATGACATTTCGACAGTGTTTACTGACAAACTTTATATTGCGTCAACCGTAATCAAAACTACTTTAATTTCAACCTTAACGCTTGGTGTTAAGGTTGACGTGTGTAACGTTAGGTGCTTTATTGGACGCGTGCGGTAATTAAGAACATTAAGAGTGTTGCTTTAGCAAATAATTCGGGGAAACAAGAGAAATCGGGACACCAACAAAGGCGCCGGGTAAGTTTGACGATTCTAATGACCTTAGAGGGTTATCTTGATTACTTCGAATGTAAGACTTCCCTTTCATTCATAACGTATGCCTTCATTTACCTAATATGATATAATAAAACTAAAAGTTTAATAATAAAATTTTGAAAGATATTAACTTTGCTTTTTCCGGCAATAGCAAAGTAATGTGTCACCTACCTTCTATTATTTGTCAAATTATAATTATCTCTATCAATTGGGAATGAGAAATTGTTATACTATAAATATTCCCGAGTCTAGAAACTCTAGAACTACACTTCTCATGGCTGCAATATTTTCCAATAAAAAACCTACTGACAGATTTTGTCGTGCGTCTTCATAAAATAGGGTTGCCATAAGTGTGGGGACTCAGACCGGGACATTTAAAGAATAATCGGCCAAGAGCATGTCGGGCCACTCGGGCCATGTTCAGTGTAGGGTTTCGTAGTTTCCATTCTGTCAAAATAGGCCAAATGGGGGCTATTCGTAAGTATCATGTCATGTAAGTACATTACAAGCATAAGGGAGTACAGCATAAGATTTTTTGCAATAACTCAAAAACGACTGGATCGATCATGTTCGCTATAGTTTTTATTGAAAGTATTTATTAAGCTTTTGTTTCACGATTTTTTTCATATTTTTTGGACCCATGGTTCAAAAGTTAGAGGGGGGACACATTTTTTTTTTCAGAGCGATTATTTCCGAAAATATTTACTACATCAATAAATGATTTTTGGAGACCCTTGTTCGTTTTGATACCCACACTATTGGGACAAAGAAAAAAAAAATTTTGAAAAAAAGAAATACATTTTGTATGGGAGATACCCCAAAAAAAATTTAATCGTTTTTCTTTTACCGTTCTGTCACAATGCATTAATTATGTATCCATGCCAAATTGCAGCTTTATAGCACTAACGACCCCGGAGCAAAGCCTCGGACAGACAGACAGACATGGCGAAACTATAAGGGTTTCTAGGTGAATACGAAACCCTAAAAGGTAGAAAAAAAGGAACTTTTATTACAACAACAGGTAACTTAAAAGCTTTATCCCTTGCCTAAACACAAAACAAGTTTTAACACAGTCATTCAATGCCAGCAACCCGCCAGTCGGGTTCTCTGTTTGTAGTCTCTTTTCGCTACTACTAAAGCGGAAAATGCACGATATATTGTTTTATATTTTACCATTTTGTCTGGATTTTTAGTTTTTTGTTAATTTTCAATGTTATTCTAAAACTTATTTTGGTCTTATTACGCATGTATCTGAGATGGGTTCTAGAAAGTAAAAAAATTACGATAGTTATTTTATCATTTTTTTTTTAGTTTTCATTAAAGAAGGAAGTACGAGAAATAGTAGTTTATGTGACTGCTACATAATGAAAGGCATTAAAATACGAGTGTGGGTTTATGAAACGAATGAAATGAGTTTCATAATAGTATCACACGAGTGTTTTAATGCCTAATTATGTACAGTTACATACACTGCTTTATCTACACACATATTATAAACTTTCTATGATATATTCACTAACCTCATATTACAACCGACATTGGGGCACTTTCCTCTCTGGCGGAACTCGCGGATATGAGATGGCGTCTCCGAAATATCTTTATCGCACATTTTACACGAAACTTTTGTTTAGTTACTTTAAAAACAAAAAAACAAATTATTTTTTACTACAAACTAATTAAAAGATAAACTGTACGTCAAATGGCGGCAAATGAAAACTTTTTTCACGCATGTCACGCATCCGTAGTTTTTTTTAAATTCAGAGACAAACTAGAGTCGGGGTCGATTACCATATCGTCCGATACCAACTTACAAGCGAGATTTGTCAATATTGTATGCAATTGACATTTGATTTCGAATAAAACGTCATCTCGACTGATATTAGAATAGGGGTCAAAATCAAATTGCTTTTTTTTTCAGAGATGTTCGAAATTTGAATTTCATTACCAAATCGATTTTGATATAGTAATGAAGCTATTACCACATTTTCACAGATAAGAAATTTGCTGTAACAAAACAGTTTATCATAATGTGGGCCATTATTTACGGATTTTGAAGGCATCATAGAGAGTTTATGATATGTGTGTAGATAAATTATGTTACTTAACAATTGCCTAACTTGTTAAAAAATAACTTTAAGATAAATTTCTACACGTAGTACATTTTCTGACATGTTTAAAACACACTATATATTTTTTCAATTTTTTTAATGAATATTTAATACCTTTAAAATTATATTTAATGTTACGTACTCGCTTTTTCACGCCGCGTTTCCCGAAAATGAGGCGCAGAGGGCTGTGTTCAGCGTTGAATAAAAAGTATAAATAATGGAGATACAGTTCTGCAAGTATGGAATGTTTCATAGGAAATATCCTCCACTTTTATAATATTAATTTGGTTACTTAAATATTAATACTTTTTGAGATATTAGGGAAATAAGAAATATGTACAAGGGGGGGACCCCTTTTTTTTATCTTTTGATCTTTTTTGTATGCTAATAAACGCTTCCAATACATTTTTCTAGACAACATTACGAATCTAATGAGGTATCACATGTATTTTTAGGAGTAGTATCTGTATTTTTCACCGTTTTCAGTTTCTCGAGTAGACTAAATGTTGACACTGTTAACATAAATTCGTAAAAAGTGAACGGACAAGTGTCAGCGCTTACGTCGTTCTATCCACGTACGATTAGCCTAGCTAAGTAGTTAGTCGTGTTTATTGGTATATAGTTGGTACCAAGTCCAGCCCCCTACTAAAATAACTATGATTTTTAAACCGGGACAATTTGCTTATCGGCCGGGACACCGGGACACCATGCTTCAAACCGGTACATGTCCCGGCGTACCGGGACGTATGGCAACCCTATCATAAAAGAACCCGATTGCCAAAAATCTTTTTATCACCAGTTGCATAGTAAACATGCACGTGAAGCCGCGTCACTAATCCCATTCCCAAGATTGTGTCAATCGTCACAGAATATCAGGATTTTTATCAAAATGTGACGTTTCGCCAGGCGTGGTCCCCCTAAGCCCTGGGCTTTCATGTCACCGCCTAAGCCCAGATTTGTCATTGTTATCGAACGAAACTGTCAAAGATACGTTGCGTCACAATCCCCATTGTTTATGTAACGGTATGCACTGTTATGCTTAAAAAATCTTGAAATATGGAAGCAAGATCTCGATTTGATAAGAATACTCATAAAATAACATTACATACGTTACACGTAAGATATTCGATACTGCACACTTGTAGGTAAGTACCTACAGCGATTGTTACAGTCATTTCTGGTGAACTGATGCATATAATAAAAACTGTCAGTTGCCACCTGAGAGGGCGCTTTTAGTAAGTTTTCATTACCAGGGTGATGATAGGTATATGTTCGTTAGTCCATGTTGGATCTTGGTCACTATTTAGGAGTCTGCTGCGGTCTTCGAAAATCTAAATCAATTTGATATCAAATTTAGGTACCTCTTTCTGTTGCGTTGTACGAATAAGTTAATAGAATAAGAAGTCAAAATCCATCCGAATTTTGTGAATAAAGGTGTTAAAGAACATTTTAAAACATTAAACCATAAAGATAAACCAAAGAATTATCGACGAGAACGAATTCAATTCAATAAAGGATTGATTAAGACGTTAAAATGTAAGGAAATCTAATCTCAAGGATGACCTTGAAATGTAAAACTTTGATTAGTTCGGTTACGGATTACTTTGTACACAAATCCAGGTTGATTAAGCCCGAGGTTGTGATAAACGTCATATTTTTATGATTTCAGCTTAGATGACAGGAAAAACGTTAAATGCCGCCGCACTATTTGGTTAGAAGTTTTAATATGAGCATTTTACTACGAGGCATTTTTGTAAGGCGTCGCTAACGCTAGTCCTCTCTTAAAGGCTGATTAGACGGCGCGCGAACTCGCATGCGATTTTAGTTACATTGCGGACTTGGTTACGTCGAATTCAACCGACCGATCAAAACCTGCAATGGTATGAAACTCGCATGCGAGTTCTCGCATCGTCTAAATCAGCCCTTGCCTAAATTTAAGCAATAATAATACATTTCCTCAGTAAGTGATTTATTATGTAAATCTTATGAAAATCTTATAAAATAGTTAACTAGGTATCTTAAAGCATAACATCTATTTGTTTCGTCCATAAAGTTACCTTAGATTTGACCGAGATGCTCTGGGTATACACCATTTTCCATTTTGATGTTAAGAATATCACAGCCTAATACACCATTGAATAAGAATACTTTCATTATGCTTTTTTTAAAGCTACATTCGTGCCCATGGGCGGATGACCGCGGTCAAATAAATAATACTTTTCTCTCGACGTTGTATGGGGGTTGTCAGTCTTCTCCATGTAGGCACCCACTATACTTATAAAAGCTATGCCCGATTTAAGTATGTATATAAATATTCGATTGTTTTGGATTTTTCACTCAAACAATCCTGTATGTCAACTCAATCGTATGATTTCCATCGCGTTCAATCCAAGATTCGACTACATGTAATCCCAACGATAACACGGATTAACAGATATCTTTACGATTGATAAAAGACATTAAAACGAATGATAACATTTGATTTATGCATTATTTGTTACATTTTTGGGCTGATACTGTTAATTCAGTAATTGGTGATACGCACTGATACAGATCGTTATAACATAATGAATTGATGAATGTAGGTACCTCTTAGTAGTACTTCTTATAGTAATCATATTGTTTTGATCAATACATGTATAAATATCTAGTAGATGGTATAGCTATTAGAAACTAATTACCCTGGCCGGCAATAAAAATAAGAAATTGCCGGTAGCGCGTGATATAAACGGACGAGCGTAAACTAGTGCCTACGTCAAATCATGGGATTACTTGTCAAGCGGACCCCAGGCTCTCATGAGCCGTGGAAAAAATGCCGGGATAACGCGAGGAAGAAGAGAAGAGAGATAAACGGACGAGCGTGGAGCACAGAGCTGGTTTTCTAATCCGGCCGCGGCATGTTTTGTGCATTTGTCAAAAAATGCGTGTAAACTTACTGAGTAAAAACGACCATTAAACTTAAAATAAGTCTTGCGGCACGTGACATCTGCTCTAGACCAGGTTACAGGCAAAGACATACATGCACCTACTTAGTGATGTAAATACGGATATCTTGTATCCTTTCTAACACTGGTCTAGAATCAGGATGATAAGACACAGGAATTTCTCGTAGACGACGAACAATATGAAATAACTGCAGATTTCAAATCGTGGGGTGTGACATTATTAAAATAGTTGTAAATTATCCACGGCTCCCATATGTGGGGGTTTATTGATAACTAATCCATATTAACGGTTGACGCGTGACTTTGCATGTTTGTGGCATTTATTACAGTTTTATTGAGCTCATATGTTCTTTGATAGAAATCATTTAAGGATTTTAGTTATTGGTGCTTGTAGCAATTAAAATGAGGGCCATAGAGAGTGATACGTTTAATATGAATGTACCTGTCGGTCAATACCTAGTAATTTTTAATAAAGTGATTACTACTAGTACTACTACTACTACAACATTTTCAATATTTGTAATTCTTGGTTGGTCAACCGATATTTTAACCCACTTTGCTTTACAAATGTCCTTAATTAAAGTAGAAGAATTATTTAAAGTTGGTTGCATTGTGTACCAAAATTTTTATTTGAATTCATCAACTACCTATACATTTGCTATGTATCAAATCTAATCGTTTACGTGTGAAGGATAAAACGATTATATCCTTAGCGGAAAACCAAACACATTACATAATCATATAATTTTAGCAATAATTAGATAGATAGTGAATAAGGTAGGAAAATTTTCAATAATAAATAGGTACGAATACGAATATTAATTATGTCGATATATATTTGTCTAACTATCAAGTACCTACTTACCTACTCGTAAGTTAAATTATAAGCAATCTTTGTCCCACTAGATCTGAAAAATGCAAGAAATATACGCTTATTTTAACCCTTAAATTGTCAGAAAACAGTCTTCAGTTCAAACCTCTTCAGTGTTCAATAGTAGTAATGATTTTGGTTAGAGAAAAAATACAAAAAGAAAGTAGTACCTAAAGGTTATGTCCAGTATTTTGAACGTTGTTATTATTATTATGTATCTGCATTATTTTACCCTTTAGCATTTTCCAACCTAGCATTTTTCACCCACACATAACGGTTTACATAATATGCAGGTAGATATTACATATTCACATATGCATACCGATTTGTCCGATTCAATGTAACCAATTTAGTCGATCGCACGCGGATTTGCGTATGGGTCATCACTATGCTAACCGTATGCTAATTCTGAATGCGCTGCTGAATATTTAACCACAAATTTGCAAGGTATTTCGTTAAAAATCGAAATTTAACCACTGATTCGAAAAATCATTGTTAAATTCCATGTTCAGAGACTTCGTATAATGGATTTATCGACGTGATTAAATAAGTGTGACTTTTAACAACGCGATTAAAATAGACAAGCACTGATGTCTTTATCACGCTGTCACGTAGGCAACTACGACTATCATAAGTATCATAACATCCATCCGTAATACGCGTGCTGGAAATTTACAATTATATTTGTTGTCATAATCTATGATAACAGAAGCATAATTTTGTTTTAATATTTTGCTTCATTACTTATTAACATTGTTCCGTAAATTATTAGTGCTCATTTTGATTTTACATCCAGATAGATTTACGTTCGAACCTGGATAGTCAAAGACAAAAAACATTCCAGCCGATTACAGAAACACTTAGCCGTGTTTTTAATTTGTTAAAAGCTTTGGAAAAATAGCAATCACAATGCAGCGGGCACTTTGCGGCGCGCCTCTTATAATTAAAATTGCATTAGTGCAGCGTAATACTAATGCGCGGTGTGCATAGAAAAATGCACTCTTGTAATATAATTAGCCTTTATACGTGTACGGAGATGGACAGATATTGAATGTGCAGATGTAATGTACAAAAGATTAGGAGATCAAAAATCCTTATTTCTTAGACTCCTTAGTCTATAGAGAAATAAATATTATAGGGACATTCTTACACAAATTGACTTAGTCCCACGGTAAGCTCAAGAAGGCTTGTGTTGTGGATACATGGATGGTGCATAGAAAACATCCATGACTCAGGAACAAATATCTGTGCTCATCACACAAATAAATGCCCTTACCGGGATTCGAACCCAGGACCAACGGCTTCGCAGGCAGGGTCACTACCCGCTAGGCCAGACCGGTCGTCAGATATAAGGTCGATAGATAAAAGAATATATACATATATAGTTATACGAGTATGTATGTCAAATAGATCGATTGATTTTGAAGTGTAATCTAATGGAATTTACTAAAGTATACTTTTAGCAGTTGAATATACCTCACAATACTTCTATGGATTTCTAAAGTTAGGATGCAGAATCGTAAATGGCCAGATCATATCCCGTCTGCAAGAATATGGACAGTCATCAACCATCTTATTAATATCAATATAACAACGGAGGTGACTTTATTAAAATTACACCCATAAATCAAACACCAAAATTAAGATCATCTAATTACAAAACGGCACAATGCCTCTCAATGACCGTCCTTACACTGGCTCCATTATCCCATTCAATATTTTGCACACCCATAAATTCGAGCATACTGTCGGGGCGGAACAATGAATCCAAATAACCATTAATATGTAATAAATACTATGGGGTAATAATGCTGGGGGACAAACAAACAAGTGTACAGAGACAGAGGCAACCCTTAAATGCTGGGCTTTGCCGAGGGGAGCCGAGAGCTGCCGAGCGAAGCCGACTGTTCCCGATTGGTTCCGCTCCAGATGACAGCTGCTGCGTTTCGGTATAGGGGCGCCTCTTCATTAGTGCAACTTGTCTGCTGAGATGGATGTTTGTTTTTGGGTGATGGTCGCTTGATGATGTATGATTTTTCGGTAGGGAAAGTAACGGTCAGAAATATATCCATATATTTTATTGCAAAAACCAATGAAGTGTCAGTCTGTTTTTATTTAAATATGATGACAGACATATTCCGAGTATCATGATAAAAGTAACATTTTAAGTTCTCGCGCTTAATTTTTTTGTTTCATTCATAGCATGTTACACAAACAAAAATACCCTTATGGACCGATTTTTATTTAGTTGTCGATTTTTTGTCAATTTTGATAAAATTAGTTATAGAGCTCCTCATTCTGGGCACGAAATCCAAATTTGAATCAATAAATGTATATGTAAATATCCGTTGAGTTACGAAAATTCTATACGTTTTCAACTCAGAGGAAGATTTTTTTGGTAATCGGTGAAACCTATCGCTGTGAAAACCAGCGCTGTGGTATTTATACCAGAGCATATGCTGAGTGGTGTCCTTTTGTAGCCACTATAGCGGCGCCAAATTTTATTTTAGTAGTTTTCTTACTCCTTTTTTCTTTTATTTTTCACTTTGCTGGTGGACTTGTCTATTTTTGTGTAAAATTTACTTTAACAATTACTCTGTATCTAGCTTTAAGTGTTTTAGTTAGTAAGTTCTTCTCTCTTTTTTGTAACTGAAGTGGCGCTGTATGTAGAAGGTTTTTACAATAAATGTCTTTCTTTCTTCTTTCTATCTTCCAAATTTTGTCGAATCTGATGAAAAAAAAGAACGATAACAAAATAAAAATTGGCATTTATAATTGTTGTATTTTATCATTTCTATGTCAAACAAAACATACGTAAAAGATGTAAAAAAAAGCATAACCAAATTATAAAAAATATGCAAAAGAACTACTCGTAGTCAAGTCAAGCAATTTATTCAAAGCTCACCAAAGCTTAAACACAAAGCATCACAGAAACTAAACGTAGCGTAGTTCTCGATGGATTAGCGAATTGTAAAAAAGGGGCTCAGACCCAATGTGTTAATTACAGGGGTGGGCCGGAGGGTCCAATGAAAGTCAATTTGGTGCTACGACATGATATGGCCCATTTCGTCGAGCGACAAGTGAGGCACCTGCGCTTTTTCAAGCCCCCGGGCCCTCGGTTGATTGTACCCTTTGTCCACGATTGGAAAGCGAAAACGATCCCATGTTTGGCAAATTACTGTTTGATGTTGCTTTACTGTTATTTGCTGTGCTATTGTTAAAGTAGTTACAGGAAATGACAAAGTAAATGATTATGGAGATTTTTTATTAATTAATACAAGTAGGTACGATTGGGAAATCCACTTGGGTTTCTACGATGTGTAATATAATATACTACCTACTCGTCGCGTTTGGGAAACCTGAAGTGATTTAAGATCATATTTGTCCCTGTTTTGAAGCTAAATATATTTTTTATGTTTAGGTACCTACGTAAAATGCCGTATAAGGCAAAAATCATTGCAATTTTTAATGCCTAAACCGCAAGCGTACAATGGACATATAATAATAAGACGTGTTTTGTTGCAGAGGAAATCAAATTCGGCATCAACCGTTTGGTCAGCGAGAAAACAGACGAGGAAGAAGATGAGCAACACAATGAAATCCCAAGACCCGAAGGCATTTCCCCCAATTCACGCTGCGGCAGCTCATGCTGGCCACCGTCTCCGCAATCCCCTAGATCAGTCCGGTCAAGTTCTCCTGAACTCGAAGTGGATTCCCCTCCTTCTTCTCCAAGAAGACCTCCAGATTCCTCGCCGCCCCCGAGAAGATCCGAGTCGTTTTCTGTCAGTGCTCTCTTAAGACCTGATGCACCTCGAGTCCAGCCGCAGCGGCCTTTCTTATATCCTCACCTGCCTTTCGCGGAATTCCTTCGAGACGCTGGGAGTCTCGGTATACCTTGGGGAGGTTACAGTAACCTGTACCTCCACGCAGTGCAGGCCGCTGGTCCGGAGTTCCTTCGGCTCCGAGCAGCTGTACTTGGAGCTCCTGGGCCTCTCTCGAGACCCCTGCCCATCGGTGACGTGTACTCGTGTGTGAAGTGTGAGAAGATGTTCAGCACCCCGCACGGGCTGGAAGTGCACGCAAGACGGTCGCATAACGGCAAGAGGCCGTTTGCTTGCGAAATGTGTAGTAAAACGTTCGGGCACGAGATTAGTCTTAGTCAACACAGGTGAGTTTATTTCATTATTTGTTTTGACGTTTTAAATCGTAAATCCTTAGTAATATTTTAGTAGTCGTATTAGCTCGTAATAAATAAATAGGTATTCTTATATTTTCGATTTAAGTTGAATAAATTGGTACCCAAAAGCTTATTATAGTTAGTGTTCTTGTTGACTTCCTGAATAAAAAATGAATCACCGTTAACCATGCTATTAACAATCAAATACACAGTTGTCTTTATCACTGAAGATTCAAGAATTTATCTATCTACCCATGCGGCCATGTTATTCGGTCAGCCATTTCTTATTTCTAAATTCCTCAATGCAATTCATGTCAATGCTCATCCCTCCCCCTCCTTCTAGGGCTGTCCACAGTGTGGAGAAGGTGTTCGAATGCAAGCAATGCGGCAAGACCTTCAAGCGGTCCAGCACACTGTCCACCCACCTGCTCATCCACTCCGACACCAGGCCTTACCCCTGTCAATACTGCGGGAAGCGGTTCCACCAGAAATCCGACATGAAGAAACATACTTACATACATACTGGTGAGTCCTAGGGTCTGTAAAACTTCAAACGGTCCAGCACTCTGCCTAATCTTCTTCTAAATGGGGTTGGCCGGTCGAGGCATTTTACAGATCACGCCAACATAGGTTTTACCTGTCAATTCTACAAATAGTGTCAAATTCTTGTTTGTTTCTTGGAATTTTATGGCCTGGATGCTAGCCCATTTAGCCAAATCTCGTAGAACTAAACTGGAGACCTTTGACAGTTGTTAACCCCATTACTCCCGATACCATGCCTTGCCCAAGCCAGTATTGGTTTTGAGAAACTATTGTCCCGAAATCCGACATAACTTAGAATAGAATACTTATTTACGTACTGTTGAGTAAGTTATAATCAGATTTCACAGAAGTTAAGTATCGTTCATAAATCGACGTTAAGTAACTTAATCTCGGTAGGTGGCAATGTATCTAAAATGCGAAACTTTGCGAAATTCTTACGTATCCTTTTGACATATTTATCAATTATAGCATTTAAATACTAACTTGCTTTAAACAAAACAAACTTACCGCCATTATTAACCTCATCTAAACCTACAAATTCATCATCAAAAACTTAGCCCAATCCCACTTCATCGTGAACAATTTAAAGCAAACTCCATTTACTTACCATAACTCAGGGCTGTCACAACGCCCCATAATTAATGTATATTAACGCTAAGATGAGCTAGGTGTTTATAATAATTGCGAGCTTGAGACGTTTGCGGGTACATTATAAGGGCGGATTGGGTTGCGGACGGGGACATACAGTCAGGGAAGACACGCGAACGTATGGTTCATCTATAAATAGAAGTAATCGACCATGGAGGGGAATAGTGAGAAACCAATTATATATAAATAAATTACACACACTTTATTTCCGTCTTAGAAAGCTATTTTATCACTTTGTGATATAAATCAAACTTTGACTGGATTTTATAATACTTTTGGTTTTGAACAAAAGGTTATTTTTACCTCTATCATTTTGATTTTTACTAGAAAAAGTGAACGTTCTGCATTTCGAGAAAACTAGCTTCACGAATTAAATTGAGCGGCATTATACAATTTATACACAAGGAAAAGGATTATTATATTATCCAAAGTAACCAACTACCTACCTAAATGTGTGGTTTCGGTAAATAAACAAAATTATCCTGATCTCTTTTCTCCATGTCCATAACAATCTCACTCAACTTTCTGTCATCTTCTTCACAATATCCCATAACTTATTTCCCAGACAAAACACACAAGGAACAAACATTGCTCCTTTTGTAAAAAGGGTTATTAAGAAGGCTACAATATTCTGTTCACCAAACCTCCCAACAGTATCTAAATCCTAGGCCCTTCATGAATATAAGATGCTGCGGTCGGTGGAGTTGTCTCGGTAACACTTAAGCCACCGGGTAAGATTCCGTATCTTAACCCTAAAGTGCTATCATGATTTTACGTCCGTGTTTTGGTAAACTTGTTGTGGCGACATGATATTCTAAAGTCATGATTTAGTCATGGAACATTATTGTTCTTAAGACAAAACTCCTCCTGTTTTACTTTTATAATAGTAAAAACATCGAACCGTTTACATACATATAGCAAAACCGGGCTGGATTTCAACTTCAGTGATAGTCACTTCACTTATACTGCCTTCGTGAGGAAAAAAAAATATTTTAAATGTCAACATAGAATTATCAAGAATCATTATTTGTAAGGAAGTCATTTTGAAGGCTGTTAAAAGTGTAAAATAATCATAATTTTAACGCCACCTTGTTTACGATTACGTCTTATGATTTTCTGGACGATTTAGTTATAATGATACAGAGGTCAATAACCTTTTCCTGTAAATAATAACCATAATTTAAAACATTAACAACCTACAGCATTCAAAACTCCAAATTCGCACCTCCATATTGATAAAACATGTAAATTTTATTCATCACGTCTACCTACAGCTAGTGATTCCAACCCTTCTGTCACTGTCTCGCTCACACTAATTGGGAAATGGGAGATTTGTGTAGCCCTCTCCCTCACTCCCAGTGTCGAAGCAATGAAAACTGAATCACGGAAGACGGAGGAAGTCCCACCCTTCTTAAATGAACTGGGGTTCCTCAAGGGTAGGTATTTGGTCCTTAGTAGTTGCTTCGATGCTTCGCGAAAATCTTTGCCTTGTAATGAAAATTATATGGCGGCGAAACGTTTCGAGTAATTGCTGAATGTTTTATTGCGAGTTTTATTCTTGAAAGACTTTCTAGGGAGTAGTCCGGATTTATTTCAGTTCTATTGCAGATGTTATAAATAACAAAATAACTTACTTTGTTAAAAATATAAAAATGACTGTTTCAATACCGTACGAGAAGCTGTTTCTTGAAGTATTTCAAAATATTCAGGTAGACAAAAGAATAAAGGCACATAATTTATTTCACTTTAATTATACAACACCCATTAGGCCAAAATCTGTTAACTGCATTTAAAAAAAGAAGAGCAAACTTCAAAGTAGGTAATGTACCTATACAAAACAGAATAATTATAAAATAAATAGGAACATCCGTACTTTATCAGGAAACGACAAATGACTAATAGTTAAGTGACGCAATAAAGCATAATATGCAATAATAAGTTTCCCTTATCAGCCATTGTCACGATTAAAAGGACAAGGGTATAATCCTGAATAATTAATAAGGAAGCCCCCGACAATTTGTCCGACAAATTGTTCTATCAACGCCGTAAATACTGCCATTAATCGCAAACTTGGATACAGAATATATTAAAAATAAGACGGATTTTTTATTTTAGTCGTAGATTTAAAAAGAGCATTTATTTCACCTGTATTTTCATGTATATTTAAAGACCGAAAAATATTATGCTGTACTAAAAGAGTGAATATTTACATAGGTACTTAAAGTAATAATATTGTGTTTCCGGTACCCAGTTATTTATATTTCACGAGAAATTGCACTTTACCTTTGATTTTATGTGTGACGGACTTCGCCGCACGGATAACGTCAGGCACGCTCTCCACTTATCGTAGATGCCTCGTCTCACCACACCTGATCCCCCTTGTAAATTATTAACATCAACTCAGCGAATAGTTCCTCAACGGCATTTTAATCAGTGTCCCAAGTTGTTGATTAATGTACCCTACACAATTTATCGTCGAAATTTTATTTATAATTACGCCTGCGAAATTAAATGGTGGGTGATTACTCAACGTCAAGACGTACGACCACGACCTGCGATTTGTCACCTCGCCCGAAGGTTTAATTCAACGCTAATTGAGCGCGGAAGTTTGTAACCCCTGAACTTGTACCTGTTAGAACGGCAATTTACAAGTTAGTAGGTAGTTAGCAGTAGTTGTGAACAGTTGGAGTAATTAATATTAATTCGCTTGCCGCTGCTCTTTGGTTCTATAATTATCGAATGGGTTGAATTAGATTTGCATTAGCTTTTCAACCGACATTTACATCTATCAAATACGGATATGACAGTAACTAATTAACAATGGTCCGAAGTTGGACCCTTGCGGCATACCTAAGGTTAATTGTAAAACAAGTGAAGTTGAAGTGAATTTTAAAAGCTGTAGCTTTAGACCACGAACATTCCTGAAGCAATTAACTGTAAAAGTTGAGCGATCGCACCGCCTCCATCTCATGAATGTTTGATTTTAAAATGCTCCCGTTTAAGAGGCATTTTAAAAAACTCTTCCGCTTAATTAGGCGTGGAATAAACAAGTGGCACATTAGCTTCTCGGAATAATTACGCGCCGCTATTTTCTTTTTTTCCTTGCATTACTTCCCCGCGGCCTGCAATGAAGAATTTAAAAAGCATTTGCCAAATTGGTTTGCACTGTAGTAAAAAATGCAATCATGTTAATTAGTATCAAAGTAAGATTGCTGTAATTTGATAGCTTTGTTTTGTGTCTAGTTACACAAACATTTGTATTGTTTCTGACAATGCAAGCTGATATTTATTTTCTTTTGATGAAGATTAGTTCAAAAACAAAGTAAATATTTACTATCACATTACTATACTCACAAAGTTCCAATTTTATTAACAAAGTTGTTTTTTCTTTTTCTGCAAATATTTTCGTTATTTTCTTCATCATATTGCCAAATCTCTAAAAACCTAAGATAATTTAGATAGGTAATTAAAGCAAAAACGCCCCTGAAACGATTTTCCCGGTTAAAGATTGTCAAGAACAAAATTAAAAGTATAAAACACTTCATAATTGCCGTTCTTGGGCCAAATGTTCTTAACTTTTTGTTCTCAGCCCCTTTGATTACTTTTAAAGCCTTCTTCTGCTTAAAAATTGCAGAAAGCACCTCGAAAGTTGTTAAAAAGCGAATTGCAATTGTGTAATTGGAAACAAATGCTCAATTTTCTTTTGGAGGGAAGCAATACGGAAGGTAATTAAATACTTATTTGGACTTGGTATATTGGCTTTTTTTTAGGTAGATTATTTATATTTTTTGTTTGTTTACATATTAACGTTATTTGGTTTGGTCCTCATTAACAAGTATTGTATTTCCTTTCCTGTTATTCACTCAGATTTTTTTCGTAAGTCATATTTCAAACATTAAATACTTCACTAAACTAAGAATCTATTTTTAAAACCAAACCAGACTGGACTGTCCAATCTCTTCACCAATTCTTAGTACAAGATTCCAGACTTCAAGTATTCCGTCCACACAACCTAGGGGGGGGAAATCTAAGCGGTCCATAAGGAAGGGGGAGTCCACAAGTGTCCCCCCGCTGGGGGTTGAATCAAGGAGTGGTACGTGCCCGGCGTTTAATTAAGCACCTAGTCGACGGATACTTCGATTTTAGTGGCATTTTCTTTTAATTCATTAAAGTCGTTTTTTTATTTAATTTAAATGCTACGTAAGTTGATAACGTTACATTAAAAGTGGGATTATATGAAACTATATTGCGTATTCTTAGATGTTCTTATTTGAATTCTAAATTATGATTAAATTTTCAAATTTATTTACAATGGTTTCTAAAGCAAAATTAATGCTTCCTACTTAACCTTAAACTGTGTGGAAAGTGGTCTTTCACGTATTTTTATGATTCCATTTGACTGATTAGTATAAGACCACTGATAACTCAAAATCTCTTTGGTTCAATGAACGATTAAGAGACGAAA
Source organism: Cydia splendana (assembly GCF_910591565.1). Taxonomy (NCBI): domain Eukaryota; kingdom Metazoa; phylum Arthropoda; class Insecta; order Lepidoptera; family Tortricidae; genus Cydia; species Cydia splendana. The sequence goes on along the minus strand of NC_085964.1, from coordinate 20,110,355 downwards.
ACCATCGTTATATTTCGGCAAAGATCAGAAACATAAAGTTGTAAAGTTTCTTTTAACTTGTTTACGAGCAAATCTATTAAGAGAAGGTTATTGTTGTTAATAGTTATATCGTCTTTCATAGTGATTTCCTGTATTTGCCGAGACTGGTTTGTTTGAATCTTATACAAGTTATATCTTAACAATCAGAATTCTTAGAAAACTGCAAAAAATAAAACATTTAATCTCACACACGAACCTTTCAAAGATTTACACCCGATATCCAAGAAAATATATTTTGTTGAAATCCCCGAGTGGAATACACGGTACATCCAGATTTCCTCGCTCTGTCATCCCTCCTCCCGGAGCCCTGTAGACGTGCCTCTGACAATGCCGTCAGTGGTTATACGTATACGTCTCGAACATTCTGAAACACACTGATATGAAATACTGGACGTAGTTTAAGGAACGTGATGGTGGAAATATTTTCAGTGGACGATAAAGTTGATTTAAATCTTATATACAAGATTACCTATAATGGTACCTGATTATTAGAAGATGAAACTTACACAATTGGAAAAGGTTTGGAGTAATTTTGTTGCGAGCGGGTTATTTGATTAGTGATTACTGTTAATGAATTCTAACAGAATAGATAGATACGCTTAATGGTGATTGTGAATGAAATTAGCTTAAAAGTGTTTTAAACTATTGTATCTTCAAGTTTATAAAGTTATATTTAAACGATTTTCATTTGATGTTCTTCAACACTTACATTCACAAAATTCATATATTTATGGTCGTAAATTTGGTTACATACGATACCATTAATTTAAGTAGGTAAAACTTGTAACATGTTTTTCTTTTTTTCTGTAAGTATTTTTTATGCGACCATCTGGCAATATATGACTAAACCTCACACAGAAAATCAATACGACATTGTCAAGGTTGGAAACAATTCCACATTTCAATGTCACCTTCACCGAATATCTCCAGATTTGCCGCGATACACGTAACACGATCTCACTAGGGATCGCGGAAAATCAGTTTTGAGATTTTTTTTCTCACGCGAAAAAATGACACCCGAATTTGTATGCTGGGTCTGCCTCACTCCCGTATAATATTAGAGTGTCCCGAGAGAGAGAGGTAATTAAATTAATGTCCTCGCCCTCTCTGGCCCCACGTTTCGCCAGTAACCCGACACCTGCTGTGTTTTCGTTGGAATCAGTTGGCGTTTCTTTTCTGCTTTAGTTTTAGTGTTTTGTGTTACGAGTTTATTGAACATTTTTTCTTGTTATACTCGTATGTCCAGAAATGAAAGTTTATGTTTATTTATGTGTGCGATATCAATTGTCTTGTAGTTGTAAATACCTTAAGAAGCTTTCTTCTTTAGAGAATATCTCGCGAACTTGACCCACGAATTGGCTCGACAATATTTATTCGCAACTATACAATACGTAAAAAATGATTTGCTTTTAGAAAATCAATTTTGTTTATATTCAGAATACACAAAGAAGATGTTGTAAGTTCTGTTTGCGGTTTTGTAGAAGTTTTCCATTTTTCTTTACAAGATTATAACTACATATTATAAGTACCTAGGTACTATCAGAATTTCAATGATTGCGCGCCGAGCGTTTACTTCTAACATGTGCAACTAAACCGCTATTCTACCTTAGCATCATCATTATCATCATCATATCAGCCTTTTATCGCCCGCCCGCCTCTGCCTTATGCTCAGCAGTGGGCGAAGAGAGCTTCGAGTACGCCACTTATCCCGGTCCCGAGCATATTAATAATTAGTAAAACGCATCAAGAGCCCTGAGAACTTTTTTCAAGGCCGTCAAAAATCACTCCCCATCGATCTTCCCCAACAAGTGATACCACTTAACCGGGAGTAACCAGATCGCGCATCGCACGCGCCTCTAATTTAATAAGCACATTATCACGATTAGCTGCAGTGGCACCCCTGCTTAAGGCGAAGTTACGCGAGCCGGGCCGAAAACGCCCGAATGCAAGTCGATACGAGGAGGTCAGGTCTAGCCAAGACTTGTTAGAAAACGCCAATCGAAACTTAAGTATGGTAATAGTCATGTGACTTTTCGTAGCATCTGTCATCGAGATACATTTTCGTTTGACGTTTGTCGATGTACTTACGATTGTAATCTCGGGGAAGCCTACAAACTTGACTTTTGTCATCTGACATTGACAATCCAAAGGGGATCTCAGAGTATGAGTCGATAGAGTTTAGTAGAGCAGAGCCTCTACCATCAGTTTTGACATTGACATAACGCTCGCGTCTACGTAATTTACTTTCTGTACATCTCGCTTGCACTAATATGCGAGTACGAGCGAGATGCATAGAAAGTAAGTTACGTAGACGTGAGCGTATATGTCAATGTAAAAACTGATGGTAGACGTACAGTACGGTTACCATCAGTTTGTCACTGACGTAAACGCCGTCGAGAACGTAATTTCCTTTCTATACATCTCGCTCGCACTCGCATATTAGTGCAAACGGGATGTATAGAAAGTAAATTACGTTCTCGACGGCGTTTATGTCAGTGAGAAACTGATGGTAACCGTACAGATCAGATGAAGTTTTCGGCTTGGGCTATATAGTGCAGTGAAAAAGTGCACATGTTCATTTGCAGAAAATTTCCAAAATGTTGAAAAATTCTAGGAAATTTCAGGTAATTTTCACAGGACACAAAGGAAAATTTTCACATGGAAATGGAATTTCGATTCGCATCATCGCATTTTGAAAACTTTCCGACGGCAAATCAGTACTTAGCTCAAATACTTAAACAATGGCCAGTGTTTTTTTAATAATGACTGTCCGTTAAAAGTAAGGTGATGCCTTGATTTTTCATGAATGTATGTTAATACCTACATTAAAAAAACATTGTTTTGAGTAAACGAAGGTAATCATTTCTCAGAGATTTCTCTTGTTTTTAATTATGCTAGTAGGATGTACTTAACAATATCCGTCTTTGTCCATTAAGAATAACTATAAAAAATAAGACAGCACTTACTATTAAAAGCATCATTCATAAAACAAAGTTGCAATCTTTTCTCAGTAAATCGATTAAAACATTGTATCTCATTGGCTAATACATAAATTTATCACCACAATACTCATTTCCCTTTTAAAGGCACGCGCCTACCAACTGTTACTATATAAAAAACTCATTTATTAAATTTGGTACAGCCCTGATACTAATCCTACCAGTTTAGTGTTACCTCCGCGGTAAGGTTAGAGCGACTTTATTACAACGTGTTAAGGTTCAGATTCCAGCGAAGTTGATGTTTGTTTGGGTCAGAGTTGGCTGGTAAATGTTGACCTCCTGATTTTTGTAGTGTGAACTAAATTGGGGGTCTTACGGTGCTGGTGGCGAACACGTGGCGGCGCGTGCGACCGGCTCCAGGATGTGATTATTTAAACAATAAATTTAATTGTAAATCGGTCGATTCATGCGACTAAATGTGGTGCAAGTTTTAACTTTTTTAACATGTGTATTTGGTCATGTTTTTGATGATTTATTTTACTAATTTTAAAGGCTTTTTTCATGGATCTAAAATACATTTTTATTTCTACTTAAATACCTACTTAGTACTAACACTACTAACCATAAAAGTAACTACATACTTTAAAATTTGAAGGATTAAATTACAAGTAATAAAAAAAACAGAATTTTATAATAAGTAGAGTTATTTCATATCTAATGAGTAATATTTGCAAGAAATACTTAGGGTATATTAAAGGTTAATCAATATAACATGTTGCCTACTTATACTTAATTTTTGTCTCAATTTCTCAGTTAAAAATGCTCATTATTACTAAAATAGTTCTTATAATTTTAATTTGTCAGCCGCACTATTATTTGTCGAACCTCTATTATTGTCATCGCAATAGAAGCGTCACGCGACGCGACGCGACGCGTAAGTCGCGTAATGCAACTGTCATTATGGAATTTAAAATCAAACCTCTTTGGGCCCAAGGTTATTATGGGATTATGGACCTAATTCAATTGCCTAGTAATTGTTATTCGCTTCCTCATTTTGTTTTATTTAACTTTGTAAAAATACTTGGAATGTAACTTTCTTCTTGTTTGTTTTTTTGAAGTGAAAACTTCTTTAGCGGCGCTGTGCACTTCTTGTGATGGGAAAAAAATGTTAAACTCGCGACAGGTCACGTGACCGTAAGATTCGTAAGACGTAAGACGGACACGTGACCTGATCGAAAAACTGTTACAATGTCATTAAGTTTTTCTTTATTGATCTAAATCCCATCTAGTGAGTTTCCCTCTAACTGGTACTAATATAACTCGAGTACTAACAGTGATGTGCTTAGGGGTTTCAAGTAATATAATGCGACGAAATAACGCTAGATGGCGTTAACCTCAATTATACATAGTGCTGAACATATTTTTTTAATACTGGTTTTGTACAAGAAGTGAAACATAATTATTTTAAATTAAATTAAAATAATTTTTGAACATCTTAGACCACAATAGTAGGCATGTAAGGCATGTTACATAGAGCTAGACCAAGATAAGTCTACAACAATTTTGATAGCACACGCAGTGCAAGTGTTATTTTAAACGTCAAACTTCTATGAAATTATGACATATATTATGAATTATGCTATCAAAATCGTTGCAGACTTTTCTTGGTCTAACACTAACTAGAAATTTATAAAAAAACTTAAAACTAACCTCATCGCTTCAAATGTAACCTTTTGGCCAACAAAAACACCAATGTTTTCAAAAAACCAAAACACACATCTGAACTTAATTCGGACTGTTCCATAATCAAATTATTCAGTTATTTTGATTGGCCGCCGACAGATCGTCAAGTGTTTTGATTTGTCAGTCACAATACCAGTTGGCTAAGTGTTTTGCACATCAAGGGTAAAGGGAAATCGACTTTATGTGATAAGGGGTAAGATGGAATTTCGAACGGGGAGTGATTCCGAGGTGAACCGGTGCATTCGAGTGCTAGGATAACAGCGGCAAATGTAAGTGCATTTGTTAGAATCACACTAAATCGTGGTGGATTTCTGTGGTGGAAATTATAGATTTTTTTAAAGACTGTAAAAATGGTGTTCAGGTAAGTATATTAGATTTCTATGTTTTTATGTAATGTATTTGCTGACCGGTGCCTTGTAAGGAATCATTTGGTACCTACATATTTTTCCTTTAAAGTCTGTTCGTTATGAATATTTTTAGTGTAGAAAAAATATATATTAGTCTGATGCCCTTTACGATAGTTGGATCATGTCTTGAAGGGATCTAATTACTTACTATGGGAAGTGTCTTAAGAAATGCTGATAGTAGACGACGAGGACGACGACGAAAAGTCTAATGCTCAACAATTTTCAGCTATTATAACCGAATTAAGCGGAACCCTATTTTCATTTCCTTCTGCTTTAATATTAGTTGTAAATTGTTATTCAATACAATTTTAGTAAGTCACGACTCTCGAGACATCTAGTATCAAGTAGCGGTACTGATAATTCCGCTACTCGATGTTTGATGTCGACTACGAAAATAATAATAGTTTGGGTATTACCAAAGTTTATGTATGGAGTGAGCACTCTATTCTTACTATAATTATTTTTCTATGCTCCTGTCGATATCAATGATAATTACCTATTTCTTATCGACAGATGTGCCATTCATTATGTAATGGCAGTGCCAGTGGTAATGGTCGAATAATACGATGTAATATGAGTTAAGCACATATTTTGAAATATGTAAAGCTGTATGGCACCCTTTCTGCCGCGTACTTAAGTACTTACACTTATTGTATGACAATAAAATAGATATGTGTGAAATAATACCAATATTCTCATTATATCATACGACACGAATACGAGACGAGCTTTTCAAAAGCACACACGTTGTCGTCCAAATAGAACTTTAAAATTAATCCTTGCACAGTCTGTGCTATCAAAATCGCTGTCAACTTCGCTTGGTCTGTCTCTATTTATGTTTTTTCTGTTATTTTTTTGCCGACCGGTGGGTTGTTTCTACTCCTATGCATCAGGGTAGGAAGAATACATAAAAAGGGGCCCACTGATTAACAGTCCGCCGGACGGTATCGGCCTGTCAGTTAGAACAAAATTTTGACAGTTCCGAACAACTGACAGGCCGATACCGTCCGGCGGACTGTTAATCAGTGGGCCCCTTAAGTACAGAAGTTTACATATACATAAGTTTGTGTTTTTTATTCATATTGTAGTTTCACAGTGCCTTGGTGGTAATACCTACCTACTGTAATGGCGTAGCATTAATAATAAAAAAATATAATCGTCTGGTCTGTTAATTTCATTGTGTTTAGTCTAATTTGTACTGCAGTCCTAAATGTTCAAACTAGAATCGCAAAAGGACAATAATTTAGAAACTTATCAAGAATCAAATCTTTTTTTTTAATGACATAAAATAAATACATCTCATAGTTCCAATTTTATTAATCGAAAATCGTATCGTACCGTATAAAACAGAGTTTATAACACCTAACCCTTTCTAATCCTTAGCAACCCTATAGCCGAGCCAATTTATCTGTGCCGCGGTGAATGAGACCAGACAATATGGGGGCGGGTTATGAGGTTATGATTTACATTGTGGGCTTTAATTACTGTCATATTCTATCAGCTTATAAGATGAAGCTTGTAATGTTTAATGAACATTAGATAGTGTTCTCATGTGGTATATTATTTGCGGTTTTTCTAAAAACAGACCTAGTTTTGTAGTCTTTTAGCAAACCGGGTCTTATATTGTAGATAAAGAGATTTTTGGACGATTTTATGGAGAGTTTGTAGAAGATTCATTTGCTGCATGTCTGCGGGTATTAATGGTTCATAGCAAATTGTTCCTTCGTAGGACGTAAGAGATTTGTTTCTTTATTTGATTGCCTTAGGCCGCGCTTATAGAAATATGACCCTAGATATTATACATAGACTAGGAATCCTCTAGACGGAGTTTAGAGCAATTATTTCATGAAACCGATGCTGCCAAAAATACGGGGGGTGAGCGAGGTCCCGTGCCGTGATTGGTCCGTTCAAAGACACGGACGTCACACAAAGACACTTTCGATTCGAAAATGGAGTAAAACTACTGTATTTGTGGCAGAGGGGGTAGAACTACTATGCTCAGTCTGGAGGATGTCTTGTCTGTGATATTATAGGAGTCATCTAAATATAACCTATGACGATATTGATGGTGTGATACTTAAATAACAACAATTTTAATAAGGTATATGATCATAATTGTAGGGTTGCTGTCAAATAGGATCCCTCTATATCATTTCTATGTTAGTCTAATTGCGGCCTTAAAAACCGGAATAAAAAATATTCGTAACCAACAGACTTTAAACAAAAATTAGGAAGGTACCAAATGATTCCTTCCTGAAATTCGTCAAGATTTTTCTCGCCTTAATCGCATGCTTGTTTAATTTAACCACTGATGTTATATTAAATTCTTGCTTCAAATTCGCCGTGCGTTGCAAGTTTCAACGATGTCACAGCATCCATTTGGCAAGTTGTTTCGCTATAACGAAACATTGCGTCGCTTAGCTGACGGCTACAGACAACAGATATACAGCGGACACACTGGACGTTTTAACCGCTGGCTTACTTACCTATGAACAAAGAGCTTCCAACGATGTCACGTCCATTTGGCAAGTTGTTCCGCATTGACGGAACATTGCGTCGCTTAGCTGACGGGTTAAGACAACATATGAGGAGAGTCTTTTCAAAAAGGCTTTTCTCTTTGAATACCATACAAAAATGAGCCCTTTTGAAAAGACACTCCTCATATATGCAGCGGAGACATTAGTCAGAGAAGTAGCCTGCCATTTGCCTTATTTATACTCGTATTCGTAGAGTACACAGATACCTAAATAAACGAATATTAAAAAAAGAAGTCAGAAAGCATCGATACGAGAACTCAAAAAACTGAAATGCGTTTATGCAACTATACCTACAACAAAGCTAAGTGTTTGTAGCAGCCACCTAATGGCCTATTGTGGCATAACTTAGAACATTTTGTTACTGTGTAGTGACTGACAAACTAACTATAATCATGGCCACCACTTCTGCACTAATTAAATATTAGGTAACGTTATGAATAAAGTGATATATAATAATAATTCCGCTTATATACGTCTCTCATGCACGAGAGTGCTTGGGCTATAGCTAGTCGCCCCGCTAGCCTAGCAAATTGGAGAGTTAAAGTGATAGAAAAAAATAAATCTTTACTTACGAGCGGTTATCTTGCCAAAGGGTCAGTTGATGTGACAAGGTACGCTGTGGCAGGAATGCAGCAAGATTGCCGTCCCCGTCGGGATTGCTCGCAACTATTCGGGAATGCTCGAGTCACTTCACTTATTGCGATGTATTTGCGAGTGGGGCTTGGCGCTGTGTCAGCGGATATTTGACTACTTGGGTCAAACTCCAACCATGTTCAGGTCTTTCCTGTGGACATACCCAAAAGTTATTACCTACGTGCCCACAACTTGTGTGTTCATCCGAGCTATACAGTTTTCTCTCCTTTGGGCAATAGTTAACAGCTTGTGGGCATGTAGGTAATGATTTTATCATACTTATCCAATGTGATGTGGATAAGGGTTAGGTAAATAAGAAAATTAACCTTTGGGTATCTCCACAGGAAAGACCTGAACATGGTTTTGAGTTTGACCCACTTATCACTCAATAAAGCAACACTACTGAATCGGAATGAAGAGATTTTCATTAGAAGCGTTTTTCCCCAGTAAGGTATATGAATATTGACTCTGAATTCGGTGGTTCTGGCAAACCAACAGAGCTGGCGAACACAATTGGCCATGGAGTATAGAGTAAAAGGAGCGAAATTTCTTATGGTAGAATAGTTCTAAAAGTGTAGATACAGCAGTCATCTGTAAAGTAAAGTAGCTTAGGACGAAGGCGTTATTGACGGAGTAAAGTGCGCTGTCAATGATTTGATTTTTTAGGGTTCCGTACCCAAAGGGTAAAACGGGACCCTATTACTAAGACTTCGCTGTCCGTCCGTCCGTCCGTCCGTCCGTCCGTCCGTCCGTCTGTCACCAGGCTGTATCTCACGAACCGTGATAGCTAGACAGTTGAAATTTTCACAGATGATGTATTTCTGTTGCCGCTATAACAACAAATACTAAAAACAGAATAAAATAAAGATTTAAATGGGGCTCCCATACAACAAACGTGATTTTTGACCAAAGTTAAGCAACGTCGGGAGTGGTCAGTATTTGGATGGGTGACCGTTTTTTTTTTGCTTTTTTTTTGTTTTTTTTTTTTTTGCATTATGGTACGGAACCCTTCGTGCGCGAGTCCGACTCGCACTTGCCCGGTTTTTTAAATCAAATATTCTAGGTATTGTAGCGCCACTTAATTAAGGTTTTTTGACGGACACTTTTTGATACATGGACATTATTTCCTTGCCTTTACCTTCCATACAATTGGCGCTGATTTTGATCGTCATCTCAAAAAAAATACCGTCTTGTTCAACCGGCGCGTTTAAAAAGTCTAACCTCCAGCGCGCAATGGGACCGCGTCCGGTCCTAGAGTGCCAGGAATTCGGGATTTTAGGGGCCCCAGCTATATTATGGACTGTCCTACTCGCCGGCTATTGTCGTTGGCGATTGTCTCCGTCATTATCACCGAGACGGTTCTAGATGTGTCTCATTGACATCGAAAACTTGTTAATGTTGCCTGTACACAGTACAAACTCGGAGAGACCCTCTCGCCGAGAGTCTTGGCGCCGCTCCGATCCAATCGGAAAAGCGCGAGTCGAGACGAGGAAGAGCGAGACGAGAAAGGAGCAGTATGTACACACTCGTTCTCGGCCTATCTCGGGGTCTCTTGACGAGTGGGTACAGCTCGCATATAAAATAGTCAGACCAAGCTAACTGACTAGTAGGCCAATGACAGAACGAAGGCGCCAATATACTGCTATTGGCAGTTTTTGACGATGCAAAGTCGGTTCACAGTTAGCTAAGATGGAGCAGCAGATTTTCATTTTTAGTAAATTATACCTATTCCTGTTCGCGGTATCATGGTCGCGTTTTTATCACCTGTCATATCATGCGTCACTTTCGCACTTACATAACTTGCTAGAACGTGACAAGCATGGTGACAAATGATAAAGAGCCGGCCATCTTAGCCCTTCTGAGGTCCCATCGAACTGACTATGATTTATAATAAGGCCATAGTCGGTTTTCCATAGTAAGTTGGCCCTCAAGTCAATTTGATTCGGGTTTTTTTTGTGAGTACCTCTTATGGTGAAGGATATTTTTGCTGAGTATCAACATCCTACTAGTGACAGTTTTTGACTTATGATTTTATTTTTTTTTTTCTTTAATGTATTGTTTTTCGGGATGTATTCAAGCGATTTGCTTAAATTGTTGAAATAGTGTTCTTTATTTAGGTATGCATCGATACTCAAAAAGCAAATATCAGTTGTCATATAAAAAAAAAAGAAAAACAAAAATAAAACATTTTTTTTATGTTGTGGTGAAGTAGTGACACCTCTAATTTTTTTTCTAGTTGTAGGCCAGACATTGGCCGACTACTTGCCTAAATATCAAAATTTTCCAAACGGTACTTCCTGTCAAAAATTAGCAATGTGTGTGGTCAAGTTCTGTTCTCAATCGGTGTTTTTCAATGTAGTTTTCAACTTACTATGGAAAACCGACTATGACCTTTATAGGTTTTATATCTTTCGAACAATATTCCTTTTAATTGATCTCTTCCAGCTAGACTAAGTCGTTGCAAAGGAATGCTACAGTCACCCGGTTTATTGCGGACCGAATGGACGCTCCTCTGTTTGGAAATCTGGAGGCCCGGAGTAAAATGTTAGAGGACTTTGTTTTATCGTCAGCGCTTAAGTGTAGAAACTACTAAGTATATGTGTGTCGCTTAACTTCAAACTCGGGTTAATCCATTCGACCCTCTCAGCAACTATCTACCCCATTACCTCTTCTTAATACCAAAATAGCATAATCTGACAGATGGATTTACCCGAGTTTGAAGTTAAGCGACTCATGTTTAAGTACGTAGATATTTATTTAGGTACTTACTGCTTTGGCGCGACGACCCGAAGTGGTTCTTGGCCTCTTGACACCAAAAACCGTCATGCTTCTCTTTCCAAAGCCGTTTCTGTCCAATCGACAACGCTGAGTTCGCTAAGATCGGTTTGCACTTCGTCTCTCCAGCGGTACCTAAAAGGTCCAGAAGGTCTTGGACCGTTTAAGTAGATAGATAATTAAAAACCACCAACCTCTAAATCTATATATACTTATGTGCAAGAATTTGTCAGTTACAAAAAAGGAAAATATTTATCAAAATCAAGGATGATGAAGGATGAAACATATAAACAACAAGATTCACATGTGACCAATCACCAAAAACCTTAAGAAAACAATTCTCCAATATCCCACGCAACGCCAAAGCGGCATAAGTCAAAAAATCTAAAATTCTGATCTAAATTTCGAGGCATTGCTTTACGTGCCCTATTCCACCTCGTCATCGTGACATAGTGCGTTTCTCCTCTAGGGGTTGGAATACAAATGCCCTCACTTGAGGGTGCTGAATTAACGAATTTGTCAAACTGTCAAAGCTTTATTAGTTTTTCTAGCCGATGTCTTCACGGTGTCTTCATTTGCGCAATAAAATTGGGGAATTTTCGTGGTTTCTGGAGGGCTTCTATTGTTTCGCATTGATGGATACTTTAGTGTGATTGCTTTCTTGAAGAATGTTGTTTGAAATAACAATTGTTTACTCCTCCTGATGCTGTAAACATTAACAATTATATATGTAGTTCTTCTTATTACGAAGATAATTTATGACAAAAAATATATTGTGAGTCCTGATACAGGTGCATTCATAATAAAAAACATTACCTACTTAGATTATTTAAGTCGAAAATATCATAGGTATTCATCTTAAAACATAATTTTATTCAGTACCAACAAAACAATGAGTAGGTATGTTAAAATGTTTTATTTTTAAGACTTGTCAGTTTGTACCTACTACCTACTGTACTTTGTTTTATTTATTTGTACTTGCAATACCTATAAGGAGTTTGTATACTTTTGTTTATTTAATTGGACTCGCAATATATTTCTTACTGAAAATTAAGGCCACAAAGATCTCCATTTCAAAATCAAGTCCGAACTCTCCCATTTTTCCTCAAAAACAAAACACGCGAGAACAAAACACGTCTCGGTAGCCGGTGCTATAAATCTCCCGGTTAAGTGGCATTTACACACAACACATATCTTCCGTAAGAAGCGAATCGTAAACGTCCTATGCCACGCGCGGGCATATTTTACAAAATAGTAGGGTGATTTCGGGTCAGGGTTGTGGGAGGGACCTTTTTAAATCAGCGTTGTTGAGCTTTTGTCTGGAAATGGACACGGTTTGTTAACACTTAGAGGAATGCTAAGGAAACAATAAACAGATACATAAGTCGGTTTTAAAAAGGGATATGAGAGAATAGGTATTCTTAAATGAATGATTTTATTCTTCGTGAACTATCCTTTGCATTACCTGGTTGTTACTAACTGTTAGCACCAATTACGATATTAAATACCTATAAATATAACAAACAAAATTATGAATGAATCCGTCAATAACCAGATTTTAAGGTGGCCACTGACGAGCCTTTCAACAGCACAGAATAAATAATAGTACTAGGTACCAACAGTCCAAATAGCGTGGCTGCAATCCAAAATCGATCCGTGAATATCAAAAACGTACAATGTTTAATATTAGGATGCCGTCCATTTGGATGAATCCATTGTAACGGCATCCATTTGGAAGGCTCGTCAGTGGCCTGCTTTACAGCCAGATCTTGTTGATGAAACAAGAAGTCTACAGAGTTCAGCTTTTTGTTATAGGTTAATATCAAAATATTTCAAAATATATTAGTAGTTCTTTAAAAATATAACGAAGGTGTGTTTATTATTGAATGATTCGACAGCCTCTATTAACAATTTGACCAAAAAAATCCTCGCTTTAACTTGTCTCTTGTTTGAGTTCGTCTTGGCCGCAACTTCAACACAATAATCCATCCATTAAACCATACATACATATAATCATGCCTATTTCACAGGCAGAGACCACAGATTTCCACTTACTACGATCCTGACCTGAGATGCCTCTTTCGCTTCCTTTACTTTCATAACCTTCCTCATACACGCTTGCCGGTTTAGGGTGCTCTTGACCTGGCCTTTCTTCAGGATTTCCCCATTTCCATTAAACCATATCACATCGAAGCTCAAAATCCAATAAGCCGCACATCTGAGATAGCGCCGCCATTTTGTTTTTATACCAAGATGGCGCGTGTTTGCGCACGGCAAGATTGCGATTCCATTAGAACTGAGATAGGAGTGTTTACCCAGCGGCGAGTGATTCAATCATTGTTGCCGACGTTTACTTAAACGCTGGTTTAGTTGGTTCAATCAAAATTTTAGGTTATTTTGTTGAGGCCTACAGAGGATGACGGGAATTGGGCGGGTGATTATAGTTAGTGGAGATATTTCTTGAATGTATTTTACCTCTGTTAGGAAATTACTCATTTAAGTTATTAAGTTTATATATTATATATTTACTTAAATTTGGCATAGGTACCTACAGTCAAAGCAGAAGTTGCTATTCGGACAAGATCTTGAGTCGATTATAAAGTGAATAAGAAATTAAGAAGTGAGGAATATTTTGTACACCTCACTCGTTTTTTAACTACTTGTACTGATATATACTCATTTCGCATTTTTTATTGTTCACCACTTCACCTGTCAAAGTTAACCGAATTTCAGAAAATGCCAATTTTTTTCTGCACTTTAAAGTCAATTTTGATTCGATTAGGTAGATATACTACCTAGTTGGGTGCTTAAGTAGGTATTCTTCAAAATGAAACGTGAAATAGATATCACTTTCCTGGTTCGTCCCTAATTTCATGCATCGTAAACCTATACCAATATCAATAGTCAACTAAATTAAACCGTCTGAAAACACAGGCATCGCCAACATTTCCTCCAAAAATCTCTAAGCAGGGATCGATAACATTTTTTCCCAGTCTACTAAATCCTATATCCGTGGTCAACCCCCCCAGGTGGGGGGAGGGTCGTAAACCGGGATTCCGGCGAAATCCGCACTTCACTAGAGCGTGGTAATCACGACGTCTAGAGTGTGGATTTGTAGGTATAAACGAGCGGCTCTTTTTACCGACTGAGGATCGATGAGTTTTTCCCGTTTTCTTTACCGGTTCTTTAGTACATTTTTGTAAATTTTATATCAAGTAAAACATAAGTATGATAAAAGTGATAATCTTGCAATGATAAGTCACTCTAGGAAAGTTAGGCATGTAAATATAAAATAATAGTAAGATAAAAGGCAGATTTTTTCCGACAGTAATGATGAAATAATAACAATAAACCTACTTTAAGTATATGATTTTCCACATAGAATTGTTGACTTTTGTTTTTTTTTAATTTCATTTGGTACGTCTAAAAGGTTAGGTTTAAAGGGCCCACTGATTAACAGTCCGCCGGACGGTATCGGCCTGTCAGTTGTTCGGAACTGTCAAAATTTTGTTCTAACTGACAGGCCGATACCGTCCGGCGGACTGTTAATCAGTGGGCCCCTTTAGTAAATAAATGCTTAACTCTAGATAAAGCCACCAACAACACCTTCGCTTCATGTCACGGTATGTACCTAAAATATAGACCAAAAGCTTTTAATTCACATTAGTTCCACGCTTCTTGCGACAGCCTTCCCAAAACTTAAACCGTTTCACCAAAAGCCGCAGGCAACACTTAGTCTACCGCAGATATCGTTGTTTCCAGGCAGCGCACGTTGCACTGCACTCCTCATCTCGCACCTGGCTAAGTGCACCCCCAATTCATTGGGAAAGTACCCTAGTTTCCACCAAGACGCCGTGTTACACTGTGTATATATATTTACTTAAAATTCAGTCTTAAAAATGTTGACGTTCCCCGGACGTCAGAAGATGTCAACATTTTCACAAGAATTAATATTAATTGTCATGGCGAATTATGTTACTTTAAAACAGGTATCGACAACATTTTTCCCGAAATAAACATCTTGGTTTTCACAACAACAAATGCATCCTAACTGCCTACTTTAGTTGAGGACTATTGTAACCCTCGGCCAAGATAGGTATCTAATCAATGATTAGTAATCATATGGTCTCTATACCACAATCGCAACTGTGTGTGTACCTATATAGCTAACGAATGAAAGCGGACGCTATTCACAGCAGAACCCTAATATCCGAAATACGTACACCTAAAAGGCGTTGAACTTTACAGTTTTGTATCGGTCATTTGTTAAAGAGATCGGACTTCGCAATGCCGTCTACCCATTCACATTTCAAATTTAAAACCATTTCATTCTTTTTCATTTCACTCCAAAGTTCCATATTCAAAATTCAAAACGGTGCAAGCCAGTGTTGCCACAGCGTTCCAAAGTACCCTGCATTATCTATGAACATGTAAATGTTACCTGAATTTACGGCGTCTCTCCCCAATTTGCTTCGCCGTTTTTTCTCTAAGTCCCTGAATAATTAAGTCTGGCAAGACCGCGGCTAAATTATTATTATGGCTGGCGGTTTTTTAAGCTGCTCCTTTGGCGTTGTCTATGGTCTGAAGGGAGGTTTTATGGGTTTTTTCTTATTGTTTCTTTATTGTCTTTTCGTAAGCCGCAACGGCAATCATTTGGAAAGAAGAATTACAATTTTATTACAGATTTTGCGAAAAATAATGCTAAGATATTTTATTACGAAAAATTTGGGCTTATTTAAGTTATTATATTTTAAAAAGTAACAGGTTACTTAAGTTGAGACTGTTTAATCGTTTTCGATATTCTGATTTTTACCGCGGTCGAAATGAAAAAGAAATTGACAGAGTTGTACCATCATCAATCATCATCTTTAGACTTTACGTCTAATAGAAATTGAGACTACTTAGTCTTTAGATAAATTTTGATGTCGAAATAAATATTTTGATTATCTTTTGATTCTATAATCTTGTTATTTAAGGTAGGTTTTATCCTAACATTTTCTTTACCGTTAGAAACCATTGAAACTAAAATCTACCTCGTCCTTTTAAAGCTTCTGCACTCCCCGTACATCCTCGGCCATATTTCGTGAAATCTTGCCACCGAAGCACTTTAAGTCGGAGCCATAATATATTTAATTCACGACCGCCCAAAGTACGTCCCCATAAAAATCCAGCGCCGTGATACTGTGCAGATGAGCCGCGCAGGGCCGGATTCGGTAATTATATTTGAATTATCTAACTTGTAATAAACGCAGATTGGAAGATCAGGAAAAAGGTTGTGAGGCCCTGTTTAGAGATGTTTGCAAAAAGAGAAAATTGTTGCAATACAAAAATGTTGTGAATCCCTGCATGCAAGTATATGCAGTTGAATTCACAATTGAATTAGAGGAAATATCATATACAGTACATATGGTTCTATTTTCCCGCACTAGTATAAAATGAAAGCCAAGGGTCGCAATAAATAATCAATATAATTAATTTGATCCAACAAAGTACAATAATAATCAAGACAACATTCTCGCTCGAAGTCAAGTACAAAAGTGTGGCGCGCCGGTCTTCTCCCTTCCACTGCAACTTGGTGGCGTGAGAACCCCGTCGGCCCCACTCTGCTCGTTCGGATGTGACGTCAATCGACGTCACCAAGTGCTGTCATCTCGCGGCGACAACATCCGGCCCTCCTACGTACGCATTACGTCCCGAATGCGTTCAAGTCTGATGCATATGCTGCGAAGAAAATAACAAATTAGTCTTCATCATCCTCATACTTGCAAGGTTTTACCTCTTTCAAAGAGTGAGGTATGCCACCGTGTCCTAGCTATTCCGTCATCGGCTAGCTTTGACACCCACACGCTCACTCTTCTAATGTGTGCTCAGGAGTCTATTATTCCTTCATCGGTCAATAAACTCAAGTACACACATTAAAAATAACACTTATCATGTACGCATTATGAACGATATTGTATTCACAGTTTTATTAGCTTTATTGTTCCATCAGCGGCCAATCTCATGCTAATCTTCACTGTAACATACACATATTCGTAGCATTATGCATTAGACACGATTTATGTTTTTATAATTAGATAATCCATAGAATAATTACTGCAATATGTAATGATGTCCAATAATTGTAAACTATATTTCATGTAATAAAAATGATTTCAAAAAACATGTTATTTGTTTTTATTATTACCATTTTAATGATTGATACAAAGCATACCTGACAACATCCGGTTTACACATCCGGGGTGCCCTCGTCGACCTGTGCGTCAGCGATACGAACCCAGGGCTTCATATTCTCTGCACATGTGACGCCCTCGTATCGCCTTGCGGTCCTCTCAGCGCCTCGCATGTCTGCCACTTTGTACCGGTCGTGACCTAGTACCTCTACAACTTGGAATGGTCCCTTGTAAATAGGAAGTAATTTCGTACTCTGTCCGTCATTGCTTTGACTAGGTATCTTAATAACAACTAGCTCTCCTACGGCATATACTCGGGCTTCTTTTCTTTTCGCGTCAAATAATTGTTTTTGTTTTTCTGCAGCAATTTTTATGTTTTCATCTACTTTCTTTCTTAAGGCCGTTACATCTACTGCTTGCTCAATATCGTCAACAAGGTTGTCGGAATCAGTTTGCAATCGATATCCAAAAAATACCTCACTTGGGACAGCGGCGGTAGACTTATTAATTGTGGAATTGATACCTTGTTGGATATCAGTAACATGAGTGTCCCATTTATTGTTATCGGTATCTGCTCCTTTACTCCGCAAAGCCTCCAAAATTGTAAGATTGTACCTTTCGACCTGTCCATTCGAACGTGGCATCGCTGTAGCTATGACATGTTGCCTAATCTTACCCTCAATACAAAAATCACGAAACAACTTGGAGGTAAACGCACTTCCAGCGTCACATATAATTCTCTTGGGGTTTCCAAATACTTTAAAAATCTTCTTTAATTCGTTTATGACACATTTACTTTTAGTGTTTTGTACCGGGGCTATAAATACAAACTTGGTAAACGAATCAACAATAACTAATAAGTAGGTATTCTTTTGTGTTGTTTTAACAAAGGGCCCCAAGTGGTCTATATGTAACGTATGGAAAGGCCTAGCATATTTAGGTATCGGATACAATTTACCAGCCTTTTTCCCGTGAACATTTTTACCATATATACAATTTACGCAATTATTTACATACTTCGTTACAATTTTCTTCATATGAGAGAACCAATATTTGCTCTTTATGCGTTCAATCGTCTTATCCACAGCAAAGTGCCCTATATCATCGTGATTAGCCCTTATTACCTGCCATATACATTGTTTGGGTACTACCCATCTCCTACCATACTCAGTTCTACGATACACTTTATTCCCTAGCAATTCATAGCAGTTAAAAATTTGCTTATGCGACTCGGCCTCGCCTGACGCTAAAATATCTTTAATTGAACATATACTAGGGTCTTGCAACTGTACTGATAATAGCCAATCAGACTCCAACACATTAATTGCCATCACACTTTCATTAACAGGGGCTGCGAAGTTACCGACTGGATTTCTGCTTAACGCGTCTACGTGTTGCATTTGATTCCCCGGCCTATGCACAATATCAAAATTAAATTCCTGTGTTTGTAACACCCACCTACCTATGCGAGAATTTATTTCTTGTTTCATAATAGTATACCTTACCGCATTGCAATCAGTCACGATTTTAAATTGATTTCCCAACAAATAATGCCTAAATTTCTTTAAACTCACAACAATGGCTAAAAACTCGAGTTCAAACGAGTGGTATTTTTTTTCTTCGTCCGTTGTCTGTCGACTATAGAAATAAATTGGTTTTTCACCATCTTTAGTAACCTGTACCACAATACATCCGATCCCATCACGTGACGCGTCTGTATATAAAATAATCGGTAATTTGGGGTCAAATATAGTAAGCAGCGCGTTTGTTAATAGTTCATGTTTCAATGTGTTTACAGCTTTATTTTGCTCATCGCCCCATTCCCATGTGATACCCTTTTTCAACAGTTTCGTCAAAGGACTACATAAAACTGCACAGTTTTTTACAAATTTTCGAAAAAAATTTACTAACCCTAGAAATTGCCTAACTTGATGCACGTTTTCTGGTATTGGGTAATCTTTGATTGCTGACAATTTTTTTGTGCCTGGTCGGACTCCTTCGCCCGAAATATCATAACCAAGAAAGTTTATCTTGTTTTGAAAAAAATTGCATTTTTCTAAATTAATTGTTAATCCATTATCTTGTAAAATACTCAAAACGGACTCCAGACATTGTATGTTTTCCTCTAGTGTCTCCGTCGCTATTAATAAATCGTCCATGAAACATATAACCCGTCCAAATCTAAGTTTACCCAATACCGTGTCCATCAACCTCTGAAAAACTGCAGGCCCATTACAAACCCCGAACGGCATCCTTAAAAATTCATATTTTGAATCACATGTAATGAATGCAAATTTAGGAATAGAATCATCTTTAATTTTAATTTGATAATATCCAGACTTCAAATCTAAGGACGTGAAATATTTACAACCGCGCATTCGATCTATCAAATCTTCTACAATTGGCATCGGATATTTTTCCTTTACAGTTATCTTATTTAATTGTCTATAGTCGACACACAATCGTTTTTGACCATTAGGTTTATCAACTAATAAAACCGGGCTCGCGTACGGTGAATTGCTCTCGCGTATAATATTATTTTTCAATAAATCGTCAACTATTTCCCGTGTAGCTTTCTTTTCCGATTCCGACATACGATATGGTCGCTGACACACGGGCTTATTCGTGGTAACTTCAATATCAAGCTCAACGCATGATGTTTTCCCCAAATTGGATAAGTCATTTGCTACACATTTCGGATATTTTGTAAAAAGATCATTTAGAATTTCAATATGCTCAGCATTATCGGCTTTGAACATCGATGTTTCAATCAAACAAATTTGTTCTTTTGTTATTGGTTGGAACATCAATGTATTACCCACTCGAGTGTACATAATATTTTCATTTTCAGTAAAATTTCTACCTATTAGCGTGTCACATCCAGATAGCTCATTTATAACATAAAAATCTACCTCTAACTGGACCTTATCCAATTTGAGCATCACTGATACCACTTCCGTCACCTCACTGCATATCTCTTTTTTATACCCGGTGAGCGTAACCGGTCCGTCTAACCGCCGCGGAACTAAATTCAACTTAGCAACTAAAGTTGATTCCATTAACGAGCATGCGCTACCCATATCAATAAAAGCTTGATGTTTACAATCGTTTAAATACACCTCTTTGTAAAATTTTTCTTTAGTGTTAGATGTACTAATAAACTTCACTTCAGCAGACTTTTCGGTCTTTGTTTTCGGTTTAGATCTACATGCCGCTTCTAAATGTCCCGTTTTCTGACAAAAGTTACATTTCAAGGAGTCTTTTTGATTACAATCAATCTTTTTGTGCCCCACTTCACCACAAGAAAAACAAGTAATTTTGGTTTGCGAATGCTCGTTACTAAACGAGCCCAGATTACTGGCTTGGTCTGTTTTTCTAAAAACAGACCCACTATTGTTAGACCGAGAAGTTTGCTGTTTAGACGGAACATTGACTGCATTATTTTTATGTAACAATTTCGTTTCTACCGTCGAATATATTTTGCCATGTAAAAATGAAGCTAATTCATCACAATATTGGAAATTACCAGCTTCAGCCGCTGTACAAATATTTTTATCGCCAATAGTCCCTACTATAATTGAAATCACATCTTTCTCTTTAAATGATAGCCGCAACCGATCAATCTTACTTTTTTGTTGGAAGTAGAACTCGTACAAGGACTGCCCTTCGGTGGGTTTAGCACTCATTAAATCCGATAACAACGTATGCATATTTCGATTTATTTGGAAAGTGTCTAACATTTCATTGCGCCAATCTTTCCAGTCCCAAGAAGTCCAACACGTACGATTTTTTTGTAACGAATCATACCATGTTTTCGCAGTATTTCGTAACTTTTGTAACGCCTGATATTTAATTACTTTATCTGACCATCCGAAAGCCCGAGCATTAGCATCCACAACATTGAGCCACATAGATATATCATCAATCAAAGGATCAAACTCAGGAATCACCGAGGATAATAATGCATTCTGACTCACGGTCTCGGAGCGCTTACGACTTCGCTTGTTTTTCCGCCGCCGTCGCCTGCTGTCTCCCGAGCTGCTGCTACTTGATGATGACGACGAACTGCTTCGAGACGTGCCTGACTCCGAGGTCGAACTGTCTTTATATCTACGCTTTTTATGAGAATTTTTATTTTTACTTCTACTTCTACGACTTATTTCTTTACTTTTTCTTTTTGGCGCCATGGCGCGGTTCGAGCACTTCTGATATAAAATGAAAGCCAAGGGTCGCAATAAATAATCAATATAATTAATTTGATCCAACAAAGTACAATAATAATCAAGACAACATTCTCGCTCGAAGTCAAGTACAAAAGTGTGGCGCGCCGGTCTTCTCCCTTCCACTGCAACTTGGTGGCGTGAGAACCCCGTCGGCCCCACTCTGCTCGTTCGGATGTGACGTCAATCGACGTCACCAAGTGCTGTCATCTCGCGGCGACAACACTAGTGTGTAAAATAGCACTTTTCGTGCGTATGTCAAAAGTTTAAAGGGCCATATGTACTGTAAAACCTTGTACGATACACATGCGAATAGGTAATTCGCAACTCATGTCGATTTAAAACTGCCTTCGGTCGTGTTTTAATTTATCGCCACTCGTTTCGAATTTCCGACTTTCCGCACTTGTATCGTAAATAACTATTCTAAGTCCGATCAAAATAAATGATTACAGACTAGACCCCACGATTGTAATAGTATTATAATAATTGGTTTTATTGCGAATCTCGCGTAACGGCGCGATAACGGCCGGCCTTAGTAATAATGTCGCTGTGATTATTTTATGGTGTAGGTAATAACATTATTTTGCCATTTACGGCTATTTATATTATTGGATGACGTAATTCGTTTAAAGTGCGCTGTAATAATTATGCGCATTAATTATATACCTTACTTACATATTATTAGAAACATACTTTGATTAATAATTATGTGCAAGATTACCATGTATTTCATTTGTCTATAGTCTGTATCTTTAGGTATTTAAATAAAAGTAAACAAAATCTACCCTCAAGTGGCTCCTTATTACTCCTTAAGCCAGTTGAGGGTAGATAAAAACATTACGTGATCAAATAATGTAGGTTAAAGTCAGGTCGTTCAGTGACTGATCTAGGCGGTTTTCTATTTGGTAGGTTAACCAATAAATGTTATAAGTACCCGAAAACGTACAAATTATTTGTATACTTTTTTTTAAATACATTAGATACAGCGTATAGTATGGATGTTGGTAAAAGCAAAGCATGTAGAGCAGTTTAAATACCTGGGTAGCACTAGTACAGCCAAGTGCCACCTTGACAATGAAATAAACTGCAGAATAGGAGCCGCTGCAGCACCGTTCGGAAAACTTTGTTCCAAGGTGTTTCGGTCGCACGACATAAAGCTCTCTACAAAGGTTGCTGTATACATGGCTATTGTCCTGCCAAATCTCCTCTATGCCTCAGAAACGTGGTGCGTATATCGGAAGCATATTCGCTCATTGGACGGATTCCACCTAAGATGCCTCCGCGACATTATGGGCGTCCACTGGTCCGACCGTGTTCGGAACACGGAGATCCTTAGACGTGCTGATGTCGCCGGAATAGAGGCCTACCTAATGAGACGACAGCTACGATGGAGCGGTCACGTCTCCCGCATGTCCCAAGACCGAGTCGCGAAACGCATCTTCTACAGCGAACTGCAAACTGGTAAGCGAAAGCAAGGCGGCCAGTTTCTGCGGTTCAAAGATGTGTTGAAGCGGCATATGAAAAGAGCTCATATACAGCCATTAACATGGGAGACACTAGCTGGTGACCGTCCACAGTGGAGACATATTGTGCAGACGCAGGTGCGTGAATTTGAAGCCAGGCGACGCACAGAGCTCGACGTTAAGCGTTACGAGCTAAAGGCCAGACCACCTGTGGCCATCACGTATAATTACGTCGGAGGGGTGCTGACATGCAGCGAATGTGGCCGCACATTTGCTGCAAAGATTGGCTACGTCAGTCACCTGAGAGCGCACCAGCGACGCTGTCAGCTGTAGCAAAGCAGTCGCTGTAGCCGAAAACGGCTAGGAGATGATGATGATGAAGTTCTTTATCAACTTGTCAATAATTACGTGGCCAAATGTTTGGCGACATTTTTTAGTATGATATATTTGATAGCTAAGGTACTTACAGTCAGCATTAAAAGTTCCATAATATTCTCTTACATGTATTTCTATATAAAACTTTATTCTCTAATAGCTTAACAAAAACAGATATCGCTGGGCCAATATTACAGGGTTTTATGTTACATTTTCAAGATAGTTGAAATTCGACTTAATGTCACTATGACAATGTTCAAATTTCAGTTCGATAAAAGTCAAACATAGAAAAGTCTGTAATACTGGGCCCCTTTATATTTCTTAACTGCATTCCCGTTGCCAGGGAGGTTTCGGGATTATACTGAGCACCTTTAAAATGTACCCTCCCATACAAAATGAACCAGCAAAAATGTATGAAGTAGCCAAATTTTTTTTCGCGATTTCGGGGTTGGTCGGGGTTGGTTGAAAAGTTGCTCAGTATACCTAATCCCAAAATCTCCCTGGCAACGGGAATGCACTTATTTTTTGGCCACCCATGTAGAACAATTACTAGTACCTACACTGTGACAGATACTTTAGAACACAGCTGTTTAGATAGGTAGGTATAACTCCATAGATATGGAGTTCCAGGATGGCACGTTTGAAGCGTTATTTTATTTCATCCGCTGCGCGTATCCTAATTAAACCCAAAATAATACAGTATGTGTCACAAAATTGACCCAACTCAGCATAATGCTAATAGGCTAAAAACCAGCGGTGGTCTTCCATAGGGCCCATAAATGTATCTTTATTTTATTCTTATCCCAAATTCATATTTTCCATCGCACCACGTAACATCCTCAATCCGGGCCTGGCCGGTTATCCGGACGGGAATCCCGGATTTACGGTTATCGCCGTCCGGGATGCGTTCAATCACAACCCGATATTAACGTTACTGCACACGTTTACGTTACGCCGCCGTTGATTTTTATCGTCCGGCGAAAATGGAACTGTGAAGTTTGAAAAATGAATCGGTTAGGTATGATTTTGAATTCGATTGTCTGTATTTTCATCCGATCCAAAATTGTGTTGTAGAAGTTACATTCAGCAGGGATCAATATCAAGTCAGGGGGTCAGCATCAGGCGTCCCAGACCCTTCATTTCTTTGGACACTTTTTGACGAAGTATCTGTACATTTTAATGATATTTTTGGTGGTTATCAGGGACATCTTTCGCAGAACCAATGATATCATCAAAATGAAACAATTAGTCATAAAAAAACGGTCACATATTGACCAGGAGCAGGGGTTGCTAAACAGGCGGACAGTTCAATATGAACTGAGTACAACTAAAGAACACAAAAATAAGAGCAAAAGGAAGGTCATTCTGAACACCTTACAAGCTTGATATCTTTAGAGACCTAAGACTGCTGCTGTTAACTTATAACAGTTATAACAGTACTGAGGGCCTAGAGAATGCAATCTCGCACCAAGATTGGCGTTTCGAGATCTCGCATGAAAAATCTGAATCGAGATAGGGTGTTTCGAGATCTCGACCGTCACACTTTCGAAATCGAGATTAATCTCGACGAGATCGAGATTTGATAAAGTAATTAAAAATGTGTTATTTTAAGCAAAGATCTCTAAGAATTCCGTATATTTAGAGTACCTACGTCATGTTTTATTTTGAAGATCAACAAATTTATCATCATTTAATAAATAAACTACTTTTAATTAAAAAAAAAACAAATAATATGTATGTAGCTCTAATTTGCATGTAATTATGAAAAAGTGGTATTAATTATATTTAAATTTACAAAATTATAAGCAGAGGCAGTAACATGCTCAGTTGATATTTTTGACAAGTACTCAGCACCTTACGAAAAAATGTAGGGTAAGCGAGCAAAAATCATAAATAATTATGACTGGGTACGTTAAGTTCGTCCGATTTTTCCGCACAGAGCGCGCCACAGTGCTTTTATCGTCAGCTAAAGCCGGCCGCATACAATAGCACTGCCTGAACAACATGAACATAAGGTAAAAAAAATTACTCAAAACAAAGTAATTCATACGGATCAATCTTTCAATCTCGTTCGAAATCTCGAAAATATTAATCAAGATCTCGACCGAGATTTCCTGTCAACGAGATTGAATCTCGAAAATTCGTGCGAGATCTCGCGAGATCGAGATTGCATTCCCTAACTGAGGCCCTACCGCAAAAAACGAAAATATTTTCTTATCTGCTTCTCTATCGCTCGAATATGTAAGTGCTATAGAGAGGCAGATAACGAAATTTCGATTATCGCATTTCGCGGTAGGCCCTCTGGTTCGCTAAAGGTAGTAAATTTTGGAGACCATGAACTTCGGTTAAGGTATAATTCGGTTTTTAAGTAGGTAAGGTTAAGGTGAAATTGAATATTTCAGTAGATTAAGGAAATTTTATATTACTTAAACAATTAAAATTGTATCAATTAAGTAGGTACTCAACTTTAAACAGCTATAAGTAGGTATTTTGAATTTATACGAATTATTAAACTATTTAGAGCAAACAGTTGACAAGCCTTTGTCACTGTCATGTCGTGATCTCTCAGGCACCTCGGCATATCGATTCGATAGACAAGTTCTCACCCGGGTTCCCCTCGGACGATTAAGAGCCTCCCTCGCAATATCGTCGTAATTACGCGGAGGTCGCGGAGAACCGGCGGATAGACAAATGATCTGTTTAATTGATGTAAGATACCTCAGCCTTAGTATCGCCTGTTCTAAAATATTTTACTTCCTAACCTAGCTATTGATAGTTCATCTTTGCTAACCCGTTTTCTTTTATGTGACGTTATCTATGAAAAGGGACCTTATTGTCGATGGCGCTTACACCATTATTAACGATGCTCCGATATAAATACTATTCCGCGCGACGCTGTGTGGCGTAAGCGCCATCGACAATAAGGTCCCTTTTCATAGATAATGCCCCATATAAATGATAAAACCTTAATAGCTGTAGTTTTGTTGTTTCGTATCCTGCGCGACGTTTAAGTTTGACCCAATAATTGATTGGCAGAGAATGCCATAAGGGTCTTAAGACATTAAATCCGCTGTTTGTAATTTGTGCTACCTATTTCACTACTCTTGAACATTATATAGTTTAATGAATTAATAATACATATTTAAATAATAAATGTACACATCATCAGATCGAGAAACCTATTTACAAAAACAATTCCGTTTAGTAAAATAGCAATAGCCGTACATATACAAATACATATCATTCACATAGAGAAATAATAGGTAGGTATTTAGATACCTACTTAAGTACTTAGGTACTTAGTATGTTTTTAAGTACCTAATATTTACTTACTACCCATTAAATAACTGGCCAATAGTGCGCCACCTCAAGTGACTCACATGTAAACATGGGTTGTTACGCCGATACTAAAATTTCCAAATATAATAGGACAAGGACAAGGTAAGGCTGCGCTGGCGTCCAAAAAACTCGGTGTGCTCAATAAAGCGAGGCGATACTTTACTCCGGGGCAAAGACTGCTGCTTTATAAATCGCAAGTCAGACCCCATATGGAGTACTGCTGTCACCTTTGGGCAGGAGCACCTGGATGCCAGCTTGGGCCCTTCGACTCAGTCCAAAGGCGCGCTGTGCGAATCGTCGATGATCCCAAACTCACAAGCGGTATTGAACCTTTAATTTTAAGGAGAGACTTTGCCTCCTTGTGTGTGTTCTACCGCTTGTAAGTACAATGACATGATGCCAACGGTCGCTTTCTATCACCGCACCGCTCGCCGTCGGCAGGGTGTTCATCCTCACACTCTAGAACCTAAATGGTCGCGTACTGTGCGATTTAAGAGGAATTTCGTCCCGCGGACGCTCCGGCTGTGGAATGAGCTCCCTCCGAGGTTTTCCCGAGGGTCTACAGCATGGGGTTCTTCAAAAAAGGAGTGTACAGGTTTTTAAAAGGTCGGCAACGTGCATGTAACACCTCTGGAGTTGCAGGCGTCCATAGGCTACGGTGACTGCTTACCATCAGGCGGGCCGTATGCTTGTTTGCCACCGATGTAGTATAAAAAAATGAACTTTAAATAGCAGATATTGGAATTTATTTATGATAGGTACCTACAGAAGTAGGGCTGACTGTATAGGTAAATAACACTGGGAATTAGTCATTAGGGAAGTTGTTGACCTAGAAGTTGTAGATCTAGTTCTACTATTTGAAAACATAATGTTAACCTAAGCTGTTTTGTTTGCCAAATCCATTTTATTTTGATATACCTACTTTAGATTTAAATTTTGCGTTTTGCCATAAATCATTGATATGAAATTATTAGGTTTGAAGGAACAGGTTTACTCGGGTAATCCCGAATGTCGAAAACTGTCAGAAAATTCAGATGAAAATCACCCTTAATCCATCATAATAAAAGCCTCTTTTCGGAATTATCCGACATTCGGTATTACCCGAATACACTTACCTTATTTGTACTGTTTCGCGTTAGTAAATAACAATAACTAGTTACAGTTTTGAATGATTCACGGTTAGTTTCACTTATATATAATTATATCAACCAAAAACATACAAAAGGTACTAACGGTTCATATCCCGGTCGATATAAGTCTAATATAATAACTAGTTAGTTTGGTACATTACATGGTGAATCTCAATTCTAAAAAAAATGTTTTTATTGTGTATAAGTAAAATAAAACGTAGACCATTTGTATGAGGTTGCGGCTTCGCATGGCATTGTATAAGAGCAGCCAAGATTTTACGCCAGCGTAAGTCCTTACGTTTTACGCCTTACGTCTTGTAAAGGAGGGGTAACGCGCCCGCTGCCGAGAGTTGAGAGTTTAAACAGCTGTTTAGGCTGTTAACGTGTTGTTACTACATTTTTATTGTTTCGAGAATTGTTCTGAGGATTCAGAAGTTTTGGTGTAAGTACATACATTCAAGTTCAGGTTAAAATAAAATTAGAGTGAGTGAGAAGATCAACAAATTTATCATCATTTAATAAATAAACTACTTTTAATTTAAAAAAAAAAACAAATAATATGTATGTAGCTCTAATTTGCATGTAATTATGAAAAAGTGGTATTAATTATATTTAAATTTACAAAATTATAAGCAGAGGCAGTAACATGCTCAGTTGATATTTTTGACAAGTACTCAGCACCTTACGAAAAAATGTAGGGTAAGCGAGCAAAAATCATAAATAATTATGACTGGGTACGTTAAGTTCGTCCGATTTTTTCGCACAGAGCGCGCCACAGCAGTGTTGGGCATTCAAGAATAAAATCATTATTTGAATAAGAATTCGTAGGAATAAAATCATCTCGATTTTATTCCCGTCAAAAATATTCAAATAATTTTGGTCGGGAATAATTCGTATGAGAAAAAATTGAATGAGAATAACTTATTCTTAATCAAATAAATATAATCATGATTTTAATCGAAATAATATTCCACGAATAAAAATGTAGTCCGGGTACCGTATAGGTACTAATTACGTATAGTTAGGTAGATGTAATAGTAGTTAGTCTCTTGTCTAATTTATACCTATTTTATGGAATAAAATCTTACAAATTGACTGTCGCATAACGCATAGTTTCAGTAACCGTATCATTTTTAATTTACTAACCAAATCATTAGGTTCAATTTAGCTGGTCTAGGGGCCTAGCCAAGATGCCAATCGTTTGCGCTCCGACAACGAAGCGCTTTGTCTCTATCACTCTTACATATTAGTGCAATAGAGAGACAGAGATAGCGTTTCGTTGTCGTAGCGCAAACGTTTGGCGTGTTGGCTACGCTCCCAATGTGCCTAGCCAAGATGCCAATTTTTGGTTTTATTTTTATAACCAGATCATTAGGTAAATTATGCTGTTCTGGGGGCTTAGCCAACATGCCAATCGCTTGAGCTCCAACAACGAAGCGCTTTCTTTCTGTATCACTCTTACATATTAGTGCGATAGAGAGACAAAGATAGCGTTTCGTTGTCGTAGCGCGAACGTTTGGCATGTTGGCTACGCTCCCAATGTGCCTAGCCAAGATGCCAATTTTTGTTTTTATTTTAATAACCAAATCATTAGGTAAATTTAGCTGTTCTGGAGGCCTAGCCAACATGCCAACCACTTGCGCTCCAACAACGAAGCGCTTTCTGTCTCTATCACTCTTATATATTAGTGCGATAGAGAGACAGAGAGAGCGCTTCGTTGTCGGAGCGCAAACGATTGGCATAATGGCTAGGCCCCCAGAACAGCTAAATTGTACCCAAAGATTTGGTTATATTGATGATATGGTCATCTTGGCTAGGCACATTGGGAGCGTAATAGCCAACATGCCAAACGTTTGCGCTACGACAACGAAACGCTATCTTTGTCTCTCTATCGCACTAATATGTAAGAGTTAATGAGAAAAAAAGCGCTAAAAACAGCTAAATTGTCCTAATGATTTGGTTATTAAATTGAAAACAAAAATTGGCATCTTGGCTAGGCACATTGGGAGCGTAGCCAACATGCCAAACGTTCGCGCTACGACAATGAAACGCTATGTTTGTCTCTCTATCGCACCAATATGCAAGAGTGATAGAGAAAGAAAGCGCTTCGTTGTTGGAGCCCAAGCGATTGGCATGTTGGCTAGGCCCCCAGAACAGCTTAATTTACGTAATGATTTGGTTATAAAAATTAAAATTGGCATGTTGGCTAGGCACATTGGGAGCGTAGCCAACACGCCAAACGTTTGCGCTACGACAACGAAACGCTATCTGTCTCTCTATCACACTAATATGTAAGAGTGATAGAGAGAGACTATGCGCAACTCTACGGAGCGTCAACGTTTGGCATGTTGGCTAAGCACCCTGATCGGATGATAGAACTAGATAGTGTATAGCGGAACTCTTCAATGTGTACTATACCTAAACTATAGTAACAAATATCAAATCAATCCGACTTTTAAATAGAAGGGTGAAAATCAACTTACAAAATATAACCGATTGTACTACAAAAATTAACTTAATTCTAAATAACATTTTAATTGAATAAAACCTTAGTTAGAATAGGCCCACTTCTAGAATAATTATTCTGTTTTTTATTCCGCATTTAAAATAAGAGTCACATGATTTATTCACCTTAATTTTATTCTAAAATAACTAGTGCAAGAATAATTCTAATTCAAATCGATTTGAATAAGAATAAAATTTCTGTTTTTATTCTTATTCTTATTCAAGTTAATTTTTGCCCAACTCTGCGCCACAGTGCTTTTATCGTCAGCTAAAGCCGGCCGCATACAATAGCACTGCCTGAACAACATGAACATAAGGTAAAAAAAATTACTCAAAACAAAGTAATTCATACGGATCAATCTTTCAATCTCGTTCGAAATCTCGAAAATATTAATCAAGATCTCGACCGAGATTTCCTGTCAACGAGATTGAATCTCGAAAATTCGTGCGAGATCTCGCGAGATCGAGATTGCATTCCCTAACTGAGGCCCTACCGCAAAAAACGAAAATATTTTCTTATCTGCTTCTCCATCGCTCGAATATGTAAGTGCTATAGAGAGGCAGATAACGAAATTTCGATTATCGCATTTCGCGGTAGGCCCTCTGGTTCGCTAAAGGTAGTAAATTTTGGAGACCATGAACTTCGGTTAAGGTATAATTCGGTTTTTAAGTAGGTAAGGTTAAGGTGAAATTGAATATTTCAGTAGATTAAGGAAATTTTATATTACTTAAACAATTAAAATTGTATCAATTAAGTAGGTACTTACTCAACTTTAAACAGGTATAAGTAGGTATTTTGAATTTATACGAATTATTAAACTATTTAGAGCAAACAGTTGACAAGCCTTTGTCACTGTCATGTCGTGATCTCTCAGGCACCTCGGCATATCGATTCGATAGACAAGTTCTCACCCGGGTTCCCCTCGGACGATTAAGAGCCTCCCTCGCAATATCGTCGTAATTACGCGGAGGTCGCGGAGAACCGGCGGATAGACAAATGATCTGTTTAATTAATGTAAGATACAGCCTTAGTATCGCCTGTTCAAAAATATTTTACTTCCTAACCTAGCTATTGATAGTTCATCTTTGCTAACCCGTTTCCTTTTATGTGACGTTATCTATGAAAAGGGACCTTATTGTCGATGGCGCTTACACCATTATTAACGATGCTCCGATATAAATACTATTCCGCGCGACGCTGTGTGGCGTAAGCGCCATCGACAATAAGGTCCCTTTTCATAGATAATGCCCCATATAAATGATAAAACCTTAATAGCTGTAGTTTTGTTGTTTCGTATCCTGCGCGACGTTTAAGTTTGACCCAATAATTGATTGGCAGAGAATGCCATAAGGGTCTTAAGACATTAAAAAATAAATAAAAAATAAAAATATTAGGGGACATCTTACACAGATCAAACCTAGCCCCAAACTAAGCAAAGCTTGTACTATGGGTACTAGGCGACGATATACATACTTGTATAGATAAATACATACTTATATACATAGAAAACAACCATGACTCAGGAACAAATATTAGTGTTCATCACACAAATAAATGCCCTTACATTAAATCCGCTGTTTGTAATTTGTGCTACCTATTTCACTACTCTTGAACATTATATAGTTTAATGAATTAATAATACATATTTAAATAATAAATGTACACATCATCAGATCGAGAAACCTATTTACAAAAACAATTCCGTTTAGTAAAATAGCAATCATCATCATCATCATTTCAGCCTATATACGTCCCACTGCTGGGCATGGGCACAGGCCTCCTCTCATACGCGAGAGGGCTTGGGCTATAGTCCCCACGCTAGCCCAATGCGGATTGGGGACTTCACATACACCTTTGAATTTCTTCGCAGATGTATGCAGGTTTCCTCACGATGTTTTCCTTCACCGAAAAGCTAGTGGTAAATATCAAATGATATTTCGTAGGTACATAAGTTCCGAAAAACTCATTGGTACGAGCCAGGATTTGAACCCGCGACCTCCGGATTGAAAGTCGGACGTCATATCCACTCGGCTACCACCGCTCCTCCGCTAAAATAGCAATAGCCGTACATATACAAATACATATCATTCACATAGAGAAATAATAGGTAGGTATTTAGATACCTACTTAATTACTTAGGTACTTAATATGTTTTTAAGTACCTACCCATTAAATAACTGGCCAATAGTGCGCCACTTCAAGTGACTCACATGTAAACATGGGTTGTTACGCCGATACTAAAATTTCCAAATATAATATAGGACAAGGACAAGGTAAGGCTGCGCTGGCGTCCAAAAAACTCGGTGTGCTCAATAAAGCGAGGCGATACTTTACTCCGGGGCAAAGACTGCTGCTTTATAAATCGCAAGTCAGACCCCATATGGAGTACTGCTGTCACCTTTGGGCAGGAGCACCTGGATGCCAGCTTGGACCCTTCGACTCAGTCCAAAGGCGCGCTGTGCGAATCGTCGATGATCCCAAACTCACAAGCGGTATTGAACCTTTAAGTTTAAGGAGAGACTTTGCCTCCTTGTGTGTGTTCTACCGCTTGTAAGTACAATGACATGATGCCAACGGCCGCTTTCTATCACCGCACCGCTCGCCGTCGGCAGGGTGTTCATCCTCACACTCTAGAACCTAAATGGTCACGTACTGTGCGATTTAAGAGCAATTTCCTCCCGCGGACGCTCCGGCTGTGGAATGAGCTCCCTTCCGAGGTTTTCCCGAGGGTCTACAGTATGGGGTTCTTCAAAAAAGGAGTGTACAGGTTTTTAAAAGGTCGGCAACGCGCATGTAACACCTCTGGAGTTGCAGGCGTCCATAGGCTACGGTGACTGCTTACCATCAGGCGGGCCGTATGCTTGTTTGCCACCGATGTAGTATAAAAAAAAATGAACTTTAAATAGCAGATATTGGAATTTATTTATGATAGGTAAGGTGTATTCGGGTATTACCGAATGTGGGATAATTCCGAAATTCAGTTGAAAATCACCCTTAATTCCATCATAATAAAAGTCTCTTTTCGGAATTATCCGACAGTTTTCGACATTCGGAATTACCCGAGTAAACCTTACCTACAGAAGTAGGGCTGACTGTATAGGTAAATAACACTGGGAATTAGTCATTAGGGAAGTTGTTGACCTAGAAGTTGTAGGCCTAGTTCTACTATTTGAAAAACATAATGTTAACCTAAGCTGTTTTGTTTGCCAAATCCATTTTATTTTGATATACCTACTTTGGATTTAAATTTTGCGTTTTGCCATAAATCATTGATATGAAATTATTAGGTTTGAAGGAACAGGTTTACTCGGGTAATTCCGAATGTCGAAAACTGTCGGATAATTCCGAAAAGAGGCTTTTATTATGATGGATTAAGGGTGATTTTCATCTGAATTTCGGAATTATCCGACATTCGGTATTACCCGAATACACTTACCTTATTTGTACTGTTTCGCGTTAGTAAATAACAATAACTAGTTACAGTTTGGATTGATTCACGGTTAGTTTCACTTATATATAATTATATCAACTAAAAACATACAAAAGGTACTAACGGTTCATATCCCGGTCGATATAAGTCTAATATAATAACTAGTTAGTTTGGTACAGTACATGGTGAATCTCAATTCTAAAAAAAATGTTTTTATTGTGTATAAGTAAAATAAAACGTAGACCATTTGTATGAGGTTGCGGCTTCGCATGGCTTTGTATAAGAGCAGCCAAGATTTTACGCCAGCGTAAGTCCTTACGTTTTACGCCTTACGTCTTGTAAAGGAGGGGTAACGCGCCCGCTGCCGAGAGTTGAGAGTTTAAACAGCTGTTTAGGCTGTTAACGTGTTGTTACTACATTTTTATTGTTTCGAGAATTGTTCTGAGGATTCAGAAGTTTTGGTGTAAGTACATACATTCAAGTTCAGGTTAAAATAAAATTAGAGTAAATGACGTAAGGGACCTCATTTTGACGTAAGTGACATAAAAAATCAATAAATGATCTAAATATGTTGTAAACAATAAAAACGGTCGATTATTTATATGTATTATTCTGAGATTTTATCATTGTAGGTAGTTCTAACTAAATGAAAAATTTGAAATTTTTACATATTTCGTTTTTATAAAATATAATACTTAAATAAAAATACGTAAGTAATAATAAAACAGCACTCCTTGTCGAATTATACCTATTCAATGACGATTTATAATATGCTTAGGTTTTCAAACAAAGAAATAATAATGTACCTAGTATATTTGAGTGAAACACACTTCAAACAAAAACCCCAAAATACTCCCTCAAACATCCGGCAGTAAAAATCTGTAGCCGTATTGCGAAGACGGCAGCTAACGAGCGGGCCTGCGCTGATTTCCAATTCAAAGGAAAATTGCGATCCATAACGGCAGTGGGGGGGTTAATCCCCCCTCGGTTGCTACGCGACGCGGGGAGGAGTCGCGCTAAAATCACGGCCAATAGTACGACGGGTATAAATTGCTCCCGTATCGCGACACTCGCGCGCGAGCGGGAGGTGTACACGGATTGTAGCGCTCTCTCTCTAATGAACTGGGTTTCACCACTACCCTTGATTGACGTCGGCCCTTTTCTGGTCGATACGGCCGTGATTTGTGTAGGTAATTACCTACTGCAGTTGACACGGCATTGGTCCGCGCTGTTTACTGCTCGTTATGTACTAAGATGTATTGTTTTGCGGTCGTATATAAAGTTGCGTTACGCGGCTACCTGCGTTTATTTTGTCTTTTGAATAAGAATACTGGAAGCAAAGATTAGATTTATTGTTTGCTGTAGATGTAGCACGGTTTAAAAAAGTACACAATTGAATTAAAAATTCACTTACACTTAAGTTTTTTTTTCATACTTATTATTGAGTTGAATAAAATAAAATGTACTTACCTATGATTTTAAATGTGAGTAGGCAAATTTTTTAAGTAGTTCATAAATGCTTATAGGATACGTATAAAGGATGACTCACGCTAGACCGGGCCGTGCCCGGGCCGAGGCGTACGATATGTCATTTTCTATGACGGTCGATCGGTGATCACGTGGTGCTATCCATAGAAAACGAAGCGCCGCGCTGGAAGCTCCGGCCCAGCCCCGGCCCGGTCTAGCGTAAATCATCCTCAAACTGTATCATATACAGGGTGATTCATGAGACGTGAGCAGGATTAATCCTGCGCACTCAGTAACTGATAATTGATCGATCACCGTCGTATTTAGGTGAAACAACCACACTTTTTCCTATTTTTTAACTTTTTGGTGAGTGCAAATTTAATTCTCTACAATCGTGGTCACCCCACAAGACCTAATTAATAAACATAAAACCTCTTTAAACGTAATGACAGCATTTTGATTAAGAGAAAATAAACTGTCAAACTTGAGTGAGATACGAGTTTCCAAAAGTAACCAGACCGTGATGACAGTGATGACATTCAATTTGACACAGAATATCGGTAGTTTAGTATTCTAATTTTAGGGTGACCATGCAAGTCGTAAATAAATTAATAACTTTTTTTTTCAACACGACTAGAAAATTAACGTTAACCTCACTATTACTAATACGAAACAGTTGCTTATAATTTACGAAATGCGCAGTGTTAGTCCTGCTCACGTCTCCTGAATCATCCTGTATATGTTATAAGATTCTTAATTTAAAAAAAACCTTGGATTATAAAAATTATTTATGCGAAATGTTATCAAACACCTAGTACCAATACGGGAACTACGGATATTTTACAGGTTATAGTTATTTAACCTCTTAAAAACTATATCCCGTACTAGCAACACATTGCGGCAAACAATAAAATTAATAGCATTAGTAAACAATTAAACAAAAGGCGCTCCGCACAACGCAATATTAAATTCCTATCCACACTTGAATCACGATACACATAAACTTTTAATGCGTTCACACCCACAGTCGCCAAACAAAACTAGCTCGTAACTCATCTCAATAAGATCCTTTGCTCGAGATCTTTCTAGAAAACGTCAGATCAGCTATAAATTTTATAAGTACGGGGTCGAATCAGAAATGCTGGGCTGGGCAGAGATTACGCGGACGTGTATACGCGCACGCGGTGACCGGGTACCCGGGTATGCGGGTATTGCGGGCCTGCAAGTCCACGTACGATCGATAGGATTATTTGCGGAATCGGGTCGGATTAGGTTTTAATGGAGCAGCGGGTTATTTTTGCGGACGTGCTGCCATGTAAGATGAAGGCTTGTCTGGTTAAGTTTTCGGAGTTAAAAAATAGTAACAGTTTTCTATTTACATTATGTACTCTATGTATGTATTCCTTTATCTGACCACATATATACTAAGTATGTATTACTATTGCTTTTTTACTTTTAAATCCAAAATAATGGTTACATATATGAGTTTTTTAACTAATTGTAGGAATATACCTATCACCGAATATAATCTGTCAGAAACATTTAAAAATGTTTTTTCCTCATTGTCAACAGGCGAGAAACCCCACAAATGCCAAGTGTGTGGCAAAGCGTTCAGCCAGAGCTCCAACCTCATCACCCACTCACGCAAGCACACCGGCTTCAAGCCCTTCGCGTGCGATCTTTGCGGGCGGGCGTTCCAGAGGAAAGTCGACTTGCGTAGACACAGGGAGACGCAACACGCGGACCTTAGACACGTGCCGCATACTGACGTGCATGGTATGCATGCAGAGATGATGCCGGAACATAGAATAGGTAAGCGATAATCGATAAAGTGGTTTTATGTAGTCGGAAAAATGTCTTCGAATTCTACGCAAGGGCTTCAAGCTGTTGCGTTGAGTTTGGAACGTTACAGCGGAGCGGAGGACTTGCGTGGGCACAAATAACCAACAAGTGGACTATTAAAGAGGCCCACTGATTAACAGTCCGGCGGACGGTATGGGCCTGTCAGTTAGAACAAAATGTTGACAGTTCCGAACAACTGACCGGCCGATACCGCCCGGCGGACTATTAATCAGTGGGCCCCTTAAGACACATGAACACAGAAATATATATTATTTTTTTTATTAAGAAACAAACAGTTTTATAAAACAGATAAGTATATAGAGTAACATTCTTCTAGTAATAGACTTATAGTTTCCTATATGTAAACAAATATTATAATAAAAACGTATTACTACGTATAAATGACATGCATATGTACTAGTATGTGTGACGAGATATGCGAGGAAATCTTAATTTAGGTGGTCATACAGGTGTTTTTTATTTTAAAGAAGAAAAAACTAATTTTTTATACAATCTTAGTGAGCTCCTAAATATGTCTACGTTTTGGCACTTTACATTGTACAACCTACATGTGCGTTTAATGTATGAGTGCTGCGCATGTTTAGTTCTGCTGCTTTTGATATTAAATAACATTTTATTTCGACAACTACGTTCTGTTCTGCGGGGTACGCGTAAATCTATCTTTTCTAAAAGTTCAGGGGCATCTACTAAATTATTGAATATTTTGAATAAGAAAATTAAATCAGTACAGGAGCGTCTTATGGAAAGAGATTGAAGATTGTAACTGGCTAAGGAGGAGGCGTAACTTTCGTAATTTCTACCTGTTCGGAATTCAAGAGCCTTTATGAATATTTTTTGTAATCTTTCTATTCTGTTTCTGTGTACATCATGACAGGGGGGAAATATGTATATTATACAAGTATAAGAAAATTGTGAGTTTACAATGTATAATATGCCATCCAGAGGGCAAAGTACTTAACAATATGTATAATTAGGTACGTCACAACGGACAACGGTAGAACTAATTAAAGTCAATATGTATACGTCCTACGCCCCCACTTTGAGAGTAACGTTCTAAGTATAATTTTTAGTTTGGTAAAAGTAAGGACTCTTCCGGCCTCCAGAATCTTCCACTTTAATCGGCCAAGTAGGTAGCTCTACAAAATTTCTCAATCACTAAGAAACCTTTTTTTCTGCAGACCTCCACCCGCCGCACCCCGAGATGCGGCAACACCCCGACTTCAGACCGCCGCACGCGCCCGCGCAGCTCCAGCCGCTCGCCTCCTGAACGGCGACCGCCTTCGCGCCGCCCAGCTGGCGCTGAGGCAATCGCGACCCTGTAGCCATCTGCACAGAGTCTAAAATAGAACAAGAGTGAATCTAGACTATTAAAGTTCCGCGTTTGCCTACTAGTGCTGAGGCGATATCGACTCTGTGGCGATGTGCGCAGTCTGTAATTGTACAACAGTGATAAGTATTGGATTATCGACCCTATCGACCCTGTAGCGAGGTGCAGAGTCTGAAACAGAACAGTGCTTCTAGACTATTGGAGTCTGGTATCAACTGGCGCAAGGCAATAGTGACTCTGTGGCGATCACGATAGAGTCTGAAATGGAACAACGTGATTTTAGAGAGTATTGAAATATCTTTTTTGGATACACGTCCGAAAAATTATACTGAGGCAATTTCAACCCTGTGACCTTACAACATTTTACTTGCGCGTTTTAGTTTTTTGACTATACCAAAATATTTAACGCTTTCCGTACCTACGTAAGTTTATTAAGTGAAGATTTTCCAAAGATTACCAAAATACCTACAATTAATTAAATTGTCCAATAACCTGATACCTACACGCTACGGTAATCCAAAGATTATTATTTTAAGGCATTTAACTTAGTTGTGGCAAGTTTAATGTACAAATTCTCATATTTAAACTGTGCTAATTTATAATTTTATTTAGATTGATCTAGATTATGTTTTACGACGTTTTAAAAAAAAGTGAATTAGGTCGTAAGGGACAAATTAAATGGTCCTACCCACAAAATATTGTTAAAAACTGCTGTTTATAATATTTAGCTGATTTTAGGCTAAAGTATATACCTATTGTGAAGGCTTCGTGCATGTGAGTTTTTGATCTCCTTTTAATTAATATTATATAAAATGCGAATAAATAGTGTAAATGTAGACTGATAATGCCATTCCAAATATTATATTTTGAGAATGTTGTTTTTGATTTTTGACTTAGTTTTAAATAAATTCCAAATAAGCCATTCCAGTTGAGTTACTTGCTTATCACCAAGTTATTGTTGTGCTTTGTCTACAAAACGATGATATAAAAATAATTTACAGAAAACTTGTAATAAATCAAGATATTTGTAAATAGTTTTCAAAAGCTCTCGGCAACAATATACCTAGAAATTTTCTTTTTTTGTCATATTTTGACCTTCACATAAATCATAATTATTATATTAAATAATGCGATCACAGAATACCTAATTTAATTCGCTATCCAATATACAGTTCCTTACTTTAAAATTACTCCTCAGAGATCAAATTTATATTATTTTATTTAAATAACAAATACTCACATATCACTATATTTGATATAGTATCGTTTAGTTAAAATGAAAGTTATTTGTTGCAGCGTTGTAAATATTTCACATTATTACGCTAAGTATATTGAATGTACAAAATGTTGTCTATTTTTATAGCTTTAGTTACATTTTAAAGCACTAGGTTAATATAATTCCATCAATTATTCATTGCAAAGATATAAACCATATTGGCGTTTTGTTCTCACTAATTACACCAAATGATGTATAATATATGTATGTACGTGCACCAAAAAATAGTTTAATAAAATAATTTCTAAACCTAAGACAGAAATGAATTTACAGTAGATATTACATAGTGGCGGTAAAGTGTGTTGTTATCAGAGAAAAGGGACCATAAAGTAAAAGAAGCGTAAGTCATTATTATTTAACACCGCACCGATATCACGCAACTTTTCGGTTCCTATGCCCTGATAATGCCACAAAAGATGTTTCAATAATGGCTATAATTGTAAAATATAAAATTTGCACAAGAGCTTTATCGTCAGATAATGTTTGGAAATATATTAAATAGCTGTGAATAGTGCTTTTAAAGCTTCACTACCTTAAATACAGATTCTGTCAGTGAAATCCTTAATGCCAAAGACAAAATAGAAAAAATGTAAATAGGCAATAATATAAAACAATTTCATGTATTTACCTCTAATTACTTTACATGTTTATAACAGGTGATAGTTTGAATGTACTACTCGTACATGCAAAATAAAGAGGTTGTAAGGGACATTTAAATGCTTCCTTATATTCAAACAGACACATATTTGTAGGTCATATTTGAACTCACCAAGTACGTATAAACTGAAATTTAATATGTTTTAAAATTTACATGTTTGTATAATTGTATTTTAACGTAAGTGTCGAAGTTTTCACATAATTCCTTCATGTTAATTTTAATTGTATATATTGTAACATATAGTTAAGTACGTATAAACGGATCCAAAGACAAACGTGCAATCCTATGTCGTAATATAATACCTAAAGTATGTTAAAGACGAGTCACTTCAATAAAAGATGATGTTTACGAAGTTGTTTTCTTTATATCACTCTAACTGTATCCGCAGCTCTTAGGTATGTATAGGTATTATATTCAATATATCCCTCCCTCAGAGCTTAAGCTTTCATCTTGCCAAATTTCATCAAAATCCGTTCAGTAGTTTACCCGTGAGAAGGCAACAGACAAGAGTTATGACGAAAGTGGAGAACCCGCGCGAAATCGCCTTTTCATACAAACGTAGTCCGCAATAGCCATTAAAAATCTGAAACTGACCATACGGAACCATAGAGAAACAAATACCACAATATCGTACATAGAGTGCTCACTCCATACATCAGTTTTGGTACGTAAACGACTATTATTTTCGTAGTCGACATCTAGCATCGAGTAGCAGAATTATCAGTAACTGCTAACTTGACAATAATGTTGCGACTACCGAAAAGTTTAATGCTCAACAATTTTCAGCTAATATTATAACCGGATTTACCGGAACTCTATTTTCAACTACTTCTGCTTAAATATTAGTTGTAAATTGTTGTTCAATACAGTCGCGACACTCAAGTCAAGTTTAGTATCAAGTAGCGGTACTGATAATTCCGCTACTCGATGCTAGATGTCGACTACGAAAATAATAGTTGTTTTGGTACCAAAACTTATGTATGGAGTGAGCAGTCTATGCTTACTACATACTCGTATATTTCTATATGACGGAATGGAAACAAAGAGTATAGTAAGTGAACGGACATCAACGTCAGTCAGTCAGGCAGTCAGTATCAATAAGTAGTATTTAGTACCTAGCGGATAAAACAACGCATCAAAAGTCTGCCACTCTGGAATAGTTTTCCAAATAGAGATATATCTCTACAGTCCGCGTTCAAAAGTATCTACACAGTCTAATTACTCTATCTTAAGAAACATCACTTCTTGTAAAGTTATTAGAGAAGGGTAGAATACTTTTGAAGCTTAGTCTAATCCGTTACTTTTGATGCTAACTGTATAATGTCGCCATCGCCAAATATGTATGAGTTGTGAGACTGAATATTCAGAATATTAATTATGACTGATAACAAAGAAGTCACACACATCTGAGAGCCTATCTACTGCGAACATCAAAAATCGAAATTTCGTTATCTGCCTCTCTATCGCTCTTATATAAGGCTCCTATTTGAGCGATGGAGAAGATCCTTATAATCCAAAAACATCTTCACCAGCAACCCAAAGCTTTCATTACAGGGAGTCTCATCTCATTAAGGTCGAATTTCGTTTCGTAAGAGCCGTCAGCCGGGAATTATGCAAATAAGAGCGACGATAGTAACTTCGTTTAGCCATTAAGGCGAAGGCGAGGAATATGATTTGCGATCCTCGGAGCGTCTACGGTTACTACAATTATGTATGTATATTTGGTTAGGTGGCGAAATGGAGACGACTTACTGGGAAGCGGGTGGATCAAGATGAAAATAGCTTGAAATGAAATAGATAGATAGATAGATAAAATCTTTAATCAACCACAACTTACATGCTTTGTGACACAAACAATAACAAGAGACAAAAATAAAGTTGACAAAAGGCAAAAAAAAAGAAAAGGTAACATACAATTTGACACTAATAGCAGTAATAGCGATTTACATATTTTACATTAGTAGAAGGTCATGCGTTGTGGTGAAGAATAGGCGCAGACTCAGCATAAATTCTGGTTTCTAGTTATTTAAATATTACAATTGCCAGCTTTTTTAGGGTAAATTTAGGTAAGTATGATTCTAATAAAATATTGTATTTAATTGGGACGAGTAAAGTCTTTAAGATAAGTAGAACTGTTAAAAAATGTGTCATTTCCTTTCCTTGTTGAGGAAAGAAGCTGCTAGCTGTGGTAGCCGGTGATGTCCACATAAATGAGTATTTCTTTAAAAAGAGTGTGGGCGCTGGTACCCCCCTGGACCCCACGGGTAAAGAGGTCTCCACACCAAAATGTATGAAGTTCAGCACTAAGGCCATTCAATCTTTTTGAATTTTTCATTACCTTTGATTTCATAGTCTAGAAATGAAAAATGTTTAATCAAACTTTTTGAAATAAAGTCGTAATTGTAGAAATATTAAACTTTGCTAAGTTTATAATTTTAAAAGTTGCAAATTGACATCCTAATTGCAAACTATTTACTTTTGCCATTTGGGTGTGCGTCTCTGCGTGGCATCTAAGTAGAGTCTGTGCGGACAGAGAAGAATTTTCACGACTTTTCTCTTTCCGAACAGACTCTAGGTATAAGATTAGATTAATTGTAGAGGTAGATAGTCTGGAGAGGGGCACATATTTAAAAAAAAGTTTTTTTACCTCTACCTATGCCCTCCATAGTAACAAAAT
Source organism: Cydia splendana (assembly GCF_910591565.1). NCBI lineage: Eukaryota > Metazoa > Arthropoda > Insecta > Lepidoptera > Tortricidae > Cydia > Cydia splendana. The sequence goes on along the minus strand of NC_085964.1, from coordinate 20,067,378 downwards.
TGTAACACCGTATATTTGTCCAAGGAGTGTCCCAGTCTCAAATGTCAACCAAAAGCAGATTAATTTGATCAAATCAAGCTAACTATCAAAGTATAGCCGATTGGAAAGTAATGAGACCGCCCCTGTGTTTGCTCATGAGTACTGTTTGAAGACCCATGATCGATGGATCATTAACTTAATGGTTATCTGTAACCAGCTAAAGTGATTGAACAACGGTTGATAATTGCTGGTGATTGATATTAGTTGCGCAAGAGGGTGAAGGTTTTTATTATCTTGTATTAGTGTAAGTATAAGTTTGACGACCGATCTGGCCTAGTGGGTAGTGACCCTGCCTATGAAGCCGATAGTCCTGGGTTCGAAATGTTCGAATCCCGGTAAGGGCATTTATTTGTGTGATGAACACAGATATTTGTTCCTAAGTCATGGATATTTTCTATGTATTTAAGTGTTTGTATATTATTATATATCGTTGTCGGAGTACCCACAAGACAAGCTTTCTTGAGCTTACCGTGGGACTTAGACAATTTATGTAAGAAGGTCCCTATAGTATTATTTATTATTTATTATTATTTATTTATGTTGCTTAGTTTAAGTACTTGTGCTCATTTATCTTTTGCAAAAGCACTGATCCATAGCAGGGAATATTGTTACCTAGATTTGCACAGCATACATTTTTAAATAAAGGAGAAATCGAAAAATTCACTGCTTTGCAAGATTCGAACTTGCCTCCTTTCGGAACATCGGTCTAACCTCACCTAACCAAATGAACTAAGCTTGCCAGAAGCGTGCAAATCTTTTCATTCCTTCGTTTTCGCTTACAAGTCTTAAGGGGCCCACTGGGCACTGATTAACAGTCCGCCGGACGGTATCGGCCTGTCAGTTGTTCGGAACTGTCAAATTTTTGTTCGAACTGACAGGCCGATACCGTCCGGCGGACTGTTAATCAGTGGGCCCCTTTAAGGAGGCGCATAGCGACACCGCTAGAGTTAGACCAAGAAAAGTCTGCAACGATTTTGATAGCACACACAAGTGTTATTTTAAACGTCAAACTTCTATAAAATTATGGCATATATATATAAATAACGCTTGCACTGCGTAGCGTATGCTATCAAAATCGTTGCAGACCTCTCTTGGTCTAACTCTATAAATTCAAAACACAAAGCATTCTTCCAAAGGTTAGTTACATATAATGTACCTACATGTTACATATAAGACAAAGCAAATAAAACCTGTCGTGCTTGATCACCGACGGCGGGCTGTGGGATTTGTCCCGCGCGCGCTAAACGCCTGTTAGCACGCACTCTGGCGTGCCTCAGGGCAGCACTCAGGGCACCGTCCTATTCCTTTGTAACAATTTTAACGTGGCCTTTGTAAGATGTAGAGAGAAAAAAACAAAAAAAACTGAATTGATAGAAATATGTAATATGTAATCAAACTTGCTTAAAATAACACGGGAATCAGTTGGACATGAGACCTGGGGCCCGTTTCTCAAAAGCTTGTAACTTGTAATACAAGTGGATGTCACTTTTTGACAGCTTTTGTTAGAAAGGGACTTCCACTTGTATTACAAGTTACAAGCTTTTGAGAAACGGGCCCCTGGTTCTTTACTTTACTTTGAATGTAGCGATCCGAGTTCAAATCTCGGTATAACCTGACTTTTTGATAAATTCAACATATTTATTTAAAAAACAACATAAAAAGCAGGTTTCACCGAGATTTGAACTCGGATCGCTGGATTCAAAGTACAGAGTGCTAACCATGAAACCGGATACAAAATGCTCCCAAAAATGTTTTATATTATTTTTCGGATATTGAATACAAAACCTTGATTTAAATGTTTACGCCAGTGTATAAAGACTATATGCTTGTAATTATCTGTAACACGTTTACGCATAATATTATGTAATCAATCATTTTCATGTTACTTGTAAGAATGTGTTTGAACAGCTGTTAAAATTACATGATAACTTCTTGCCTCATCTTGTCTTCTCTTATATTATTTTTGCTACGAATATAAGACAATTGTAATATAAATAATATGGCCTAACCGTCTCATTATTATTTATACCTTAGGTATGTCATTAATCATTTAAAACTCGTCTTTCTTTTAGAATTTTTAGATCGAGAATTATAGGCTCTAGCCGCCCAGATGACAAAATTTGCCAAGAAAAATGCAATTTTGATTTGTCAAATAAAAAGATTCAAATTAGAATGGAACAGGAAACCTTTTTATAGGTCTCTGGGGGGCTAGAGGACAAGTAAAACCGCTTATACAAACAAAAACCGGCCAAGTGTGAGTCGGAATCGCGCACAAAGGGTTCCGTACCATTACTCAAAAAACGGCAAAAAAATCACATTTATTATATGGGAGCCCCACTTAAATATTTATTTTATTTTGTTTTTAGTACTTATTTGTTGTTATAGCGGTAACAGGAATACATCATCTGTGAAAAGTTCAACTGTCTAGCAATCACGGTTCATGAGTTACAGCCTGGTGACAGACAGACAGACGGGCAGCGGAGTCTTAGTATTAATAGGGTCCCGTTTTTACCCTTTGGGTACGGAACCCTAATAAAAAGGGATTCAATCTTGAAACGTATAGGTACAGTCGATGTCAAAGATATCTTTACACTTTTGCACCTTACTCATTTGTAATAATAAGACGAAATATGTATGTAAACATATATTTGACGTAAACTGCACTTTTGTTTTGGTTGACTTGGAACAATAGCGATCAACACAATGAAAATATCTGTTTTAATTTATTCGGTGAAACTTACTACATCAAATTTATTACATCTTAAACAAAAGAAAAGTCCTTCCAATCCATCCCTGGTGCGCAGAATCGCCACGCATTTATAATTCATGCGTGGCACGTGCGTGAACGCAATCAGTATGGTGCATAATGGATGAGCGGCGAGCGTCGTGAGATTCACGAATCACCACTTCAACTACAAAAACTCTAAGACGTAAGGTTCAAAATCGCATACTCCCAAACATGCGACATTCTTGGAAAATTACGAATCAGGATCATTCTCCAGCCAAAATGGCAAAAACTCTAACTCGTAGAGTTCAAAATCGCTAGCTTGTTGGGAATGTTGGGAGACGAATCTGCATTGACCTTTGATGTTTTGTATTATTCAATTTGGTGTCCGAGTAATTCTTGCGAGGGTCAAGATATGCATTGGGATATTAGTTGATGCATGAGATTGTTGGTAATTTGAATGGACAGGCTTGAAGTCACATTATTTACTTACAGTTACCAAAAAGTCTTGCGTTAGTTTTAAAATGATACTAGCTTCTGCCTGCGACTTCATCAGCGTGGAATGATGATGATGAATGATAAAAATTACCCTATGTCCTTCGCCGGATTTCAAACGATCTCCAATCCAAACTCCATCTAAATCGGTTCAGTGGTTTAAGCGTGAAGAGGTAAAAGGCAGACAGATACAGTTACTTCTTTTGAGTTACCTACTTTAATTGTAAACATTGTAACGTAACCGTAACCTATGCTCATAAACAGTTGACAACCGTAAACGAATGGCGTATGAAATTTGATAATTTTATAAATTGATCAATACACAGCATGCATCATTAATAGGCATTTTTGATTACTCTATTAACTTAGCATTTAGGAAAATAACGTGCCCATCAGAATCAATTGTGCAAGATTGGTTAGGTTATTCGGACAGCTATATCTGTTTTAAAATTTGACGTATTAAGACGTTCTCCTAGTACCATCTTATGGCTCCTCTACACGACGGGCCAGCGCCGGCCACTCCAAGGGACGCAGTCATGCGGTAGAATGAGATAGCAATATAATTTGCTCCCTCTAACGCATAAATGCGTCCCTTGGAGTGGCAGGTGCTGGCCCATCGTGAAGAGGAGCCATTAGTCGTGACTAACTATCACGCGCACTACGATTAAATCGCTTTACTATTGGCAAAAACTTTCATTCGCGCATCTGCCTTTGACCTCGCGAGTGACGTCACGGTGAGAGGCGCAGTATAGCTCATATATTGAGCAGCACTGATGTGTGGTTCCATGGTGTAATGGTTAGCACTCTGGACTTTGAATCCAGCGATCCGAGTTCAAATCTCGGTGGAACCTGAACTTTTAGTTTATTTCTTTCTTATAATTAGGTGACCTAATTAAACTAAGTATTAATGTTTACGAGGAACTAACACTTTATCTTAATATCTGTTAACAACAATGGTTTAAATTAATGACCTCTTTAGGCATTATTAGTAAAGTCGGCCTGTTATATAATTTGAGAAATGCAATACTAAAAGTTTAAATTTAATATGTAAAATAAACAAACTGACGAACGATACTAAAACAGATAGTCCTAAACCTAATAATTAGGTTCAGATAACTTAGCAAAAATCAGGTTCCACCGAGATTTGAACTCGGATCGCTGGATTCAAAGTCCAGAGTGCTAACCATTACACCATGGAACCTCTTGATGAAAGCAGCAAAAATAATCACAGCAATAAAATTATAGTGTTGACACTTGAACAAATACCTGTACTTACATGTATATGCTAAACTCCGTATTTTAGTACCTAAATAAGTAAAAAGGTTAGTATAATTTGGAAAGGTGTAGAAGAGGTTCCATGGTGTAATGGTTAGCACTCTGGACTTTGAATCCAGCGATCCGAGTTCAAATCTCGGTGGAACCTTAACTTTTATAAACATATTTACCGTTAATTAGCTTAAACATTAACAGTGCGTGAAGGCGTCCAACAAGACAGGACAGGTTCAGTAATGGATATTCCCAGGCCTGTGGGATATATAGGTTTGTGAGAGTACTTGATAATGATAATTCTATCATTAACTTGTTATGGGGCGGCCACACACTCGACGGTATGGGATGTAGTGAGCGAAGTATGCAGGGCAGTATGGCGGCTGATGACGAGTTGTCAACAGATATTAAGATAAAGTGTTAGTCCCTCGTAAACATTAATACTTAGTTTAATTAGGTCACCTACTTAATTATCAGAAAGAAATAAACTAAAAGTTCAGGTTCCACCGAGATTTGAACTCGGATCGCTGGATTCAAAGTCCAGAGTGCTAACCATTACACCATGGAACCTCTTGATGAAACCAGCAAAAATAATCACTGCAATAAAATTAAAATTTTCACACTTGAACAAATATACATATATGTATGGCACTTATTAAAGTGGGTCTCCCATACAACAAACGTGATTATTTTGCAGTTTTTTGCGTAAGGTTCGGAACCCTTCGTGCGCAAGTCCAACTCGCACTTGGCCGGATTTTTTTGTAACAGTATCCCAAACCGAGCGGCCAAGAATAAACAACGCAGTCGGACAAAATTTCATCAAGCCACCGCATCACTTTCCAATACCGTCCCGACCGAAATGGTGCCGCGATCAAATTTATTCAAATTGCACAGTGTCACCGCCGCTCTCCTATCGCACCTGGTTTAAACAACCAACGACCTAAAACCAACCGAAAATCTAGCTAGATAAGTCTCAAAGTCGAGTGAGACGTGTTGATCGCAATTCCGAACATTCCGATATATGATTATGGATAGAAATTCTTATTCCACTCAAAATAACATCCGTTTCCTCTTAGCAGAGGTTCACTTGGCTCCTTATCCTCATCTTTGTCTTAAAGTATACCTTATTATGCTGCCATAGAGTTGATATTTGTTTGAGATAGTGGTTATATAAGTCGTGTAGTTAAGTAAATGGCGAATAGCTGAAACGTCTGCCTTTGTATCGGAAACGTGCCTTGGGGTCTTTGGTCTGAGCGTCTGAAGGGTGCATGACTCGATAATATGCTGCTGAGAATACATTTTGACATGCACATAGTAAAATACAGTCAAACGCAACAAAAATAGACCACTTTGTATAGAATTTTCCATATGTAACCCGATTTCTTTGCTCTTGAGTAAGTTAAAGTTCAGCCTCGCAGTCGAATTGGTAATAATCTGACCTAAGAAGCTGAAGGTCCTTCATTCAAAACCCGCTAAGTGCGATAGGTGTCATAAGCATTAATATGTTTTGTTCTTGACTGTAGGTGTTTTTTTCTTGCAACGCTATCAACCGTCAGAAATGGAGAGACATCGCAAGAGAAAGTTTGAAGTCCACCAACATAACCGGAAATGAAGACCAGCCATGTGCGTCATCCAAACAGCCACGACCACTCTGAGAAGAGTGCACGACTCAGAAGAAGAGTCGGTGTTTTTTTAGGTAGGAAATTTTATCCTCGCCTAATACCCAAAACACAACCTCCGCTTAGTATTGGGCTGATCTGATTAAGATTGTCACTAAATACGAAAATTACAAAATGAAACTGTGTTACAATTATTACAAATTATTCAAAATTTCTTTCTTTGGGCATCTCTTGTTTCAATAAATATGTATACTTAGTTGATTTTATAAGCAAAAATATGACTAAGATCAAAACTTAGCCTATAATCTGACATAATTATTATCTTTCCATTTTCTTAGTCCGTAATACCTACCTAAACAAAAGTACCTACAGCATATATAAGAAAAGAAAATGCCTCTTTCACGACAATTCAAATAAACAGATACTCTTCAGGACTCCATTTTCACGCATGTTCTCCCAATAAAACTTGTAAAGTATCTTTCACAAATCTACTTAGAACACAACCGTCGAACATTTAAAAAACCCTCACGACAAGACATAATCAAACATCTCTTGAGCGCGATCACAAATATATATTTACAGTTACATCGCTAGATTCCTCTTTGGGATTCCATGTGTTGATGGTTCTTGCGCACGCAAAGTTATCCTTGTCGAATTTACATAAAGATGGCCGGTGAGAGTTGAGTTGAGACGTCTCGGAATCGAGTTAGGAAGGGGGATACTTTAAAACTGTCGCTTAGTTGAGATGTCGAATCCGTTTACCGAGTTTCTGTGAGTTTACGGAGAGGTTAGTGATGGAGGATTATCGATATCGATACATCGTTCTGATGTTACAGTTTTTTAATCCCGGATTAAAAAAATATATATTGACGAGCGAGAGGCTTTAGTATCTAACAACTTACTTAATTGCGGAGCTGCTTCACTTTCTTTTGACCTAAGTATTATAAGATTATTTTTGGAGAAATCATCCGACACATGGAAATAGTCGAAAAAGAATAGGCAAAAGGTTGCTCTTGCGGATCGATTACTCATAAGATCCCAATGGGTCGAATTGTATCCGCAATGGCCGCTTAAATAATAAGATAAGATAAAATACTATTAGAGATATTTAAATTATCCGCCTAAGCTAAGGGCCACTTGCACCACCCCACTAACCCGGAGTTAATCGGTTACACCGTTAACCCAGTGTCAAATTGTACTGGGAACCATGGTAACTCCAGGTTTAACCTGTTAACCCCGGGTTAGTGAATGGTGCAAGTGGTCCTAAGTAAACTATCGATAGTATCGACACCACCCCATCCCTGCGCCACTGGGGGCGTCCAAGTTGCGTATTGAGTTACGCGCCCCAACACCGGGCCGATCGCATCAGCGCCATTATAATATCCATTGTCGGTGGTAATCCGGGTATTTACATAATAGCGCCCTGAAGTACAGTGGACAGTTTTGGACGTACCTACTTCTATTTGTAATACAGTGGAACCTCGATAGCACGAATCTGAAGGGAAACGCCAAAAAGTACGTGTTAACCAGTTTTCGTTTTACTGAGGGTCACTCGTCTCACTTAGAGAGGCTCTTATATTAGGTTTTCATTCGTCTTAAAGAGGTTTCGAGTTACAGAGGTAAAATGAATGAAGAATTCGTATTAGGGAGGTAAATATACAAACGTATAAAGTACAGCCTTATTATTTTCTTCGAGTTACAGAGGGTTGTTGATAAATGATATCGAGATATAGAGGTGATATTAGAATATGTCTATTTTTCGAGTTATAGAGGTCAAAATTTCAGATTTCGAGTTACGGAGGTTAAATTTGTACTGGATAGCCGTGAAGGGAATCGTTGATTACTTAATGAGTCTTAATGAGGTTAAATATTTCGAGTTTCGGAGCTTTTGGGCTTTGAAGGGAAGGGAATAGCATTTTATTTCGTGTTAACGAGGATTTCGTCTTAACGAGGCTCGAGTTAACTAGGTTTCACTACAGGTTGACCTTAGCCATTGCACTAACCCTGAAATCCCACGTAGGGTTACTTCTCAGAAATGCTCTAACGGTAATATTTTTTTAATTAGAACAAAACATAAAAAAATAAATTAACTATCAAACAAAAGTGATTTCCAATAATCGACAACAAAAAGAAACATACTGTATTAATCATTGGCAGTGCTTTTGACAATTTGTTTGAAAATGTGCGGCAATGATGACATTTGTCAAAAGTCAGAATCTTAAATAAAAAAGATAATCAAAACGGTCGAAGAAGGTTTCATACTATTTATTACCTCAGGAGCTACTAACACATACATACAGGTTGCTCCAAAGTAAAAAAAAACGTAATTTGTTAATTTATTCGTAACCGCTACACCGATTGTTATGATACTTTGTATACTGGTTCTAAATACCTAATGCATATGTACTTTTCGGCTTTGCCCAATGGCTAGGGACACCCTGTATATCTGTTTAAATATTTGAACTACAATATTCGTATTAGTTTAGATCCGAGGATGTTCTAGAAATGCTATATGATTAACCACCCTATACAATATATTTATTTACCGAAACCTTCAGCCAACATGTCAACATGCAAAGGGCCCGAACAAGCAAGCACACGTACAATATTGGCTCACATTCTATCACACGCGCATTCTTCAATAACATTTCTATCCGTGTTACGGATACCACGTCAATGTTTTTTGTAGGACTTAATATACTCAAAAAACCAGACAACGTAAAATCCAGAAGAAAGTATTCTTAATGAGCACACCCCGGGGTTTTGGGTGCGGGTACTATTTTATGTATTTAACTTTGCTCATTGTAAAATTGTTACCTAACTACGAATTAAAATTAAGTAAACAGATAGTAAACTCTAAATGTGCAAAATAGTTTCTGAGTTTTTTACCCATTTTTTTGGCTAGAAACCCGGGTAGTTAATCTAATGTTAATGATTGATATTATTATCAATACCAGCGACCAAGCGAACAACGTGACAAATGATTAAGATGGTCCGGACGGACGGTGAGAAACTGTTATTATTGGTTTGGTTGAGGGATTGGTGGCGTGAGACTGATTTGCGAATCGTAAATTTTCTTTGCACGCCTTGTTCAGCTAAGACAACTGGTAAAACAACGCATACTACATCATCATCAAGTTTGTAAATATGTAGATAAACGAAATTGATTTGCAGTTGGTGCCTCAACATTTGTTTTGCAGCACCTAATAAGATCCGCTACGCAAGCCACACGAACGTCTTCAGCAGCGGAGTTGAAACAGTAGCCGTGGTCGAAATCGGCCGGGAGAGTAAATATATAGGACATAAATTATATACTTTTCATCTCAAACTGAATCTGACAAAAAGCTCCTCTGTCCTGTGCCTCCAAGCAACCATGGCCACCCTTCCAGCGTATTTGAATGTGCCACAGCCTCCGTAATTGATTCGTGGGTGCGCCAAGTGAATTTCAATTGCCGATTAAATTGATATAAAGGAACGTGACGGGTGAATCCATGGTGATGTCTCTCTTAAAGAATGGAACCTGTTGCAACTGAAATTGATCTTTTCGAACAAATTAAACAACCCAATACTGCATTTAAAGAATAATCTCATAAAATTGTACGTTTGTGCATATTACAGCGGCCAGGCAAGTCGAATTTTATATTACGTTTAGGATTCATAAATAGATGAAAAAAAGCTAAAATGGAAAAATATTAAAAAGCGCCATCTACAACAATAATGAGGCACGCGGACACGCTGTTATTACACGACTGTCCAAACAAAAAGAGTGTATTGTTTTCAGCGTTCATGTTTGTATGTATGTGAGTTTCTTTATTCCACCTTAACTTCTGAATGCCTTAATTATTACACGACTGCCCAAACAAAAAGAGTGTATTGTTTTCAGCGTTCATGTTTGTATGTATGTGAGTTTCTTTATTCCACCTTAACTTCTGAATGCCTTAACCGATTTAGACGTATGATACATCATTAGTATCTTTACGTCATCCCGGGTAATATAGGCTATGTGACGTCATTATAAAAACAATATGACGGACTTAATACGCCATATTACGCAACCTTTAGAAAAAAATATCGTGCAAACTTATCGAGTAGGGTATCAAAATGAAGGGCTTTGAAAGCCGATTGATAATATATATGCAACATGTGGGTTTAAGTCTCATTTTGAGAAAGTAAGAATTGACAAAATATGTTAAGAGAAGCTAATCTCATAAAACCAAATATTATTATTGAATGGGATATAGGTACTTATTAAAATAAAAGGAAAGGGTTTGTCCGCTGATCATAAAAAAATATAATTATATTATATTAGGTGGTACATACTACTCATAGTTTTTAAAACATGTTCGTAATTGCGCTTATGGAATCGAAAAGTTTAAAATATAAATTCTATTTATTAATCGATACGATGCAGAGTCCGTCTAAGCTAACTCTGCACCGAATTTGGCAGAACAAATCGTGAAAGTATCATTATAACCATATGGTTTGATTTAATTTTAACATGTATGATGGTGTAGACATTTTTTTAAGGCCGAAGGGTCACCCTAGGGCCTAAGGCTCAGAGCGTAAGGAAGATGTGCGCTTCCTGCAACTTGTCCAAGTATATGCACTCGGTCTAAAGCCAGGCGCCAAAGGCGCCCCCACTCTAAAAGGGTCAGGCGTAGCCCGATGTACATGACACGCTATACGCTTACCAAAGCCGGGCGCCTTCGGCGACCTCATACTCAAAGCGTCGGCCGTAGCCCGACGTACGTGGCGCGTTGTACGCGTTCTAAAGCCGGGCGCGTTCGGCGCCCTCATACTAAAAGAGTCGGGCGTAGCCCGACGTACATACGTGGCGCACTGCGCGCGGTCCAAAGTCAGGCGATTTCTACTTTCTCATATTAAAAGTGTCGGGCGTAGTCCGACGTACGTGACACGCTGTACGCATACCAAAGCCGGGCAACTTCGGCGCCTTCACACTTAAAGGTTCTGGCGTAGCCCGATGTACGTGGCGTGCTGCACGCAGTCCAAAGCCAGGCACCTTCAAATCTCTCATATTAAAAGTATCGGGCGTAGCGTGACACGCTGTATGATTACCAAAGCCGGCCTCATACTCAAAGCGTCGGGCGTAGCCCGATATACGTGGCGCGCTGTACGCGTTCCAAAGCCGGGCACCTTCGGCGCCCTCATACTAAAAGAATCGGGCGTAGCCCGACGTACGTGGCGCGCTGCGCGCGGTCCAGAGCTAGGCGACTTCTACTTTCTCATACTAAAAGTGTCGGGCGTAGTCCGACGTACGTGACACGCTGTACGCATACCAAAGCCAGGCGCCGAGGCGCCCTCACACTTAAAGGTTCTGGCGTAGCCCGATGTACGTGGCGCGCTGCAAGCGGTCCATAGCCAGGCGCCTTCGACTCTCTCATATTAAAAGTATCGGGCGTAGCGTGACACGCTGTATGATTACCAAAGCCGGCCTCATACTCAAAGCGTCGGGCGTAGCCCGACGTACTTGGCGCGCTGCACGCGGTCCAAAGCCAGTCGCCTTCAACATTCTCATACTAAAAGTGTCGGGCGTAGCCCAACGTACGTGACACGCTGTACGCTTACCAAAGCCGGGCGCATTTGGCGCCCTCTTACTCAAAGCGTCGGGCGTGTACGAGGCGCGTTGTACGCGTTCCAAAGCCGGGCGCCTTCGGCGCCCTCATACTAAAAGAGTCGGGCGTAGCCCGACGTACGTGGCGCGCTGCGCGCGGTCCAAAGCCAGGCGACTTCTACTTTCTCATACTAAAAGTGTCGGGCGTAGTCTGACGTACGTGACACGCTGTACGCATACCAAAGCCAGGCGCCGAGGCGCCCTCACACTTAAAGGTTCTGGCGTAGCCCGATGTACGTGGCGCGCTGCAAGCGGTCCATAGCCAGGCGCCTTCGACTCTCTCATATTAAAAGTATCGGGCGTAGCGTGACACGCTGTATGATTACCAAAGCCGGCCTCATACTCAAAGCGTCGGGCGTAGCCCGACGTACGTGGCGCGCTGCACGCGGTCCAAAGCCAGTCGCCTTCAACATTCTCATACTAAAAGTGTCGGGCGTAGCCCAACGTACGTGACACGCTGTACGCTTACCAAAGCCGGGCGCCTTTGGCGCCCTCTTACTCAAAGCGTCGGGCGTGTACGAGGCGCGTTGTACGCGTTCCAAAGCCGGGCGCCTTCGGCGCCCTCATACTAAAAGAGTCGGGCGTAGCCCGACGTACGTGGCGCGCTGCGCGCGGTCCAAAGCCAGGCGACTTCTACTTTCTCATACTAAAAGTGTCGGGCGTAGTCCGACGTACGTGACACGCTGTACGCATACCAAAGCCAGGCGCCGAGGCGCCCTCACACTTAAAGGTTCTGGCGTAGCCCGATGTACGTGGCGCGCTGCAAGCGGTCCATAGCCAGGCGCCTTCGACTCTCTCATATTAAAAGTATCGGGCGTAGCGTGACACGCTGTATGATTACCAAAGCCGGCCTCATACTCAAAGCGTCGGGCGTAGCCCGACGTACGTGGCGCGCTGCACGCGGTCCAAAGCCAGTCGCCTTCAAAAGTGTCGGGCGTAGCCCGACGTACGTGACACGCTGGACGCTTACCAAAGCCGGGCGCCTTTGGCGCCCTCTTACTCAAAGCGTCGGGCGTGTACGAGGCGCGTTGTACGCGTTCTAAAGCCGGGCGCCTTCGGTGTCCTAATAGTAAAAGAGTCGGATGTAGCCCGACGTACATGGCGCGCTGCACTTGGTCCAAAGCCAGGCGCCTTCGACTCTCTCATATTCAGTGTCGGGCGTAGGCCCACGTACGTGACACGCTGTACGCTTACCAAGACGCCTTCAGTGCCCTCTTACTCAAAGCGTCGGGCGTAGCCCGACGTTCGTGGCGCACTGTACGCGTTCCAAAGGAGTCGGGCGTAGCCCGATATATGCGGCGCTCTGCGTGCCTTTCTGTACTGAGGACGCCCTCGCAAAAGTAATATAAAGTGACTTCAAATGCTTAGTAACGAAACGATGACCCCAAAATTAATTAAAGACACACACGACTGCGAAAAAGCGAACTGAAAAGATAAAAATATTTTTTATTTGTGTTAGTAACTCAACTTAATGAATGTAAAAATTCTAAAAAGTATAAAATAAAATAAATTAATTAAAAATTAAAAAACACGACTGCGAAAAAGCGAACTGAAAAGACAAAAATAATTTTTAGTTGTGTTAGTTACCCAACTTAATGAATGTAAAAAAAAAATTAGAATATGAGTGTTTAGTGAAGGTTATAAACAACAAACGCAAAAGTTTTATGCTCATTTAGGATCTCGACTGTACCTGTGTATTTTATTTCAATTGCAGTCGGGGACCTTGATGTATTGACATTTTCCCATTTAAAAGGTCCCCGACTGCAATTGAAATAAAATACACAGGTACAGTCGAGATCCTAAATGAGCATAAAACTTTTGCGTTTGTTGTTTATTCAATTCAATTCAATATATTTATTTCAGACTGCATAGGTCCATAAAATTGTTAGTATTACAAGTACTTACATTTAAGAGTTAGTGCCTACATACTAAACATACATTAAAATAATTAATAATTATTATAATATCCACGACACAAAACTAATTAACATGTAATAATAATATATCAAAATTAAAATTAAAATCAAAATTAAACAACCTACAACCTAACCTTCACTAAACACTCATATTCTAATTTTTTTTTACATTCATTAAGTTGGGTAACTAACACAACTAAAAATTATTTTTGTCTTTTCAGTTCGCTTTTTCGCAGTCGTGTTTTTTAATTTTTAATTAATTTATTATGGATTTGTTCGTCTTGAAAGTAGAGTCGGACCAAGATAACTATGCATGGCATTTACAACGACAGTATGGTGATTTCATTGTTAATGTCAAATTTCTATGAAAATATGACGTTTATCAAAAATTATTATCAGACAACAAAGGCATAGATGCGGTACCTACAAAATAACACAGTAACTGGCCGCCCTAAACTAAAAATGAATTCTATTCACCTATAAACAGTATTCATTTTAGTATAAGGTGGCTAGTTATTAAAGGCTGGCCAGTTATTGAAACCTTATACTAAAATTAATTCCGTTTATAGGTGAATAGAATTCATTTGGCAGCCAATTACTAACAGTGGCTAGTTACTGGCGAATTACCCTACATATACCTATCTTAAAATTACACCCTTTTTTGCGACAAAACGCCGTGGCTCCGTTGAATGTGGTCTTGTGTCGGATTCGGCAGTTTGCCCCGGAACCTCCGAAACACGGCACCCTTCGCTTATAATGACACGCCCTCGCATTGTTCTTTAAAATCAGTGCAATAGATAGCTTAGACGGGCTCTAACAACACTTTGAGCTATGTCAACATACTCGATTCTCTTCCTACTGGACTCTTACCACGACTGCCTTAAGTTCTGGTTTCCTAGGGTAGCGGCCGTCTCCATACAAAATAATACGGCTAAATATGGATGTCGTAGTATTAGTCGCTATTCCTAGGAAAACCGAGCTTTAGCAGTGTCAACTGACATATTCGCCAACGTCTGCGTATACATCTTGCTCTTACTAGTATGCACACGCTAACGAATATGTCAGTGTCAAACTAGTTTTAGCCGTGCGTATCTCATTTCTACATAATGCCATCTCCAAAAGCTCGCCCGTGACGCACGACATAAACTTTATCTCCTATCACTTATATCACTTTATCGTATTGCTGTCGTAAATACGACAAGCCCATATTTACGGCGACATAAAAATATGGCGGTTCACCGCAGTAATCACTAACCGCGGGAATTAATATTGCCTTATTGGGTTTTCGTTTATGGTCGAGTGTTATGTTAAGAGTACTTTAAGTGTTTTACTTGAAAAGAGTTAAGCCGCAAATTAGTTTTGATCTATTTATATTAATATAGGTAAAAAAGATAATATATTTAGGATCAAACAGGTAGAGTCTGTGCTGAAAGAGAAGAGTCGTGGAATGTATTGGGCCCCATACATTTAGTATTTCGTAGGAATTTTAAAATCATGGTAATGGTAAGTACCTATTAATTTCAGTAGAACACGACAGTGGCAGCTGCTTTTATTACACGACTGCCCAAACAAAAAGAGTGTATTGTTTTCAGCGTTCATGTTTGTATGTATGTGAGTTTCTTTATTCCACCTTAACTTCTGAATGCCTTAACCGATTTAGACGTATGATACATCATTAGAATCCTTACGTCATCCCGGGTAACATAGGCTATGTGACGTCATTATAAAAACAATATGGCGGACTTAATACGCCATATTACGCAACCTTTAGAAAAAAATATCGTGCAAACCTATCGAGTAGGGTATCAAAATGAAGGGCTGTGAAAGCCGATTGATAATATATATGCAACATGTGGGTTTAAGTTTCATTTTGAGAAAGTAAGAATTGACAAAATATGTTAAGAGAAGCTAATCTCATAAAACCAAATATTATTATTGAATGGGATACTTATTAAAATAAAAGGAAAGGGTTTGACCGCTGATCATAAAAAAATATAATTATATTATATTAGGTAGGTACATACTACTCATAGTTTTTAAAACATGTTCGTAATTGCGCTTATGGAATCGAAAAGTTTAAAATATAACTTCTATTTATTAATCGATACGATACAGAGTCCGTCTAAGCTAACTCTGCACCGACTTTGGCAGAACAAATCGTGAAAGTATCATTATAACCGTATGGTTTGATTTAATTTTAACATTTATGATGATGATGACATTTTTTTTTAAGGCCGAAGGGTGAGCTCCACGTAGGGCCTACGGCTCAGAGCGTAAGAAAGATGTGCGCTTCCTGCAACTTGTCCAAGTATATGCACTCGGCCCAAAGCCAGGCGCCAAAGACGCCCCCACACTAAAAGGGTCAGGCGTAGCCCGACGTACGTGACACGCTATACGCTTACCAAAGCCGGGCGCCTTTGGCGCCCTCATACTCAAAGCATCGGCCGTAGCCCGACATACGTGGCGCGCTGTACGCGTTCCAAAGCCGGGCGCCTTCGGCGCCCTCATACTAAAAGAGTCGGGCGTAGCCCAACGTACGTGGCGCGCTGCGCGCGGTCCAAGGCCAGGCGACTTCTACTTTCTCATACTAAAAGTGTCGGGCGCCGAAGGCGCCCTCTTACTCAAAGCGTCGGGCGTGTTCGAGGCGCGTTATACGCGTTCTAAAGCCGGGCGCCTTCGGCGCCCTAATGGTAAAAGAGTCGGATGTAGCCCGACGTACGTGGCGCGCTGCACTCGGTCCAAAGCCAGGCGCCTTCGACTCTCTCATACTAAGTGTCGGGCGTAGGCCCACATACGTGACACGCTGTACCCTTACCAAGACGCTTTCAGTGCCCTCTTGCTCAAAGCGTCGGGCGTAGTCCGACGTACGTGACACGCTGTACGCATACCAAAGCCGGGCGCCTTCGGCGCCCTCACACTTAAAGGTTCTGGCGTAGCCCGATGTACGTGGCGCGCTGCAAGCGGTCCAAAGCCAGGCGCCTTCGACTCTCTCATATTAAAAGTATCGGGCGTAGCGTGACACGCTGTATGATTACCAAAGCCGGCCTCATACTCAAAGCGTCGGGCGTAGCCCGACGTACGTGGCGCGCTGCACGCGGTCCAAAGCCAGTCCCCTCAACATTCTCATACTAAAAGTGTCGGGCGTAGCCCGACGTACGTGACACGCTGTACGCTTACCAAAGCCGGGCGCCTTCGGCGCCCTCTTACTCAAAGCGTCGGGCGTGTACGAGGCGCGTTGTACGCGTTCTAAAGCCGGGCGCCTTCGGCGCCCTAATGGTAAAAGAGTGGGATGTAGCCCGACGTACGTGGCGCGCTGCACTCGGTCCAAAGCCAGGCGCCTTTGACTCTCTCATACTAAGTGTCGGGCGTAGGCCCACATACGTGACACGCTGTACCCTTACCAAGACGCCTTCAGTGCCCTCTTGCTCAAAGCGTCGGGCGTAGCCCGACGTTCGTGGCGCACTGTACGCGTTCCAAAGTAGTCGGGCGTAGCCCGATATATGCGGCGCTCTGCGTGCCTTTCTGTACTGAGGACGCCCTCGTAAAAGTAATATAAAGTGACTTCAAATGATTATTAACGAAATCATGACCCCAAAATTAATTAAATAAATAAAAAATTAAAAAATACGACTGCGAAAAAGCGAACTGAAAAGATAAAAATATTTTTTAGTTGTGTTAGTTACTCAACTTAATGAATGTAAAAATTCTAAAAAGTATAAAATAAAATAAATTAATTAAAAATTAAAAAACACGACTGCGAAAAAGCGAACTGAAAAGACAAAAATAATTTTTAGTTGTGTTAGTTACTCAACTTAATGAATGTAAAAAATTATTAGAATATGAGTGTTTAGTGAAGGTTATAAACAACAAACGCAAAAGTTTTATGCTCATTTAGGATCGTGACTGTACCTGTGTATTTTATTTCAATTGCAGTCGGGGACCTTTTAAATGGGAAAATGTCAATACATCAAGGTCCCCGACTGCAATTGAAATAAAATACACAGGTACAGTCACGATCCTAAATGAGCATAAAACTTTTGCGTTTGTTGTTTATAACCTTCACTAAACACTCATATTCTAATAATTTTTTACATTCATTAAGTTGAGTAACTAACACAACTAAAAATTATTTTTGTCTTTTCAGTTCGCTTTTTCGCAGTCGTGTTTTTTAATTTTTAATTAATTTATTTTAAATTCTTGCTGTCGTCTTTGCATCGCCACTTGTATCGCTGTAAATAGAAAAATGCACAAAACATCATATTATTTTTTCTATCTTTTAAACTAACGGACTACTATCGTTATTGGCCACTACATAGAAATTGGCCACTCTCGCCACATAAGACTTCTATTTGCTTGTTTCTTTCTGATTAATTGGTTAGGAGTGGCCAATTACTTCAAGAACTATAGCAGTCATCCTACCTACCTTGTTGTAGCTGATGTATTTTTGTTGGTAAAATATATTTTTCTAAATAAATAACTAACAAATGCATGCGACATAAAACCGCAGACGTAAACGCACACAACTCAAATACGGGAAACGATCAACAGAAATTCAATTCCAAATTCCACATAATTCCGGCATAACACTCCTGAGAATCAAGGTGCGTGCCGCAAATATGCAGAGAGGCTTGGTCAATGGGAGAACCCTAGAGTTGGGCTAGAATTATGGTTTGACCGAAACCAGAACGTAGTAAAGTGTCTTTAGAAGGATAGTGGATAATTCTACATAATTCCAGCATAACACTCCTGAGAATCGAGGTGCGTGCCGCAAATATGCAAAGAGGTTTGGTCAATGGGACAAGCCTAGGGTTGGGCGAGAGATGTGGTTTCACCGAAACCAGAGCTTAGTAAAGATGTCTTTAGAAGGATAGTGGATAATTCCACATAATTCCAGCATGACACTCCTGAGGATCAAGGTGCGTTCCGCAAATATGCAGAGAGGCTTGGTCAATGGAACAACCCTAGGGCGGGCCTGAAGATGTAGTTTTACCAAAATCAGAATCTACTTTCGAAAAATGAACTTAACTAATTGTAAGATTAAGCTTCTAAAGCTTAGAAAACATTTAAATTGCTAACAAGTTAAAAATCACTGATTTTATAAATCTTGCAAAACCTATTTGAAGATATTCAAAGTTTCAAGACTGAAGCAGTATAAAAAAACATGAACGCTGAAAACAATACACTCTTTTTTTGGGCAGTCGTGTAAAAAGCAGGTTCCACCGAGATTTGAACTCGGATCGCTGGATTCAAGGTCCAGAGTGCTAACCATTACACCATGGAACCGGTTGATTAACAATCCAAATAACCAAAGATCTGAAAGAAAATGATAGTAGAAAACGCAAAGACATGAAATAACAGATCAGTTGAACAAATAAAGAATTTACCTATTATTGTTCTTGTTCAGTGACCATCAGTTACAATTTAGACATAATGCACGTAGGTAACCATATTTTATTATAAGTTAGTAATAGTACATTATTGTCGAGGCTCGGAAGTAGCTACTTGCAGGCTGAGGATTCGTTTTAAACGGACGACCTTGGGAGTCCGTTTAATTGAATCCGAAGCCAGCAAGTAGCCTTCCAGCCGAGTCATATATAGTGCTTTTCTCAAAAATGGTGCAAGAAATATAAATATCATAGAAATATTTTACAAAAGCAACTTTCTTACGTATATATTTTCACAGAAAAAAGTAGAAACAATTGAAAAATTAGCTTTGCCGCCTTTTTATATTTTTAATAAAAAAAGAGAAGTGTATTTTTCTGCCGAAAATACGCCAACCTATTTGAGACAGCTAAATAGTCGCGGTACTAATCATCTGTTTGGCTGTTTAATGGGCCTGTGCCTTCATTTGATATGGCCATTTCAACTTTTAAAAAGTTTGGAACTCGACAAATAATGGAATTTGTATGCAACATTGCAGTCCCACAATCGAGACTGCAATGTTTTTAACTTTTCAATTTTCGACTGACCATAAACTACGCGCTTCGCAACCTATTTTTTAAACGGCAAAGTCGACTTTGCCGTCCATTTTTGAGAAAATACATATGGCATAGTGTCACCTCATAAAAACAATTGCAATCTTACTATTCGACAATAATCGACAGAATGTGTAATCGATTTATTGTTAGTCGCATTTTTTTTAAAAGCTTTTCTTTAGGAAACCACCACTTGTTATACCTAAGTGTGGCAACGGTATTAAAATTGACTTTAATTAGGTAGGTATCCTAACTTTTATTTGATTATGTGCAGTGAATTTAGGTATACAGCCAAGGCATGAAAAAACTACAAGGCCTAAAATTCATTGTCATCTGATATTAATCCTGGGCCTTGTTTCTCGAACGGTATTAAAGTACTATTAGTCCGCAAACTGTCGAATCATATGAGTCTCCATGACAACACACTCCGCTCCAGAAATGGGCCCCTGGTTTCGACGTACCTACTATGTATTTTGGCGTATCGGACACCCTTGCTCACTGAACGGTCTTTTGTTAATGTGTTTAATTACAGTTTTCTTTTTGATTTTACTTATTCCATTTGAGAGCAAAACAATCTAATCTTATCAACCGTCTTGACCGTAACCAGATACCACTAATTTCCAAAAAGCCCCCGCACTTCGGACACTAAAGGAACCCTTTATGATGCGACATCAATATTTTATGTGACATCTCACTCGCTATATAGAATCAATCATTCTTTGCTTACTTTATATTCAGAGGCGTTTTTGCCATATTTTCCTTATGCAAAATTCAGGACGGTCCGTGATAGGTATTGGATGGCTGACATAAAACGGGACAGAGGGTGTCGCTGTAGTGTAGGTTTATACTGTGGTTTACCTTATGCTGTGTATAGGGTATTTTATTAAAATGAAACGTGAGATATATATTTGTAAGATGTGTTTTCTCTATCCAATCTTACCAAATCAACCTTACAAAACTTGAGTGAAAACCCTAAGAGCATTATTATTTTGAATAATTTTACGGTTTAGACTCAAGGTCAATGTGGCAAAGTCCGGATACTTTATTTTTTTTTGACTTTGGAGTGATCTAGTTCCGTTAATTATTCACCTATGTCACTGCTTGTAATCGCATACGATGAAGAATTTAATAATTAATAGTTTAGCCTTAGTGACAGATCATTTCAAGCACAAATTAAGCAAAAACAATGGCATTTTTTAAAATTCGGCGAGTAGACGGACTTCCCGTGCAGTTTAAGGGAAGTCCGTCTAGTTATGATATCAGCCAATATATGGGTGCGTATATGTTCGTAGTCAAATTCCTAAAAAGAACGGATCAAGACAATGAAAAGTGTATTTTAAACTTGTTAATATACGGTTCAGATTCGAAATAAACACCATTTTTCTAAAACAAAGGCAAGTCCGGCCGGCATATACTACCAAAATGCGGTGGTAAACCTTTTTTGCAAATAATTAAACATAATTTTTTTTTTATTTCCGACATAAAAGATCAATAGTAATTTTAAAATGAATTTTAATCGTTTCTTTTAATATACTGAGATCAAAATTTAATAAAGTAACATCATGCGCACAGTCTGGAGGATTTTTTGATACCTTATCAAATCGTTATAATATTAAAATCGCAAAAACCGTTGGTAATCTCTGATTTAACGAAATTCCGGCATATGACGGACTTGCCTTGAACATAATAGACGGACTTTCCAACTTAGTCAAATTTTAATATAATAAATTGTGGAACGTATAATTACAAAACTAAGCTAATTTCTAATATTTTAAAAATAGAATAAAGACAGCTGGTTCTTATGTAGTAACTTTCTAATGTACAATCTTTTCAAAAACTATTTTTAACAATTTTTTTTTCGAACGGCTGTCGCACTATGACTTCGAGTTCAAAACGCGAAATGACTTATTGAGGCGGATTGCTCTGAAGTTGGTTGTCACAGCGCCATCTGTTTTACAGAGACGGAACTAGCGCGACAAACTGGTTAATCGACTGGACTCCAAAGTCGCATACGCCTTCAAATTCAAAAGTTATAACGTGTTGACGGACTTGTCTTGTAGACGGACTTACCCACAGTGACCTCACTTGTTTTAAGTCACTCGCGCGACATGTTTCGGAGAGCGTAGGTCTTCTTTCGACAAGTGAGTCTAAAGGTCTAAACCGTAAAATTATTTAATGTTAGAGTCTGACAACAGTTTAAATTTGAGCATTATTTCTTTTTTATTGGCATTTGTTGATAAACCACCATGATGCGATTCCTGATGAGATGACCACACTGTAATTCTAAAAGATAAAGGTTACATTTATAATAATTATATAATGGTTCACAAGACTGAAAAGTTTCGGAATTGGTATATGTAAGTATTAAAACATATTTTGACCGGGTCTATCGCGAATTTATACTGAGGGCCCGATTCGGATTTAGAAATAGACATTTATTAGACATCTTTTAGACATCACCAAGATACGATAACGATATGTTTAAGATCTAACCTGTCAAATTTGACATTTGCGCTATTCTGGATATACTGTTGAACGATTTCCACAGGATATGACTTAGAGATCTAATTCACATCTAATAGATATCTTATTCTATCTAACGTAAAAGTGACATTGGTTGCCCGAATTGCGCTGCAAAAGAGAACTAGTTGATATTTAAACTATAACGTATCTAGAATGGATCTAGTACGTGTCGTCTCTTGTGAATATCTTGAAGTTCGAATACGGCAGTGATACCTTTATTTCCGATGTTTCAACGCAAGTTGCGACGCAATATGTGTTCAAAACCCGAAAGTAAATGTTATATTAACAAGTAAGTACATTGCAGAGTAGGTATAGGTGCCTACTATGAAATTTAAGGACACTGTATAATTTGTAGAAAATTATTGCGGGCGCCACTTTCTACGTTACTGTCACATTTTTGACGTAAAATTTTACATGGCAATTTAGTATGGAATATTTTTAGTTCCATTTTATTGACCGGAGCGTAGCGAAGGTCTACGTTTCGACTGGAGCATTTTGCTTTTGTATGTCCGGATGTTCTCCTCTACAGGTCGCAATTCTTAACCGAAACTCGTGAAATTTTGTGACTGGATTCTATGTCTAAATATATTTTTTTTGTCCGTCCGGTTTTTTGAATTTTTTTAAAATGGCGGAGTCGTGATAGCTTGCGCCTAAACAAATAGTGGTATCGGTGCCATACGAGTGTTTTCTTTTTGAGATATGTTTATAGATTAAATGGCCAAAAATTCAGAAAATTTATTTCGCTGGTTTCGGAGGTATTGAGATATTTAATTTTAACTAATTTTAATTTGAGAAGGAGTAGCTAAATTTCGTCAACCCATCCAAGAACTATTTGGTTCAGTTTGTAAACGTTCGCTTTTTCTGTTTGCACAGAGGGTCTGGGTTCGATCCCCAGTAATTGTATGCTGGGATATTATAACTTTTTGTATTTTTTTACACATAAATTCCGTATTGTTTTTTTTTTAATTTACTATATTTAAAGCTATTAGCACCATGTTATTTAAAGCTCTGCTCGCGAGGTCTACAGCTCACAGAGCCACTAGTTTAATTTCTCATTTTCAGGCACTTGCCTACGCAACCATTACTTTTACAAAAACTTAATTAAGCAGGCAAAGTTGCCAGCCCCAATAAGGAATTAACGCGATTACCCTCATTGGGTGAAAATTGATACGCATGGCAACAATTACCCACTGCCCCTGGGGTCTTGTCCGCGTGTGATTTAGCTGAGGGGTGCGGAGTCTATTCAACGCTCACTCAAGTTATTTAGCTTGCCCCTTAGAGCCAATACTTAGAGTATTTTTACTTTTTTGGGGGGTTTTTAATGATAAAAGTTTACTTCTTGTTATTAAATTACTATAAGTCCTCAATCAGACAAGTGGGGATTAAAAATTAGAGTTACATGATGTAACTTACATCTTGCTAAGTTGGCAGCGATTGTGATAGCCTAGACTGCGCAAGTGTTATTTAAACGTCATAATTTCATAGAAGTTTGACTTCACATACCGTAAAATGGGGTGAGTTGGGACAAATCCGAAGTTCAAACCTCAGTATTTTACGGTAGGTACCTAAATGTAAGTTGGGTGTTGGGTGTTGGGTGTTGGATGACAATGGAATATTATGGTTCCATCGAGTTGATCTGATGATGGACACAGGATGTTTGGGTTTGTTACATAACTGACAATACGGTCAGCAATAAAAGCTTGTATCAAAAATGAAATTAAAAATGAACTTCCTACGTTTTATACTTACACATATTTAATGATAGATATAGGTATAGGCTGTTAAAGATAACCACAACAGTTTGTTCTAAACTTATGGTGGTTGAGAGTCTAGCCAAACTAGAGTACGTATACAACTTGAACAATGTAGAACTGATATCCCCATATTAACCTCATGTTCAACAAACAACATAAACTTGTGCTTCGCGTGACGTCAATAGCATCGGCAATTATTGAACCCCCATCGAACTCTAATTATTTAAACGTAACCGGTTTTTAATTGGCAATAAAAGTTGCCAGCAACAAATCAATGTGGCAACTCAGCACAGCGTCACAAACCTACCCCTACCCACAATTACGCGAGAATAATCCTTAAGTCTATTTACAAAAGGTATGATAGATCGCAGAATGTATGTTGGTAGTGTAAGGAATCTCCCGCGCTCGGTAAATCTTGGTTAGTTCGCTAGATGGCGCTCGGCACGCGAACTTTAGTTCATCAATTAGGGAGTGTATCTTCATTTGAGGAAAGAATTGAGTTTGTGAGCATCCAACTTATTCGCAATGTGAAAGGCACGTTTCCATTATTTGGTCTTTACCTACTATTAAGGGTGACTCACGCTGCAACGGTCCGGGCCCAGGCCGGGACGCCCGACACTTCAGTTTTCTATAGAAGCATCACGTCATCACCGATCACCTATCATAAAAAAAGAAGTGTCGGAAGCCTCGTCCCGGGCCCGAACCGTTCTAGCGCGAGTCATCCTTAAGAGTATTTCCATTAATTTTATTAGTTGAATTAAATTGAACTCATTGACTTGCGAGTATTCAGATTGCCTGCTCACATTTCAAGTAAAAAATATTTTATGAAAAAAAATATTGTAAATTTTTTTGGATTTTAGTTGCGATTGATTGGGACAAACATACTCGTGTCATAGTGTGCTATTTTTCTGATCGCATATGACAAGACAAAATAGAGGAAGAAAAGGGAATAACCTCCCTGTCACACTTACGTACGAATCTACAAGTGCGATCAGAGAGGCAACACGTCGAACGTGGTTCGTGGTAGGCTCTCAGATTCCAATATCTTTCTGAAAATAGTGCCTACCTAGGGCTCGATTCGGATTTTGAAATATGTAGACATCTATTAGACATCTTTTAGACATCACCAAGATACGATAACGATATGTTTAAGATCTAACCTGTCAAATTTGACATTTGCGCGATTCTGGAGATACTGTTGAACGATTTCCATAGGATATGACTTAGAGATCCAATTCACATCTAATAGATATCTTACTCTATCTAACGTAAAAGTGACATTGGTTGCCCGAATTGCGCTGCAAAAGAGAACTAGTTGATATCTAAACTATAAAGTATCTAGAATGGATCTAGTACGTGTCGTCTCTTGTGAATATCTTGAAGTTCGAATAAGTACGGCAGTTATTCTTCTCTTGCCAAAGAGCGACCAAACTCTTCCTATTTCACAACTTCAAGAAATAAACAGCGTACGATTATTATTTTCAATACATCACTGAGATTTGATCAAGATGATATTAATTTTAAGCACACACAGGTCGAAATCAAAACCCTACTTTTGCTTCGACGTAGTCGGGTAAGGGATTGAATTCGATCGAACTTTAAAATTCGTCAAATATTACGTCTGAATACGTTATGGATTAGACATGTTAGTGTCAAAAGTGACGTTTCTTCAAACAAAAACGTCACTCTTGACACCGATATATCTAATCCATATCATATCTAGACGTAATATTTAATCCTGAAGAAAAGTTTAGAGCAAACTCACCGAGATGTCTTTAGATCTTCATCCAATTCGAACGTACACCAGGCGTGGCTCACTCCGCGATTTCGTCGCTTTGCTACAGGTAGCTAAAAGTACATCCGTTCGAGCCCAATTTTGGGGTTTGCCATAAGCCGCGCGTGGCGCTGTCGCCACCTAGCGGCCATATCTGTGCTGATCTTAACAGACGCGTTTTGTTAGAGAGTGAGTCTTCTGTACCTAGTACTATTATTTATTCTCTGCGTACACTGACATCAGAATGTTATTTGACTCATGTTACTTAATTATCGTGCGTCTCGCCCGCGCCCATACATGAACGGACTAGTACGAGCGAAATACACAATCATTTAACTATGTAATTCTGATATCAGTGTATGTACGTTCGAATTGGCCTGCTTTGGCTGCTTTGTCGTTGTGCGCCTTCGAAAATAAGTGGAGCAAATATTGTTTTCTAACATTCTATTGATCGTAATATACTAGATACTAGTGACTCTGTGAGCTGCAAATCTCGCAAACCCCCATGGCTTGGGCATTAAAAAAATCCAAATACCGTAAAATGGGGTGAGTAGGGTCAAAACTGAAATTCAAACCTTGATAACATCTTATTTTTACATATGAAAACTGAATGGTGTATATAATAAGTGTTCCGGACGTTTGTATTTTAGTTTTTATTTTATTTAGGGTAGTTCCATTTCATAACTTTGACGATAAAGAGGAAAACCCACCTCACCCCGTAGTGCCTCGTATTTGGGGTGAGAGGGGTTTTCATACAAAGGTGATTTTGGAAGATTGTTGGATCGATTTTTTTTTATTATGCGTATTACTATAGCTCCATTTTAAATTGGAATATATTATTTTTGTAGCAGTAGCCTTAAAATCCCTTCTCACCCCCCTCTCAAATCTTCTCTCCCTATTCATAACCCACCTCTCCCCGCGAAACCTACTCACCCCGTTTTACGGTACTAAGCGGCTTCAGTTTTTACCATTTATTAGTTATTTTTCCACTGCACCCACCTTAGATTCGTCTCATTTGTGGAAATGTCTAGTGGTATTGATAAAAAATTGCGAACGCTTTTTCGATGAGAAAATTTTGAACAAAATTTTCGATGACTAACGGTTTGGTGGAACCGACCCTAAGGCCGCGTTCCAATATGTCGTAATATATAATCGTGCGTATCTAGCCAGCAGCCGTATTATGGATCGCTTTATCCACGTGATAAAATAACTGTCACTTTTTAATTCCGTGAGATAGAAAGTGACGGACACCGTTTTATCACGCTGTCACATGGACAAAAACGACCATCATATCCGTACTGTACTTTTAAATGGAGGTGTTCACATATATAATGGTAATCATCCTATCGTACCTACCTTGTATATTTACTGACGACTATTTGTCCTTAAAGGGCCCACAGATTACCAGTTCGCCGGACGATATCAGCCTGTCAGTTAAACGCAAAAGGTGACAGTTCCGAACAACTGACAGGCTGATATCGTCCGGCGAACTGGTATCTGTGGGCCCCTTTACGGCATAGTGGTAACGCGGCCTACATTTTATTACATAATATTGAAGATAGAGTCAGACCAAGAATAGTCTGCAGCGGATTTGATAGCCCACGCAGTGCAAGTGTTATTTTAAACGTCAAACTTCTATGAATGAAATGAATGAAAACATTTATTTTCAACTATTGGCCCATAGATAAATACCTTAAAACTAGCATACATATTATTACCAAATATATCTTAAAACTAAAAACACACAATTACGGCTGCGATGCAGTTCGCAACCCCGCAGTGTCAGGGAGCCGGCCGCGGAACCGCCGGAACTTGACACCCTTCGGCCAAAACTCCTCCTTGGTGATGAAATTATGACGTATAAATGACACTTGCACGGCGTGGGCTATCAAATCCGCTGCAGACTTTTTTTGGTCCGACTCTATACCTCATCGGACCGGAATCCCTTACCTTTGGAAAAGGACATGATGAGGCGTTAAAAAAATTCTTGACAAATGGCTTTATGAAGTCATATTTGGGCTCTGAAAAAAAATCGCAAATCCGGAAATGCATTTGGAACATACCAGGGCGATACTCATTGCTCAGGAACTCGTAGACATTAACGTTCATCTGTAAAGAAACATAAATAAATAAAAACCGGCCAAGTGCGAGTAGAACTCGCGCACGAAGAATAAATAGATGGCGATGGCGCCACAATACCTAGAATATTTGATAAAAAATTTCAAATCACTGACAGCGCACATCACTCCGTCAATAAAATATTTTTCAAACTCGAATGGTAGGATGACACGTCTGTCATTTCAATACAATATTGCGAGATTTGGCGTTGTTAGGTTATAAATTATATGGAGATGACAGGTGTCATCCTACCCTTCGTGTTTGAAAAATATTATAATGGCTACGTTCTTAGCTACTCTAGCGCTACTCTGGAGAGATTTGGAACTGTTATTTATAGATGACTGCTGGACACTTATTGCAAATATTCTCCCATAAAAGAGTTTTCTCCTTACCTCTACCCATAGACAAAAAACATACATAGAGTGTTCACTCCATACATCAGTTTTAGTACCAAAACGATTATTATTTTCTTACTATATTTCTCTATGCCTCTACCCTCCATAGGTTTTACCAACAAATAAATTTTAAAGTCAACTCACCGTAATGTCGTTCCCAAAGACAGTTAAGGTTTTTAACCGAAAGTTTAAGTAGTGGATGGGATCCTGACGGCTGTATCTTTGGGCTGTCATGGTCACATACTCCAGTACGTATAATGTTTGGATGCTCAAAGTCAGTGTAGTATATCTATAATTAAATCAAAGTCAAAGTAGTTATAAATGTAATTAATAGACGATGCGAAAACTCGCATGCGAGTTTCATTACATTGCGGTTTATAATCGGTCGGTCGAAATGGACGTAACCAACAGACTTAACACTCTAATTAAAGAAATACCCGTAAGATGAAAAAAAAATATTGCCGAGGGACGGAAAGAGAGGCATTTTCTGATGAGGGTTTGTACAATCCAAAAGATCAGAGTTCAAGCAGTGTAATTTACACCCACGAGTAATAATTGTATTAAAATCCATTATCGTCCGCTACTTTTAAATTTCCTGGATAATGTTCTACCTGGGATTTTATTAAGTGGCATCAATGCCATGTCAAAAATTGCACGTACACTACCCGTATAACATAATAATCAGTCGTGTGGGGCACGAAATCGAAATGTACTGTCTTTATATCAAGTCAATGGTGGCGAAAAGGTTAAAGCAACAAGCACAGTAACCAAATTACTAACCAGTTCTTTCGCGGAGAGCAATGCGGCGTAAACAACGACAAGCAGCATCAGCCACATCTCTTAAGTAAAATAAGTAAAATTAACCGTTTGACCATAGTAAAAGTTGCTCAGTATAATCCCAAAACCTCCCTGGCAACGGGAATGCATTTATTTTTTAGCCACCCTGTAAGACATCGGTTACACGCTAATTCTGGCGTCAGTTCAGTCCATCATTCCATTGTTGCATGGACGGTGGCTGACGCGAGAATGATACAAAGAGGTTACACGATCAGTCTCCTATTTATCAGTTTTCTGTCATTCAAAACGGACTGACGAATATTATCAAAAAATTTATATTTTCGCTCAAATAGTCAATAGTAATTACACTAATTTAAAAATTAAGAAGGGTAGATGAAAAACTTGTTTTTTGGTGTTTTAATTAAGATCATTCCATCTCATTACATGTAGGTAGAGTTCCTTTCAAACTTAGAAACCGGGTGTCAGTTATAAAACCTTCAAACTCTGTATGATATTGATAATAAACATAAATATACGGCATAGCAGCAAATAATTAAATCAGGTGAAGAATCGGTTTTTTAATGAAAAAAAAACAAGGGGTTCCACTCCGGGCGTGCCGGCAGAAGTGAAAACTCAATGACATTGTAACAGTTTTTCGATCAGGTCACGTGTCCGTCTTACAAAGCGTCTTACGTCTTACGTCAAAATATTAATAACAGCGCCATCTAGTGCAAAATGTCTGCAGCACTATGTATAATTGAGGTTGACGCCATCTAGCGTTATTTCGTCGCATTACTTGGAACCCCTAAGCACATCGCTGTTAGTACTCGAGTTATATTAGTACAGTTAGAGGGAAACTCACTAGATGGCATTTAAATCAATAAAGAAAAACTCAATGACATTGTAACAGTTTTTCGTGATCGAAAAACTGTTACAATGTCATTGAGTTTTTCTTGTCAATGTCATTGAGTTTGACCTGATGGTCACGTATCCGTCTTACGTCTTACGAATTTTACGGTCACGTGACACCTGTTACGAGTTTAAATTTTTTCCCCCATCACAAAAAGTGCACAGCGCCGCTAAAGAAGTTTTCACTTCAAAAATTAAAACATTGTAAAAATTGCTGGTACCGTAAAACGGGGTCAACAGAAATCGCGGGGTGAATAGAGACATTTTGAAGTTTTTCTTTCAAGTTGTTATATTTAAGTACGTACAACTCTAAACTCAGAGTTTTTGGAATACATATATAGTAAACTATTTATCTCTACTTTGATACCAAAATAACTTAATCAAACTGCCTAAAAGTTAGATTTTTTTAACTCTAAAGTAAGGCTTCACCGAGGTAAGAAATGAAGCCTGTCTGAACTTTGGTCTAGCGGTAAATGTAGTGACATTAACAAAGTAAAAATTAGCTAACCCGGTAATATAGTATCTGTAGTACCTAAATAATAAATAATATCACCAATTTTCTCTATAATGAAGCATTTTCTTACAAAAAGCTATCAACAAGCAATTTTACATGATAAAGGGGTCAGTGGACACGCATATGGGGTGATTAGTTACGCCATAGGGGGTGATTAGATACCACAAAGGGGTGAAAAAACACGCCTTAGGGGTTAAAAGACACGAAAAAACTATTATGTATCAAATAACTGTTTAACAGATATATTTACTATTTGCCAATAACGTATCAACATAATAATGACCAAATTCGATGCCTATGACTACTAAAACTTAATTTTTATATTCACCCCTTTCTTGTGTCTATCGACCCCGTTTTAAGAATATGGCGAAAATAGGTAGTTTTCTTTAATTTTCTCTGAATTGGGTGGGTAAAAATTGATATCACAAATGCAAAATTGAAGAACTAACCAAGACTCACAAAATGATATCAAATTTTTTACTATTATCATTTGATTTATTGGCGAAAATCATCCTTGAAGTTGAAAATTGTGTCTGTGCGTTTTACGGTACCTACGGAGCCAGGCCCGAGTTAAAATCACGCTTTACCGATGAAAAAAAGGTGTAGGTACAATTTAGTAACGCGTGTTCACGCATCCTCAATTACCGCATTTAAGGATGACTCACGCTAGACCGTGCCGGGGCCGGGTCGGAGCTTCCGGCGCCACGTTTGTCCGTAAATTATCGTCGACTGTTCAAATACGAATCCTCAAATACTTCGGGCACGTTACACGAAACCAAAACTCCATGGAACGTCTCGTTGTCCAGGGACGAGTGGAAGGCAAGCGGTTACTAGGTCGGTCACCTATACGCACTGGACAGACCTGATAAAATCTGCGACACAAACCACCATAGTCCAATGTTCCCGTAACGCTGAAGACCGTGGCAAGTGGAGGCGCATTGCGAGGGCTGCGTTATCCACGATAGATACGTCTCATCATACAACCACGACCACTCTGTCAAATGTGAACGACTGAGGAGGAGGATTAACCCGGGGTTAAACAGTTGAACCGTTAACCCAGTGTCAAATTGTACTGATAACCATGGTAACTCCAGGTTTAACCGGTTAACCCCGGGGGTTAGTGAATGTTGCAAGTGGCCCTGTTCAAATATAAGCACACCTAACCTATTGCGTATATCCCTTCAAGATTAACGTTAATTACATTGTGGGGAGTCTCTAAAACGTCCCATGTGCCTTATCTCCAATATATAAGGCTTATATTCCCTTGGCTGACGTTTTATACTAATTAATCAGGCTAAGCTCGTGACAATGGGATTAAAAGCCATTGTATCTGCTTTAAAGCGATATCGGTCCGTGTTAATGGTTTTGTATGTAACGGCTGTGTTGTGTGTGCTTTGTGTTTGATTGTGTTTGTACCTGTTTATGTGCACGTTATATCTATGTGCAGCATTTTTAAACTTTACTGAAAACTTCCTCAACCTTAATGGAAGCCTTTGTGATTGATTACAAACAAATTTAGTAGATATTTATTTGGTAGGTACCTACCAAAAAAGGTGCTTTTGGCTTTAAAAAAATGTTTTCCAAAAAGGTAGCAATTTCGAATCTCGGCTTGAGTCCGTAAAAAATCTAAGTAAAACCACAAAAAACACCTTTACCTACTTTTAATTGAATAATGGGCGTATTCTAAATAGGTATTACCTACGAGTAAAAAATTTTTTTTAAAAACACGAAACCTTCGGTAAAACTGTACAAAGCCACAAAGCCTACTATTACCTACGTAATTATCATTATTCTCTAACGAATTTCCAATTCCAATACCTACTTTATTTTTTAAAGAATAATCTCAAATTTTACATACATCGGATAGATACATCACGTCGTAATAAAACCGGCAGCCTACCAAATCGAAAGCAATATCAGTAATGGCGGACTTTACGTCGCACGACAAATAAAAATAAATTTACATGGCATTAAGCGGCGGCGTGTCGCGCACGACGCCCGCGGGCGTCGTGAACCGGCGATAATTATCGAACGGCTATACACGTTCGCGGGGTTATTCTGCGACTGAAAGGGTTGAGAAATTTAAATACTTACAAATAAGGTCTAGCCTTTCCTCTGTCTCCTTTCCTTCTACTCCTATAGACGTTGTATACGCTACGCTATACGCTACGTATTATACGCTATAGACGTTTGGGAGTTATTCTGCATCTTAAGATTAGAGATAACTACTTCACTAGCTGGCTCATATCATATAGGCTTCTCGTAAAAGTTGTTCTTGTAAAGTTGTGAAGCTGCCACCAATACTCCGCACCGGTCGTAAAAACCATTGGAAAACTCTATCAGGACCGATTTTAATTTTGTTTTCGTTTTTTTCGTCAGATTTTGATAAAATTAGGTGAATGGGTAGTTTCCTATACAATAAGAGTAATTTCACAGCTTTTGTTTTTGTCCCAAATTGGGATTTCGTGTTTATTCGGCCCAGAATGAGGAGCTCTTCAAACATACCATTTATTTATAAAAATCTGGCGAAATACACTTCATATTAGTTTAAATACTTAGTTGAAATGATAACCACGAGAGTGGTCAAGCAAGAGTGAAACGACAATTTGTTGACTTGCCTTACCTTAAGATGGATGAGAATCACCCAAATGTGGCCCATAGGCCTCTCGTAAACGTAACGGCCCATTAAATTTAGTGCTTGCATAACGTCCACTTGCATTTGGAGTCGAATCGTCCACGTATAGTCGTATGCAACTGCTTCTTAGTACGCCCCATAAGCTATAAAATGCTTCGTTCCCATACGTGTAGCTAAACCACTTCTATCGAATATTCTAGTCAAATAAACTTAAGAGATAGATAGGCCATATAAAATAATCACCTTTAAATGTTAATATATTTTTCTTTTTTTTATTGTGGGACGGGACGTACCACATTATCGACGGATGGTCAACTGGCGGAATGAGTAACGCATTGGACCGCAATCCAAGGATGTGGGTTCGAGTCCCACGTTGGCCAGAGTCGATCATCGTTGATTTTTTCATTGTGATCGACATCTGTATTTACAATTTATAGATTAAAATAATCACTATAGGTACAGCGAGCTGTATAAGTGCATACCCACTTTATGAATGAAAATCTCCCTTGGAGCAGTTGATTCGTTCTAAAAGATGGCAATGAATTTGCAATCTTGATTAGGTAGGTATACTTATTTTTTTTTAGGGCTTCGTACCCAAAGGGTATAAAAACGAGACGCTATTACTAAGACTCCACTGTCCGTCTGTCTGTCTGTCACCTGGCACCAGTTGCCGCTATGACAACAAATACTAAAAAGTACGGAACCCGGTGGGCGAGTCCGACTCCCACTTATCCGATTTTTTTTAATTTATTCCTATTGTGTCCGTGTCCGTGCAACTTTGCCTGTTCTATCGTTTTCACTATTTTCAGGCCAACAGCAAGTTGTCGGTAACATTCTCATTTTACAAATGTAGTGCATATAATGTTTTACATCGTATTTTCTCGGAAACGTTCGTATTTGTCATGCTACTTCAGTCAACCTCAGTACTTTTTGTACCGAGACTGACTGCAATAGCAAGACACGTTCGTTCGTACGTTTCCGTGAAAATACGAAGGAAAATAATTATACACTACAACTGTGTACTTCAGTAAATACATTATAAGAACTTTTAGAAGTAACAATAGTAGATTGTACAACAAGGGCATAAAGTGACCCATTTTTACCCGAGGCAATTTTAGGTCTGAGCGAAGCGAAGACCAAAATAGTAGACGAGGGTAAAAATGGACATTTATGCCCTTGTTGTACACTCTGCTTTTCACTTCGATTGCGAGGAAAATAAAATTATATTTTTCACGGCAATTTACACCACGAAATTGTCGTAAAGCGAAAGAACATAATACACAACCAATTCCCGCTAACTAACTTTTAATTTTTTTTTTTTAATTTTCAACATGTGATCAGAGTTTCAGACGCTTGGTTTTCTGCCAAGTCAAACATTTCGGAGTATTTTTGAACGATAATCGACTCCAATTTTATGTGATTTACTAAATTTAATGACAGAAAATACGGATTTTTAATAAATTGTAGCAAAAATAAAATAATATAACAAGTTTTGTCATCTACACAATTTTATTGCTCAGTAAAATTGTGCAATATGTTTTAACTGTTTGGCTGTTGAGACGTTGAGACCAATTAATTACCTTAGTCTTAGAAGAAAATTTTACTTTTATGCTCTAGAGCATAAAATGCGATTTTATGTCATCTACGCACGACATAAAGGTGCACTTTTTGACCATGAGAAGTGAAAAATAATATACACATACACTTTAGCCAAAAACGACACAGATCAGAGCTGATATAAATTGCTTGCACCCGGATTATAGTTACTCGTATAAAGATTTCACCAAACATTTTATTCTAGAAACTAGTCAGTGATATTAAAAGGTCTTATACTATTCCAGAAGCATTGTCGCTTACGTCGTTCTTGAATAAAGGGGGTATTTGAAACCGGAGACCCATTAGGGATGCACACTTGTTAGCCCGCAACCATTTGTTTCCCGCGGCGACCTAAGCCCGGGTACACACCGGCATAATCCCGGATCAGGAATCATGACACTATTGTTGTAAGTGTGAAACCGACACAAATAGGCCGACGGCTTTGCACACCCCTAGTTTTTAAACGAAATTGAATATCAACTGTAAATGAAAGGGAATAGGGTTGAGACTCGAGTGAGTGGCGCGAGTTAGTGATGACGATGAAAATGGAAGCCCCCTTTTAAAATCTCTATTACAATCGCTATTCGAAAATGGAACTTAAAGTTGTGGTATTTAGGTTGATATTGGATTGGTTTTGGTTGAGTTTTTTTGACATTTCGTCTATTGTGTAGGCACAATGGTTGAGCGTAGGTCCTCTTGATTGAATTTTTATTTATAAAAGCTCATTGTAGCGTTTATAACGGGATTATTATAGTTGTACATTTTGGGGGCACTTTATTCAAATATTGACGGTGTGGGTTAAATGAAACGGTAAATTTGGCACTTTGTTGCCAAGGGTGCAAAGTGTAACATTGTGATAGTGTATGAATGCCTCATTAGTTTTGTGTAAACAGGTGTTTGGATAAATGGCGTGGCGAGTAAAATATTATTATGGACTTTCCATTTCTGCTTCAGTTTAGTATTACCAAGTATTACGTAAAACCCGGTGACGTACTTCTTTTAAGGTTCTGTAGACAACAAAGAACATATAGTTTCGCCATGTCCATCCGTCCGTCTGTCTGTCCGCCCGTGGCTTAGCTGTGGACATAAGTGCTTCGAGTAGAAAGCAATAATTTGACATAGAAATAAAGAATTAAAAAAATCTCCTCTGCACGTAAGTATAGTGGTTCTGGGTAAATAAAAAAAAAGTTTAATGTAAGATGTTTATGTTCAAATCGGTGCAAAGTTAGCTTAGACGGACTGCAACAATTTTCTAAAGTCGAAATGAAATACGGTCCCAATTCTCCATCACAAAATAATGGTTCAAAAAATATAACCATTAAATAAACCATAAAATAAAAACTTTTCACATTTAACCCGTCACCGTTCCAAAAAACAAATAAACTCACCCCAAACCTTTTTCCCAAATCATAATCACTCACACTTCCGTTTCCAATTTACCAAAACAGCGCAAAAAATGAGATTCTATTCTAAATTCAAATTTGGCGCGTTCCAACGGTTATTTATGAGCCGACACTGAGCTATGTAATAATCTGAGGCAGGATTTAATTTGTCGGACTGATTTCCACACTAGGGTGGAAAAGAGACTAAGCGAGTGTGAAAAGGACGGTATATTGCACATAAGTCCGTGGCGGCGCGAAAAAAGGGGTATTTTGAGCCTTGAAATTTTTTATATTTTTTTTTCGTTGCGTATTTGTTGCATTGGATGTTGGAGCTTAAAGTCTAAACTAAAATATTGTGCTTATTTTTAGTTTACACATCACTGAAACCTGAAAACGCGTTTTTTAATTCAGTTACATTAGGAAGCGGTGGTGGCCGAGTGGATATGACGTCCGACTTTCAATCCGGAGGTCGCGGGTTCAAATCCTGGCTCGTACCAATGAGTTTTTCGGAAATTATGTACGAAATATCATTTGACAAATTTACCACTAACTTTTCGGTGAAGGGAAACATCGTGAGGAAACCTGCATACATCTGCGAAGAAATTCAAAGGTGTAATATGTGAAGTCCCCAATCCGCATTGGGCTAGTGTGGGGACTATAGCCCAAGCCCTCTCGCGTATGAGAGGAGGCCTTTGCCCAGCAGTGGGACGTATATAGGCTGAAATTATTATTATTATTTATATAGAAATATCAATTTCAGATGCCACGAAAATAACCCTGAACCTTGCTGTTATTGAGTTAAGTGACTTAAGTGTGAGTTAAGTTGAAGAATATATATTTATACAATCTGCTCCAAAACAATTTTCACGTGTTTCCATTGTTTACAAAAGCAGAGTTAAAACAGAAACAGCGACAATTTTATCTCACCATCTTTCATTACTTTTTACACGACTGCCCAAACAAAAAGAGTGTATTGTTTTCAGCGTTCATGTTTGTATGTATGTGAGTTTCTTTATTCCACCTTAACTTCTGAATGCCTTAACCGATTTAGACGTATGATACATCATTAGAATCCTTACGTCATCCCGGGTAACATAGGCTATGTGACGTCATTATAAAAACAATATGGCGGACTTAATACGCCATATTACGCAACCTTTAGAAAAAAATATCGTGCAAACCTATCGAGTAGGGTATCAAAATGAAGGGCTGTGAAAGCCGATTGATAATATATATGCAACATGTGGGTTTAAGTTTCATTTTGAGAAAGTAAGAATTGACAAAATATGTTAAGAGAAGCTAATCTCATAAAACCAAATATTATTATTGAATGGGATACTTATTAAAATAAAAGGAAAGGGTTTGACCGCTGATCATAAAAAAATATAATTATATTATATTAGGTAGGTACATACTACTCATAGTTTTTAAAACATGTTCGTAATTGCGCTTATGGAATCGAAAAGTTTAAAATATAACTTCTATTTATTAATCGATACGATACAGAGTCCGTCTAAGCTAACTCTGCACCGACTTTGGCAGAACAAATCGTGAAAGTATCATTATAACCGTATGGTTTGATTTAATTTTAACATTTATGATGATGATGACATTTTTTTTAAGGCCGAAGGGTGAGCTCCACGTAGGGCCTACGGCTCAGAGCGTAAGAAAGATGTGCGCTTCCTGCAACTTGTCCAAGTATATGCACTCGGCCCAAAGCCAGGCGCCAAAGACGCCCCCACACTAAAAGGGTCAGGCGTAGCCCGACGTACGTGACACGCTATACGCTTACCAAAGCCGGGCGCCTTTGGCGCCCTCATACTCAAAGCATCGGCCGTAGCCCGACATACGTGGCGCGCTGTACGCGTTCCAAAGCCGGGCGCCTTCGGCGCCCTCATACTAAAAGAGTCGGGCGTAGCCCAACGTACGTGGCGCGCTGCGCGCGGTCCAAGGCCAGGCGACTTCTACTTTCTCATACTAAAAGTGTCGGGCGCCGAAGGCGCCCTCTTACTCAAAGCGTCGGGCGTGTTCGAGGCGCGTTATACGCGTTCTAAAGCCGGGCGCCTTCGGCGCCCTAATGGTAAAAGAGTCGGATGTAGCCCGACGTACGTGGCGCGCTGCACTCGGTCCAAAGCCAGGCGCCTTCGACTCTCTCATACTAAGTGTCGGGCGTAGGCCCACATACGTGACACGCTGTACCCTTACCAAGACGCTTTCAGTGCCCTCTTGCTCAAAGCGTCGGGCGTAGTCCGACGTACGTGACACGCTGTACGCATACCAAAGCCGGGCGCCTTCGGCGCCCTCACACTTAAAGGTTCTGGCGTAGCCCGATGTACGTGGCGCGCTGCAAGCGGTCCAAAGCCAGGCGCCTTCGACTCTCTCATATTAAA
The DNA here is from genome assembly GCF_910591565.1 of Cydia splendana. Taxonomy (NCBI): domain Eukaryota; kingdom Metazoa; phylum Arthropoda; class Insecta; order Lepidoptera; family Tortricidae; genus Cydia; species Cydia splendana. The sequence continues at coordinate 20,028,944 of NC_085964.1, read as the reverse complement.
AGTATCGGGCGTAGCGTGACACGCTGTATGATTACCAAAGCCGGCCTCATACTCAAAGCGTCGGGCGTAGCCCGACGTACGTGGCGCGCTGCACGCGGTCCAAAGCCAGTCCCCTCAACATTCTCATACTAAAAGTGTCGGGCGTAGCCCGACGTACGTGACACGCTGTACGCTTACCAAAGCCGGGCGCCTTCGGCGCCCTCTTACTCAAAGCGTCGGGCGTGTACGAGGCGCGTTGTACGCGTTCTAAAGCCGGGCGCCTTCGGCGCCCTAATGGTAAAAGAGTGGGATGTAGCCCGACGTACGTGGCGCGCTGCACTCGGTCCAAAGCCAGGCGCCTTTGACTCTCTCATACTAAGTGTCGGGCGTAGGCCCACATACGTGACACGCTGTACCCTTACCAAGACGCCTTCAGTGCCCTCTTGCTCAAAGCGTCGGGCGTAGCCCGACGTTCGTGGCGCACTGTACGCGTTCCAAAGTAGTCGGGCGTAGCCCGATATATGCGGCGCTCTGCGTGCCTTTCTGTACTGAGGACGCCCTCGTAAAAGTAATATAAAGTGACTTCAAATGATTATTAACGAAATCATGACCCCAAAATTAATTAAATAAATAAAAAATTAAAAAATACGACTGCGAAAAAGCGAACTGAAAAGATAAAAATATTTTTTAGTTGTGTTAGTTACTCAACTTAATGAATGTAAAAATTCTAAAAAGTATAAAATAAAATAAATTAATTAAAAATTAAAAAACACGACTGCGAAAAAGCGAACTGAAAAGACAAAAATAATTTTTAGTTGTGTTAGTTACTCAACTTAATGAATGTAAAAAATTATTAGAATATGAGTGTTTAGTGAAGGTTATAAACAACAAACGCAAAAGTTTTATGCTCATTTAGGATCGTGACTGTACCTGTGTATTTTATTTCAATTGCAGTCGGGGACCTTTTAAATGGGAAAATGTCAATACATCAAGGTCCCCGACTGCAATTGAAATAAAATACACAGGTACAGTCACGATCCTAAATGAGCATAAAACTTTTGCGTTTGTTGTTTATAACCTTCACTAAACACTCATATTCTAATAATTTTTTACATTCATTAAGTTGAGTAACTAACACAACTAAAAATTATTTTTGTCTTTTCAGTTCGCTTTTTCGCAGTCGTGTTTTTTAATTTTTAATTAATTTATTAATACAGTTGCTCACAAAGTGCTACTTTACGTAGCTGTTTAGCGTGCGGAAAGTTGGTTATGTCGAACTAGTGCTTTTTACTTTTCCAATTTTTTTAAATTTATACTTGTTCCAATTCACGACTACTTATTGATGAGTGTTAATATTAGTTTCCTTTAAACGTCGTAATCAGCATAAAAACCTACTGTTAATGTAAGAATATGAAAAATATACATATTTCATATTTTAATACTTACCTCTTCATCATTATAACACGTTTATTTTTTAATATTGAATATTGAAAATTCCGTTCTTAATAAGGTGTCTGAATGGAACGGAATAGCTTCCAAACGCCCATAGATATAATATACTTAAAGACGACGTCTAAGCGAGCTGTCACTGTTACCACTTTTGTTTAGTGTACGATTAACAATGTTTTACTTATTTTTTCGCAACTGTATTAAAAAACGTCGTTCGATACACGTGCGGAAATGTCATTCTTCACTCGTCCCGAGTCTTCCCACTCGCCTGCGGCTCGTGGCAAGATATCTCGGTACTCGTGAAGTAATGACATACCTTCCGCACTAGCATCGAAATGTACTATTACAGTACATATGGTGCTACTTTACCGCACTAGTGCGATAATTAGCACATTAAGTGACTATGTCGAAAAGGTAAAGGGCCATTATGTACTGTAAATTCATACGTAATTCGCTACTTGTATCGATTTAAAACACTCCCTTTGGTCGTGTAAGGTGTTTTAAATTATCGTCACTCGTTTCGTATTTCCTATTTTTCGCACTCGTATCGTAATGTAGTTATCTATTGCAATACAGTTTACGAATTGTCGGTTACCTGACCCCTATTTCACCACGGTGACAGGTGCGACAATTCGACAAATGTCTCTGTTGCTGACGTCACAGGCGTCCATGGGCTACGGTTACCGCTTACCATCGGGTGGGCCGTATTCCTGTTTGCCGCCATCATTGTATTATTTAAAAAAAACTTTATTACATCGGCAAAAAACAGGTATTTCTCTTACGAAGTTTATGATGATGATGATGACAATTGTCACAAGATTTAAAAGAACTTTCGGTAATTCTTGACAGGAAATGAGTTCTGTGTCGAAATTTCGTGACAATTGTCGTGTTCTTGTGACAATTGTCATCAGCTTCGCAAAATAAATACTTATTTATTGGCAATATAATGGAGTTTTTTTTTAAATTAAAATGTTGGTAACAAACAAGCACACCGCCCGCTCGATGTTAAGCGGTTACCGTAGCCTATGGAGGCCTGTGATGTCAGTAACAGTGATGTCGACAATTGTCGCACCTGTCACCGTGGTGAAATAGGGGCCTGATTCGCCCTTACACGTGTCAAACCCTTTAATGCTGACTGTACTAGGGCTGTATTTGTATTGTACACTTTGTACAGTCAGTAGAAGTTCAATTAACAGTCTCGGTTATTAATGGGACGCGCCGGGCCCGATTAAACTCAATCTCCGATAATCCGCGGGGAGGGGCTCGGTGGCACAGTTCGTTAAACTGGAGTTTAAGTAGGGTGATATCGGCGGTTAGCGGAGGCTTCAGCCAGTAGGTACAGAATGGCCAGGGATCGCAAAATCGTGTAATATATAAGAGTGGATTTTAAAAAGCGAACCGCTAGAACGGTAAGAACAAAGATCAAGTTTGTTTATTGCTTATTTACCAATTTACACTATTACTTACTAAACTGTGCAAACATAATGAATAATTTTAATGAGCACTAATGTTAGACAAAAAGAAACCCGGATTATGTTAGCATTCCGTCTCACACCACACTGACTGGGGTCAAAGGGTGTCGTGAAATATCTTTCTTCTAATCGATCCTGCCTGCCTGAAATCTGGCACAGAAGATGTGTAGGTACTTACATATTGCACACGCTGGCTCCTTAACATAGCAATGCATTAGCGATTATTTTTTCTACTGTTTACCTACAATGGACATCAATTTGAGGTATTACGCTTACTAGTTATATTGTAATATGAAACTCTTCGCTTCGATCAATATTTGTATTGCAGAGTAGGTAAATAATCAGCAACAATGGGTATCTAGTTTAACCTCGTAAGATCCTAGCTTTTGAATTTGGAACTTTTTTTATTTCTGTAAGAGTTCATAACTCGAATTTAATTTGTACTTGTACAAGTACGAGGTTAAATTTAGATTAATTGCGTCTTATTGTGTATGATTATAGTGTCACCTGTTCCAACGAAATGGCATATTTTCTCTAAACAATAAAATAAAGCTGGTTGTCACTATAAATTTGCAGAGTTAACAATACTATCCTGTACTAACGTTAGGTACATTTCGTTATTGCAAGTGAAATTACCGACCAATTTTAGTAATTTTCATATCAAAAGTAGACGTACAAACTTATATGCACTCATAAACACGACCTTTCCTTCTTGTCAAGTCAGGTAATCTAGTTTACTAATCAGGGTGCCAAATTTAAACTACAGTTAACAAAGTACCACCGGGCCGGTGGCACGCACTAATTACCGACGAGAATTCGATGCAATAAATCACGACCATACTTTATAACGGCGTCGCGCGGGAATGCAGCCCGAAATCCAGGCATAGTCCTATTTGGAGACTAGGGCCTGGATATTGCAATGAAAATTTGGACCTAAGTCCGGTGTCCTAACGCGCGGGTCGACGAATCGCATACGAGCAGCCAGCAGTTATTATTATTATGTAATATGTGTAGTGAGCAAAATGCGATTTTGCTCACTGTTTTTAAGTAGCAAAGTACCCTTGTTCGAGCTGCTGAGGTGAAAAGTATCTTCTATTGTAAGTATAGAGTTCTTGTGACTTTTTAACTCAACTAATATTGTATGGGGGTTGGATTCTGAGTACCTGTCTCGCAAAAACCGATGTATCGTTTTGGTTAGTGCCATACTTTTTGGAAATCCCATATTTACCCGACGACGCCGAAGATGGTAATGTGATTGCGCGCAGGTGCGCGTTTGAGTGTATTGCTGGCCGGGCCACTAAGATGGATCTTTTCGTCGATACATGAAATAATTTTCTTTATAAACTGAAATAAATGTCATATACTAAGAAAAAGTGACCAAGTTCTCCAGTGCCCCAGGCTGGAATCGAACCAGCGTCCTCTGCTATCGCGGCAGGTGCCTGAACCACTCGGCCACCGGGCCACACCCACAGTGGCATAGGTCGAATTTTTCCAAGTATATATGCATTTCTTACTAAAGGCTTATGGCGCTCCCTGGCCATCTCTAAGGTAGAACAGTATGATCGGACCTTCTAACTGGATCATCTCATGTTTCATGTTTTATTTCAGTTTATAATTTATATAGTAGTGTTTCTACTTGATAAAAACAAATTAAAATATTTTTCTGAAAAATTATTTAATTTGTTAAAATACTTCTAATAGTAATTTTCTTTATGCTCAGCAGCTAAAAACTTTATAAGAAAGTTAGGTCAACGCCTCCGAGAAAAAAGCGGCGACCCCAGGTCCGGCGCATATTTAGTCCAGCATATTTCGCTGGACGTTCAAAGAGGCAAGTAGGTAGGCACCGCCAGCAGCGTGCTAGGCACATTTAATTGGGTACCTATCGATCCTAGTATATATCTAAAAATAGCCATGTCAGATAAACGTCAGTCCATACAAAAGTTTGCACAGTAGTTGTGCAAGGTTTTTGGCAGAGGGGCAAGCTCTTAAAGGCGTCTGCGGTTATTAAATGCTCTAAGCCTATATCTATATCTGGTAGCAAATAGAAGTTTAAAACTTCGACTCCGTCTCCTAACTCCGATTGTACGGCGGCGGGTAGGTTCGCGTGGCTGCCAATTTACGCTCACAAAATTCGAATAAAAAACCTCTTGAAAAACACCCTCTTAGCGCCCTGATCGACTCCGTATAAATCATGCGCTGTCGTTCCGTATTGGATTAAGATTTCCACCATCGGACGAGGCTTCATCTTGCCGAGTGACAACCCTAGACACACCCGCCAATTTCCCAAGAGTAACTACTGCAAACCCTTCAAACAAATATCAACCTTAAAACAAGTGATTAAAGTTGGAAATGGATTGAGGGGGGTGTTAGTAGTAATGTGCGAATTATAGGAAGGGTTTGAGGGGTGCTGCGTTTTCTATTGTAGGGTTATCAGTATCACAAGGTGATGATTAAATAAATAGGGTTTGGGATAGTGTAAGGAAAACTTATCAAAACTTTTATAATGCATTCTTGGGGTAAACAGCAGGTTCCACTTGACCACGGATTTGTGACCTAGCCTAGAGGCTAATAGGGCAGTATTTTATGACTGCAAGTTGCCTATATACCCACGTAGGGGAGACCGAGGTGAGTTGTGTCAGAGGAGAGTTGTGACATTGTCGATTTTTTGGAATCTAATAACTGTTAGTGAGCTCGCAACAGTGTGCGTTTGTTAGCTCGCAACTTGAACTAACAAACGCGCGCTATTACGACCTAGTTTTTAGTGAATAGATTCCAAAAAATCGACAATGTCACAACTCTCCTCTGTCACAACTTCCTCGGTCTCCCCTACTTCAAGACTTTGATGACAAGCCATTCCTAAATTAGTCGTTAATGGTTTGTAGGTAGATATTAATCTGAATATAATCGAATTATTTAAAAATAGAATCATCCATGACTCATAAGTTTGATGGTGTAATGGTTAGCACTCTGAACTCTGAATCCAGCGATCCGAGTTCAAATCACAGTGGAACCTGAATATTTTAGAGATGTTTTGTTATTAATTAGCCTCTTACATTATAATTACCTACGTATTTACAGTACCTATAAGTATCAATCGGAACGAAAACTTGACACATTGGCTTCGGCCCACATCACCTCATAATTGTATATAGCGACCCGCCCCGGCTTCGCACGGGTTACAGAAAACCTTAACAAATTGTACACCTAAACCTTCCTCAAGAATCACTCTATTGATAGGTGAAACCCGCATGAAAATCCGTTCAGTAGTTTTCGAGTTTATCGCGAACATACATACACACAAACAGACAGACGCGGTAGGGGACTTTGTTTTATAAGGTATAGTGATAGCTACGTCGCGTTTGCCTGTTTGTGTGTATGTATGTTCGCGTTTGTCTGTTTGTGTGTATGTATATACGCGTTAAACTGTGATATTAACCAACGCCGGTAGGTTATGGGAATATCGCAACAGTAATGCAGCTGCAGTCGAAATCCGAAGGTCACCTTTAGTCAAATCCCAACACAAGTTTTACCTTAAGTCAACATACAATATTTAAAGTCATTTAATTCCCTAGTTCGGACTTGACTACCTAGTAAATATTTTATTAAAGGGTGGCTGCACCATCATTCGTCTCGCGCGCAATATCGCGCGACGCCGTACAAATCGTTCTGCGACAACTTTTCTAAGGGTTACGTTGTAGATCCGTGGACAGAAAAGAAAACCCTTCCTATTTGCTTACAACAATATGCTATTTAATAGCAATAGTCTGAGCAAACCTTTTTATTCGCTAGAAAAATGCGCGATATGCAAAAATTTTAGGCGCATAATTAAATTTTGAATGAAAATATCGGGCGCCGCGGTTTTATAGTTGGTCAAACCAATTTGTCAGTCAGTAAGAACCAGGAAAGGAAACCTATACGCATCCTTTTCTTTTGGGTGCTAGTACTAGTGTAAGACAAAGATAGTATTCTCTCTGTCTATGATTGAAATGAGACAGTCCTTTGACAAACTATAGGAACTTTTTTTCCAACGTGGCAATGATAGTCTCATTCAGCCAATGAAACAAAAACTTTTGAATTTATTGTGTTAAGTACAGTGAAACCTAGATATTCATATTCATATTTTTATTGATAAAGATAATTAATTACACGTCAAGAATACAAATGTCAATCATAATTCATTAATTATAAATTAAAAATCAAAGTACATACAATGTAGACATCAGAAAAATGCAATAACTAATAGTTTAATATTAACAGTATTTCACAGCGATAAAAAATGCCAATAATAAATTTCACACTAAAATACCTACTGCAAACATGGACTTTACAATGTACATATTTACATTTTGTGCGTGGATCGATGACACTTTATCGAAAAATTCCTCGATGGTGTAACAAGCCATTTCTAATAATATTTTTTTTTTTAATTGTAATCTTAAGGGACCGGCAATTTTGTGTCAACTAACCAGGTTTTTCATTTAGGTCGTGCGATATTCTCTGTCTATGTTTGAAATGAGACAGTCCTTTGACAAACTATAAAAAAGGTACCAGTACCACCTTTAGAGCAACTGTATTAAACATTAAGTAGGTTTACAGCCGTATTCGAACAATGAGATACGTCAAATACCTACTAGATATTGAAACGATATGGATTGGATATATCAGTGTCAAACAAGTGTCAAAATTGACGTTTCTTCAAACAAAAACGTCACTTTTGACACTTGTTTGACATATATAATAATAATAAATAAATAATAATTAAATAATTTCTTTATTCAGACAAATACAGTCCACAATTGTTAATCACCCCTCCTCGCGTCGGTTTCCTCAATGCTGAGGGTCGTGACCATCTCGTCGAAATAGTTTTGTGTGGACCACTCGGCGCCACACACTTCTATCTGCTGCCTCGTGAAGAGCGTCGTGTACGGTGGTGTCAAGGGTGGTGCGAACCTGGTCAGTCCAACGTATCGGGCTTCTGCCCCTAGGTCTGTTTCCTTCCACTTTGCCAGTGACCACTAATTTTTCGAGATTATCGCTGCTTTTCCTGGCTATGTGTCCGAAGTACTCCAGAATCCTTCGCAGGCAGGTGGTAGAAAGCCTCGTCTGGATCTTGAGCTCCTGAAGAATCGATACGTTGGTGCGATGTGCTGTCCAGGGAATCCCCAGCAATCCTAATTGTTAATCAGCTACTTATAAACTAGGTTAATTGTACTTACATAGGTATACTAAAATTATACATTTATTTTATTTAACCCTTTACTGCATACGATGCCTTTTATGGCGGATATAATAATCAACTCTACTGACAGCTATTAAAGTACACTTTTAAAAACAACTTTACAAATTTTGTTTTTATGTGCAGTACAGGGTTAGTTTATATAATAAACATCCCCAATATGGGGGTTTATTAGTGCGGACATCCAGTGTCTTTGCAAAAGACTGTCTGGCCTATCCGCTAACATATTTAGAATGCTGTTGGAACTACCCTGGATTCTGCTTCTAATAGAAACAATCTTTTTGCGCATTACGGCGTGGAAGTCCTCTACGTGGGCGTCAGCGACCATTCCAGATGCGCTGCAGAATCTAGGGAGTCCCATCAGGACCCTAAATATGATAATATGTTACTCTTCGAAGGCCCCTAAAATATGTGACACGCTTTTATGGCTCTACAAATAAGATCGTGTCAGATATTTTTGCGACCTTCGTTGTGTAACATATTATTACATTACCTACAGCTACAGCTACACCTATACAGGTGACTGTACTATGTTAAAGACAAAATACGAAATGATAATCGCAACACATTTTAGAACATAAATATTTATAGGTATTTCATGAATAAATTAGACTTCATATGTTCTCTGACTTAAGTTATTTGAGCGGATCCATGGACTTTAAAGGATATTATAAAAATAAATTGTTGGTACGCCAAAAATTAAATTGAAAGATGAACTTAGTCTCCTCCATACATTTTTCTACCTACATATCTTGCACAAAATATTTAATTTGCCCTCTTAAAAAAAACATCCTATTTAATTAGCTTTCACCTACCTTTCCTATTTATTCAAAGTGATTCCAAGAGTTCTCATTCAATTCACTAGTGCTCATTCAAGTCTACCCCAGGAGATTTTATTAAAAAAAAACGTACGGAACCCAAATAACCTAAAAATAAAAAGCAGCAGCTAAAAAAATGGAACGTGGAACAAGCATGGTCATGTCCCAAGTCCATTTGTCGTGGCCCCGTAGATTGCGTTGGAAATGAAAAGTGGTTAGTTTTTAAAACTTTTCGCATCCCCCGCCGTAAATACTTGTCCGCTCGGGTGTCAACCTGACTGATTTGCTTCGCGGGGAATTCTTTTCGCGCGATCATTTGTTTTCTGTGTTTTGTTTTATTTTATTTATGCTGTGATAGTTCTACGTATATTTAGGTGTGAATAGGGTTACCAGACAGGAATTACCCTGACATGTCAGGAATTTTGGCCGTTTGGCTCACCCTCAGCACACCCCCCACCACAAGGTATAACTGTGCAATTTTCAAAACTACACGATTTATTTCCTGCAGATATTTTAATTTTCTTGAGCTAGTTCAGACGATGATGAAGACGCTAGGCGTACTTATGTTTTTGTGGTCTTATAGATACTTTTCTCAAAATATTATCTTTGATTATGGCGATAGTTACTCATGATAGCAATACTTAAAATAGATAATCAAATGTTACGGTCATAAAGTTTATATAGTTCGTTTTTTTTTTAGCATCTATCTATACATATAATAAAGCTGAAGAGGGTCGAAAGTCTGTACATGGAAGATATTTGAAAAAAAGTTGGCTGGGGATACTTAGAATCGATAACAGAACACGTTCCAAAAGTTTTTAGAATTTTTGTCTGTTTGTCTGTTTATCTGTTTATCTGTTTGTCTGTTTATTTGAACGCGCATCACGTTTAAACGGCTGAACGGATTTTGATGAAAACTTTACTAATCTGTCGAAAAAATCCCCGGCCAGGTTATAGGCTATAAAAATTCAACCCCTAAAAGGGGGGGTAGCCACAACACTCGATTGACTTAAGTTTGCCCCTGAATCTTATGGCGCTACTTAGGAAGGAGGGGCAAACTTTTTTCAAATATGTGCTACCACTATTGAGTACCCTGGTAAACTAACAGATGGAGCTGAATTTAATACGTTGTGACATGAATAAGCCACCGAGGAAAGATTTTGCCAAATTAACTCTAAGTTTAGAAGACACGGATATCAACAAAAATAATTGAATACTTATGCTGATTTAATAAATTAATAATATATCGAAAAATGTTCGCGCTCGCTTCGCTCGCGTTTTCAATAACTTTCTAAGTTATGGCGACTGCAGCAGCATTACTCTTTTGCAACGTTGCTGCTGCAGCACTGTCAATTTTCGTGATAAAATGATGTGACTGACTTCCATACTAAAAGTAAAAATGTACAACTGTTTAACTGTCTATCAAATTGGGTTTTTATATCGAAAAAATTTCGCGCTCGCTTCGCTCGCGTTTTCTATTACTTTCTAAGATATGGCGACTGCAGCAGCATTACTCTGTTGCAACGTTACTGCTGTAGCACTGTCAATTTTCGTGATAAAATGATGTGACTGATTTCCATACTAAAAGTAAAAATGTACAACTGTCTATCAAATTGCGTTTTTATATCGAAAAATTTTCGCGCTCGCTTCGCTCGCATTTTCAATAACTTTCTAAGATATGGCGACTGCAGCAGCATTACTCTGTTGCAACGTTATTGCTGTAGCACTGTCAATTTTCGTGATAAAATGATGTGACTGATTTCCATACTAAAAGTAAAAATGTACAACTGTCTATCAAATTGCGTTTTTATATCGAAAAATTTTCGCGCTCGCTTCGCTCGCGTTTTTAATCACTTTCTAATATATGGCGACTGCAGCAGCATTACTCTGTTGCAACGTTACTGCTGCAGCACTGACAATTTTCGTGATAAAATGATGTGACTGATTTCCATACTAAAAGTAAAAATGTACAACTGTCTATAAAATTGCGTTTTTATATCGAAAAATTTTCGCGATTTAAGAGCCTAGACTCTTGGGGCTTAATAAGGTTATTAGCCCCAAGAGTTTAGGATCTTAAATAGAACTAGGCTCGGGGGCTAAAGAGCTAAATAGGCTTTTTTTTAAGGGGGTTAATAAGGTTCTTAGCCCCAAGAGTCTAGGCTCTTAAATAGAACTAGGCTTGGGGGCTAAATAGCTGAATAGGCTTTTAGCCTTTTAGGCTTCAAGAGATGAGGCGAGCCCTAAAAAAGAGCTCCAAAGGCTCGAGTCTTTTGGATCACTGGATATACACCTACTAGGTACCTACTCTGTCGTTTAAATCACCTGTAAAATTTGAATAAGGGCGAAAAACTATTGACTTTGGAGTGTAGTTTTATTTAGTGGTACCTAATTGTAAAATATTTTATCTGGACTACAGTCCTCTAGCATATCCATCTGTCAACTTTACCTACTTCAAGTTCCGCCTCCAGGGGAGAGGGAGAGAAATTAGGATTAGAAATTAGCCGCTTACTGACACAGACCGAATTCCACGCGGGCGGAGCCGCGGGCACAGCTAGTTAGAAATAAGGTAAACAATCTTGATGTGTCTTTTAATTGAAAAACACGTTTTAAAAATAAGTCACGGCAAATATGTAACAATTATGAATCTAATACGATCATTTATATTCTTCTGCTTTCATAAGTAATAATAGTTATTGATTTTAAAAAGCGTTTTTCAATTAAAAGACTTGTCAAGATCGCTTACCTTCTCTCAAGTTCTTTCTAATGCTAAAAAAAACGAACTATAGTTATATTTGCAAATACTTTCATAAGTTTTTTAAAACCTTGGCCAGTCCACGGGAAACACATCAAAATAAAACATTTAACATTATGAGCTCTAAATAAATAATTATTTGCAATTGCAATAGAAATTGCAACTCATTTATGGCGATTTTAATAAGTAGTGATAATATCGCATTTTGATGATGCCATATGCTAAATTTAACTTTGTAATGTGAAAATTAATGAAGTGAATAATTAGGGGAAGGTTGCTATCATTGGACCAATTAATTCCGCTGCCTTATAGGTAATTTACACAATTCATGTAAGAAATTAAAACAAGTTTGATAATTTTGAACCACTGAAATATATTTATTCGTTACCTTACAGACAAATGAATACAGTTTAATAATCTAGGAGAAAAAAACCGGCCAAGTGCGAGTCGGACTCGCAAACGAAGGGTTTCGTACCATTATCTATAAAAACGGTCACCCATCCAAGTACTGACCCCGCCCGACGTTGCTTAACTTCGGTCAAAAATCACGTTTGTTGTATGGGAGCCCCACTTAAATCTTTATTTTATTCTGTTTTTAGTATTTGTTGTTATAGCGGCAACAGAAATACATCATCTGTGAAAATTTTAACTGTCTAGCTATCACGGTTCGTGAGATACAGCCTGGTGACAGACAGACGGACGGACGGACGGACGGACAGCGGAGTCTTAGTAATAGGGTCCCGTTTTACCCTTTGGGTACGGAACCCTAAAAACGTGAAAAGGATTTTTCGCACTGTTGCCTTGTTTGGACCAGGGTCACCTTGATTGGACCACGGAGTCACGATCAATGGACTTAGGATTTTTTTGCTGATGTCAAGGAGACTTATAGAAATTGTCATTTTTATTTCTTTTAATATATTTTTTATTTTTTATTAAGAGTAGGTATACCATCAGTCGAATAACAGAATACCATCTGTGCACCAACACAAAAAGTGGGACACTTCTTCAGATAAAGAAACTGTCTTAAGTTGCCATGATTGGACCAGTCCAATGATAGGACATACATGCGGACCATGCGGTCCATTGATAGCAACTAGGTATCAAATAACAAAAAAATAAAAACAAAAATAACGAAAATATAAATTTAATGATTAATAGATTTCTAACCATCATACGTCAATACACTCAAACAAATGCAAATATGATGATACTTCTTGCGTTTCTCTTTCGCGTAATTATTACATCGCCAACGCTCGAAACACACTTGCTCACGTCACTCGTCGCCGAAAAGCGCGGCGCGACTGAGGAAGCGGTGGGGCTGCTTGGATCGCTCAAGGACACTTTGTAGCTTGACTATCTCTGTCTAGCATGCGTAGGTTTTAAAATATTTAGATGGTCCATTCAAAGCGCCGGTCCAATGATAGCAACCTTCCCCTATGATTATAATGAATATAAAAGCTGTAATTTTGGATGTGCGAGCACGCGTGTCTGGCCTACCAAGTGCGATTAGGACTCGCGCCTTAGGGGTTCCATACAGGCGTATCCAGATTAGTAAATTTTTCGCCAATCTGATACAATTGCCTGATCGAATCAGGAGGTGCGGATGCAAATACCATTCATTTCTGATCAAATCAACCGATTTGATCAGTCCCATCTAGATACCACTTACAATCACACAATATTAAAGGGGACCACAGATTACCAGTTCGCCGGACGATATCAGTCTGCCAGTTAATAAATCGCAAAAGGTGACAGTTCCGAACAATGAACAACTGACAGGCTGATATGGTCCGGCGATCTGGTAATTCTGTGTGGGCCCCTTAATTAGGTACAATTTTTTTTTCCGACTCACGCTTGAAATGTTTTTATGATTTGCTAATATGTAGTGTATTTTTCTCTATTATCATACCGGGTATGAGGTTTGAGACTTCGCTGGTTCGGTCACCTACTCAGAATGGGAGAGGATCGGGCTGTCAAGAGGGCGTTCTTGGGACGACCGACTGGTAGCCGTCCGGTGGGTCGGCCCAGGTATCGCTGGGAAGACAGTGTGGCGGCGGATCTGCTTCAGCTTCGCGTCAGTAACTGGCAGAAAGTTGCGCAGGATCGGGACAGGTGGCACGCTCTCGTTTCGGAGGCCAAGATTCTCTTTGGATCGCTGAGCCAAAATAGTTAGTTAGTTAGTTAACTATAAATATAAAAAAATTAAATCCTCTCTCTGTTCAGTACAAGGGCAGCACTAAAAGTTTTTAGATAGATAAATCGAAAATCGGAATTTTGTTATCTGCATCTCTATCGCTCCTGCATAAGTATTAAAGTGATAGAGAGGCGGATAAAGACATTACAATTTTCGTTTTTCGCGGTAGACCCTCTGGCATACATTGTCAATCTAGCAATAGGGTTCCAACTGTCGCTTTTCAGTTATGGAACCCTGAAAAAAGCATGAATTAGCGAGGTCAACAACACTAGAAACACTGCGGTAAGTACAGATTATTGCATATTTCATTTGACTATTCATATGACTATGGATTTTTCAAATGGCCACCACTACCACTGCAGCACTGGAAACGCTGACGTTCGGACACTTTCCGATAATATCCCTAGCCCTGGTTGGGTACCTTTTGGTCTACTGTGTTATAATTGTGTTTTATAATTTTTAGGGATGTGGTCCATGTCCATGCTGCTTGTCGTTGTTTATGCAGCAATGTTCACCGCCAAGCAACTGGTCAGTAATTTGTACATTTGACTTTTTATTGACATGCTGTTCGAAGTGTCCCGTTTAGGTACAGTGCAGTACAATACACGTTGACGGGTATAGTTTGATTCATAAGAGCTGGAAGTGGCTGCGCTAGGCGTCGGCGACATTGGCAATCAATCGCGCTAATTGGGGCCTCCCAAAGTTGATGTCAATTCGCCCACATTTTGCCTAGCGCCGCCACTGAGACCCGTACGTCTACCATCAGTTTTGACATTGACATATACGCTCACGTCTACGTAACTTACTTTCTATGCATCTCGCTCGTACTCGCATATTAGTGCAAGCGAGATGTACAGAAAGTAAATTACGTAGACGTGAGCGTTATGTCAATGTCAAAACTGATGGTAGAGGCTCTGGCACGAAATGTACAGTGAGCTGAGAAATTATAAATTAATTCATTGATAAAGTCGCCATGCACTTTTACGGCTGATGTTACGTTGAAAGGTCATCATTTTCATATAAAATCCATGTCGGCTTTCGTCGATCTACCTATACGGCCTTATTTGCCCAAATTTTGCAAGCATTTCTTGCTTTAACATCGGAAACGAGAATGCCGCTGCCATATATATTATTCTGCACAAATACAGCCAAGTGTGATGCGGGCATCAATGGTTACTTTTATTTTTGTTCATTAGTAAGCTTTAACAATTAATTCATTAGTGCCTTTCAAGTCTGTTACCAGGATCTGTATTTTGTGTCAATTATTTACCAAATTTTTCTTGTAGGTAACTCTTGTTTGATATAAGTTAACTTTTATTTTTATAGATATACTACGTTGACTTTGAGCATCCAAACGTTACGTACTGGAATCCTAAATACTTGGAGTACGTGAAAATCACTGCCCAGAGATACAGCCGTCGAGACCCCATCCACTACGTAAACTTTCATTTAAAATCCTTAACTGTCTTTGGGAACGACATTGTAGTAAGTTGACTTTTATTTATATGTCTGAAATCGCTACGATATATAGTTACGTATGTACCTATTAGCCGGCATTATAGTAACGTAACCTTTACGTAACGTACGTACGTCTTCAGACGTTGTGAGTTCACGATCATGTGTTGTCAAATTTCATTTTCAATGTTGCGTTTCAAAAAGAGTTTTAATTTTATAATTACCTACTTTACAGATGAATGTTTATATGCACGAGTTTCTGAGCAATGAATACCGCCCCAGCATGTTCGTTATGCGTTTCAAGATTTGCGATTTTTTTTCCGAGACCAAATATGATGTGTTCAAGCCTTTCCTCGTGAAATTTTTTAACGCATCATCTTGTCCTTTTCCAAAGGTAAGGGATTATCCTGGTCCGATCAGTTCAATGAGGTACCTCTTTGGTCACATAACGGCCGGTCACGACATTGCGCGACTGGCTTCGGCTAAAGCGACGACCAGTGGTTGGAGCGAGACACAGCGATCGGACCTTTCATTCCCACCTATGGCCTTAACCGAAACCAGTCGCGCAATGTCGTGGCCAGGCCGTTAAATTAAGTGGCAAGCGTCCAGCGGTGCTTGAGGCGGGGCGTACAGCGTGGCGTCAACCGTCCGGGATTTTGCATTCGAACATGGGCGCCGCGCCGCACGCCCCGCTCGTGTATTAAGTGGTCGGTTCAGTCGATTACAACCGATATTTTAACAATTACTTATTTTTCAGGGAGAATATAATTTCTTGAACTACTCCATTGTGAATCTGCCGATGCTCTCGACGTTCCCTTTGCGGAAGGGCCGCTTATTCGGCAGTTTCGTGCGCGGCGACGAGCGAGTGTTGGAAGCATATCTTGATGCAGTTATCAAAAATAAGTTCCTATAAATTACGCCAAAGCGAGTCGGACACTACATCCAGTCTCGAATTTTCTCAATAAATACCTGTTTGGAATTTTTTTGGCATATAATATATAAGTATCTATACATTATATACATAGTATATATATATATATATATTATATATATATACATATATACATATAATAAAGCTGAAGACGGTCGAAAGTCTGTACATGGAAGATATTTGAAAAAAAGTTGGCTGGGGATACTTAGAATCGATAACAGAACACGTTCCAAAAGTTTTTAGAATTTTTGTCTGTTTGTCTGTTTATCTGTTTGTCTGTTTATTTGAACGCGCATCACGTGAAAACGGCTGAACGGATTTTGATGAAAACTTTACTAATCTGTCGAGAAAATCTCCGGCCAGGTTATAGGCTATAAAAATTCAACCCCTAAAAGGGGGGGTAGCCATAACACTCGATTGACTTAAGTTTGCCCCTGAATCTTATGGCGCTACTTAGGAAGGAGGGGCAAACTTTTTTTCAAATATGTATGTGCTACCACTATTGAGTACCCTGGTAAACTAACAGATGGAGCTGAATTTAATACGTTGTGACCATATGAATAAGCCACCGACGAAAGATTTTGCCAAATTAACTCTAAGTTTAGAAGACACGGATATCAACAAAAATAATTGAATAATTATGTTGATTTAATAAATTAATAATATATCGAAAAATGTTCGCGCTCGCTTCGCTCGCGTTTTCAATAACTTTCTAAGATATGGCGACTGCAGCAGCATTACTCTGTTGCAACGTTGCTGCTGCAGCACTGTCAATTTTCGTGATAAAATGATGTGACTGACTTCCATAGTAAAAGTAAAAATGTACAACTGTCTAACTGCCTATCAAATTGGGTTTTTATATCGAAAAATTTTCGCGCTCGCTTCGCTCGCCTTTTCTATTACTTTCTAAGATATGGCGACTGCAGCAGCATTACTCTGTGGTAACGTTACTGCTGTCGCACTGTCAATTTTCGTGATAAAATGATGTGACTGATTTCCATACTAAAAGTAAAAATGTACAACTGTCTATCAAATTGCGTTTTTATATCGAAAAATTTTCGCGCTCGCTTCGCTCGCATTTTCAATAACTTTCTAAGATATAGCGACTGCAGCAGCATTACTCTGTTGCAACGTTGCTGCTGCAGCACTGTCAATTTTCGTGATAAAATTATGTGACTGATTTCCATACTAAAAGTAAAAATGTACAACTGTCTATAAAATTGCGTTTTTATATCGAAAAATTTTCGCGCTTGCTTCGCTCGCGTTTTCAATGACATTCTAAGATGTGATAAAGGTGACATTCGGGTGGCGACTGCAGCAGCATTAGGTACTCTGTTGCAACGTTACTGCTGCGGCACTGTCAATTGTCGTGATAAAATGTGACGTCCCACGGTCAAAGGTACCTTATGGCGGGTATGGAGTTATGCATACCCCAGTAATATACAATAAATAAGCTATCGATAACACAAAAGATCAACCTTCTAGGTTGCGTAGTTACAGAGATATGATTTTTTGAAAATAATGTTGTGGAATGAGCAACTTTACGATAGAGAAGTTTTAAGTTTAGCCGCCTAAAAAACTATGTTCCTGAAGTAAGTTACATAGTTGACTACAAATAATAATACCTTATATATCTGAGATTAAAAAAATATAGCGACTTGTTCTGTAATGCAAATAGAAACTTTTGATATCGACTGATTTATGTGTATACTAACCAATCTCTTGAAAATAAAGTTTTATTTCATTTTCACGATTGATTGCAATGAGCTCTCAAGATTTAAATTTTATCTATTAGAAAACGACACTGACAGACAGTTTAAGCAAAAAACAATACCGATTTAGAGGTGAAAATGTATTTTCTGACTTTTTCATATAAAATCACAAAATTGAATATTTTTACTTTTAATGTGACACACAATCAATTTTTCTGAGCACATATGAAAGAAATTCTGTCATTCAAATGAAATAAATCCTAAAACCCCAACTAAATACTATATTTAACCCCTTATGCCACTTTAAACTTACACACAGTTTAACAGTATTTGCTCCATACATTTACGAAAAGGTACCTTATGGAAATAAATCTAATAATACATCACTACAAAATATCAATCATATTACAGTTTATCTTTTATGAATAGAAAATATTAATTTACATTAAACTGCCCCAAATTTAATTAGTTCTTCGTCATAATAATCTTAAAAAAGACCAATAATTTGTATGTAATGAAAAGGTACCTTGTGATTAAGTTACATGATGAGGCATGATGATGATGGAACAGTTAGGATAAACTAATAATATTTTGGTAATGGCAAAGACATATGTTTTTGGTAATGGTATAAATTGTCTATTTCTTATCAATAATATATTTCGGTTGCTATTGAAGATAAGCGGCATTGAGGTTCAATGACCT
This sequence comes from Cydia splendana, assembly GCF_910591565.1. Classification (NCBI taxonomy): domain Eukaryota; kingdom Metazoa; phylum Arthropoda; class Insecta; order Lepidoptera; family Tortricidae; genus Cydia; species Cydia splendana. The sequence goes on along the minus strand of NC_085964.1, from coordinate 20,010,244 downwards.
CAGATATTCCATAAGGTAATGTGTCGGGTATTGGCATTTTTCAGCAAACCAATGGCTGATTTACTGCATGCGACCAAACCAAATGAAGATTATTCTAGTTAAGAAAGACTTGACGAGAGTAACTTTGGTATAATAGCAGGCTACTTGGATTTGTGATGTCGGTCTATGTACGGTTATAATATTTGCGAGGTGCCCCAACCAGAACTGAAATTATCAAATTAGTTTTGCAGAATGCTAATACAGTTCTCTACCAAACTTCTTTTCCCGTATTGACTAGTTTTTTTGGGAATTTTCAATCTTTTTTCCATAAGGTACCTTTTCTACTAAACTCTGAGACGACATTACTAGGCTTATAACTAACTTATAACAAAAATAAAAACAGGTAAACAAACGTTACGCATTAAGGTTTCAGATCACACAATAAAAAAAAATTGAGCATTTTTTCACCTCTTTACAAAACATTTCATATCTCCGAAACTAGAAACCCTCATAAGGTACCTTTTCCCGTGGAACGTCACAAATGATGTGATTAATTTCCATTCTCAGCTGTAATGCGGCAATGAACGTCACTCAATTTACCAAAAAAATTCAATGTAATCTTGATGACCCTAGGGAGAGGGGGCACCATGGTCTAGAAATGGGCATCAAAATATCTTAATCCGGCACTGGTCGTTTGCGGAGTCAAATGATTTGGGACTCGCATTTTATACTCATTACCATGCATTCCCGAAAACAATCGAATCATTCCCGAAAGTCTCGCAACGCATTGAGGTTACAAGGGGCACGTGTCTTCCTCAGGAGCCTCAGGAGTCTGAAGAAGACCACGGTGAGTGGCGGTCTAGCCACAGGCAGGCCGCTTCACTTTCGCTCGCGCGCGTATACCTTACGGCTTACTGTATCGTCCGATATATACCTACTACCTACTCTGTCGTTTAAATCACGTGTAAAATTTGAATAAGGGCGAAAAAACTATTGACTTTGGAGTGTAGTTTTATTTAGTGGTACCTAATTGTAAAATATTTTATCTGGACTACAGTCCTCTAGAATATCCATCTGTCAACTTTACCTACTTCAAGTTCCGCCTCCAGGGGAGAGGGAGAGAAATTAGGATTAGAAATTAGCCGCTTACTGACATAGACCGAATTCCACGCGGGCGGAGCCGCGGGCACAGCTAGTACCCTATAAATGGTTAAAGTGGGTTGGGGCAACACTACATATACCTACGTACTTTCTTGAATTTTCTTAGTAAATACCTACTTATAAGGTATAATTTGTATAAATAAATATTGTTAGGTTTATTTTTATGATGAAATTTACTTACATTTCAATATTCAATAATTAAAATAAACTATTACGATAGTTAAATACCTATGCAAATAAAAATAACATTGAAAATCTGTAGACCAGGGGAAAATCATTTAAGTCGCGTGCACTTGGGCTAAGAAAATAAATGACGTACATATTTACTTGATCACGTTTTATAAATTTGATGCAGAAATACCTAATATCGGTTCCCTGGTGTAACAGTTAACGCTCTGGACTTTGAATCCAGCGATCCGAGTTTAAATCTCGGTGGGACCTGATTTTTTTATTCTATTTTGATCCTGATTTTATCCTAGATGATGATTGAGGATATCCTAGCACTAGCACACCGGTAAGTATATGAAAGTAATTTTAAGTTACGGGTAGATATATGACAGATGTAGAACTTTCCTGACAAAAACGTGTGATTGAGACCCGCGTCTTTAGTGTTCAAACACAGAACATTAATACAAGTGTCTAAATGCGTAAATTCAAAGAAGCGGAGAGTCCGACAGTAGCTTCTTGCAGCTTCCACAAGAAAATTAACGGCGAAGTGCTCGCAGAGCTCGGCCTTCGGCCTTCACATTTAGACACTAACTATTGTTCTGTGTTTGACCAGTTTTGTGGGTAGGTTCGATAATTATCAGTAAGTAAACGGCGTTCTGGGTGCCATGCTGCGGTATATCACCTTGACATCCCCCCCCCCCCCTCGGGTGGGGGAGGCTTGTCAAAAAATCATGAAATTCGTGCAAATTTATAGAGGACCCGTTATAATAAGTACATTTTTTTTGCCTGCGCACCTAACAATTTCTAATGGACATTTCTATGTTCTTTCGTTCCAAAAACAACGAAAAATCAGGTGAGACACAAGAAGTTTGAGCGAATATATAATTTAAAAAAAATGTGTCTTATTAAGTAAATAGGTACCTACTACAAATTCTCCATTCTAAAAACTTTTAGGGTTGCCTTCATAGGTACATACTTAACATTTTATCAGAATCTAAAATAGGTCAGCTTTTACCATGCAGTCATAAATTTTATAGATAAACCTGTAATATGGTCTCGATTTATGATTTGCAAATAATTGTACACGTGTAACCTTGGGCAGTAGATGCGATACAGATTATAGTAAAACATGAATGATACAGATTATAATAAAACATTAATTACCTATTAAACTTAAATTATGCCTATTTTAATGATTATGTGCAAGCAGGCGTAACAAAACTGTATATCTATCTGCTTTCAAAAAATGGCCATGATCGATTCGGACTCGTGCCTTATGGGTTCCATACATCACACAATATTTAACATAAGAAATACCATAAAGAGAGAAAATAACATAAAGAGGAAAGAGAAAAAGATAGGAAAGAAAAGGTGCCACTACATGGCCTCATTTCAGCATCATGCTCGCGACTCCCAGCGTTCATCTGCCGATGAGACCGTTATCACGATAGGGTTGTTGACACATGTTGAATTGTATAACTAAATATAGTATAATAGATAGAAAATGAGCAATTTATTACAATAAATTGGAAACTTAAAACATATATAAGAATAATAAAAAAGTACAAGACCGCAAAGTTTAAAAAAAAATTTTTTTTATTAAAAAATCAAATAGGAAAAAAAATAATGGTATCATTCGATTCCTTACATTTTATTAAAAAAAAATATTGTGTAGCAACAATATACATAAACGCAATATATCACCGACAAAATCGCAATTTCATTGTTTTCCATACATCGAAACGTCCTCAAACGTTACATGGTGACGTCACGATGTATTGCCATTTTGTTAGAAGCGTTTCGTCAGTAAAGTGCGGGTGCCAGACTTTGACCATCATTTGTGACTTTTGTATTGCTTTAAGACAATGGGTCCCATACAGACATTTGATCCTCAAAACAAACCTGATCGATTGATACCATTCATAAAAAAATGACAAATACCCTATTATAGTTCGTTTTTTTTAGCATTAGAAAAAGACTACGCGATCTTGACGTGTCTTTTAATTGAAAAACGCTTTTTAATAACACAAAAATGTAAATAATCGTAAATGATTCATAAATAAATACACATCGGTAACTCGTGGCATTTAGAGCACTTAAAAGATTAGTTTAATTAATTTCCTTTTTTTAGTGGTTTCTTTCTCTCGACTCGTATAGGAACTAGGAAGAAGATTGTCACATCACTAGTCTGTGCCTGCTACCTAAATACCACGAGTTACCTATGTGTGCTGAAACATACCTGAAACAGAACCTGAATACAGGTATAGTACTTATGGAACCCAAAAAGCATGGATTAGTGCGGTCACGCTCACTAACACTAGAAACAGTTCGATAGGTACAGATTATTTCTGATTTCTAGCGTCCGGCGTAGCCGTAACCAAATTTCACACAGTGGGAAATAGAGTCACCTAAGTATGTTTATGATTAAACGAATAACGATTAAATACTTCCCATAAGCCCATAACTATCTTTAGTGTTGCATATGGTAAGAAAATATTATATTTAATAACATAATGAAAGGCATCAAAACTCGAGTGTGGGTTTATGAAACGAACGAAGTGAGTTTTATAATATTTCGCTCAAACACAAAAGCCAAGCGTGTTATTAGCATCAATGGTTACTTTTATTTTTGTGGCTTCAACAAATGTATGCCCTTTTATTTTGTATGTTAATTGTACTTATGCCCTTTAGAGTAGGCATTAGTGTCTTCTACGTCTGTTACCAGGATCTGCAATTATTGTAATTTTTTTCTTGCAACTTAGGTATCTACCATTTTTTTTTCTTTTAGATATACTACGTTGACTTTGAGCATCCAAACGTTACGTACTGGAATCCTAAATACTTAGAGTACGTGAAAATTACTGCCCAGAGATACAGCCGTCGAGACCCCATCCACTACGCAAACTTTCATTTAAAAACCTTAACTGTCTTTGGGAACGACATTGTAGTAAGTTGACTTTTATTTCATCATCATCATTAACTTAAGAGTTATTCTCTTGTCGGTGGAGTATCTTCCAGCTTTCCCTATCCTGCGCCAGTTCTTTTACTTTTTGATACGACACGACCCCCACTTTTTCTTTCACTTGCTCCAAAAAGCTGCGTCTGGGTTTTCCTCTTCCCCGCTTGTGTCCTATCCGCGCCTCCAGGATAGTTTTAAAGTGTTCGTGTGACTTTTATTTATTTGTCTGCAATCGTTACGGTATACATGGTGGTCCAACTCCAAACCTTGACGTATAAATATTTTTAGATTCCTCACGTCTTTGGATATCAGAATCGTCTTTTGTTGATCCTAACGTTAAACAAACAGGAATTACCACGAGAATTCAACATTGTGGCATATGATTGACCAAGCATCATTTTGCTTACTTATTCATTATCTTAACTGGACCCACGTCGCGGCGGGGTATTATCTACAAAGGGTTCATTTTTACCTGCTGTAATACCTACTGTTATTTTATGGGGTCACTTCCCCATCGCTATTTCGTGTTACCACAAACAATTATTAGTAGGCATAAAAGCAAAGCAACGCTTCAACCCGGAATTTCTTAACAAAAGTTAAAAATTTCATAACTCGAAAACTACGAAAGGGATAACATAGGTACATGGGGTCGTATATTCTGATAGCTCACGACGTGAGGAATTAAAAAAAAATTTTAGGACGTCAAGATTTGGACGACTCTCTATAGTTAGGTGTGTTTAGCCGGCAGTATAGTGATCCGAACGTAACCTTTACGTCAACATCTTCAGACGTTGTGGGTTAACGATCATGTTGTCAAATTTCATTTTCAATGTTGCGTTTCAACAAGAGTTTTTATGATTACCTACTTTACAGATGAATATCAAGGTGTACGAGTTTTTGAGCAATGACTACCGCCCCAGCATGTTCGTTATGCGTTTCAAGATATGCGATTTTTTTTCCGAGACCAAATATGATGTGTTCAAGCCTTTCTTCGTGAAATTTTTTAACGCATCATCTTGTCCTTTTTCCAAAGGTAAGGGATTATCCTGGTCCGATCAGTTCAATGAGGTACCTCTTTGGTCACATAACGGCCGGTCACGACATTGCGCGACTGGCTTCGGCTAAAGCGACGACCAGTGGTTGGAGCGAGACACAGCGATCGGACCTTTCGTTCCCACCTATGGCCTTAACCGAAACCAGTCGCGCAATGTCGTGGCCAGGCCGTTAAATTAAGTGGCAAGCGTCCAGCGGTGCTTGAGGCGGGGCGTACAGCGTGGCGTCAACCGTCCGGGATTTTGCATTCGAACATGGGCGCCGCGCCGCACGCCCCGCTCGTGTAAGAACACCAGGATAATCCCTTACCTTTGGAAAAGGACAAGATGAGGCGTTAAAAAATTTCGTGTTGAAAGGCTTAATTTAAGCCTTATTATCCTGGTATTCCTGGTCCGATCAGTTCGAAGAGGTACCTCTTTATAATTATCATGTCATAAAATGTATTAGCCACTTACGCTACATGCTCCGGAGAGACTAGCCCCCTTCTTCATAAACGTTTACTAAAGTTGACAAGCCGATAATAATCGTTTGTCCCTTTCTATCATATCATACGTCGGAAAGGGACAAACGAATAATCGTTTATAATAATAATATCGGCTTGTCAACTTTAGTAAACGTTTATGAATAAGGGGCTTAGTCTCCATTTTTAAGCAAGGAAATATGCATTCCTAATCCTACCGAACGTTCGCTCCACATAACGGCCTGGGCTATAACCGCAAAAATCGAAGTTCAAAAATTGCGGGCATTTTTGTCTGTGTCAGTCTAATTACGCCTTCATTGGAGTAAAAGAGAAAGATCCCCACAATTTGCGAATTTCGGTGGCTCCTCTGGTCACGACATTGCGCGACTGGTTTAGCCGAAGCCGTCGCACATTGTCGTGGCCAGGCCGTTAGCGGCAAGCGTCCAGCGGTGCTTGAGGTGGGGCGTAGGTACAGCGTGGCGTCAACCGTCCGGGATTTTGCATTCGTTTAACATGGGCACCGAGTTGTATAACGGTTCAGTCGATTACAACCGATATTTTAACAATTACGTATGTTTCAGGGACAATATAATTTCGTGAACTTCTCCATTCCGAATCTGCCGATGCTCTCGACGTTCCCTCTGCAGAAGGGCCGCTTATTCGGCAGTTTCGTGCACGGCAACGAGCGGGTGGCGGAAGCATACCTTGATGCAGTTATCAAAAATAAGTTCCTATAAATTACGCCAAAGCGAGTCGGACACTACATCCATTCTTGAATTTTCTCAATAAATACCTGGTTTGGACATTTTTTGGCGTATAGGTAATAAGAATTGAATCCTCTAGAATACCTCGACGTGTCTTGCTGAGTGCAGTTGCGTATGCTAAAAGGAACGTTGGAATACTGATATTGCTGAGCTTTAAAGACTGTGTTAAGCGAGACATGGCAGTGTTTGAAATCGACCACTATGCCTGGGAAGCCTTAGCTGAAGACCGTGATGGATGGCGCAAGCGTGTTGTGGAGTGGAGAAGGATATGCGACCAAGCCTGGTTTAATGCTAAAGCATCTAAAGATAGCAGAAGGTGTCGCAGAAAGCAAACCGGGACTGGAACCTCAGGTGGCATGAGCTTTATCTGCCAAAAATGTGGGAGGTCGTGCCGCTCACGCATCGGCCTCCACAGTCACCAAACCCGTTGTCTAAACAGCAATGCATAAATCTTCTGCAATAGACGGAAAGGCCTGTGATGATAGTTCTAGATAATATTTAGGTGTGAATAGGGTTACCAGACCATCAGGAATTTTCCTGAGATGTCAGAATTTTGGCCGTTTGTCAGGAATGCGGCCGGATTACGAAAATGTCCAGCAATCCGAGTTCAAATCTCGGTGGAACCTGACTTTTGTTACTCCTAGAAGTAATTTTTTGAAATTAGTACCTACTTAACTTTGTTACTGGTAGTACAATTTATTCGAAGTAATATTTCCGCGATGCTAATTAAGAATACAATAACACTAAAAATACAGGTTTCACCGAGATTTGAACTCGGATCGCTGGATTCAAAGTCCAGAGTGCTAACCATTACACCATGAAACCGTCTGTTAAAATCACCAAAATTTAAAGTAACTTGAGTAAAGTATCGGAGTTAAGGGGCGGGGAATGGTAATTTTTTGCCTATATTCTTAAATAACTTCTAAATTATTTATTATAAAATTATAAAAAAAACATATTTGAGACCCTTAAAATAAGCCCTTTCATTTAATATGTAACGCGATATGGTTTGCAAAACTTTGTTTTTTAATTTTCTTATTTTGCCTCCAAAAGTGCCCCCTATATTTAAAATTCATTTGTTTTCATTACATGTCCGTCTTTGGGTCACAGATTTGCACATGTGTACCAAATTTCAACTTAATTGGTCCAGTAGTTTTGGAGAAAATAGGCTGTGACAGACGGACAGACAGACGCACGAGTGATCCTATAAGGGTTCCGTTTTTTCCTTTTGAGGTACGGAACCCTAAAAATGTAGTCTGATAAAGTACAAGTACAGGATATGTGTAATACAAAATTACCATTTTTAGCAGTCCAAACTTTACGAAATTTACAAATGTTTACGAGTGTTTTACGGGCGTTTACCTAAACGTCCATCAGAAAAAAAATCATTACTAATTTAGTGAGTCTGTTTTCAAAAAAATGATCTGAAAAAGTACAAGATAAGAAGACGTGCTAATAGAAACCAGTACTTGTTATTTCTATTATGTAGCAAAAAGTGTAGAATTTCTTCGTCAAAATCTATCAGTTTTACATTTTTGCGACTAAAATCGTACACGGCCTCTTAAGACGATTTCCAGCTTGCTGGGAATTAATTCCTGGAAAAAATCTAATTTGATTAGCCTAGTAGTATGTCTATAGTTTATGATGTTTTGAGAGGATAATAAGAATTATAAATATTATAGTTAGGAAGCGGTGGTTGCCGAGTGGATATGACGCCCGACTTTCAATCCGGAGGTCGCGGGTTCAAATCCTGGCTCGTACCAATGAGTTTTTCGGAACTTATGTACGAAATATCATTTGATATTTACCTCTAGCTTATCGGTGAAGGAAAACATAGTGAGGAAACCTGCATACATCTGCGAAAAAATTCAAAAGGTGTATGTGAAGTCCCCAATCCGCATTGGGCTAGCGTGGGGACTATAGCCCAAGCCCTCTCGCGCATGAGAGGAGGCCTGTGCCCAGCAGTGGGACGTATAATAGGCTGAATTATTATTATTATTATACTTATAACAACAGACAATTTGTCTATAAGACGACACGATTGAACTTGAGTATGTGCCAAATTCACAATATTATGTGTGTCACGCTAATGCAACGTATCCGGGTGAAAGTATTTTCAGCCGCGCCAAAAGAGATGCTTCTATTTCGCGCGTCGGTCAGCCGGTTCCATGGTGTAATGGTTAGCACTCTGGACTCTGAATCCAGCGATCCGAGTTCAAATCTCGGTGGAACCTGTTATTTTGTTAAGTGATTAATATTTCACATTCATATCGATTTAAATATCTAAATATTATTACATATATATGGAGGAGATGAACGTACGTACGATGAAATAAAATACATGATTGTGGTTATATATATATTTTTTTTGTTGTCTAGTCTGAGTAGCGCTTTATACTTAGGGGTTGTGCACAAATCACGCGAGGTGTTTTCGGCTACTTTTGACCCCCCCTCCCCCTTGGTGATATTTGGTGAGGTTTTTCGCAACCTCCCTCCCCACACAACCTCACGTGTATTTTTTTGAAAATTTTTGTTCGACCTAATTTTAAGATAAATAGTATTGTACATAGAAAATCTTGTTTATTTTTCTATTTTCGTTAAATAGACTCGCTATTGAAGTACAGAGTGAAGATTTATTTAACGAAACCGAGAATAAATATCTACTCATGTGGTAGGATTTTTTTCTTAGTTTCGTTGACTGTAGAAAAATACACGTGAGGTTTCCTTATATCCCCCCTCCCCCAACGTGATCTATCGTGATTTTTTCGTGACCCCCCTCCCCCTATCGAACCTCGCGTGATTTGTGCACAAGCCCTTAGATGTTCCATAATAATTAATGGTCCGAGTTCCACGCTCTTGATTTGTACGAGAGAAAAAGATAGAACTGCCCAATAGGGGATATTACTGCAATGTTCTGCCGTCAGAGTGCAGCACTACCGACTCAGTAAATTCATAGACTAACTTATACATAAGGGGTCATCCATTAATTACGTCACACGTTTAGGGGGAGGGAGGGGGTCAAGAAAATGTGACATATTGTGACATGGGGGAGGGGGGAGACACAAACTTTGTGACGTCACTTTAACTTCATCAGTAACCGAAATTTTTTTTTTAATTATTTTATTCGCTGTTCATTTAAATAACAAGTTTTTAAAATGATAATCGTTTTTATTCTTTTAATTTTCTTTCCTAAGCAGTTTTGGGTTATAAAATTCATAATATTTATATCGTCAAAAATATTTTGATAAAATATTAATAATACTTAGGTACTTACTTAATTCGATTTGGCGATTTCGTAGAAAAAATGTGACGTCACACTAGGGGGGAGGGGTTTGCCAAATGTGACCAAATGTGACAAGGGGGGGGGGAGGGGTCAAAAAACCTAGAAATTCGTGTGACGTAATTAATGGATGACCCCTAATGTGCCTTAAATTGTTTTTTGACAAGTTTTCACAGACAATAAAATATAGACAATAATAAGGACAATAATAAACGCGAAAATCGAAATTTAGTTATCTGCCTCTTTATCGCTCGAATATGCAAGAGTGATAGAGAGATTACATAACGAAATTTCGATTTTCTTGTTTCGCGGTAGGCCAGGTGATTGACTTGACGTGTGATGTGTCAATGTGGTTTGTTTACTGTATGTGCCACAAAGGTGCCATCTACGCAGAGCTATGCCTAATATTCCCTTTTAAAATTCTAGGCGTGTTAAAAAATTATTAACTACTTAATTACATCTAATTCAGAAAAACCAGTAAAAACTAATTACCTGACCGCCCTAACCACTTCGCTGGCCCAATTATTACAGCGTTCTATGTTACATTTTCAAGATAGTTGAAGATCGACTTATGTCACTAACACAATTTTCTAATTTCAGTTTGATAAAAGTGAAACATAGAATCCTGTTATATTGGGTCAGCGACTTCTCTGATCTCAGTTAATACTTAAGTAAGGTGGTGGAACTGGTGCTCGACGCGGTCCCAGTACATGTCATCTTGAAACATAAGTAATTGCCAATAGAGGTGACAGCAGGGTGTCATCTATTGGGCATTAGCATGTCGAGCACTAGTACCACCACCTTACTTATCTTCCTATCTAATCGTGGGTGCGGTAGAGTAGGTACCTAGAATACATTAAAAAAAATCCTTTAATTTCTTCAAATGCAAAAAATCCCAGTAAAATGTAGTTGTAAGTACCTATAATTAAACTGAATTTATCATTCGATCTTAAAGAATATTTGGGATTGGAACTGTTCCAATTTCAGCGAGTTCGAGGAAATCATGGTAGCATTATTTTTACAAAAGATTTGTTATTGGAATTCATATAAAATACTAGCTGTGCCCGCGGCTCCGCCCGCGTGGAATTCGGTCTGTGTCAGTAAGCGGCTAATTTCTAATCCTAATTTCTCTCCCTCTCCCCTGGAGGCGGAAGTTGAAGTAAAGTTGACAGATGGATATGCTGGAGGACTGTAGTCCAGATAAAATATTTTACAGTTAGGTACCACTAAATAAAACTACACTCCAAAATCAATAGTATTTTTCGCCCTTATTAAAATTTTACACGTGATTTTAACGACAGAGTAAGTAGTAGGTGTATATTGGACGATACAGTAACGTATAGGCGCGCGAGCGAAAGCGAAGCGGCCTGCCTGGCTAGAGCGCCACTCACCGTGGTCTTCATCAGACTCCTGAGGAAGACCGCGTGCCGTTTGTAACCTCAATGCGTTGCGAGACTTTCGCGAATTATTCGATTTTTTCGGGAAGGCATGGAAATGCGTATAAAATGCGAGTTCCAAATCGTTTGACTCCGCAAACGACCAGTGCCGGATTAAGATATTTTGATGCCCTAAGCATTTCTAGACCATGGTGCCCCCTCTCCCTAGGGTCATCAAGATTACATTGAAGTTTTTTGGTAAATTGAGTGACGTTCATTGCCGCATTCATTACAGCTGAGAATGGAAATCAGTCACATCATTTTATCACGAAAATTGACAGTGCCGCAGCAGTAACGTTGCAACAGAGTACCTAATGCTGCAACAGTCGCCATATCTTAGAATGTTATTGAAAATTCGAGCGAAGCGAGCGCCAAAATTTTTCGATATAAAAACGCAATTTGATAGACAGTTATACATTTTTACTTTTAGTATGGAAATCAGTCACATAATTTTATCACGAAAATTGACAGTGCTGCAGGAGTAACGTAGCAACAGAGTAATGCTGCTGCAGTCGCCACCCGAATGTCACCTTTGTCATATCTTAGAAAGTAATTGTAAACGCGAGCGAAGCGAGCTCGAAAATTTTTCGATAAAAAACACGCCATTTGATAGAAAGTTGTACATTTTTACTTTTAGTATGGAAATCAGTTACATCATTTTATCACGAAAATTGACAGTGCTGCAGCAGTAACGTTGTAAAAGAGTAATGCTGCTGCAGTCGCCACCCGAATGTGACCTTTATCATATGTTAGAAAGTTATTAAAACGCGAGCGAAGCGAGCGCGAAAATTTTTCGCTATATAAAACACAATTTGATAGACAGTTGTATACATTTTTACTTTTAGTCCCAACCAGGCGCGAATCCAGGATTTCATACAGAGAAGGGATGGGACAGTTTTTTATCAGCCTAGCTTCGCATAGGGCTCGATATTTAAGGGTTTCAGCGAGGTTGTTTGATGCAAGAGAGGTGTCAAGATGGAAGAAAGCAGAGCTTGGAATTGACCAAGTGAATTGAATTGGTGAAGTGTGAGCAAGGCAGAAGGCCCAGCTGCGAAAGAGGAAAGCTTGGATTTGGATCCACGCCCAAGTGTAATTAAGGCAGAAGATCAACTTTGCCGTAAGGCAGAAGGCCTCGCATAAGACCTAACGCCGAACTGCAAATGAGTGGCTTGAAATCGAATCTATGCATGTAATCACGTCTCTTCTACTGCTCGCTCTTTGGCTTCACTCGAAAGCGCTACTTGATAGGATGCTTTTAGTTTTCGGCTTTCACGGGGCCCCTTATAACACTTTGACAGTTAGGTCTCAGGATCGCGGCTAAGGAGCAACTCGGCTTGGCCGACAAATCTGGCGTGCAAGAGAGCAAAATTCGCTATATAATCCGTAACCTATGTCGAAAAAATCGGCTGGCCGCAAGCCTGAAAGCAAGATATTTTTCCATGACTTTAAGGGCCTCCGCGTAAGGTCAAATCAAAAGCCTACGTTGGAGATGTTCTTACGTACCCTCACTCTCTTACTTGATCCCTACGACCCTTCGTTATTAGATGGGTAGGTACTTGTACACGTATAAAAGTTTCATGTAGGTACCTACTCCACGACGACTGCAATGCTGATGCAGCCTGCGCGTTTTTTTGCCTACGGTTTTGGTGCCCCCTAGACGTGGTGCCCTAACCAAGTGCTTATTTTGCTTAAAAGGGTTAATCCGGCACTGCAAATGACAGAGGTCAATGTTTTTTTTTTTCAAAGTACCCACCTTCGTGGCCATTATTAAGTGCTGTATACGTATGAATATGGATGCGATATAATTAGATTAGGTATAATTCATGACGGAGAAAATTAATAATTTTAAATAATTATGCAATTATACGCGTGTTGATATGTGTGTTTATTTTACCACTACGTAACTATGTAAACTCATTTTTAGTTTTCTTGATTACTTAATGTTTACTCAGTTCCCCAAAAGATGGCACAAAAATGTAGTCTGATAAAGTACAAGTACAGGATATGTGTAATACAAAATTACCATTTTTAGCAGTCCAAACTTTACGAAATTTACAAATGTTTACGAGTGTTTTACGGGCGTTTACCTAAACGTCCATCAGAAAAAAAATCATTACTAATTTAGTGAGTCTGTTTTCAAAAAAATGATCTGAAAAAGTACAAGATAAGAAGACGTGCTAATAGAAACCAGTACTTGTTATTTCTATTATGTAGCAAAAAGTGTAGAATTTCTTCGTCAAAATCTATCAGTTTTACATTTTTGCGACTAAAATCGTACACGGCCTCTTAAGACGATTTCCAGCTTGCTGGGAATTAATTCCTGGAAAAAATCTAATTTGATTAGCCTAGTAGTATGTCTATAGTTTATGATGTTTTGAGAGGATAATAAGAATTATAAATATTATAGTTAGGAAGCGGTGGTTGCCGAGTGGATATGACGCCCGACTTTCAATCCGGAGGTCGCGGGTTCAAATCCTGGCTCGTACCAATGAGTTTTTCGGAACTTATGTACGAAATATCATTTGATATTTACCTCTAGCTTATCGGTGAAGGAAAACATAGTGAGGAAACCTGCATACATCTGCGAAAAAATTCAAAAGGTGTATGTGAAGTCCCCAATCCGCATTGGGCTAGCGTGGGGACTATAGCCCAAGCCCTCTCGCGCATGAGAGGAGGCCTGTGCCCAGCAGTGGGACGTATAATAGGCTGAATTATTATTATTATTATACTTATAACAACAGACAATTTGTCTATAAGACGACACGATTGAACTTGAGTATGTGCCAAATTCACAATATTATGTGTGTCACGCTAATGCAACGTATCCGGGTGAAAGTATTTTCAGCCGCGCCAAAAGAGATGCTTCTATTTCGCGCGTCGGTCAGCCGGTTCCATGGTGTAATGGTTAGCACTCTGGACTCTGAATCCAGCGATCCGAGTTCAAATCTCGGTGGAACCTGTTATTTTGTTAAGTGATTAATATTTCACATTCATATCGATTTAAATATCTAAATATTATTACATATATATGGAGGAGATGAACGTACGTACGATGAAATAAAATACATGATTGTGGTTATATATATATTTTTTTTGTTGTCTAGTCTGAGTAGCGCTTTATACTTAGGGGTTGTGCACAAATCACGCGAGGTGTTTTCGGCTACTTTTGACCCCCCCTCCCCCTTGGTGATATTTGGTGAGGTTTTTCGCAACCTCCCTCCCCACACAACCTCACGTGTATTTTTTTGAAAATTTTTGTTCGACCTAATTTTAAGATAAATAGTATTGTACATAGAAAATCTTGTTTATTTTTCTATTTTCGTTAAATAGACTCGCTATTGAAGTACAGAGTGAAGATTTATTTAACGAAACCGAGAATAAATATCTACTCATGTGGTAGGATTTTTTTCTTAGTTTCGTTGACTGTAGAAAAATACACGTGAGGTTTCCTTATATCCCCCCTCCCCCAACGTGATCTATCGTGATTTTTTCGTGACCCCCCTCCCCCTATCGAACCTCGCGTGATTTGTGCACAAGCCCTTAGATGTTCCATAATAATTAATGGTCCGAGTTCCACGCTCTTGATTTGTACGAGAGAAAAAGATAGAACTGCCCAATAGGGGATATTACTGCAATGTTCTGCCGTCAGAGTGCAGCACTACCGACTCAGTAAATTCATAGACTAACTTATACATAAGGGGTCATCCATTAATTACGTCACACGTTTAGGGGGAGGGAGGGGGTCAAGAAAATGTGACATATTGTGACATGGGGGAGGGGGGAGACACAAACTTTGTGACGTCACTTTAACTTCATCAGTAACCGAAATTTTTTTTTTAATTATTTTATTCGCTGTTCATTTAAATAACAAGTTTTTAAAATGATAATCGTTTTTATTCTTTTAATTTTCTTTCCTAAGCAGTTTTGGGTTATAAAATTCATAATATTTATATCGTCAAAAATATTTTGATAAAATATTAATAATACTTAGGTACTTACTTAATTCGATTTGGCGATTTCGTAGAAAAAATGTGACGTCACACTAGGGGGGAGGGGTTTGCCAAATGTGACCAAATGTGACAAGGGGGGGGGAGGGGTCAAAAAACCTAGAAATTCGTGTGACGTAATTAATGGATGACCCCTAATGTGCCTTAAATTGTTTTTTGACAAGTTTTCACAGACAATAAAATATAGACAATAATAAGGACAATAATAAACGCGAAAATCGAAATTTAGTTATCTGCCTCTTTATCGCTCGAATATGCAAGAGTGATAGAGAGATTACATAACGAAATTTCGATTTTCTTGTTTCGCGGTAGGCCAGGTGATTGACTTGACGTGTGATGTGTCAATGTGGTTTGTTTACTGTATGTGCCACAAAGGTGCCATCTACGCAGAGCTATGCCTAATATTCCCTTTTAAAATTCTAGGCGTGTTAAAAAATTATTAACTACTTAATTACATCTAATTCAGAAAAACCAGTAAAAACTAATTACCTGACCGCCCTAACCACTTCGCTGGCCCAATTATTACAGCGTTCTATGTTACATTTTCAAGATAGTTGAAGATCGACTTATGTCACTAACACAATTTTCTAATTTCAGTTTGATAAAAGTGAAACATAGAATCCTGTTATATTGGGTCAGCGACTTCTCTGATCTCAGTTAATACTTAAGTAAGGTGGTGGAACTGGTGCTCGACGCGGTCCCAGTACATGTCATCTTGAAACATAAGTAATTGCCAATAGAGGTGACAGCAGGGTGTCATCTATTGGGCATTAGCATGTCGAGCACTAGTACCACCACCTTACTTATCTTCCTATCTAATCGTGGGTGCGGTAGAGTAGGTACCTAGAATACATTAAAAAAAATCCTTTAATTTCTTCAAATGCAAAAAATCCCAGTAAAATGTAGTTGTAAGTACCTATAATTAAACTGAATTTATCATTCGATCTTAAAGAATATTTGGGATTGGAACTGTTCCAATTTCAGCGAGTTCGAGGAAATCATGGTAGCATTATTTTTACAAAAGATTTGTTATTGGAATTCATATAAAATACTAGCTGTGCCCGCGGCTCCGCCCGCGTGGAATTCGGTCTGTGTCAGTAAGCGGCTAATTTCTAATCCTAATTTCTCTCCCTCTCCCCTGGAGGCGGAAGTTGAAGTAAAGTTGACAGATGGATATGCTGGAGGACTGTAGTCCAGATAAAATATTTTACAGTTAGGTACCACTAAATAAAACTACACTCCAAAATCAATAGTATTTTTCGCCCTTATTAAAATTTTACACGTGATTTTAACGACAGAGTAAGTAGTAGGTGTATATTGGACGATACAGTAACGTATAGGCGCGCGAGCGAAAGCGAAGCGGCCTGCCTGGCTAGAGCGCCACTCACCGTGGTCTTCATCAGACTCCTGAGGAAGACCGCGTGCCGTTTGTAACCTCAATGCGTTGCGAGACTTTCGCGAATTATTCGATTTTTTCGGGAAGGCATGGAAATGCGTATAAAATGCGAGTTCCAAATCGTTTGACTCCGCAAACGACCAGTGCCGGATTAAGATATTTTGATGCCCTAAGCATTTCTAGACCATGGTGCCCCCTCTCCCTAGGGTCATCAAGATTACATTGAAGTTTTTTGGTAAATTGAGTGACGTTCATTGCCGCATTCATTACAGCTGAGAATGGAAATCAGTCACATCATTTTATCACGAAAATTGACAGTGCCGCAGCAGTAACGTTGCAACAGAGTACCTAATGCTGCAACAGTCGCCATATCTTAGAATGTTATTGAAAATTCGAGCGAAGCGAGCGCCAAAATTTTTCGATATAAAAACGCAATTTGATAGACAGTTATACATTTTTACTTTTAGTATGGAAATCAGTCACATAATTTTATCACGAAAATTGACAGTGCTGCAGGAGTAACGTAGCAACAGAGTAATGCTGCTGCAGTCGCCACCCGAATGTCACCTTTGTCATATCTTAGAAAGTAATTGTAAACGCGAGCGAAGCGAGCTCGAAAATTTTTCGATAAAAAACACGCCATTTGATAGAAAGTTGTACATTTTTACTTTTAGTATGGAAATCAGTTACATCATTTTATCACGAAAATTGACAGTGCTGCAGCAGTAACGTTGTAAAAGAGTAATGCTGCTGCAGTCGCCACCCGAATGTGACCTTTATCATATGTTAGAAAGTTATTAAAACGCGAGCGAAGCGAGCGCGAAAATTTTTCGCTATATAAAACACAATTTGATAGACAGTTGTATACATTTTTACTTTTAGTCCCAACCAGGCGCGAATCCAGGATTTCATACAGAGAAGGGATGGGACAGTTTTTTATCAGCCTAGCTTCGCATAGGGCTCGATATTTAAGGGTTTCAGCGAGGTTGTTTGATGCAAGAGAGGTGTCAAGATGGAAGAAAGCAGAGCTTGGAATTGACCAAGTGAATTGAATTGGTGAAGTGTGAGCAAGGCAGAAGGCCCAGCTGCGAAAGAGGAAAGCTTGGATTTGGATCCACGCCCAAGTGTAATTAAGGCAGAAGATCAACTTTGCCGTAAGGCAGAAGGCCTCGCATAAGACCTAACGCCGAACTGCAAATGAGTGGCTTGAAATCGAATCTATGCATGTAATCACGTCTCTTCTACTGCTCGCTCTTTGGCTTCACTCGAAAGCGCTACTTGATAGGATGCTTTTAGTTTTCGGCTTTCACGGGGCCCCTTATAACACTTTGACAGTTAGGTCTCAGGATCGCGGCTAAGGAGCAACTCGGCTTGGCCGACAAATCTGGCGTGCAAGAGAGCAAAATTCGCTATATAATCCGTAACCTATGTCGAAAAAATCGGCTGGCCGCAAGCCTGAAAGCAAGATATTTTTACATGACTTTAAGGGCCTCCGCGTAAGGTCAAATCAAAAGCCTACGTTGGAGATGTTCTTACGTACCCTCACTCTCTTACTTGATCCCTACGACCCTTCGTTATTAGATGGGTAGGTACTTGTACACGTATAAAAGTTTCATGTAGGTACCTACTCCACGACGACTGCAATGCTGATGCAGCCTGCGCGTTTTTTTGCCTACGGTTTTGGTGCCCCCTAGACGTGGTGCCCTAACCAAGTGCTTATTTTGCTTAAAAGGGTTAATCCGGCACTGCAAATGACAGAGGTCAATGTTTTTTTTTTTCAAAGTACCCACCTTCGTGGCCATTATTAAGTGCTGTATACGTATGAATATGGATGCGATATAATTAGATTAGGTATAATTCATGACGGAGAAAATTAATAATTTTAAATAATTATGCAATTATACGCGTGTTGATATGTGTGTTTATTTTACCACTACGTAACTATGTAAACTCATTTTTAGTTTTCTTGATTACTTAATGTTTACTCAGTTCCCCAAAAGATGGCACTGTGCAATGAGGGGCAATTAATTGACTGTCGTTTAATTTTGTTGTATTATTAAATCAACATAATTATTCAATTAAATTTGTTGATATCCGTACCCTCTTTTCTAAACTTAGAGTTGATTTGGCAAAATCCTTCCTCGGTGGCTTATTCATGTCAACACGTATTAAATTCAGCGCCATCTGTTAGTTTACCAGGGTACTCTATAGTGGTAGCACATATTATAAGTTTACTCCTTAATAAGTTTGCCCCTCTTTCCTAAGTAGCGCCATAAGATTCAGGGGCAAACTTAAGTCAATCGTGTGTTGTGGCTACCCCCCCTTTTAGGGGTTGAATTTTTATAGCCTATAACCTGGCCGGGGTTGTTCTTGACAGATTAGTAAAGTTTGCATCAAAATCCGTTCAGCCGTTTTCACGTGATGCGCGTTCAAATAAACAGACAAACAGATAAACAGATAAACAGACAAACAGACAAACAGACAAAAATTCTAAAAACTGTTGGAACGTGTTCTGTTATCGATTCTAAGTATCCCCAGCCAACTTTTTTTCGAATATCTTCCATGTACAGACTTTCGACCCTCTTCAGCTTTATTATATGTATAGATAGATAGATATAGTTTGCTAAATTTACAGATCCTAGTCTGTAAATTTCTTTAATATTACTTTTTATATTTGTTATATGTACATATAAATAAATACCTAATATTCTTATCTTACTAAATATAGCTATAAAATGTAACTTCAATAACTCAGAATCAAATCTTTATTGAAGATTTCGCAGAATCGACATTATTAATAAAATACGATAGACAACACAATAAAAGACGGACTTAATGCCAATGGCATTCTCCTGCAGCTGTTTTTGTCATAGGCGCCTTCCGACATCCGACATCGGAAAGGCGCTTCCGATTTTTGCCATGTGGGAGCCGCCCGTCAGTTTTCGGACCGATAATATTTGTTTGTGTGCGTATGTGTAGGCATAATGCTTCAGGGAGCCCGGGCGCGCCTCCGCGCGGTCTGCCTACGGGGACGTAGGATCCTACATCCGATATCGGATCGAAAATGTGAAAACGCTCTTAGGTCCCTGTAAGACGACTCTTGCTTTTGCTTTTGGTTGTTGTATACAGCTTGCTCGTGGTTTTCCTCTTCCTCTCCGAGCTTCGATCTTGCTTTCTACTATATACACGGTGTAACATGAGGAAACCGAATAATTTTAACCACGCATTTCTGAGGTCAAAAGAAGGAAAAAATGTAATATGAGTTTAGGCCAATTTCGCCAAAAAAAAAATTTTTTTGTTTTGTTTTTTTCAATTTTTTTAATGTATTTGTACATAAAAAATAAATGTTATTGGTGAACTTGTTACTTAAAATTGATTTTTTAATTTTTTTTCGCAATACCTTCTTTTTGCAAAGTGGTACTTGTCACTTTTTGACATCTATCAATAAGGATATTTAGACTACGTCCCATAGCAGCAACATTACCATCAAAAAAGCCTTTTACATTATGTAACAACAAAAACTTGTTTATTTTTAAATTAATATTATCTCTGAAACTAGGCGTTTTTAAAAAAAAGTTTATAGGACATTTTTGTCTCTAAATATGATCAGGAATACGCTGTTAAAATTATTCGGTTTACTCATGTTACACCGTGTATAACACTAAACTCTCGCGTTTTATACACATATTTAATTACACAAACGGGTCTACCGCGATATAATTTCATTGTTTTTACCTTAAATTCCGACGTTACGACGACGTTAGTCTTTCCGTGACCACAGCAGAGCTGGTGCAACTCAGCTGAAACGTCGGAATTTAAGGTTCTAATATATTTACTGGTCCTTTGTTGTCCCCGAAAAACCGGGCTATGTTCATTTGTTTTTCATCTTCAACCAATCGATGTTTCACTTCAAAACGCCCACTTAAAGATTCGACCGTATTCAGAACATATCTAAACGCAGATATATTATGTCAGGCGCTCGACACACGCTCCCCCGGCGCCCGAGTTTATCCCATTGTAACTCGATAAGATATTTATTGGCGGGTAACGTTCCAAAATGGAGTACGGGCACTCGATGTCTACATTTTTATATTGTCAATATTTAATGTGATGCCAAGACGGCGTGTGATGCGGTAGAGTAAGGTATCCGAAGATATCTATAATATCCCAAGACTGTAAAGAGATTTAACCTTTCATATGTGGGTGGTGGCTCTAAAGTCGTGGATTCAAACCTCGGTTGAGCAGAATTAATCGTTCTTGAGAATAGTGCAAAAAAATTACTAAAAATTCGGCCAAGATTTTTAGATTTTATCATCCACAGGCAAAAGGGATGGTTCGTAACAATATTTAAAAAATCGTCTAGTGATGCTTCTACACCACAGTAATATAACTTTATAAGTACATATAACATGGAATAAAGGTAATAATAAAATTATGTAAAATGCTACATTCTCAAACCTAGCTATGAACTCATCTAGAATGTCTGGATCACAGGATGAAGGCAGCGCACAAACAGTCGTCTTCTAGATGATTTCCAACTATAATCCTTGAACCCTTTTAATTTTATTTTTTATACCGGGTGTGGCCTGTAATATGACCATAAATTAAACTGTTGGCTGTATTCCTCATACTGACCAACATTTGTTCAGCGACTTTTAAAAATAACTTCTGGTTTGATTTTTAATACACTGTAAAGTTTATTCTAAGACGCAATGTATTGCGAGTTTTGTTATGTTTAAGGCATCACAAGCAACGTCAATCACAATGATATGGCGTGGTGATGGCGTCCATTGAAGATAATATTTATTTTGTATGAAAAATAGGGAGTCTAAATACTACATAATTTTTAAAAGTTGTTGAACAAAAGTGTCACCGTTTACAGGAGTGGGTTTAGGAGTACAAGCTATGTTTTAATTATTTGCTCATGTTACAGGCCACACCCGGTATAAGTTATGTCGAGACACATCCCGGACTAGATATCTCGTACAAGTCAACCCGTGTATCGTCCACGGCATACATTTGCGGCGAACGCTTAGCGACCGGTATAAAATATTGTTTTTTGCCAATATCCCGACCGAGGGAGACGGGTATCACCGCCCGAATAGGCCAGGAGCCAGGGATAGTTTCACTTTATTGATACAATTTTATTTTGCTGGTCGGCTATTCTTTCGAAATTGACCGATTACAGCGTCTTTAAAGTACCTAGTTAGAATCAATAATTCAATAGGTTAATATCTCTATGTAAAGAGAGAGTGGCATATTCAGAACTTCATAGAATGTATTGTTTGATTTTATACTTAGGTACCTACTACACAATACATTTTTATCATACCAAACTGTTTCCGTCGAATTTACCTTCTCCAGGTACTAGGTAATATTAATTCAGAAATTTAAGTAATACCTCAATTGTATCCTTAATAAGGTAAGAGGCTAATTAACGAAAAAACTTAACTACTTACTTCAAATATTTAGATTCCACCGAGATTTGAACTCGGATCGCTGGATTCAGAGTGTCCTATATATTATAATACTCTTTGATTCAGAGTCCAGAGTGCTCACCATTACACCATAGAACCGATTAATTGCTCATTAAAAACATCAATGGTGGAGTTCCTAATTATTTAATGTAGGTATGTGACGTACTTATTATTTGATTAGTTGGTTTGAACGATTGTTTTTCAGCGTCGCCAAAGACTGCGCACTACTGATAGCCGATTGTGAGTGGGGTATTAAGTGGACCTGACTTATAGTTTAACGCAATATAACTGTATCTTATTTATTTATATATGTATTCCAAAAATCTTCCATTCACTTCATAGTACAAAGTTGTTACTTAGTAACATTATTTACCATTTAACAAAACGGAAAGCTTACGGAATGAGTGTAAAAAAAGTTCCTAGCTCTCGGCCTGGGATAAGTACGCTGTAGGCAGCAATATGAAACATGCTCGCTTGTACATGATTGATATCATGAATGCTCCACTTTAACTCTTTATACAGCTCGATATAAGGCAGAATACGAAAACCTTGTTTCCGTGTGACTGGTTCGTCTTTCTTGAGTTTCTTGGAAGGTTTTTATATTGAATTGACTTTCGAGACCCTCTGGATTGTCTGGATCCATTTTTGGCAATAAAGCAACAACGCTGATTGTACCAGGGTTAAGTAAGTACCGTAAAACGGGGTGAGTAGGTTTCGCGGGGAGAGGTGGGTTATGAATGGGGAGAGAAGGTTTAAGAGGGGGGTGAGAAGGGATTTTAAGGCTACTGCTACAAAAATAATGTATTCCAATTTAAAATGGAGCTATAGTAATACGCATAATAAAAAAAATCGATCCAACTATCTTCCAAAATCACCTTTGTATGAAAACCCCTCTCACCCCAAATACGAGGCACTACGGGGTGAGGTGGGTTTTCCTCTTTATCGTCAAAGTTATGAAATGGAACTACCCAAAATAAAATAAAAACTAAAATACAAACGTCCGGAACACTTATTATATACACCATTCAGTTTTCTTATGTAAAAATAAAATGTTATCGAGGTTTGAATTTCAGTTTTGACCCAACTCACCCCATTTTACGGTAAATAAAGTAAATATCCTATATTGCACCATAAAGTTAAAAAAAAATACCAAAAAGCGAAATACAAGCTTAAGACTAGGTAACAACAGGTTAATTAGGCTACTTAGGGGAGATCCGCCATGAAACGGACATCTTACTTTGGAGTCATCTTCCTCGCGTTATCCCGGCATTTTGGCACAGCTTATGGGAGCCTGGGGTCCGCTGTGCCGGGCGATGCTGTGCGTAAGCGCCATCGACAATTAAGGTCCCTTTTCATAGATAATGCCCCATTTTATTGTCTATAGTTAAGTACTTTCTTAGAAGTTTTTCAATGTTATTTACATTTGCATGTTTAACTTACGCACCTAGTTTATTTTCATTATTAAATTGTAAAAATTAAATACACACAATCAATATCATATCATAAGTATCATCATAAAACTAAACCTTAAAAATACAGCATAAGTAGGTAAGGATTTTATTAAGAAAATTTATGAATGTGTATGTAGTCCCTAACCTGGCCCCGATTTCACCACGGTGACAGGTGCGACAATTGTAAAATCACTGTTGCTGACGTCACAGGCATCTATGGGCTACGGTTACCACTTACCATCGGGCGGGCCGTATTCCTGTTTGCCACCATCATTGTATTATTTAAAAAATCTTTATTATATCGGAAAAAAACTGATATTTCTTTTGCGAGGTTTCTGACAATTGTCAAGATTTAGAAGAATTGTAGGTAATTCTTGACAGGTAATGCGTTATATGTCGGAATTTCGTGACAATTGTAGTGTTTTTTGTGACAATTGTCATAAACTTAGAAAGAGAAATATCTGTTTTTTTCCGATATAATAAAGTTTTTTTTAATAAAACAATGATGGTGGCAAACAGGAATACGGCCCGCCCGATGGTAAGCGGTAACCGTAGCCCATGGATGCCTGTGACGTCAGCAACAGTGATGTTTTACAATTGTCGCACCTGTCACCGTGGTGAAATTGGAGCCTGCTGTAAGTTGACAATCGGATAGTAACTGCCGCTGCATTATTTACCTACTGTTGCAGCCACCCACCTTAACCATTTAGGCCCACTTGCACCATCCCACTAACCCGGGGTTAAACGGTTTAACCGTCAACCCAGTGTCAAATTGTACTGGTAACCATGGTAACTCCAGGTTTAACCGGTTAACCCCGGGTTAGCGGAATGGTGCAAGTGGGCCTTAGTAGTAGTAGTACCGTAAAACGGGGTGAGTAGGTTTCGCGGGGAGAGTTGGGTTATGAATGGGGAGAGAAGGTTTGAGAGGGGGGTGAGAAACGATTTTAAGGCTACTGCTACAAAAATAATGTAGGTATTCCAATTTAAAATGGGGCAATAGTAATACGCATAATAAAAAAAAATCGATCCAACAATCTTCCAAAATCACCTTTGTATGAAAAACCCTCTCACCCCAAATACGAGGCACTACGGGGTGAGGTGGGTTTTCCTCTTTATCGTCAAAGTTATGAAATGGAACTACCCAAAATAAAATACAAACGTCCGGAACACTTATTATATACCTACTTACACCATTCAGTTTTCATATGTAAAAATAAAATGTTATCGAGGTTTGAATTTCAGTTTTGACCCTACTCACCCCATTTTACGGTATATGTAGTCCCTAACCTGCTGTAAGTTGACAATCGGATAGTAACTGCCGCTGCATTATTTACCCACTGTTGCACCCACCCACTTTAACCATTTAGTAGTAGTAGTAGTAGTCATAGTCTAATCAAACATGGTCTTCCATTCCCAGAGTGACACGGGCCTACGTCACAACAACATGGCCGCTATATATAGCGCTATCGCATATTATCATATAGCGCTGTCGCATGATGACGTAGGCCCGTGTCAGTTAGGTGACCTAGAAAAGACGGGAATGGAGTACCAGGCGGAGTATATTATTATACCATGGTAGTAGTAATCATTTTATTGCAAACAACACAGGTTTACATAATACCATTACCATTTATAGGGCATACTTATTATGCCTATGTCAAAAAATGTCCAAACAGGGGCCGATTGCATAACAAACTACAACTAATATTACAAGCGGAACTCCTTATTTAATACGTGAAATTAGAAAAGGAGTTCCGCTTGTAGTATTAGTTGTAGTTTGTTATGCAATCGGCCCCAGGTATTTATTGAGAAAATTCAAGAATGGATGTAGTCTCCGACTCGCTTTTGCGTAATTTATACGAACTTATTTTTGATAACTGCGTCAAGGTATGCTTCCAGCACTCGCTCGTCGCCGCGCATGAAACTGCCGATTAAGCGGCCCTTCCGCAAAGGGAACGTCGAGAGCATCGGCAGATTCACAATGGAGTAGTTCAAGAAATTATATTCTCCCTGAAAAATAAGTAATTGTTAAAATATCGGTTGTAATCACGTTGTAAGTAATCGACTGAACCGTTACACCCCTTACACCAGCAGGGCGCGGCGCCCATGTTAAACGAATGCAAAATTCCGGACGGTTGACGCCACGCTGCACGCCCCGCCTCAAGCACCGCTGGACGCTTGCCACTTAATTTAACGGCCTGGCCACGACATTGCGCGACTGGCTTCGGCTAAGGCGACTACCATAGATGGGAACGAATGGTCCGATGGCTGTGTCTCGCTCCAACCAATGGTTGTCGCCTTAGCCGACGCCAGTCGCGCAATGTCGTGACCAGGCCGTTATGTGGAGCGAACGTTCGTAGCGCGCGGGCATCAAATGTGAACTTCTTTCATACACATAGGGCTTGAAAATGGAGACCTAGTCTCTCCGAAAATGTTCCTAAGTATAGCTAATACATTTTATGACATGATAATTATAAAGAGGTACCTCATCGAACTGATCGGACCAGAATAATCCCTTACCTTTGGAAAAGGACAAGATGATGCGTTAAAAAATTTTGCGAGGAAAGGCTGAAACACATCATATTTGGTCTCGGAAAAAAAATCGCAAAGCCTGAAACGCATGACGAATAGGCTGGGGCGGTACTCATTGCTCAGAAACTCGTACATATTAACAGTCATCTGTAAAGTAGGTAATCATAAAAACTGTTTTTGAAACGCAACATTGAAAATGAAATTTGACAACACATGATCGTGAACCCACAACGTCTGAAGAGGTTTACGTAAAGGTTACTTTCGGATTACTATAATGCCGGCTACTACACACGTAACTATATATCGTAGCGATTTCAGACATATAAATAAAAGTCAACTTACTACAATGTCGTTCCCAAAGACAGTTAAGGTTTTTAAATGAAAGTTTACGTAGTGGATGGGGTCTCGACGGCTGTATCTCTGGGCAGTAATTTTCACGTACTCCAAATATTTAGGATTCGAGTACGTAACGTTTGGATGCTCAAAGTCAATGTAGTATATCTATAAAAATAAACGTTAATAAGACTTATAACAGACAAAAGTTACAAGAAAAAATAAGTAAATAATTGACACAAAATACAGATCGGTGACAGACTTAAAAGGCATTAATGAATACATTTTGTTAAAGCCTGCTAATGAACAAAAATAAAAGTAACCATTGAAGCCCGCATCACACTTGGCTGTATTTGTGCAGAAAAATATATGGCCGCGTCATTCTCATTTGCGATGTTAAATCAAGAAATGCTTGGAACATTTGAGCAAATAAGGCCGTATAGGTAGATCGACCAAAAGCCGGCATGGATTTTATATGAAAATGATGACCTTTCAATGTACCATCAGTCGTAAAAGTGCATGGCGATTTTATCAATGAATTCATTCATAATTTGTCAGCTTACTGTACATCTCGTGCCAGATCTCCGTGGCGGCGCTAGGCAAAATGTGAGCGTTGACATCAACTTTGGGAGGCCCCAATGAGCGCGAAGCCGTCGGCTATTGCCAATGTCGCCGACGCCTAGCGCAGGCTTTTCCAGCTCTTATGAATCAAACTACTTATACCCGTCAAGATGTGTTGTACCACAGATTAATAAATAGTTACTACGTAACAGATACTTCATTCCCAAACAAAAGCAAAAATACCTACGCTATAATAGCCTACAGAACCTTAATAATAATACCTGCTGCTCAGGACAAGAAGAAATGTACCATAATTACGCGCACAAAGAGTCGAGACTGTGTTGCCCGCCGTTCGAGTCACGTGTCAATGCGTCATCGTAAGAATGCGCTAGGGTTGTAGCTACCCTACCTATGATGATTATTGTAATAAAACGAATGTTGCGAATCAAATATGTTTTAGTTTTAAATATCCTAAATCGCGTAAATAATTTTAATAAATATTCAGGAGCAAAGCAACGGACAGTCAACGGTTTTTAAAAGTTGTAATACTTACAGTGCTACCAGGCCGATTAATTATTACGTCGTCAAAGTTATTTAAAAATACTTTTTCTAACCCTTCAATATAATTATTAAACTTTCAGGTGGGACCTTTAGCCCGCCATAAAAAAATGAATTTGTATTATAGGCTTTTCCCTTTGTTTTTTCACTTGACTTTTTCACCCATCTACTGCACAATAATTACGTGGTTTCGGCATTTCGAAGCATAAGCGCGGGAAACGCGCGGTGCAATGCGGTGCGAGCGCTGAGGCGGGCGTTCGGCGGCCCTCTGTCGGTTGTATCGTCGACGATACGCCGAGCGGTAGGCATATAGCGCGTGGCCTTGAGCGTGTGACGGAGGCCTGGTTGTACTATACTTTAGCAAACTAAACGAGACACTTCGTATCGTACAGCATCTCCATAAAAAGTCAAATGTACAAATTACTGACCAGTTCCTTGGCGGTGAACATTGCTGCATAAACAACGACAAGCAGCATGGACATGGACCACATCTCTTAAAATTATAACACAGTCGACCAAAAAGATTCCAACCAGGGCTAGGGCTATTATCGGAAAGTGTCCGAACGCCAGGGTTTCCAGTGCTGCAGTGGTCACCATTGGTGGCGGTGGACACCATTTGATAAATCCACTAAGTAGTCAAATGAAATCAGAAATAATCTGTACCGCATTTTTGCTTGATTTGTTGACCACGATAATGCGGGCTAATTTAGGGTTCCATACCTGAAAGTCGACAGTCGAAAACCTATTGCAAAGCTTACAATGTCGGTCTGCCTGGGCTCTATTTCAGGTTTCGGTTTCAAGGCCGGTCAGAAAAAGTTCAACAATAAAAAAAAAATTAACTGCCTAATTAGTAACATTTCTCTATTCTAGAAACTTTTAGTGCCCTCGTACAACATAGAGGATTTTTTATATTTATAGGTGAACATGAATTTTTCTTTGAGTTTTTTCCATTGCTACTAACTATAACATAAAATAATAAAAATAATAATTAATTTAATAAAAAAAAAAAAAAAAAAAAAAAAACTTGACGCCGTCAACGTCAGACGCGTTTTTTACTAAATTTTCCTTTTATATGTGATCAAATATGTTTTTTACTGGCTTTTATTACATTTTTATTGAATTTTTTTGTGGAAAAGTTACCTACACATTAATGCGACACTTCGCAAAGGGATTCATGACCGCGAAAATGTAACTATGTACAAAGCTAGCCAACAAAGAATGATCGAATGACAGAAGGAAATGATCACACGGAGTAAAACGCGCTCACAAGCGTCTATCACAACTAACGCACGCCCACCACCCTCGCCCGTCTCGTCCGTCTCCTCACAAGCATCATCGGGCGATGAATTTGCCACTGCGCCCGATACCAGCGAGTCGAGCGACGAGTACGGGCCGCCGCCGCCGCCGCCACGACCACCAGCGCGACGCGGGCGGCCACCGCTGCCGGCACGCTTGGGGCCTGCGGGACATCATGCTCCGCCCACGGTTCCCGCTGCCGGTGGTGTAGTGCGTCGCATGCGATGGTCTCAAACAATGAATGAGAACGTCATGCGCGCCTACTATGGGGCTACAGAGGGGGGAACCGACTTATGCGCGTACCGTGTCCGAATGCTTCCACTGTTTCAGGCCCTCGAACCAACCATCGACGTGACTGCGCAACGGCTATCGGATCAGGTGCGAGTCATCCAGCGGCTAAAGCGGTTGGATGACTCGACACTTGATCGGCTTCGCCTGGAGGCTCTCTCTACTCGCGCAGCTTCCACCTCGGTGCGAGACCCGCCCGCCACATCGCCGGATCCGGTGCCGGCACCCGACCAGGCACCGGAGGCGCCGCGGGTAGATCTCTGTGCCGACGAGGAGGAGTTCGCGCAGAGAGTGAGTAGTACAGCCAATGAGCAACTGAGGAGGACTTTGGATGAGGCGATTACGCAGTATCGCTCCACACCCAATACTAGGCCACGATTACCACGTTTGCCTATGAATAGACACAATCTAGCGCTAATGGGAGCCCTAAACGCTTTACTAGAGCCATATTTGCGGACTAGTAAAGATTTAGATGATACGCACGCGATCATGTATTGCGGAGCCATCGCGGCGTGCCGTGTTGCACGAGTCAAGTTTCCGGACTCTGAACGTGCACCTAGGACCGCCGGGGGTGCCCCCGCATGGCAAATACGGATCGAGCGACGTATCAGCTCTTTTAGGACTCTTATCGCAAAGCTGATCTGCTTCAGGGGGGGCAACAATCGCCCCCGAGTAATGCGCTTTGTAAACCAGGCATTCGCGGGGACGGATATCAGGCCCCGCGACTACATGGCCAACATTACGGAGCGCATCGACTTTCTAAAGCAGAAAGTCTATGCATGGGCAAACCGTATTCGCCGCTACAGAGAGCGTGTGGACCGATTCCAGCAGAACCGTCTTTTCCAGAGTGACCAAAGGAAGATGTACCGAAAGTGGGAGGAAACCAACCCTCGTGCGTCCGACTCGCAGCCACCGGAGGCTACTGTCATGAATGACTTCTGGCGTAGCATCTGGTCAGTGCCTGTCGGACACACCGAGGGGAGTTGGATGAGTGTTGTCGAGCGTGAGTGCGAGTCCATCGAACCTATGGGGGCAGTCACCATCAGCCCCGATGACGTAAGTTGTGCCATTCGCACGGCCCAGAACTGGAAAAGCCCTGGGCCGGATGGATTGCACAACTTCTGGCTAAAATGGTTCCGATGCTCACACTCCTGCTTGGCAGCACAATTTCAACAAGCCCTCGAGCTTGGTTCTCCCCCACCTTCCTTAACAACTGGTGTCACCTTCCTGCTCTATAAGTCCGGTAGTACCACGGAAGCGAAGAACTACAGACCCATCACATGCTTGCCTACACTCTACAAGCTCCTTACATCCATTTTGAGAGCAAAAATCAACGCGCACATTGTCGCAAACAATATTTTGGCCTCTGCTCAAAATGGATGTAGGGTTGGGTCCCGTGGTACTAAAGAGCTCCTCCTCATAGACATGACCATCTGCCAACAAATCCGGCGGAACAGGGGGGCCCTCTCAGCAGTCTGGATTGACTACAAGAAGGCCTATGATTCGGTGCCTCACTCATGGCTGGAGAGGGTCTTAGAGCTGTATAAAGTTGATACAGCTTTAAGAGCCTTTCTAAGCGCGTGTATGAGGCAATGGACCACAGTCCTTCGTCAACCAGGAGGCGGGGATGGGAGCCCTGGCCCGCAGGATTTTATAAGGATTGAGCGAGGAATATTTCAGGGTGATAGTCTGAGTCCTCTGTGGTTCTGCCTAGCTCTGAATCCTCTCAGTACCTTGCTGAAGGATTTAGAACTAGGTTGCCGGCTTCGGAGAGGGGGTGAAGTCATTTCTCACCTTCTGTACATGGATGATCTCAAATTATTTGCACCAAATAGCCAAGACTTGGTGGAGCTACTGAAAACTACCGAAGTCTTCAGTAATGCCATCAACATGGAGTTTGGTGTCGATAAATGTGCGGTTATGCATGTACAGCGGGGGAAAGTTGTAAATTCAACAAATTTACAACTTTCTGAGACAATGTCTTTCAGATCCATCTCTGAATCAGAAACCTATAAATACCTTGGCATGTCACAGTCGTTGGGTATTGAGGAAGAAGGTATTAGACGGTCGGTGAAGGAGCGCTTTTT
Organism: Cydia splendana; assembly: GCF_910591565.1. Taxonomy (NCBI): domain Eukaryota; kingdom Metazoa; phylum Arthropoda; class Insecta; order Lepidoptera; family Tortricidae; genus Cydia; species Cydia splendana. Next base: position 19,978,998 of record NC_085964.1, on the reverse strand, counting down.
CAGTCGGCTCACAAAAGTACTCAACAGTCTTTTGTCAGGAGGCAACAAAGTGCGCGCCTTCAACGCCTGGGTAATGCCTCTACTCACATACTCCTTTGGCATACTAAGGTGGACTCAGACCGAGCTGGATGCCCTGGATCGGAGGGTCCGACAGCTGCTCACCACTCACCGTATGTTGCACCCACGCTCGTCTGTTATGAGATTGTACATCCCACGGAAATGTGGAGGTCGCGGCTTTCTAAACGCCAAAAATCTCCACAACCGTGAGTTGTACAATCTCAGGAATTATTTCCTCAACAACGAGTGTGGGATGCATCGTGATGTGGTGGCAGCTGACAAGGGCCTCACGCCGCTCTCCTTGGCGAACGAGAACTGGCGCAAACCTGTAGTACTAAGCACCGAGGACCGCAAGGCGGTATGGAAGGATAAGCAGCTACACGGGCGGTTCTACAAGGCCCTCACGGGACCCGATGTGGACCTGCTCGCGTCGGTGAACTGGTTACGATTCGGGGACCTCTTCGGAGAAACCGAGGGTTTTGCCTGTGCAATTGCGGACGAAGTGATGATGACGAACAACTATCGGAAATATATCCTGAAGGACGGTACGGTCGACATTTGTCGGGCATGCCGCCGTCCCGGAGAGTCACTCAGGCATATTATCTCCGGTTGTTCTCATCTTGCTAACGGCGAGTACTTGCACAGACATAACCTCGTAGCCAGAATTATTCACCAGCAGCTTGCCCTCCTATACGGCCTTGTGGACCGCGAAGTGCCGTACTACAAGTACTCACCTGCGCCAGTTCTCGAAAATGGTCGTGCCACGCTCTATTGGGATCGATCTATCATCACTGACAGGACTATTGTAGCCAATAAGCCTGACATCGTGCTGATAGATCGATCGCAGCGCCGGACCGTGCTCGTCGACGTCACCATCCCCCATGATGAGAATCTCGTGAAGGCCGAGAAGGACAAGTCCAGCAAGTACCTAGACTTAGCCCACGAGATAACCGCTATGTGGGATGTTGACTCGACGATCATTGTTCCTATAGTCGTGTCAGCGAACGGTCTCATAGCGAAGAGTCTCGACCAACACCTAGAGAGACTCTCGCTGGGTGGTTGGATCAAGGGTCAGATGCAGAAGGCGGTAATTTTGGACACGGCGCGTATAGTACGTCGATTCCTCACTCTGCGGCCCTGACCACCGGCAGCTTGGACCCTGCCCCGCTGCCGGCGGCACCCTAGGTTAGGTTTTTTATAATGTGTTTATATATTTTTGTTATGTTTTGTAAGTGTTTTTATATTTTACTTTTATACTCACATTGTAAAACCCTAACCTAAGACCCTAATTGAATAAAGAGAATTTAATGATAAGGAAGCGGGGCTTATAAATAAATAAAGTTTGTTTTTGTGTTTAAATTTGAGATCGGTTCTACGGGCATCATCTTATGAACCGTAGTGGGTCTAAAAAATTTGATTCAAACCTAATACTCGGTATGATAGGTAATAGAGAACAGGCTGATATCGTCCAGCGAACTGGTAATCTGTGGGCCCCTTAACTAGGTACAATTTTTTCCGACTCACGCTTGACATGTTTTTAATTTTTATGACTTGATACTATGTATAGACCGACCGCTTAAATGAGTCCTCGCCTGCGCGGTACGGGGGCGACGGGGTAGGACGACTAAGGTTGGCGGGGAAGGTGCGGGCGGCAGGCGTACGGCGTCCGAAATTGTACCTCATTAAGCAGGCCACTGACGAGCCTTCCAAATGGATGCTGTTACAATGGATTCATCCAAATGGACGGCATCCTAATATTAAACATTGTACGTTTTTGACATTCACGGACCGATTTTGGATTGCAGGCACGCTATTTGGACTCTTCCAACAGTCCTCGCTCAGTGGCCACCTTTAAGGGGCCCAAAGATTACCAGTTCGCCGGACGATATCAGCCTGTGTGTGTGTTCGGAAGTTCGGAACTATCACCTTTTGCGATTAACTGACAAGGCTGATATCGTCCGGCGAACTGGTAAATCTGTGGTCCCCTGTAATATTGTGTGATGGTATAGAACAGAACCCCTTAGGCGCGAGACCAAATCGCACTTGGCCGGTTTACTTACGCTTGCTCGCACATCCACAATTACAGCTTTTATATTCATAATTATTCATAATTATTTACTTTATATATGGACGCTGTTTAATTTAAACCATCATCTGATTGATGTTACAGGCAATGATGATGATGATGATGATTCATAATTATTTTACTTAATACATTTTCACATTACAAGTTAAATTTAGCATCATCAAAATGCGATATTACCACTATTAAAATCGCCATAAATTGAGTTGTAATTATTATTTATCACTAAAATCATCTATTTAGAGCTCATAATGTTAAATGTTTTATTTTGATGTGTTTCCCGTGGACCGTCCAAGGTTTTAAAAAACTTATGAAAGTATTTGCAAATATAACTATAAACTTTATGACCGTAACATTTGCTTATCTATTTTAAATATTGCTATCATATCGTGAGTAACTATCTCCATCAAAGACAATATTTTGAGAAAGGTGTCTATAAGACCACAAAAACATGTACGCATAACGTCTTCATCAATACCATCACCAAGATACTTAACTCTACATGAGGTACCATTTTGTACCATTTGGAGTTGAAACTCTAGGTCCATGGGGTCCCTGCGCGCAGTTGTTCGCAGAAATGGCGAAGCGTCTGGTTGACGTAACTGGCGACCGAAGAGCTGGCGGCTACCTCGCACAACGTATCACCATTGCGATACAGCGAGGAAAAGCCGCCAGCATCCTTGGTACAATGCCTCAGGGGCCTATTTTATTTAGAATTAAGCTAGTTATTAATGGCTACAAATATAATGACCACCAAAAAATACTTTGGTACCCTAAATAAAAAAATCATGCTTACCAAAAAAAATTACTGATCACCAAAAAAATAAGGCCTAAAAAAACAAAAGTACCACCACTTTAATTACGACTGCACTTCAAATTGTATTCAAATACCAAATATATTGAATGATCACCAAAAATCATTAATGATCACCAAATCTTGAAGACCAAATTAATGCGATATTTTCACCTAAATAAACCACTATGATTACCAAAAAATGTATACATATTACCAAATAAAGTAAACTGATGCCAAAATTACTAGCCCCTCCCGCTCAACCCCCCGTATCCCGCACCGCATACCTACCTTACCTAATCTACTTTTCTAATAGCATTTCGTTATGCTACTAGAAAAGTAAGTCAAACTGCTATCAGTTAAGTTAGCACTGCGACCCTTACAGAAACGAAATGGTACTAGAAAAGTAGGTTAGGTTAGGTTTGAACTGCGACCTTTACAGAAACGAAATGCTAGTATAAAAGTGGGTTAGGGTAGGTTAGAACTGCGATCCTCACAGGACCGAAATGCTACTAAAAAAGTGGGCTAGGTTAAGTTTCAACTGTTACCCATACAGATACGAGTGCTACTAGAAAAGTGGGTTAGGTTAGGTTTGAACTGCAACCCTTACAGAAAAGAAATGCTACTAGAAAAGTGGGTTAGGTTAGATTTGAACTGCGACCCTTGCAGAAAAGAAATGCTACTAGAAAAGTGGGTTAGGTTAGGTTTGAACTGCGACCCTTACAGAAAAGAAATGCTACTAGAAAAGTGGGTTATGTTAGGTTTGAACTGCGACCCTTACAGAAAAAAAATACTACTAGAAAAGTGGGTTAGGTTAGGTTTAAAAGGCGACCCATACAGAAACGAAATGCTACTAGAAAAGTGGGTTAGGTTAGGTTTGCTTCCGAACAGTAGCTACTGGAGCTCGAATGCTGGAGCTTCCTCCTGACACGAAAGAAGCGGAAATCGCGGCGGATGCTCTAGCTGAGAAACTGCGGGAGGTTCTCGACCCTAATGTGGTCCACATCCAACGACCCGTGAAATGTGCTGACATCCGTGTCACGGGACTGGATGATTCAGCGATCGCTGAAGATGTCGTAGCGGCCGTGGCTAAGCTCGGGAACTGCGCTGTTGAGGCCGTCAAGTCCGGTGTGATTGCGCGTAGCCACAATGGCTCTGGGTCGCTCTGGTTGAGTTGCCCTGTGGCTGCTGCCACAAAAGTTGTGGATGCGGGTCGGCTCAAAGTAGGTTGGATTTCGGCGCGCGTAATACTTTTGGACGCTAAACCCCTTAGGTGTTACCGCTGTCTGGAGACGGGCCACGTTGGTGCCAAGTGCGACAAGGGGGTCGACCGGAGCAACCTCTGTTATCGCTGTGGGGAACCCGGACACAAATCGCGCGAGTGCAATGCCCAACCGAGTTGTGCTGTCTGCAAGGCAGCTGGGAAACCAGCTGATCATCCGATTGGTGGCAAAGGGTGCCAGAATAATAAGGCTCGCCCAAACAAAGACGCCGGGAAGAAGGTAGGAGTGAGCCAAGATACACCTCCACCTCCCCAGCAAAACTCTGCGGAGGAAACTATGGACACAACCCAATAATATGGCCTTCAAGTGTATCCAGGCGAATATTAACCACTGCCTTCAGGCTCAGGACCTATTACTCCAGTCCATTGCTGAGTGGGAAATTAAGGCGGCTGTAGTTTCGGAACCCTACTTTATCCCGAATCGGGACGATTGGGTGTCGGACCAAGACAAGACGGTGGCCATAATTGCTCCCGCTATAGCTGGATCTCCGGCTATCGAAAAGACTGTGAGTGGTAGGGGATTTGTGCTGGCTGTCATAGGTGGCTTAGGCATAATCGGGATTTATTTCTCACCGAGACGTGTCCTTTCCGAGTTTGAGCAGATGCTCACAGAAGTTGGAGCCCTAGTAGGGCAGATATCCCCTATCCCGGTACTGGTCGCTGGGGATTTCAATGCAAAGTCAACGGCATGGGGATCCCCATCGACAGACGTCCGGGGGGAGGTGTTGGAAGAGTGGGCGATCTCTCTGGGGTTGACTGTCCTCAACACCGGGTCGGAGAGTACATGCATGAGGCCCCAAGGGGAGTCGATCGTGGACGTTACCTTTGCGTCCAACGCCTTGGCCCACCGGGTACAAAACTGGAGGGTGGAGATTGGCGCAGAGACGCTATCGGACCACCGATATATCCGGTTCGATGTCACAACTCTACCCGCCACTCCAAGACAAAACCGACCCGCTGTAGGGGACAGTCCAAGGTGGATGGTGTCAAAGCTCGACAGACAGATCGCAAGGGAGGCGGCCATAACCGAGTCTTGGAGGGCTACTAATGACCCAGCGCAGGTGGTACCGGTCGATCAGGAAGCGGAACTTCTCAGCGCCGCTCTAACACGTGTGTGTGATGTGGCAATGCCAAGGGCTAAGCCTTTCTCGCCCAAACGCCAAGTGTACTGGTGGCGACCTGAACTTCGCCAATTGCGGAACGCTTGCGTGGCTGCGCGTCGCCAGTACACTAGATATAGGAGAAGGCGAATCCGAGACCAGGCCGAGGAAGAGGCCCTGTACGATGCCTACAGAGAAGCACGCTCAACTCTGCAGAAGGCCATTGCGAAAGCCAAAGAGGTGGCTTGGGAGGAGTGGCTCGAGACTCTTGATAGGGATCCTTGGGGCAGGCCGTATCGAGTTGTTAGGAAAAAGCTTCGACCTTGGACGCCCCCACTGACCAGCAGTCTCCAGCCGGACCTCCTGGAGCTAGTCGTCAGTACTCTGTTTCCAGAGAGGGGCGAATGTGTGCCGCCAGCTATGGCGCCCAACATAGGACCGCCGGACGTAGCGGGAGAGGTCCCACCAATAACGGAAGTTGAGCTCAATGTTGCCGTCCGAAAACTCCGGTCGAAAAAAACCGCTCCCGGGCCAGACGGCATACCTGGACGTGCTTTGGTGGTAGCACTCGGCGAGCTGGAAGAAGGAGTCAGAGGCCTCTTCACCTCTTGTCTGACTCAAGGGCGGTTCCCCGATAGGTGGAAAACAGGCAAGTTGGTACTCCTCCGGAAGGATGGGCGCCCACCTCATCAGCATCGGCCTACCGCCCAATAGTGTTGCTCGACGAGACGAGTAAGCTCTTTGAGCGTATAATCGCAACTCGGCTCGTCAGGAGCTTGCAGCCGGGTCTGAGCGACTGCCAATATGGATTCCGCCCACTGCGCTCGACGCTGGACGCGATTGCCCGAGTAAGGGACTTAGCCGAGGAGGAGGTCTCTCAGGGTGGGGTTGTGATGTCTGTGTCACTAGACATCTCTAACGCCTTCAACACCCTGCCCTGGGAAACAATTATGGCGGCTCTAAAATACCACAACGTGCCCGAATACTTGCAAAAAATCGTGGCGGATTATTTTGCAGGCCGCGTTGTGATATTTCCAACCAAGAACGGCTGGGGGAGACGGGAGATGTCGCGCGGTGTGCCCCAGGGCTCGGTGCTGGGGCCGCTCCTGTGGAACATTGGGTATGACTGGGTCCTACGCGGGGCCAATCTGCAGGGGATCAGTGTCACGTGTTACGCTGATGATACTCTCGTGTCGGCCCGTGGCAGGACCCACAGGGAGGCCGCTTACCTGGCCACAGCCGGAGTCGCACTCGTGGTCCACAGGATTCGGGCTATAGGTCTAGAAGTGGCTCTGCATAAATCCGAGGTTCTGGTTTTCCATGGGCCTCGAAATAAACCACCGGAGGGGACTCAGATAACTGTGGGAGGAACTTCCATCGCCGCCGGGTCGACGATGAAGTACCTTGGACTCGTTCTCGACGGTAGGTGGAAGTTTGAGGAGCACTTCAGACGCCTGGCTCCAAAACTGCTGGCTGCAGCCGGAGCGCTTGAGCGGATCCTTCCAAATCTAGGCGGTCCAGGAGGAGCCTGCAGGACGCTATATCTGAATGTGGTGCGCTCAATGGCGCTCTACGGGGCGCCAATATGGGCGGATACCCTGAGTCCTCGGAGTGCGGCCCTACTGCGCCGTCCGCAGCGGGCCATAGCTCTCAGGGTGGCTCGAGCGTACCGCGACAACTCGCACGCAGCAGCCGGCCTGCTGGCAGGGAGCCCGCCATGGGACCTTGAAGCCAAGGTTCAATCCGCGGTCTTTTGGCGGGTGCTAGCAGCAAGGAGGGAGGAGAACTGGCCCGCCCCTCGTGAGGTCCGCCAGTGGCGTGTAGAGGCGCGAGACGTCCTCTACCAGCAGTGGACAGAGCGTCTGGAAATCCCGGGAGCTAGCCGGGACCTAGTGGATGCTGTGCGGCCTGTTCTAAAAGAATGGGTCGAACGCAAGCATGGCGCACCCTCCTTTCATCTCGCGCAGCTTCTGACGGGGCACGGCTGCTTCGGTTGGTACCTGTGTGAGAGGTTAGGAAGAGAGCCGACGACGGCGTGTCACCACTGTACCGGAGGAGCCGTGGATACGGCCCAACACACACGCGAAGAGTGCCCTGCGTGGGCGGAGCCTCGCACTGCCCTGTCCGCAGCTGTGGGAGGAGACCTTTTACTGCCGGCGCTAATACGCCGCATGCTCAGCAGTGAGGAGGTATGGGCGGCAGTGGCCACCTTTAGCGTCACCGTCCTGACACAAAAGGAGGCTGCAGAAAGAATGCGCGAGGACGATGCGAATTCGCTGCCTCAGCGCCGTAGGAGGCCGGGCCGGCGGCGAAGGGCCTACGCAGCCCGAATGATGCCGCCTTAACGGGAACCTGCGGGTGATGGGCCGGGAGTCTCATCACTCGCCTGAAGAGGTTCCGAGCTGGAAGGCCCTCAAGTGTTCCGAGGTGCCTTCAGCGAAGTAGGCTGCTAGAGCAGCCCCAAAAGATGAGCCCGCAAGGGCAACGCCGGCGGGGTATCGGAGGTCAACATTGGAGTTCCCGAAACCCCGTCCACAAAGCACGCGGCGGAACACCCCAGGGGTTTTAGTCCGTGGGAGTCGGACATACCCACTTTGCTGCTCCCGGGCCAGTGGGATCCATAACGGATTTCCCCTGGGTAACAAAAAAAAAAAAAAAAGGTTTGAACTGCGACTTGGGCGGCAGGCTCGGGGACGTCTGTCGCCCACACAAAGGTCCCTGCGTGGGCGGGCGCGATATGTAATCAACGCGCCCACTGAGGTGAAGGGGTGATTTCCCCTAGAGTCGGGTCCGAGTCCGGACGGCCGCTGGCTTGCGGAAGAGTACTTCGGCGTTCCTGGGACCTCGCCATATAGCAGCGAGGCGGCAACAGAGGGGTTTTAGTGGGTAAACCTGGGGTCTCATTAGCCCACAACAGGGAGTCCCACATAACCATCCCGGCCCGTCCCCGCGCCGGGTGGTATGCGTAAAGCATTTCTCCAAAAAAAAAGGTTTGAACTGCGACCCTTACAGAAACGAAATGCTACTAGAAAAGTGGGTTAGGTTAGAACTGCGACTGTTACAAAAATAAAATGCTACTAGAAAAAGGTGACGAAGTGGATTAATTAATTTAATAGGATAACGATAATTATATTAAATATTTGCACATTTTTAATTAAAATGTGGTTACAATTTTGGTGGTCATTTACTATTTTTGGGTTTACAATGATTATTTTGGAGTCATTTGCTTTAATATGATATCAAGATTTAAAAATTTGGTTATAATTTTACATTTAAATTATAACCAATTTCTTATTTAAGGGAGTTCTTATTTTGGTGGTCTTTTACTATTTTTGGGTTTACAATGATTGTTTTGGTGTCATTTTCTTTAATAGGATAGAAAGATGTAATAATTTGGTTATCATACAAAATAAATATTGTCTTCAATGGACGCCATCGCCACGCCATATTATTGTGATTGACGTTGCTTGTCACGCCTTAAACATCACAAAATTCGCAATACATTGCGTCTTAGAATAAACTTTAAAGTGTAATAAAAATCAAACCACAAGTTATTTTTAAAAGTCGCTGAACAAATGTTGGTCAGTATGAGGAGTACAGCCTACAGTTAAATTTTTTGCTCATGTTACAGGCCACACCCGGTATAATTGTATGTAAATAAATGATTTTTCAACTCTACATGATATGTACAATGACAATGTGTGGCTATCAGGTCTATTCGGATTTCGAGATAATCACAAGATCTTGAGACGATTTAGAGATCAACTAGATCTACATACATTAGGTATTGACTAGATGTGACTTGGATATCTAAGTCATAACTTGTCGAAATCGTTCAAGAGGACCTCCAGAATCGCGGAAACGTCAAATTTGACATATCTATCTTACAAATGTCTTTAAATTATCCGTATCGTAACTTGTTGAAGTCTAGTAGAAATCTAAAAAAATTTCCGAATCGAGCCGTATCATCGTTAATGCCAAATTTCAATGAACATATGTGTGATGTTCACTTAACATCATTAATCTAGTTTACTTTTAGATGAATTATATTGATTATAGGTAAATAAAACGATTTATTGTTCGGTCCATATAGAGCGCCCGTAACACAGCGGCCGCCATCATGCGCACCAGTGTTGCCAGCCATCTGCTTATTTATTGATGAACACCACAATATGACGTTTATTATGACACTATCTCTCTTTGTTCTCTACAAATCGTTGCAAAGTTATCTTAGACGGACCTGTATTTAGGCAAACTACCCCCCATTATGGATTTGGCCCATTATTCCGTGATACAAAGATTATTCAATCCTCTGGCGGTCACACTATTAGCATTTAAACGACACACCCCTATTAACTGATTAGTTAATTAAAAACACTAACTCTTTCGCTACCGGCCCATGGGACGACGAAATCTAAGGGCCGGTGGTTTAATTAAACTAAAGTTAACCTTTATATTTTGGTCTCATTTGTGCTGTATGCTCATCAAAATTGTACTCAGCGAGCAGGGGCCAAATTCGACATGTACATCTTGATTCTATCAAGTGTTGATTCCATTGATTCCATCGACGGTGGATATCGTTTGGTACAACCAAAACTCAACTCTATACTCGGGGTGGTTCGGTTTGGTTTGGTTGTCCTTTAACTGTGGATGTAAAATTTTGACATTGTACGTATTCGAGAACTTATGATTTTTCCCACATCAACGGGACCACAAAACTAAATATTTTCGAAATAAATTTCTTGGGGTTAGATATGAGGATATTGGGTATTACTTGAGGTATATTTTACAAAAAATAATGCAACGGTTTCGTATATGGAGGAAAACTTGGTATGTTTTGAAAATGATTTTTATTTTAATTCAATGCAAGTGACGGAAATATAATAATGTGATATATTTTTAGAACCGGCTTAAAATAAAAAAAAATAAAATAAAATGCATTTATTTCAGACAAACATGGTCCATATTTTGTTAGTACATCTTAACAATTTAAAAACTTATAGCTAAGGTTAACTTAAAAAATAAACTTAAATGACTATCTTAGGTACTAATGACAAATGCAGAGAGGACCAGTGCCTTATCAGGCCACTGTCCCATCTGTCAGCAACAACAGCCAGGAGACTGTGGCGGCTGTCGCGCACCCTGCGGAGCGTCGCGGCGCAGCGCTTGCGCAGTGTCGCGTGGAATCCGTCCACATGAGCATCAGCGAACATGCCGGACGCACTGCAGTACCGAGGCAGCCGCAACAGTACCCTGAACGCGTCATTATATTGTACACGCATGGCGTTAAAAGCCCTTTGCGTATATCGAGTCCACAGGCTGCAGGTGTACAGCGATGTACAGAACGCTCGAAATAATGTTATTTTTACTTGCGCTGTACACCGGCTGAACCTGCGAGCTATCATATTGGCCCTCACGGCCAAGGCCCTCCGCTCCCTCTCGATATCAGCGTCATCACGGAAATCGTCGGTTATCAAGTGCCCAAGGTATTTAAAAGAGGTAACCCTTTTCAGTTGCATGCCATTCAAACAAATGGGTGGGATGTGTGATGGGCACTTGCTTCCCGCTTTGAAGACCATATACTCGCTCTTGCTTACATTATATTTAAGGTAATGCGCTAGGGCATATGACTCACACCCAGTAGCGTGCACAGAGATTTGGGACTGGGTAGGCAAAATTATATCAGAAAACCGGGCAAGTGCGAGTCGGACTCGCGCACGAAGGGTTCCGTACCATAATGCAAAAAAAGGCAAAAAAAAAACGGTCACCCATCCAAGTACTGACCCCGCCCTACGTTGCTTAACTTCGGTCAAAAATCACGTTTGTTGTATGGGAGCCCCACTTAAATCTTTATTTTATTCTGTTTTTAGTGTTTGTTGTTATAGCGGCAACAGAAATACATCTGTGAAAATTTCAACTGTCTAGCTATCACGGTTCGTGAGATACAGCCTGGTGACAGACGGACGGACGGAAGGACAGCAGAGTCTTAGTAATAGAGTCCCGTTTTACGAGGGTCGCACTGAAATATTCGGGAATGGGACACTTAGAAATAACATAATAGAAACAGGCATATAATTTATAAAAATGTAACTCTTTATAAAACTTTTAAGGTATATTCCATTTGGTTGTCATTTGTATTTAAGAATTACTGGCAATTTGAAAATTGTATGTCGAACATTATTTGAATTTTTGGCCAAGTGATTTTTCGGATCATATTTTTAAACGGTTTTCAATATGCCCTCAGCGAACAAATAAAAGTTACAATGGGCTTCTGTTATTTTTTTATGAACTAGAGTTCATCGTACGCTCGTTTGCAGTTAAAATTAAATATGAAAGTCACTTTCATTTTATCCCATGGGTGATCTTAAAGAAGCATGTCATTCCAAAGCGACGTCAAAAATTAAAATCGCATTTGTGCTGTTAATTAAAAAGACTGCCAAAAAAGTTGCATATCGGCAGATTTCGACATTCCTAAATATTCATATGACAACAGTAAAAAAATCTTTTATATATATATATATATATATGTAAAAAAACTTCAATTCCGTTGGCTACTCCACGAATTTCATACAAAACCACTAAGGCCCCAAAATCGCCATACAAAAAGGACTTTGGGATTATGAGCCGTGTGCATTACAGAATGATTACTTTCAAAAGAAAATTTATATGCGTGGTCAGTTTGAGTTTAAGTATGTATTAAAATAAAGATTGACCGTCTAGATGCGACAGTTTTCTCTATTCCCGACATTTTCAGTGCAACCCTCGTACCCTTTGGGTACGGAACCTTAAAAAATGAGAGCTACTAACTCACCAAAAAAATTGCGTGATGGTTTTCATTTTGTTGTCAAGTCTTTTCAATTACTTCTTTTTTTGGCTAAACGAAAGCTTCGAAAACGCATCATTTTTAATAGTTTGCACACACACACACCCACACCCACACCCACAACTTTCACAGATAAAATTATCCATTTTTTCACTAATCGCACTTTATAATTTCCGGCAACTGTTAACTGTTACCTCATAAACTCACCAAAACAAACAAACAATGGCGACCGAATAAAAAATGTAAATAAACTTAACCAAATACTGTAAACGAATAAAAAAATAGTCTCGTTTTTGCACTAAATTACCATAGCAAATGCTACTTTTTAAAATAGTCACGTAAACATCGGAACTATTCGGAAACTTTCGGGCGTCATTCGTTTATGTTTGGTACGAAAGACACTGCCTATTGCGTCTAAATGTGTGCGTTACTTGTATAATTGTGTGCTCGTACTTATAGGAAGGTCCACTACACTGTAACCGCGTAACGACGACTCACGGGGAGGCACACATAGAAAGATTTAGACGGAAATGTTTTCTGTCTTTGCCGTGCAAGGCACGTAGCGGCGCTAGTGCCGCGTGGTGTAAACTTCGTCGCGTAGAATTATTATAGATGATGACTTGATGACAAAGCTTAACCGGTAGATGGAGCGCTTATTAATTTTTAGAATGTTTTAAGTTATATCGATTACTGATAGTACGATCAGGTATAAATTAAATTAAGTAGTTTAAGAGGATAGACATCGGAATTATAGTAGGGTAGGCAGTGCCTTTTTGCCTTTATGAAGTGCACGCCACTGCTCACACCTCTCAATAAGTAATCTCAGACCACCGACCGACGGGCTCAACAGTACCATGTCATCGGCATAGCTTATGTTATTGAAGCATACGCTATCTATATGACAGCCCACACGTGTACTGCTGAGCTCGCCGATCAAGGCATCGATATACAAATTGAAAAGTTTAGGTGAGGTCAGTCCCCCCTGCCTCACCCCGCACTCCAGGCCGTACTCGTCCGACAACACACTACCCCAGCGAACACAATTTCGTTGGCCAGCATACCAACACCTGAATATGCGTGTGAGCTCCTTAGGAAAATGCACTTCATCAAGCTTATTCCAAAGTAAATCATAGTTGACAAGATCGAAGGCTTTGGAAAGATCGAGAAAACACGCATAAACAGGTGTTTTTCTGCGTGTGTAGTACTCCACAGCTTGCTTTAGACAAATGATGGCACTTTCGGTAGATAAACCGGCTCGAAAGCCGAACTGTGCATCATGTAATTTTATACATTTGTCCAATTGCAAATCGAGCAAGCCGTCGAGCACCCTAGCCACAATTGTTGCTAGAGATATAGGCCTGTAGTTAGCTCTGTTGGATATGTCACCCGTTTTATTTTTGACAATGGGCACAACAATGGTTTTGGTCAAATCAGATGGCAGGTACGAGTGACATATACAAAGGTTGAAAAACATTGCCAATACGCGGGGCAGGTGTCTTACGTCAAAATTCGTTAAAATTCCCTTTCATTTAATACCACACATGATAGGTTTCTGAACAAAAATTATTTTTTTTCCATACAAAAAAAGATGACGTCATAACTCCTTTCCGTTTGTTTTTTTTTGGTGCTACGGGTCAAGCAGATTGGCAGATCTATTTGAACTTTGAACTCCTCTCCCGCTTGATTAAAGACATGCTTGATTTAAAACCTGACTATAAATCTAAAGAAACACCTAAATTAAGAAAACTATAGGTTTACATCTCATAACTTTCATGATATAAAATAAAGCATCTCTATTTTCACCTAAACCTACTCGAATCAACCATATCATCAACTATTAACGGTTCCACCGGCCTCAACCCTTCACTGCCCAACCCTCACATATATCTTTACACTAAACATTACCTGTGAATTATTATTTCTGATTAATAAATTGCGTCCCTTGCGTCACCGCTGGCGATACCATCAATTATGGAATTTGATGTTTTTTCATTAAACCCTATAGAGCTCTGGGGAAAGGCGGGGCCAGTAGGTTAGTTGGGTTTTTTTATTAGGGTTACGATTACGAGTACCTATGTTGGGTTTGGGTATTTTATAAATACTATACTATGTTAACGACATACAAAAAATACGGTCAAATTTATACCTTTTGAAGTGGGTTTAGTCAAAGTCAAACATAACTGATGATAACACATTTATTACATTAAATAATACAATTTTAAAACGTATTTAAAAACAGTTGTAAGGTAGAAAGAAGAGAAATCTAATCTTCCAGGATGGGTATTCCACAGCCGTCTTCAGATCCAAATCTTTCTATCCTTCTTCTCGTTCCACTAATTCTTAGAGAGACAGCTCTGATGATTGATATTTGTATTTTGACTTTGATCCAGTTGATTATTTGTGAGTATGGTTTGGACCATTTTTCACGGAGCCTAAGGGATGTTCTTTTTATGAAGGATTCATATTCCGTTCCGACAGCGCCAAATATACCTACTTTATTCATATAGGCCTAGCAACAAGCACTTATGAATGGTAAATTACATATACTTACATTATATTATCTTAAGCTAATTATCAGAGCAATTTATTGATGTTAATTTTATTCCATAGGAATATTGGATTATTATACAGTACGTCTACCATCAGTTTTGACATTGACATATACGCTCACGTCTACGTAACTTACTTTCTATGCATCTCGCTCGTACTCGCATATTAGTGCAAGCGAGATGTACAGAAAGTAAATTACGTAGACGTGAGCGTTATGTCAATGTCAAAACAGGTGGTAGACATACAGATCAAATTGAATACTAAGAATTTCACAGAAAGATCGTCAAACATAAAAAATATAGTAAAAATAATGTAATAAACACGAGATAGTCTCATTTTAGTTTAAACAATGAGTATAAATCATAATTATATACTTAGGTAAATATGTATATCGTAGTATAACCTTGGGCACCCCATGACAATGAAAAACATAATTAAATATAGGTATATTAAGAGCTCTAGATGGCTCTAATGATAAATACTAATGGCAAATTAATTCATGCTGATTCTAACATATAGGTACCTAAAGGTAAAATGACATTTTGTTGAAATTAAATTAAAAAATTAAAATCACATACCTACGCAATGTGAATTTGCTGAATGGAGT
The DNA here is from genome assembly GCF_910591565.1 of Cydia splendana. Classification (NCBI taxonomy): domain Eukaryota; kingdom Metazoa; phylum Arthropoda; class Insecta; order Lepidoptera; family Tortricidae; genus Cydia; species Cydia splendana. The sequence continues at coordinate 19,963,703 of NC_085964.1, read as the reverse complement.
CACACTATATTACTATAATAGGGTATTTGACTACTAGTCAAATCAGTTTCTTTTTTCGAACTGTCAAAGCGATTTTGCTACTATGGAATTTATATGAAACACTAGTGTGTGACGTCACGATCAAATTACCTACTCTTTATAGTTTTATACGGGTTATAAAATAGAAGTTGTGTCTAAACTAACGTTTCTCTATTAATCTTCTGGTGCTTTATTCCATGCATGGTGTAAAATAATTTATTAGGGCGAGCGAAGCAAGCCCTATCACTATTCGACAAACTAAGCATTTTTGTGGTACACTTTACGGAAAAACTATCGCACTTATAGGTTTGAAATTTAACATAGTAATTTAAATTCATGTCTAGATGTGTTATCAAACATAAAAATATCATTTAATAAACCTAAAAAAATAAAATAAATGAATAACACTTTGTATTACTACTAGCGCCATCTGTTAGAAAAATTATGAATCAAAATTCGTGCTAATGTACTATGTGCTAACATAGATGTATACAAATAACTGGTCAAGTGCGAGTCGGACTCGCGTTTTAAGGGTTCCGTACATCACACAATATTTAACAATTTTTAGGGTTCCGTACCTCAAAAGGAAAAAAACGGAACCCTTATAGGATCACTCGTGCGTCTGTCTGTCTGTCTGTCTGTCTGTCCGTCTGTCACAGCCGATTTTCTCCGGAACTACTGGACCAATCAAGTTGAAATTTGGTACACATATGTAAGTTTGTGACCCGAATACGGACATGTAACGTAAACAAATGAATTTTAAACATGGGGGCCACTTTTGGGGGGTAAATGAAAAAATGAAAAAATAAATTTTTCAAACTATATCATGTTACATATCAAATGAAAGAGCTTATTGTAAGGATTTCAAATATTTTTTTTTTATAATTTTCGAATCAACAGTTTAGAAGTTATTCAAGAAAATAGGCAAAAAATGACCATTCCCCCCCCCTTATCTCCGAAACTACTAGGTCTAAAATTTTGAAAAAAATACATAAAATAGGTCTATACCTATAGATGACAGGAAAACCTATTAGAAATGTACAGTCAAGCATGAGTCGGACTTAATTACAGTTTTTAATCCGACCCCTACGGATTTTTTAAAGAGATTTCTCTCACGTTTCACATAAAAAATACATTGTTAACAGTGCCGGATTACTTAGAGTAGTAGTTTTCTTAGAGTAATTGGTGATAATTTTCTGATAAGATAATCATTTTATAGTACATTATTGGCGAGGCTCGGAAGTAGATACTTGCAGGCTGAGGATTCGTTTTAAACGGACGACCTTGGGAGTCCGTTTAATTGAATCCGAATCCAGCAAGTAGCCTTGCAGCCGAGTCATATATAGTGCTTTTCTCAAAAATGGTGGAAGAAATATAAATATCATAGAAATATTTTACAAAAGCAATGTTGTTACGTATATATTTTCACAGAAGAAAGCCCTTGCCGCCTTTTTATTTTTTTAATAAAAAAATAGAAGTGTATTTTTCTGCCGAAAATACGTTAACCTATTTGAGACAACTAGATAGTCGCGGTACTAATCATCTGTTTGGCTGTTCAAAGGGCCTGTGCCTTCAATTGATATGGCCATTTCAACTTTTAAAAAGTTTGGAACTCGACAAATAATGGAATTTGTATGCGACATTGCAGTCCCAAAATCGAGACTGCAATGTTTTTAACTTTTTAATTTTTGACTGACCATAAACTAAGCGCTTCGCGACCTATTTTTTAGACGGCAAAGTCGACTTTGCCGTCCATTTTTGAGAAAAATATTTAACGGTCTTACCTACTTACGAGTAATTGTAAGGTCAAATTAAAAAGAATGTTTAAAAAAAATGTTAAATTGAGAGCTAGCTTAAAGTTTTTTGTACTCGTCGACTTTAATGGTTGAATTAATAAAGACTTTGTAACCAATAAGCAAAACAAGCACGTGCTTAGGGCACCACGTTCAGGAGGGGCACCAAAATGCCAGGTTGAAAAAGATGAACAAATTTTAAAATTAGGGACAGACACATCGTTTTTACCACACGATTTTTTTTAGCTGTCCAAAAGCTAATTTGTAAAAATAATGGCGCGTAATTCTTTGGGAAACAATCGGTAGCAGTAGAAGAGTCGTGATTACATGCATAGATTCGATTTCAACCGACTCTTTTGCGGTTCGGCGTTAGGTCTTATGCGAGGCCTTCTGCCTTAATTACACTTGGGCGTGGATCCAAATCCAAGCTTTCCTCTTTCGCAGCTAGGCCTACTGCCTTTCTCACACTTCGCCAATTCAATTCCAAGCTCTGCTTTCTTGCATATTTTATGCATGAAAACAACCTCGAATATCGAAGCCTAAGAAATATCGAGCCCTATGCGAAGCTAGGCTGATAGAAAACTGTCCCATCCCTTCTCTGTATGAAATCCTGGATTCGCGCCTGGTTGGGACTAAAAGTAAAATTGCGTTTGTATATCGAAAAATTTTTCAATAACTTTATAAGGTATGATAAAGGTGACATTCGGGTGGCGACTGCAGCAACATTACTCTGTTGCAACGTTACTGCTGCAGTACTGTCAACTTCCGTGATAAAATGATGTGACTGATTTCCATACTAAAAGTAAAAATTTACAACTGACTATCATATTGCGTTTTTATATCGAAAAATTTCCGCGCTCGCTTCGCTCGCGTTTCTATTACTTTCTACGCTGTGATAAAGGTGACATTCGGGTGGCGACTGCAACAGCATTAGGTACTCTGTTGCAACATTACTGCTGCGGCACTGTCAATTTTCGTGATAAAATGATGTGACTGATTTCCATTCTCAGCTGTAACGCGGCAATGAACTTCTCTCAATTTACCAAAAAATCAATGTAATCTTGATGACCCGAGGGAGAGGGGGCACCTAGAAATCCTTAGGGCATCAACATATCTTAATCCGGCACTGATTGTTAAAAATTGTGTAATATACGGAACCCTTGGAACGCGAGTCCGACTCGCACTTGGCCGGTTTTTTTTACGTGAAACGACGTGAGTTAAACGTCTTGAAAAACCCGAATTGGTCAGATCAAAAACCAGTTGTAATATGAAGTGTTACGGAGCGGTGGCTTATATCTCTGCAACTATGCAAAGTAGCTTGGATAGGAAGATTACATCCCGAACAATAGTACCTACAACTGTCCAAATGCGAAGACTGAACTGAAGGTCGAGCTCCGCGTAGAGCTGAAAGCTCGGAGCGTCCGACAGGTTCGCGCTTCCCACAACTTCCGCAAGTGTTTTAAAAGCGAAGGCCGAAGAGGTAATACCTATAGTGTTTTTTTAAACACGTAACAATAGAAACCTAATCAATTAGTAGTACAAGTACCATTACGGCTGTGTGCCAGATACAGCCTAGTCGCATTTTTTGTCTTCAGTCCGACTCACGCTTGATCACAAAGGCACGCCTCATCGGGACGCTTCGGGGCTTCGTCCTTATGCGGCTATCGGCCTAGTGCCTTCGCAATAGCTGTCTACACCACGTTTCACGTGGGCCATTGCGGCTGTGTCCCTAAAAAAGCCTAATCGCATTTTTGTTCTTAAATCCGACTCACGCTTGACTCTAGATTTTTAATAGGTTTTCCTGTCATCTTTAGGTAAAGAACTATTTTGTGTATTCTTTTCAAAATTTTAGACCCTGTAGTTTCGGAGATAGAGGGGGGAATGGTCATTTTTTATCTATTTTGTTGAATAACTTCTAAACTTTTTATCCTAAATTTATAATAAATTTATAATATATTTAAGATTCTCACAATGAGTCCTTTCGTTTGATATGTAACACGATATAGTTTGCAAAAATTTGTTTTTTAATTTTCTCATTTATGTTTCAGTCCCTATGTTTAAAATTCATTTGTTGACATTACATGTCCGTCTTTGGGTCACAGACTTACATATGTGTACCAAATTTCAACTTAATTGGTCCAGTAGTTTCGGAGCAAATAGGCTGTGACAGACGGACAGACGGACGGACAGACAGACGCACGAGTGATCCTATAAGGGTTCCGTTTTTTCCTTTTGAGGTACGGAACCCTAAAAAGGGTTAAAATTTTGGATTCTGACCCATCTCGCTTCGGTCGGTTTGATTCCCAATTTAGCAATTAAGTTTCTGTGAATACTGGAACATTCAATCTTGCTGTATATTCACTGCGGAGGTCAATTTACTCGTATGTTCTGTTCTGTGACGCCGATGAACTAATCAGTCATGTTGTGTTAGCAAACTTAAATCGGGTATTTTCAGTTCGAGAAACAGTTTTAGTGTTACTATTGCTTGAAACTGCCAAAATTATAAATAAAGATAAGCATATTAGGCCGTCTGTATCGGCCCTAAATCACTGAAGTTTGTTAATACAACCCGACTGCAACTTGTAACAGTTGAACAAAATGACCCAGAACCCTGGCAGTACCTAGCGGAACTCAGGTTTGGTGCAACATAGGCAAACGCTGTTTTGATCATCTGACTCGTTTTTATGAGCACTTGGGAGATACCCAAAATAGAGCTGTAGCTGAACCCTGGCAGTATTTAGTGGAACTCAGGTTTGTTGCAATATAGGCACACGATGTTTTGGTCATCTCACTCGTCTTGATGAGCACTTAGGAGAGTACTACCCAAGATAGAGCTGATGCTGAACCCTGGCAGTACCTAGTGGAGCTCGGGTTTGGTGCAACATAGACACACGCTGTTTTGGACATCCGACTCATGATGATCACTTGGTAGAGTAGTACCCAAGGTAGCTGATGCTGAACTCTGGCAGTACCTAGTGGAGCTCGGGTTTTATACAATATAAGCACACGCTGTTTTGGTCATCCGACTCGTCTTTTTGAGCACTTAGGAGATACTCACGATAGAGCTGTAGCTGAACCCTGGCAGTATTTAGTGGAACTCACGTTTGTTGCAACATAGGCACACGCTGTTTTGGTCATCTCACTCGTCTTGATGAGCACTTAAGAGAGCAAATTATACGTAAGTTTATGTGCGGAGCAGCATGATTACCGCCAGTAGGTGTCCAGACGGGATAGTTTTACGCTCAATTGTGTGGTGTGGACGCATAAATAAATTCAAGGACATTGACTCGCTGACCCAACATTATGTAGGAAAGCCAGTTGGCTTCCTTACAAAAAGTACTGGGCGACCGTGTAGGATGTAATAAGCGCTTATGAAATTGTATATTACGTGTGGATGATATTGGCAATTTGATTCTGTCGTCTGGACACGTTTTTAATGGACAAAGTAAAAGCTTTAACAGACAGGCGTACCGGACAGCGACCGGGGTTCAATTAGTAGGTATATTTTTTTCTTGCTCTCACTTATAGCCGCGTCCTTAACGGTCTTATTACGTACCCATTCCATCGAACATGGAACAAGCCTCGGACTGGATCAAAGTCGCGGTCCGGTACGTTTAGGTAGAAAAATTCCGCGAGCCCTTACAAAGCTCTGCTTTTTGCTAGTTTTAAATACAGTCAAATACCCTATTGACGATTATAGATTGACGTCTACCGTTTAAGGCGATTGGTAATTTATTTCTGGTCAGCTACGGTCTGGGGCCTATTGCATAAAATACAAGCTAATACCAAAGACATATGTAACTTCGTATAAGACGAATAAAGTCTAAGAAAAAAACGTGCCTCGGAATTCAAGTAAAAGTCATTCTGGAATAGATGCCGTACACACCTTTAGCCTATCCTCGGCTAGATGGCGTGACGACACCGTTTCATATTTAACAATTTTAACACATAGATATCAGTGAATGAACATGGATCAAAATGATATAAAAATAATAAAATCATTTATCCATATATATACATTTTTTGATAACTTTATACGTTTTCATTTTGAGTTTTAGTCGTGTGTCGATAGATGGCAGTAAATTTACAGTGACTACAAAATTTACAATGACAGGACCCCTCTATACTATCTATTCTTTTTGCTACTAGTCAAATCAGTTTCTTTTTTCGAACCGTCAAAACGATTTTGCTACTATGGAATTTATATGAAACACTAGTGTGTGACGTCACGATCAAATTACCTGCTCTTTATAGTTTTATACGGGTTATAAAATAGAAGTTGTGTCTAAACTAACGTTTCTCTATAAATCTTCTGGTGCTTTATTCCATGCATGGTGTAAAATAATTTATTTTAAATACAGTCAAATACCCTATTGACGATTATAGATTGACGTAATTTTATTACGATTATAGTTGGTAATTTATTTCTGGTCAGCTACGGTCTGGGGCCTATTGCATAAAATACAAGCTAATACTATTAGTAAGTGATGACATCGTTAGAGCCGTTTCCGAATCCCCGAAATAAAAGAATTGCTCGTTTAAAAAAAGATATAAGATACAATCAACTGAATTTATAAAGTGGAAATAGTGACCAAAGAATATAATACTCACATAGTGACCTACAAATATTTTTTTTAATAAATAGTTCTACTTTTAAGAATCAATAAAAGAATAAAAAACCATCACATGGTTTAATTTAAATTAAACTTGCTATTTAATGGTTAAAAACAATAAAAATATACTACTTCTCATCAAATAATAAAAGCATGTAAGAATAAAGACAAAATCGTCAATTTTGTACTTTAACCCAAATTGTCACAATTCTTATACAACCACACAACAAACAACCAATCATTGATTAAAAAGAAGAAAAAAAAAGGAAAAAGTACTTCAAGGTTCCACCGAGATTTGAACTCGGATCGCTGGATTCAAAGTCCAGAGTGCTAACCATTACACCATGGAACCGGTGAGTGGGCCGCCGAATTTATCGACTAGCTGCCGCGTGCTCTACGGCACGCCTAGAATGTGACGTCACGTTCTATTTACTCGATTCGATAGAGTTCACGACTGTAATTGATTTAGTTCGAAGCGATATATTTAGAACTTTAACCTTTTCGACGCCGTGTCAAACACAAAAGTTGTCACTCGGACGCCACGTCACCGAAGTGTCAAAACTGAAATTGAACTTTATGCATATGCACGTAGGTCTATGTTGCTCTGTGGTCTGTGACCGATTAATCGGTCTTTGGCGTTGAACCTGCGGTGCGGATATATCGGTCATTGGCGTCCAAAAGGTTAATGGTATAAGGTCATAGTAATAATAATAATAATTCATTATTTATTATTAACATAAAAATACTAGGTAGAGATTATAAATATCTCTACTGTACCGTTACTTTTTGCAGTATAAAAAAAAAAACATTTTTAAGCCATCTGCACCTTACGAAACTGTGGCGTCGCAAGGGACTTCCCATGGCAACGCTTCGCTTGACCTCAAACTAACCGACTCACAGGTCAATTCGAACGTACACTGACATCAGAATCATATTTGAATCAAGTTATTTAGTTATCGTGCGTTTCTACAGCGCCAATACATGTACGGACAAGTACGAGCGACATGCACAATAACTGAAGGAAATCAGAGATCCTACCGCGAAGCACGTTCGACGTGTTGCCTCTCTCACACTTACGTAAGAATTTACAAGTGCGACAGACAGGCAACATGTTGAACGTGGTTCCCGGCAGGCCCTCTAAGTTGTCATTCTGTATCTGTAAACGCTCGAATTGGCCTGTTAACCGTTGCTCACGACAGGCGTGGCTCACTCCGCGATTTCGTCGCTTTGCAACAGGTAGCTACAAGTACATCCGTTCCACACCAATTTTGGTTGTTGGCCATAAGCCGCGCGTGGCGCTGTCGCCACCTAGCGGCCATATCTGTCCTGAACGTAACAGACGCGTTTTGTTAGAGAGTGAGTCTTCTGTACCTAGTACTATTATTTATTCTGTGCTCACAAGCTAAAAACAATGCTGAATTAGACCCGACTAATTTTGCTTGCTTGTTTTAGCTCAAATTCCTCTGTCAGATTCTGAATTAATTTTAACCAACTTTTCTTAAGGGAGTACATGAGGTTCTTCAAAGAAATGTACCTAAAAAAGGTCTTGACGCAATAACACCTCCGGTGCCCCCGGTATTCATAGGCTACGGACGCAATTGCCTCAGGAGCCGGCCCGATAAAATAGCCAAAAACACAATTTATGATATCATAACACAAGCTTTCTTGAGCTTACCGTGGGGCTTAGTCAATTTGTGTAAAAATTTAATGTCCTTAATATTTATTTATTTATTTATTTTATTTATTATATAATATAACATAGCTAAGGGGCTATTCATGAATTACGTCATTTCAAATTGGGGGGGGGGGGGGGGGGTCTGGACATCGGGTGATGGTAGCATGACGTGAGGAGGAAACGGGGTCATTCGAAGCATGATTTTTGGGGGAGGGGAAAAAATCGTCAAAAATATATGACGTAATTTATGAACAGCCCTTAATTTATGATATCAATTACCGTAACAACAAAACAGCGCGCGTTATCTACGTATTCATAGATAATGGGACTGTTTTGGCAATAGGCATATTGTGTTTTATCTAACCCGTGACCGTCACATCGTCAATTTTGTACAGTCGCTAACACATCCTATGCGGAATAAATACCGTAAACTTGGGTTACTCTGACCCACATGAAAACCTAACCTAAAGGGTCTAATAAAAAACATAAAAATGTCAAAGGTTAGCTAAAACCAACCTCATGGTATATTTCCATAATTATAGTGCAATAATATAACCTGGAACGAGTAAATCTCAATGGCCAAAGCACAGAATAAATAATAGTACGGCCGTACAGAAAGGAAACTTCCTACAAAACCGAAGTATGACAGCGGTTCAGGGTCGTATCATGCTGTCCCTTTCTAATATATGGCAATATCCCTTTCGGCTATTTAGGGTTGTCAAAATTCAAGCCATTATCTTATCTGTGGTCGTGCACGCAAAGGGACGTCAAGTTGTGTCAACCCTAAAAATTGCTCGGAGCAATGCTGAGCCGACGGAGCCGAGTTTGGCCGAAGTCAGGAGCCAAAGTTACCCTCCAGGGCTAAAGTAACCCGACTTTACATTCTTAATTTATATCATAAGCGAACTCACAAATAAAGTAGAAGGTAGAAAATAGGTTTCCACTATCGTCTAGTCTGAAACACAATCATTCCTATTGTAGGTATAGTTTTTAGTGTTCCGTACAAAACATTGTTCACCGAACACTTATTTTTATTAGAACCCTTTTTCATTTTCAATTCTAGCACCATACAACAGTTTAAAAGTTAGATTTCCTTTGCTGCTCTACGACGCGATTCGGGAAATGATTTAGATATTCACTAGATATGAAATAGTAAAGATATGTGACGTTACACGGCAAAAGGTACCGTTGCCCCGACTGAATATTGGAGCGGCGTTAATAATAGCGTAACCGCCAGCCGCCTTATGGTACCTTTTGCCGTGTAGAAACGTGGTGCCGTACCAATTACACGGCACCACGTTTCTAGAATAGGTATCTAAAATAACTTTTCCATAATTAACCTAGTACCTAGTAGGACTAGTAGGTATATGCGGGGGTTCCTGCCAGAGATGTCATAGAAACATAATGATAATGTACATCATTATAATGGCAATCATAGCAAAATGTAGCGCTTAGAGCAATGATCGTCTTCCGCTTGTAAAATGGTTGTACAAAACAATGTCATTTGAAAATATATATGTCTTCTATTGTTTAAAAACTAATTATAGGTAACTTTACGAAATTGGTGTAAAACTAATTATAACTGAAAACAGCTAATCACCACTGTTTTTTGTTTATTTGTTTAGGTACCTACCGAAATTGTTGTTATATTTTGAATGTCGTTTTCTTAGCCGGCTGAATGGAATAACAGATTCAAAAAATGAGTTATGGATACAAATTCATTCGTTTAGGGCAGCGGTCGGCAACCTTTTAGCAGCCAAGGGCCACATAGCAGTTAACGAAGTGGACGCGGGCCGCACTTTGTTAATATTTATGACTTTATCAGACATTGTCGTTTGTCAATATTACATAGAAAATAACCAGGCAGACAGGCCGCAAGTGAGAGGTTCGCGGGCCGCATGCGGCCCGCGGGCCGCTGGTTGCCGACCGCTGGTTTAGGGGCTTAATAAATATATCCTCTTTTGCCAATTACTCCCTTTAATTGAAGAGAAAGCTTTATTAAACAAATACATTCTAATACTCACTTAGAAAAGTACCTCTAGCAAAGCCACCTTTTTTTTCTTTCATAAAATACCTATGACTATGAAACAGTTTTGTACGCGATTGTATCAATCCGCAGGCAATTTTTGTAGTACGCTCCAAATTCAGGGCTCGCCGTCCAAGTGGTTTTCACCCATTTACCTAATGGCCACTCATTGGCTGTAGGGTGTCCACACTTTCGAGTTTTAGGAGACATTTTGTGAAAAAGCAATAGAGGCTGTGTTACCGAGTCGTCTTTGATAATCAGATAATGAAAACATTAGGCGATTAAAATAATATAAGTATATGAAAAAAAAATTTTTTTTTCATATACTTACATGTTTTATCTGCTATTTTGTAGGTGAGTAGGTAGGTATATGACATATGTTAGAACCTATAGGGGAGTCCCTTTTTTACTTATATTCATAAAAATATTGACTTTTTTGTAAATATAGATACAAGATAAGGTGAATGAATTACACTACCAACTTGCTAAAGTAAACTTTGAAATTCGTTCATTTGACTTTATTGTTCTAAAACATATATCATATTTTTATGTTAGGTCCCTCAACCGTCTCGTTAAACAGTGTGTATTAAGGTAAATGTACCTACTGGCGCTCGACGCGGTCCCAGTACATGTCATCTTGAAACAGTAAGTCATTGTCAATTCAATAGAGGTGTCAGCAAGGTGTCATCTATTGGGTATTAGCATGTCGAGCACTAGTACGTTTACCTTACCTACATATTTTTATTATACTTCAGCAAATAAAAAATTAATACGTAAGCCGACATTTACTATTGATATAATTACCTACGGTGACTGAGACCATCTTATCTAATCAACGCCTAGCTGTTTGCACTATTATTCACTAGTATTTTGGCCGTTAACAGGAAATGACTGACTCAACTCCTTTCTTACCTTATAAGGACATGAGAGTTTTCAAAATTATCAATCTTACGTCAAAGAGTTATCATCAAGTTCTTGTGAAGTAATGTTCCAATTTTCAAATCCAAGTCTGGAATAGAAAGTTTAAACTTAGAATTGGGTTAAACCAGTCAAAGTGTCATATACGTGAAAGTTAGGATGCTAATCGCATTAGTGTTTACATTTTCTATGGGGTTGCGACTATAGATTAGTAAAATTACTAAAACCGTTAGAGCAACTATTTTTGACCTGAGTTTGAAATCAACTGCTATTCACTAACCTACTACTACCAACTAGATGGAGTTTTATATACCCCCGTATAGTACATATTCAAACAAATAATAATACAATAGACTACAAATATATGATGAAGCTAGTTTTAGCTACCATGATTGCTGTTATAAATAAGCCAGCTGAAGAAATAGGTATTGAACGGTGGGCCTGACATATTTCCGAATTATTTTCTAAAATAATTTTGATCGTAAATAAGCCATACCTACTTAGTAGAGTGCTGTTATGTTAGTATTTCGTACATTTTCGTAAATTCGTCATCCTACAATGCTGTTTTGCTAATAAGCTAATCTTACAAGATTTTTTAACGTAGATTTCATGAACGCTCGATATTGGTTTGGTCTGACATTGCTTTTTAGTTAGTGTAGCCACCGTTGGCGCTAGTAGTATATACAGCTGTAATGCTCAGCCAAGATATGGTCGGACCGGATCGATACAGCGATTTAGAGCATGATGCTTGTTTTTGTATTAATTAATCTTAATTGTAAATAGTCGTTATGTTGTATCTTCTTGCTGTGTAACTTTTTTCTTATTTAACTAACTGTTTACTGTATGTTATTTCTGTCTTTTTTCTTCTTGTCTGTTACCTTCCGTGATTCTTCTCACTTGATGGTCTCATCGGAAGATCAGGGCTATAACCGCGAAAATCGAAGTTCGCAAATTGCGGGCATTTTTCTCTGTCACTCTAATTACGCCTTCATTGGAGTAAAAGTCAAAGATCCCCGCAATTTGCGAATTTCGGTTTTGGCGGTAGCCCCTCAGCGCTGGAAGCCACCGGCAACATGCTGAGATGGGGCCATTTCGTGGCACTTTAATCTTATTTTGTGTTTTCTTTTATACTATGTACTGTTCCGATTGTTTGTGCTTATGAATAAATCTATTCTATTCTATTCTATCCTACATTTAGAAAAACATGTTGATTCAAAAATGGGGTACCTATTAAAAACAATCGGGTCAAAATTAAAGTATGATTCAAACCGGTAATGTGTAGACAGTATTATTTTCCAATATGAATGTTATTAGAACGAATTCCGGATATAAGCCGGACGTGCATCGTCATAACAAGGTCGGGTCGGGGAAATCCGGACGGGGCCAACTCAAATAATTACACACATGTCCTTATTTCCTTTGGCCTCTTTTATATAAATCATGGTATCATTAACATCTTACACAACAACATGCTAACAGTAACAAGCAAACAACAGGTCATCCAATTACCATCAGCTGATTGCTGATTTCAACCGGTGATTTACACGACGACATTTATTTAAAAAAAAAACTTACATTTTATAAATGCTGCAATACTCGATACGATGCCATTTTTACGAAAAAATAAATACTTAAAATATGTTATAAATGTAGTGCTCTTCATTGCACATATTTACATAATAGCACGTGCTTGATAGTTTTATTTACAAATGTCATTCACCTTGATACGTTTATATGCTCTAGTTTCACTGAAGTCTTCACGGTACATTAGCAGGAAAATTCACACATTATTCTTTTAAAGCTTCCTGTAAATGAACTTGGCACGAAATCGGGACATTACTCGATACGACTACTCGTTACTTCCCAGTCCCACATCCAAACCCATAACACATTAAGTGCATACTCTGATAATTTGATTCTGGACTCATTGAAAGAAGCCATAGTGTTGATTTTTGTTTGTGAGAAATTCTTGGATGTCGCCAAGCATGCGCCTACGCAATCGGGAATTAAAATTCTCGGAACTTATCTATGTAAATTGGGTTGTTCCCGTTTTTTACAGAGACAATACACAGAAACGGTAGTTAGGCGAGATTATGTAGTTTCAAGAATTACCTACTGCAAAAGTACAAAAATGATAATGGACTTTCAGAAGATCAAAAAACAGCAAAATAAAAACATAGAACACTAAATAAGTATAATCAGTTCAGTTTCTCCATCGGTAACTAAAAGTTTCATCCTACCTACTTATATCTAGTTATTTCTAATTATTACTCATGGTTCATGGTCAAACCTGTCAAAACAGGACAATAATAAAATTGCATATTTGACCGTATCCGCCCCTTCGATTACTTTTATTTATATAAGTACAACAATTGATATATATTTCATATTTTTAAGCTCTCATTTTATATTTCACACACTAAATTGACAGTATGATAGTTCAATTATATTGCCCCAATTTGTCCAACCGGTCTGTAATTTTACTACAAAATTGTTACAAAAATAGGATAGGGCATGGTCTAATAAAACATGGTCTTCTATTCCCAGAGTGACACGGGCCTACGTCACAATAACATTGCCACTTTATTTCAACATAACATGTTACATGGGTACATTATACCTATGGTTAATAAGTTAAAATATTTCTTTATAATTTTATAATTTTCATTTATATGTATTTTATCTTAAATTTTACAATAACACGTCATTTTTAATTATTCGTTAGCAATATCTTCCGATTCACGACAGAAATTTCAGACGTTCGGGTAATTCTGTTTACACTACTGACAACACAGGATAGCTCTGTCACATTTGACAATTCGGATCTAGATAACTTCATGCCCTGACCGTCATCCTTGTCGAACGCGTGTTAATTGTTATTTCCTTCTCGCTCAGTGTCAGCAGTCGCAGTGTTTTCCAAACTTTTCACGCCGTAAGCTTGGTAATTAATGTGTAACTGTGAATTAGTTTTTCAAACGTTTGTCTTGTATAGATAAATAAAGTTTAATTTAATACATTAGATTTGTTTTATTTTACTATGTTTCTACATGAATAACTTAAAATGAATGCCGTTAAAATAATTTTCACCGTTGCTTAAAATTCTCCCACATTTTAAAGTTTGAGAACCTGTAAACAGCATGATGACGTAGGCCCGTGTCAGTTAGGTCATACGCGAATCTCGGAATAGAGTACCAGGCGGAGTATATTATTATACCATGGGATAGGGTAGTAGTTTGGCTAGAACTGTTAGTTCAATATCAAGAATCAAAAGAAAATTAGAGCATGTTGAAATACATTGACATTTGATCATACGGGACTTATCCCCAAAAAAATCCAAACCTATGTCACCCTGCGTAATTATATGGTGAAGTTATGGTATGGTAATTACAGCAAATGTGTTAACTAGAGACCAAACTACCGGCAGTCACGGAATGTCTTTATCCGTGTACACTCAGGGCTGTCACCGATTCTGATAAGCTTCTAATTGACCGAGCGTTAGCGTAGGTCTCCATTTCAGCTTGGGCAAAAATGCTTTCGTGTGTTCGATTGTTCGCCTCCACAGGATTGCGACCTGAATCGATTTTCGTGAAATTTTGGAACCTGAATAATTAAAATATATATTACTTGAGTACTCTGAGACATTGTTTTAATTCAAATATTGGACAATTATTATGAAACAAACATTAAAAATAAAATAAACTAACTTATCTATAAAATAAAACTAAATTAAAACTAAAACTAATAAGTACTAAATAAAATAAAATAAAATAAAATTAAAATACGTCTAAGAAATTGGGCCCCTTTGGCATGGTGCCGAGGACGCTGGCAGCATTTCCCCGCTGTATTGCGAAGCTAATACGTTGAGCGAGAAAGCTGCCAGCTCTTCGGTCACCAGTGAAATCGATAAGCCTTTTTGAAAGGTCTTTAAAAAGTTGTAGGGCATTAGGACCCCACGGGCCAAGGGTCTCAACCCCAAATTAAATAGATTTTGTCGATTCAGTTTTTGGAAATTTTTCGAAATGATTGAGCCCTACATTTTAAGCTATGCTCTCAGAGCCACTAAGTAGTCATAATCATGGTCCTACAAAAATATTAAAATACGGTAACAATAACACTAATAGGGACTTAGTGCCTGAAATTAAATCATTTCAATTTCATTAGTTTCATTACCTATACAAAAACGTCCGATTTAATTATATTCTAAAATTGTATTTTGCTGTCTCTTATTTATTACTTACATAGGTAGGAGATTATTTTAGCCGCCTCCTTATTGGTAAATAGGTAATAGTTATATGTGATACATACATGTGTTTACTTTCCCTATTGCTTCGTTTACCTAGTTACTAATATACCACGTTGTCGTTACTACGAGAGGTGTGAAAACACTAAAATAATAGGAAAATATCAATAAATACTTATTATTGCAGTCTAACACTGCTATTGCTGCTGGGAACTGTTTGTTATAACGTTAACAGAAACACAAACATATAAACAAGTTACACTCATAGGAGTCATTATAAATAGTATAATTATAGGTAAATTATGACTTTTGACAAACTTTTTACTAGTAGTGCAAGTAATCAATGTAATCATGTAGACTGAAAAAAGTGCGTCATAGTATGTATTCATGAATGAAATATTTTGTCATAGTGAGTAATCAATTATCTATCTTTTGCCAGCCCTACGTAACATTGTCACCACTCCTTGGTGATTAATAATTGATCTAATAGAGGCATGTGGGTTTTTGGGGCTACCGATAGGTACCCTGTATGATATACGATTAAGTAATAAATAGGTATCCTTCGTGTAGTTATAACGTTAATTCAGTACATCAAACATTCAGTATGGTGTTTAACAATGTACAAACATATTTAAACAAGTGTTTTGAGATTGTTTCTGTTTTGAATTAATTAACACATAAATACCATTGGGCATTATATTTGTGCTTAGTCCGAGGTAGTTATTACATGTAGTATCCTGATTCCAGCGTCTAAGGTCGCGATTTCAGAGCCTAAAAAAAAAAAATTAACCCTACCTGGCAACACTATGGTCACCACGCTTCATTCCTGTTTTAGCGCAAAAACTAACGGTTCGCGTCCCGTGAAAACAAATAGTTTTATGCGTTGTTTTATACAAAAAATTGCATACTTTGTGAGAAAAAAGATGCTGAAAAGATCGAGTGAAGGTGAGGATCGAAAGTTACGGAAGATACGTAAGATGGAAAGGAAAATACAAAAATACAAAGAAGCCATGACAGGTAAGCTTTCATCAAACATTGAATTTTGACTTGCTATACCAGTTTTTTTTCCACACATAGCAGGTTATTTTGGTTTGAATGTTTTTTGCCTCGGCATAGTAAAATCTCGTTGAGATACAATGAATTTGGATGTAAAAATATCCATAACCTATAACGGGTTGCTCGAGTTTCGAAACCCGTTTCTCTCGTTGAGAGGATTTACCTGGTCTTTTACCTCACCCTCATTTTCCGTTGGAAAAGGGGAAGATCTCGTTGAGATATTATAGATACTTAGAGAATGCCAATCGTTTACATGACCTCATGCCGGGTTCTTTCGAGTTTCGAAGACCCGATGTTCCCGTTGGGTGAAATTAACTTAGATGATAACATCTAATCATACCCCCAGAATCCGTTGGATAAAGGGGAGGATCTCGTTGAGATATTAGATTGTTTTTAAATAATATACCACAAGAGTCGTGGGATATGGCTACATATTTATTGGTTCTTGCTCGATTCACTAGGCAAGTTGGCTCTGAAATTTGGGTATCATAGTGTGGACTTAGGTATAACCCTAAATACTTACCATAAGCTTATGATTGAAATGTAACACAAAAAATTTCAGCTGCGGATCCAGAAACATTGTCAATTTTGGAGCAAAATAGTGTGGATGAAAATTGTGATAAGTTGGAAGAAGAAGATAATGCTCATAGTGACAAACCAGAAGAAACTCAAGAACACCATCAAGAACATGAAGAAGAGGAAGGTGATGTCGAGATAGAGGAAGACCTGCCCCAAGACATCCTGGCTGCCCTCGGAGAAGGGGGACAGGATGATGATGCTAACTATGGAGCTGAAATAAAATCAGAGATTGTTAAGATAATCAACACTATACTAACAGATGGAATGAATAAAGAGATGCATGAATCCTTATCAAAAACTAAGATCCCGAGAAACGCCAAACTGTTAGATGCTCCAAAATTAAATACAGAATTTGCAGGTTTTCTCAACAACTCCATGACCAATAGAGACAACTTACTGAAAGATAGACAGCAAGACCTGGGCAGAGCAATTGCTTTAGTTACTCAAACAATTAATGATCTAACTAAAAATGATTTCGACAAATTACAGGCAATAAAGTCCCTGAGTGACAGCATAAGACTACTCAGTAACCTGCATTTCAATTACACTCAAATTCGAAGAAAGTTGATTGCACCATTTATGGATAAGTCGTTGACACAAAACCTAAGTGAAAACAAGAGATCTGAGTTTTTATACTCTAAACTAGAGGAATCAGTAAAAACATCCTCTGCAATGAAACGCACAATCAACATTCTAAAACCCAAAAATACACCAAAAAACTCTCTGAATCCCAGGCGGCAAACCGCCCCAAATCAATACACGCCCAGAACAAACAACATAAATTACAAACCAAGACCATACCAGAGCAATCAGGCTCCAACCTACAAGCCACAGCGCAGCCATCAACGTCCACCACAACAAGCGAGGTCAACTCGCCGACCAACATCCCATCATCGAGGAGGTCGTGCGAAGTACCCATAAAGGTAAATTTTGCTGCTCGCCTTAAACATTTTTATAGTTGTTGGGCATTTTTGACAGATGATGAAACAATCCTAAAATGGACAAATGGATATTCCATACCTTTTGATTGTGAACCAAGTCAACATAATGTTCCTCTTAATAACACATTTAATACCTCTGAGAGAAAGATTATTACAATGGAAATACATAAACTTATTGTAATGGGGGCTATTACCCAATGTCAACCAAGTAAAGGGCAATTTCTGTCTAGTATTTTTACTATCCCTAAAAAAGATGGATCTCACAGATTTATTCTCAATTTAAAGGGTTTAAACAAATTTATTATAACAAAACATTTCAAGCTGGAAGACATCAGGACATTATGTAAACTAGTTACAACAGATGATTACATGTGCACTGTTGACTTGAGACATGCATATTATTTGGTGCCTATAAACGAATCACATAAGAAATATTTAAGATTTACATTCAATAAGAAATTATATGAATTTAACTGTATGCCATTTGGCTTATCTACGGCACCTCTAGTCTTTACTAAACTTTTAAAACCGGCTATTGAAACTCTGAGAGAACAGGGTATTAGGCTTATTATCTACCTTGATGACATAATTTGTCTTGGAAGTACTTACACGGAATGTCTAAATAACACCCAAGAAACATGTAATTTATTACAATGTTTAGGCTTCATAATTAATGATGAAAAGAGCTCTATGACTCCATCCTATGTGAAGGAGTATTTAGGCTTTACTATTAATTCAAGAAACATGACTTTAAGCCCCACACTAAAGAAACGCAATAGTTTATACTCCTTAATTAAAGACTTCCTTAAAATTAAATCATGCAGTATTAGAGAATTTGCAAAATTACTAGGAAATTTAGTGTCAGTCTGCATAGCAATTCCTTATGGTTTTGTATACACAAAAAATTTAGAAAGAGAAAAGTTTTTAGCTCTAGAATGCCATAATGATAATTTTGAAGGAATTATGAACATTAATAAACCAATCAAAGAAGATTTAGTGTGGTGGAAAGAGAACATTTTAATAAAGAGTAATCATATTAAACAATATAACTTCTCCTTAGAAATATTCTCAGATGCTTCACTGATGGGTTGGGGTGCATTTTGTAATGGCCAAAGTACACAGGGCAATTGGTCTGAGTGGGAGCGCAATCAACACATTAACTACTTAGAACTTTTAGCAGCTTTCTTTGCTCTAAGATGCTTCGCAGATAAATATAATAACTGTGAAGTACTTCTCAGGATAGACAACACAACTGCCATAGCATATATTAACCGTATGGGTGGAGTGCAATACCCGTTACTAAATGATATTACTAGACAGATATGGAGGTGGTGTGAAGCGAGAAATCTGTGGATTTTCGCATCTTACATCAAATCAAAAGAAAATGTTGAGGCTGACTTCCAGTCTCGCAACTTTAATGTAGATACTGAGTGGGAACTTGCACAGGATATTTTTAATACAATTGTTAATAAATTTGGCGTCCCCGAATTAGACTTATTTGCGTCACGAATTAATCATAAATGTGACAAATATATATCATGGCACAGGGATCCTTTCGCCTGGAACATTGACGCTTTCACAGTCAAATGGAATTCTACCTTTTTCTACGCTTTCCCACCTTTTGGTATTCTACTAAAAGTTCTTCATAAGATTAAATCAGAAAAGGCCATAGGCATTTTAATTTTTCCTCTATGGCCATCTCAAGTTTGGTATCCACTCTTAAAATCTATGGTAATATCAGATATACTAACATTCGGACCATCTGAAGACCTCCTCATATCTCCTTTCAGAACTCCACACCCACTTCAGACGCAACTTATCCTGGCGGCGTGCAAATTATCAGGGAAGCGTTTAAAAGAAGATTAATTGCAGAACGTTCAATTGACATTATGATTGCTTCATTATCTAAGAACTCCATTAAACAATATAATAGTTGTTTACGCCAGTGGTGGCTTTATAGTAAACGTAATAGTATAGATACATTCAGTGCATCAGTCCCTATCATAATATCATACTTAACAAACTGCTTTGAGAATGGCCTGTCTTATCAATCACTCAATTGCTATCGCTCAGCGTTATCCCTTATAATTGGCAGCCACATAGGCACGGATGAAAGAATTAAGCGCCTATTCAAAGGATTCTATAAGTTGCGCCCTATGAAACCCAAGTATAATGATACTTGGAACCCGGACACAGTATTAACATTCTTAGGAAATCTATATCCCCTAGAATCTTTACAACTAGAATTACTTACAAAGAAACTAGCAATGTTATTGATTTTGGCAACAGGGCAAAGGGTACAGACTCTTTTTTATATTAAAATTAATAATATTAAGACCTCTACAGACGGTATCACAATACAAATTACAAACCTTTTGAAGACTTCTGGGCCCAGACGTCCTCCAACAATACTTAACATACCATATTTAAATAATAAACCTGAGATATGTCCGGCTAGAACTTTAACTAAATATTTAGAAACTACTCAAAATATACGACAAGAAAATAGTTCCCTCAAGAACCTTTTCCTTACCTTTAAAAGTCCTATCAGAGAAGCCTCCACTCAGACTATTAGCAGATGGCTGAAGCAAATTATGAATGATAGTGGGGTGGATATATCTAGATTTTCAGCTCATTCCACTAGACATGCGTCTTCTTCTAGAGCACACAGAGAAGGCCTTACTGTAGACAGCATAATGAAGGCTGTAGGTTGGTCATCAAGATCACAAACATTTGCCCGACATTATAATAGACCACTAACTAATATGGTTAACGACCAAGTTCAATTTGCCCGAGCAGTGCTCGGAGATTAAAATGTTTTGTTTTTAGTATAGTTTTTATTATAAGAGCCAAATCCTGAGTTACGTTTTATTAAATTTTTTATTTGAGGCTTGTACTAAGACAGTACAAACAAATTGTCATTGTTGATTTACTGTTAGAAAATTAGTTAAGAAGCTTATAAGAGTTATATAAGACTGTTACTCACTGATTAAGTTTATTAAAAATTTAGCCTCTATGTTCTTTCTAATTAAATTAGATCTCATTATAACTGTTAAGAATACAGTAAGTACATAAGGTACAAAATGTGAGATAGTAAGTCTCTTTGTTACATTAAAAGATCTTAAAGTAAATAAATAATGCTTATTAATTTTCTCTGAACATCTACATGTAATAACTACCTCGGACTAAGCACAAATATAATTACAGGATTAAACGAACTTACCTGAAGTGAAGTTCTATCCTGATTATATGTAGTGCTTAGTCCGAGGTAGGAAGTTCCCTTCCCTCCCAAGATTAATAGTTCCCTCTTAATCTCTTACCCTCTTAATTAGCTCTGAACTTAATGAAGCGTGGTGACCATAGTGTTGCCAGGTAGGGTTAATTTTTTTTTTTAGGCTCTGAAATCGCGACCTTAGACGCTGGAATCAGGATACTACATGTAATAACTACCTCGGACTAAGCACTACATATAATCAGGATAGAACTTCACTTCAGGTAAGTTCGTTTAATCCTGTAATTATACTCGGAACGATTTAACTTTATTTAAAAAATCTAGTTACAATATAAGCTTTAGCTCTGCTGTTAAAAAAAAGACAGAGAAATTAATAGTATCTAAATTAGAATAGAACTAAAAGGTATAACGTAACAAAGGACAAATTAAATAATAAATGTAAAAATAGCTCTCATTATTTTATTTTCATATCATCTCTTTTTTCAAACATTTGACAAACATTTAAAAACGGATACTAAGCAAGCATTTAAAACAACACAGTTTTCAAAAACATAACGTAATTCCATTCTAAGTACCTATTAAAACAAATCCAGAACGTACATTTTACATTCAGATGAAAAAAGCGGCCTCCTTGATACGAGGAATCACCGGTATCCGGTATCAAAACTTATCACATCACGCACCGGCTGACGGCACAACGCGTCACATATCGAAAACAACGCGTCACAGATAAAGCACTGAGCGGCAAAGTTCAATCACATAACTAAGTCTCATTTCTTCAACGCATGACGAAGGTGAAGATAGACTCAATAACGTCATCCAAATTCTTGCTGAAAGGCGAGAGTTGAGCAGAAAACGGCTCAAATGTTGCTTTTTCTTTCCCATCCACTAGCAAATGACAGGAGGCACCAATAAGTTGAATGTCATCGTTCTTGTAGCGCCTGGAAACTGTCACTAGACCATTGGCCCCGACTAGGTTGATGGTCCCAAAGTTGTCGACAACGTCGATCTTGCAATCGCTGCCGATAACTTCGATGTGACCTTGGTTGCTTTTGACTATAATGACGCAGCCGTTGCCAACGACCTTTAGGCGAGTGGCGTTTGTTTCCATGGTGACTTTCTTCTTGTTGCCGACGATCGAGTATTGCTTCATTTTTGAAATTGGAATGTTTTTCTTTTCAAGAAAGAAATGGCTAGTTGTATTTATTTGTTTTTTTAGTGTTGATACTGGCTGGAGAGATTTTGATTGCCTCTCACTGGCTGGTTGTATCAAGAATGATTCAAGCCGGCCGCGTGCGCTCGTTTTATAGGTCGCGCCGGCGTGTGCGCAGCCCCTCCCCGCGTAGGATTCCCCTAGTAATGCGTCATCCATTCATCGAGTTTCGGCTATTGTAATAATTGTAAGAGTTGTTATTCCCCGACGAATTCAGGTGAACTAAAGTAAATAACAATATAATGAAAATCATTGTGTTACAAATTGAGAAAGGGTTGGGACCTCCTAGTAAGTATATCAATACTTGTGACAGGAGACCCCGCTCTTCCAGCAGCAAGTTAAGGGTATACAAACCAATACAATACTCGTTAATTATGTAGGTACAAAAAAAAAAATGTACTTATACCTATAATTAGACTAAAGTAGATAACAGATAACTAACAGTTGTTATAGTTCGTTTTTTTTAGCATTAGAAAGAACTTGAAAGAAGGTAACAGCGATTTTGGCATGTCTTTTTAATTGAAAAACGCTTTTTAAAAATCAGTTATGAAAGCAGAAGAATATAAAAGATCGTATTAGATTCATAATTGTTACATATTTGCTGTAACTTATTTTAAAAATGTGTTTTTCAATTAAAAGACACATCAAGATTGTTTACCTTATTTCTAATGCTAAAAAAACGAACTATAAGTTAACAATTCAATGCAATGTAATAATCTGAGAGTATTTCTATCGGGAAAATAATTATTTTAGTACATAAGTATACATATAGCATGAAAGTTTTGTTTTAACATTAGGAAAATAATAGGCTATTTTATGTTATGTGTTATGTTAAATTAATTTTAGTGTTTGATTACATTATATGTTGTTTTGAATTTAGTCTTACGCTACTACGTCATGTTTACATTTGTTATATTGGTTGTGTAAATGTGTAACTTTGCGTATTCTGTTATCATAATCCAATAAGTTGGGTACTTTAGAATGGTAAACGGACGAGATAATTACTTTTCATTTCTCATGCTCTGAAAGAGGCTCATTGTTTATCTGTGAAGCGGGTTAAAAGTGATACGTTTCGGTCCTAGGGCGTATTTTACGTTTATTACATTTTTTTACGATTAGGTTTTTTGACAATTCGGTTCTTAATGGATTTTGTAACTAGTATAATTTCCTACCTACTTCGTATTGTTTTGATTATGCATTATATGGTAATTTGTCTCTTTATGTACAGAGTACAGATACCTAGAAAATAATATGATAAGATTAATGGATACTTTATTTATTAATAGATATAAGTACTTAATAGTTTTTTCGCAAACAAATATTCACTTTTTCACCAGTTAGTTACTTATATGATTTAGATTTAGATTTAGATTTATTTATTTCATAATATGAAATTACAATATAAATTATTTTACACTAATCTATACGAATTTATATTATGATCGTCAAGTAGGAAAATAAGAATTGATTATAATTATACAAATGTCAAGCAATAAGTACACAATTTAAAAACCATTATAACTATTATAAGCAATCAATTAATTAACTAAATTTTTTAACAATGTCAAATAATATAAAATGTAAAAACAATGTCAATACAGTAAGCATGGATATGTCATAATGATCGTCAAATTAAAATAAAAATGAAATATAGGTCAAAGAAACATTAATTACATTCAGTTTATTGTGTTACATGTCATTTCCATATATTCATTTACAGAATATAATGGATTATCCAATAAAAAGAGTCTCAATTGGCGTTCAAATGTTTCGTCAGATGGTTCAGTTCGCAATTTTGCAGGTAGACGTTCATAGTACGTTGGTCCAATCACCCTCGGATTTTTGACTGAAAGTGCCATGCGACGCGGCACTGTGCGTAGTCTACCCGTGGATCGGAGCTGTTTGCCCGCAACCTCGACACGTTTGAACATTAATTCTTACAAACATTAATACTTGAAATATGTAAAGTGAGTAGTGTGTCATTATACCGATTTGCTTGAATAGCTCCTTACACGAATGTCTAGCTTGGACTCCAGCTAGCAATCGAACCGCCCGTTTTTGAAGTATCAAGACTCGCTTTGAATCTGTGGAATTTCCCCATATTAACGTCCCGTAAGATATTAATGAATGAAAATGGGAAAAATACACAGCCTTCAGTGCTTTTCGTGATATAAGTGGCTGTAGTTTCTTGATGGCGAAGACAGCACTACTCAACCTATTGCATAATTGGTCAACATGACACTTCCAGCCAAGGTTCGAGTCAACCGTAAAGCCCAGGAATTTGCTCTCAGAACACAATGGCATTGGGCCGTTTGTAATACACGAAGGTACTGCAGTGCCACGAGCTGAAAAAATCATCACGTTTGACTTCGCGACATTCAAGAGCAACCCATTCGACGAAAACCACAACTGTAGCTGATCACATGCCTCACGGATTTTCTCAGCAAGCAGTTCATGGGTTTGGGCCCTCACGACTACCGTTGTGTCATCCGCGAAGAGTACTGGTATGCCGCTCGTTATTGCTGACGGAAGATCGTTAATAAATAACAGAAATAAGGTATTGCCGATCGCTGACCCTTGAGGGATGCCCAAGTTGACGTGGCCTGTGTCTGAGATTTGTGATTTTCCATTCGTGGACATTTTCACCACCTGCCTACGGTCCGACAGGAATGACGTGAACAATTTGTGTGCATAACCCTCAATTCCGTAAAGACTTAGCTTGGCTAATAGCAATTTGTGGTTTATAACGTCAAACGCCTTTGATAAGTCGCACAGTATGCCTGCCATCTTGTGCTTCTCATCAAGGCCCGTAATAATTGAGTCAATTATTTTGTGTGCTGCCATTGTAGTTGACCGTTTTTGCCTATACGCATACTGGTTATCAGTGAGCAGGTCGTGTTTTTCCATGTATGCCATCAGGCTAGAAGATAAAATGGACTCCACTATCTTTGAGATCGTGGGTACTATACTTATTGGTCGGTAGTTGTTCACGTCATCCTTCTCTCCCTTACCCTTAAACACCGGGCAGACTCTAGTATTTTTAAGCACATTTGGGTACGTACCACTTCGAAACATGGAGTTGATTAAAATCACCAAAATATCCGCAATAATCGGCCAAATACTTAAAATAATATTTAATGACATGTCATAAACATCAATTGTTGTACGGGTCTTTAACATTGATTTTATTGTATTATCCAAGAGGTTACGTGTAACTACAGGGGCTTCGAATTTTCGTAAAATAGATTTGGTTAAGTGTTTACTGACATATCGTTTGGACAGTGACTCATCGCTATTTATTACGTATTTTGTAGCAATATTAAGAAAATGCGAATTAAATTCATTTGGGATTTCTTCATGAGGTATTACGGCATTTGTATCCTGTTTTTTTAACGAAATCACTTGGGGTTTTGTTTTTAATCCTATCTCTTCGTTTACGACTTTCCAGATTTCTTTTGATGGATTTTTACTTTCCACCAGTCTGTTTTCGATAAATGACCGCCGAGCTCTTAGTGTTTCAGATTTTATTAATTGGGAGTAGTGATCAATGCAGTCAGATATCAGCTGCTGGTTATCAGGATATTGTCGTCGTATCTCATGAAGATCCCTGTGCTTTTGGATATATTCACACAACTTGTCAGATGCCCATGGAACGGATTTTTTCTTTTTTAGCCTCATCTGTTTAATCGGGAAATGTAAATTTATATAGAATGACAAAATATTAAATAATTTATCAAATTTGCACTCGATGTCAATAGTATTATCATATATAAAGTCAAAATTATAATTAGAAATGTCCCAAAAGAATGAATAAATTGATTCATGATTAAATAGCCGGCGTTCAATTATGTCATTTGGTTTGGTATTTTGTAGTCCTCGTTCAATAGTGAAAACAAACTGTTGCGCGTTGTGATCGCTAATGGCGGTGTCCACTGACGATACACTAAGGAGTTCGCGAGTACAATTCGTTATTCCGTATGTTTTTAATATTCTTTACCAACTGTATTTTTTGTATCCATTATGATATGATTATGCTCGTCATTATGTTTTTTGTTAGTGCCAGATAACTGTAGTAGACAATTTTATTATTGCTTAGGTAGGTACATATTTTAAATAAAAAATACGTAATAAGAATAACTATTACATAACAAAAACAGGAAAAAGGCAGTTATTGATTAAGTGCCTATTACTACCTAATTAATGTGTTTGTATCTTGGCAGATTCATGACCGTGGCATTTAAAATTAGATGTATATTTTGATCAGGTTGAGTCATTGACCTACTGTTGTGAATGTGACTTTGGACTTTATCGAGGTTCTTCCTCTTGATGCCTGATTCAATATTTACTTCCTTTTATCACGGTAGAATGATTCTAGCTATATCAAACTTTATACTAACTTAACTTATAGTAACTTATAAGTTGGTAAGTATAAATTAAAATATCTTCTCATCCGTTCCGCTGTGACCGCAGGGCTGGCTCGTTCCTCGCTCAGCGCATTGGCATTGCCAACCAGCGAGGAAACGCGGCCAGTCTTGTGGGCACACTCCCAAGTGCCAGCGGCATAGGGGATATTTGTAGATATAATTTAGACCCCATAGGTTAATATGGTAGGTTTAGTTGTTTTAATCTTAAGTGTGTGATTATTGAGATTCTACATTTTCGAATAAATTAAGTATAATTAAAATTAAACGTAAGTATTAAGTCCATATCTGTATTTATTTGTCTATTTCTATATTTATTGTATAATGAATAATAATGATACAAAAAATACAATACGATTACAATTAAATTGACAGCGTAATTCTTAGATAATAAGAGCTACAAATCTGAGTAGAATTAAAAAAAAACTAAATTAAAAAGGGAAATTTAGTGTTTTATAATATGTGACATCGACGGGTAAAGGTACCCTTATGGCGGTTGGCACTTACGGTATTATTAACGACGCTCCAATACTAAATGCGGTGCTACGTGACGTAAGCGCCGCGCGACCATAAGGTACCTTTTCCAGTGGAACGTCACATATAAAACGTACTAAATAATTTACAGCGGCTTAAGTATCGGCATTCGGCATATTCTTGAGGAAAATTATTTTGAATGTCCGAGTTTGTTGTTTTCAGATATTTACAGATAAAATGATAATGATTAAAAAGTGAATTCCCAATGTGTGTTTACATAATTCCGCGAAATAATGTCATTTTCAGTGAAATTCAATACACGTGATAAGATTACAGTATAAGTAGGTACTACTAGTAATAATATAATATTCGTGGGTTTTTCAGAAATATGACATTATTTCGTGAAAGTTGTTGATTTTATCATTATACCTACTTAATGACAAAGATAAAATCGATGACGTAAAATAATCAGAAGCAACATATTAGTAAGAGTGTAAAAAAGAAAATACTAAGAAGGAAAACAAGAAAAACGTACAGGAAAAACTTTTTTATAGTGCTACGCAAAAATATGATTGGGAATACAATATTTGGTTACAAATTGACAAGAATTATACTGGATTAACCAGTAAAAACTGCTCCCGCTACGTAGCAGGAGGTCCCGGGTTCGTATCCTGGTAAGGTCATTAATTTCTGTGTTTATCACAAATATTTGTTCCTGAGTTATAGATGCTTTCTATGTATATAAGTATTTACATATATTGATATATTATATCGCCCTCTACTATTATCACGAGGCTTAGGTACTGTGAGACTAGGTCGATCTGAGTAAAAAAAGTCGTATAATATTTATTTGTTTTAATATTTTAAATGCTGACCGGAGGCGTATTACGGATGACTTTATCCACGTGATAAAATAAGTGTCACTTTTTAACACCACGCGATTGAAAGAGACGGACACTGCCTTTATCACCTTGTCACCAAGACATGTACGACCATCATATCCGTACAGTACGTCACGTGGATATGGATATAGCAATCCATAATACGCCGGCTGATATTGCTGATAGCACCGATGATAGGCGGCATGTCAATAATAAGCTCATCAATAATCAGCACTCAATATTCATTAGACAGATTAGACAGTATAATGTGCATAAACAGCCAGGGAATCACCGGAGCAATGATCTTTATCAAAACAATCATTAAGTATTAATTTATTAATGTCATCCGATCAGGGTGCGTAGCCAACAAGCCAATCGTGTAAGTACCTACGCTCCGTAGCGAACGAAACGCAACTGTCAGCGTCTGTCACTGTCGCACTATATTTCGTTCGCTACGGAGCGAAAACGATTATTAGCACGTTGGCTACGCACCCAGTGCAGTTTATCGTAACGTGCGTAACTTTACGTAAGTATAGCTATAGTAGATTTTATTTCAAATAGCTTGGGTACGGTGACAGCAGTCATCTCAATACATATTTTCGTTTAAGGTTATAAATTGTATAAAGATGATAGCTAGCTGTCACACTGTACCCATACTATGTGAACATACTATAGACGGGGAATCATGGACCATAGCCGGTAAAGAATTTAAAAAGTTAAAAAGTGAACAAAATTTTGAAGTGCCACTAGAAACATCATTTATTATTTTCATAGGGATTAGACGTTTTTGGCAGCACTTCCACAGACTGCCACTGCAGAGTTAGCTTGGTCCTAGTCTAGTGAGTTTTCCTATATCCCACATTATATTTAATTAGTGTCCGGCTGTCCGCTAATGTCGCAATCGTCGTAATTTCTCCGAGGGAGTTAAAAGGTTTACGACTTTACGTATTGTTGGCTAAGGTAGCAAATCCCTTGTCTTTGAAATGGAGTTACGATATTTATTAACAGTTTATTATCTAGGCTAGGTACCTAAAAGAATTCCTCGCTTTCACTATAAACTAATAAGTTGTAAACAGTACCATACTTACGTATTTACCGTCATAAAACTACAAACCCTGACTTGCATAGGAAGTACATTACTTCGTCAACGAGCAATACATTGTAATTTTTCCTCGTAGTAAGCTTCCTTCCTACATACCTACATATATTATCTTCAATGTATTAAGGTGGTGGACTGGTGGTACTGGTGCTCGACGCGGTCCCAGTACATGTCATCTTGAAACTTAAGTCATTGTCAATAGAGGTGACAGCAGGGTGTCACCTATTGGACATTAGCATGTCGAGCACTAGTACCACCACCTTACTCCTAGCTACCTATTAAAATTCTGCGCAATTTTATCTTATCTTTCGGAGTTAGTGATAGGCCTAACTAACGAAACTAGCCCAAAATTTTCTCTTATCAGCAAAGAATTAATGTAAGTAGTTAAAAAAAATCGGTTATAAATAATAAAAAAATATATTCAACAAATGATTTAAAAAATTCAGCTAAGTGATTGGCTAAGTGGCATTTTATTTCGTGTACTTATACTTACCTATAATTAATAACTTTTTACGAAAAATAAACAGGTATTTTATAATGGGGATACCGCTCTTGTGCTATGCATATAGATAGATATTTAATGTTGGTGATATAATATAGCCCCCTTGTACCTAGATAATATTAATATTACGTTACGTAGCGAGTAAATTCCGTTTTATTATGACAATTATATTTCATGCGCACTTATCAATAATAATATTATTAATATTATAAACAAGTCATTGTATTTGCATTTCTTATAAATACTCATTACTCATAGGTATTTAGAATAGCGCGATTTCAAGAATCTGAACTATATCTAATATGCATACCTAAGCTGAATTTCTGATAGCGAATCTCAGAATTTAAAGAGCGCGGAGCGGTTGCTTCACCTGCCAAGTTGTTCGCAAAATTACTGGTAAACCATAAAATTGATTAGGTAAGCGTTATTTTTATATTCTAGTAAAACTAGGTAAATATACCTTTTATCTTTATATTATTCACGCTAGGTGACTGTTTTATTTATCGTAGGATTCGTAGGTAATTTAATTATGTTTGAAACTAGCCTACCTATTTTATGTGTCATAGAGTAAACATTCATTAATAGAATTAGATATGCTTACTAGCAGTACAGCTTGAGTTAAATATGGCCACTATTTTAGGTAGGTATGTGAGTAGATTAAATACTATGTAACCAATTATGATTATTTATTATAATTGAGCAACATGCAATTCATGTGAACTGTGAACATACTTTTTATATACATTTAAGTAGGTACTTATTTGTCAGGAGTTACACAACACAGTTAGAATATTTAATACGAGAAATAGTGAGTCCAATCGGGAAATAATAGTAGTTTATGTGACTGCTACATAATGAAAGGCATTAAAATACGAGTGTGGGTTTATGAAACGAATGAAATGAGTTTCATAATAGTATCACACGAGTGTTTTAATGCCTAATTATGTACAGTTACATACACTGCTTTATCTACACACATATTATAAACTTTCTATGATATATTCACTAACCTCATATTACAACCGACATTGGGGCACTTTCCTCTCTGGCGGAACTCGCGGATATGAGATGGCGTCTCCGAAATATCTTTATCGCACATTTTACACGAAACTTTTGTTTAGTTACTTTAAAAACAACAAAACAAATTATTTTTTACTACAAACTAATTAAAAGATAAACTGTACGTCAAATGGCGGCAAATGAAAACTTTTTTCACGCATGTCACGCATCCGTAGTTTTGTTTTTAATTCAGAGACAAACTAGAGTCGGGGTCGATTACCATATCGTCCGATACCAACTTACAAGCGAGATTTGTCAATATTGTATGCAATTGACATTTGATTTCGAATAAAACGTCATCTCGACTGATATTAGAATAGGGGTCAAAATCAAATTGCTTTTTTTTCAGAGATGTTCGAAATTTGAATTTCATTACCAAATCGATTTTGATATAGTAATGAAGCTATTACCACATTTTCACAGATAAGAAATTTGCTGTAACAAAACAGTTTATCATAATGTGGGCCATTATTTACGGATTTTGAAGGCATCATAGAGAGTTTATGATATGTGTGCAGATAAAGACTTTTATTGTTTAAAAATAATACTGACCCATATAAGTAAACTTTACACAAATTTTAAAACAGAACAAATAAAGAACATCTACCAAGAGGCAAGATTAAATCACGTGCAAAATGTCTATAAATATTTCTTAGAAGCTGACATTAAAGATATACGATATGCATGTGATTTGGATATGATAAGGGCAACTAAAATAGATATTTCCACCAAAAATAGCTTGATCAATGATTGTACGACAAGTTACATGGAAAGTTGAAAATCCCACTAAAAATAGACTAATAGCAACTTGTTATACCATGCAAGCGGCTTAGCACGGTCGCGTTTTTATCCCTTGTCACCATGCCTGTCACGTTCTAACAAGTATGTAAGTGCGAAAGGGACGCGCATAGTGATAGTCGATAAAAATGGAACCGTGCTGAGCCCGCAATTCTAAATATACAAAAATGTAAGATTAAGATATAAATACTTACTTGTATTATTTACTCGCAGTTGTCATATTTTTGATCTCATGAGGCTCATGAGGTTTCCATTTCACCCGTTTA
Source organism: Cydia splendana (assembly GCF_910591565.1). Classification (NCBI taxonomy): domain Eukaryota; kingdom Metazoa; phylum Arthropoda; class Insecta; order Lepidoptera; family Tortricidae; genus Cydia; species Cydia splendana. Next base: position 19,931,899 of record NC_085964.1, on the reverse strand, counting down.
TAACTTAAAAGCAATCAATCAATTTAAATGTAAAGGGGCCCACTTTATTCTTTATTCTTTATTCAAACACTATGTATAAGTTTACAGCTCAAGCCAAGGCACTTATACTGTTAATTAGGTACATATATGTTGTCAGTATCAGTCAGTATCATAAAATTAGTAGGTACACTTATTGTATTACACACTTATCTTTATAATTGAACATACATATTATGTATTACTAAGTTACATAGAGATAAAAAAAAAGAATCTGATATTAAATAACATAGGTAGAGTTTAAAAAAATCCTGATACTACGTTGTAGGGACGGCCACTTGTCTGCGAATATGTCTGCGTTTTGGACTGTAGCTATGAAGTTATTTAGTAATTCTATTGCTCGGTACGTGGGTGCGTTTGAACCGTGATAGGTGCGAACATTTGGATATGCAAAAAGGTTTCTGGCTCTACGTGCGCTACGCCCTACTGCAGCTATGTAGTTGTCTGGGGTAAAAATACGCATACGCTCCAGAACGGATGGGTTGTCAATACGATTTCTTAAAAGCAGACAATAGTGTAAGGCAAGCGTTTGCTTACGCCTTAGCTCGAGAGACTCTAACCCTACCATTCCCAATACAAAGGATGACGGAAATAAGTATGGGTAGTATCCGTAATACCTTTTGTAAAGATGTCTAGCAAATTTACGTTGGACGCGCTCGACCATTATGGTATATTTTGCTTCCCGAGGGTCCCATGCGATAGAATTGTACTCAAGCTTGGTGCGAACATAGGCATTATAAATAATTATTGCGATTTTAGGGTCACGAAATTCAGAAGTCGTTCTAATAATGAACCCTAAAATTTTGTAGGCACTTTTGCAAATATTTATAATGTGTGAGTGCATGTTTAGCTTAGTGTCGAGTGTTAACCCTAGATCCTTTATTTCTGTTACTCGGTCAAGGGGAATGTTAGTAAGAGTATATGTCTGGAGGATATAATCTACAGACCGGCTAAAACTTATTACTTTGCACTTAGATTCATTTAGGTACAAGCGGTTTGTTTTACTCCAGCTGTCAACCATGTTGATTGTTTGTTGGAGTACCGTACAGTCGGATGGATTTACGACCGGTTGAATTATTTTAAGATCATCCGCATAAAATAGTGATTCCACGCCTGATATATTACTTGGCAGATCATTACACTGATTACCAGTCCGCCGGACAATATCGGCTTGTTAGTTAAAAGCAAAATTAGACAACTCCGAACAACTGACTGGCCGATATATTGCCCGGCGAATTGGTAATTTGTGGGCCCCTTAAGTTCATACTAAGCTTTCAAAAATATACTGCGTAGAATAAAAACATGAAAGGAAGTTGATCAAAAATGAGTCGATATCCTGCACTGTGCGATCTCAACACTCGTGGTGCAGCAAGTTCATCTTGTTCTGTGAAAATTGCTTCAACTTCATTTACAGCTGTGAATGCGGCATTTACATTTGTGGACACTTCGTTTACACCTATAGATACCACTTTACCTGCTTCTAAGAACTGAATTGGGGCTATATCCGTCGAAACAGACACTTCTTCTAGTTGCTTGTATTGATCAGTTGCAGTTTCGGTCAGTATTGACGATTTACTTTCTTCTGTAGATAATCCATTTCTACATAATACTCTAACTACATCTGGGTTCAAATCCCTGGCAGTTTTAGTCAGTGTCGATAATTCGCTTCTTTCTGTGGACTCTTCATCTCTACCTGACACTGTAACAGCAACATCTAGATACGGATCACTGGCAGGTTCAGAAAGTATTAACGTGTCGCTTCTTTCTATATATTCTTTGTCTCTTTCTGACACCGCAACGGCTACATCTGGGTAAGGATCCGTGAGAAATTCAGTCGACCCTTCGCTTCTTTCTGTGGATTCTTCGTCTTTACTTGATACCGGTTTGCTTCTTTTTATAGACTCTTGATCTTTTTCTGATTTCACAACGGCAGGTTTAGTCGGAATTAATGATTCGTATAGTCCTAAGAATAATGCCCCTTCATCGCGTGTGGATTGTGTTGATATTTTGTCAGTAAACACTTCCATTTTTAAAGGAAGTTCTCTTTTCTCTGTTGCGGTTTCATTAGTAATTTTAGTATTATTCTGGTCTCTCTGGTCTGTGGTTGTCATTTCTAGTGCCAAGGGGTCATCTGCAGTGGGTTCATCTGTTGTTGGGTTGTTCAGCGCCGACGCCGTGGTTAGCGACTCAAATCCAAATAGTGTTTCCATTGCGGGCTCATTTGTCGATGTCGGAAAATCCAGGTCCGTCGCGATGGGGGTGATTGACAGTTTTGGTTCCGATAGGTGCTGTGTCACCGGTTCTTCTGTTACAGTCGGGGTATCCAGAACTGATACATAGGTCGATGTTTCCGATTCTAGTGGTTCTTCTGCTGTTCTCGGGGTGTCCATATGCGGCACGATGGATATGGTTGTTACTTCTGATTCCAAAGTTACGGGATCTTCTCTTGATGTCAGGATATTTTGGTCTATATCGATGGTTGTGGTTGACGCTTCTGGTTCCAATGGGTAATCCGTCGCGGGACCTTTTGATACTGTCGGAGTTTCCAGGGCTGATACATAGATCGACGTTTCAGGTTCTAGTGGTTCTTCTACTGCCGTCGGGTTATCGGTGTCCGGGATAATGAAGGATACGCCTGTGACTTCTGATTTCAAAAATTGTTCTGTCATAGGCTCTTCTGTTAGTGTCAGGATATTTTTGTCCATCGTTGACACTTCTTGTTCTAAAGGTTCTTCTGTAACGACCTCTCCTGCTGTTATGGGTTTGATTAGATTCAAAACGATAGGTGTGGTAGATGCTTTTGGTTCTTCAGGTTCATCTGTCGCAGGTTCTTCAGTTGTCGGCGAAATGTCCTGGTCAATAAGTGTAGTTGATAGTGTTGGTTCTGTATGATATTCTAACATAAGATCTTCAGTTTCCATTGGGTTTAACTGGTCCGACACTACGGGTGTCGTTAACGTCTTTGGTTCCCGTGAGTCTGCGCCGGATTTTCCCAATGAAGATGTATCGTTTTGGCCTGACGTTATAACTGTGGTTGACGCCTTCACATCCAACGGGTGTTGTTCTGTTGTTGTCGAGATCTGAACATCCTGAACTGATATTATGGGTGTAGTTGTCTCTTCATTTACCACAGCCACATCTGATAAGGATTTTAGTGCCGCTGTTGTATTGCCATATATAGTAGTGGCAGTGAACTGACGTGCTTCGTCAACCGGTGGATTTATTATTCGAATTGAATTAGCATCGTGCGTGAGCGTGGGCGGAGCCGCACTTGTATCGACAGCCGAGCCCCAAGGGTTGAGGTACGTGACCCATCCCCAGAGTCTGGACCAAACACCAGGTGCCACGGCTTGCTCATCTAAAAGCGATAATTGTACATTTAAATTTTAATTAAGAAATAAAATAAATTGCCGTCAACTCTACATATCTCCACAAAATATCATTCTTATCCATCATAGTTTTTCATACTTGGATCTTGTCCATATCTGTACATACTCTTAGATCTACAGGACGCAGTCATGAGTAATGACGTCAAATTAATTAAAAATGAAAATATGCACTAACAACATTTCAACAACGATTGGTGGACCTTATATATTTGCCATAAGGTTTAAAATTATACGTTAACAGTGGGTAGCAGTGTCATTGATGATTTCATACAATAAATATCCCCTATAAAAACGTAAAACGTATTACTTACCGTAAGCTGGCTTGCAATAAGTTCCCTTAACACAAAACACTAATAGAAACACGAGTAAACTTTTAAATACGACCATGGCACAGTGAAGCTGGTCCCCATTAGCTAATGTTTAAACAATCCCTTTCTTTAAGTACCTGCCAGGTATATCTCGCCCTCAATGAGCAAAAATGACATTCCAACTAACGTTTTTATGAGGATCTTTCCGCCGTAGATAAAACAGTCCGTGTTGGAAATTCCTTAAGTTTGGGTCGATTCGTACTAATAACGACACACTGATTGTTGTTACTTTTAAAGACAAGTTAAGACTTCCGATGCTGTTGCTTTCCAGCTGTCATTCGAGATCTTGTAGGTAACAGTCAACAAGTTAGTTGACCTACTACCTTGACAAAACCTAAGTGCATAGTTGCATTGTTTTTGTGTTTGGTTGGTTAACCAATAAATGTTATAACTACCCGAAAATTTTCAAATTGTTTACTTTTATTTAAATACCTAAAGATACAGACATAGACAACAACGACTATCATATCGGTGCTGAAGAATAAGGTTACTCTTACATAAAGCTAAATTGACACAATCACACCTCAATCATCACCTTGACCGGCATCTGAGCAGGATGTTACAGGTATTTCCCTGGCTCACGACCACAGTGTAACGGTACATCACGGTGCCATATATGGACGTCAACATTTACTCTCATCTCTCATGACATATTTTGATACGTCATAATCGTCATTGACAAGTTATAATGAGCCCGTCGAGTGCGAGTATTGGCTATGTTCGAAGCGCGTGGTGGAGGTACTAAAGTAGGGTTGCCATAAGTGTGGGGTCTCAGACCGGGACATTTAAAGAATAATCGGCCAAGAGCATGTCGGGCCATGCTCAGTGTAGGGTTTCGTAGTTTCCATTCTGTCAAAATAGGCCAAATGGGGCCTAATAGTAGGTAAGTATCATGTAAGAACATTACAAGCATATGGGAGTACTTTTACTAAGAAAAGAAGATTTTTTGCAATAACTCAAAACCGATTGGACCGATCATGTTCGCTATAGTTTTCATTGAAAGTACATATTTATTAAGCTTTTGTTTCACGATTTTTTTTCTTATTTTTTGGACCCATTGTTCAAAAGTTAGAGAGGGGGACACACATTTTTTTTCTTTCGGAGCGATTTTTTCCGAAAATATTTACTACCTATATCAAAAATGTTTTTTTAAGACCCTTATTCGTTTTGAAAGACCTATCCAACGATACCCCACACTATTGGCAAAACAAAGCAAAAAAAAAATTTCAAAAAAAAAGCATTTTATATGGGAGGTGCCCACCCCAAAAAAAAATATTGTTTTTCTTTTATCGTTCTGTCACAATGCATGAATTATGTATCCATGCCATGCCAAATTGCAGTTTTCTAGTACTAACGATCACGGAGCAAAGCCTCGGACAGACAGACAGACAGACAGACATGGCGAAACTATAAGGGTTTCTAGGTGACTACGAAACCCTAAAAAGTAGTAAATGTAGAAAAAAAGGAACTTTTATTACAACAATAGGTAACTTAAAAGGTTTAGCCCTTGCCTAAACACAAAACAACTTTTAACACAGTCATTAAATGCCAGCAACCCGCCAGTCGGGTTCTCTGTTTGTAGTCGCTTTTCGCTACAAAGCGGAAAATGCACGTTATAATATTTTGTTTTACCTTGATTTTTCGTTTTTTGTTGATTTTCAATGTTATTCTAAAATTTATTTTGATCTTATTACGGGAGAACGGCTTTAGAAAGTAAAAAAAAAGTATGATAGTTATTTTACCATTTTTGTTTAGTATTCAATAAAGAGGGAAGTACGAGAAAAATTTGTTACTTAACAATTGCCTAACTTGTTAAAAAAAGAACTTTAAGATAAATTTCTACAAGTACAATTTACAATTTTCTGACTTGTTTAAAATACACCATATTTATTTTTCAAATTTTTTAATGAATATTTAATACCTTTAAAATTATATTTAATGTTACGTACGCGCTTTTTCAGGCCGCGCGGTTCCCGAAAATGAGGCGCTGAGGTCTGTGTTCAGCGTTGAATAAAAAGTATAAATATATATCTATCTCTATTCACTATCTCCATGATAGAGTTCTGCAAGTATAGACTTTTTAATAGGGAATAATCCTCCACTTTTATAATATTAATTTGGTTTCTTAAATATGAATACTTTTGAGATATTGAGGAAATAAGAAATATCTACTTTTTCCCCCTTTTTTTGTTTAATAACTTTTGATATTTTTTGTGTGATAATAAACGCATCTAATACATTTTTCTAGGCAACATTACGAATCTAATGTGGTATTACACGTATTTTTAGGAGTATATATGTAGTATCTCTATTTTTCACCGTTTTCAGTTTCTCGAGTAGACTAAATCTGTTGACACTGTTAACGTAAATTCGTAAAAAGTGAACGGACAAGTGTCAGCGCTTACATCGTTCTATCCACGTACGATTAGCCTAGCTAGTTAGACTAGTGTTTATTGTTGGACTGTTGGTATATGTATATTTACCAAGTCCAGCCCCTACTAAGTAAATAGTTACTATGATCTTTAAAACCGGGACAATTTGCTTATCGGCCGGGACACCGGGACACCATGCTTCAAACCGGGACATGTCCCGGCGTACCGGGACGTATGGCAACCCTATACTAAAGGAACTTTCGGGCCCAAACTTCCTGCTATTTGACATTCTGATTCTATTCTAGAGGTAAATTATATCAGACGCCGAAATCGATGGTAGTAGAGATAAGTAATATCAGACGCCGAGCTCAATTATCATCACGGAGAATTTCGAAGAACTCGCTAATTTTGTATTGGAAATCGGGTGCTTATCACTGAAAGTGTTGAAAATTAGTAATTTTGTTAAAAAGTTCTATGAAAATATGACGTTTATAATGACACTACCTCACTTTATTATGTTCAAGTCGGTACAAAGTTAGCTTGAACGGACTCTATCTACATCCGTTTATTGCCCAACTAAAAATGCATGAGCTTGTCTTATTGCCTAGACGTTTATTAACGGGCCTATTAGCCTCGTGTTCTAATATTGACATATACCTGTCTGGACCCACCGACCCACGCAGGCCACACTATTATGAACATATTGCATTGATTTCATTGTGACATATGAACCAGACACAATTAATACAAGTAGTCGATACTCCTTCTAAGAATCTATTGGAGAAAAATATTGTTTGTACCAACTACCTCTTACTAGGGTTGCCACTTACGCTTAGACTATATCCTCCTTCTGATACTATCTTAGAGCGCTAGCGTTATGCACCCTGAAGGAGCGAAACAAGTCCAGAAAATTAAAATCATTTCGAGGACAGAACAACTTATTATTAGTATTATTACAACGATTTCTTTCTAAGTGTCTTTTCTGGCAGTTAATCTCGATTTGATTCTATAGAATTTCCTTTTCCTTTTCAAAAATTCTGAAATGTTTGTTTTAGTTAGGTACTGAAATGTCAAGCCACCAAACACTTGTCAGAGTTTCATGTATGGATTCCAGACCCTACTATATAGTGTGGACCCCAGCAAACTCACCGCATACCGACGCGGGCGCATGACTCACCTCACCGGGCTCACACGCACCAATTCGGTGAGATGACTCACCGACCAAGATAACTAGACCCAGGGAATCTATGGACTATCTTCTGTGGCGGGTCTATTTGTCTTGGTCGGTGAGATGAGTCAATGGCCGAGATAACTAGACCTAGGGAATCTATGGACTATCTTCTGTGGGGGGTCTATTTGTCTTGGCCGGAGAGATGAGTCAATGACCGAGATAACTAGACCTAGGGAATCTATGGGCTTGTCTCTGCGGCGGGTCCTGTGGCGGGTCTAGTTGTCTTGGTCGGTGGAAGGATAGGACGGGTTATGTCATATGAAAAACCTGATAGCATTACTGTAACATGGTTGAATCATTAGTATGTAAAGATAAAGATACTGTTGATGTTATGATTGTATAATTGTGATATAATATAATGATTATTAATCATCTAGCCGCCCAGAGGCCTATATAAGATCATTTAATTAAATTTTATTCTAACTGTCTCTCTCGCTTTCTAGCTATCTATATATCCCACATGGTGGTGGGGTCAGCTTTCCTGTTTAACCTTCTCCACTTCGCCCTGTCCACGACATCTTCCTCTGATAACTTGCACTCACTCATGTCCTTTAGCACTACATCCTTCCATCTTGACCTGGGATGGAAAGTTGTATAGTGCCAAATTTCCTATGTAGCCAGAAGCCCTTCTTTTTACGTGATACCGTAATAAATTTTATTCTAACTATTCCTTGAATGAATTTGTTAATTATTTATTATAACACACACATATTTCCTAATAATGAAAATACTACGAAAATAAATAATCGATCATATCGCCATATAATTGTTTGTAAACAAATTAATCAACGACAGGTCAACCGATCATATTACACGGCAGTGTTGTAAAATCGTGAGATTATATAATCGATACATCACATATGCTTTAATGGAATCACAACATAAGTTTATTGAAAATCATATGCGCTTACAACATTTTTACTTTTATTTTAACTCGTCTCCAAGGTTCAGCTGACTCATGAGAGTCGTGAGTCGATGTACGGAAGGAAATTCGCATTCAAAATTGAACCGTATTAACCGTGAAATAGATGGCTTTCTGGAATAACTATTAATGAAGACTTACGATGTTTCGCGGCATTTATAAAATAGTATGTTTTTATTTGCCCTGTGAATCAGAGCGTTATGACTTTTTTCTCGCGATTTTAGTTTTTGTTGAATTGTGCAAAAAATATCGGCATGAAAGTACATTCTCAGTAAAACCATATGAGTGCGTGACATGAGACAGCTATTAGGTTACAAATATTAATATAAGTACCTATACCACGTGACCCAAAATTCAACGATAAGCTGGCAACCAGAAGATGGACCTGCTCATGACTATGTTGCTATTTAAATAAAAATTTACTAGGTATTAAGTACTTACTTAACCCATAAAAATTAACTACTTACCCCCTTAGGGCCACTTGCACCATTCACTAACCCGGGGGTTAACCGGTTAAACCTGGAGTTACCATGGTTACCAGTACAATTTGACACTGGATTACCGGTTTAACCGGTTAATCCCGGGTTAGTGGGATGGTGCAAGTGGCGCTTATTCATATAACGAGCCTGATTTAGTTAAATTATGTTGTAATTGAGGTTTGAAGCGCCTTTATGAATAAGGGGGTTAAACTGTATAAATGTAAAAATAACGATGTAAATAATGACATTTCCTCCAACTACATTCGCGAACATAAACATTTTTTTCAGTGCATCGCAAAAATGTCCACGAAATCTTACGTTGCCAATTTCCATGTACAGTCAGCAGCAGGCGTATTATGGATGGCTTTATCCACGTGATAAAATTACTGTCACTTTTTAACACCGCGGGATAGAAAGTGACGGATACCGTTTTATCACGCTGTCACGTAGACAAAAACGACCATCATATCCGTGCAGCTTAAATATATATAGATTGTGCACCTGCAACACCAGTGCGTTGCAGGGATTTACGATGGGAGAATGCTCTTATCTTGAAGACAGTATCGGTCCGGAAATACCGTGGCCGACAATCAGTTCATTCCACATTTTAGCTGGACAGGAAGACTTAATACGTACCTGCGATATAATTGGCCACTTTGGTTATTATTAGGTATTTATTTGACGCTGACTGTAGCCACAACTGCCACAAGACGCCGGCGACTTAGAGCGGCGCCAGCGACTCAGAACGGCGCCAGCGGCGCGGCGCTAGCCATCACCAGGCTGCTTGCCAACGCGTTTGTCAACAAAATAGGTCATCGTACGCGTCATTTTTGAATTGGGAACATTGCCCTACAAACTCTGTTATACAGTGTCGACACTAGCGCCACTTCAAAAATTAGAGCTATAGTCTGTACTTAAATAAAAGTAAACAAACAGTTTGTACATTTCCGGGTTGTTATAGATGGTTCAAGCAAATCTTGTCAGTAGAAAAAGGCGCGAAATTCAAATGACCTATGAACGATATCCCTTCGCGCCTACATTTTTCAAATTTGCCGCCTTTTTCTACTGACAAGATATGCTTGACCAACTTTATAACATTTATTGGCTAACCGACCAATTACAAAACCGCCTGGATCACTGAACGACCTGACTTTAACCTACTTTATTTGATCGTGTATAATGTTTTCATCTACCCTCAACTGGCTTAAGAAGCCATTTGAGGGTAGATTTTGTTTACTTTTATTTAAATACATAAAGATACAGAGTAGGTAGGTAGCTGACACCCGACGTTGACGTCATTGCTGAATAAAGTATACCTAGCAGTCAAAAACTTTCTATTTCACATAAAGAATACCAACTTCAAACAAGTGCGAGTCGGACTCGTCCACCGAGGGTTCCGTAATTTTTAGTATTTGGTTATAAATAAATAAAATAAAATAAAAATCATTTTATTTCGGATATAAATCCATAGTTAGTTACATTTAAGATTAACTTATAATATAGTGTTAGTAGAATTACAATGTAATCTTAACCTAAACTAAGTAGGTACTTAACTACTTATTTACAACAGTGGAGTTTTGTCCACTGCTGCAGCAGAGGGGAGTCCCACCTATCCAACAACGCTATCATGATACTGTTAGCGCTGCTCCGCCAGCGGCTAAGTAAAGAGGCGCACCGCTTCCGCATGATGGCCGCAAAACCGTCGACTTGCGCCTCCCATCCCGGAGGCGCTACAGTGACGAGGCAGCCCCATCAGCATACTGAAAGAGTTGTTGTATTGCACTCGTAGGTCGCTGTACGCCCGCTGCGTATAGCTACCCCACAGGCTGCAACTGTAAAAAGACTATCAGTAAGCTTTGAAAAGCGTCACTTTAACTGCATGTGTGCATAGCCTCAACAAAAATACATCATCTGTGAAAGTTTCAACTGTCTATAGCTATCACGGTTCATGAGATACAGCCTGGTGACAAACTGACAGACAGATAGACAGACGGTCAGTGGAGTCTTAGTAATCTAAGGGCCCCTTTTTGTACCCCTACCTACGGAATCCTAAAAAGATCCCAACGAAATGATAGAATTTTTCTTTTTGAGTTCGCTTAAAAAGAATTCGCCACTTCTGCCTTCGCCTTAATTGTTTAGCCTTACAAAACAAGCAGAAAAGTCATAAAGATTATCTACCTATACTTAAAGATAAGTATAGGTACTATAATCTCAATTATTATAGGATGGGGAAAAACTTTCTATAATTCCCCGACAAGTACCAAATCGATATCCAATATGTACCTAAATAAATATAATAAAATTACAGCTGAGTGATTACAGCATGCAACCCTCTCAACTGGCCAGGGCCACATAATGCATAACACTTGATCGGTGCACTTCACTGTCACTCAAAACAAGTGGTCGTTATCACTTATCAGTTATCATACATGGCTGGGAAATTACTGAAAATTGCTTGGCATTTGCTGGCGCCTGTTTTGTAGGAATCGATTTGAACTAGACGCGTTGTTGGCAAGTGCATTAAAATGACAGCTCTGACAGGACACAACACGCAACAATGGGGTTGGCAACTGTCAAAGGTTTACGCCATCATAGGTTGCCCCTTTTCCTATGAGAGGCATCCAATCCAGGGCATAAAATTCTATTAAAAAAAGAAAACATAAATGTGACACAATTCTAGGGATTGACAGGACAAGCTATGCTGGCGCCATCTCGCTGCCTAAATATTACAGGGTTCTGTGTTTCACTTTTATCGAACTGAAATTTGAACATTGTCATAGTGACATTAAGTCGAATTTCAACTATCTTAAAAATGTAACATAGAATCCTGTAATATTGGGCCAGCGCATTCTGCTAAATACTTCGACCGGCCAACCCCATTTATCGAAAACTGATTTTCAAGTTGCGTTGGGTTGCCCCGTGTGAGAAAGGCCTTAGGTAATCTTTCTTCTACCGCTCAGTAATTTCTTCAATTGAAGATTTCTCGTGAGTTTCATATTGAAGTGCGAACTTGTGAAGATATCGTGTTAAATCGCTAGTCTAGACGACAGTGCGTAATCACTATTATTAACCTCTGGCACACTGTCTGGGTCAGGACGGTTTGACTCATCATCATAGTGACAGTAACTAATGCTTTTACTGATAGGTATGTTTTTCAGAAGATATAAGAGTTAATGAATGAAATGTATGAACATTTTAAATTCGCTGTATTTCTTTAACTAGATATACCTTATCCTATTGTAAGTAAACAGTTTTAGAGCAATCTAGCTGGTCGGTTTAAAATGAGAACGTAACTGCTTTGTGGAGAACCGAGCTTGCTGGGGACGTGGGGACTCTTAACCATTAAAATCTGTAATATTATGTAGTTAAATTCCTAGATTTTAACCTACGGCCGTCCGTATGAAAGTTACACTTAACTCTTCTTCCACAATATTTACGCAATGTGTAACCACCATACCATAGGTACATGTCACCTGCATGAGTCACCGCACGTGTCTCGATAAGATACCCGATACGTGTGACTCATCAAATTGCATCCGCGAGCCCTAAGGGCACTGAATGCCAGTTTTTGTGCCTGCATTCCTGAGGGCCTACCGCAAACATTCGAGGTGTTGCTCTGTCGCACTTGTAAATTCGTACGTAAGTGTGACAGGGAGGCAACACGTCGAACGTAGTTCGCGGTAGACCCTGTTGCTATTGCCGCTGTTTTAGCCAACTGTGCAAGGAGGAAAGTGAGGTGTGTGTGTTCATATTTGTATGCAGGGGTGCAAGGCTAATAGTTTTGCTGAGTGGCATTGGTTGCCCACATTTGTTTGTGTTGATTTTTAAATAATTTTGCAAAACACATGGTCTCATTTTTACTTTTTCATCGAAATAGAAATAGAAGAATAAGAACAATTATATTGAACTATTTCTAACTATATTTAAGTCTTAACATAATTATTATGGAATACTAGAAATTGGAGAAAACATTTTGTATAAGGTGTCAAAAACAATTATGTAAATCGACACGGTAGAACTTTTATCTAATTTATTAGATTAGATATGCTAACGGATGCGGATGTTTGTATTAGAAACATCCGTATCTGTATCTCAAATAGGATCTTTACAGGTTGACTCATATGTTTATCTTTAATTAACCTTAAATTTTGAATTACATGTTAGCTCTGATTTGTCCAACGGGTTTATTTGTTTTATTTATGTTTATTTTAAGTTGACATCACGTTATACTCGAATACCGGCATAATGTCCCTAAGAGCCACCCCACACTAGCGTCTCCCGAGCGTAGCGCCGGCGTCTAGTCAACTATATGCATAGACTAGGAATCCTCTAGACCAGCGGTCGGCAACCAGAGGGGCTACCGCGAAAACAGAAATTCGCAAATTGCGGGGATCTTTCTCTTTTACTCCAATGAAGGCGTAATTAGAGTGACAGAGAAAAATGCCCACAATTGACGATTTTCGATTTTCACGGTAGCCGTCCAGCGGCCCGCGAACCTATCACTTGCGGCCCGCGAGCTTCCCTGGCTATTTTGTATGTAATATGTGGTAATATTGACAAATGACAATGGGCGATTGTGCACTACAATGAATTTTACTGTCCGGCAGTCCGAGTTTTTACGATCCGATATGGCACGCCATTAAATGTATATAGTAGCTTGTACACTAGACGTAATTTTACCGTCCGACATTTTACTTTTCCCCATTCCGGACAGTTTTTTTCGGGTCCGAGATGACAGCTATGAAAATCATGTTTATGCTTGTGCACTGCGTCTGGAATTAGTATTATTCATGACTTGGCCGGGCGGGGGCGGGCTAGGGGGGGGTGTGTGTTTCATGCCACTGCGCCGCATCTGCGAGTAAAAAGACAGACAAGTGCACAAGCCAGTCATCCGTTTTTTTCATGCCACTGCGCCGCACCTGCGAGTAAAAAGACGGACAAGTGCACAAGCCAATCATCCGTTTTTTTCGTGCTATCGGACCATGAAAACTCGGACTGCCGGACAGTAAAATTCATTGTAGTGCACAATCGCCCAGTCTGATAAAGTCATAAATATTAACAAAGTGCGGCCCGCGTCCATTTCGTTAACTGCTATGTGGCCCTTGGCTGCTATAAGGTTGCCGACCGCTGCTCTAGACGGAGTTTAGAGCGATTATTTCATGAAACCGCTGCTGCTAAAAATACGGGGGTGCGGGGGACGAGGTGAGCGAGGTCCCGTGCCGTGATGGTCCGTTCAAAGACACTTTCGACTCGAAAATGGAGTAAAACTACCGTATTTGTGGCAGAGGGGGTAGAGCTACTATGCGCAGTCTGGAGGATGTCTAGTCTGACTCTATGGCTGCTGCTTGACGCAACGTTGGCGCCACTGCACGGCGACGCCATTTTCCATATCGCTGACTGGACGACGACGCTCAAAAGACGCTAGTGTGGCGTGGCCGTAAGGTGGAGCATACCGGCATATCTTTTTTGGTAGGGAAGACCGTAGTATGGCAAGAACTAATTCCATACTAATTTGTTGCCATGTTTATAAGCATTTTACGTCAAAAATGTGACAGTTAAATAGGAAGTGGTGTCCTCTATAATTTTCTTGTCGGACTATAAATCTATCCTATCATAAATGGACACGTTGCTCCAAATCAAATTGTATCTAATCTTCTGTGCTCTTAAAATCGTGACAAGCAAAAAAACTATCGATTTTGCCCCTTTCGAAAATAGACCTTAATCACTAAAATATAAGGTCTCATTTCATTGTCGTACAATAAACTTATGCTATTTGCGAGATTTGCTCCTGATATACGCTTACTTTGAATCTAGATAACTGATAAGTCAATCATTGTCATTTTTGAGACAATATTGCTTCTGAGAACGTAATTTTATCGTTTCGAAGAATTGTTTGAATTAGGTATATGAGAACAATAACAAAATCCTCTTGATTAAAATCAAAAGTAACAAGGAATATTACAGCCGCGGTTAAAAAAATCGACTATCTTTCTTTTCAAATTTTCCAGAAAAAACTTAATAAGGGGTATTACTACAATGTCCTACCGCCAGAGTGCAGCACTAGCGCCTCTAGTAAACCACAGAGTAACTTATACATACTATGCCATAAACTATTGTTGACAAGTTTTCATATACAATAAAATAACAGGGCTATAACCGCGAAAATCGAAGTTCGCAAATTCCGGGTATCTTGCTCTGTCACTCTAGTTTACGCCTTTAATGGAGTAAGAGAGAAAGATCCCCGCAATTTGCGAATTTCAGTTTTCTCGGTAAGACCTCAGGTGGTCAAAAAAATATGGGATTCTGGGTCTAAAGCTACCTCCATCAAAATATTAGAGGGAATACAGGAAAAAAAAGGTTATCATGACGTAGTAGTTAACATCATCATATTATTGTCATACCGATTAAACGCATATCTAACTTAGATTAAAAACATTATTTAGCGAATGTGTGAAAAATTACATTTCTAGTAATTTCCCGAGCATTTCCAAAAACTTAATGATAAGGGATTAATATCTTGATAATCCATAATAAGGAAAACATAAATAATAATACGATATGTAGGTATGCGATAAAAAATATATTTCACTCAATCGGATAATTCGGATATCTGACTAGATTGCTCCGAATTTACAAATACAGACTATAATGGTTAAAATGACACAATTTAATGATACAAACTAGTGAGATTTATAATAAAAATAATTACAAAATGCATAGCCTATCTATGATATGAGTACCCATTGTATAACACTTTAAACTCTCGCGTTTTGTACACATATTTAATCACACGAACGGGTCTACCGCGATATAATTTCATTGTTTTTGTTTTCAGCTGAAACGTCGGAATTTAAGGTAAAAACAATGAAATTATATCGCGGTAGACCCCTTTGTGTAATTAAATATGAGTACCTATGTCTAAAATCAGACCTTGGACTTGTCACATCACAGGTATTGAATTGAAATAATTAAAATTGATAAAAGACTAGGTATCTGCGGCAGAAAGAGCTACACAGAAAAATAAATTGTACAAAAATCATATTAAATCGCCTACAAAAATAAGAAAGAGGTTTAACCTACTTACTTCTTCATAAAAAAACATGATACTTAGTACTCTAGATAGGTATAAAACAATAGAAAAATTGAGTTTCACTCCTCAGTGGCGATATTGCTGAAAAATTATTCATATTAGGTATACTACTATTAGGTAGTGTAAAACATATTCTATCAAAAACACACACACACACACACATACACGCATGCATATTCGAATAATGATTTTTATAAAAACAAACATCACTATAATATTAGTATTGCGACGACGTACCTATAAATTAATAAGAATAGGTATCGCGTACATTAATTATTTGATATAAATTGATTCCTAGTTTTCAAACGAGTTGATTATAAGAAAAATAAAAATATCAAATATTAAAGTCAGAATGCACGCTTACATCCTAAAATTGAGCTATTATTTGGTAAAAAGCCAAAATACTTGGACGAGAGTATTCAAAACATTAAATCCCTCTTAGTAATACAATTCTACTATCTAATTCTAAATTACAGCCGAATCCAAATCAAAGATATTATAATTTATAATTGTAAATCGTGAAAAAAATATGGCTGATTTTTTGTACGTAATAAAAGCTTGTACAGTTCAGATCTACATTTTACAAAAATATACTTTTGACTTTGCAATTTACAAGCTATTCATAAGAATTTATCACAGAGCCATCTATTAACATGATGTGACACTAATAAGTGGCGCCACTACGTTTCTACGGGAAAAAGACTAACTAAAGTATTCGAGATTAATTTAAGCGCCATCTACTGACTTACCGCGGAACTTTTAGCAGCGCCATGGACAAACATGGAACTAAACAAAATTGCCTCGGTTTACGGCGTAATAAAATGAAAACCTAATTAAATTAATCCAAATATGGTAGTAAATAGTCGTCAACTATACTAACATTCATGTGCCAGTTGAAATGGTTGATACCGGGCACAGTGACCACGTGGAGTTTTCCATGCTTGTCCAGTTCTCTGAGCCCGATTTTGTCCTCTTTGTAGATTGGCTGGTCTCTCATTGTGATTACAGTTTCGTTGGCGTCGTAGTAGCCGAATTGACTGTAAAAGTATGGAAATGTAAAAGAAATAGAAATATTATGTGTAAGTCTTGTCTTGTTTCTGACCACTCTGTCACGCTTGTATTTTTGCATTTTCTCAAATAAAAAAAAGATGAGTGCTACTGCATGTCTTTCTAGTTGTAGATTATAATTCACATGAGAATAATTAAAAACTAAATGTCACCCCATACAAAAAGCTCCACTCCGTCACATTTTTTGGGGACAAAAAACAAGGCTACAAAAAGAATTATGACCCACATACTGACTAAAAAAACTAAGACAAAACGTTACGAAAAGTAATAAAAAAATTATAATAAGTGCGCATGAATGTGTATAGCGAATTTTTATTGTATTATTAGTTTAGATACTAAATATGGATATTTTTAAAATTACCTGCTTTGCCATGGAGTAATAACATTATCATCAGGTCCTCCGATCAGAACAAAACGTTTTAGCCTCAGCAAATTGGTCTTGAAATCAGTCGTCTTCGCTGACCTAGAATAATTTATAAACAAATAATAACTTTGACCTAAAAACGTAATTACGCAAAGCATTGAATTGATAAGCTTGTAACTGCGTAATAGCAAGTAATAGTAAACTGTATAAGAGGGAAATAAAATTTAAATCTTTTTATTTAATATAAAAAAAAATATTTAATAATCTTTAAAAAAATACATATAATATTATCATAATTCTAAATAACAGAAAATATAAAAAGTAAAAAATACAAAAAGTCAGGTTCCACCGAGATTTGAACTCGGATCGCTGGATTCAGAGTCCAGAGTGCTAACCATTACACCATGGAACCGGCTGAGCTAATCGACGAATTTACTCATCACAAGCTCTTATTAGTTAAATTTACAGATTTTCATCTGCTAGTGTAATTTGACCACAGTTACGTCATATTGGCTAAATGCCTAAAATATTAAACACGTGAATAACAATGATAACAGCACGAATCGTGGCAAAATATGACTACTAAACAAAATATTAAACAAAAATCAACTCTATTCTGATACTATTACGGTTCACTATGTGAGTTTTAGTCGTCACCTGAACGATTTGTTGACCCAATTTTTTGTAGTACCTACCATAAATATATACCTACTTATATGGCACAAAGTCGCCAGACGAGCGCCACGGTCGTGCACATAGTCAATATGCATCATTAATTTGTTTATAAGACAAATACGTCACTGAAGGCGCATAACCTATTAACGAGATTTACATCAACTAAATTAAACGTCTGCCGCATGAATCCAGAGACCGTAGCTACCAAGTGGATGCCAGAAGGGCGCGGATGCGGCAAGCCCAGACCACAGAATAAATAATAGTACTAGGTACAGAAGACTCACTCTCTAACAAAGCGCGTCTGTTACGATCAGGACAGATATGGCCGCTAGGTGGCGACAGCGCCACGCGCGGCTTATGGCTAGCCGCCAAAATTGGTGTGGAACGGATGTACTTGTAGCTACCTGTTGCAAAGCGACGAAATCGCGGAGTGAGCCACGCCTGCCCAGACGGAGATGGCGGGACGACCTAGACACCTTTCTCAGTAACTGGCCAGAGCAGGCGCTATGTCGGGAGTCGTGGAAGACAAGGGGAGAGGCCTTTGCCCAGCAGTGGGACACCATAATAGGCTAGCAAAAAAAACCGGACAAGTGCGAGTCGGACTCGCCCACCGAGGGTTCCGTACTTTTTAGTATTTGTTGTTATAGCGGCAACAGAAATACATCATCTGTGAAAATTTCAACTGCCTAGCTATCACAGTTCATGAGATACAGCCTGGTTACAGACGGACGAACGGACGGACGGACAGCGGAGTCTTAGTAATATGGTTCCGTTTTGCCCTTTGGGTACGGAACCCTAAAAAAAATATATAAAAAACTCACGCAAGATGGTTGTTGATATAAGGCAGGTACACGCTGTAAGTCTCATACAAGGTCTGGTGGTAGGGGTCGTTCCAATAGTTTCCCACTGACGTGTGCTGGCCCACACGGGAGTAGAACAGCTCATATGCACTCTCCTTTACTAGGCCGGGGAACACTAGGTGGAGGAAACCGGCTGAAAATAAATAAATAAATATTATAGGACATTATTACACAGATTGACTAAGTCCCACAGTAAGCTCAATAAGGCTTGTTAGTCAGGAACATATATCTGTGTTATTCAAACAAATATATGCTCTTACCGGGATTCGAACCCAGGACCATCGGCTTCACAGGCAGGGTCACTACCCAATCAGATCGGTCGTCAAAAACATAAAATAAATAAATATGTAAAACAAGGTGAAATTAATAAATAAAAAATGGTCTTTAATAATTTATATTAATAATTTCGACAACCGGTCTGGCCTGGTTGGTAGTGACCACAGAAATATTGTAGTGACCCTGCCTATGAAGCCGATGGTCCTGTGTTCGAATCCCGGTAAGGGCATTGTTTTGTGTGATAAGCACAGATATTTGTTTTCGAGTCATCAACCAGGTTGTGCGGTAAGACGCTGCCCTGTTTTTTTTTTGCGTATTATGAAAATAATTGTAGTCTTAACTCTTTATAACTTTAACCTTCCGAGTCTAAATGTACAATAAAATGTACATATTCGTTGCAGTCTATTTAATTTGAACCTTTCATGAAACAAATAAAGTATTATTTCTTTCGTTTCATTGCGTTTTAAAACAAACGAAATTCGTTCGTAATTACATATAGAACAAGGTTCGAATTAAAAAAATGGAAAACTTTCTATGGTGGGTCTTACGTGGATAAAATAATACAGGTATTCACTGTGTATAACATGTGAACGAACAAATAAATGCCACCCTCACAGTGCATTTGGCAATAAAGTTACGTTCCCATATTCAATTTAAGCCAATGCCTTATGTCAAATACATTTAAGTGGCATCTGAGAAATTTTCGACACAAAGGGAGCAATGACCGATCGCGAGATAGGTCATTTGTGTTATGACAGAGATAGGTATATTATATAGACTTTCAATTTCGATGTTTTTCAATTTCACAAGGTCCACTGAATGACAGCATGGCAACACCAGTTGTTGGGGACGTCTTTTGGCTGAACACTACTGATTTAAATTTTTCACGATTTGCACGATTTTCACATGATAACTTTTTCCTTAACATCCTTGAAGGCAGGACTGAATAGACAAGAGAAGAAGGGAGACCTAGAATTACTTATCCCAGCCAAATAAAAAATAATGCGTCTTCTGAAGAAATTAAAAGACTGACACAAGAAAGAAATGATTGGCGATTACTCCACCGACAAGAGCAAAGCTCTTAAGTTATGATGATGATGATGATTTGAACACATTGTTATTTACTTTAACACATTATTATTTACTAGTGTGCGAAACGTTCAAGCTGATAAACAAGACCAAGTGCTAAAGTGCGACGAAGTACGAGAAACTCGTGCGATGAAGTGCGATGAAGTGCGATGAAGTACAGAAAGATGTTGATGTCAACTTTATTATTTCACCTATCCAATTTTTTTGTCGAATGTGTATTGCGTCTCACATTTAGCTTAATGAGAGAGTGAGACACAATGACATTGAACAAAGAAATTGGCTGGTGGAATACCACCCTTTAGCCAGTTTCTCTCTCCGAGACCACGGGCACATTTAAAGCATCAGTAATACGCAATGAAGTCCCGTTAAAGTAAGTATTAAATAATAATGTTTTTGGCTGATAACATGATAATGACATGGCAAGAAGTGTAGAAAACCAAGGCTCGGAACCGGTTTTTTCTTCATATAAAAAATACCGGTATTATTACGTTCTTTTTCGTTCTTTGGTTTATTATTCTATTTTTAATGACACAATCTAATAATACGAAGTTGTTACATAAATACATGATTGTTACATAAAAAATATTGTGCTATTTCGGGTTTATCAAAAAAAACCGGTTCCGAGCCCTGTAGAAATCTGTAGAGCCCTATATGTTGATTCATAGAAAATTGGTAATATAATGTGGTTTACCTCCATATTGTCCAGCCTGTGGTGAGCTCAGAGATATGAAAGTGCTGACAGAGACATTAGGGAATGTCTGGACAATGCCGCGGGCTATCAGGCCGCCTTGGGAATACCCTGTTCAATATAATATACAGAAATGTTATACATGCTTATAGTCTGTATCTTTAAGTATTTAAATAAAAGTAAACAATTTTTAAATTTTCGGGTAGTTATAACATTTATTGGTTAACCAACCAAATACAAAACCCCCTGGATCTGACACTGAACAACCTGACTTTAACCTACATTATTTGGTCGTGTAATGTTTTCATCTACCCTCAGCTGGCTTAAGGAGCCATTTGAGGGTAGATTTTGTTTACTTTTATTTAAATACCTAAAGATACAGAGTATAGGTACTGAAATAAACGTGGTCAACTCATGCAAATAATAATAAGACTTGAGAATAAGTTTTTGGCAAAAAATAATTTCCGATACAAGCTTTTCTCGTTTGGTGATAAAAATGCGACTGTGCTATGGTCGCTGATGTTCTCCTTTACAGTTTCTGATAATAAACTGAACTAGATAAGTAACTCACCTATAAGGTTAATGCCCTCCGGGTGTTTCGCCGAGATGTTGGCCACATCCTGGCCTATCTCCAGGACCTGGTGCCACATGTTCTCCAGGCTGGACCAGCTTTCGAACCTGTTGCAGTTGTACACCGTTGTGTTTGGATGTTTCTGAAGGAAAAGGAAAGGAAAAGACTGTATACAGTAAAAGTTTTAAGCACTAAAATTTTCAGTAATATTTATTATACATAATATTAGAAAACAATTCTTTTTAATTACATTTTAAGTATTTGTGTTATTTCAAGTAGAAACACTTCTATAAATTAAAATTAATGTCATGTACAAAGGAAAATGTGACCAAGGCATCCAGTATTAATAGTATTAGTAGTAATAGCGGTAGATGCCTAAACTGCTCAGTCACACAGGGCACAGCACCATATGTGGCAGTTGGATTATTGCAGTTTATTATATTATAATATAAATAATTTCAGTCTGTTTCATATTAGACAATGACATTTAGTATGTTTCCCAAAATCTGATTGATTTGAGTCAGGAGGCCGCCACAATGTGCAAATAAAAATATAAATAAGAATTTATATCTTCATGAACAAGAATTCACTCTTACATGTTAAATTACACATTTTTACAGTTTTGGAAATTTCTGTAAACAATTATTTAAAAAATATACTCAAATTTCACTATATTCTATGTATAATACATGTATGTATATTAAGTTTATCAGTACCCTATTATTATGACTACTATATACCTCATCATCATGTATCGAATGCTTCAGGTAGCAGAATATGTAAACATTTGCTTGTTTACCTCTTGGATTCTGTGCGCAATCATTTCCATGCTAGCGCCGCCCGTCATCACTCCATGTATTAGAACCACCGGCTTATAACTTAAGCATGGGCTTATGAATAAAAACACACCGTATATCCACAAAGCCATTGCTCAATAAATTTGAGAACAAAGGACAAGACGCAACGCAAGCAAAGTTATGACTGAGACTGAGTATTTGTAGTATGGTATCGTATGACATGTGGTTTACATTCGTCAGCTGCTGTTTATTCCGTTTTGCTGATAGCAAGGAAGGACGATTATTACGCAAATAAGAACAGAAATTTAGAGTTCAAAGGCGAATGACGAAATGAAATGAATTACAGTATTGACAGTTGATTGACAGTTAAGAGATTTGAGAGTTGTTATCATTGTTTCTGACAACGAAACAACAATATTGAAATTCTAATATTTTGGAACAATCCCGTATCCAAGTATAATACTGTGAATTAGAGATTAACTAGATACGATATCTTTGATACGATATAGTAAAGATAGGTGACGTCCCACGGGTAAAGGTACAGCGTGGCAAAAAAGAGTAGAAATTAAAAAGTGGCAGCACTGTAGTGTCGTCCCGTTTTCTTATATATATTGGTTTGAAAAGGACGACACTACAGTGTTGGCACTTTTTAATTTCTACTCTTTTTTGCCAAGATGTAAAGATATGTGACGTTCCACGGCAAAAGGTACCTTATGGCGGCTGGCGCTTACTTAGAGGATATAACCAACGGAGACGCCATGTCTATAATTTTCGGTACAAAATAGTCTGCCGTTTTTTGCGGGGGAGGGGCACATCAAATGTATAGGTACGTCATGTCAGATAAACGTCAGTCCATACATGTGGTTGACATGTGGTTGACCATTGGCCGCCTATTTTCGACAGAGGGGAACGCCTGTTAATGACCACTCCGTTTGGTTATATTCTCTAAGGTTGCAGGACGCTACGCAGTCCGCGACCACTAGGGCTTCCAATACCGGGATCCCGGGATCCCGTATTTTTAAACGTATTTTTCAATACCGGTATTTTTAAATAGAATACCGGGATCCCGGTATTTTCAAAAACAAGGAAAATTTGCAGTATAAACCATTTATATCCATTAGAATGGTCATATTCGGCTGTATTAAGAAGCTTACTACATGTCAGACGCATCTAACTTGCATCTAGCCCTTATTTTATTATTAAAATAAGATCGTTGCCTGAACGTCCGATAAATATTTGGTGGCTGGTGGTGGATGTATCCTGACAGTGAGATTAATATAGTTAGTTCTTCAAATTTTATCATTTTTTTTTCAAGAAAAGAGCAAGGCAAGGAACAAGGAGATGTAGTATGGCAAAACTAATTTAGGCGGAAATTAGAAAAAAAGTTGGCTGGTGGATTGTTGGACTAAAAATGTGACTGGTGAAGTCAACAAGTTGGATAAAATTATTGCCAACATGGAGTGTGAAATAAAATTAATGCAGATAGCGACATTGATTGTTTATTGTTCTAAAAGCTTTTAGGACATATCTGGTGTTACAGTAACCCTTTTTAATTCTCCTTTTTAATCAAACTATAATTTTTTAAGCGATTCATATTCAATACCGGGATCCCGGGATCCCGGTATTGATGAAGACAGTTTCGGTATTAATACCGGTATTGTGAGAAGTCCGGTATTTGGAAGCCCTAGCGACCACATACACAATCCTACATTGGTTTTTAATGAGGCGGACTCCAATGTAGAAGTGTGAACATAGAAGGTAGGATCGTATAGAAGTGGTATACGCGTGCCTCCGTGAGGGTCAAAACATACGCAAATGAGACACTGTGATTGGTCGAATTCATTTGTTGCCCACCATTATCCATACTAAAAAAAAGGTGGGGAACAAATAAAATGTGAGACTGTGACAAGGACAAACAATAATAGCTCTTTCGCTGCTACTCCTACTGAAAGATACATAAGACTATCCCGTTCTGTCAGTTACCCCCACCACTCATGCCAGATCCAGGTATATCCTAGATTCATGAGTGTGAATGAATAAGTAGAGATTCGTATCATTTTGGAACATACCTTTTACTTCTTTTTGTCAAAACTGACATTGACAACTTTGACAATTGACATACGTTTCTTTCACAAGTTTCACATGCGTTTTTGTATTGCACGTGTAAATAATATTACTAGTTTTTTCTATTTTAGAAGCCGAACTGTGGCGTGTGTTGAATTACACTAATTTTTATAACCAATGAATCCGTGGTAAGTTGAATTTGAGAACTTTACTTATAGCGCTGCGAAAAAATATTCACGTGAAACTCTAGGTTATGAAACGCCGACTGGACACTTTTATAAGTATTCATTTAAATTGTACTTTGTCCACAGAATAATAACACGATGGCGACAACCTCGCTAGCTGAACAGCTGCAGAAATTAGTTGCTCCTCAAACTGAGATTTACAAAGAGGATAAAAAGAAAGCAACTTTACTATTTGACCCTAGAGAAGCCGCTTTAAAGGACCGAAATACTTTCTACGAACTCGGGCGCAGTGGTCTGCAGGAACTCATAACATTGGACTCCAAATTTGAGACCTTCGAGGAGACACTATTCAATAAATCATCAATAGATTTTGAAAGAGCTGTAGAGACTGAAGAAGTTAATAAGATCTTGAATGCTAATATTGATAAGTTTCTCATAAATTTGTCGCCATATTTACAACTGCAGTCAGCTCATAAAGCTCTAGAGTGGCTGGTGAATAGATACAGTATACAATACTATAATGCCAACGCTTTAGTAGCTTTGATTCTGCCGTATCATGAGACATTAATATTTGTCCGTATCGTCCAGATTTTGAGTTTGAAAGGACCTTCACTCCAATGGCTCTTACCCGTGCAGAAGACCGGAGCACCACTCTCAAAACAGGCTTTACATAACCAGTGTGTTTCTAACCATGCAGTGTTAGAGTTCATATCTACCAACACCTTGAAAGCCGTTAAGGAATTTGGCGAGAGAGCTACACAACTGAATACTGTCTACGCGTTTTGGTGTTCAACCGTCATTGGCACCCTTAACTCCACTAAAAAAGTTAAAGAAGAAGTTATCACCCCTATTATGAAAACTATGGTTGCGGGTTTAGATTCTCCTATACCCGATTTTAAAGCCTCATCTTTGGTGGCTCTTGGCTACATGTCTACCAAAACTACTTTCAAATTGAAAGTACTGGTAAATATTGTGGATAGATTATTAAACTCGGATTTGACGTATGATGTGGTTCTGGTTATAAACTTGATTTATAACAATCAGCAGGGTTTGTTAAAATTATTAGATCCTATACTATACAGTATCTCAACCGATATTATGAGCACACTCTGCACACATTTGAAGAAGCTTATTGAGAGTAAGATAAAAGTACACAAATTTGTTTGTGCGTTCCTGAGGACCATACTGGAACATTTGCTGAAGAACTCGGAGGAGTTTATGCTATATAGTGACATGCCACTGATATTATTTGACAGTGTTGATCTGATGAACCAGAATCTGGCAAAAATAATTGAGTAAGTGAATAATTCTATTTTTTATTTTGGCAAAACTGTTGCACATAAAATTATGTTTTGTAACCAAAAGGATTTTAGGACTTTATTTACTGGTTGGAATTTTATGTGTATAATATTTTGATGTATGTAATAGCTTCAAAATACTGAACTAATTTTGATGTATGAGAAGTATGAAGTTGGTTTAAATTTGTTGCCCACATGTAAGCTATAGTGTGACATAAAATTAATAGTAGAAATAAAATAAAATTCCATACTAAATTGTTGCCATGTTTAAGCATCTTACGTCAAAAATGTGACAGTCACCTAGGAATAGGAAGTGGTGCCCTCAATAATATTCTATTTCATGTCAGACTATAATATATGTTTTTAACTAACAAATAAAATGCTGTTGTGTTACATTTTAAAGTTTTTAGTGTCCAACCGAAGGTTCGGTTTCGGTTTCGGCCAGTTTCGGCCAAAAAATCATGTTTCGGCTGTAGTTTCGGTTACGGCCAAAAAACGGCCGAACCTTTCGGCCGGGCCGAAACTTACGAAATGGTACTTCGGACAAAGACCAAAAGTTGCGGAATAAGTAGGACAACAATATTAATACCTACATATACTGATTCATTTATAGGTACAGAAATTAATTGGTTTATTATAAAACACAATTCCACTAATGAGGGCGTCACTGGACGGTCGACGCAGTCTTAAGAGGCTGTCAATACCTATAACGCGCACACTGTCTAAATTGTATTGGAGTGAATGAGATAGCACTGTCGTACGTTGCCGTTGGCCGAGTATCAGCTCGGCCCGAGTCGACGGATGTCTTTTTCGCTCTAATTCATACACTCACTTATTCAGTCATTTTCCTATTTTCAATCATAGACAGAGAGAATCATACTATCTTTGTCTTAGACTAGTACTAGCACCCAAAAGAAAAGGATGACTATAGTTTTCCTGGTTCTTACTGACTGACAAATTGGTTTGACCAGCTATACCTCTAATGGCAAATTTTAAGCGAGGCTAAAGGCTACTCTCAACTAGTGCCGCAAAGTTGATTTTCTCAATAGTTAATATTTTGCGAGGCTGAACAGCTGAATATTGATTAAAACGAAGAAAAAACCCTTAAAAGCGTCCCCAGTACAGTTTTTCATACGAATGCTCGACCGTAGCCTCACTTTTTACCTCAATTTACCATTGGTTTGTGTTCCACATGTCCTCTACTTCAGCTTAGCCTTTGGCCTCGCTGCGCCATGCTCGGCCTGCGGTGTCGCTTTTTAATAAAATGGACATTGGTTGGAGTCTGTGCTCGACTACTTATCCTAAAGCCTGAAGCACGTCTTTGACTTCGCATGAAAATTCGCCTAACTGGGGCACTTCGGACTTTTAGGTCCAGGTGAAGATCGGTACCCGGCCTTGCGATATTGTTAACAAAAAATTTCGCGCTCGCTGCGCTCGCGTTTTTGATTGGTTTTTTGGTTGACCCTGTATCTACATATTAGCTTGACTGGTGAATGAATAGAGTTAGACCAAGAAAATTCTGCAATGATTTTGATAGCATACGCAGTGCTACTAGTGCAAATGTTATTTATACTCACGTCATAATTTCATAGAAGATTTGACGTTTAAAATAACACTTGCACTGCGTGTGTTATCAAAATCGTTGCAGAATTATCTTGGTCTAGCATGGACATTGGGTGTTGATAGCCCCATAATGTGTGTAAAAGCGGTTTTATGTCATTTTTTCAACGATTTTAACAAGTCTACAAAAGTTTCGGTTTCGGTTTCGGCAAAAAAACATGTTTCGGTCGGACACTAAAAGTTTTTTAAATATGATATTTGTTATGTTATAGGCTTTAATTTCTTCATTAATAGTTTTCTGTACATTTTCTTACTATTTCATTTTTGTTTTCAGAGTTGTAATCACATCTTACAAGGAACCAAAACAAGAAAAAATGAAAGTTGATGACGACATCACCATGGTTGATGAAAGCTCATTTTCATTTAAATTACTCAACTGGTATTCACATTTCCTGAAAAGCATTGAAAGGAAATATCCAGAAGTCTTTGATAAAGTGGTGAAAAAACAACTAAGTTTGACTGAGACTACCTTTAATAAAAAAGTGAATTGGGGTCTTATAAAAGCTCTAGGATTTAATCCTGCTGTAGCTCATCAAGTTGGAGGAGGGTTTCTTTTCCAAAACCTTACTAATGTCAATCCACTATTAAGAGTCCAAGCTGTAGAATATATAGCTAAGGAATTCAAGCGTTTGAAAACAGAAAGCAAAGAGTTTGTCAAAGATGCTCTGTTGGATAGACTTCATGATGAAAATGCTAAAGTAGTTGCCGCTGTTTTGAACATCTCAACTGCCAATTTGAATGAAGTATTTGATAATGCAGAACTTACTGACGCATTTAAATCTATTCTGGAACAAGAACACCGTAATCCTTGGAAACCTGTTGTAAGTCAAGCTATCAACAAATTATGCGAATTAGATGCATTACCTGTGAATCAGGCCACCATTCTCGCCCTGACGCCATACTTATTTCCGTTTGATCAAACATCAGCCAAAGTAACCTGGCAAATATTGACTTCAAGTTGGGGAAAGAGGTTCGAATTAACGAAAAATCTTGACCTGAATGAATCATACAGTGACAATCATGGAGTATTAATACAGATGGTGTACAATGAGTTGTTTGTAAAGAGATCAATGAAATTTGACTTCCTGGATCCATTGCAACTGAACAAAAGAAACATACTCGACATTTCTATGTATCTGCTGCTAAAATCTTGCTCCTTTGAGACAATGCCTGTCCAAGAGTTTACAGATGTCCTAGGCTTAATTCTGGAACCAATTGAGGGCAGAGAAATAGTTCCAGTGACTAAAGGAGAATCTTTTTCTGTGGAAATGATACCAAGTTTTATAAAAATGTCGCGTGAGAACAAAATTGTCTTTGAAGTTATGGAGTACACTTTTAGCAGATTGATTGAAGGCATGCAGATAAAAATACTGTCCAAGCCGTGGTGTGACCTTTGCAAAGACGCAGAAACAATCCTTATTAGAAGGTTATACGAGATTTTTATCACCGGATGTTCTCTCGAAGGCTACAGCCAGAATTACTCAAAGTTGCTTCAAAAGCTGCTTGATAAATCCTTTTCTGATGCAAAAGAAAAATTCGAATTTATTGTAAACTTTGGTTGTGGACATATCCTGTATGCAAATGATCCTAATGATGTGATCAACCCAGAACTACAGCTGAAAAGTCTCAAACTGCTTTACACCTTCATAGAGATGCAGCAAAACGAGAAATGGCTGTACGATTCTGATGTCATTATGCTCATGATTATTTTTAATCTGAACAACCCCATTTCTGTGATTAGATCTTACACAGTTGACATGATCGAGCTGTTATTGAAAAATAAGTCACACAAAAACCAAATATATGTCCAGCTTATGAAAGGATTATTTGACCATAGAGAAGAACTAGTAATGGACCCTGAACAAATATCACAAGTTCTCGATACACTCCTAACTCACTCTGCAGATAAAGTTTTTAGGAAGAAGTGTGTAGAAAAACTCCTAGGCATTGTAGTTAAAGACACGCCCGCTCATGTATCCAGCGAACTTCTTAAGATCATGGCAAATATCAACAATGTCCAAGCTTTCTCTATAATCATTCCGTCCTTCAATATGTTTGAACTAATTCTCAAATTGAACAAAGATAATCCGAAATTCACATTCGATGTCTATGAATCTAAGATCTTCAGGAATATCTGCAGTCGAATCAATGCTGTCACGATTTCGACATTGACTAAGCCAACTATCTGGGATCCTATCGCATTTGCTTTGAGAGAGTACAGGGAATGCATTATGGAGGAGGATCAAACGTTCAGGAGCCCATCTGTTTTGATAATGAAACAACTTGACGAGGAAGTGTTTAAGAAAGTTCCAGAAGAGAAAACCAAGGATTTGGTCCATCTGATCGCTGATGCTGGTGCTTTCAGTAATAATCCACTCATTTCAAGCGCCGCTTCTAAAGTAATGCGAAAGATCCATTTGAATTTTACCGATTTCCAACCAATACTCGAGAAAATGCTGAATGCGGCTGATCCTGGTGCTCTCAGCCAGAAGAAGAAGACTGTTTCCGTCTCCATGATTTCTTATCAACTGACAGAGACAGACGAATGGCGTTTAGGCGTCACTATGCTCGAATACGTACAGAACAAGAAAAAAATGACTGTGGACAACTCTTTTGTCTCAACCTTGTTCCAAGTTCTAAACAAATGCTTGAGATTCGAAGAACAGTCTTATGTCGAGTACCCGAAGCAACTGGTGTTGTCATCCCTGTTTTATTACTGCAAGAAGTTTGTTGATGACCAAGACAAAGACCAATTGAAGAACCTTAAATCCATGTTTGATATTGAATTAGTTGTCCAATGTATTAGAGGCACTCAGAACCCTCAAACTCATCATCATGCCTTGATACTTTTGTCTCATGCTGCATACATGCTTCCGGAACAAGTACTGCACCACACTATGGAAATATTCACATTCATGGGTTCTTCTGTCTTAAGACATGATGATGCTTACAGCTTCCAAATCATCATCAGAATTATTGAAACCCTGATACCAATTTTGGTTAAACTCGACAGACCTGTAGAAGAGTACAGTGAGAAAGAATTGCAGCAATTGCAAAAGCGTGTTGTGCCCGTTCTGCGTATATTTGCTGATGTGGTACTGCACGTACCGGAACACAGGAGGTTGCCACTTTACAAGAAACTGATGGAGACTATTGGACCTAATCAATTCCTGTGGACATTCCTCGCTCTCTTACTAGAGACGCACGTGGCACACTTCAATGAAGGAAAGGAGAAAGAAGATAAGCGTCCAAAATCTTTAGCTGACAGAGAATCTCCAATGAACAGACTCGATTTTGGACAAAATCTCCTTTTAGAGTTCCCGCCTGAAATCTGCATGGAGACTTTCATCAAATTGATGGCATACGTCAAAACGCTGCCTTTACAGAAAGATGAAAATGCCATGGATACAAATGTCGACTCTTCTGAGATATTCAGCGTGACCGGACATCGGCCGAATCAGCTCAGACATTACAAATACATCATTATTACCTTCATGAATAACTTCCTAGCTTCGTCAAGGTTCATCCATCATAGCGGACAGGCGACTGACATCGAGACGATGGAGGGCCACTACAAAACTTTCATCATAAATATCTTGACATTCATCCAAAGCATTTCCAAAATCACAGATGAGAAAACGGTCAAGTACTACAGAGTTATGCTGCACCACAGCTATGATTTGTTGGACCATACGAATAATTTGTTATCTGCACCGATGTTCTTGTCTGTTGTCCGAGGTCTACTTAAACATACCCTACAGACAGTTAGAAGAAAGTCGATGGAACTGCTGAATAATAAAATCCAACATAACCCAGAAATGTTCAACGGTGTTGACAAAACTTTGGTCTATTCCCTGCTGCCCGCTTTGCTTGACATTGTCAAAACTATCGATGTTACTAATGAAGAATCTAATAAATTGGTCACTCAAGATATGGAGCTGAATCAACAAACTGCTCTGCTATCTTTGAAGTTATTAGCCAAAATGCTTGCAGAAAAAGAACCTGAAGAATTTGGACCTGTACTTGAAACTGTCACAGAATACACTTGCAAACCAAGTATTTCCAGCAATGTAATGGCTTCAGTTGTCTTAACTTTAGCAGAATTGTGTGCAAACATGAAAGCATACGCTTTACAATACCTTCATAAATTCATGCCGGCGTTGATCAAAGTATTAAAATTGCAGCGTAAGGCAGAAACACCAGAATTAGTCTTATTAAGTACTGTGACATCGCTAGCAAAGATTATCGAAAGCCTGCCTCTGTTTCTCAGTCCGTATTTACAGAAGATTTTATATGAATATGCAATATTACTAGCGAAATGGCAATCTTATGATCAGGAGTGTACGAAAGTGACAGCGATAGTAACAAAGTTAATGGCGGTTAAAAAGAAGATCGCTAGCTCGATTCCTCCTAGAGTTTTAATTCCTGTTGCTAACGCTACTTATCAATTACTTTTGGACAAGGAGAAATATGTTGCTGTCGGTCCAGTGATGGCAGTATTAGCCGAAAGCTTTGCGAATATAACTTCAAGTGATTTCACAGCATTGCAGCAAGATTTGACGGCTTTCTTCTTGTCCGCTCTGCAGTTAAGAAGCGACTCGGTGGATAAAGCAGATGATTCGACTATAGATTCGGCGGAGGACGAAGTGGTGAATGCTTTAGTGAGTTTGGTGCTGAAATTGTCGGAGACAAGTTTCAGGCCGTTCTATTTCAAGATCTATGACTGGGCGATAAGGACTAATGTTGAAGGGCAGAGGGACCGAGCTATCACTTTCTATAGGTAAGACAATTCATTATTTAATTTTGTTTTTGTATCATTATTATTTTTAGATTCTTAATGCAAATTTTTCTAGAGTTAATATTCGTATTTGATAACATTTTTACAAAGAAATTTAACATGACAAAAAAATTTCGTACATACCCGCCTGTTTCTATCTCTATCGCACGCGCTTAATTACTGCTGACCCGCCGATGATGATGGCGGCCAAAATTACTGTGCGAGCGGTACAACAATATGATATAGGAAATGGCGGGTCAACGTACGAAATTCTTCGTGCTTAGCGTCCTTACTTTAACCACACTTTTTGTCTGTGACTAAGGGTAGTATTCCATCTGTCCAATATATCGTCCAATGTCATTGCGTCTCACTCTCTCATTAAGCAAAATGTGAGACAAAATACACATTGGACAAAGAAATTGGCAGGTGGAATACCACCCTTAATTTTTAGGGTTCCGTAACCAAAGGGTAAAGA
This sequence comes from Cydia splendana, assembly GCF_910591565.1. Classification (NCBI taxonomy): domain Eukaryota; kingdom Metazoa; phylum Arthropoda; class Insecta; order Lepidoptera; family Tortricidae; genus Cydia; species Cydia splendana. The sequence goes on along the minus strand of NC_085964.1, from coordinate 19,899,205 downwards.
CGAGACTCTATTACGAAGACTCCGCTGTCCGTCGGTCCGTCCGTCCGTCCGTCCGTCCGTCTGTCCGTCCGTCTGTCCGTCTGTCTGTCACCAGGCTGTAACGTATCTCATGAACTGTGATGAGACAGTTGAAATTTTCACAGATGATGTATTTCTGTTGCCGCTATAACAACAAATAAGTACTAAAAAGTACGGAACCCTCGGTGGCCGAGTCCGACTCGCACTTGGTCGGTTTTTTTTACAATAAACTTGTGTCTGCAATTTTTTTTTCTCTTATTTCAGGGTAAGCAGCGCAATCGCCGATAAACTAAAGGGCCTGTTCGTGTTATTCGCGGGCCATTTCATCAAAAACGCAGCAGAACTCCTCGACTCCTGCAACAGAAGCAAAACGGAAGACCTATACTTTGACTCCGAGGAAAAATGCATTACACTAGTCAACTACATCATCAAAACTCTACATATAGTCTTCTTATACGACAGCCAGAATTTCCTGAATAAGGATAGATTTGAGACATTACTGCAGCCAGTGGTGGATCAGTTGGAGAATCAGCTCGGTGGGATTGTGAGCCTTAAGGAGAGGGCCGTAGAGTCGCTAGTGCCTTGTGTGGCGCAGTTTGCGGTGGCGACGGCGGATGATTCGCTGTGGAAGCTGTTGAATTATCAGGTGTTGTTGAAGACGAGACATAATGATGCTGAGATAAGGTGAGACTTTTATTTGTGTCAGGGTGGTCCATCTATCCAATTTCTTTGACCAATGTGTATTGCGTCTCACATTTTGCTTAATGACAGAGTGAGACGCAATGGCATTGGACATAAGAAATCGTATTAGTCATATTCTTTTAGTTACGTAGAAAATTGAAATAAAATAGGGTCAACATTATATTTTGAGTGTAGATGCCCATCACAAACCAAACTAGGTTAAAATGGCTAAAATAGTCCTTATATATCTAAGAGCCTGACCAAGCTAACTCTGCAGCGATTTTGATAATACAGACTGTACAAGTGTCATTTTAAACGTCATAAGTTATAGCAGTTGTCTTTTTTCAATAACAATTGCACAATATGTGCTATCAAAATCGCTGCAGAGTTAGTTTCATCCGACTCTACGTTATAAATATACATACTCTTAAGTCAGTCTTGATGGTCTTGCTCTTGTCCTTTCGTACTACAGTTACGCCCAGTCAATATTAAAACCAAACTAGGTACCAAAAAATTAATGTAAGTATAAATATTCGTCAACCATTTTTATTTAGACCATTCCGTAAGAAAAACATCTGTATATTTTTAGTTGACTCACAAGCGTTTGGCCTAATAAAGTCTAAATTATTCTTCCAGGTTGCTGGCGCTTGACTGCCTGGTTGCCATGGCAACGCAGCTCGGCACCAGTTGGTTGCCGCTCCTGGCCGAGAGCGTGCCGTTCCTCGCCGAACTTCTCGAAGATGGCGACCCCAAGATCGAGGCCACCACGAAAGACGCCATTCGGAAACTGGAGACCATACTCGGGGAGCCGCTGGAGAAATACTTTTAGCTTTTAAAAATAAATAACAAATAAGCAAATGTTTTTGTAAAACATTGTTAGAAAAAAAAATTAAAAAAATAGAATACGTATTTCATCTTTGATTTAAACGCCATCTAGTGAGTTTTCCTCTAAGTGTTACTAATGTAACTTTAGTAGGTAACGCTTAGGGTTTTCAAGTAATGCGACGAAACAACGCTAGATGGCGTTAACCTCAAATTGACATAGTGCTGCCTACATAGTTTGAAAGCAGCTATTGTAGAAAACATAAATATACATCGTAACATCGCCCAGTGATGAGCAAGGTAGGTACGCACATTTTACGGTAACTATTTCATGCCTATTTTATGACCTGTAATCAATCACACTGTTGTAAAATGTAGGACTCAAATCCCTATATTTTAGCCCCGTTTTAGCTTGGTTTTGGAAAACATCCCGGTAAATTGGGGCATGAATAAAAGATGGCTTGTTCGTTCGAGTGGTTTATGCCAGAACCGGACGCTATTTGATTCGCAAATTTGATGAAAATGTCAAAGGTTATTTTTACCTACCTACAAAAGTTGCAACAGAAAAAATTACCTAAGTATGTCAGGCATTTTTTTTTTACTTTTTTGTAGGTGTAACACTTGATTACATCGAACTAAGGCTGGCAAAAATTTTAGAACAGCTCCGCAGTCTGCGTCGATCTGCCAACGCGTGCTCCCGATGACGCTTCTCGGTATGGACTATGGAGTGAAACATGTCGAGCAGTTTCGACTTAAAATACGTGAGTGCTTATTTTTCGCTTTATCAACTTAACGGCCATTTATTTATCAAAATTTAAAGGCCATATGTACCTACTGTAAAACGTTGTACAATACACGTGCGAAAAGGTAATAAGGTGCGATAAGGTACTCGTGTCGATTTAAAACCCTCCCTTCGGTGGTGTTTCAATTTATCGCCACTCATGCGAATTTCCTACTTAATTTTCGAACTTGTAACGTAATTATAATTTGCTCTATCAATGTAGTCCAGCCCAAAACGTCAGAATAACCCCCTAATCTCTATAAGTAGGTAGTCAACCATACCATTCGCAATGCACAATGGTGCCTATTCCGAGCGCCGAACAAAGCAGATTGAATGTTTAGGCAAATGTAGGTTCATTCATTGGATACTTGGAACTCGGGATCCGTGTTTTACCTAGTGATGTGCTTATTCCCCTTCACGGAAATATTTTGTAGTGGACAGAAATGTAGTAGGTAGGCGTCATGAATTTGTTGACACGTTTGTACACACACTACGTTAAACACGATGACATATACGTATATCTATACATATATATGAATTTTCTAGTAGGTACGAGTAAGTAGATTAATAAGCTCCATATTCTGTAAATAATTATTAAAGTTTAGTTTAGATTATATAGGTAATAATACAACATTTTAAATCATTTATTTACATACAAGATATACCTATCAGTGGTAGGTACTACTTGGTATTACTAAACGAAATTAATAACTAGCTTAAATCTAAAATACATAATACAAAAAAAATAGCCAATGTTTGTGGTAGTAAGTTCGGTAAGACTGAGAAACTTTCTCAACGGGAAATTTCTCGGTATGGTAACATATTTTTGCCAAATTTTTAACATATTTTAGATTGGAATACATTAACGCACGTACAGCGAGCTGCAAAATTGATTGGACAAATGGACACACGTTGAATGGAATTCTTTCATAAAGTGTCCATCATGGACTGTGGCATCTGGGTGTACATCAATATTACCTACCCAATATTTCTTTGAACAGAGAATCTTACACTCTACCGGGAAACTTAACTTGGACTTAAAATTTACTCAACTTGGGAAAATTCCCAGTAACGACACATCACTACTTCTACCCATTCACATCGTTAACATGACTGAGCTCGTCCCTAGTATATCTTGACCTTATGATTTCCACCACCGGCCCCTATTTCACCACGCTGACAGGTGCGACACTTGTCGACATCACTGTTACCTGTTACTGACGTCGCAGGCCTCCATAGGCTACGATAACCGCTTACCATCGGACGGGCGGTGTGCTTGTTTGCCACCAACATTTTAATTTAAGTAAGTATCTCTATTATATCGCCAATAAATAACGACTTATTTTGCGAAGCTAATGACAATTGTCACAAGAAACACGATAATTGTCACGAAATTCCGACAGAGAACTCATTTCATTTCTTGTCAAGAATTACCGAAAATTCTTTCAAATCTTGTGACAACTGTCATCATCATCATAAACTTCGCAAGAGAAATACCTACCTATTTTTTGCCGATATAATAAAGTTTTTTAAATAATACAATGATGGTGACAAACAGGAATACGGCCCGCCTGTTGGTAAGCGGTTACCGTAGCCCAAGGATGCCTGTATATAGCAACATCAGTGACATTTGTCGAATTATCGCACCTGTCACCGTATAGTGAAATAGGGGCCGATCGTATTCGCAGGTCAAACATTCTGGTTTTATTTGGCCAATAGAAGCCGATGAGCGTTGTGAATGGAAGCATTGGGCCGTATTTGTGCGATAGTGGATGGTGGAAGTGCTTTGTTTTGATCCGTGATACCAGTTACAGTTGAAACTGATTATTTGGAGAGGAATATTACAAAAGCTCACGAGCACCTATTTGATACATGAGGTGTATTCAGGTGTAAACGTGTTATACAAAGATAATGATACCAATTTGATGTAAATGTTAGCGAATGATGTATCTAGTTCGCTCACAAGTAAATGTGTACGGGCCTATTGAGCCGCGACGCATTTACACACTAAGTTTTCCATGAGGCCCCGTGCATGAACTATAGGGGGCAGCATAGGAGCCGTCAGATATTTGGCGCGAGACGTAAATGTGTCGTTTATGCTTCCGATGTAGCCCACTGCACAAGATGGCAGAACCTACTAATGCACAAGGAAACGTACCGACGAGAACGGTAGATGGTAGCACTTGCTTTGGCAAATGTAAGTACATGTGCACATGTTTCTGATTCAGGCCACAAGATGTCAGACCTCCAACGCGCACGGTCCCCATACGTTCATATTTAAATACGCCTCTTATATTTAGAAAACAATACAAGCACTCCTTTTTTTGGGAAGTAGTCGTGTAAAAAATAATAATGCTCCTTGTTCTTTCTACTTTTATTACCTACCTACTACTCATTTCTTTTGCAACGTTACTATTTTCCAAAACGAAGTAAATATTACCGTCATATTAATTGTCTTCAGGGGCGTATTTTCCCTAGTAGCATTTTCGTTGGGGCCTACGGTGCCAACGGTAGGGAAAACGTTGGGATGAGGTTCGTTCCGTAGCCAACATTAATTTTGTATTGGCCCACCATCGCATTTACCAACATTCGCTGTGGCACAGATGCCCAACAATGGGCCTTTGTGTATTTTGGTACCGTTGGCTAAACAACGATAACATTCGTTGGCCCAATGGTGACGAATACCGCATTTACCAACATTGGCTGTGGCACGGATGCCCAACAATGGGCCTTTGTGTATTTTGGTAACGTTGGCTAGTCAAGGATATCATCCGATGGCCCAATGATGACAAATATCGCATTTACCAACATTGGCTGTGGCACTGATACCCAACAATGGGCCTTTGTTTATTTTGGTAACGTTGGCTAATCGACGATATCATCCGATGGCCCAATGACGACAAATATCGCATTTACCAACATTGGCTGTGGCACGGATGCCCAACAATGGGCCTTTGTGTATTTTGGTAACGTTGGCTAGTCAAGGATATCATCCGATGGCCCAATGATGACAAATATCGCATTTACCAACATTGGCTGTGGCACTGATACCCAACAATGGGCCTTTGTTTATTTTGGTAACGTTGGCTAATCGACGATATCATCCGATGGCCCAATGACGACAAATATCGCATTTACCAACATTGGCTGTAGCATTGATGCCCAACAATGGGCCTTTGTGTATTTTGGTAACGTTGGCTAATCAACGATATCATCCGATGGCCCAATGATGACAAATATTGCATTTACCAACATTGACTGTGGCACTGATGCCCAACAATGGGCCTTTGTTTATTTTGGTAACGTTGGCTAATCAACGATATCATACGATGGCCCAATGACGACAAATATCGCATTTACCAACATTGGCTGTAGCATTGAGGCCCAACAATGGGCCTTTGTGTATTTTGCTACCGTTCGCTAAACAACGATAACATTCGTTGGCCCAATGGTGAGGAATACCGCATTTACCAACATTGGCTGTGGCACGGATGCCCAACAATGGGCCTTTGTGTATTTTGGTAACGTTGGCTAATCAACGATATCATCCGATGGCCCAATGATGACAAAAATCGCATTTACCAACATTGGCTGTAGCATTGATGCCCAACAACGGGCATTTGTTTATTTTGGTAACGTTGGCTAATCAACGATATCATCCGATGGCCCAATGACGACAAATATCGCATTTACCAACATTGACTGTAGCATTGATGCCCAACAATGGGCCTTTGTGTATTTTGGTAACGTTGGCTAATCAACGATATCATCCGATGGCCCAATGATGACAAATATTGCATTTACCAACATTGACTGTGGCACTGATGCCCAACAATGGGCCTTTGTTTATTTTGGTAACGTTGGCTAATCAACGATATCATACGATGGCCCAATGACGACAAATATCGCATTTACCAACATTGGTTGTAGCATTGAGGCCCAACAATGGGCCTTTGTGTATTTTGCTACCGTTCGCTAAACAACGATAACATTCGTTGTCCCAATTGTGACGAATACCGCATTTACCAACATTGGCTGTGGCACGGATGCCCAACAATGGGCCTTTGTGTATTTTGGTAACATTGGCTAGTCAAAGATATCATCCGATGGCCCAATGACGACAAATATCGCATTTACCAACATTGGCTGTAGCATTGAGGCCCAACAATGGGCCTTTGTGTATTTTGCTACCGTTCGCTAAACAACGATAACATTCGTTGGCCCAATGATAACAAATATCGTATTTACCAACATTGGCTGTGGCACTGACGCCTAACAATGGGCCTTTGTGTATTTTGGTACCGGTGGCTAAACAACGATAACATTCGTTGGCCCAGTGAGCACAAATATCGCATTTACCAACATTGGCTGTGGTACTGATGCCCAACAATACCAGTTGAGTTTGCTTGTGGCGTCACTAGATGGCGTTACTGTCTCCAAACATCGAAGTTATAGTTATTTTCTCGATTATTCCGGATATAATCATAATATTTTTTAAAAGTAACTTATAAATCTAATAGCTATAACTATAAAATTTATACATAAATTTAAAAATTGTATTTTACCAACATTTTCTCAATTTAAATCTCAAAAAACATAAATCTCGCTTACGAAGTTTCGAAGTGCGGTTAGTATATATACAAATTAGAGTATATAGTAAGTGTACTTTCTTCGGCAGTACATATACTAAAATTGGAACGATACAGAGAAGATTAACAACAACTGCTGTCTAGGACCTTCATGTGGATACAACCAATGCCTAGTTGCCTACCGTACTGTAATTGTAATATTTATCAGCAAAGGCCCAACGTCGTATTACACAACCACTTACTTAACGTAGGGTAACTGTAGGACTCGTAAACAAAAGCCCATTACATAATTAGACTGTAGGCACACTATAAATTACACAACTACTTACCTACGGTAGTATTGTAAGAATCCTACACAAGGCCCAACGTTAAAGTTACAATGTTGGCCCTTTGTGGGACAAGCTGTGTTGGGCCTTCAACCTGGTGCACGACTACCTACCGACCTACCTGACTTGCCGTTGGGTAATTGTTGAATTTGCAAATAGAAGCACAACGAAAAAATTGCCCTTTTTTATTTTTTTGCAGTTGGCCCTACAGCAAGCCATACGGCCAAATGTAACAATTAACCAACCATCAAACAAATGTGTATAGGCCCAACCACGGCCCAACCAAAACCACCACCGTTGAATAATTGTATGATTTATTTAAATAGGCCCAACGATAAAATTACTCTAATGGCCCTCTGTTGGGAATCTTCGGGAGGGCCTTTGTCGAGGGCCCTCCAGCAAATCGTACGGCCAAATGTAACAATTAACCAACCATCAAACAAATGTGTATAGGCCCAACCACGGCCCAACCAAAACCACCACCGTTGAATAATTGTATGATTTATTTAAATAGGCCCAACGAAAAAATTACTCTTATGGCCCTCTGTTGGGAATCTTCGGGAGGGCCTTTGTCGAGGGCCCTCCAGCAAATCGTACGGCCAAATATAACGGTTGCCCAACTAATACGTAAACAAAGGCCCAACAAAATCCCTACAAGAAAATGCTATTAGGGTTGAAATTTGGCGCCCCGGGCCAATACGTTTTGCCGCCCCAGAAGTCAAGGAAGAAAAACAAAATGCAATCCGGCATGCCGCCCCTGGGGGTTGGCATATGCCGCCCCTGGAGGTTGGCGCCCCGGGCCATGGCCCGGATGGCCCTAGGGTAAATACGCCCCTGATTGTCTTACATTTTTTTATGAAAGCATACCCAGGAATACTTGTTTATTAAAAAGCTGAAATACAAGAGAGGAAAATAATAATTCGACACAATGTATTTGTAAAGTTTCCGAGCATCCTTGTAAGGTTTTTGTTTCATTGTTAAATATTCTTTCATTTGAGTGGCCACAAAACACGTTGTAAAAGCTTTTTTGCTGGAACCTTACGGTTAACAAACATTATATTTTTATTAGGCTACCTAAAACGCTTTGAAAGATGTTGCCTAATATTTTAAACTTGACATAATGTTTTTTCTGCTGAGTTGGTTTTTAAATTACGCCGTGTGTAAACGCTAAAAATGCTATAAGCGACTTTTGAAAAAGGATTAAGTTTTCATTTCGGGATGGATTTTTATATATTTTTTTTCCCGATTTCTCGACCCTGTACTGATGACAAATTTAAAAACCTTTTTGCTTTAAAGATACTTAACTGTCGTTCCCTTTTCCACCAGGACATGGTGGAATGAAATCGATGAAATTCTTCGAATTTAAAGGCACGTCTATAGTGTTTAGGATTTTTTTTTGTAATAGGTAACTCGGTGAAGTGGAACTTCTGATGAAGGCCATATCAATTATGGCATATTATATCTATATTACACATTTTGTGGGGTTATTTGTTTCTACCTGACCGCGGCGAAGCCAAAAACAGGTAAACTTGGGTATATATATGTCCGTCCTTAAATCTTGTGTACAAATCTGAATATTCCTACATAATGATGTACCTACTTCTGTCTAGAACTTTTGCTGCCGTCCGTACCTCGAAAGCATCAAAGCAAAGGTAGCCGTCCTACATAAAATGAAAGGCAAGCTAGCCAAGCGTAAAAAAGTAAATTAGCGCAAATTAAACATGTGTTACTTTAGGTAATTACCGCGTAATTAAACGGGACGGGTAGAAAGTATCTGACGCGGGGAAAAAGTTTAGGCAGTAGATTACATGGAACATTCGTTAGGATGGTATTCCAACTGTCCAATTTATTTGTCCAATGTGTATTGCGTCTCACATTTTGCTTAATGAGAGAGTGAGACGCAATGACATTGGGCAAAGAAATTGGACACGTCGAATACCACCCTAAGATACGAGGGAATGATTTAACCAAGAGTGATGTGCTTTTTATCCGACTGAAGAAGGAAGGATAATAAGCTTAGAATAAATTTTAAAAGTGGAAAAAAATTACTGTCTTGGGTGAGACTTGAACTCACGGCCACTGGATCGATACTCCAGCGCCCTGCCATCTGAGCCACCAAGACCTCATCCACCATATTGTTGGTCAAGTCTCACCCAAGACAGTAATTTTTCCACTTTTAAAATTTATTCTAAGCTTAATAGCATCGGTCTTAGATGTTTCTGCTTGTTAAAAATTAAAAAAGGAGGGATAATGTTTTCCGAGTCTATTTGTATAATATTTACTCGTATACATACATGTATAGCCTGTCCGATTTCTAAGATCAAATTCACCATACATTTACTATGGCGTACTTGATCTTAGCAAAACGGACAGACTATATATATACTTACCTCGCTTTTCGGTGAAGGAAAAACATCGTGAGGAAACCGGACTAGTTCCAATAAACAAAATAGGGTAGGGTAGTTATGTAAATAAATAGGGTTAGATGAATGTTTGTTTCGCAAAAAAATAATGCCTGGTACCAATTTCAAGTGAGCCGTGGCAAAATGCCAGGACTAAACTAGGAGGATGAGGTAAAATTATGGACAGTCAGCACTGTTACCCAGCATACATTTTTATATGCAGAGGTGCGAAACTAATAGTTTTGCTCAAAGTACTTCTTACAATGAAGTTAACGCGTATGTTAATTTTTTCCATAATATGCGCAATAGATCAGATTTTTCATTAGCTATCTTATCTATCCCCTTGAAGCGTTGGTGGCCTTAGCGGTAAAAGCGTGCGACTTTCATTCCAGAGGTCGCGGGTTCAAACCCCGGCTCGTACCAATGAGTTTTTCGGAACTTATGTACGAAATATCATTTGATATTTGCCAGTCGCTTTTCGGTGAAGGAAAACATCGTGAGGAAACCGGACTAATCCCAATAAGGTCTAGTTTCCCCTCTGGGTTGGAAGGTCAGATGGCAGTCGCTTTCGTAAAAACGAATGCCTACGTCAAATCATGGGATTAGTTGTCAAGCGGACCCCAGGCTTTCATGAGCCGTGGCAAAATGCCGGGATAACGCGAGGAAGAAGAAGATCTTATCTATCCCCTGCCTCTCGTGCTTGAGATGACTGAGATGAGGCCCGTGCTCAGAAGAAGGACGTATATAGGTTAATTTTTTATATTTATTTATCTTATCTACGCGTTTGTTGGCAGTTGGTAAACGCTACCTATATGAAAGCATTTCCTTCAACTTTGTTTCCAGACACCCGTAAGATGGAGTTGCGAAGTGTCAAGCAGATAACTAGAAGATTGATCTATGGGACACTTGATTCTATTTTCTCGCCGTACCATCATCTGTCTTCGAGTGAAACTTTCTTTTCTATCTAATTGACAGCTGAGGTTTGTGAAACAAATATCTGTAGGTATTTATTTATATTCACGTGAATATTAGAGGAAAATCATACCTAGAGTAAAACACGCGTAAGAAGAATTTGAAGAAAACACGCCCAAAACGCGTCTAATCGGGAAAGCGTAGCCAACATGATCGAAACGCACTGTCGATGTCGCACTAATACTTAAGAGTGAAACGTTTCGTTTTCGTAGCGATAGGGATTATCACCTTGGCTAGGCCGGTTGATCTTATTAAGCGGTTTCTAATTAATGTATTTTCTAATGTTGAGTAAAATTATAACCCAATAATAAGGACGAGGAGAGAAGATCCCAGATGGCAATCGCTTTCGTAAAAACTACTGCATGCGCCAATTTTTAGGTTTGATTACCGAGCCGACCGCAGGCTTCCCTTAGTAAAAACGGAAAACGTTAGAAATATGATGATTGAGATATTTGAATTGTTATTGAATTTTCCTCGCACAGCACAAGTTTAGTACCATCACGCTCCGCGATTGTTGCGCCATTTAGGGTCCTTAATGTCCTTATTAGCTGAATTGGTTGTCCAATACTTACGCTATAGAATATATTAGCTAAATAGTTAGGTTGTTCAATACTTACGCCAAATAGAATAGATAGTATAGAGGGGTCCTGTCATAGTAAATTTTGTAGTCACAGTAAATTTACTGCCATCTATCGACACACGACCAAAACTCAAAATGAAAACGTATAAAACTATCAAAAAATTTATATATATGGATAAATGATTTTATTATTTTTATATCATTTTGACCCATGTTCATTCACTGATACCAGAGATACATATAACTCCGTATAAGATAAATAAAGTCTAAGAAAAAAACGTGCCTCGGACGGCCAAGAAAAAGTCATTCTCGAATAGATGGCGCCATTACCTTTGGCCTATTCTCAGCTAGATGGCGTTAACGACACCGCTTGGTATTTAACAGTTTTAACACATATCAGTGAAGGAACATGGGTCAGTATGGAACAATAAAAATTAAGAATCATTTATCCGTAAACATATTTAGATTATTTTATACATTTTCAATTTTATTTTAAGTTTTAATCGTGTGTCGACAGATGGCAGTAAATGTACCGTGACTACAAAATTGACAATGACAGGACCCCTCTATACTATCTATTCTTTTTGCTGATACCTATGTGTTAAAATTGTTAAACGGTGTCGTCACCGCCATCTAGCCGAGGATAGGCGAAAGGTGTATGCGCCATCTGTCCGAGAATGACTTTTTCTTGACTTCCGAGGCACGTTTTTTCCTTAGACTTTATTCATCTTATACGAAGTTACATATGTCTTTGCTTACGCTATAGAAGTTCCAATTTAGCAAGAACCCTAAATAGCATAGCAATCCCGTCTGGTGACTGTGCCTTGTCCTCACATGGTAAACACTACCCCCCCTTATTCATAAACGTTTACTAAAGTTGACAAGCCGATAATAATCGTTTGTCCCTTTCCGACGTATTAGTATGATGGAAAGGGACAAACGATTATTATCGGCTTGTCAAATTTAATAAACGTTTATGAATAAGGGAGTACTATAGGTACTATAAACATCATAGTGACATACAACCTTATCACACCAACACCGCGCACATTAAAGGTGCGGATAATGACTCACTTGTGTGAATATTTCAGCAGCTTTCAGGACTCTTAACGAGTAAGGAGAACTCGCTTAATAATGTAAAGAACCTCTACGCGACCATCTTGGTAAGCTCTAAGGCTAGTCTGCTTGTTGTCGCCGCCGGCTGAAATACGAATCCCAACTTTTACAAAGCTTCAGAAAGTAAACGAAGGCTTTGATTGAAAAGCCGAGGCTTTACTTTAAATGCACGTGTAAGCCGATGAGACATTAATCAAAAAATTAATTAAATCTGCAACAGATACAATATGCGTTTGCTAAGGCTCGCCATCCACCAAATATTTTAGCTCGCCCTCTACGATATTCTTTTAGTTTGCTAATTCGTGTATAGCTAATCAACAATAAAGTTAGTTTTTTAGGGTTCCGTACCCAAAGGGTAAAACGGGACCCTATTACTAAGACTCCGCTGTCCGTCCGTCCGTCCGTCCGTCCGTCTGTCACCAGGCTGTATCTTACGAACCGTGATAGCTAGACAGTTGAAATTTTCACAGATCATGTATTTCTGTTGCCGCTATAACAACAAATACTAAAAAGTACGGAACCCTCGGTGGGCGAGTCGGACTCGCACTTGTCCGGTTTTATTTAGTTATTCTAACACAAATCTACCATTGACAAGCCCTAGGCATTGTCTTCAAGAAAGTACCGTAATATTCTGCACCCGTTAGTTTACAATCTAACGTAACCTGCGTTGCATGTTGCATCGTGTTCGTGGTATAAAACTAAACTAGAGTTTTCATTGCAACTCGCACATCGACTGACAATTGTAATTAGATACGTGAACTGTTAAAATTGCTTTGCATCGCGGAAATGGAATACTAATTACACTTCGTGCGCGTATAGAAATTTCCTTACATCATATTAGTCAACGGGTGTGTTAGTATTTTCAAACAATAATATATCAGAGCTTTAATAATTACAACTATAGTTACTATAGGTACATATAACTTCCACTGCCAAATTTAAACCGATGCTATTCGAAATTTTTCCGAGTTATATTTACTATGTCACGGATAGTTTTTTTACAGTACATATGGTCCTATTTTCCCGCACTAGTGCGTAAAATAGCACTTTTCGCGCGGTGTCTAAAGTTTAAAGGGCCATATGTACTGTAAAACGTTGTACGATACACGTGCGAATAGGTAATTCGCAACTCGTGTCGATTTAAAACACTCCCTTCGGTCGTGTTTTAATTTATCGCCACTCGTTTCGAATTTCCTCTTTTCCGCACTTGTATCGTAAATAACTATTTCAGGTTAGTTAGATAGTTGTTAGTCTGCCGTCCGCGTAGTAACATTTATTTACGGTGAAATCCTAAAAACTTTCAGAGCTACGTGTTTTACAACTCGGTCTTGTTTATAACAATTATTAACATGCTATCTAGTATCTACGTAATTTTTATTGAACAACCTAGAGTTCTTCCTTCCTACCTTCTTTTATGCATTATTATGTAGATAATGCAACACAAGAATTACTTAGGTAAGTAAGTACCTACTACATTTTGTAGAAAACTAAATGCTCAGTAAACGTGCCTTTTCACGTGTAGATAATATAGTTACCGGACTAAAGAGCAAATGTTTGCGTACCTTTCCAGCGCGCGAGTAGTTGGGAAGGGTTACCAGATATAAATTCGTAAAAACCGAATAAAATTACAAATCCATATAGGCCCCGTGCATGAACTATAGGGGGCAGCATAGGAGCCGTCAGATTTTTGGCGCGAGGCGTCAATGTGTTGTTTATGCTTCCGATGTAAGTAGCCCACAAGATGGCCGAACCTACTATGCACAAGGAAACGTTCCGACGAGAACGGTAGATGGTAGCACTTGCTTTGGCAATGAACCTGGGCACATATGTTTCCGATTCAGACCACAAGATGGCAGACCCTCCAACGCGCAAGGTCCCTAATAGAACTGATAATAAAATTCTTTCATGATAAAATTAATGTCCTAAAGGATTATCTACATCTAGACTAATAGTACATTATTGTCGAGGTTCGGAAGTAGCTACTTGCAGGCTGAGGATTCGTTTTAAACGGACGACCTTGGGAGTCCGTTTAATTGAATCCGAAGCCAGCAAGTAGCCTTCCAGCCGAGTCATATATAGTGCTTTTCTCAAAAATGGTGCAAGAAATATAAATATCATAGAAATATTTTACAAAAGCAACGTTCTTACGTATATATTTTCACAGAAAAAAGTAGAAACAATTGAAAAAATTAGCTTTGCCGCCTTTTTATTTTTTTAATAAAAAAATAGAAGTGTATTTTTCTGCCGAAAATACGCCAACCTATTTGAGACAGCTAAATAGTCGCGGTACTAATCATCTGTTTGGCTGTTTAATGGGCCTGTGCCTTCATTTGATATGGCCATTTCAACTTTTAAAAAGTTTGGAACTCGACAAATAATGGAATTTGTATGCAACATTGCAGTCCCAAAATCGAGACTGCAATGTTTTTAACTTTTTAATTTTTGACTGGCCATAAACTACGCGCTACGCGACGTATTTTTTAAACGGCAAAGTCGACTTTGCCGTCCATTTTTGAGAAAAAACACATTCAGTCGTATATGAAGATGCAGAAGGTAGCTTCTTTTCTATAATTTTCAATGTTGTTAAAAAAGACTAATAATAATTGAATTTGGTGGACTTATTTTCATTGACCCTATATGTTGTATTTTTTATTGAGTTTCTGGGGCCCGTTTCTCAAAATGTTCTAACTTGTAATACAAGTGGATGGATAATACGGATACACACCCATGCAATACAAGGCGGACTGGTCCTTGGAGTCGCATCTATGTAAGTATTTTATAGTCTAGGGACTCTAGGGCCACAACTTAGTTATTCCCGAGTTATCTGGAAAAGTCCTAACGATTGGCGCCCCTAGTCGGAATGGTCATAGGGTCATAGCATTGCACTTTGCTTGAATATTTGCTTAGGCGGACTGGCCCAGCATAATGTAGCAGCCTAATGCGCCCTCTTTTGTTTGCGACGTAAATTGGAGTTAGAAATTTATCATTAGGTATTTTTAGTGTGATGAAAAATGTTGAAAATTACTTTTTTAATACAGTTGCTCAAAAAGTGCTACTTTACGTAGCTGTTTAGCGCGCGGAAAGTTGGTTTTCGCGAACTAGTGCTTTTCTCTTTTCCAATTTTTTTAAATTTACACATGTTCCAAATCACGACTACTTATTGCTGAGTGTTAATATTAGTTTCCTTTAAACGTTATCAACATAAAAACCTACTGTTCATGTAAGAATACGAAAAATATATAATACATATTTCATATTTTATTACTTACCTCTTCATCATACATGTTAACATGTTTATTTTTTAATTGAAAAACCGTTCTTAATAAGTTGTCTGAATGGAACGGAATAGCTGTCGGAACGCCTGTCAAAGAAGAGGCGTTTTTTCTTACTGCAAGCATGTTTTAAGTTTCCAAAGGCAACATTACTCGTTGTTTTTCTTATTTTTTCGCAACTGTATTAAAAAACGTCGTTTGAAAATGTACTATTTACACCATAAAGGATGACTTTCGCTAGACCAGGCCGGGGCCGAATTGGAGCTTCCGGCGCTTCGTTTTGCATGGAAAGCACCACGTGATCACCACGTTTCTGCTTAATACAAAGTTAAGCCATAAATTCCATATTTTTAAATATCCTACCGGTAATGGACGCTCGGCTTACGACGGGTTTTAATTAAATTTGACGCAGGTACGGCCCGGCAGGCAGGATCCAATCTTCTTAATGCATCGCTACAAAGCCGCAGGGTGCATGCAATTGAACTACCATAGGGTACTCGGGTTAACAGTGGTTTAGCTGTGTGTGTAATGGAGGTATATATTCTGTCTAGGAAGTAATCTAGAAGAAAACCACGACCAATTGAATGAAACCTGTGTCGAAATGGAAATAAAGGTAACAAAGTAAATTTGCGATAGACCCGATTTCAAATATGTATGTTTAAATATGTGTTCAAAATACAGTCATGTCGGATTTCCTTCTAAAATTAGTTATAAGGCTTTAAAATTCCCCAACAACGCCGTCCTCGAAACGTCGGAGGTAAATCTTAAAACTTAAATACGCGATTAAGTTCCGTTGTTCAATTTAAAAAAGGCTTTAAAATTGTTTAAATATAATATACTTAGATAGGTATATATTAAAACGTGAAGCTTAGTCAAACTAACGCAGAAAGTACGTAGGTAAACAATACATATTAAATTTTGCCAAAGCTCTCTATAGGCTTTGTCAATAACTTAATTAACCCAATTCACTTAACGTTTTCGGAGGAAGCCAAATTCAGAGTTTCCTTACGTGGAAAGCAACGGGAAATCAATAGGTGTTTGTTTATTGAGTTAGTTGTTTAGAGTGTTACCTATTTGTTTTTATCACCTTTAACTTATGTAATAGTCTAATAGTGCTGGATACAGTGAGTCAACGTAGGTACTAATGTATGTATGTGAAATTCAGTCGCAAATAAATCTTAAAACGGTGCACACGTACCTATATCTCTAAGATCGTCGCCTAGTAGGTACCCATAGTACAAGCTTTGCTCTAGGTCGATCTGTGTAAGATATCCCCCTATACAAGTACCTATATAATATTTAATGGTTGTTAAAATGTGTGTAGCTAAAAAGCAGACATTTGGTAAAGCTATGTCTTTGGTAAAGCGAATAAAGACAATAAAATAAATTAATTAAAAATTAAAAAACACGACTGCGAAAAAGCGAACTGAAAAGACTAAAATAATTTTTAGTTGTGTTAGTTACTCAACTTAATGAATGTAAAAAAATATTAGAATATGAGTGTTTAGTGAAGGTTATAAACAACAAACTCAAAAGTTTTATGCTCATTTAGGATCGTGACTGTACCTGTGTATTTTATTTCAATTGCAGTCGGGGACCTTTCTTTTAAATGGGAAAATGTCAATACATCAAGGTTTTTTTACATTCATTAAGTTGAGTAACTAACACAACTAAAAATTATTTTAGTCTTTTCAGTTCGCTTTTTCGCAGTCGTGTTTTTTAATTTTTAATTAATTTATTTTATTTTATATTTTTTAGAATTGTTTCATTCATTAAGTTGAGTTACTAACACAACTAAAAAATATTTTTATCTTTTCAGTTCGCTTTTTCGCAGTCGTGTTTTTTAATTTTTAATTTATTTAATTAATTTTGGGGTCATCATTTCGTTACTAACCATTTGAAGTCACTTTATATTACTTTTGCGAGGGCGTCCTCAGTACGTACAGAAAGGCACGCAGAGCGCCGCATATATCGGGCTACGCCCGACTCCTTTGGAACGCGTACAGTGCGCCACGAACGTCGGGCTACGCCCGACGCTTTGAGTGAGAGGGCACTAAAGGCGTCTTGGTAAGCGTACAGCGTGTCACGTACGTGGGCCTACGCCCGACACTGAATATGAGAGAGTCGAAGGCGCCTGGCTTTGGACCGAGTGCAGCGCGCCACGTACGTCGGGCTACATCCGACTCTATTACTATTAGGGCTTTAGAACGCGTACAACGCGCCTCGTACACGCCTGACGCTTTGAGTAAGAGGGCGCCAAAGGCGCCCGGCTTTGGTAAGCGTACAGCGTGTCACGTACGTCGGGCTACGCCCGACACTTTTAGTATGAGAATGTTGAAGGCGACTGGCTTTGGAACGCGTACAGCGCGCCACGTACATCGGGCTACGCCCGACGCTTTGAGTATGAGGCCGGCTTTGGTAATCATACAGCGTGTCACGCTACGCCCGATAGTTTTAATATGAGAGAGTCGAAGGCGCCTGGCTATGGACCGCTTGCAGCGCGCCACGTACATCGCGCTACGCCAGAACCTTTAAGTATGAGGGCGCCTCGGCGCCTGGCTTTGGTATGCGTACAGCGT
This sequence comes from Cydia splendana, assembly GCF_910591565.1. Classification (NCBI taxonomy): domain Eukaryota; kingdom Metazoa; phylum Arthropoda; class Insecta; order Lepidoptera; family Tortricidae; genus Cydia; species Cydia splendana. The sequence continues at coordinate 19,881,067 of NC_085964.1, read as the reverse complement.
GTCACGTACGTCGGACTACTCCCGACACTTTTAGTATGAGAAAGTAGAAGTCGCCTGGCTTTGGACCGCGCGCAGTGCGCCACGTACGTCGGGCTACGCCCGACTCTTTTAGTATGAGGGCGCCGAAGGCGCCCGGCTTTGGAACGCGTACAGCGCGCCACGTACATCGGGCTACGCCCGACGCTTTGAGTATGAGGCCGGCTTTGGTAATCATACAGCGTGTCACGCTACGCCCGATACTTTTAATATTAGAGATTTGAAGGTGTCTGGCTTTGGACTGCGTGCAGCGCGCCACGCACATCGGGCTACGCCAGAACCTTTAAGTGTGAAGGCGCCGAAGTTGCCGGGCGGCTTTGGTATGCGTACAGCGTGTCACGTACGTCGGACTACGCCCGACACTTTTAGTATGAGAAAGTAGAAGTTGCCTGGCTTTGGACCGCGCGCAGTGCGCCACGTATGTACGTCGGGCTACGCCCGACTCTTTTAGTATGAGGGCGCCGAACTTGCTCGGCTTTGGAACGCGTACAACGCGCCACGTACGTCGGGCTACGGCCGACGCTTTGAGTATGAGGTCGCCGAAGGCGCCCGGCTTTGGTAAGCGTATAGCGTGTCACGTACATCGGGCTACGCCTGACCCTTTTAGTGTGGGGGCTTTAGACCGAGTGCATATACTTGGACAAGTTGCAGGAAGCGCACATCTTCCTTACGCTCTGAGCCTTAGGCCCTACGTGGAGCTCACCCTTCGGCCTTAAAAAAATGTCTACACCATCATACATGTTAAAATTAAATCAAACCATATGGTTATAATGATACTTTCACGATTTGTTCTGCCAAATTCGGTGCAGAGTTAGCTTAGACGGACTCTGCATCGTATCGATTAATAAATAGAATTTATATTTTAAACTTTTCGATTCCATAAGCGCAATTACGAACATGTTTTAAAAACTATGAGTAGTATGTACCACCTAAATATAATTATATTTTTTTATGATCAGCGGACAAACCCTTTCCTTTTATTTTAATAAGTACCTATATTCCATTCAATAATAATATTTGGTTTTATGAGATTAGCTTCTCTTAACATATTTTGTCAATTCTTACTTTTTCAAAATGAGACTTAAACCCACATGTTGCATATATATTATCAATCGGCTTTCAAAGCCCTTCATTTTGATACCCTACTCGATAAGTTTGCACGATATTTTTTTCTAAAGGTTGCGTAATATGGCGTATTAAGTCCGCCATATTGTTTTTATAATGACGTCACATAGCCTATGTTACCCGGAATGACGTAAAGATACTAATGATGTATAATACGTCTAAATCGGTTAAGGCATTCAGAAGTTAAGGTGGAATAAAGAAACTCACATACATACAAACATGAACGCTGAAAACAATACACTCTTTTTGTTTGGGCAGTCGTGTAATAAAGCCATATTTTAGGTTATTCCAGTATCAGTTATTCCGAACTTCCGCTCTGAATACAAGAATAAACATTAATCTACAGTTTAAAATACATCCTTACCTGTCGGCAAATCATCCTGAAAGTTGGCAACCCGTTAATTGTTCGGCCCGGGGTCGAAGCCCAATTCTACTTTCATTTGTTTTTGCCCTAAACTGGAATTTTCACGTGAATTCCAAAAGGTTTTGTTTTAAAATTTTCTCTGGCTACACATATAGGTAATTTGTAAAGAAAACTCTTGTAATGCATAGATACGCTAGCAAGCATGGTAAGTACAGTCGCCATCACATATATCGGAGCGGCCAAGGTGCTCTAATATATCTAAATATGCACCTTAATTAATTCACGTGTGTGTAGTTTAGGTTTAATTAGTTTTAGATGTGTGTGTGTTTTTATTTTTATATCAAATTCAAATTCAAAATATACTTTATTCATGTAGGCCTAGCAACAAGCTCTTATGAATCGTAATTAATCTTAATCTAATTATCAGAGCAATTTATTTATTGATGTTCATATTATTCCATAATAACATTGGACTATTATACAGATCAAATTTAACACTAAGAATTTCACAAAAGGATCGTCACATAAAAAAAAATATAAAAAATACTAGTCTAGAATTACTAGAATAAAATCTAAATGTCAAAAATAACATAACAAAAGAAGTACCTACATACATCGGAATATACATTTCCTCATCAATAATCAAATATACCTAATAAATAAATAATCATTTCGAATAACAATTAATCCCACGTTGTATTATCATTCATGTAGTCTTGTGTGGTATAATAAGCTTTAGAAATGAGTTTACGCTTTACATAATTCTTAAATTTATTAATAGATAATTCAGTAATATGGTTTGGAAGTTTATTATAAAATCTTACACAATTACCCATGAATGATTTTTTAATTTTATGGAGCCGAGTGAAGGGCACTGCGAGCTTATGTTTATTTCTAATATTAATATTATGAATTTCACAATTTTTCCTAAAATTTACAATATTTTTATGTACATACAGAATATTCTCATAAATGTATTGACAGTGCACTGTCATTATGTCAATTTCCTTAAATTTATCTCTAAGTGAGTCTCTATGGTTCATTTTGTATATTGCTCGAATAGGCCTCTTCTGCAGAACAAAAATGGTATTTATCTCTGAAGCACCACCCCACAGTAAAATACCATATGCCATAATGCTATGGAAGTAACTAAAATATACTAATCGAGCTGTTTTCACATCAGTAACTGACGGATTTTGCTCACTGCAAAAGCTGCAGAACTCAGTCTATTCGAAAGAGTAGCAATATGGGGACCCCACTGGAGTTTAGAATCTAAAGTTATACCAAGAAAAACTGTACTATCAACTAATTCCAATTCCTCATCCTTCACAATGACACTTGTTTGCACATGCCTTAACAAACTTAATACATTTAGTAATTTTCTCATTTAACAATAAATTATTAACATTCAACCAATTTACTACTTTTGAAATAGCATTGTTTACATCATTGTAAGCTTGTTGCTGTCGTTGGACTTTGAAAATAAGTGAGGTGTCGTCTGCAAACAATACTATATCATGGTGGGTCTTAACAAGGAATGGCAAGTCATTTATCTAGATAAGGAACAGGAAAGGCCCCAATATTGATCCCTGTGGTACACCCATAGAGACCAATGACCCAGGTGATCGCTGTCCATTCACATCGACCCTTTGTATTCTACCATTTAAGTAGGACTTAAGTAAATTCAGTGCCGATGAAGTTTCCTGATTAATGTTTCATGACAATCGCAGTCGAAGGCCTTAGACAAATCACAGAAGACACCTAAAGCATCTCGTGACTCCTCCCAGGCATCGAAAATATGCTTAATTAGCTCAACACCAGCATCGGTTGTTGAGCGACCCCGTGTAAAACCAAACTGCTTATCTTATTGACATGTATGTTTACACCGTATTAAACGAATTGAATTGAATTGAATTAACGTCTACATAATAGAGGCTTTGTTCAAATATTTGTTAACACCTTGGCCGCTCTCAATTTGATGGCGATTGTACCTAGCACTTCTACTAATGCTACCACTACTATATACTATTACGCTACTTAGTTTCACAGGTTTCATTATGAGCAAATTGTACTGCGTATCAAGACTATCACTATCACTACACCTTATAACATAAAGTCCCCCGCCGCGTCTGTCTGTTTGTGTGTTTGTATGTTTGTTCGTTTGTTCGCGATAAACAAAAACTACTGTACGGATTTTCATGCGGTTTTCACCTATCAATAAAGTGATTCTTGAGGAAAGTTTAGGTGTATAATTTGTTAACCCATGCGAAGCCGGGGCGGGTCGCTAATGTATAATATAACAAGGCACGTTTGCACGATCCACCCACAAGACAGACTAAATTGTTTCTGGGATCTAAGAATAGTCCGTATCACGCAGAAAACATTACAACAGTACCCAGACTCATTTTAGCCGTTGATTGACTTGTATTATGCAGGGATCGGAACCGGTTTTTTGCAAAAAACTTCAAAATATCCATATACTGTGTGTTACTGACCATGGGGCTTTAAATCCAGGGCTCGATTCTACTCGCTAAACTGAGCTACTTTTACTATGGCACTAACCCCGAAATCCCGAAAAATTTTTTTTTAGTTTTTCATATATTTTGGCTGATCAGATGTCGACGTTTTCTATGGAAAAGCCAAAAATTTTTCCCCGATTTTACACCATGTATTTCGAATTATTTTATACCTACTCTAAATATAGGACTCAGTTGTGTTATTAACTTATTATATAGGTTACGACTTCGTATTATTAGATTGCCTAATTAGATATGAAATAATTAACAAAGAACGAGAAAATACCGGTTTCGTTCCCATACAAAACCGGTATCCTATCCCTGCTTGTATGGGCGTAGAGGGGTGTAACAAAACAATGTCGTGCTTTGAATTCGCGGTATTTGCTCAATGTAGAGCCCGTCCTATTGTTTCGCTGATCAATTAGAACATGATTTTGGGAAAAGGGAGGCTTAAGTATCAATCAATCAAATATTTGTCAAGGGTTGATTGGTTTTATAAAAAGGACGCGTCATGTTCAATTGTGCCCCAGTTTCACTGCGATAGATTTTAATATTTTTCACCACACCAACTCGGAAAGGCTTACTTAATTTGCACTTCAAAAACTGATAGCAAAGTTGCATTTTATTCACATGTGAGGCAAAGTAATCAAATGCAAATTTTGAGTTGTTTTCTTATGTTTGCTTGGTAGAATTGACTTTTAAATGATGATTTTGGATGATAAATATTTAATAACATTCATTTGGATTTGATTTGGTTTGATTTTGTTTGATATTTTACATTTAATATTTGCTTGTCAAAAAAGTGCAGGCCGTTTTTCGAGACATGCGTCGCTTAATGACATAATCCGTCGGTCACCATCAATGTGCCTGCTCTTCTTGAGCCGACTGGCATTATCAGAGATGATGGCAAGAGGCCCGATGGAGTGTCCTTAGTTCCTTGGAGCTTGGGACGGATGTTGGTGTGGGATGCTACCTGCGTAGACACACTGGCACCGTCCCACCTCCAACGGACTACTGTAAAAGCGGGCGGAGCGGCGGAAAGCGCCGAAATTCTAAAACGTAACAAATATACGAGCCTCGGTAGAGAGTACCATTTTGTACCATTTGGAGTTGAAACTCTAGGTCCATGGGGTCCCAGCGCGCATAAGTTGTTCGCAGAAATCGCGAAGCGTCTGGTTGACGTAACTGGTGACCGAAGAGCTGGCGGCTACCTCGCACAACGTATCAGCATTGCGATACAGCGAGGAAATGCCGCCAGCATCCTTGGTACAATGCCTCAAGGGCCTATTTTAGATTTAAGCTAGTTATTAATTTAGTTTAGTAGTACCACTGTATATATATTGTATGTAAATAAATGATTTTACATTTACGATATTTGCTTTGGGTTGGTATGGTGAAAAATTTTGTGTTTCACTCGGGGGCAAATTTTGTTTAACCCTCGTGGTTTGGAACCCTCGCAACGCTCAAGATTCCATTTTTCGAACCATTCGCTACGCTCGTGGTTCAATTTTGGAATTCTTCGCTTGCTCGGGTATCAATATTAGCACGAGCGGTTAAACAACAACTTTGCCCCCTTGTAAAACAAATAACTATTCATTTTGACATCATGCGCAGCGCCTCATGCTATATAAGTACGGGTGAAGTGTTCTGCGAGTGTGTCAAAATGAGATCAAGTTGAAATATACCTACGTCTTTTTTTATGTGAAAGAAACACACATACCTACCTACTATAAAATATAATATATAAACGACAATTAAAATGTCATTTTTCGGCTTGTAACAAAGACATATCATATGTATGTAACTCCGTATAAGATGAATAAAGTCTAAGAAAAAAACGTGCCTCGGAAATCAAGAAAAAGTCATTCTCGGATAGATGGCGCACACACCTTTGGCCTATGGTCGGCTAGATGGCGTTGACGACACCGTTTCATATTTAACAATTTTAACACATAGGTATCAGTGAATGAACATGGGTCAAAATGATATAAAAATAATAAAACCATTTATCCATATATATTATTATTTTCGATAGATTTATACGTTTTCATTTTGAGTTGTAGTCGTGTGTCGATAGATGGCAGTCAATTTACTGTGACTACATAATTTACTATGACAGGACCCCTCTATACTATCTATTTATTCTCTTTGGCTTGTAATAAGGTAATAACCAGTGATCGTTAATTTTCCAGCAATTTTGGTGCAGCATAGTAAAAATAAAGGATTTTCTTCAATTTTTTTCTAGGGAGAGGATTGGTTAAGGTTAATATTACTGTTATTAACCCTAATTATCTATTCCACCCAGAGTAGGGCATACAGATGCTTTTAACCAACAATGCTGCACCAAAATTGCTGGAAAATTAACGATCACTGGTAATAACCTACATGATTATTTTTGCCAAACTTTTTGTCATAAATCACTCTTGTTACTTCCACTTCACGTTGAAAGAGGATAATAGCTAATTTTGTTAATTTTGTTTTTTCATTCATTAATTTTCCTGCCCGGACCCTCCATTCTTTGCTTGATGACATGAAAAATATTTGTGAAATTGTCCATTTTATTTCAAAGTAAGTGCTAGGTCGTAGAAAAAGTACCTATTGTATGCAACGTTGAATAACTGAGTCAAAGAATATTCGTGGCGTCTTTAACATAACGTAATGTTAACCATGTTAATTTTGCACCAATTCGCAGTTTAAAATATTAACGCTCAATTTACTAAATCTTGTATATTTTACGACTACATATGAAAGCTTTCTACCAATTTTTCAATAACATTAAAGCTGAACTACTGCATATTTACCTCGTATATTAGGATCAAGATGTTCAGCCGAACTACATATAAAACTGTTTAGCAAAAACGGATTCTATCTCCTTTACATTAGGTATCAATTTGATCGTAGATAGCTTGATAGATTCAAGACATCTTTCTAGACGGAATAGAGACGGGCACTTGGAAAATGTGTTCTAATGTAATGGAATAGAGAACATATTTGAGTGGAAATGTCAGGAAGGCTTATTGAAAAACATCCCGACGAACCTATTTGTACCGACGTCTTGTTTTGCGGTATCATTTCATACCGTAAATACAGGGTGATTCAGGAGACGTGAGCAGGACTAATACTGCGCATTTCGTAAATGATAAGCAACACTTTCGTATCAGTATTAGTGAGGTTAACGTTAATTTTCCAGTCGTGTTGAAAAAAAAAAGTTATTAATTTATTTACGACATGCGTGGTCACCCTAAAATTAGAATACTAAACTACCGATATTCTGTGTCAAATTCAATGTCACCACTGTCATCGCGGTCTGGTTACTTATGAAAACTCGTATCTCACTCAAGTTTGACAGTTTATTTTCTTCGTAATCAAAAATTAAAGAGGTTTTATGCTTATTAATTAGGTCTTGTAGGGTGACCATGATTGTAGACGATTAAATTTGCCCTCACCAAAAAGTTAAAAAATAGGAAAAAGTGTGGTTGTTTCACCTAAATACGACGGTGATCGATCAATTATCAGTTACTGATTGTGCAGGATTAGTCCTGCTCACGTCTCATGAATCACCCTGTATATCTGTTGGTGATATAAATGGTAATGCAATATATATGTGTTCCGTTGATTTGATGAAAGTTTATATGTCAGGTTGGGTGACATATTGGATTAGTGATCTTGAGTAAATAAAAATGTGTTTATTATATTATTTTTACATCATCTATTTGGAAAAGGGCTTTTTCTTCTGTGCTAGGAGGGAAAAAAGTGGCACTTTTCGTTTCTAAGACACATTTTTTTTTAACTTTTTTGTATAAGTACTATTTTTTAGCTTAAATAATACTTGGAAACATAATAATTTTCTCACAAGTGATGTGAAAAGTAATAGTAATGTGCCACATTATTAATGTGCAATATTATTTCCACCTTGGGCGTTAACAGTTGAATTCCTCACTACGCTCAGGATTCTATTTTAGAATAGAACGATTGAGAACAAAATTGAAAAATACGGTTGTTTTAAATATATTATCCAACCGATAATATTAGGTACTCCGCCTTTAATTTGACGCTTTAAAAACAAAGTAAGTAGGTAAGTAGTAGTCAAGAAAATATTCCATAGAACTCTGTCTATCTAGATATTTACACAAAAACACATTACAAATATGTGTTATTGTAATGACTTCGGGGACTATAGTTCTCCAAGTAAACTCATGTGGGACTGTTTTATCGACATTTTCCTTTGAAATATTTGGCAAAAGGAATAAAATGTGCTCTAACCAGTTTACCTTTTATATTGAAATACATTTAAACATTCAAGAAACTTTTAAGTACTTGAAATGAATATGAAATGAAATGAAATCACTTTATTGCCAAAACATGATAGGTTGATGGTAGAAAAAATAATAGGAATACATAAATTATATGTTCAATAAAACAACAACTTATATTCAATAAAACGCTTTTACCATGGCATGTGTCTAGTACACGGGTGGAATAAGGTAAATCTCCCAGGGCTCGGTTCGTCATCTTTATTTCTTGTTTGTTTGATCCCTAATTTACTTAGGGCCACTTGCACCATCCCACTAACGGTTTAACCGGTTAAACCGTTAACCCGGTATCAAATTGTACAGGTAACGGTAACTCTAGGTTTAACCGGTTAGCCCCGGATTAGTGGGATGGTGCAAGTGGCCCTTACAGGAATATGTGACAAACACGCAGTGACTGGCAGGAAGTTGCGCAGGATCGGGACAGGTGGCACGCTCTCGTTTCGGAGGCCAAGAGAATCTTTGGATCGCTGAGCCAAAATAGTTAGTTATGTGACTTATGTGATAAACAAGATGTCAATCATACGTTGGTATACCGCTCTCTCATTAGTTTAAGGGCTGATTTAGACGGCGCGCGAACTAGCATGCGATTTTAGTTACATTGCGGACTGTGAGTTCTCGCATCGTCTAAATGAGCCCTAATGGATGAAATTAGGTTCAATGAACTTTAATAGTTACACCTCATCCTTTGTATCAATTCGTGGTAAACTTGAGTAGGAGACAGAGAGTAAGCTCAGAGATGTACAACATCAGTATAAGTTACTAAGGCCCACTTGCACCAACCCACTAACCCGAGGTTAAGCGGTTAAATCGTTAACATTGTACTGATAACCATGGTAACTCCATGTTTAACCGGTTAACCCCGGGTTAGTAGAATGGTGCAAGTGGGCCTAAGGGTCGGTTGCATTGCACCAAACCGCCTGTCACCGTTAAAGCGTTCGCTAAATTTACCTATTTGTATGGGAAGTTTCATACTTCACTGCTGATTGACGTTAATCAGTCTGTTAAATGTGTTTGAAGTAACTTGGCCTAAGTGTATTACAATCGCAATTTACATTCAGCTGTTTTCGATGAAATTCAGAATGACATTTATGTTTATATGCTATGACAAGATTGGCGAGAAAAAAAAACAATCTTCATCTTCGTTACAGAAAAATAATAAGTGCTCGACATGCTAATGCCCAATAGATGACACCTTGCTGTCACCTCTATTGACAATGACTTAATAGTCTCAAGTTGACATGTAGGTAATGGGACCTTGTCGAGCACCAGTACATTTACTTAGTTTAGTTTAGGATAGCCCCGTCGCATAAAAAACTACAATATATCCCGTATATCCATATAGGTCTTTACGCTTAGATAAAGCCATTTGTCTCTGTCACGCACGGCGGGAATGCCAAGTGAGAGCGAGACGTGGCATAAATCAGCACGTGGAAGTAGCGCATAAATTACGGGACAGTAAACTTTTACAAGCCTTTATTTTTTATTTCTTCAGACTTTCTTCGAAATTTGCTAACCAGTTATCGACCAATGGGCGTTAGAACGGTCCGAGTCCGAGCCGAGTCCGCCACTTCATTTTCTATCAAGGCTCGGAACCGGTTTTTTCTTCATACAAAAAATACCGGTAATATTACGTTCTTTTTCGTGTTTGGTTCTTTTCGTAGATTGTCCCATTAAAAATTAAATAATTTTACAAAATAAACCGGTTCCGAGCTAGACTGTCTCGGTGATCGTGTTTGTTTGTATAGAAAACGAAATACTTAATAGGCTGGGCCCTGGGGTCCACTTGACAACTAATCCCAAGTATTGACATATTAATAGGCTCTAGTTTTTACGAAAGCGACTGCCATCTGTCATTCCAAACCCAGAGGGGAAACTAGGCCTTATTAGGATTAGCCCGGTTTCCTCACGATACTTAGATATTTACCTAAATATTTGAGTGGTAGTCTATAAGTCTATTAATGCTGTCATGGAAGCATCATACATTTTATTTTCAATAAACGAAAAAAAGAAACAATTTGTTGCCTAAATTCTTACTAACAGTTTAATGATTTCATAAATAAAATTATTCACTGCTTATTCCTTCCGCATATACTTCCATGAGCATTTTTGCGAAAATATAAGTTACATTCCTTTCGCATTCGGCCTTAATTTAGGTGAGGAGGTTGCCAACAATAACGCAAATCAACTTTACGCCAATTTGGCCCACGGCCGGAAATTCCCCAATCAGGACGGGCCAATCACATCGGCAAATATATGGAATATATTTTGTATTCACATTCAATTTTATGATATTCAAATCAAGAAGTTGATTCGATTCCCTTGGCTACTTCCTGCCTACAGTTGCTCATACAAAGTGTCATGCAGTTTGGTGAAAAAATATGTGTAATTAATATTGTTGTATATTTTTTATTGAATATTTAAATTAAAAAAAATGCAGGTGCTACTAGCATGTGGAAATCACAGTTTTATAGGTTTAGGGTTGACAATTTTATTGGGACCCCTATGTAAATCATTAAGATACGTCAATGTGCTCAATGCTTCCTTTCTTTTATAGTTGCAAAAATTATTGTATAGGTACCTTATACCGATTTAAAAAAAATGTATATAAAAATTTTTTTTTTCTTTAGAATCACACATGTTTTTCGACGACAATCTATCATAAATATCATAATATGATGATATATGATGATCATATTTCTACAAGTGTTACGAGGGTTGGTGCGAAAACTGTCAAAATTTTTTTTTAAGTAAGTGTTATACCTAGTGTACAATCCTTTAGTACCGTTTGGTAATCAAAATTTCGTAACCAGCTACAGAATGGGAATCAAGATTCCCAGTTTGCAAAATTACCTGTTTGTAGCCGGTTACATATGGGGCTAGGGTTACCAGATACAAATTCGGGATTCCCTGACTAAATTCCTGATTTGAGAATATTATTCCAGGGGCCCCCCAGGGGGGGGGGGGGGGGTTTACCTTGTTTATATTAGTTTAATTTGGTTTGGATTTATGTAAGTAAATTTGAATAATGTACCTTTTTAGGGACATAATAGAAAAGTCTGCTAATTCACTAAAATTCCTGATATTTTCGTATTCCGGCCGCATTCCTGACAATCGGCCAAAATTCCTGACATGTCAGGAAAATTCCTGTCATCTGGTAACCCTATATGGGGCCAGAGTTACTGATCGGAGTTTATTCTACCAAATCAAGGCTAGAACGGTGAACATATGAAAGTACTTCAGACTTATTGTCATTGCATAAGTACGTTTATTTTAAGTTTTAATGATAACTTCTCGCTGACTGTACATTTTATCAAAAATCTGGGAAAGCCAATTGTCCCCACTTAAAAAGTTAGAGATGGTTTCCCAAGACCATTTTCGAGTGACAGCAAGCTGCCTTTACTGCCCCATCTCAACTTTCCACTCTGTATACAATACCTACCTTGTATGACCTCGACTAGTACGTTGAAGTCCCATTTTGTAACCAGTTACAACGCGGGATATTTTATCCCGTTTGGAAGCTGGTTACCAACCGTGGTTACAAATCGGTAATGGAAAAGTCCCAATTTGAAGCCAGTTACGAATTGGTATTTCTTTCCCGTTTCGAAGCTGTTTACCAATTTTTAGTTACCAAACGGTGCTAAAGGACAAAAATAGCTTCCTCCAATTTCACGGGAAGGGGAAATTTTCAAACATCACTACCCGTTACAAGTGTTACCCTGCGTTAACCTGAGGGCCTACCGCGAACCACGTTCGACGTGTTGCCTCTCTGTTTCACTTCTAAATTCGTACGTAAGTGTGAACAGGGAGGAAACTCGTCGAACGTGTAGTAGGCCCTCTGTTCGCATAGTCCGCGCACACAACGGGTAAATGTATCAGTTATGAACTCACGCACATAAATAAGGGGACAAACAAACTTCCCGTCGCTCGTTATATTTATTGCCCAAGTTATTTAAAAGATCGATGTTTAGGATAAATGCGGTACTTTGCCTTTCAGTGACTGGTTGTTAGTGTAATAAATTATTGTATAAATTGTTTCTATATTGTACACATACAAATATGGATACTTTGCTTTTGTAAGGTGTTTGGCGAACTGGGTTATGTTAAAGATTTTTTTTGAGGGTTCCGTACAAAAAGGGTACAAACGGAACCCTATTACTAAGACTCCGCTGTCCGTCTGTCTGTCACCAGGCTGTATCTCATGAACCGTGATAGCTAGGCAGTTGACATTTTCACAGATGATGTATTTCTTTTGCTGCTGTAAGAACAAATACTAAAAACAGAATATAATACATATTTAAGTGGGGCTCCCATACAACTAACGTGATTTTTTTGCCATTTTTTGCGTAATGGTACGAAACCCTTCCTGCGCGAGTCCGAATCGCACTTCGCCGGTTTTTTTTAACTACAGAAGTCAGCTGTAGAATTTTCTGTGTATAGTGAAATAAAATAACCCTATTGGTAACATCAATTTAGAGCGTTTGTTTGGCTCAATTGAGTGAGCTGAAAATCGCTAGGTACACTGTGGGGTACATAATAAATGATTGCCAACAGGTTGTACGAATCGGCATTCATTCGAAATAGTCTAGCAGCAAAATTTGTAGTAAAGACAGCAAAGTAATTTTAAATTACATGACATTTCCTAAGTACAATTAGTATTTTATTTTAAACTAGCTGTGCCCGCGGCTCCGCCCGCGTGGAATTCGGTCTGTGTCAGTAAGCGGCTAATTTCTAAACCTAATTTCTCTCCCTCTCCCCTGGAGGCGGAACTTGAAAGTTGACATATGGATATGCTAGAGGACTGTAGTGCAGATAAAATATTTTACAATTAGGTACCACTAAATAAAACTAGACTCCAAAGTCAATAGGTTTTTTCGCCCTTATTCAAATTTTACACGTGACTTAAACTTAGAGAATATAACCAAACGGAGTGGTCATTAACAGGCGTTCCCCTCTGTCGAAAAAAGGCGGCCAATGGTCAACCGACGTTTATCTGACATGACTAATATGTTTACGTTACGTACACATTAGATGTGCCCCTCCCCCGCAAAAAACGGCAGACTATTTTGTACCGAGAATTATAGACATGGCGTCTCCGTTGGTTATATTCTCTAAGGATTTAAACGACAGAGTAGTAGGTGTATATCGGACGATACAGTAAGGTATACACGCACGAGCGAAAGCGAAGCGGCCTGCCTGGCTAGAGCGCCACTTACCGTGGTCTTCTTCAGACTCCTGAGGAAGACCACGTGCCCCTTGTAACCTCAATGCGTTGCGAAACTTTCGCGAATGATTCGTTTTTTTTCGGGAAGGCATGGTAATCCGTTTAAAATGCGAGTCCCAAATCGTTTAACTCCGCAAACGACCAGTGCCGGATTAAGATATTTTGATGCCCTAAGTATTTCTAGACCATGGTGCCCCCTCTCCCTAGGGTCATCAAGATTACATTGAATTTCTTTGGTAAATTGAGTGACGTTCATTGCTGCATTTCAACTGAGAATGGAAATCATTCACATAATTTTATCACGAAAATTGAGAGTGCCGCAGCAGTAACGTTGTAACAGAGTACCTAATGCTGCTGCAGTCGCCACACAAATGTCACCTTTATCATAAATACGTTAGAATGATATTGAAAACGAAAATTTTTCGATATAAAAACGCAATTTGATAGACAGTTGTACATTTTTTTTACTTTTAGTATGGAAATCAGACATCATTTTATCACGAAAATTGACAGTGCTGCAGCAGTAACGTTGCAACAGAGTAATGCTGCTGAAGTCGCCACCCGAATGTTACCTTTATCATATCTTAGAAACTTATTGAAAACGCGAGCGAAGCGAGCGCGAAAAGTTTTCGATATAAAAAAACGCAATTTGATAGACAGTTGTACATTTTTCATAATTCATAATTCATAATTCTTTATTGCAACCATGGTACAGTATAGATGTCAAATATAATATAATATATGTACAATGTCTCACATGGACCCTGTAAGGGCACAGCATAACTTACTTATAACTATTATAATTTTATTGTATTGTATGTACTTAACAAAATTGTATTGTATGTATTACATTTTCTCAAAATCAGGTTCAGATCTGTAATAAATGTATTAAAATAAATTAATTAATGTACAATAGCATATCATAAAATTAATTTTAGTTATAATTTAGGTAAGTATTTGTAAATGTCATTGTTTTAATTATAATTAATTATTTAGAAGGTGTCTGTAACATTATCATCGAAGAAGTCCTTTAGGTCGTAATAACATTTATTTATTAGAAAGTCTTTCAACATTTTATTAAATTTTTTGTAATTTGTTTGAGCTTTGATGTCGTTTTTAAGGTGATTATATATTTTAACTGCCATGACGTTTGGACTTGTACTATGAAGTTTTAGTTTAGAGGTTGACGGCAATGCTAAATCATGCTTAAACCTTGTTTCGAAGCGTCGGGGCTGGTCTACTAACTTTGTAAATAGGTCCGAATGTTTTCTTACGAATTTACAAATTTCGAAAATATACATCGAAGTTAGGGTAAGAATTTCGTACTTGATGAAGTATGGTCTACAGCTCTCTGGGATCCTAATATTCGCGAGGATGCGTATGCATTTCTTCTGGAGTAAAAATAAATCGTTTACGTCTGTGCTATGTCCCCAAAGGATAATACCGTACTTGAGCCAAGAGTAGGCATAAGCATAATATGCTATTTTTGCCGATTGTAGACTAGTCGATTTTTTTAATTCTCTCAGGGCATAGATGAACTTGAGCATTTTATTTTTGATTTTCGTAACATGTGCTTTCCAGTTTATGCCTGTATCAATATCAAAACCTAGAAGGGTGAAAGTTTCTACACATTCCAGTTTGTGGCCGTTAAACGAATAATCAATTTCTAAAGCGCGCTTTTGTACTGGTTTAAATTGCATGATTTTAGTTTTGTTTAAATTTATTTCCAGGTTGTGGTCGTTGAGCCAGCTTACTACTTTATTCATTGTGTTATTTAGGTCTGTGTCCAGAGTGTCGTTATTTAGACATGATGTGAGGATTGAGACGTCATCCGCAAATAACACGCATGATTTGTCTATGACTTTAGGGAGTTCATTTATATAAATTATAAATAGCAAACAACTAATTACACTTCCCTGGGGTATAGAGTGATTTATGATTTGCTCGTCTGATTTTACGTTTGTTATTAAACCCGTGTTATGATCGTGGTATTGGACTTCAACGTATTGCTTACGATTTTTTAAGTAGGAAGCAAACCATTTATGCGTTATACCTCTCACTCCTACGTCGTATAACTTATCCAATAGTAAGTTACATTGCACGCGGTCGTAGGCTTTAGACATATCTAGGAGGATTCCAACTGCATAATTTTTGTCATTTAGGGTATTTAGCACCTCCTGTATAAATTTGTAAGTAGCAAGTTCAGTGGATCGGTTCTTACGAAAGCCGTTTTGACAGTCGTCAAATACATCGTATTTTTCACAGAATGAGTAAAGGCGCTTACACATTGCTGTTTCAAACACCTTTGAGGACGCGGGCAAAAGAGAAATAGGTCGATAATTGCTAGGGTTTGATTTGGCGTCTTTTTTATGTATGGGTTTAATGACGGAAATTTTTAATCTGTCGGGAAATATTCCTTCTAAAAAGGACTGATTTATTAGCATACAATTTTTCATAATATATCAATAATCATACATTTTTACTTTTAGTATGGAAATCAGTCACATCATTTTATCACGAAAATTGACAGTGCTGCAGCAGTAATGTTGCAACAGAGTAATGCTGCTGCAGTCACCAACCGAATGTCACATTTATCATATCTTAGAAAGTTATTGAAAACGCGAGCGAAGCGAGCGCGTAAATATTTCGATATAAAAAAACGCAATTTGATAGACAGTTGTAAATTTTTACTTTTAGTCCCAACCAGGCGCGAATCCAGGATTTCATACAGAGAAGGGATGGGACAGTTTTGCTATAAGCCTTGCATAGGGCTCGATATTTAAGGGTCTCAGCGAGGTTGTTTTCATA
This sequence comes from Cydia splendana, assembly GCF_910591565.1. NCBI lineage: Eukaryota > Metazoa > Arthropoda > Insecta > Lepidoptera > Tortricidae > Cydia > Cydia splendana. The sequence goes on along the minus strand of NC_085964.1, from coordinate 19,864,684 downwards.
CAGAAAAGATGCAAGAAAGCAGAGCTTGGAATTGACCAAGTGAATTGAATTGGCGAAGTGTGAGCAAGGCAGAAGGCCCAGCTGCGAAAGTGGAAAGCTTGGATTTGGATCCACGCCCAAGTGTAATTAAGGCAGAAGATCAACTTTGCCGTAAGGTAGAAGGCCTCGCATAAGACCTAACGCCGAACTGCAAAAGAGTGGCTTGAAATCGAATCTATGCATGTAATCACGACTCTTCTACTGCTCGCTCTTTGGCTTCACTCGAAAGCGCTACTTGATAGGATGCTTTTAGTTTTCGGCTTTCACGGGGCCTCTTATAACCCTTTTACAGTTAGGGCTCAGGATCGCGGCTAAGGAGCAACTCGGCTTGGCCGACAAATCTGGCGTGCAAGAGAGCAAAATTCGCTATAAAATCGGTAACCTATGTCGATAAAATCGGCTGGCCGCAAGCCCGAAAGCAAAATTTTTTTCCATGACTTTAAGGGCCTCCGCGTAAGGTCAAATCGAAAGCCTACGTTGGAGATGTTCTTACGTACCCTCACTCTCTTACTTGATCCCTACGACCCTTCGTTATTAGATGGGTACTTGTACACGTATAGGTATAAAAGTTTCATGTAGGTACCTACTCCACGACGACTGCAATAATACTGATGCAGCCTGCGCGTTTTTTTGCCTTCGGTTTTGGTGCCCCCTAGACGTGGCGCCCTAAGCAAGTGCTTATTTTGCTTAAAAGGGTTAATCCGGCACTGCAAATGACAGAGGTCAATGTTTTTTTTTCAAAGTACCCATCCTTCGTTATTAAGAGCGTAAAGGAGGCGATACGTATGAATATGGATTTGATATGGATGCGATATAATTACGATTAGGTATAATTCATGACGGAGAAAATAAATAATTTTAAATAATTTTATGCAATTATATGCGCGTGTTGATAATATGTGTGTTTATTTTACCACTACGTAACTATGTAAACTCATTTTTACTTTTCTTGATTACTTAATGTTTACTCAGCTCCCCAAAAGATGGCACTGTGCAATGAGGGGCAATTAATTTACTGCCATTTAATTTTGTTGTATTATTAAATCAACACAATTATTCAATTAAATTTGTTGATATCCGTACGATTGATTGAAATTTTAGAAGAGGGGTCTTCTAAACTTAGAGTTAATTTGGCAAATTCCTTCCTCGGTGGCTTATTTATGTCACAACGTATTAAATTCAGCGCCATCTGTTAGTTTACCAGGGTACTCTATAGTGGTAGCACATATTTGAAAAAAGTTTGCCCCTCCTTCCTAAGTAGCGCCATAAGATTCAGGGGCAATGTTAAGTCAATCGAGTGTTGTGGCTACCCCCCCTTTTAGGGGTTGAATTTTTATAGCCTATAACCTGATCGGGGATTTTCTCGACAGATTAGTAAAGTTTTCATCAAAATCCGTTCAGCCGTTTTCACGTGATGCGCGTTCAAATAAACAGACAAACAGATAAACAGATAAACAGACAAACAGACAAAAATTCTAAAAACTGTTGGAACGTGTTCTGTTATCAATTCTAAGTATCCCCAGCCAACTATTTTTCAAATATCTTCCATGTACAGACTTTCGACCCTCTTCAGCTTTATTATATGTATAGAAGAAGATAGAAGATGTATAGATAAACTATCTTGTGGACTGATGACCTGGTACCTGAAGGTCGCGGGAGTCCGCTGGATGCGGGTGGCGCAAGACCGGTCATTGTGGCACTCTTTGGGGGAGTTTTCACGCATTTACTTACTTAAAAAATGATAATATTTTATTTCGAAAGAGTTCTAGAATGCGAGGGTGCTTATATAAATGAATAAATTGTTTTATTAATAAACCTACAAGACTTTGATTTTTACCATAAAAACCGCACGAACTTTTTTGGTCACCTGATATATAATTGTCAGTCTAAACTATGTCCAGCAGTGGACGTCCTCTGGCTGATATGATGATGATGATGAAACTATCTTGTTGCTGTGCGTGTAGTAAACTGCAAAAAATATCGGACGGCGTGTGGAAATCACTGTAAACTGTATTGTAATACCTATGTATTTACAACAGCGGCTGGAATACTTTATATACTTCATTTTAGTTTAAATACTTGTAAAAAAAAATCAAAAGATAACTTTAATTTTCCCTGTAGAGGTAAATAAAGCTGGAAATAGCAGAGAGACATTCCGTGATATAAATGAGTCTGATACACAAGGACACACGAGGCGCTGTAAGTTTTTTCATAACGCCCCGCCACATGTCCCGCGGGCTTATTACTTTCGCCATTTATAGGGTTCCGTAGCCACACACATTACAAACCTTGTTAAAAGAGGATTCGCGTTACACTCTTAAGGGTTTCCCTGTCTTCCGCCACTCATCACGGCTTATACTACTGAGTCCTGGGGCCCATTTTTCGAACAATATCTGGGGGCACGGTAGTGCCCCCGCCAAGACGAGCAAAGCGAAGCGCAGGGCAATGCCTACCTTTTCTCGAAGCGCTTCGTCGTTTTTTTGAACCCTCATAACTTGGGGTCGGATTATACCAGATAAACCAAATTCTCGCGATATGATGTCAATAGTAAACTTATTCAGCATAAAAAAATTCAATTGCATAGCTCTTATACTTTAGATTTTATTCATGTCTAATAAATTAATTAAAAATTAAAAAACACGACTGCGAAAAAGCGAACTGAAAAGACAAAAATAATTTTTAGTTGTGTTAGTTACTCAACTTAATGAATGTAAAAAAATATTAGAATATGAGTGTTTAGTGAAGGTTATAAACAACAAACGCAAAAGTTTTATGCTCATTTAGGATCGTGACTGTACCTGTGTATTTTATTTCAATTGCAGTCGGGGACCTTTCTTTTAAATGGGAAAATGTCAATACATCAAGGTCCCCGACTGCAATTGAAATAAAATACACAGGTACAGTCACGATCCTAAATGAGCATAAAACTTTTGCGTTTGTTGTTTATAACCTTCACTAAACACTCATATTCTAATATTTTTTTACATTCATTAAGTTGAGTAACTAACACAACTAAAAATTATTTTTGTCTTTTCAGTTCGCTTTTTCGCAGTCGTGTTTTTTAATTTTTAATTAATTTATTTTATTTTATACTTTTTAGAATTGTTACATTCATTAAGTTGAGTTACTAACACAACTAAAAAATATTTTTATGTTTTCAGTTCGCTTTTTCGCAGTCGTGTTTTTTAATTTTTAATTTATTTAATTAATTTTGGGGTCATCATTTCGTTACTAACCATTTGAAGTCACTTTATATTACTTTTGCGAGGGCGTCCTCAGTACGTACAGAAAGGCACGCAGAGTGCCGCATATATCGGGCTACGCCCGACTCCTTTGGAACGCGTACAGTGCGCCACGAACGTCGGGCTACGCCCGACGCTTTGAGTGAGAGGGCACTAAAGGCGTCTTGGTAAGCGTACAGGGGGTCACGTACGTGGGCCTACGCCCGACACTGAATATGAGAGAGTCGAAGGCGCCTGGCTTTGGACCGAGTGCAGCGCGCCACGTACGTCGGGCTACATCCGACTCTTTTACTATTAGGGCGCCGAAGGCGCCCGGCTTTAGAACGCGTACAACGCGCCTCGTACACGCCCGACGCTTTGAGTAAGAGGGCGCCAAAGGCGCCCGGCTTTGGTAAGCGTACAGCGTGTCACACACTACGCCCGAAACTTTTAGTATGAGAAAGTAGAAGTCGCCTGGCTTTGGACCGCGCGCAGCGCGCCACGTACGTCGGGCTACGCCCGACTCTTTTAGTATGAGGGCGCCGAAGGCGCCCGGCTTTGGAACGCGTACAGCGCGCCACGTACATCGGGCTACGCCTGACGCTTTGAGTATGAGGCCGGCTTTGGTAATCATACAGCGTGTCACGCTACGCCCGATACTTTTAATATTAGAGATTTGAAGGTGCCTGGCTTTGGACTGCGTGCAGCGCGCCACGCACATCGGGCTACGCCAGAACCTTTAAGTGTGAAGGCGCCGAAGTTGCCGGGCGGCTTTGGTATGCGTACAGCGTGTCACGTACGTCGAACTACGCCCGACACTTTTAGTATGAGAAAGTAGAAGTAGCCTGGCTTTGGACCGCGCGCAGTGCGCCACGTATGTACGTCGGGCTACGCCCGACTCTTTTAGTATGAGGGCGCCGAACGCGCTCGGCTTTGGAACGCGTACAACGCGCCACGTACGTCGGGCTACGGCCGACGCTTTGAGTGTGGGGGCTTTAGACCGAGTGCATATACTTGGACAAGTTGCAGGAAGCGCACATCTTCCTTACGCTCTGAGCCTTAGGCCCTACGTGGAGCTCACCCTTCGGCCTTAAAAAAATGTATACACCATCATACATGTTAAAATTAAATCAAACCATATGGTTATAATGATACTTTCACGATTTGTTCTGCCAAATTCGGTGCAGAGTTAGCTTAGACGGACTCTGCATCGTATCGATTAATAAATAGAATTTATATTTTAAACTTTTCGATTCCATGAGCGCAATTACGAACATGTTTTAAAAACTATGAGTAGTATGTACCACCTAATATAATATAATTATATTCTTTTATGATCAGCGGACAAACCCTTTCCTTTTATTTTAATAAGTACCTATATCACATTCAATAATAATATTTGGTTTTATGAGATTAGCTTCTCTTAACATATTTTGTCAATTCTTACTTTTTCAAAATGAGACTTAAACCCACATGTTGCATATATATTATCAATCGGCTTTCAAAGCCCTTCATTTTGATACCCTACTCGATAAGTTTGCACGATATTTTTTTCTAAAGGTTGCGTAATATGGCGTATCAAGTCCGCCATATTGTTTTTATAACGACGTCACATAGCCTATGTTACCCGGGATGACGTAAAGATACTAATGATGTATCATACGTCTAAATCGGTTAAGGCATTCAGAAGTTAAGGTGGAATAAAGAAACTCACATAAATACAAACATGAACGCTGAAAACAATACACTCTTTTTGTTTGGGCAGTCGTGTAAAAAAGCCCGATTTCGTCACTGACTCACTGTTGATCATCAAAACCTCTAGGGTATTTCCTGAAGTCCTAGGAAGCTCAAATTTGGTATGTAAGATAGTATTAGTACACAAACAACAAAAAAATTCAAAAACTTGAAATTTTTAACATCTAAGGGGATGAAACGGGGGGTGGAATTTTGTATAGGAAACCAATAACCGATGAACCGATGTGGTTGAAATCTGGTATGTAGATAGTTTTTGTTATGGGGAAGGATATAGAATAGTTTTCAACCCCAAAGGGTGAAAACGGGGTGGAAAAGGGCGTTAGGGGAAAAAGGGGGTTGAAGTTTGTATGCGGAATCAATAAAAAGCAGATTGTATAGAAGATGCCCCCCCCCCCCTACGTATTTCAGGATTTTTAATAGTAAATCACACGCAACCTTTTAAGGTCTGGCCAAACACACGGCGCGACGCAGCGCCGCGTGATGCCTGTTCAAATGGGCACTCGCGGATCGCGCCGGCCTCACGCTCTCAACACGCCCTCATCGCGCGCGCGAACGCGGCGCGGCAGCGCGGGAACGCTACGCACCGCTCGCTGCCTAACGTCCGATCCGACTGATGTGACCCAGCGGGACGCGGCGGGCCGCCGCGTCCGCGCGGCGCAGAGCTGCGCACGCGCCGCGTGGCCGCAAGGGGCCGCGCGGCGCGAGGCGCGACAGAAGCGGGGCGTGATACCGGCGGCCGGCGGGACGCAGTCTGTTTGACGTCGGTAACCTGTTAGCATGTGCCGCGGTCGCGCGGTGCGACCGCGGCGCTGCGTCGCGCCGTGTGTTTGGCTAGGCCTTTAAATTAGGGGATGGAAGATTGTCATATTAACTTACAAAAAGAAGTGAAATCCCACCAAAACATTTTCATGTAAAATGTTGCCAAGACGAAACCATAAGGCTCGCACTGACAAAAAGTTATCAGATCTCTTGTAGAGCCAAGCTTCTAACTCTACAAGCCCTAACTTCACAAACTCTACACATTAGTCAAAATATGTCACCATGCCTGTCACGTTCTAAGAAGTAGGTAAGTGCGAAAGTGATGGGTATAGTGACAGGCAATAAAAATGGAACCATGCTGCACACGCTGGTCAACGGAATTACCGGCAGACATATGGTACCTATACAGGATGATTCAGGAGACGTGAGCAGGACTAACACTGCGCATATCGTTAATTATAAGCAATTGTTTCGTATCAGTAGGTATTAGTGAGGTTAACGTTAATTTTCTAGTCGTGTTGAAAAAAAAAGTTATTAATTTTTTTACGACATGCATGGTCACCCTAAAATTAGAATACTAAACTACCGATATACTGTGTCAAATTGAATGTCATCACTGTCATCACGGTCTGGTTACTTTTGAAAACTCGTATCTCACTCAAGTTTGACAGTTTATTTTCTTCGTAATCAAAATGCCATTACGGTTAAAGAGGTTTAATGTTTATTAATTAGGTCCTGTAGGGTGACCATGATTGTTGAGAATTAAATTTGCTCTCACCAAAAAATTAAATAAATTAATTAAAAATTAAAAAACACGACTGCGAAAAAGCGAACTGAAAAGACAAAAATAATTTTTAGTTGTGTTAGTTACTCAACTTAATGAATGTAAAAAAATATTAGAATATGAGTGTTTAGTGAAGGTTATAAACAACAAACGCAAAAGTTTTATGTTCATTTAGGATCGTGACTGTACCTGTGTATTTTATTTCAATTGCAGTCGGGGACCTTTCTTTTAAATGGGAAAATGTCAATACATCAAGGTCCCCGACTGCAATTGAAATAAAATACACAGGTACAGTCACGATCCTAAATGAGCATAAAACTTTTGCGTTTGTTGTTTATAACCTTCACTAAACACTCATATTCTAATATTTTTTTACATTCATTAAGTTGAGTAACTAACACAACTAAAAATTATTTTTGTCTTTTCAGTTCGCTTTTTCGCAGTCGTGTTTTTTAATTTTTAATTAATTTATTTTATTTTATACTTTTTAGAATTGTTACATTCATTAAGTTGAGTTACTAACACAACTAAAAATATTTTTATGTTTTCAGTTCGCTTTTTCGCAGTCGTGTTTTTTAATTTTTAATTTATTTAATTAATTTTGGGGTCATCATTTCGTTACTAACCATTTGAAGTCACTTTATATTACTTTTGCGAGGGCGTCCTCAGTACGTACAGAAAGGCACGCAGAGTGCCGCATATATCGGGCTACGCCCGACTCCTTTGGAACGCGTACAGTGCGCCACGAACGTCGGGCTACGCCCGACGCTTTGAGTGAGAGGGCACTAAAGGCGTCTTGGTAAGCGTACAGCGGGTCACGTACGTGGGCCTACGCCCGACACTGAATATGAGAGAGTCGAAGGCGCCTGGCTTTGGACCGAGTGCAGCGCGCCACGTACGTCGGGCTACATCCGACTCTATTACTATTAGGGCGCCGAAGGCGCCCGGCTTTACAACGCGTACAACGCGCCTCGTACACGCCCAACGCTTTGAGTAAGAGGGCGCCGAAGGTGCCCGGCATTGGTAAGCGTACAGCGTGTCACGCACGTCGGGCTACGCCCGACACTTAGTATGAGCGAGTCGAAGGCGCCTGGCTTTGGACCGAGTGCAGCGCGCCACGTACGTCGGGCTACATCCGACTCTTTTACTATTAGGGCGCCGAAGGCGCCCGGCTTTAGAACGCGTACAACGCGCCTCGTACACGCCCGACGCTTTGAGTAAGAGGGCGCCAAAGGCGCCCGGCTTTGGTAAGCGTACAGCGTGTCACACACTACGCCCGAAACTTTTAGTATGAGAAAGTAGAAGTCGCCTGGCTTTGGACCGCGCGCAGCGCGCCACGTACGTCGGGCTACGCCCAACTATTTTAGTATAAGGGCGCCGAAGGCGCCCGGCTTTGGAACGCGTACAGCGCGCCACGTACATCGGGCTACGCCTGACGCTTTGAGTATGAGGCCGGCTTTGGTAATCATACAGCGTGTCACGCTACGCCCGATACTTTTAATATTAGAGATTTGAAGGTGCCTGGCTTTGGACTGCGTGCAGCGCGCCACGCACATCGGGCTACGCCAGAACCTTTAAGTGTGAAGGCGCCGAAGTTGCCGGGCGGCTTTGGTATGCGTACAGCGTGTCACGTACGTCGGACTACGCCCGACACTTTTAGTATGAGAAAGTAGAAGTAGCCTGGCTTTGGACCGCGCGCAGTGCGCCACGTATGTACGTCGGGCTACGCCCGACTCTTTTAGTATGAGGGCGCCGAACGCGCTCGGCTTTGGAACGCGTACAACGCGCCACGTACGTCGGGCTACGGCCGACGCTTTGAGTATGAGGTCGCCGAAGGCGCCCGGCTTTGGTAAGCGTATAGCGTGTCACGTACATCGGGCTACGCCTGACCCTTTTAGTGTGGGGGCTTTAGACCGAGTGCATATACTTGGACAAGTTGCAGGAAGCGCACATCTTCCTTACGCTCTGAGCCTTAGGCCCTACGTGGAGCTCACCCTTCGGCCTTAAAAAAATGTATACACCATCATACATGTTAAAATTAAATCAAACCATATGGTTATAATGATACTTTCACGATTTGTTCTGCCAAATTCGGTGCAGAGTTAGCTTAGACGGACTCTGCATCGTATCGATTAATAAATAGAATTTATATTTTAAACTTTTCGATTCCATGAGCGCAATTACGAACATGTTTTAAAAACTATGAGTAGTATGTACCACCTAATATAATATAATTATATTCTTTTATGATCAGCGGACAAACCCTTTCCTTTTATTTTAATAAGTACCTATATCACATTCAATAATAATATTTGGTTTTATGAGATTAGCTTCTCTTAACATATTTTGTCAATTCTTACTTTTTCAAAATGAGACTTAAACCCACATGTTGCATATATATTATCAATCGGCTTTCAAAGCCCTTCATTTTGATACCCTACTCGATAAGTTTGCACGATATTTTTTTCTAAAGGTTGCGTAATATGGCGTATCAAGTCCGCCATATTGTTTTTATAATGACGTCTTATAGCCTATGTTACCCGGGATGACGTAAAGATACTAATGATGTATCATACGTCTAAATCGGTTAAGGCATTCAGAAGTTAAGGTGGAATAAAGAAACTCACATACATACAAACATGAACGCTGAAAACAATACACTCTTTTTGTTTGGGCAGTCGTGTAAAAATAGGAAAAAGTGTGGTTGTTTCTCCTAAATACGACGGTGATCGATCAATTATCAGTTACTGAGTGTGCAGGATTAGTCCTGCTCACGTCTCATGAATCATCCTGTATATGGAGATCGCGCACTGAGTGCGCCGACTTCTGGCCGAATCCGACAAAAGACCAGACGACAAACGGAGCCACGCCGTTTTGTCGCCAAAATAGTGTTTAGTTTTAAGTTTATGATATGTATATGTATATTAGTTTGTAAGGTCGGTATGTATCTGTGGGCCTTTGTTGGCTGATATTAAGCGATTTTAGATTTTTTTGATTTGATATTTTAGAGTCTTGGTTTCTTCTCTAGTTTGAGCTTCTTGCGAGGAGCTTGGTTCTGCGAGCAGTGTACATAATACTCTATGAGCACCTTCTAGTGGTCCGGTACGTTGCAGCTGTGTTTGAACCTTTTTGTCCCAGCAGTTATCGGTTCGGCAATCCAACAAAAATCACGGATGCGGAACCAGCGGGAATGCAAATTGACTAATGCGTTTAATTGGATGCATTTTGCTTAATGTGCACATAATTTATCAGTCAGCAGCGAGAAGTTAATTAGTTTAAAATTAGTACTCGCTTATTACTTATGTGCCCGTTCGATCTGAAGTTTGATTTGCATACTTATAGGTATAAAGAACAATATGTTTGCCGAATTTATTGTTCCTGATGATACACTATTTGAGTATCTACCTTTATTGAAATGTTTAAACCCGTGACACACACGAGTGAATATCGCTGGACACGTTTAGATAATCTGTAGGAGTTTTGAGTATTGTCAAATCCAGAGCAATCCAGTTTGAATTATGGCACATAAATGATTTGGAGTAGTTGTACTATAGCAATTTCCACAGCTAAAATTAGGACCTCTAGAGGGTGCCGTGTTCATTTTTTTGTGACGTCATATAGCGTATAACTAGCGGACGATTAAGCCGATTCGAATGACATGTCGTTTGTCAAATTATAATGAGTACTTTAAAAGTTATGAGGGAACAAACCAACATACATACATACATACCCACATACATACCGGTCAAAATCATAACCCTCCTTTTGCGTTGCCGTAGTCGGGTAATTACTTATCTTTCAATGAATACTTCCCAACTTTGTATTCTCTGTTATAAAGTAAGTACCTATTTATCATCACAGCGCCTACCAGCCACTTTAATAATTAGTTTTGAATGAGCAAAGTTCCAATACAGGCCTCTGCAGTTTAATTACTCTTTGATGGAAAAGTTTTGCACTACAGGGAAGGTAATTAAAACTACAACTAAGGAGCTGTTGTTGCGGTTCCTTCTTTCTTGTGTTTTTATTATGATAATAGTCCAACTTTTTGCTCAAAGAGTGTGGCAAAAAGCATCTGCAAGAAAGCGTGAAACTTGGCATTTAATTTATGACCCATTTCATACCTTGTCTCAGTGACAAACAATATGAAAGTTGCTAGAGACCTCATACTGTTGTCACTGTGACAAGGAATAAAATGGGTCACAATTTCATAAATTAAAACTTTCGACTGTACCTAAGGTAAACCTTATCTTCTTCTTATTTGACTTCGCGTTCGAAAATTATTTTGTAATCAGAAATCTGCCACTGGACACCCTGTACCTTTATATACCTAGCCATGTGACTACTTAAAAACACAAACTAAAATATTACACTTATCATCATTCGCTTGCCGTTATCCCATTCATTTGGGGTCGGCGCAGCATGTCTTTTTCCTTCATACCTCTCTCTCGCCCGTCATCTCATCATTCACTTGCGTTCGTTTCATATCATCTCTCTCACAGTCCATCCACCTTTTCCTCGGTTTTCCTCTCGCGTTACTTCCCTCCAATGTACCTTCCTCGTCACATGAGTTTCAAATAAATAAAATATTACTTAATATTTAGGTAATAATAATAAAATACTTCAGTAAATTCCCTTGTAAGATCTTCCTTATTTTATTTTTCTTCACTGACCTATTTAAGTCACTACCACCGTATATTCGCAATGTTGAATTTATTCAGGGACCGGCAGTTAGAATGCATAGTGCATAGCAAATACATCTCATTTGAATTCAGTCTTAAATGTTAACTAACGGAATAACTGAGAGCCGAGCAGGAGTACCTATACAGAATACTTGAGCGAAATTCCAACCCTGATATTGATAATGAAAATCTTTATTTTCAGATAACTATTGGCCCATAGAAAATAATCTTAAATCTTTAAACACACAACCGTGGCTGCAATGCAGTTCGCAACCCTGCATAGTGTCAATTGTCAGGGAGCCGGCCGCGGAACCGCCGGAACTTGACACCTTTCGGCCAAAACTCTTCCGTGGTGAAGGTCGCTAGACGTTCAGGGGACGCTCATCACTAAAGAATTAAAATTCATATAGTGTTAAGATTTCAACTTCACGACCCTCAGGACGAATCCGGACTCAGGTCCGGACTTTACAATCTCCTCGACCTCCGTAAGGTAGTGTAAAGGAAGACTCATGTTAGACCGGGCCGTGTCCGGGCCGGAGCTTCCGGCGCTTACTTTTCTATGACATGACAGGCGATCACGTGATGCTTTCCATAGAACACGATGCGCCGGAAGCCCCGGCCCGGACACGGGCCGGTTTAACGTGAGTCATCCTTAAACCGGACACATAATCTAAGGCCATCTGCACTTATTTATATTATTGTGAGCAAGACGCACTGTGAGTAAAGTCAAATCATATCAAGATGAGATTTTTTTAAAGTTCTAATACCGCTTTAAATATTTTTCTAATTTTTACAAATAAAATATGTCTGTTTTTTCATAAATAAAGACAAAAGTTCGGTACTTAAGTAATCTTTTTGCTCGCTGTTCTTTTCATTTCTACCGTACCTAGTGCTATCTTTTTAAAAATACAAAAGTATTCAAAAGCACCCAAAAAATGACAAAATTCCACGCAAAGTGATCTAGTTATTTTCATTTCTCTGGAGTAGTATGTTTAACAAGAATTGCAGCTTTAAAATGGACTCTTAAATTCCCATTTTTCTGCTACAGTTTCCGCGTTATTGCGTCCACACGTCCGGATAAAAACGGGACATATTTATTGCTGTTCAATATGGCATCGGGTGGCCATTAGAGCGAGACAGGCGCGATATTGAGAAACACATTCATCATCGGGCGACCACACGGTCGGTTATTAAAGGACAGGCATAGCACCTTATCGTAATACAAGAGTTATCTATAGGTATAGTTGGTCAAACCAATTTGACAGTCAGTAAGAACCAGGAAAACTATACTCATCCTTTTCTTTTGGGTGCTAGTACTAGTATAAGACAAAGATAGTATGATTCTCTCTGTCTATGATTGAAATGAGACAGTCCTTTGACAAACTGTACTTCGTTTTTTTAGCATTAGAAAAAGACTCTTTCTTGAGAAAGTTTTTTTGCGGTCAGGTTTCAGAAACCTGCTGCCTGACAAATAATTTAACACTTAAAGTATTTGTCTGTCAGGTTTTGGATTTCTCAATATACATTATTTTAAATAAAGAATAATTTATGATCTAAACAGAATACATTGTAAAAGTTGCTCAAATGCTGTTTTTTCCTTCGTTCCTTTGTCAACAAATTATTTCGTTCTTGCTTGTTTAAAAAATCATTGTGAATGTTACCAATGACTTGAGATAAATTTTTAAAATTCCCAGTACCTACAACCAGAGGGTACGAACAGCTTTATTTTATACACAGAGATATTTAAAAAAGTATTATATTTTACATATACCTACGTACGTAATAAAAAACTTTTTTTAATAACTAGTTTGGAAGCTACAAAATTCTCATAAAACTCGCTCAACGCTGCCAAACTACCTTCAACAATCTTGCAAACTCAAACTACCTACGTATTACTATTACGCACAATGCCAACTTAGTCAAAGTGAATCTCTCTCTGAATTCATTTCTCTCGGCAACTCGTTAACCTGGTTTCTCCGTCTTGCGAAATTAGTAAAAGCGGTTTTAAATTTAATCAGATGCTACATACTAAATGGCTAGTTAGCTACATAATAGTACTAGGTACAGAAGATTCACTCTCTAACAAAACGCGTCTATTACGACTAGGGTTGCCATATGGAAGAATTGAATGCCCTGATAAAAATCCTGACATTTCTTGTAACAGAGATTTGGCGTAGCTTGAACGACGCCCCGGCGGCGCGCTGCGCTCTGTGGTGTACTGTATAGTGGATCTACCTTTCCCTCCGCCCGACCCCGTAGCCCCCTACTAGGGTGATTCACTTTTGTATGGAGAAAAAAAAGTTGTAATATTTTTCCTGACTTTGCTCACCAATGGAGTCTCCCCACACTAAAAACTATCTATTTCAATTTTCGAAAGAATCGAATAACGTTTAGAGGTTGCACAAGTTGAAAAGGTAGAGTAAGAACCTCATACCTTGCATGAAAATGAACTATGTTCTAAAATGACAAAATATAATGAACTGATACTAAAATCGAATGAGAAAACTGAATTTTGCGTCTAAAACACGATAAAAGCACTTTTCCTTTGGAAACAGGTGGAAAAACTGAAAAATCTTAATTATCGAGTAACCAAAATCCAAGTTTACTACTAATTTTAAAATTTATTTATATGTAGAAGGTTCAGTATCACACTACTCTCCGCTTGGATGGTATCAGCTTAAACCATTTTCTACCCTCCGATGTAGAGTCGTTGGTTATTTGAAAAATCTTTGTTGATGTTGTGCAACCTCTAAATGTTGACCGATTTTAATTTTTTCTAACGTATAATATTATTTTATCAGTTAGAACAAGAATTCGAGCAAAGTCAGATGAAAATCGAAAATTCGGAAAAATGAAACACCTACCCCCTACCCGCGCTTTTTTTATGAGGTCATTCCTAAAAATCCTGACACTTGCCAAGTCCGGCTGCAATCCGGACAAAGGGTTAAAAATCCTGACATGTTCGGACAAATCCTGACGTATGGCAACCCTAATTACGACAGATATTACTGCAAGGTGTCCGTTCCGTAGCGGTGCGCGGCAACTACTCTGGCTAATAGACACTAAAATTGGTGTGGGTCGCATGTACTTGTAGCGATGCGAGGAAATCGCGGAGTGAGCCACGCCTGTTAGTATGTGAAATCGGTGTAGTGAAGGTAGTTAAACAACTCGGTCGTAAATTGCCTACAGTCCAAAGTTTACGCAGGAAGTCGGGCATTACGCCACACACCGAACAAAATACCTATCAATAAGTTATTGGGAAAAAGTTAATTTTTGGTACAGGATTTTACCGCTGACTGTACTTTTCTTTCCACAGGTAACTAATAATCATCGAGACATTTCAAAAAACCCCAAACACAATTAGGTTTCGTTGTTTTATCACAAGAGTTCCTATGGCCACCTCCTGTCTCCATCATCAGATCCGCTCGATGGTACCATACTATTGCATTGTCACCCGACTTATATTGTATGCAAATTTTCAGCTTCATTGGAAGTCTGAAAGTGGGTCAAATTTAGCTTGCAAGATTTGACCCACACAAACATAGTTAACTACAATAAGCTACACATTTACATACTTAGGTACATGGCAAAGTTAAATAAAAAACTAGTAACTTGTGTAAAATTGAATGTCACCCACAAAATATTGTCTCAAACATACAAACAGTACCTACAATATACACACGAGTACCGTAAAACGGGGTGAGTAGGTTTCGCGGGGAGAGTTGGGTTATGAATGGGGAGAGAAGGTTTGAGAGGGGGGTGAGAAGGGATTTTAAGGCTACTGTTACAAAAATAACGAGGTTTGAAAGTCAAATTTCACCCAACTCACCCCATTTTACGGTACTTGATAGAATGTCAGCATTCCCAATACCTGGCTCAGCCGCAGCCGCCGCCGCCGCCGGCTGAGCAGTGTTCCATCTCGACATTTGCATCACAAGGGAGGCTGCGGCTTTGTGCAGTGAGCTGACGGGTGATAGACGGGGGCAAAAATGCAATCGTATAATGCTAACAGGCATTTTTTGGCATGTAATCTGACGTTAGATTAAATGAAATATTGCCTAGAATATTTACGGGGGTTTTACAGAAAAAATGGTACGATTTACTTTTTTTTCAAAAAAAAAAAGGTTGTCAGTAAAGTCGGTTTACGGACGATAATTTTGCGTGATAACGTCATAAGAAAACGTGGCCGTAACGTTACCATGGAGATCTGTCCACAGCGTTACCATGGAGGCATGGAGATTTGTCCACAACGTGACACTTTTTCGTGCAGCTACCGGTGTTCATCGATTTATAAGATGTTATCACGTCAAAAACCATAAACTTTTGGGTTATTTAGACTCAGAATCACGAGTAGGTACTATTGAATGAGACGAAGAAAAAAAGTGACCCAGTTTTTCATACTAATTTTGGGTGTCAGTTTTGTAACTGTCCTTACAAAATGTATGTGAAAATGCGTTATAAAACTGCCATTTATGAAGGGACACATTTTTTTCTTTTTAAATCGATAGTACTCGTGATTCTGAGTAGAAATAACCCAAAAGTTAATGGAATTGGAAAAAAAGTGCATGATTTGATGCATTGATATGATTGAATGAACTGCTGCCATTTTGACCAGCCAAAAAATTAAGTAAGTTCACTGAATTTCCATGATAATGATGATGATGAGGAGATGATTTCTCATTAAACTATGGAAACGCAATTTATTTCGCATTCCACTAAATAAGCAGACAGACAGAATATTAATTAATGCACCTACAGAACAGACGGAGCGCGAATTCCTTTGAAAGTCGAATTAACTGCAACACTGAGGGCGGCATTCGAACCTCACAAACTGATCTTAATTTGATCACATTTTTAGATACAGAAATTAGATTCACGTCACTCTGGACATACCCACAGTTAAGGGCTAGAAAGCCTAGTTTTCTGGTTCAATTATTCTCTCCTCTTCTCTACTCCTATCCTAAAATCATTAATACAGGGTGGCTAAAAAATAACTGCATTCCCGTTGCCAGGTAGATTTTGGGATTATACTGAGCAACTTTTACTATGGGACCAACCCCAAAATCACGAAAAAAAATTTGGCTGTTTCATACATTTTGGCTGGTCCATTTTCTATGGGATGGTAAATTTTTTTGTCGCGATTTCGGGGTTGCTTCCATAGTAAAAGTTGCTCAGTATAATCCCTAAACCTCCCTGGCAACGGGAATGCAGTTACTTTTTAGCCACCCTGTATATGGACTTATGTTATTTATGATGCGCTTGAGCATCTAGCTCGTACGGGTCTTGCGAGCCTACAAGTGATGTCCAAATGAGATCAAATCGAAATAAATACGTAAAATTCGAATATCTCACAGAAGATATCGTGTCTAGAATGCAGGTGCAATCACAGCCTGAATACCTTCCACCTCAATTCAACAAGCGGCAAAGTCGTATGCAATCTGAATACAGTGCGGGGTAAATGAACCACTACGTCTATTCAAGTCATATCAAAATTGAATAGACAGCATAGGACTGACTGAAGAGACTTCCAGCATAGGACTCACTGAAGGACCTTACACACAATACTTCTATAGTCTTCACTGAGGCGAATCGGATCACAGGGGAAATCGGATCAGACACAAAATCTATTGATCTTTAAAATATTTCTTATGACTGGCGTCATGGGCTAATAAAGGATGACTCACGCTAGCCCGGGCCGTGCCCTGGCCGAGGCGTTCGACATGCCATTTTCTATGACGGCTGATCGGGGATCACGTGGTGCTTTCCATAGAAATCGATGCTCCGGAAGCTCCGGGCCTTTTAGTGTGCTCATATCAATAGAATATTTGAAGTATCAACGGATTTTTCATCGTGATCCGATTACTTCAGTCTACCCTATTTGAAAATTGATTCTATTGAGGTAAAGAGTTATTGATTGTGGAAGAGTTGTAAAATCTACGAAAAAATCGGGCCCCCGAGTTTGGCGACATACTAGATGGCGCTATACGGCGCCATAGGTGTACTGGCATCTCGCCGAAATATTTTTCGCCTAATTTCACTTCCCAACCAACTTATTGCAGTACTTTTAGTTGGCAAACCAATGCCTAGCATATTATTATTTAGCATAATTTTTATTTCATCACAATTTTATTTAGCAGATGTTCATTTTACCACGATTTATTTAGAAAAATAGTCACTAAGCAAATGTTTTATTATACCTAACTATTTATTGTTAAATAACGTTTGCCCAAATTGAAACTTCGCATACTTTTTATTTGATCACAATTATATTTAGCATTTTTTTTTATGACCCGTAAAACGAAACTCCACTAAGTAAACTTATTAGGCCCACTTGCATCATTCCCATAACCCGGGGTTAAGCGGTTAAACCTGGAGTTACCATGGTTACCAGTACAATTTGGCACTAGGTTAATGGTTTAATTGCTTAACCCTGGGTTAGTGGGATGGTGCAAGCGCGCCTTAGAAACTTAAATATACTTTTCTCATTCTGGATATGAGTTTAGTTTCGACGCTACCATAAAATACTCAATACAAACAGCCATATAGGTACTTAGACAGCAGCTTAAATAACCCTTCCCGTAATAAAAAAAGTCGGGGAAAAAACTGAGAAAGAAAGCACCTTTCAAAATTCGAACGTCTCATTTTTCTCCCGACACACGAAACGGGCATCCATCGAAGTTTGAAGACGCGTGTCTTTTGTGTCTTTGTTTGACGTCACCAATCACAGCGCAGCAGCGTCACAGATACAGCGGCGCTGCAAGCGAAGGGGTGGTATTACAATTGCTTGCCAGGCGCGGGCGAATAGAGTTAGACCAAGAAAAGTCTGCAGCGCTTTTGATAGCCCACGCAGTGCAAGTGTTATTTATACGTCATCATTTCATAGAAGTTTGACGTTTAAAATAACACTTGCACTGCGTGGGCTATCAAAAGCGCTGCAGACCTTTTCTTGGTCTAACTCTAGATAAGAAGAAGATACAGGTTGAAATTTTAGCCACCAGCCATACTCTTCGTAGTGAATTTATAGGTTATACTGCGGCGCTATCGGGGTCGCATTTCACCTGCCATGTTCAGGCGTGACTCACTCCGCGATTTCGTCGCTTTGCTACAGGTAGCTAAAAGTACATCCGTTCGCACCAATTTTGGTGGCTAGCCATAAGCCGCGCGTGGCGCTGTCGCCACCTAGCGGCCATACCTGTCCTGATCGTAACAGACGCGTTTTGTTAGAGAGTGAATCTTCTGTATCTAGTACTATTATTTATTCTGTGCCATGTCATGAGTCACTTTCGCACTTACATACTTGTTAGAACGTGACATATGATGCCAGCTGATAAAAAACCGTCCATCTCTACTGAACAACTTTTATTACGGGACCAATGCCGAAATCGCGAAACAGTGGCTGTGTCATACATTCCGGGCATTCCGGCCGATTGATTTCATTAATCTTATTTCGACATAAATTGGTAAATTGACGACAGTTCCTACCAACTCGGACTTATTATAAGTAAGGAGGAGAGTAAGGAGTTTTAAGGTATGTATGGGCCATTAGTTGCCTGAAATAAAGATTTTCATTCATTCATTCATTATATACTGGTTTTTTAAAGCGTTCGAGTTGTGAAGCAATAGGAACACCACATTTTAGTTCCAATCTTCACCACCGGCACAGGTAAGTCGGTATTGTGCTATTTTTGTTTGTAGCTGTATTTTACAAGTCACCTTTAGTTCCGTAGTAATGAGAGCGGTTTTAATAAGGCAGAATTTCGATTCTGATTTATCTATTTGATATGGTTTTGATCTCATTTTGTCATGTTTTCTACGTATTTGTATGATTTCATGTACATATATGTTTTTTTTTAAATTTCTATAAAGTTATATAGGTACTGAGTATAATTGTATGAATTCTATAGTACTTTAAATTGTATTTTTCTTATTTACTCGTAATGTATGTTAATTATAAGATTAGATGATAAGATGTTTTGAAAAGATGTGTCCCGCCGAGTTTGTTGCCGGGCCCATATTGGGATACCCTCCTCCTATTGAGGGGGGATTTAAATCTTCTCGAGGCAGGGTGTAGAGTTGGAGCCGGTATAACTTTATTTGACGTTCATAAGCGCATTGTAATATGCCTACTTGAATAAACTATTTTTTATCTTTATCATCTTGAGTCATATATCATCAGCGGCGGCAGCACGGTCGCATTTTTATCGCCTGTCACCATGCTTGTCACGTTCTAACAAGTATGTAAGTGCGAAAGTGACGGGCATAGTGACAGGCGATAAAAATAGAACCATGCTGCCACCGCAGAGGGCCTACCGCGAGAACGAAGTTTCGCCTCCCTTTCGCACTTTCGTACGAATTTACAAGTGCACCAGCGAGGCAAAACTTCATACGTGGTTCGCATTAGGTCTTCAGGCATCTCACGCGCACCAATAAGTGCAAGCGAGATGCATTATTAGACAGTTCCTGGTTGCATTTCGTGAGGACTGATGAGGGCTCTCGCTGATTGGTGGCGAACGCAGACTCAAGGTACTATCACTAAACCGGACAAGTGCGAGTCGGACTCGCCCACCGAGGGTTCTGTACTTTTTAGTATTTGTTGTTATTGCGACAACAGAACTATTTACATCATCTGTGAAAATTTCAACTGTTTAGCTATCACGGTTCATGAGATACAGTCAGGTGACAGACGGACGGACAGACGGACAGTGGAGTCTTAGTAATAGGGTCCCGCTTTTACCCTTTGGGCCAACCTAAAAAGATCAAAACTATACCAAATAGTTGAAGCTAAATCGGTCTCCAGGTCTCATTTTTGCGATGAGTATAAAGGCTTTCATCGAAGGTTTCTGGTTGTGTCTGCTTGTTAATGTTTACGGAGAGTAGAGGAGCGCAAAGTAAACATGTAAGTAATATGGTGTATAACAGGTATATTGGAAATCATCTGCTAATTTTCATAATTTGAGTAAACACGTAAATAGTTCAGTACGGCTACCACCAGTTTTGACATTGACATAACGCTCACGTTTACGTAACTTACTTTCTATGCATCTCGCTCGTACTCGCATATGCGAGCAATAGTGGAAGCGAGATGTACAGAAAGTAAATTACGTAGACGTGAGCGTTATGTCAATGTTAAAACTGATGGTAGAGGCTCAGGTACACAAATAATAATTTCCTAGTTATATGTTAATTTTAATGTGTGTATTTGTTGCTTATTAGTTATTATGTTAGATTAATAATTAAGGAGACATATTTGATATGAAAGACTCATCTTAAATACCGGCAACGCATTGACAACCACTCTGGTATTGCACATGTCCATGGGCGACGGTAATCGCTTACCATCAGCCGATTCGTCTGCTCGTTTGCCTCCTATATTAAAAAAAAATAGCAAGGATTAATTTTTTTAAATAAATTGCCAGATTAAACTTAAAACTAAACGAATATGATATTGTGTTTTTTATATTTATAAAGACAAGACTTCCTTTTAAAAAACCGGCCAAGTGCGAGTCGGACTCGCGTTCCAATGGTTCCGTATATTACACAATTTTTAACAATCAGTGCCGGATTAAGATATTTTGATGCCCTAAGCATTTCTAGGTGCCCCCTCTCCCTAGGGTCATCAAGATTACATTGATTTTTTGGTAAATTGAGAGAAGTTCATTGCCGCATTACAGCTGAGAATGGAAATCAGTCACATCATTTTATCACGAAAATTGACAGTGCCGCAGCAGTAATGTTGCAACAGAGTACGTAATGCTGTTGCATTCGCCACCCGAATGTCACCTTTATCATAGCTTAGAAAGTAATAGAAACGCGAGCGAAGCGAGCGCGGAAATTCTTCGATATAAAAACGCAATATGATAGACAGTTGTACATTTTTACTTTTAGTATGGAAATCAGTCACATCATTTTATCACGGAAGTTGACAGTACTGCAGCAGTAACGTTGCAACAGAGTAATGTTGCTGCAGTCGCCACCCGAATGTCACCTTTATCATACCTTATAAAGTTATTGAAAACGCGAGCGAAGCGAGTGCGAAAATTTTTCGATATAAAAACGCAATTTTAGTTATAGTCCCAACCAGGCGCGAATCCAGGATTTCATACAGAGAAGGGATGGGACAGTTTTCTATCAGCCTAGCTTCGCATAGGGCTCGATATTTAAGGGTCTCAGCGAGGTTGTTTTCATGCATAAAATATGCAAGAAAGCAGAGAGCTTGGAATTGAATTGGCGAAGTGTGAGAAAGGCAGTAGGCCCAGCTGCGAAAGAGGAAAGCTTGGATTTGGATCCACGCCCAAGTGTAATTAAGGCAGAAGATCAACTTTGCCGTAAGGCAGAAGGCCTCGCATAAGACCTAACGCCGAACCGCAAAAGAGTGGGTTGAAATCGAATCTATGCATGTAATCACGACTCTTCTACTGCTACCGATTGTTTCCCAAAGAATTACGCGCCATTATTTTTGCAAATTAGCTTTTGGACAGCTAAAAAAATCGTGTGGTAAAAACGATGTGTCTGTCCCTAATTTTAAAATTTGTTCACCTTTTTCAACCTGGCATTTTGGTGCCCCCCCTGAACGTGGTACCGTAAGCACGTGCTTGTTTTGCTTATTGGTTACAAAGTCTTTATTAATTCAACCATTAAAGTCGACGAGTACAAAAAACTTTGAGCTAGCTCTCAATTTAACATATTTTTTTAAACATTATTTTTAATTTGACCTTACAATTACTCGTAAGTAGGTAAGACCGTTAAATATTTAAAATGATTATCTTATCAGAAAATTATCACCAATTACTCTAAGAAAACTACTACTCTAAGTAATCCGGCACTGTTAACAATGTATTTTTTATGTGAAACGTGAGTGAAATCTCTTTAAAAAATCCGTAGGGGTCGGATCAAAAACTGTAATTAAGTCCGACTCACGCTTGACTGTACATTTCTAATAGGTTTTCCTGTCATCTATAGGTATAGACCTATTTTATGTATTTTTTTTTTAATTTAAGACTTAGTAGTTTCGGAGATAAGGGGGGGGGGGGGGGGGGAATGGTAATGTTTTGCCTAATTTCTTAAATAACTTCTAAACTGTTTATTCGAAAATTATAAAGAAAATATATTTGAGATCCTTACAATAAGCTCTTTCATTTGATATGTAACATGATATAGTTTGAAAAATTATTTTTTTTCATTTTTTCATTTACCCCCCAAAAGTGGCCCCCATGTTTAAAATTCATTTGTTTACGTTACATGTCCGTATTTGGGTTACAAACTTACATATGTGTACCAAATTTCAACTTGATTGGTCCAGTAGTTCCGGAGAAAATCGGCTGTGACAGACGGACAGACAGACAGACAGACGCACGAGTGATCCTATAAGGGTTCCGTTTTTTCCTTTTGAGGTACGGAACCCTAAAAACGCACTAGGATCTGAGCTACGATGTCACAGACAAACACACAGATATTCCTCTTTTTGCGTTGGCGGTTAACAATATTACCATCGAAACACAATGCGTTTCCGACTCTCAAACGTATTTCTTTTATCGCAAAAAGGCACCCAGTATCCTTAACAAAAATAAACATTTCAGCCGAAAGGTTACTGACGGGTTTTTTGTTTGCATTATACAACAGTTGAAACACGCAGCCCGCTAGATTGACAGGTGTCACTGCACGTTTCCCGTTTTGACAGGTCCAAATGAAACAACGTCCGGGCTGACAGCCAAATGCTTTTCTTATGGAGGTATTTATAAATGTTTTACAAGAAAAATGCATTTAAATTGTTCGTAATAGGCAAAGAGTGTAACGTTTATAAGAAAGAGATAATTGTGTCGCTTAACTTCAAACTCGGGTAAATTAGGCTAATTAGGTATGCGATTTTGGTACTAAGAAAAGGTAATAGGGTAGGGGAAGCGGGGTAGATAGGCACAAGGGGCAGTTTTGAACACCCACACTAATTCCTTAACTAAAAACTTATGTTCACCTCCTGCAACACTAAAACGTGGCTTTGTATGTGTGAGTGAGGTACGAGCTTCGGCACATCTCTCCTGACAGCCGTTGCCGCTAGGTGCGTGAAAACGTGTTTCCGCAGTCGCATAGTAAATAAATTATGATTTTTTTATCGAGTCGTGGTGCGAAATTTTAGACTTTACCGCATGAACATCATAATGAACGCTTAGTACGTTTATTCAATAATAGGATTAGCTTATTATTTTAAAGCAATACTTAATAGTATATTTTTTAATAAATTATTTTTAATTTATTTGACCATTGGGGTACTTTGGTACAATAAAGATTGGGGCAGTTTTTAACATATCAAAGTGCCCCTCTAGTGTATCTAAGTGCCCCTGCCTGTTTTTTTGTTAAAAGTTTTTTTACTGTGCCCTGTTTTTACTGTGTACTGGGCACTACAGAGTGCGAACGTACAAAGAGAAAGAAAATTAACAAAGAAAAGTTAAAACAACCAAAGTAGCTTTTTGTCAAAAACGACACTGATTTCATTAAAAGTTGTTTTTTGTAGTGTTAGTGCACCTGCTGCTTACTAACTGTAGTATGTTCTAATTGCACCGCACTTAATAGACGTTTTATAATGTTTAAAAAGTTTACTAATGGTCAGCTAACTGAGTTGATCTGTAAAGTGTGCTCTGGGGGGCAGTTTGAAACACTTACCGGGCACTTTGATTCACGTGCCAAAGTACCCCAAAATGATGTATCATAGTGTCCCATGTAATGTATCAAAGTGCCCTGCAGGTGGGGCACAATTGAACAAATCCCATTTTTTGTTAAAATCCATATATCTCTTTTACTGGCCATAAATTTAAATAATTTACAAAGAATTAGCCAAGCGCCTTATAGACGCAACGGGTGACCGGAAGGCTGGAGCCTACCTCGCCCAACGCATTGGCGTTGCCGTTCAGCGCGGTAACGCCGCCAGCCTTCTGGGCACCCTACCGGAGGGCACAGACCTGGGGCCAATTTTTTATTTGTAGGTTTTTTATTTTTTAGGTAGTTTTAGTTTAGTATTTTTAGTTATTAGTTTAATTAATTTTTGTTCGTCATTATTATTTAGTTTATATTTATATTTAAGTTTAGTTTTTAATTAGTGTTGTTTGTTTACTTCCTTGTTCGTAATAAATAAATTTACCAAAATAAATTTAACAAATAATGATACACTTTGTATACCTTAGTAAATTTGTCATCTACTAAGTACAAAAAAAATGTATTTTGATTTCATTTTGGGGCCTAAAATCGATTTCAAAAAAAGGTGTACCAAGCTGCCCCGCTTTGCTGAGAGGGTCGAATGGATTTACCCGAGTTTGAAGTTAAGCGACACAATTTACGATCTAAGTATAGGTACTCGTATTGTTGTTTTAATATCCATTTTCTAGGAATAAAATTATTCACCTAAGACACTTTATATAATCGTTACATAATTAAAGACAGGATGTTTCATTGCACTAGTTTCCTCAATGCTCTCCTCTATCATTTTCAAGACAATCCAATTAAGCTCAGAACGGATATAATGGTCGTCCTTGTCTACGTGACAGCGTGATAAAACGGTATCCGTCACTTTCTATCCCGCGGTGTTAAAAAGTGACAATTATTTTATCACGTGGATTAAACCATCCACAATAATGCAGGTGGCGTAAAAAGAACACAGTTTATTTAGCCCAGGGTAAGACGACTGTAATAATGACGATTCCGTGTTCTAACCCCGGTGCTCAATGCTCATCTTACCCCACCTCCCCTTATAATTAAAAGGGGAAAACTAGTTAAAACCTACGTTTCCTAGTAATCCATCCCGTTCCGCAGCTGCAGGTAGCCTCACAAAGCAGCTTTTAATTAAAAGCAAGCTATTGCCGCCAATTAAGACGGACTGCGTCTGAGCAGCCCGCTTAGCGCGCTAGGGTGACGAGAAAAATGTTAAAAGAAATAATAACAGGAATTAAATCCAACTGATCCTGGTTCAAGCCTTCATAAAAAAATATATTTTTTAAATCGGTCAATGGACGCGATTCTACGTGCACATCGCCTAAATAGCCTAAAATTAAAATGTCTAAGTTTTAATCATATTTTAGACGGCGGATTTAACAAGTGCTATTCCAGAACGTCAAGCTGACTAAATTTAGCCAGATTTTAGACGGATTCTAAAATTTCTAAGTTGAATTGAGTGTGTTGCCACTTTAAAAAAATAAGTGAACGAATGAATGAATGATATCTGTATAAAAACTGTAAAATCGTATTTTCTTTTGGGTGAAATATGATAATTTAATGAATTTTATTCCATTACATATATTTAACACTAGTGTACACACCTTAGACCACTAAAACGTTACTTTTTAATTATGTAATTAAAAATAATTAATCAAATTTTAATAGGCAACATTTAAAAAAATCTGCTGTCAAGTACGAAGAAGTTTGTAAACTTTGTTTGTATTCCAATTTGTTTGGTTTTGTTTGTGGAAAACGTGGAAAATGTCGGTGTCGCGAAAGCGGAGCAATAAAACGCAACACTAGTTTGTGTATAGGGATGTGACTCCCATCTACCGCACCCAATGTATATGGCATTCCAAAATTGTCCTGGAACTCCCGCATTGCCCTGTCTTTCTCCAGTCTGGTCACTGGGAATTTGATCCACTGTGGGGTCAACCTTTCTATAATAACAGGACACACATCTGCCAGACTGCGGCTTATTGTTGGCTGACTTTGAGCTAGTATATTAATTTCTCCCACAGCAGTCTGGTAGCTGCCATGGGCAAAAAAGTTCAGTGCACTTAGGACCTTTAAATGTGGTGGCACCGTCCCCGCTCGTAGCGCATCGCCTTCACACAGAGTGTCCACTACGTGACGGCCCATGGCCCGGGACAGCCTAAACAATTTACGGAACTTCCGCTCGGACCGGTCAAATGGGTTAGACCCGTCTCGCAACCCCTTCAAATAAATTTTTTCACCCTCGCCCTCGCCATACTCCCTCTCTTCGGCCACCACAGCAGCTATGACGTATTCTTCATCCATTTCGAAAAAGAAATTCTGCAAAACTTGACTTTTTTGTGTTATCGTATTTTAAACGGGACTATTTTATTCGCCGCTAAAATTAGTCAGTTTAGCTTGACGTTTCTATGTTTTTGTTTAAAAAAGACATGTACTGAATAGCATTTAAGCAGCTAAACCTAAATTGAATAGACCGCCTAAATTAAGAAACGTCAGATTCAAATTGGTGTTGTCATTTGATTATGACAGCTGCTCATAGAATAGCAAAGTGGTTTAGCGACGCCTAAATAAAATTAGGAGGTTTAGCGGCCGCCGTAGAATCGCGTCCATTATGGTGATAATTACCCAGGTAAAGCCTGACTAGTAATATATGATCACGCGCCTAATGGAATGTCATAATATAATAGGGTATTTTCCTACTAGTCAAATCAGTTACTTTTTTAGAACTGTCAAAACGATTTGCTAATATGGAATTTATATGAAACATTACATCGTGACGTCTCGGTCAAATCACCTACTTTTTATATTTCTATCCGATTTATTAAATAGAACTTGTGTTTAAAAATAACTCCTATCTGTGTTTTTCTAATAATTATCTGGTGCTTTATTTCATGCATGGTGTCAAATAATTTATTTTAAATACAGATAACTAATACCCTATTCATTGGTAATAATGTATTTAGTATCACCTAAGCTACATAATACTCCTTCCTCCAACACTACCAAATCGGACGGGGACTTTCCTGTACCATCACGACCAAAAAACATAAGGATAAATAAATCCCTTACATTTCATTAAAGTGTCAAAAGGGCGTCTACGTGTTGGCTTCGGCTCCGCGCACGCTTCCCAAAAATCCGCAACACCATTATTCCGTGATGGAAATGACATAGGTATAAATAAATAAGAGTACCTAATACCTTTATGCTATGAAATTTAGTCGAATTAAAATATAATTTTAATTATATATTGCATGCTTTTTAAAAGCCACCAAATTAAAACCGTATAACACACATCCGTGGCTAAAAATCCTTTTCCATTTATTCAGCTTATCAATGCTACCAGCTACAATAAATCTGGATTAAATCATTTATTCCAGCGATTCCGCTGTCATTTTTTGTCATGGCCACCCTGAACGCGACGGCGTCGGTACACAAAAATGACACTTGTGACGCCATTTTAATTTTCTAAAAGGTTGGCTAGAACTACAAAGTGGAGACCTAGGCTCTCGGAAACATGTGGTACGAGCAGAGAATAAATAATACATAGTACTAGGTACAGAAGACTCACTCTCTAACAAAACGCGTCTGTTACGATCAGGACAGATCCGTTATGAAATTAAATTTTCAGTGAAGTAAAAAAGTAAATGAAGAAAAAATTTAATTAGCTAGTGAAAACAGATGTTTGGTGTATTTAATTAAAAAGATAACGTAACGCAAAAGGTAAGGTATTAGGTAAATCTAAAATTTTCATAATTTAGGTTTACCTAATCTTGTTTCCATTGCCCCATATTTTCCTTCTTAGTAAAAATATTGTTAATTAATAAAATATCAAACCAATATCTAAGGGATATTTTAAATAAGTTTTGGCATAAATTTCATTTTTGGTACAAGCTTTTATCGCTGACTGTACTTTTCTTACGACAGACAACTAATACTCATCGAGACATTTCTAAAAACCCCTAACACAATTAGGTTGCGTTGTTTCATCACAGAGTTCCTATGGCCACCTCCTGTCTCCATCATCAGATCAGTTCGACAGTACCATATTATTGTATTGTCATCAGAACTACATACAGCTGCCAATTTTCATGACGTTACGATCCTTGGAAGATGGTTAAATTAGTTACCTTAGATTCCATTACATAGTTACATACAAGTCGACCTAATAAAAGCTTGTTAAAAAGGATTTGGATAATTCCAATTTTCGAATAATTTAACCACAGCAACAAATAATTAGTTATTTTATTTATTACTGGAAATCTCAAGCGGAAGGGCTATTTAAGATGGCCGGCTTTTTATCATTTGTCACCATGCCTGTCACGTTCTAACAAGTATGTAAGTGCGAAAGTGACGCATGACATAACAGGTGATAAAATGAGACCATGATACCGCTGCTGGATTCAGTACCTTATTCATAAAACTTTAGGGCCTGATTTAGTTAAATTATGTTTTATCCCTTTCTGCCAAATACATAAGTCAAAATGACAGAAAAAGACAAACGTTTATTATTAGCTAATTCAGGCCAGTAACGCGTTTATGAATAACGCCATAAGGTTCTACTTATATTCATAACTGTCAAATTCAAGTCTTACATAACTGCGATTCTAGAGAGTGAGTCCCGTTATAGGGGGCTTACCGCGAACGGCGTTCGACGTGTTGCCTCCCTGTCGCACTTGTAAATTCGTACGTAAGTGGGACAGGGAGGCAACACGTCGAACGTGGATCGTGGTAGGCCCTCAGGTTGTGTTTATTGCACTAATATTTAGTATACATTATTATTTTCAAGTAGAAAACGGCTGAGAATGCATGCCTCCTCCGCTTAAACATTGCTTTGAATTTTTTGGTCACTTGTGTTTCTGATTAGCACTCCAGATAGATTTTATTCAAAACATGAAGAAACCGGAAAAAATACATATTGACGTTGGCTGATCCCAGCTAAAACAGTTTTCAATTTAGTCCAGCTAAAACCCGGCCGTAATCGAAAGCTTAGTTGACGCAGCGAAGTTTTCCTTTCCTTCCCATCCTTCATTTTTTTCCTCAATACGATCCGGAAACAAAGTCCGGATTAACAATAAACCTCTCGGTATCGGTAAAGTACCGATGGAACCGCTAGCCGGATAAGCGGCAGATTACCCACTACTAGGGCGTGTTCCAATTGGTCGAGCAGGAGAGTCGAGCTCTCGAGCTCACCGATTATCATGACCTTGAGAGAAACAATAACCTATCGCTATCGTATCGATGGAACCGCTAGCCGGATTAGCGGCAGATTACCCACTACTAGAGCGCGTTCCTATTGGTCGAGCAGGAGAGTTGAGTTCTCGAGGTAACCGGTTATCATGACCTTGAGGAAAACAATAAACCTATTGATATCGGTAAAGTACCGATGGAACCGCTAGCCGGATAAGCGGCAGATTACCCACTACTAGGGCGAGTTTCTAGGGTCGAGCGGGAGAGTCGAGTTCTCGGGGTCTCCGGTGTGACGTGACCTTGAAATTAACAAAAATCTATCAGTAGGTACCTACTGGTAATTTGTTACATGGGTGGGTTTGTTAATTTGCTACATTGATCAGTCCGTTGACTCTAGGCTACTATATCATACCGGCGTTCTGTCCGTTCGCTTTATTCCTTACACTAGCATGACCTTCTAATCTAACTCGGGTAAACATGAATTATACTGTGTGTATTTGTTAATTATACTTATACTGGTTTGGCGTACTTCCGACTTACCAAGCTCTTCCAGAATGTGTTTCAAGAATGTCTGAGAAGTCTCATTATAAACGGTTCCAAAGGACAAGGTAATTACGGGCTAGCTGATTTTTGGTTGAAGAAATGCCATTATTGACATTGACAGATCATATCCATAAAAATCCAGATCAAATTCATAACCTGTTATGATAATCAGAATACGCCTCAAGGGAATACAACCGCCTTGTGCCCATCTGGCCCGAAATGTAGGCCGAACTGACGACGGGTTCCGAATTTCCGATGTTATGATTGAGTGAAAAAACCTCATGTTTGGGTTTCCTAAAATAAGGGCGAAATAGATTCAGAGAAGTCCCGCAAGAAGGCATTGCAAATATTCTAACTTCAATTCATGAAAACTTTAAGAATTGGGTTTGTTTCTTCAGATTCTTAAGAGATTTGTGAGTTTGACTTCAGATTATTTTCTCATTCTTCTCACCTGCGGGCCGCTGGTTATGGCTGCTCCGTGCGCTGCATACTGGGGGCCTTGCCGCCTGCGACGCCCTACACACTGATACACCCTATGAAGTGAATAAACATTTTTTTATTGGCAAAAAATAATCAGGTACAGACTTTTTTGTCTATGGTACAGATAATTTTAAAGTCACCGGCTAAGTACTGTTAAATAATAAACTGTGTTACCTACAGTATGAAACACTTAATACAATCATTTTAAGTTATATAGTTATATTAGTTATTAATATATTTTATAATTATAGCGCACCCAATCAGACTGACAAATATATTCTATTCACACTGAGAGAAAAATATTGTTCGAATTAAAAACCTGATTTCTAAAAGACGGGATTATCAAACTCTATTAATTTTTACATGTTTTTTCTAGGCGATAGAAAATAATATAATTTCAAGAAAGTTTTAATAATTTCATAGTATAGGAAATACAAAACGGTTTTACTTAATCGTGAAATTAATATTCTTTACTCGGAATAACAGAGTTGCATAAATTCTATAAAACTTTCCTTGAGTTTATAAATGGTGATGTACTAGTTACAGTACGTAAAGATTACTAGATAATACAAATGGGATTTATTGAAATCGGTGGCTACAAATGAGTATTAATAATTATAAGTCAATTCTGATTTCTATACTTAGTAATCTTGTAATAACAAGTCCCTTTCTTATTCTTATGAGTTTTATTCTTATTTCCGTAAATAGTAAATAGCTTTATAGATATTAGTAAAGTGTACTAATAACAAGATTCCTAAACGCACTGGCCGTCCCTCCCCCCGCACGCGTACTCCGTATCCATCTTTGACTCGTCCATTTTGCTTGTAACCTCATCGGCGAAAGGAAGAAATTATGTCATTGTGCCCAAAAAAATAGTTTGGTGCATGTGGTGTGTAGTTGAATGGAACTATGACTAAGTCTAATTTTAACTACGTTGGACATATAACAAAGAAACCTGTAAAATTGGGCCAGCAACTTGTAAGTAACCATAATTGCAATTTACAGATGCACCCGTACCTGCCGGCCTAGCCAAGCTGACAATCGCTATCCCTTCGAAAACGAAACGCTTTGTGTCTCTCTATCACTCTTCCATATTAGTGCGATAGTGACAGTTGCGTTTCGATCGCTACGAAGCGTTAGTGACTGGCGTGTTGGCTACGCGGCCTGATCCTGATCCAAGCCATTCAAGCGCGATTGGAGCGTGCCACGCAAATTTAGATCACGTAAGAAGTGATCGTTCCTTACGGGATCTTAATATGTCTGGTATGTTTCGATAGCGTTTGAATCGCTTGGATCAGGCTCAGGTGCGGACGCATGTGTACATTGCAATTATGGTTACCTACTTGAAATTAAATCGCAGCTTACTGAATCCCATGAATTATTCTATAAATTTGTAATTTCTAGTAAAAATATTACTGAAAATAAGAGTGCTGCTTTATTGTTCCCAAGCAAACTATTGTGAATTTTAGTCACGGGATTAGTAAAACCAAGACACAAAACACTAGATAAAACTTTTCAGCTTTATAAATTCCATGACTTTTTTTTTATAATTCCTAATAAAGTTTACTTGTTTTTAGTAAACAGTATTGTGTTTCCAAAAAGGATTTCTTTTTTGGGTTTAGTAAATACTATTAGTAAAACTGGTTTATAACCGTTAGTATAATCTACTTGTCATGGGATTCACTAAAATTTTACTAATGATTAATATTTTTTACTTGATTCTACTAAGTTTTTCTCTCCGTGCAGGTAAATAAAAAGTGAGTTATTTACGTCAATAGAATACATTATTAGTGATAAATAACTGTCACTTTTTAACACCGCGGAATAGAAAGTGTCGGACACCGTTTTATCACGCTGTCACGTAGACAAGAACGACCATCATATCCGTACAGATATATCTAAGCCTAAAATTCAGTAAAGTATTCAAGAGAAAAAGTTAGCACATAATTATACCGTTTCTAACCCAGCATTTCCAATTTCGATTCAAGACATCAGCCGCGATTGAAACTTGTATAACTCATCAAAACTTCGGCATTTTTCGGAAAGGTTTAAATCGACCCCATTTATAAGCGTTCGCTAACAATAACTTTATCGGGAACTTCGAAAATCGGTTGAAAAATGCTGTTCTATAAGCGTAAGTGGGTAGTTAGGGTGAGATTTTCAGTCTGGAAACGCTTTTAACCCTTTTAAGTGAATAAAGGGATAAACTGTTATTTTAGTACTTGAGCCCTTAAAGGTAAGGACTGGAGCCGTAATGGCAGACTTTTAATGTGCTTTTAATGTACCCTAATGATGTTGATCTTATTTTCTGTTTGGAGATAAAATGAGTTGTTTTTATTGAGTATTCTCCGACCTCAACCATGAGGGATGCGAGTATAAACAAAAAAGTTATACATTCAAGGTTATTTTATAGTACTTTTTGGAACTGTAAATACTAGCATATAGATAGAGTTTGTGCTGTCTAAGTCTAGACCCAGAGCGGCGCAGGGGTGCGGGCGGTGCGACCTTTACCCGGGGGCAGTGTGGCAGATTTCGGAAAGACAATTTCGGCATTTGGCGCTATAAGG
Source organism: Cydia splendana (assembly GCF_910591565.1). NCBI lineage: Eukaryota > Metazoa > Arthropoda > Insecta > Lepidoptera > Tortricidae > Cydia > Cydia splendana. Next base: position 19,831,974 of record NC_085964.1, on the reverse strand, counting down.
TAAGTAGAATAATAATTAGTTTTCTCATGAGACATAACTATACTCAACAACAAAAAAATGGAGTAAATTGCGGATCTCTAAAAATTGTAAGTAAGCTTTCCATTTGCTCTGACGGGCTTATTTTCTCATTTTACATTCCCCATCTAAATATCGAAAACAAAATGGATCGGATGTCACAAATCCGACAAGAGTGTTCACGATCCGCTTAATCCAGCTTTGAAATTAAATCAATTTCAATTTGTTTGCTTTCACCAACAATTTTCCAATCCTATTAGAAATTTACCTACATACGTAAAATTCCATTTATGTTTTATATGCGGAAACATCCATGTTTGTTTAACGGAGCTAATATTAATCTTTTTAATATTTTGCACGAGGCATTATCCCGGGCTAGGATATCTTTTTCATGTTTATATAGGGCATGCTCCCGGGAATTCCCGGTTCTCATATTCCCGGGAATTGCCGGGAATTTTATAGTGTCAAAAGAACCGGTACTGAAGACCCGGTACCGGTACTTCCCGGTTCTCATCATATGACTATTTATTCCCATTTCAATAGTAGTGTTTTAGTACTTTAGCTCGCGACATTATATAACATTTAAATAATGGTGCTTTGAAACGGGGGGCCCAAATAACCCGACAAACTAACCTAGTAAAGTAGGCATTCGTGCAGGCAGGCCGTGCCGTGTGGCTCGGCCCAGGCGGCGGCAAAGGGTGCCAGTTAATTTCGTAAAATAGGTTGGAACGCCAATAAGTGTTTGTTAATAATAAAATAAGTCATTTATTAATTCTTATGCAATTATTTATATGAAAATAAGTCATTCATTAAAGATTTTACGCTAACACAAACAATTTCTTAAAAGTAATCAAAAGATACCTTGAGAACCGGGAAGAACCGGGAATCCGGAAATGAAATTCTTGGTACCGGGACCGGTACTGCATGCCCTATGTTTATACAGTCTAGGCAGTCTCTCCTCTCTCCTCGTCACATAGTTAGTTTTACTGAGCATTTTCCGCGAATCACAACAATTTTGCGTGAAAATCGAGGTAGCGCTACTCTAACCATCCCAGCTCCTCCACGAAATGTGGCATGGCTTTCAGGATGCTAACTGCCTGCTTTGGTTTACATGGAGACCCTAGTACCTATACCTATACTTGTTACTATATACCAAAGACATATGTAACTTCGTATAAGACGTATAAAGTCTAAGGAAAAAACGTGCCTCGGAATTCAAGTAAAAGTCATTCTCGAATAGATGGCGCACACACCTTTAGCCTATCCTCAGCTAGATGGCGTGACGACACCGTTTCATATTTAACAATTTTAACACATAGATATCAGTGAATGAACATGGATGAAAATGATATAAAAATAATAAAATCATTTATCCATATACAGGGTGGAAAGGCACGACGATCCTTCCCGGAAGTATTAGGTCGTTTAAGTGATACAGAGACTATTGGTAATGGTAAGAATCGTTAATTGAGTAAAAAATAAAAATTGCAAAAATACTACTTTTTAACTGTGGTGATAACCCTATAGCATGTGCACATGACGGCTAGATTAAGGATCTCCGTCGGGAAAGCTCGGGACTTTACACTTTTTTCCGATCGTTGACAGTATCGCAATGATGTATGAACGACGCATAAATGTCAAAAAATTAATTAAAAATTAAAAAACACGACTGCGAAAAAGCGAACTGAAAAGACAAAAATAATTTTTAGTTGTGTTAGTTACTCAACTTAATGAATGTAAAAAAAAATTAGAATATGAGTGTTTAGTGAAGGTTATAAACAACAAACGCAAAAGTTTTATGCTCATTTAGGATCTCGACTGTACCTGTGTATTTTATTTCAATTGCAGTCGGGGACCTTTTAAATGGGAAAATGTCAATACATCAAGGTCCCCGACTGCAATTGAAATAAAATACACAGGTACAGTCGAGATCCTAAATGAGCATAAAACTTTAGCGTTTGTTGTTTATAACCTTCACTAAACACTCATATTCTAATTTTTTTTTACATTCATTAAGTTGAGTAACTAACACAACTAAAAATTATTTTTGTCTTTTCAGTTCGCTTTTTCGCAGTCGTGTTTTTTAATTTTTAATTAATTTATTTTATTTTATACTTTTTAGAATTTTTACATTCATTAAGTTGAGTTACTAACACAACTAAAAAATATTTTTATCTTTTCAGTTCGCTTTTTCGCAGTCGTGTGTGTCTTTAATTAATTTTGGGGTCATCATTTCGTTACTAAGCATTTGAAGTCACTTTATATTACTTTTGCGAGGGCGTCCTCAGTACAGAAAGGCACGCAGAGCGCCGCATATATCGGGCTACGCCCGACTCCTTTGGAACGCGTACAGTGCGCCACGAACGTCGGGCTACGCTCGACGCTTTGAGTAAGAGGGCACTGAAGGCGTCTTGGTAAGCGTACAGCGTGTCACGTAGGTGGGCCTACGCCCGACACTGAATATGAGAGAGTCGAAGGCGCCTGGCTTTGGACCAAGTGCAGCGCGCCATGTACGTCGGCTACATCCGACTCTTTTACTATTAGGGCGCCGTAGGCGCCCGGCTTTAGAACGCGTACAACGCGCCTCGTACACGCCCGACGCTTTGAGTAAGAGGGCGCCGAAGGCGCCCGGCATTGGTAAGCGTACAGCGTGTCACGCACGTCGGGCTACGTCCGACACTTAGTATGAGCGAGTCGAAGGCGCCTGGCTTTGGACCGAGTGCAGCGCGCCATGTACGTCGGGCTACATCCGACTCTTTGAGTATGAGGCCGGCTTTGGTAATCATACAGCGTGTCACGCTACGCCCGATACTTTTAATATGAGAGAGTCGAAGGCGCCTGGCTATGGACCGCTTGCAGCGCGCCACGTACATCGGGCTACGCCAGAACCTTTAAGTGTGAGGGCGCCTCGGCGCCTGGCTTTGGTATGCGTACAGCGTGTCACGTACGTCGGACTATGCCCGACACTTTTAGTATGAGAAAGTAGAAGTCGCCTAGCTCTGGACCACGCGCAGCGCGCCACGTACGTCGGGCTACGCCCGACTCTTTTAGTATGAGGGCGCCGAACGCGCCCGGCTTTGTAATGCGTACAACGCGCCACGTATGTCGGGCTACGGCCGACGCTTTGAGTATGGGGTCGCCGAAGGCGCCCGGCTTTGGTAAGCGTATAGCGTGTCATGTACATCGGGCTACGCCTGACCCTTTTAGTGTGGGGGCGCCTTTGGCGCCTGGCTTTAGACCGAGTGCATATACTTGGACAAGTTGCAGGAAGCGCACATCTTCCTTACGCTCTGAGCCTTAGGCCCTACGTGGAGCTCACCCTTCGGCCTTAAAAAAATGTCTACACCATCATACATGTTAAAATTAAATCAAACCATATGGTTATAATGATACTTTCACGATTTGTTCTGCCAAATTCGGTGCAGAGTTAGCTTAGACGGACTCTGCATCGTATCGATTAATAAATAGAATTTATATTTTAAACTTTTCGATTCCATAAGCGCAATTACGAACATGTTTTAAAAACTATGAGTAGTATGTACCACCTAATATAATATAATTATATTTTTTTATGATCAGCGGACAAACCCTTTCCTTTTATTTTAATAAGTACCTATATCCCATTCAATAATAATATTTGGTTTTATGAGATTAGCTTCTCTTAACATATTTTGTCAATTCTTACTTTCTCAAAATGAGACTTAAACCCACATGTTGCATATATATTATCAATCGGCTTTCAAAGCCCTTCATTTTGATACCCTACTCGATAAGTTTGCACGATATTTTTTTCTAAAGGTTGCGTAATATGGCGTATTAAGTCCGTCATATTGTTTTTATAATGACGTCACATAGCCTATATTACCCGGGATGACGTAAAGATACTAATGATGTATCATACGTCTAAATCGGTTAAGGCATTCAGAAGTTAAGGTGGAATAAAGAAACTCACATACATACAAACATGAACGCTGAAAACAATACACTCTTTTTGTTTGGGCAGTCGTGTAATAAATCAAATGCATGCAAAAATATTATAAACAATTTTATTACTTTCTTAGATAATTACTTTTTTCCAATATTTAATACTATCTTCTTTTCACATACGGTGTTCAAATGTACCTCCGTGTATTACAACGCCGCCGCAGCCCGTACCCGAGTATGTCGATGCACATGCGATATAGTGTATGCTCTTCGTCATTTATCCTCCGCAGAAAGCACCAATTAGCCTTTGTCTCATTTCGTCCGCAGTTTCACATTCCGTTTGGTTTGGTACACCATATCTTTTACACAGCCCCACAAATTTAAATAGCCACGAGCATCTAACATTTTTATTTGAAGAATATGACATTCAATAAGTATAGTTCAATGAAAATTTAATTTCAAACATCAGACGTCTTGTCTATTTCCTACCACGCAAGAAGGTTTGTTAGTTTGGTATTGAAGAAGTATTTATTCTTGATTCATTCTTAGTATTTCATTTTTGCAAGTTCATTTGGTGCAACTAACACAACCTACTTGTTATTTTTAATTATTTTAGATAGTTTCCAATTATTCGAAAATAATTTTGTGAAACGTGTTAAGAAACTAAAACCTTTTTATCAGTCAAGGAAACCAGAGATATTTATAAGACGATTGCGTACTTTTGAGTGGTTGTCAATGTCACCATTTGAACTGTCGTTGTAAACAATGTTGTGGTTAGTATTATTAATATTAAGGAATAACATAACTATTTCATTCAAGTATTGAACAAGTGGAACCACTAAGAAAGCGAAAATCCTGCAATGATTCTTACCGTGCTGTAAGCAGACCTAAAAATGGTTAGATGGCAACAAACTAGCATAATTTCCTGTCGAATACTGATTGTTTACAAGTAAGTTCATTGACCCTGTCACCTGTTAGGGTTAGAACAAAGTAGTTTTTTGCGTGGATGTTTAAAAGGTCATAATTTAGAAACGGTTGCCCATATTAACATAGTTTCTATGGAGAAAATATAGAGCTTAGGCTAAACTATCTCCCATTTCCGGAAAGGATCGTCGTGCCTTTCCACCCTATATACATTTTTTGATAACTTTATGCGTTTTCATTTTGAGTTTTAGTCGTGTGTAGATAGATGACAGTAAATTTACAGTGACTACAAATTTTACAATGACAGGACCCCTCTATACTATCTATTCTTTTTGCTATATACCTACTTCTGCTTGCTTGCAATCCCGAAGAATGTGTTTTGTTGTTTACTCTACTTCTTGCTAGTAAAATTCTTTAAAGTTTAGGTTTTCAAATTATTTAAGGCAAATCAAATATTTGCGTTGGTTCACTGTGTTGCAGAAAGTTTTTTAACATATTTTTGTATTGTATAATGTTACTTGGCAGAAATATCGTTTGGCAGAATTACCATTTGCATAGTATAATTTAGTATGCAATCACTTCACAGAGTTTTATAATCCTGTAGGGCTAAGATGGTCGCCTTTTTATCATCTGTCACCATGCCGTCACGTTCTAACAAATATGAAAGTGCGAAAGTGACGCATGACATGACAGGTGATAAAAATGCGACCATGATATCCATACAGAATCATATTTTGGCATACCTACTGTTGATGTTCATATTAATCGTTGTGTCGTCATATTTTTAAAGTTGAGTTACCTGTTAAGGGCCCACTGATTAATAGTCTGCCGGACGGTATCGGCCTGTCAGTTAGAACAAAATTTTGACAGTACCGAACAACTGACAGGCCGATACCGTCCGGCGGACTGTTAATCAGTGGGCCCCTTTACTGTTTCCGTCAATTATTAGATTACAAAAGTATAAGCGTGTATTATATATTATATAGTAGCTCATATCAAGTTATTACTGCGAGTGAGTTTGTTAGAAACCTCGTGGGGATCAACCGAAACAACAAACTACAGTTTTTTCTTGTTTGTCCGTTTTTGTTCTCATTTATTGATGTCGAAAACAGGGATGTTGCGGATGCAGATTTTTTGACATCCGCGGATGCGGATGCAGATATTTAAAGCCTCATATCCGCGGATGCGGACGCGGGTGCGGATGTCAAGATTTGGTACTTAAAAAACGTCAAATATTACATTTTTAGCATTTTTTATTTAAAAAAAACGAAACGTTTAGTATTTGAGCAAGAATATAGGTGCGTTTTATTTAATAAACAGTAACTTGGCCGGCTTTTCGGGATCTAGACATTCTAGACGATTTCGTTATATATAATGACGAAATTACCTAGCACTTACGCCGCCGGCGCCGCCGTTAATACGTTCCTGTTACCGACTTGGTCGACATCCGCATCATGCGGATGCTCCGCATCGATTTTATGCGGATGCGGATGCAGATGCGGATGTTGAAAATAATGCGGATGTTCCGCGGATGCGAATATTCGCAACATCCCTGGTCGAAAACACTGTGTAGTTTTCTCAAAGGACTTCATTCATATTTGAACAAAACGAAATGAATACATACTTGCTTAGGGCCATCGGCCCCCCTAACCCCTCCCCCCACCTCAAGGACCTCCAAGGTCAAGGTTGTAGAGTCAGTTCTTCAAGGTGCCCGTAGCCCTAGTAATAGGGTGACGTGACGTACGCGTTTGAGTAAAGTCTCATTTCGTACTAGCGACCGGCCCCGGCTTCGCACGGGTTGACAAATTATACACTCAACAAATCTTAAATCTTTCTCAAGAATCACTTTATAGATAGGTGAAAAGCGCATGAAAATCGGTTCAGGAGTTTTTGAGTTTATCGCGAACACACAAACAGACAGACGCGGCGGGGGACTTTGTTTTATAAGGTGTAGGATGGGATTTTGAGTTTCCAAAACGTCCAGCTTGGCGCGTCGTTCAAAATCCAATACAAAATGAGACACGCAAACACGTACGTCACGTTACGCTAAATAACGAAATTTACACAAGTACGGCTACCACCAGTTTTGACATTGACATATTAGCTTACGTCTACGTAAATTACTTTCTATACATCTCGCATCCAGCGAGATGTCAAAACTGGTGGTAGTGGTATAGGGGTACCTACAGGTCAAATATAATTTAACAATAGGGAATATTACGCAAAACTCTGCATAGGGGGCGCCACTACCACTATCCATCACAATCTGGGGGTCTACTGCGAAACAATAAAATCGAAATTTTGTTATCTAACCTCTCTATCACTCTTGATATGCGAGCGATAAAGAGGCAGATAACTAAATTTAGATTTTCGCGTTTCCCGGTAGGCCCTTGTTAACAATTCGCCTTGATGCATCAATGACATATTTTATTGTCTGTGAAAACTTGTCAAAAAACAGTTTAAGGCATAGTATGTATAAGTTACTCTATGGTTCACTAGCTAGCTTAGTGCTGCACTCTGGCGGCAGAACATTGCAGTAATACCCCCTATTCGTTTAAGATTGTATCAAAATTAGATCAAAAACTTACGGTGCCTTACCAGCGCCAGCGGGCGCAGCAATGGTTCCATTTTTATCGCCTGTCACTATGCCCGTCACTTTTGCACTTACCTGTTAGAACGTGACAGGCATAGTGATAAGCGATAAATGCGACCGTGCTACCGCCGCAGTTGAATTTGAATCAGGTTCCCGGCCGTCTGTCATATCAATGTCATATTAGTTCGTTATAATTTGCTTCTTAAATAGTTTGACAGTTCTTTAAGAAATGACAGCTGCGGCTTTCATATCTAAGGAGGATCAATTATTTGCCCTAAGGCTGAAAGATTATAATGACGTTCAGTTAAAAATTAAAATATTTTTTTGTAGTCCGTAGGTCTTTGTAGAATTGACAAAAAATATATAACCTAGGACATTACTACACATTAGATATGAGCGCCGATAGGCAGTTAGCCGGCGGCGGCGCGCCGGTCAATATTGGTCGGCGGCGGCGGCGAATCGGCGGCGTGGCCTTGAAACACCTTTGATTAATGAAAAAAGAATTTAACCCAAAATTTTACCGAAAAAACCTGTTTTTGCTGTAAGAAAGTTATAAAATAAGTGAATTTTTCGATTTCAAGCAAAATTTATTGAATAAAGGTACGAAAAATGTTTTATATAGTATAAACGGTATCGCGCGGCATCAGAGGCGGTCTGAATCTTGGCGAGGCCCTAGCCGGAAGATATTTCCGAGGCCCTTATCTTTAGTGCTAAGTAAAAAGTAGCGGATTGACTGTATCAGGGAAACGTCTGGTCGACATTTCAAAGAGCCGAAGTGAGGAAAATCAAGCTCCGTCATTAATCAATATCGACCCAACAAACCGATTTATGTCAAAAAGTGAGGCCCAAGGCCGAGCTCCACCTAACACCGAAGACCTGATTCTGACGCCTTCCCATGCGAGGCCAGAGGCTGAGCTGCAGGTAAGCAAGCATACAGCTTAGAATCGAACGCCAAGTGTGAACTTGGCTGACGGCCGAATGCCCGGAGCGCCGATTACAGCGAGCTTCTGTGCGAGGCCGAAGGCCAAGCTGCAAGAGAGCAGAGCTTGGAATTGAACTATTGGTCCAGTGTAAGCAAGTCCGAAGGCCGATAAAGACCGAGGCCATAGTGTTAAAGACCTGGAGCTTTCCTGCAGGTGCATTCGTGCGAGGCCAAAGGCCGTGCTGCAGTGGAGCTAAGATCGGAGAAGAACCAATGATCAAGCATTTTAAAAGCGAGCCCGAAAGTTAGGCTCCAAACAGGGCCGAAAACTTGGAGGTTCAGTCTTACTTCTGTGCGAGCGATGCGAGGCAATAGATTGGGTTACGAGAGAGCAAAGTTTGAAATTAGAACAAGGGCCAAGCTTAAATGAGACCCGATTCTGTTTCTGACGCCCTTCCGTACGTAGCCAACGCCCGGACCTTTGGGCGTGAAAACGCTTAATATATGAAATTAACCCCTTTTTACACCTTTTAAAGACATTCAAACCATGCTTGCAATGATTGAATTCGCGGTGAATTACGGATGAGCTAGCCAGCTGGCAAAATTAGTCATTCCATTGCTCTAACACTAGTAGCGTGGTTACGAAACAGAAAAGTTTGATTTACCATCAATATTTTTGAATTATATGGACCTAAAATACGTTTTGAATGTCTATAAGCTATTCAGACTGGCGCCGTTAAAGATCTAAACTAGATAAAATATATATTATCTGATTCTGAAAGTAGTAGTATCTATCAAGGTCACGCCGATGCCACGCCGATAGCGCAGCGTCGGCGGCGGCGGCGCGACAATTTTGTCGGCGGCGGCGGCGCGCCGGCGCGGCGCTCATATCTACTACACATACACAAATTGACTGTCCCACTCCCACAGTAGGCTCAATAAAGCTTGTGTTGTGGGTACCTACTTAGACAATGATAATATAGTAGTATATAAATATGTATAAACCCCCTGACACTGCGGGGTTGCCTAATACTTACCCAATCAACCATAACCATACCATAACCATTGTTATGTAGTTTTTAGTTTTAAAATATATTGTTTGGTATGTGTATGCTAGTTTTAAGGTATTTATCTATGGGCCACTAGTTGCCTGAAATAAAGTTTGTCATTTCATTTTATTCATAAATACTTAAATATATAGAAAATACCATTGAACAAGAATAAATATCCGTGCTCATCACACGAATAAATGCCCTTACTTAGGATTTGAACCCAGGACCATCGGCAGGGTCACTACCCACTAGGCCAGACCGGTCCTCAACATTAAACTTACAATTAAAATAAGCGTTTAAAGTTTGAACTTGAAACAGTCTAAATCTTTAATAATTGATTTTAAGCTCAGTATAATGGATTAATCTTTGCTCAGAGAAGTTTGTAATTAAGTTAGGAAAGTGCTGAATACGCGTCGCGGCGTCACCGCATTCCTCTTAAGAAAACTTTCATAGACGTTAGGGGTCATCCATTAATTACGTCACACGAATTTCTAGGTTTTTTGACCCCTCTCCCCCCTTGTCACATTTGGTCACATTTGGCAAACCCCTCCCCCCTAGTGTGACGTCACATTTTTTCTACGAAATCGCCAAATCGAATTAAGTAAGTACCTAAGTATTATTAATATTTTATCAAAATATTTTTGACGATATAAATATTAGTAATTTTATAACCCAAAACTGCTTAGCCAACGCCCGGACCTTTGGGCGTGAAAACGCTTAATATATGAAATTAACCCCTTTTTACACCTTTTAAAGACATTCAAACCATGCTTGCAATGATTGAATTCGCGGTGAATTACGGATGAGCTAGCCAGCTGGCAAAATTAGTCATTCCATTGCTCTAACACTAGTAGCGTGGTTACGAAACAGAAAAGTTTGATTTACCATCAATATTTTTGAATTATATGGACCTAAAATACGTTTTGAATGTCTATAAGCTATTCAGACTGGCGCCGTTAAAGATCTAAACTAGATAAAATATATATTATCTGATTCTGAAAGTAGTAGTATCTATCAAGGTCACGCCGATGCCACGCCGATAGCGCAGCGTCGGCGGCGGCGGCGCGACAATTTTGTCGGCGGCGGCGGCGCGCCGGCGCGGCGCTCATATCTACTACACATACACAAATTGACTGTCCCACTCCCACAGTAGGCTCAATAAAGCTTGTGTTGTGGGTACCTACTTAGACAATGATAATATAGTAGTATATAAATATGTATAAACCCCCTGACACTGCGGGGTTGCCTAATACTTACCCAATCAACCATAACCATACCATAACCATTGTTATGTAGTTTTTAGTTTTAAAATATATTGTTTGGTATGTGTATGCTAGTTTTAAGGTATTTATCTATGGGCCACTAGTTGCCTGAAATAAAGTTTGTCATTTCATTTTATTCATAAATACTTAAATATATAGAAAATACCATTGAACAAGAATAAATATCCGTGCTCATCACACGAATAAATGCCCTTACTTAGGATTTGAACCCAGGACCATCGGCAGGGTCACTACCCACTAGGCCAGACCGGTCCTCAACATTAAACTTACAATTAAAATAAGCGTTTAAAGTTTGAACTTGAAACAGTCTAAATCTTTAATAATTGATTTTAAGCTCAGTATAATGGATTAATCTTTGCTCAGAGAAGTTTGTAATTAAGTTAGGAAAGTGCTGAATACGCGTCGCGGCGTCACCGCATTCCTCTTAAGAAAACTTTCATAGACGTTAGGGGTCATCCATTAATTACGTCACACGAATTTCTAGGTTTTTTGACCCCTCCCCCCCCTTGTCACATTTGGTCACATTTGGCAAACCCCTCCCCCCTAGTGTGACGTCACATTTTTTCTACGAAATCGCCAAATCGAATTAAGTAAGTACCTAAGTATTATTAATATTTTATCAAAATATTTTTGACGATATAAATATTAGTAATTTTATAACCCAAAACTGCTTAGGAAAGAAAATTAAAAGAATTATAACGATTATCGTTTTAAAAACTTGTTATTTAAATGTACAGCGAATAAAATAATTAAAAAAAAAATTCGGTTACTGATGAAGTTAAAGTGACGTCACAAAGTTCGTGTCTCGCCCCTCCCCCGTGTCACAATATGTCACATTTTCTTGACCCCCTCCCTCCCCCTAAACGTGTGACGTAATTAATGGATGACCCCTTATGAACAGAATTACAGGACATACGGGGCGACATGCTGTTGCCAAAAATAATTGACGTCCATGAAAACCATGATTTTGATATCAAAATCGTTGCAGACTTATCTTGGTCTAACTGTACGATAATAAAAAAATAAATGTAAAAATATCGACACGTTTTTTTTCAATTTTCATGGTGTGTGGCATGTGTTTAAGACCATGTTATGAGTAACTTTTTTTCGAAAATTAAAAAAATTCTAATTTCAAAAGGTCTCATTGTCGCCTGTATAATTTCTTAAAAAATGTTGTCAATACCATTGCGATGTACGCGGAGTTCTTTTTGCAGGGGTCGGCAATTTTAAATGATAATTTAGTTTACTTAGATATAAACATAAACAAATGTCATATAAAAATAATATAATAGTTTATATATAGTACAACTACAAATCAAAATTAAAAAAAAATACTACTATAGTAGTACTAGTTGTATCATTTTAATTTATTTATTATACTGGTTGTAATTTTTTAGGTGATGCAAGATATATGTTCCGTACATATTCGTACTCATTTCTATAATCGACTTTTACTATAGCAGCAACTCTGAAATCACAAAAAATCCCGGTCTCGATACGAGTGTGTCGAATTAAGCGTAAGTTTTTGCGATTTTAGGGTCGCTCTCATAAAAAAAAGTTACTCTCAGTAATGAGTGCAGACGCGTATTTGTTTACATTTATATTTTATAATAACTTAAATATTTCAACCCGTTTAGTAAGTTGTCAAAAATATATTATTTTTCTTTATTATTTACCGCGTTTTTATTGAATTCCGTTAACTTCGGGGTATGGTTAAGTACGTTTAAGAGAACTAAATGGCATATTTAATTTTCAAAAAAAACATTTTTATTGCGTTTTATAAAAAAAAAATAGTTTAAAAAGTAATTAAATGTAGCATATAGCGTTGTTGTAACACGGGCATTACATTTAACTCAACCAAACAATTGAAATCTGTGACATATCAATGTCATTTCGAACATCGATCGACCGAGATTGTACTTAAGTTTAGTAGCAAATGTATGAACTCATTTTAAACACTAATCAATATGTAAACCGGCCCTAAGGCAAGTGTACATGCTTGTAGAGGCCTTATAGGAAAAAAATAAATTATTGATTATCTCCGAAATGGAGTTAATTAGAATATCGATCTTTGAGAAAGTTACTTGATTTAAGCTCAAGAATGCACCCTTGATATTAACGGAAATCAAAAAAAACACGGTGTATATTGGAGACAGTTGTTGTTTTGATCTGTGTGTTCATCGTCATCTAGGGTTAAGCGTTGGAGGTCAATTCAAACTTTAAGAATATTGTTTTAATTTGATTATATCGTCAGGTGACAAGCAAAACTCACTAATTACTACCACAAGTTAATAGCCATAGTGAACCATATTTATACCTCAATTAGGGAATGCAAATCGGTTATTTTCGGTTATTTTTTGTATGGAAATAACCGATTTGCATTCCCTAACCTCAATAAGGTTGATTTTTGTTTAATATTTTTTTTTGTAATTAGCGAGTTTTGCTTGTTATCTGACGATATATGTCATTGATATCGGCGATATTTGTGTTGTTGATATCGGTGTATCTTGCCGACACATTCAGCTCGGTCGGGTGAGATACATATATATTATTACGTATTATTTTATCAAAATTATGTGATTTATAAATTTCGAATATGCCTCCTGTTTAAATAATACCTCATTGTGTCGGAGCCGACGCCCCCGCTGTTGGTTATTAATCGACCCGATGTTCAGGGCGAAATAAAATGTTTTGTTTAATTGGAAACTGTCGGGTTGACGAGAACGATTATGACGAAATAATGATCATTAAATGTTTAATGATCGTTGTTTGTTGTTCTAAATACACAATTAAAATTTACCTAGGTTCCTCAAGTCATTACGATTGACACTTAATATTGTAAGTTAAATATTAATGCAAACCACTATAAGACTACCTGTTCACTGAGGCGGAGCGGAGATGCGGGGAATAAACCAATATCACTGGTTGTAATCTCCCATATATATCCCTTTAGCTCTTAAACCTATCTATCCAATAGTTTTTTTTACAAAAACAAAACCTTAGTTTTATTTGTTTTAAAGTTTAGTATCCAATAATCTTTTTTTTAAACAGTGGGACGTATCCTTAAATTTATTTTATAGAATTACTTACTTTAAAAATATATATTTACACCTAAACTGGCTAATGATATTTTACTTTCGAACGAATTTTCGTGAGTACCTAATTTATTTAGGCACATTTTAGGCCATTTATACTAGAGCTCCCGATACACGTGTTACACGCTGACACGGGTACCCGTGTTCTTAAGCCCGCCGGGCTTAAGAACCCGAACTACACGAACCCGCCCGGATTCGGAAACGTTTACACGGGTACCCGTGTACACGGGTACACGGATACACGAAATAACGGATCTTATTTACCCGCCGGTTCGACCCTTCACTCTCGTGTAGCGGAGATTCGTGCTATGAAGACATACGATTGAATATGAGGAAGGTTAGGAAGATTCGATTACCTACTTTGCAGTTTTACTGGATTGATTTGTAATGTCAATAATAGGTAGGTAAGTACAATTTGTTTCAATAATCATAAGATTAAAATTAACAATATCTCAGTAACCGTTGACTTCATTGTTGGTATTTCAGTTTCTTCATTGATGTGGTTTTTTGATAATTAAAGTAAACCTAAATACCACCACCACCATGTTACCATTTGTTGGGACGTCAGTCTTTCCGTGACCACAGCTGGTGCAACTCAGCTGAAACGTCGGAATTAAAGGTAAAAACAATGAAATTATATCGCGGTAGACCCGTTTGTGTAATTAAATATGTGTACAAAACGCGAGAGTTTAAAGTGTTATATAAACCTAAATGATTATTTAATACAAAAGTAGATAGTTATGCTTACTGAAACCAGAGTTGGGCATTATTCGAATCATTTTTAATCTAAATAATTATGGTGAGATTAATATTCGCGAATAAATTATTCGCGAATAAACCATTCGTTTAGAATTTCGAATAAGAAATGAATTATTCGAATAAATTACACGAAGGATTTTTGTAATACACACTCAGATGGCAAATTTGAATAGGTATGCAACTGCAGCGTATTTTAGAGCCAAGGAAAATTTTGGGAAAGGCCCCAACTGACCGTCGCCATCCATGGTGGGGACAAATGGGAATTGTTTATATGCAGCGCCTATTCCCATTTGTTCCCGGCCGGGACAAGTGAGAATACATCCGATATTTGTGTAAAATATTATTATGTAGGGTCTACCCATATGTTCCCCGCGGAGATAAATGGGAATTCACCCATTATTGGTAATTATTAGTAATATGGGAATACACCAATAATGGGTGCATTATTGGTGTATTCCCATTTGTCTCCAATTCACGTGACCTACGCCATGCACGAGGCGGGGACAAATAGGAATGTTTATATGAATTTTGGTGTTCCCATTTGTCCCCGATATTGGCGTTGCCGTTTGTCCCCACCTCAAAAGATTTCTATGCAGCGTCTTTCCCCATAAGTTTCTCGCGGGAACAAATGGGAATACACTCTTTATTGGTGTATTCCTATTTGTTCCTGCCCTACGTGACCGCCGCCATACGTGAGGCGGAGACAAATGGGTACGATTTATATGCAGCACCTATTCCATCAGTGCCCGACGTAGACAAATGGGAATACATCCGAAAATTGTGTTCCCAATTATCGCCACCCCAATAAGGTGGGGAAAAATGGAAAATATTTTTATGCAGGGTCTTCACATATGTTCCCCGCGGAGACAAATGGGAATTCGACCATTATTGGTAATGATGGGTGCATTATTTGTGTATTCCCATTTGTCCCCGATTCACGTGACCTACACCATACATGAGGCGGGGACAAATGGGCATGTTGTATATGAGTTTTGGTGTTCCCATTTGTCACCGATATTGGTGTTCCCATTTGTCCCCGAGGCGGAGACAAATGGGTACGATTTATATGCAGCACCTATTCCATCAGTTCCCGACGTAGACAAATAAAAATAAATTGTTTATTATTATTTAAGTTGACAATTGTACCTTAACAGCTAAAGCCACAGCGGCACAAATTGGGAGACAGTAATACTTATACCTAGGGTACACAAGTATTTACATAACAATATTATAAAATACTACTTACAGGCATCTCTCGCTCTATCACTCTCTTACACTCAATCATCAGTCGTCCAATTGCACTTACAAACAAATCACACTCTGGGTGTGCCTCGAGCACGGAGTTGAGCAGAGCGTGCGCGCGCGCGACCGGCGCCTGCGCGTGCGCCCGCGTGCGCGCGGTGCCCTCCGCCAGCAGCGAGTGGCGCCGCGCGCGAGTGTACTGGTTAGGCACAAATAATCGCATGAAGGCCTCGACAAGGGCTACGCTATCTATTCTGTTTCTAATAACACCGATCGTGAATTTCGCCAAAGAGAGCATCCTCCGTAACTGGAGCGAGTCGTAATACCCTAGGTGTCCCTGCAGAAACAGAGTAGGGTACATATACGGATAATAGGTGTGTGTTTTTTTGTATAATGCCCTAAGATACGACTTTTGGACTTGCTCCAGCATAATTGTATATTTGCTTTCATGCGGACTCCACACCACTGCATTCGTTTCGAGAATGCTGCGCACGAGTGCCGCATACAACACGCGCATGGCTTCCACAGTCAGGGGCGCTGAATTGCGCAGAACGAAACCCAGTCTGCTGTACGCAGTCTTAGCCACGGCCTGGACATGTTCGCGAAACGTTATATTTGAGTCAAAGAGAACTCCTAAATCCCGTACCTGTTCCGAGCGCGATATGCCGGCGCCGCCAATATTGTAACTAAATATTTGAGGTGTATGGGACCGGGTGAAAGACATCATTTCGTATTTACTTGCATTGAAATAGAGTTCATTTTCAACACTCCAACGATAAACTGCCTCTATGTCCCGTTGCAGCTCCTCGCAATCCCTTTGGCTTTGGATCGGTTTAATCAATTTCACATCATCAGCGAACATTAGCACTGTGCAGTGATGCACTTCGACAGGCAGATCGTTTATCAGCAGCACAAAAAGAAATGGTCCCAAGTTGGACCCCTGACTGATACCAGAGCGCGTGGGGTAGCTTTCTGAAACGTAAGGACCATACTTCACGTACTGTTTTCGATCGGATAGATAATTCGCAAAAAGATTTATAAGTCTGGGTGTGAACCCCATAGCACCTAGTTTTAAAAGAAGGACGTCATTATCTACCCGATCGAAAGCTTTTTGAAAATCCAGATAGACGACGTCCACCTGAGCTTTCTTATCCAACTCGTGTGATAAAATATGGGTCAACGTGAGCAGGTTTGTGGCCACCGATCTTCTGGGGAGAAATGCATGCTGTGTACTGGTTATGTGAGGCTGACATTGAGGGAGCAGTTTGCAATGTGTCGCCGATTCAAAAACTTTTGCCAGGGCGTTCAGAATTGCAACGGGACGATAGTTCTCGACTTTAAGTTTAGATCCCTTCTTCGGAATCGGCGTTACCCTCGATCTCTTCCAGTCAGTTGGGTATACCCCAGAATGAAGAATGAGGTTGAAAATGAACTCTATCGGACCCACAAGACTATCAATACAACCCTTGAGCACAAAAGCCGGTATCGCATCCATCAAACAACAAATGGGAATACATCCGAAAATTGTGTTCCCAATTATCCCCACCCCAATAAGGTGGGGAAAAATGGAAAATATTTTTATGCAGGGTCTTCACATATGTTCCCCGCGGAGACAAATGGGAATTCACCCATTATTGGTAATGATGGGTGCATTATTGGTGTATTCCCATTTGTCCCCGATTCACGTGACCTACGCCATACATGAGGCGGGGACAAATGGGAATGTTTTATATGAGTTTTGGTGTTCCCATTTGTCCCCGATATTGGTGTTTCCATTTGGTGCCGATACAAAAGATATCTATGCAGCGTCTTTTCCCAAATGTCTCTCGCGGCGTGGACAAATTGGAATTCTTCCGAAAATGGTGTGTTCCCATTTGTCCCCACACCAATAAGGAGGGTACAGATGGGAAATATTTATATGCAAATCCTATCACTTCTGTACCCGGCGGGGACAAATGGGAATACATCCGAAAATGGTGTGTTCCCTTTTGTCCTTACAAAAATAAGGTGGGCACAAATGGGAAATATTTATATGCTGCTTCTTTTCCTATATGTTCCCCGCGGGGACAAATGGGCATACACCCATTATTGGTTATAATGGGTGCATTATTGATGTAATCCCATTTGTCCCCTATCCACGTGACCTACGCCATATATGAGGGACAAATGGAAATGTTTTATATGCAGCGCCTATTCCCATCTGTTCCCGGCGGGGAACAATAAGAATACACCCGTTAATGGTGTGTTCCTATTTGTCCCTGCTTCAATGAAGTGGGGACAAATGGGAAAGATTGTTTGTCTTTTCCCACATGTTCCCGAAGGGGACAAACGGGAATACCCCCATTATTGGTGTATTTCCAGTTGTTCTCGCCCCACGTGACCGCCAATACATGAGGCGTATTCCCAGTTTCCACACCTCAAATCAACCAACCAGATAAACCGATAGAAAACATTTTCTTTTTACTATTGGGATATAAAACAGCTAAATAGTTATTTTGTAAGCTAACTATTCGACAATATTATTCGCAAATAATTTATTCGTGGGCTATTTTATTCGCCGAATAAATTATTCGCGAATGAATTGAACACGAATGATCATTCGAAAAATTTATTCGTCATTCGCGAATGATTTGGTAATTCTCATTCGTAATTCATCATTCAAATGAATTTTGCCCATCTCTGACTGAAACTACCACGAACGGAATATGTTATATTTTCCTTTAACAAAATCGCATTTTGCTCACTGTTAGCAAAGTACCCCTGTTCGAGCTGCTGAGGTGAAAAATAAATTAAATTGGTACAACACATATCAATAACATTGAACATCCATATATACATTACTACAATCTCCGCTACACGCCAAGGACGGGTTAGGCCCGCGTGTATTTAAGGTCCGTTTCGCCGTGTACACGGGTACACGGGTACCCGGATACACGGATCTTAATTACACGTGTGCACGACTACACGTGTAGAACGGGTCAGAAAACCGTGTACGTGTAGTTCGGAAACGGGTACCGAACACGTGTACACGAAACCCGGACACGACCGCGAGCCCTAATTTATACACGTACCTAACAGCATTAAACCTTACCTGCTCAGAATATCAAACGACGCATCATTAACTTAAGTACTAATGTACTTAGGTACTTAACGTATCATAAAATAAAATTCTCCAAACGCGCGTTAAAAAAGAAAATAAAGTTGATTACCCCTGCAAATAAAAGGAAAATTTGAAGAGCGAACAGTAGGTGTACATCTCAATCCTAATGTCAGGTGTTGACAACATTTTTTTTGCTGTCCCTTAACCGCATAGAATATGCAAATGAGTTATTATATCTGGAATGGCAGATGTATAAAACATTTTACAACGACTGTCGCCAGTCTGGATGGATCGTAAACCTTTACCTAGGTACATACTTTGTTGCGAATTCATAATATAAAATCAGGCGCAGAAGGTGTATGATATCAATTTTATAGTGTATTTAATATAGGAATTATTTCGTTGGCATCCATGTCAAGTTATCAGTACAGTTTAGATAGGAAGGTTTAACCAGCGTCAGTTTTGTTCTTTCTAGTGAGTTTAACCAAAATAGAGATTTTGTGTCACAATTGTAACATTATTTTTTTATCACATAAAGTAAAAGTTTGACTTACCTACCTAACCTTACCTACCTACCTAAACCATTCCTTTTTAGGGTTCCGTACCTCAAAAGGAAAAAACGGAACCCTTATAGGATCACTCGTGCGTCTGTCTGTCTGTCCGTCTGTCACAGACTATTTTATCGGAAACTACTGAACCAATTAAGTTGAAATTTGGTACACATATGTAAATTAGTGACCCAAAGATGGACATGTTTTTTTTATAATTTTAAAATACATAGGTTCGAAGTTATTTACGAAAATACCCAACAAATTACCATTCCCCCCCTCTATCTCCGAAACTACTGGGTCTAAAATTTTGAAAAAAATACACAAAATAGTTCTTTCTTTACCTATAGATGACAGGAAAACCTATCAGAAATGTGCAGTCAAGCGTGAGTCGGACTTATGTACGGAACCCTAGAAACGCGAGTCCGACTCGCACTTGACCGGTTTTTTGTTTTTAGAATTATAAAAAAAAAAATACTAATAGTCAAAATGCTCATGTCTTAGTAATTAAGCTACTGGATAATTTTGTTTTGTGGTTAAGCTGATATTGAGCATAAAAACAGTTTATGGTTCAAATGTGAAGCGATATAGAGATTTGATGTAGTCGTTAGAATCATGACAAGAGCGGGTCAAATGGTCTCAGTAAACTGTAGTCTGTACTGAGTCATACATATACATACAATAGGGTAAGTATTTGACTACTAGTCAAATCAGTTTATATTTTTGAACTGTCAAAACTTTTTTGCTAGTAGGTATGGAATTTATATGAAACACTAGCATGTGACGTCACAATCAAATTACCTACTCTTTATAGTTTTATACGCTTATAAAAATAGAAATAGTGTCTAAAAATAACTGCTGTCCACGTTTTTCTATTAATATTCTGATGCTTTATTTCATGCACCCTGCATTGCAAAATAATTTATTTTAAATACAGTCAAATACCCTATTACGGACAGATTGTGCATGTTTTAAATTTTGGCGCCTTTTTCTACTGACAAACTTGTTTGACTGACTATAACGTATGAAACAGCAAACCTGCATGCAGCCACCGCGCACACTGGCCGGTGATAAGAAAAAAAACCGGGTCAGTGCAAGTCGGACTCGCGCACGAAGGGTTCCGTACCATAATGCAAAAAACGGCAAAAAAATAACGGTCACCCATCAAAGTACTGACCCCGCCCGACGTTGCTTAACTTCGGTCAAAAATCATGTTTGTTGTATGGGAGCCCCACTTAAATCTTTATTTTATTCTGTTTTTAGTACTTGTTGTTATAGCGGCAACAGAAATACATCATCTGTGAAAATTTCAACTGTCTAGCTATCACGGTTCGTGAGATACAGTCTGGTGACAGACGGACCTTAGTAATAGGGTCCCGTTTTACCCTTTGGGTACGGAACCCTAAAAAAACCGGCCAACCACTATTCGGGGCATCTCCACTTTTTAATATCAGAAGTTACGTACTTTATGTCTATGCCACCACCCATGTTAGCCTTGCAAACAAAACAAGTATTCCAGGTCTATTTGTTCACCACACAACAGAACAGAACAATGTCATTATAAACGCTCGGGCTTGGGCGAGTTCACCGCTCGACTTAACCAATATAAGGCCAGTTGGTTGTCGTGGGGACCATGCATTGCCCGTAAACTCATTCAAAAATTTAACTTAAATGTTACCTAATATTGTTTCCTTTTTTATTGTAGGACGTACCACATTACAATCTATAAATTGTATATACAGATGTCGTGGGATCCCACGTTGACCAGAGTTGATCATCCTTTTCATTGTGATTGATATCTGTATATTATAGGTACAATTTATAGATTGTTATTATAAACGTAATAATTTAATTGAAGTTTGACGTTTGTGTTAACACTTCCACACTCTGTGTTATCAAAAACGGTGCAGAGAGTTAGCTTAGCTTGACTCTAGCTGTTTCGCCAAAGCCCTCTACTCGCTCATACTTCCACAGGGTACAGATGTAGTGCATACCTAATTGTTTTCCATCGTATTTTCTCGGAAACGTTCGTATTTGTCATGCCGCTTCAGTCAATCACAGTACATTTTGTACCGAGCCCGACTGAAATAACAAACCACGTTCGTACGTTTTCGTGAAAATACGATGGAAAATAATTATGCACTATGTATGTAATCTGTACGGAATACTCGGCCAGGCAGCTGACATGGCTTCGGGCGGTTAAAAGTATGCCCACGAAGTTGCATTGTCCATGTGGATTTCAACTTACATTGTGCTATTGCGGCTTTGTGGAAAATTCTAGTTCTGTGCAACTGATGGGTTGGGTCAGACGGTAAATTGTGGTGCTCGAGTTGCATGCAGATATTTCGGTTAAAATAATCTTTAGGCGAGTCTTTCTATTTACTCTTTTTTTTGTGGCCAGGAAATAAAACTAATTTCGAATAATATAAATAAATAAATAAATAAATAATAATAATAATAATGTAATTTATAGTTTATAATTTGTAATGCTTACTAACGAATGGTGAATTACACCTACTTCTACTTTAAAGTTTAACCTATTGTTAATATGTTGAGTAATATTGCGTAACTTTGAACTATAGTGTCTATAGTACATAAAGTGCTCTGGCAGAGCGTAATATCTTGTCAATAGAAAAAAGACGCAAATTTAAAAATTTGTAGGCGTGAAGCGTCGACTTCCCATAGAAAATTTAAATTTCGCGCCTTGTTTTACTGACAAGTTGACAAGTGGTATTGGTGTGTTTCAGTATATATTATACTCAAGAAACGTTCGCCAGTCACATGAAAAGCGCATTAAAATAAAAATAACCCATTCCTTTCATATATTCTCGCACAAACCAGTCTCGTCTCGTTCCGCCTAGGGATTTCTAGTGTCACCTCTCCCTTGCAGTCTCTGTATGGCACACAGACTACTTACCAACAGAGTCCGCGTTAGTAAAAAACGGACAAACCTGCAGGCGTCTGCGGGCGCAACATGGTTCCATTTTTATCGCCTGTCGCTATGACCGTCACTTTCGCACTTACATACTTGTTAGAACGGGACAGGCATGGTGACAAGCGATAAAAATGCGACCGTGCTGGCTGGATGGCGTGATCCACGTGATAAAATTAGCGTCACTTTTTAACACCGCGCGATTGTAAGAGACAGGTACTGTCATAGACATACTGTCAAGTAGACAAGAACGACTATCATTACCGTGATGTACGTGAAATTCTATCATTATTATGCGAGTTGCTCAATTAAAAGCGAAAGATTGGTATGTAATAATTTTCCTGGCTGTTATCACGAATTCTAGGCACCATGCAAAATCTCATACCTATAGTCTGTATCTTTAGGTATTTCAATAAAAGTAAATAAAATCTACCCTCAAATGGCTCCTTAAGCCAGTTGAGGGTAGATGAAAACATTACATGATCAAATAATGTAGGTTAAAGCCAGGTCGTTCATTGACAGATCCATAGGCGGTTTTGTATTTGGTTGCTGGTTGGGTACCCGAAAATGTACAAATTGATTGTTTAATTTTTTTTTTATACCTAAAGATACAAAGTATAGAGAACAAACTCACTGTTCATTTGCAATCTACACCACTGTGTACTACACCAAGAGCTACATTATTATCGCTACTTATAATTTTCACAAGTGGGTACAATCTCGTAATCGGGATCATAACTGGGCGCCTAGCCAAGACGACCAACGTTTGTGCCGTAGCGAAAGAAACGCCTCTCTCTCTATCGCATTAATAAGGAAGTGATAGAGAGACATTATCGTTTCGCTCGCTACGGCGCAAACGATTGTCATCTTGGCTAGCCCTGGAATGAGCTATAGCGCCCTCATACGAAATTAATACGGGAACGCTAGCGTGTGGTGATCATGTGCAGTCCATCTAGTAGTGATCTGTGATATGATATGAGGAAAGAGGAGGGTTAGCGGTAATAACCGCTTGGCACTTGACTAGGAATAGGGGGAATACTGCAGCATCCAGGAATAAAGTTACACAACATTATTACTAAAAGCACTTTTGTGAATCCTAAAAGCTCAAAGAACATTACAAAAGTATTCGTTTTGTATTTTTCTGTTCCCTTTGGGTCGTTTTAAAATATGTAAGTAGGTACCGATTAAAATTGGTACCGTAAAATGGGGTGAGTAGGTGCAAAACTGACATTCAAACCTCCATAACATTTTATTTTTACCCGACTACGGCAACGCAAAAGGAGGGTTATTTACATATGCAAACTGAATGGTGTATATAATAAGTGTTCCGGACGTTTGTATTTTAGTTTTTATTTTATTTTGGGTAGTTCCATTTCATAACTTTGACGATAAACAGGAAATCCCACCTCACCCCGTAGTCCCTCGTATTTGGGGTGAGTTGGTTGGGTTTTCATACAAAGGTGATTTTGAAAGATTGTTGGATCGATTTTTTTATGAGTATTACTATAGCTCCATTTTAAATTGGAATACACTATTTTTGTAGCAGTAGCCTTAAAATCCCATCTCACCCCCGTTTCATCCCTTCTCTCCCCATTCATAACCCAACTCTCCCCGCGAACCCTACTCACCCCATTTTACGGTACTAATAATAATAATAATAATAAGACTCTCGCTGGGTGGTTGGATCAAGGGTCAGATGCAGAAGGCGGTAATTTTGGACACGGCGCGTATAGTACGTCGATTCCTCACTCTGCGGCCCTGACCACCGGCAGCTTGGACCCTGCCCCGCTGCCGGCGGCACCCTAGGTTAGGTTTTTTATAATGTGTTTATATATTTTTGTTATGTTTTGTAAGTGTTTTTATATTTTACTTTTATACTCACATTGTAAAACCCTAACCTAAGACCCTAATTGAATAAAGAGAATAATAATAATAAATAATAATAAATTCATTTATTTCAGATACATGATCCATAATTACACAATTAACACATAAAACACACTCAATATGTACATTAAAATTAAAATTAGAATCAATAAAAAATAAATTAATAAAAAATAATAACATTAATTTAAAATTAAAATTAAAACTAAAATTACATGGTCAGTTAGACGCCCTGTGCAGCTTATCCCAGTGAAGCTGGAAAGGGCCGTCTAGGCGCTCTGCCACCGTCTGAAGGAGGCTATTCGGGCTGCCACGCAGGCGCCTCACCAAGGACGCAACGCGCTTGCGCATTATGGCATGGAAGCCATCTGTACGTCTCTCGCAAAACATCCCCGATGCACTGCAATAGCGCGGCAGCCCCAAGAGCATCCTAAAGCTATTATTATATTGGACGCGTAGGGCGCTGAGAGCTCGTTGTGTGTAGTTGATCCATAGGCTGCAGGTGTAAAACGATTGACAAAACGCCTTAAAAAGGGTAACCTTAGCTTCTTTAGTACACCTTGCAAACCTACGAATCAACATATTGCTCCTTACTGCGAGCGCCCTACGCTCCCTCTCCACATCTTTGTCGTCCCCCAGACTCTCCGTGACCCAGTGTCCAAGGTATTTAAATTCCTTAACAATACTAAGAGGTGTGTTGGCCAGTTTAACCGGCGGCACGCGTGGGTAATGTTTGGTACCCGCTTTAAAAACCAACATCACGCTCTTAGATGTGTTGTACCTAAGCCCGTGTGATTTGGCATACTGTTCACAGACACTGAGCATCTTGTTGAGAGCGTTGACCGATGGGGCCAGCAGCACCATGTCATCTGCATAACTAATGTTATTCACAAAAGTGCCATCCACTGAGCATCCTACCATGGTGCCGCTGAGCTCCCTAATCAACCTGTCAACGTACAAACTAAAGAGCCTGGGCGACGACAGGCCACCCTGTCTTACACCGCATTCCAGCCTGTATGAGACTGACAGCGAATTAGCCCACCTGACAACATTTCTCTGATGATTGTACCAGTATTTAAATAACTCAACCAACTCACTGGGTAGGCGTGCATCCTCGTACAGTTTCTGCCAAAGTTTATCGTAGCAAACCAAGTCGAAGGCCTTTGACAGATCGAGGAAGCACGCATACACAGGTGTTTCCCTGTCTGTGTAGTATCGCACAGTGTGTTTCAGGCAGAGAACTGCTGTCTCTGTAGAAAGGCCGGCTCTAAATCCGAATTGTGCATCGTGCAGAGCCAAATGTCTCTCCAGTTCCCTGTCCAACACACTGTCCAGTACTTTAGCCACAATCGTGGCCAACGAAATGGGTCTATAATTATTTATGCTACCAACATCTCCCGTTCGATTCTTGACTATGGGCACTACCACAGTTTTCATCATGTCGTCAGGTAGGTATGTATGGCTCACGCAGAAGGTGAAGAGCATGGCTAGCACTCTCGGCAGATGTGCTCCGGCGTTCTGTAAATGCTCTATACTCAGAGAATCATGTCCTGGTGACTTACCGCGTCGCATGCCCTTCACGATTGCGGCCACATCCTTCGCTGTGATTCTCATACGTAAGCCTTCTGCCCCCCGCTCCACATGTGGCGCCACCACGCCAGCACCTGGTTCTGACTCGATCCGAAAGTGGTTACTGAAAAGCTCGGCAATCTGCAAGGGATCACTAACACCCTCGACGCTCACTGGGAGACCGGCCTTGGGATTCAGTTTGCTGGTCTGTTTCCAGAAACTAGGAAAATCCTTATTGAAGTGGTGCGTTGCTATAATATCCATTTTGATTTGTTCAGCATTATCCTGGCACCACTTGAGCTTCCGCTTGAAGGTTTTCCTAGCTTCGACCATTGCCTTGTGCAAAGCGCCATCCCTAGGCTTACCATAGGCAACCCAATTTTGAAATGCCAGTCTAGCCTCCCTATGAGTCTGTCGAACGTGTTTATTCCACCCTACGACTGGCCTCCTTCGACTAGAAACCACCTTACGAGAACTCAGAATTGCTGCGTCCCTCAACGTATTTACTATATTGTCATACAACCTGTCAATTAATAGCCTATGATTTAAATTACTACACAATATATCAGTACAATTTATAAGATCATTCGGAAAATCAATTAATTTAAGCCTATCATTACAATATTTATTAAAAAATGTCAACTGGTCAGGAGTTCTAGTCCCCCACAAAATTTTATTTTTCATATTACAGTCAATGTCATTTTTGGGTATAATTAATTCTAAATTACACTTGATTTCTAATGGGTGATGGTCGGACCAATAAACGTCATAATGGATCTTAGTATCTGACACTGTTTTCCAAGCCGCTTCAGTCACAACGCAGTGATCTAACCAGCTTTTAGTTCCATTAATGTCACTTAAATACGTATATGAGTCCGATTCATAACCCAATATTTCTATATCTGCACACTTCCAATTTTGATCAACACATAAATGTTCAAGTTCATTGCCAAATCTCCTTCCAGGATGTGCATTAAAATCTCCTAGTATGAACACGGAGTCTATTTGACACTCTTCTATTACCGCGGCTATTTCACCTAAACACTCAGTAAATTCATTTAATGTCTCCGCCGAGTCAGTAGGCATGTATACTGAGAACACTAAAAGAGCGCGCTCCGGTAGCACTATTTTAATAGCCGATATCCGCACACTTTTACACGGCACTACCGAAACAGATGTAAACAAGGTCTTACGCCACAACAGTGCGACGCCGCCATATGGCCTTCCCCGCAGTAGCCCGGCTCCCGTGTCCACCGCCGACTTCCCGAAGTAGGCAAAATCCTTATCAACATCCCCTAAAAATGAAATGCTTTCAGGTGTCAGCCAAGTCTCCTGTAGTGCCATTATATCCGCCTGTTTACATAACGACCTAACACAGTCAACAGAACGGGTTATAGATCTACAATTAAAACTAAGTAATTTTATTTCAGTTCGTTGTGACTGGGACGTTGTGATCTCTTTTTAATTGGTGCATGTCATTTACTGGTCCATTTGCATTTTTAGATGTGTACATGTTCCTATCAAAATAAATAAACCGACGAAATTTAATTCCCTCGGGCCACATAGCGTTATCTAGAAATAACGATAACTTGGTGTGTGGTACAAAAATCTTGTAAGCGTCGTAGCGTTTTTGTGTGCTCATATTAATTTTCTTCAGAGTCACAGATTCGCCAGTCCTCTGCTTTATATAGTCCTGTATATCCTTCTCACTAGTATCTTTATGTACATTATTAATAAATAGAGGAATTTGGAAGTTTGCCGCTTTGAATTTTCCACCCACTTGTACCATAGCTTTTCCTTCGTTTCCCTTAAATAGATTCTGCCTTCTTCGCTTTTTTCTATTCACCACATGCTCCCAGTCATTTTCATTTACTTTATTCAGATTTAGCTCTTTGTTGTCTGTATCGACTGCTCCCGCATACGTTTTAGACTTGGACCATACGCTATCCTCCGGTAGATATTGTGACGTCGCCTCTTGCGTCGGCTGATGCGCGGGCGCACGTATTTCGCTCTCGCTCTTACGCTGCACGTGAGGCGGGCCGTCAGATGCACTTACTTCGCACACGGTAGACTGAGACAACACACTGGTCTCTGCATGCACAGTTAATTGGCTCCTCTCCGCTAACTCGTTTGCGCCGCTCGGTGCATTGTATTCATGCTCGCAATTTTTTTCTGCACTGAGGGGTAGAAGTCCTATTGGCCCACTATTGCAACAGAAACTACTATTTGCAATGGCGCCGCCGCGTTTTCGGTTGATATTTAAATCAAACGGATTCACCATAGATGCTTGTTTTAAATTTGCCAAGTCACTCTTTACCTGATTTAGTTGTTGTTCATTAACATATGTCTCCTTAATGTTCTCCAAGTCACTTTTTAACACTAATATATCCTTTAATAACCGAGTCGCGTCGATGTGATCAAAGCTAATAGGTGGTAAACGGTGCAAATCCTTTGCTACGAATATGGGGAGCTCTTCGGCATTTTCCTGCTTAAACAGTGCTATCATGTCCTGAAGATTGCGCTCTGTTTTGCCACTGTTTTTGCGCAAAATCTTGCGTTGCTTCGTAGTCAACGAATCGAAAAGTAAGTCCTTCGCAGTTTCAATTTCTTTTGGTGAAAACGACGAAATCACCAACTTCTTGAGACTATCTTCACCCATCACGTCCACCTTGTTTTGTACAAACGCCAACACTTCACATATTACAATATTACACGATTTACATTTTAATACTTGAGAGGCCATGGCCGTTACACGTCCGGTCGTTAGCGCGGTTTAAAGCGAGGTATAGACTAAACCCAATGTGTGTTTTACATTACATTACATTTACATTATAGTAGTAATAGTAGGTATAAAGTTAAGACGAAAGAGGACGACCCGCGTGTAGTCGCCTTTTCATACAAACAAACGCGGTCCTCATCTTCCTCTCTGGATATTAAGTAACATTATTGAAAATATTTTGACACAATATATGTATAATTGTATATCAAGCTAGCCAGTACAGCTAGCAATTTGCCAAAGAAATGTTCTCGGTATTTTTTTTCTACATGTTTATTGCCAAACCTTCTTACAGTTATACTCTGTATCTTTAGGTATTTAAATAAAAGTAAACAAAATCTACCGGTTGGAAGCGACCCGCATCCAGCGAGTTCCGGCAGCCTTAACAAGGTCGTCTGTCCATCTTGTGGGTGGACGTCCTACGCTGCGCTTCGCTGCGGGTCGCTTCCAACCGGTACGAATGGAGGTCCAAGGGGGAGGCCTATGTTCAGCAGTGGACGTCTTATGGCTGAGATAATGATGATGAAACAAAATCTACTCTCAAATGGCTGCTTAAGCTAGTTGAGGGTTCTAGTTTGAACCCATAAAAAATATAGCTAGCTCGTACTACACAAAAAAAACTTCATTACCAGCCATTGCGGAAAGCTTCCAAAAAGTTTAACGAGTTATCGGAAATTACAGAAAATTTACAGGAAACAAAAACTTTCATTTTGCACTAGGAATATTGCGATTCCCATGCTAAAATATGACAAGTTTCCGAAATTGTACCATATAGAAATATCGCATGTTTGGAAAGTTTCCGGCGGAACATCAATTATTGCTCTGTTGTAACGCTGT
The DNA here is from genome assembly GCF_910591565.1 of Cydia splendana. Taxonomy (NCBI): domain Eukaryota; kingdom Metazoa; phylum Arthropoda; class Insecta; order Lepidoptera; family Tortricidae; genus Cydia; species Cydia splendana. The sequence goes on along the minus strand of NC_085964.1, from coordinate 19,802,519 downwards.
ATTAAGCTATAGGTAAAACGGCACTTCGAGACGCGAAATTGACGCGATTTATCCAGCAATTAGCAGTTAGTTGGCAAGTTCCAGCCGAGGTGTGGATAATGAGCCAAGTTCACTTGTTAGCACCTGCACAGAATAAATAATAGTACTTGGTACAGAAGATTCACTCTCTAAGAAAACGCGTCTATTACGACAGATATGACCGCGCTAGGTGGCGCAAGCGCGAGCAGGCGTCCGTTCCGTAGCGGTGCGCGGCAACTACTATGGCTAGACACCAAAATTGGTGTGGGCCGCATGTACTTGTAGCGACGCGACGAAATAGCGGAGTGAGCCACGCCTGGCACCTGTAAGCTCTACGGCACTTCGAGACGCGAACTTGACGCGATTTATCCAGCAATTAGCAGTTAGTTGGCTAGTTCCGGTCTAGGTGTGGATAATGAGCCAAGTTTGCTTGTTAGCACGCTATCGATACAGGTTACTCGAGTAGCCACTTAACTATGTTTGTATAAGACACTTTATCGTTTAAGGTTAGGTATAAAGACAATAGGTATTTAATTACACAAACGGGTCTACCGCGATATAATTTCATTGTTTTTACCTTTAATTCCGACGTTTCAGCTGAGTTGCACCAGCTGTGGACACGGAAAGACTGACGTCCCAACAAATGTCAACGGAGATATTAATAAAACACCACTAAACTACCTGAAATTTGTTTATAAAAATGTTCGGGGTAGACAAAGAAATTGCAGCGTACCCGTAGCGATTGGAGCTGAAACGTCGGAATTAAAGGTTTAAACAACGAAATTATATCGCGGTAGACCCGTTTGTGTAATTAAATATGTATACAAAACGCGAGAGTTTAAAGTGTTATTAAGACAATAGGTACCTACAGTAAACCACCGAACTAAATTCTCCCAACTACTCGTATTCAATGATATATTACGAGTGTAGGTAACTCAAAATATAAGTAATGTTATATGCGTTCCAAAATTGAAGCGCTTGCCTTGTGATAAATTGTACAAGTTGCCTTTAGTCGCACCTGGGCCAGCGAGAAATGTGCACGTGCTAACGAGCTCCCGCTCACCGAAAGAGAAAGAGAGAAGCTCATGTTTAACAACGAGTATGACAAAGATGAATGGGATGCGAAAATATATCAAAAATAACAGACTTTTCGTATGTATAGAAATAAATATGGAAGTATTTTTGTGCTCCTTATGTATGAGTATAATCTGTCTATAGTTATTAATATCATTTTTATAGCCACATGACATAAAGTCCGGGCCGGAGCTTCCGGCGCTTACTTTTCTATGACATGATAGGCGATCACGTGATGCTTTCCATAGAAAACGATGCGCCGGAAGCTCCGGGTAGTACTATTAGTTATTCTGTGGCTCCGGGTCGGACACGGCCCGGTCTAACGTGAGTCATCTTTCTGTAGGTTTCAAAACAACACTATTGTATGTGAGATTTTTGTCCTATATGAGGATATCACGGGCCAACAAATATAATGTGAAATTGCGCCCTACAAGGAGAGAGACATCAAAAAAATCTGGCCAAATTTAATCTTGTCAACCGCAGGTCGCCTCAAAGCGAGGGCAATATTTCAGCCTTGGGGCCTTTAACACTATTTGAGGGCATTAGGAATTATAATAAGGCCATCAGGCTCTGTTCGACGAGACGTTCTGCAGTTTATTTCGGTCATAATAAAAGCGTCATCTTACTTACGATACTTACCTAAATCCTTTTTAATAAGAAGAGTAGTTTTTCGACCATAATACAAAAGCCAATAGGTATTAGCTTTAGGTTACTTTTTTATCCTTTATTTCAACATTTTATAAAAAAATTGTATGGAATACGGTTTTTTTTATTAATAAAATTATTCCGACGAGGGTAGGTACCTACGCTAGAATCTCGACTATCTTACCTAAGGTTCTATACTGTAAGATATCTCTACCGACATTAGGTTCAATGAGCCCCTCTCATTCGTGAAACTTCGAAACGGACTGCAAGAATCCAGACTAGAGGGTCTACGTACCGCGAAATGCTAAAATCATTTTATTTCATTATCTGCCTCTATCGCTCGAATACGAAAGAGTGATAGAGAGAATTTCGTGTTCCCGATAGGCCCTCTTGCAACAAATCAATCACGTAGCAGTCCCCGATACCGTTACCGTGATTAAATGTCCAAAATTCCCCTAAAACTCACAAGTACTACAAATTTCGTGTAATTTGTTCCCGAACAAACTTGCCTGAATAAGATTACAGCAATTACCAAGTTTTCCTCATAAAAGTACTCCGAATGTAAAGTAAATGAAGCCTGTATTAATTTACATAATCTATTATAGCCCCAAAAAGAAAAACAGCCTAACTGCCCGGCCACGATTTTGCGCGACCGGCGGCGGCGGCGGCAACCATAGGTGGGAATGAAAGGTTCGATCGCTGTGTCTCGCTCCAATCTATGGTTGCCGCCGCCGCCGCCAGTCGCGCAATGTCCGAGCGAGTCGTAAAACATAATGCCTACAACGTTTATGCGATGTTTTGGTTTTGAACGTAATGTATTGAATCGATCATCAAGGTTCCGACTTGACGTTTTCATGAATATGGCAGAAATTTAAAGATCTGTCTGCCGTATTCGAACTTCAAGATATTCACAAGAGACGACACGTACTAGATCCATTCTAGATACGTTATAGTTTAGATTTCAACTAGTTCTCTTTTGCAGCGCTATTCGGGCAACCAATGTCACTTTTAAGATAGATCGTGTTAGATATCTATTAGATTTTAATTAGATCTCTAAGTTATATCTTGTGGAAATCGTTCAAGAGTATCTCCAGAATTGCGGAAATGTCAAATTTGACAGTTTAGATCTTAAACATATCGTTATCGTATCTTGGCGATGCCTAAAAGATATCTAATAGATGTCTATTACAAAATCCGAATCGGGCCCTGTGACTTCTTTTATTGTTTGGGCGTTTTCCTTAAATGTGGGAGAGGGATTCCGGGGTTTTAAATTGTTTAGCATAAGGTGGTTTTGTTTGAAGACAAGTTAACAATATTTTCATATTTGAGACAAAATACCTATACATAGGCAATGACCTTTTATTTATGTAGACGTGTGACGTTCATAGTTGACAAAACTAAAATTTGATCCAACGATTTTGACAACTTGACAGGTTGGCGTCACCCATACGACTAACTAAATATAGGTTCCGGAACCTATATTTAATGGCTCACAATCGTGCGCCTGGTACCATATCTACCTCAATTTACTTACATCTATGTACATAGGTACCATTTATTTATTACGTCGTTGATTTTATACTGAGCAACTTTAACTATGGGACCAAGACCAACCCCGAAATCGCGAAAAAAATTTACCCTCCCATAGAAAATGGACCAGCCAAAATGTATGAAACAGCCAATTTTTTTTCTTCGTGGTCACGGTCACTATGAGCTAGGCTAGGAGGCCGACCAATCGACTACCGAAATAATTTTATACAGTAACACCAGACCACGCGAGAACGGGTAAGCTTTAAACAACTTGACAAGGACGGTCCTTAGAATATTCAATGGCTTACTTAACTGAATTTATAATGTATTTTACTACCTCTACATTTCTATTGAAAACCATTTGATCATTTTTGTAATAAAACAAGAAATGTAGATTCCTAACAAAATGTCCTGTTTTTTACAGTGCCCTAAAATATTCCTCAATTTCATTACCTACCTATTTTCCCAGACAGGTGGAAAAATGAGGGGAATCCCTAAGCTAGTATTCGTGTAGCTATATCTGTTAATTATTTTTAATCAAAAGTCTTACCAGGAATATACTAGTGGCTCTGTGAGCTGTAGACCTCGCGAGCAGAGCTTTAAATTACATGGTGCTAAGAGCTTTAAATAAAGTAAATAAAAAAAAAACAATAAGAAATTTAAGTGTAAAAAAATAAAAAAAGTTATATCACTTATATCCCAGCATACAAATACTGGGGATCGAACCCAGACTCTCTGTGCAAATAAAAAAAAGGGACGTTTACAAACTGAGCCAAATAGTTCTTAGATAAGCTGACGAAATTTAGCTACTCATTCTCAAGTTAAAATTAAATATCTCAATACCTCCGAAACCAGCGAAATAAATTTTCTGAATTTTTGGCCATTTAATCTATAAACATATCTCAAACAGAAAAAAACTCTTATGATATCGATACGACAATTTGTTTAGGCGCGAGGTAACACGACTCCGCCATTTTTCAAAATTTCCAAAAATTGGATTGACATAAAAAAAATATTTAATCATAGAATCTGGTCACAAAATTTCACGAGAATCGGTTGAGAATTGTGACCTGTAGAGGAGAACATCCGGACGGACATACGAAAGCAAAATGCCCGAGTCAAAACGTAGACCTTCGCTACGCTTTGGTCAATGATCACGCGCCATGTTGCGGAATTCCACTGGAACTAATTTTTTCATACTATTCTGAACTGTCATCCCATACACGATAACAGCGTCCTCTTGACAATGATCATATATTACTGGTCAAGCTTTTATTTAGGTACTTGGATAAATTTGTGCTATTGTAAGTCCTACAACAATAGAGATAATACTTTTATTGCCAGGCCAGGAGCGTACATTGGCGAACAATTCCTCAACTGGTTTTCATTTGTTTATTTTCTTGATTTCTACAGCAATGTCTGTGTGAAAATAAGTTCTGGAAATAAGTACTGGAAATACTCGTAAATCCATCGCATTCGGACTTAATGTTGGAAAACATGGTTTAAGAAACTTTAAGAATAATGGCTATGGTTGGTTAGATTGCACATTTCTTTAAAAGTTTTTCGTTCTTTGCTTTCAATCGCATCCGTGCAATTTATGTATGTACCTAACATATGTACACTAAAGGTTTTATTCGGATGGCGAATCCAGCAGTGCAGTGTCACTGCTGCGGCGTTGACATTCGGATGTTAATATTGTCAATTGCACCTGCATTAAGGATGACTCACATTAGACCTGGCCGTGTCCGGGCCGGAGCTTCCGGAGCTTCGTTGTCTATAGAAAGCATCACGTGATCACCTGTCATCTGTCATAGAAAAGTAAGCGCCGGAAGCTCCGGCCCGGACACGGCCCGGTCGGCCCGGTCTAACGTGAGTCATCAGTTAATCCTCTTACGACATTATAGAGGGATGATGGGACATGTTGAATTTTATAACAAAATATAGTAATAACCCTCCTTTTGCGTTGCCGTAGTCGGGTAAAAATACATAGCAAATGAGATTGAGCAATGTATCACAATAATGTGCATAATTATTAAAGTACTAGCTGTGCCCGCGGCTCCGCCCGCGTGGCATTCGGTCTGTGTCAGTAAGCGGCTAATTTCTAATCCTAATTTCTCTCCCTCTCCCCTGGAGGCGGAACTTGAAGTAGGTAAAGTTGACAGATGGATATGCTAGAGGACTGTAGTCCAGATAAAATATTTTACAATTAGGTACCACTAAATAAAACTACACTCCAAAGTCAATAGTATTTTCGCCCTTATTCAAATTTTACACGTGATTTAAACGACAGAGTAGGTAGTAGGTGTATATCGGACGATACAGTAAGCCGTAAGGTATACGCGCGCGAGCGAAAGCGAAGCGGCCTGCCTGTGGCTAGACCGCCACTCACCGTGGTCTTCTTCAGACTCCTGAGGAAGACACGTGCCCCTTGTAACCTCAATGCGTTGCGAGACTTTCGGGAATGATTCGATTGTTTTCGGGAATGCATGGTAATGCGTATAAAATGCGAGTCCCAAATCATTTGACTCCGCAAACGACCAGTGCCAGATTAAGATATTTTGATGCCCTAAGCATTTCTAGACAATGGTGCCCCCTCTCCCTAGGGTCATCAAGATTACATTGAATTTTTTTGGTAAATTGAGTGACGTTCATTGCCGCATTACAGCTGAGAATGGAAATTAATCACATCATTTTATCACGACAATTGACAGTGCCGCAGCAGTAACGTTGCAACAGAGTACCTAATGCTGCTGCAGTCGCCACCCGAATGTCACCCTTAGCACATCTTAAAATGTCATTGAAAACGCGAGCGAAGCGAGCGCAAAAATTTTTCGATATAAAAACGCAATTTTATAGACAGTTGTACATTTTTACTTTTAGTATGGAAATCAGTCACATCTTTATATCACGAAAATTGACAGTGCTACAGCAATAACGTTGCAACAGAGTAATACTGCTGCAGTCGCCATAGCTTAGAAAGTGATTGAAAACGCGAGCGAAGCGAGCGCGAAAATTTCTCGATATAAAAACGCAATTTGATAGACAGTTGTACATTTTTACTTTTAGTATGGAAATCAGTCACATCATTATATCACGAAAATTGACAGTGCTACAGCAGTAACGTTGCAACAGAGTAATGCTGCTGCAGTCGCCATATCTTAAAAAGTGATCGAAAACGCGAGCGAAGCGAGCGCGAAATTTTTTCGATATGAATAGGCAATTTGATAGACAGTTGTAGATTTTTACTTTTAGTATGGAAATCAGTCACATCAATTTATCACGAAAATTGACAGTGCTGCAGCAGCAACGTTGCAACAGAGTAATGCTGCTGCAGTCGCCATATATTAGAAAGTTATTGAAACGCGAGCGAAGCGAGCGCGAAAATTTTTCGATATAAAAACGCAATTTGATAGACAGTTGTACATTTTTACTTTTAGTATGGAAATCAGTCACATCATTACATCACGAAAATTGACAGTGCTACAGCAGTAACGTTGCAACAGAGTAATGCTGCTGCAGTCCATATCTTAGAAAGTGATCGAAAATGCGAGCGAAGCGAGCGCAAAAATTTTTCGATATAAAAACGCAATTTTATAGACAGTTGTACATTTTTACTTTTAGTATGGAAATCAGTCACATCTTTATATCACGAAAATTGACAGTGCTACAGCAGTAACGTTGCAACAGAGTAATGCTGCTGCAGTCGCCATATCTTAAAAAGTGATCGAAAACGCGAGCGAAGCGAGCGCGAAATTTTTTCGATATAAATAGGCAATTTGATAGACAGTTGTAGATTTTTACTTTTAGTATGGAAATCAGTCACATCAATTTATCACGAAAATTGACAGTGCTGCAGCAGCAACGTTGCAACAGAGTAATGCTGCTGCAGTCGCCATATCTTAGAAAGTTATTGAAACGCGAGCGAAGCGAGCGCGAAAATTTTTCGATATAAAAACACAATTTGATAGACAGTTGTACATTTTTACTTTTAGTATGGAAATCAGTCACATCATTACATCACGAAAATTGACAGTGCTACAGCAGTAACGTTGCAACAGAGTAATGCTGCTGCAGTCCATATCTTAGAAAGTGATCGAAAATGCGAGCGAAGCGAGCGCGAAAATTTTTCGATATAAAAACGCAATTTGATAGACAGTTGTACATTTTTACTTTTAGTATGGAAATCAGTCACATCATTTTATCACGAAAATTGACAGTGCTGCAGCAGTAACGTTGCAACAGAGTAATGATGCTGCAGTCGCCATATATTAGAAAGTGATTAAAAACGCGAGCGAAGCGAGCGCGAAAATTTTTCGATATAAAAACGCAATTTGATAGACAGTTGTACATTTTTACTTTTAGTATGGAAATCAGTCACATCAATTTATCACGAAAATTGACAGTGCTGCAGCAGCAACGTTGCAACAGAGTAATGCTGCTGCAGTCGCCATATCTTAGAAAGTTATTGAAACGCGAGCGAAGCAAGCGCGAAAATTTTTCGATATAAAAACACAATTTGATAGACAGTTGTACATTTTTACTTTTAGTATGGAAATCAGTCACATCATTACATCACGAAAATTGACAGTGATACAGCAGTAACGTTGCAACAGAGTAATGCTGCTGCAGTCCATATCTTAGAAAGTGATCGAAAACGCGAGCGATACGAGCGCGAAAATGTTTCAATATAAAAACCCAATTTGATAGACAGACAGTTGTACATTTTTACTTTTAGTATGGAAGTCAGTCACATCATTTATCACGAAAATTGACAGTGCTGCAGCAGCAACGTTGCAACAGAGTAATGCTGCTGCAGTCGCCATATCTTAGAAAGTTATTGAAAACGCGAGCGAAGCGAGCGCGAACTATTTTCGATATATTATTAATTTATTAAATCAACATAATTATTCAATTATTTTTGTTGATATCCGTGTCTTCTAAACTTAGAGTTAATTTGGCAAAATCTTTCCTCGGTGGCTTATTCATGTCACAACGTATTAAATTCAGCTCCATCTGTTAGTTTACCAGGGTACTCAATAGTGGTAGCACATATTTGAAAAAAGTTTGCCCCTCCTTCCTAAGTAGCGCCATAAGATTCAGGGGCAAACTTAAGTCAATCGAGTGTTGTGGCTACCCCCCCTTTTAGGGGTTGAATTTTTATAGCCTATAACCTGGCCGGGGATTTTGTCGACAGAATAGTAAAGTTTTCATCAAAATCCGTTCAGCCGTTTTCACGTGATGCGCGTTCAAATAAACAGACAAACAGATAAACAGATAAACAGACAAACAGACAAAAATTTTAAAAACTTTTGGAACGTGTTCTATTATCGATTCTAAGTATCCCCAGCCAACTTTTTTTCAAATATCTTCCATGTACAGACTTTCGACCGTCTTCAGCTTTATTATATGTATAGATTCGTAAGACGGTTTTTGTTTAGGTAAATAATGCACACGCGATGTGTGTGTGAGACGTGAACGTGCGCGTGTGCGAAAATATTACAGTTATGCACACATACGTCACGCAAGCAGTGTGCCGTCTCTTATAGGGATCCGTATATTACAACGCGCATGTGCACATCTATGCACACGCCGTTTTGCTCTGACCTTTAAGTACTAAGTGCATTTAAAATTAGTACATACTTTTGTCTAAAGTAGAACCCATTGCATACCAGTTCAAAACACACTTAAGGATGACTCACGCTAGACCGGGCCGGAGCTTCCAGCGCTTGGTTTTCTATAGAAAGCACCACGTGATCACCGATCAGCCGTCATAGAAAATGACATGTCGGATGCCTCAGCCCGGGCACGGCCCGGTCTAGCGTGAGTCATCCTTTATCCTTTTCATTCCTGTTTTATCGAGCTGAGGATTGGAGTGATTTATATTTGGCCGATACTAGTTAATTCCATGGTAATCCTTAATGGATTTCATTCAAATCGTCTGGGAGCCATTGTGGACAGAATCGGCCGTTTTATTGGCGAAGTTTTGCAGGAAATTGACTTTAAGGACAAAGGTAAATGAACGCATTGGGACTAATCACGGTTTTGGCTACCAATTAGCTATTTGTACCTATTTCAGGTAAATATTTTTCCACACTTTGCAAACAGAAATCAAAATAATTGATAAAATTATCTGATTTGTTCCCAAAAGTTGTGATAAATGTCTATTAGGAGGCCTCGTTTCATGTTCTTGTGTTCATTTTATTAATATTTTCTCTGACTGTATTATATTCCAATTAGTTAACTGCAAATATGGTGAGTGTACGCAGCTACTAGGGCCTTTTGAAGTAGGTATTAAATTAACCTATTGATTCATAAAACCTCAGTATCCGATTAACGCCATACGCTGTGTACAGCGTCAAGTTCTATCATCATCATCATCAGGCTATATTAGTCCGCTGCTGGACATAGCCCTCCCCTAAAGAGCGCCAAAGCGCCCTGTCTTCAGCTTGCCGCATCCAGCATCTGCCTGCAGTCTTTCACAGATCGTCATCCCACCTGGTCGGAGGGCGTCCTACACTACGTTTGCCGAGTCGCGATCTCCACTCTAGAACACGTTTACCCCAGCGGTTGTCGGTTAAATTCTTCGTGAGATATGGCCAGCCGACTGCCACTTCAGCTTGCTAATTCTTTGAGCTATGTCGGTAACTTTGGTTCTCTGTCGGATGTATTCGTTACGAATCCTATAACAAGTTCTATAGAAGAGTTCTATTTTCCCATTAAATGTGAACGTGGCTTTAAATAGAGACCAAAACCTTAAACAAAATAGGCTATCTAACTTATGACTAATAGGTACGCTAAAACCCACGTTTGTATTGAAACTTCCACCAAAATATTCACTGGTCGACATGTCCTAAGCCTTTTTCACTTTAAAAGCTGCAAAAAACAATGGAACGGGACAAAAACGGCTTTGGGGGCTGTTGAAAAGTGCAGCCGATCGCAAACTATACCCTTTGTACCGAAGCCTGCAACTTATGACTGTTGATGTTGGGCCACAGAAACAAAGGCTTAACTGAAATGCAGGGGTCGGAAACCGGTATTTGCTCCATACAAAAATACCGGTATAATTACGTTCTTTTTCGTTCTTTGGTTCATTATTTCAATTTTTAATGGAACAATCTAATAACACAAAGTTGTTACCTAAATACATGATTCAGTCTACGTATAAAATAATTCAAAATATTGGGCTAATTCGGGGTTTTTTTAAAATACCGGTTCCGAGCCCTGCTGAAATGTAATTATTTGTCTAAGTGTGAAACGCATTCGCGCGAGAGTGCTGCGCAAACTTACAACATTTAAAAATTATGTTCATTTTATAAAAGTTTAATAAAAAACATAAGAAAAGATGAGGTAGGTACCTGCCAAACCAATCATAAAGTGACTATCCGTTTATGCTGTCAAATAATATAAAGAAATAACTACTTAAGTACAGATTTCTTAGTGACCCGATGAATGAATGATTCATGAAAAATTGTTATAGGTAATAATTCTTTGGTAGGATATTAATTTTTACCTACTTAAATTAAATCAAAAAGGAATTTAATAGTCAATTGCTTTAGTTCCTTTTAACTTTGAACAAAGAAAAATTGATGATACCTTTTTGAATAAAATCACGAGCTAGATACAAAACTGAATGTAAGTAGACAAAACTTAAAACGCCGTTTGTGTAGCCCGCCTGCAGAAAGCTCTCTAAATTCAGGAAGTGCATACGGCACGCAGTACGAGTACAATGAGCATTGTCCCGCTACCGCTTCCCGCCTTCGCTCCCGCCTCCGCTGCCTCCTGTACGTATTAATTATGCAGGTATACCTGCAGAATATCAAGTTCATTCCCTCTTGTAACTTGCACACGCTTAAATTCTAATTAGAACCCTAGTATAATGTAATAAGGTTGTTTTCCGAGTGGGATTTTTAGTGTGTACGCTTGGGAGGATAGTCATAGATTCGAAAAGGCTTCCAGGTATTGTTTTACGGCAAATGCTGCCTGAACGGTTACCATCAGTTTGTCACTGGCATAAACGCCGTCGAGAACGTAATTTACTTTCTATCCATCCCGTTTGTACTAATATGCGAGTGCGAGCGAGATGTATAGAAAGTAAATTACGTTCTCGACGGCGTTTATGTCAGTGACAAACTGATGGTAACCGTACTGTTGTTTTAGTCGGCCGTTTTTTACACCTTTTAGAACGTTTGTAGAGGCTGCAGTGGATCTGGCTAAATAAGTAATTTCCATTGTTGTTATTTCCTGCAATAGAAATAGTTATTTGTACAACAAGAGATCAAAGTTTGATATTTCTTCGAGTGCTTATTTTGAGTCCCGTGCAAGCGAAAGGTTCTATAATAAGTATAAAAGGTTCTATAAATTCTAATTTAGAATCTTGAGCGTAGTAAGGGACTCAAAAGCGCACGAGATGTAAATAACTTTGATCTCGTGTAGTACACAACATTTTTCACCTTAGCAATGAGAACATATTACCTATTAGACAACTTGAAAAATGTAATCCTTCTTCATCACTTAATACCTATGCACTCATGTTTTCTTAAGATATACAAACAATTAAGTTTAATTACCGCAATCGAACACAAAAACAAAACGTAATAATAAATTTCAGTCAAATAATATGGAAATAAAAATAACGAAAATCAACATCAACTGACACTTCAACCGACAACTTTTTTTTTGTAAAAAAAAACTTTGTAAGATACGGTTCGAATTGCGGATAGGTACGTACTATTTGTCAACTATAGTAGAAATTCTTAAAAGTAAAATAATTAATTTTGCGTGATAATCTGTGTATTTTTTGAGTTCATTATTTTAATTGTACAATAAAATACCTAAAATATAGTATTTAAATCTTAAACTTTATTTTAATTAAATAATTATTAAGAATTCATACACGGACGGAGCTCGAACGTGGTTTGGAACGATGCGTTCTGAAGTTTTTCGGGGGTCTATTATAAACAGTCAATATACCGTTGAATGTCGTTTGAACTTTTTTTCGTCTGTTTCTTTTTGCTAACAGTGTGAAAGGGGCAGAGATAATAGAACCCAAGTATTTCGAACTTGTATTAGACCCCGCATGTTGAAATGACATTTGACTATAAAGGTCACTTGAATGTCATTTTGTCTCACTCAGTGAGCAAAATCGCGTTTTGCTCACTGTTTTTAAGAAGCAAACGCCAACAACGTAAAGAGAGACCGAAGCCCTCTTACGCGTATACATACAACGCGTCTGGCCAACTCTATTGTAACACCTGCAGAAGAGTCTTTAAGACCAAGTTCGGCCTGGCCAGCCACATTCGGGCCCATAACAGGCGTAATCCGTAATTGTTGAGGTCGCCGTCATCGAAATCGATGAGGAGGACTAAGAAGCAAAATACCCTTGTTCGAGCTGCTGAGGTGAAAAATAAATGAAACGCGCGCACGCCCGCGCGCGACTGGTCCCGCGCCCGACTCACGCCCGCGGCCTGTGCCGGCTGTGCCAGTGGGGAGTGGGGAGACACTCCTGACTTCGGGCAAACTCGGCTCCATTCGGCTCAGCATGGCTCCGAGCAATTATTAGGGTTGACACAACTTGACGTCCCTTTGCGTGCACGACCACAAATAAGATAATTACTTGAATTTTGACAACCCAATAGTCGAAAGGGACTGCCATAAGTTTGAAAGGGATATCATGGTTCGACCCTGAATCGCTGTCAAACTTCGGTTTTGTAAGGTGTCATTTCTGTACGGTAGTACTATTACTTATTCTGTGCCTGTGCATGAATAGATGATCATATTCACATAAACCTAGCTGATGAGACGCACCGCGGGCCCGCTTGGTATATTTGTTACACACTATCGGGGTGAATGTGAAACTTTCCATAATGTGTAACATTTATGTACCATATCATATGTACATATATACTTACCATGGTTTGCAATAAAGATTTAGGTACATATATACTTACTAAATTTAACCCAATTCTACTAAATACTAATTTCCAATTCTACTAACCATACCTATTTTAACACTTTTCCCAGAACTGAAATCACAAGATATAATATTACTTTCCCACAACTTTAATCTCCCCGTCATTTTCCCGCAATGCAAATAAGAAAATACTGCGAAATAATAGAAATGAGTTTCTTCACCCCGACGCCCCTGGGTCTCTCTAAAATATACCCTGTCCAGACACCCCTAATACCTTTAGCCCTAGAGCTAGGTGATATTTTTCTTCAGTAAATGCCGAGCCGCGGGCCGCAAGTAATAGGTTGACTAAAAACGAACTGCATTCCCGTTACCAGGGAGGTTTTGGGATTATACTGAGCAACTTTTATATATTATGGGACCAATCCCGAAATCGCGAAAAATATATTTGGCGGTTTCAAACATTTTGGCTTTCTATGGGAGGGTAATTTTTAGGGTTCCGTACCCAAAGGGTAAAACGGGACCCTATTACTAAGACTCCGCTGTCCGTCCGTCCGTCCGTCCGTCCGTCTGTCTGTCACCAGGCTGTATCTTACGAACCGTGATAGCTAGACTGTTGAAATTTTCACAGATGATGTATTTCTGTTGCCGCTATAACAACAAATACTAAAAACAGAATAAAATAAAGATTTAAGTGGGGCTCCCATACAACAAACGTGATTTTTGACCGAAATTAAGCAACGTCGGGCGGGGTCAGTACTTGGATGGGTGACCGTTTTTCTTTTTGCTTTTTTTTGCATTATGGTACGGAACCCTTCGTGCGCGAGTCAGACTCGCACTTGCCCGGTTTTTTTTTCGTGATTTCGTGGTTGGTCCCACTAAAACTCTAACTCTACCTAAAACTCTGCTAGCTGAACCCACGCTGTAGGTACCTTAAATGTTATATTAACGGTGTAGCTCCTAGACTATGGTCGCAAATCTATGGCGAAATTTTATTATAATGTAAGCAGTCACTGTGCCACGTTTTTGTGGCTTCTGTGATATGAAAAAAATGCCCGTAGCAAGTATTTGTGTCCCCAACAGATAATAATTATATGTATATTTAGCTCAAATCTTAAAAACACGAAAAATTAAAAACAAAACTCCGGAGCACGCATCCATCTCGCTCAAGTTTACGCTTACTGTGAGTGACAGAAAAACACGGGGCCTTAAATAAAATACTAGAAATTGCCAACTATCCTTATTTAGTCCAAAATAACATAGGGTGACTGCTATAGTTATTGGCCGCTTCTTAATAATTGGCCACTCTTAACAATAAGACTTCTATTAGAAAGTCATTTATTCGATAAAGCACACATACACAGGACAAAAAAAAGAAAAACAAAGAAAAAGAAAAGGATAACAACAACAATGCAAAGACAGTAGACAGAAATTATATACACACAAAACAGAAAACTAAATTGACTAAAATGACATAAAAATAAATTACACTTGAGTCCCGCAATGTGTGCAGTAAGGAAAAGGCTTTGGACTCAGCATATTATCGCAATTTGCAAACGTAGCAAAATTGCAAAGCTGTTTATTCTGCCAATTAGCTTGTTTCTTTCTGATTTGTTAGGAGTGGCCAGTTATTATTTAGTGGCCAATACTGCCGCCTTAAGAAAAAAAACCATAACTGACAAAAAGTAAGTTTCGAGAAAAAGCCAAAAAACTTTGCACTCCTGTTCAAATAGGTTAAATTCAAAGTACAAAGTTGAAACTTTTGTTAATGAACAAAGTAATAGTGTAGAATTTTTATGCGTTGTAAATTATTCGATTATCTATTTATTTAAATAAGTTATTTAGGAAAAATAGTTACTGCCTCGTGATATAAATAAAATAAAAATATCTTTACTAACATTAAATGACATAAGAGTGTACTTATGGTTTTTGTGTTAGTTTTGCACTACGATGTCTAAGAAATAAAAACACAAGTACTCAGTTGTGCTCATGTTACTGACTGATCTCGAAGCTGAAAAAGTACAATTATGTACTTTATGTTTTTTTGCTTAGTTAACGTTATCAAATTATGATTTATCTCGTCAAAGGAATTTATAAAAATACAACGAAGATTCAGGATTATTTATTAAAAGAAAACAAATGAGATATTTTTAGATATATTTGATTAATAATGTAGTATAAAACTAAAAAAATTGCATAATTAGATTGCACTACCTAAGTACAAATGCTATTAGAGACCTTTAAAATGTCATAATGTAATACAAAACTGAAATGAGGTACAAGTAGATTGTACTAATAATGACTAGTCATTAATTTATTGAGATGCTGCTGATGTTTGTGGCTAGACATTATTTTCTTGAATTTCACCTGGCCATAAGAAGCAACCGTCTGCTCCTGGACGACTGCCGCATCGTTAGTAATCTGATAAACAAAACACAGCCAAGAAGCAAGCGCAAACAGCCTTTGAATTTTAGAATAAAATATGGTTAGAATTAGAATATCAGATACAGCTCAATCACTCAGAAAACTATCAATTATATTTTATTATAACAAAACATGCAATCACAAAAATAACAACAAAGCGATACTCATGAAAGAAACATAATGAAAAATAAATAGTTGGGAAAAGCCTGTTTCATGAACAAGCATGACTTTGGGCGGTGTATCCTGTACTAAATTAAGCCATCTGCCAATGTAAAACTGTACGTGTTTATACATAGGACCGAAACTTAAAGCCACGTTATTTTAAACCATTGTAGCTTAAATTCGTCGTTAGGTTATGTCATAATATGTTTTCGGTAGTTATTCAACAGCAGTCCCAATAGACAAGTTACTTAACACCAATATAAATAAATAGATAATGTTAATTCCAGATATGCATAGGTATACTTACATTTGAATACGCGTGCAAAATCTGGAATACGCGACGAGGTGGGAAACGTAACATGGATATAAATATAAGTATACTTACGAATGATTTTTCACACTTATTACAATCACGTATACACATTAACACTTTCTAATATTTTAATTTTTAACAAGCAGAAACGTCTGCTAACGATGCTACTAAGCTTAGAATAAATTTAAAAGTGGATCCAGAGGCCGTGAGTTCAAATCTCACCCAAGACAGTAATTTTTCCACTTTTAAATTTACTTCTAATATTTTTTGAAGTAGGCACAGGAGTAATTAATACGTGCGTCGTACGCGCAACCACTTCCGAAGTAAAGTAACCAGGTGTGACGGCCGAAATCTGTCCTTTAGGGGACCGGAGGGGGACTGCCTACTAGCCTGACAAAGCATAACTGACCACAACGTGTAATAAATAAAGCACAAGTTTACATTTTTGAAACCGACACCAAGCAGAAAAAGCATAAGGAAGAGTCATACGAGATAGAAAAAACATAACGTGCAACTTATGTTTTTTCAGATTCCGAGAGATATGACTAATCATTATTTTATATTAACAAGAATGAACACTTCTGTCAACTTATGGTTTTTTTACATAGAAATTTTATAAAATACCAATATATGGTTTTTCTTCTTGTGAAATAATTGTTGGGCTCAATTCAAGACAAAGGAAAAAAACTCAAGTCGTCAATTTAGTACTTTTCTGTCTATGAATATATACTTATGCTTTTTCTTTCTCAAAAAGGCAGTCATTTTACCAAAATGGCGTGTAGTTATGCTTGTCTAAATCGGGACCTGTTAGAGATACAGAAATAACTGCTAGATAGAAAAATCACATTTTTCTTCCTGATTTCGAGGGTGTCAATAACTCAATTTCGCAAAAATTGTCACTTATGGTTTTTTTTCTTAAGGCGGCAGAATAGCTATAGCAGGCAGATTTCAGTCGAGTCGGTGTTTCCAGTCGAGTAAACAGTATAAACTGGTATAAATGTCATATACTAAAAAAAAGTGACCGAGGCCTCCAGTGCCCCAGGCTGGAATCTAACCAGCGTCCTCTGCTATCGCGGTAGGTGCCTGTGCCATTCGGGCACCGGGCCACAGCGAGCGGCATAGTGCGAATTTTTCCAATTACCCCAAAGTAGTAAGTAAGTAAGTGACCGTATAGTCTGAAATAATCACAAGGCCCGCACGTAGCCGTCAGGGCGATCAAATATGGCGGACGATTTATAGTAATTACCACTCCGCGTCACCTGCAAACTTGAGGAATTTCTTATAAGCTCTTATACGACGGGCTTTCTTGCGGGCCTGTGCGCCGAGGTTACAAACTGCCTTTTTGTTTTTTGTAAGTTGTAGTCTAAGAATTTCCCGCCTATTCCACTTATCCCTACCGTAAATACTTTCAAGGAAAAATATAGCGAACCTAATCGGTCAAGCAGTTTTTAAGTGTTTGCAAATAGTCTATTTTGACGGACGGGTAACTACGGAACCCTACACTGAGCATGGCCCGACATGCTCTTGGCCGGTTTTTTTTTAATTTTATCAGCAAGTCGCTTGCTTAGCTTGCTTATTCTAAACTAAAATTTTTATTTATGATGAACAATTACGAAAAAACGACGTTTTCTTATACGGTCTATTTTTTTTATCTCTTATTTAACTTTAACAGCCTGTAGCTCCTAAAGTATTGATCGCAGAGTAAAAATAAACTTAACCAAATTTGTAGGTGATGTTAAAACTTTTGTCCGAAGTAATTATAATGCTATTCATACAGTTATTCGAGATATAAGCAAAAATATGATAAAAGGTACCTTCAACCCCCGCCTACACCCTCAGCACACCCCCTACCCTAGAGGACTTTTAGTATGTTTATCTGGACACCACAAGGTATGCCTGTACCAATTTTCAAAACTACACGAATTATTTCCGCAGATTGCCCAAATTCAGCTTAATTTGACGTGGCTAGATGTGTATAATAAATAATTTTATAATAACAAATCAAGTACTATGAGTACTGATACTACAGATGTAGGTAATTTAAAAGCTATTCGGTCCCCCATTTCACCCATAAGGTTTTAACAAATGGCTACCCGCGATCATCGCTTACCGTGTCAGAGGCGTTTTTTTATACCCCACAATAGCCCAAAAACATTCAGAAAACAATTGACTGAAGCTCATATCTCATTTAACATCACTGTTCTAATTTATCTTTAATAACAATGGAAATAAGGTTCATTTTACAATCGGAAATAAAAGTGTACTATGATGTTTTTGAAACAGTTTATCGTCTGGCCTCTTTTTACCTTTTCAAAGAGGTTGCCTTAATTTATGTCATTATGAAAAGAGGCAGAAGCTGGATAATGAAAAAAAATCGTTTAAAAATATAATGTTTTTGCTTTTCGTACAGCGTGAAATTAAGGAATCAGGATTTTCTTCCTGTAAAGTTGTCGATTTGATGTACGGTAAAACTAATATAATTAAATATAATGCATTCCCGTTGCCAGGCAGGTTTTGGGATTATACTGAGCAACTTTTACTAAGGGACCAACCCAGACATTTCGAAAAAAAAATTTGGCTGTTTCATACATTTTGGCTGGTCCATTTTCTATGGAAGGTTAATTTTTTTTATTGCTTACATTGGCTAAAGCTTTACAAGTTTTTGATAAGTTAGTAGAGTCGGTCCAAGCAATCTCTTCATGGCATTTGCAATGAAAATATGACTTTAATAATGACACTCCTCCACATTGTTTCATTCAATTCGGTGCAAAGTTAGTTTAGACGCATTCTTAAATGCCTGTCCAACCTTATTATATTTACCCGTCGTGCACTCCACATATCCTCTACGATCTTCAAATTGACGATCGTAGTCCTAGCTTGTAAAAGAAAGTATTTTTTCTAAAGAAAAAGTTTCGTCTCGTGCGTTTTATTTTGTTACTCGAAATTTTTTCTTAAGTGTGCCTAATATTTAGTTGGAAATACCTTATCTGAACATTTAGTAGGGATTATTTTGATTCAAATTCTAAATCCAAAACAAAGAAATGATCGATATATTGAACATATTTAACTAACATTCATTAACAGTATAACAGTTGATCTGGTAAAAGTTTTTGAATAGGGTTAACATTTTGGACTAATTGTATGTACCTAATGAATCTGAAACAAAGGGGTTTTTGCAAACTTGTATCTTATATTTGGCAGCTCATTGAATTTTGCTATTTATTTTAAGGACAACAAGGTACTAAATAGTCTAAAAGGGTTACGTGTTTGCGCGAAATACGGAATAGTTGTGATAAAGATAACTTTGTTGAGAATTCGAGCGTTAAATCAACAACAAGCGAAGTCGCGAAATAAATAAAGAGAATATCAGTTGTGCTGAGGAATAAATGTTTCAGAAAATTCTGATAGTTTATCGAGGAAAGTTATTGTTTATTTTGATCATATGCGAGTGAAATTTATTGAGTTATACTTACATGGCTGCGAAAGAGGTAAAAGGTCAAATGGTGTGATTGAATAGTTTCTTGTTTACATAGGTATTATAATTGTAGGTAGGTATATACCTACCTTTGCCTACCTAAGAAGTTTTAAGTCAAAAAAAGTTTTCTTTAATATTTTGATATTTGAAACGTACCTAAGCTTAGACGATCTTACGACTTGTTTGTGTCACTTCGGCAATAACGACATTTCGGTGAGTTGTAGTTTGTTTTTTTAGCATTAGAAAGAGGGTAAGCGATCTTGACATGTCTTTTAATTGAAAAACGCTTTTTAAAAATCAATAACTATTACTTATGAAAGCAGAAGGATATAAATGACCGTATTAGATTCATAATTGTTACATAATTGCCGTGACTTATTTTTAAAACGTGTTTTTCAATTAAACAACACATCAAGATTGTTTACCTTTTTTCTAATGCTAAAAAAAACGAAATATAGTGTTCCTATTTATTGGTTTTCAGACCTACCTATAAGAATCACATCACTTTAACGATATTTTGGTGAGTCAGAGTTTCAATACGGTAGAGTGTATGTATTAGGGACAAGGAAATTGATAATGTGAACTGTAAACTGCCAAAGAATCAATCAATTAAGAGGCTGTAGCTGCTGTAGGTACAATGAAGAGGCCTGTAGGTACCTATGTAGGTCCAGTTACATCACGGGAGTATGAAGCCATTTAGGGTTCTTGCTAGATTGGAAATTCTATAGCGTAAGTATTGAACAACCAATTAAGCTGGGGACCTAAATCGCGCAACAATCGCGGAGCGTGATGTATAGTGTGTAGCTTTCAAATAGAGCTCGACGGCTAATCCTATTCTCTATTGTTAAGTAAAACCGCACGTGCTACTTACCTGCAAAAAAGGGTCTTAATTATTCTATTTGGCACCTGAGCGCGGGCTAGTCCAACGCTCAAAAAACCAGTGTAGTTGCGCTCTCCGATAACGCGCCTTTGTTACGCATCTCGATGACACATTTTAGACTGGTTCTGTAGCGTTCGACTCGCCGGCCCTCAGTAACCGAAGTACGTATTTTTTATGCAGGTGGTTGTGGCACGTGGCACGAGCGGTTTTAATTAACAATAGACAATAGGATTAGCCGTCGAGCTCTATTTGAAAGCTACACACTATACATGTACTATGTATCTACCTATAAAGATAATAATAATGATGATCTTCCTAGATGTCGCTTTTTGTGGGGCCCATCTTGTGAGGGCGAGTCACCGTCTGCCGGATATAAAATTGCATACCGTTTTATTAGGCAGGCGTCCGGTTTTTTACCCCATAGCTCAGTACTTAGTCCATCGCTTTCACCCAATAACCTAGTTCATTTTAGATACCATCAACTCTCAATAGCCCTTACACTCTGGCGGGTGCTGCCTCTGCGTGCGTCCCATGACACGGGTAAGGGCAGCATCCGCTCGGTGTACCCCTAACATTTCATTAAAGTGTCAAAAGGGCCTCTACGTGTTGGCTTCGGCTCCGCGCACGCCTTCCAAAGGTCCGGAACACCATTGTTCCGTGATGGGAAAGACATACAAAAATGATGATCTTACCTAGAAAAATGATGATGAAGAAGTTCTGTCGTTGAAATAATAATTTCAACTTAACCCTTTAAATATGCGCACACCTAATACCAGAAAATCAGGACGACCGCAAACCGTTGTCGACCGTCGTAGTCGGTCAAATGACTAATGGTCTAATGTGATGCGGTCGACCCGACAACTTTCGCTACTAACTTTCTATGAAAACGAGGTAACTGAAAATGATAACATTTCAACTGAAATATTGTTGGAGCAATTTACCTTAAATAAAATATGACTTGTAACTGAATTGTAGGTAATAGGTCGGTCAATAGCACGTCGGGCCATGCTTAGTGTACAGTTCCGTAGTTTCCTGTTGACGCAATAAGCGGACTTATTACTTGTTTTTTTTTTAAAGATACGTGCTATGGACAAAAAATTAAAAGGATATTTTTTTGCAAAAATCGATAATCGGAACCGCTCAACCGAACATTATCAATTTATCATAATAGTGCTCTAGTTAAAAAAAATCAAAGTGGTTACGGCTTTGTTCACGGTTCAAAAATTAGAGAAATAACGATTACTTTTGAAATAAATAATATTAATTAAAATTTCAGTTATGCTTCTTTTACTCGTAGCGGCTTCGGAGATGAAAGGTCAGTTATTTTTGGCACGGATTTTTCCGACCACAACGGTTTGTTCAACTTTTGGCAATGCCACGGTACTGACGGTACCTACCGGTCTAATTTAAAATTCATCAGATTTTGGAGATATTAAAATGTTTAGATTTTTTATTAATATTGCCGAAGTATAAACATAAATAATATTCAAATCTAATCAGTACCGGAACAGGAACCCAGTACCGGAAGTAAGCCAGTTCAAATAGGTACCTAGGCTCGGTTTTGTCCACGCGGATGCAAATGTGGACATGGATGTGTCACATAGGGTAAATGTAGCTTGGCTGAGGCGGAGGTCTCTCTCGAGGGTGCTCTGTGACCGCCGTGTGCCGATAAAGACCAAAGGCAAGGTCTACAAAACAGCTGTGAGACCAGCTATGGTGTATGGTGCAGAATGCTGGACGATCAAACAAGCGCATGAACAAAAACTCCATGTCAATGAGATGAAGATGCTGAGGTGGGCGGCCGGTGTGAAGACTCGATAGTTCAAAAATGGAAATATAGTGTAATATATATGTATATGGGGCCAACTTCAACATGACTGTAATACTATATTTTAACTGGAAGGCTACGATGATAGATTGATAGATGTCAATTCAGTACCTACAATATTGCGACATTTGGCATTTTTAACCGACTTCCATTTCATAGAAGGAGGAGGTTCTGTATTCGGTTGTGGCTGTTTTTTTTTTATGTATGTTCATCGATTACTCCGAGACCCGTGGGCCGATTTGAGTAATTCTTTTTTTGTTCGAAAGGAGGTACTTCCAAGGTGGTCTCACATTAATCTGGTGCTGTTCTGATGATGTGATCCATGAGGAACTGAGGGAACTCCTCAATTTTTAAATGCACATGTAGGGTGATTTGGGTGTTTTCTTAAGCAACTCGAGCATTTTCTCTCGAAAACCACCAATTTGATGAAGTGGACCTGATGATGATGATTGTTTTGATGATAATCATGACGATTTCTTAAAATGTACGACGTTCAGCGATTATTCCGAGACCCGTGGTCCGATTTGAGCAATTCTTTTTTTGTTTGAAGGGAACTGCCACCAAGAGCGTCCCACATTAATCTGGTGCTGTTCTGATGATGGGATCCGTGAAGAATTGAGGGAACTCCTCAATTTTTAAAGGCACATGTATGGTGATTTGGGTATTGTAAGCAAATCAAGCATTTCCTCTTAAAAACTAGGGCTCCCGGTATCCGTGTTACACGCCGAAACGAATACCCGTGTTCTTAAGACCGGCGGTGCTAAGAACACGGTTTACACGGAACCGCCGGGATCCGGATACGTATCCAAGAACCGTTCCCAAGAAACGTTTCTCAGATACGTATCTCCGTTTACACGGGTACTTAAGACCGGCCCGAACGGATCCGAAACAGTTTGAGCTAATCAATGCTCTAGCTCTGGGTATGCAAGGTCTAGTATTGAATGTTGACTTCAGATGAACTCGTTTAGCGTACGAATTTTTTTTTAAATTATTTATAACAGTTTTAACACATGTGTTAATATAACATATTTAACCAACTATACAATACAGGGTCATTTTTGGACCGTGTGCCATATTGTGCGAGGTGATTAGGTAGGCCATACTGAACAACTTTTTGTATGGGACCAACTCCGAAATCACAAAATTTTTTTTGGCCGTTTCATACATTTTGGTCGAGTGGATGTCGACGTTTTCTATGGGAAGGCCAAATTTTTTTTGGGATTTCTAGGTTGGTCCCATATAAAAAGTTGTTCAGTATGACCTACCTAATCACCTCGCACAATATGGCTAACGGTCCAAAAATGACTCTGTATATGAATGGAAGTAGGTGTCCCTATTCTATATAGTCTACTATTTTTAATTTTGAACTTACTCGTCCCTAGTTTAGAACCTTAATTAGGGTTCCGTACCCAAAGGGTAAAACGGGACCCTATTACTAAGACTCCGCTGTCCGTCCGTCCGTCCGTCCGTCCGTCTGTCACCAGGCTGTATCTTTATTCACAGATGATGTATTTCCGTTGCCGCTATAACAACAAATACTAAAAACAGAATAAAATAAAGACTTAAGTGGGGCTCTGGGACTTAAGTACTTGGATGGGTGACCGTTTTTATAGATAATGGTACGGAACCCTTCGTGTGCGAGTCGGACTCGCACTCGGCCAATTTTTTTTTACTATTATTGCTTATAAGTTAATTTCATTACATATTACATTTCAATCAAAGAAACACAAATTATATATAATGGTGTAAGATATATAGTTTCGCGAAGAATAGGTATGCAGACAAATACTACCTACTACTACTTCGTGGTTATTTGTTATTTTTATCAATTACCTAAGTGTTAACTAATCTACCAACGAAGCAAAAAAGTACAGCGGCATTTGAAACGCAGGATTTCACGCGAGAACCTTAAAAAGCTATGCTACCTTGGTTACCTTGCAATTATATTGCTAAATACATTAAGATAGATCTCAAAATTGGTAATCATTCATGACTGGGGTCACTTTCACACTAGTGCTCAGGTAATAAATGCCGGCCGGTGGTGATCCATTCATTAGAACGTGTTGTTTTCCAATACCCTTTTGTCTGATATCGCCGAAAACAAGTAGCGTCCCAAACCATTATCAGAACTGCCATAGCTAATTATAAGCTTTATGTCGGTGTAATAAGGAGAACCTGTCTACACATATATGAAATTGTAACAAATGCAGCGGCTAAAATTAAAGAAGCAAATGTATCGAAGCAAATGAACACGAAATAAATATGACTTTTAAGATATTGTGTTTAGGTAAGTAGGTATGACTCCAGTTCGCCACTTAGTCGGCCAATTCGTAAAATACAGTCTTTCCAAGTTACTTTAATTTAAAATCGTTTTGTTGTTTTGTTGCTAAAATTGTAAATAATATTTATTAGTACAGTCTTAAAGTTCATTTTATATGATTATAAGATAATGAATTTAAGAAAAGTCTTACTTTTCATAAATTCATACTAAATTATATTAAAAGTTGTAAATACATTACTTATTGGCAGATACACATGATTACACTGATAAACTCTTTATAACGTCACTCGATTTAACGACAAACTCCTTAAAATGTCGAAATTGCTTGACTTTGGTTGGTTTACCTTGTTTTCTATACAGTAATACACTCTATATAGCGTCACGCTCACTCTATTTAACGACAACAATAAGGCATAATACATCATTAAGAAATACTTTCTAAGTTGCCGAAATTGATATAAACTGCAGCTGTGTACGTTTTTGTGTTTGCTGTTTTGTTGTTTTATTATCTAGCACGTGTTTACTTCGACTGACGTACCGGAGATTCTAAGAAAATTTGTCTTTTGTTTTTGTATGATCAACTTGCACATGTTTACCTCGGGCACTAGACTTTTGACAAGATGTTACACGTTATAAATTAATAGGCGTTGTTATTTGTATGAAATGAATATTCTTCTTGTGCAAAATGTGTCCTAAGTATATTATAAACAGATACATTAGAATATTTAGAATAGTAAGATGACCTTTTTATTTCACTCCATTTAACAACCACTCTCTATACTTAACGTCGAAAAATCCGCAGTCCCTTCAGTGTCGTTATATAGAGTTTACACTGTATTTATTAATTTTTACTTGGTTTACTATAATAATACTAAGATGTCTGGCTTACGTAACTTAAAAAATAATTAGATTAAAAAATATACATTTCTTATTGACAGAATATATTCGTAAAAACTCATACATACAATATACAGAATACAAATTATTAAAAATATAAGAACTGTTTAAAAATATGCAATTGGTAAGAATATTGTATACTTACCTACCACCACCTAGGTACCAGATCATGCATGGCCAGATTTTAACGTAAAGTCTTTATACTCTTTATTGCTTTTATTTTTTTTAAGCACTAAATTTATTGCTATCAAGTTATATTAATAAACCATTAAGTATTAGTATTTGAAGTCTTATATAAAATACTATTTTGATAAGTAGCATAGGTATACCTATTGTATTTCTAATTTTCTACTCGTATTTGCAACATTGCAAGCAAAAACTACCTGGTCAAAAAGGGTTCTGTAAACCGTTTATTGAATTTCGACTCTATGAACCACGGAATAAGGTTAAATATGACGGAAACTCGTCATGAATCTTTTGTCTACTTATTTCTAACTCTTAAGTACGCCGCGCCGGTTCGTTCCTTCGCTACTCGTCAAGGACGTGTCCGGAGCCACGGGTAAATAAGATCCGTTTCTTCGAATACCCGTTTATCCGTGGAGACGGATCTTAATTACACGTTTCTTAATTACACGTGCGGAACGGGCCAGAAAACCGTGTACGTGTTATTCGGAAACGGGTATTCGAAACGTGTAAACGAAACACGGACTCGACCGCGAGCCCTATTAAAAACCACTAATTTGATGGAGTGGACCTGATGATGATGATTGTTGATGATAAATGATGATGATTTTATAAGTGTAGATTACTCCGGAACCCGTGGTCCGATTTGAGTAATTATTTTTTTGTTTGAACGAAGTTACCTCCAAGGTGTTCCCATAATATTGTTGGTTATAATCTGGTGACGGAATTCATAAGGAAATGAGGGAACTCCTCAATTTTTAAAGGTACGAGTATGGCGACATCGTTGTTTTTTATAGTAACTCAAACATTTCCTCCCGTTAATAACCCATTTGATGAAGTACAACTGTAGCCTTACCACGAGTTTGACACTACATCTTCGCTATCGTCTTCGTAACTTACTTTCTATACATCTCGCTCGCACTAATAGGATGCCAGTACGAGCGAGACGCATAGAAAGTAAGTTACGCACACGCTAAGCTAATAATCCTTTTTGAAGTCGGTTTTCTTTTTTTTTTGTAAAAGTTTTTATTAGGTTATAAATTGTATGAAAAAGTTTGAAAAATACTATACCTACGTCTTTAATTTTTTAAGTAACGGAACCTTGAACAAAATTTACTAAGTAAATAACTTATTACACATATATAATGGATGTAAGGAAATCCCTAACCATAATTGCATCTTAAGCGATATTAATAAAGTAGCTAAGGAGGAAAACCGCCACAATTTCGTTACGTTATACGCTACTGAAATTAAATTAACGTACATTATAGAAGCACGGCAAGGCATGCTCAAGAGCTTGCGGTTACTCCAATACACCCACTTACCTGTTTGATAAGGGAGATAGGACAGGAGGTACTTAATCACAGAATAAATAATAGTACTACCGTACAGAAAGGAAACTTCCTGCAAAAGCGAAGTTTGACAGCGGTTCAGCGTCGAATCATGCTGTCAATATATGACACTATCCCTTTCGGCTATTTAGGGTTGTCAAAATTCAAGCCATTATCTTATCTGTGGTAGTGCACGCAATGGGACGTCAAGTTGTGTCAACTCTATTAATTGCTCGGAGCAGTGGCGGATTTGCAGTCTTCCCTAGGCCCTGTAGTAAGTACTAGCCGCTCCTTTCTCAGGACCCACCTTATAGACTGCTGTCTTCCTGCCGCCCCTAATCTGGCCGCCCTAGGCCCGGGCCTACTGGGCCTTAAGGAAAATCCGCAACTGGCTCGGAGCCTCATGGCTCTAGATATTTCAACATATAACAACTATGTGAGCAAATTTTCCTGTTTCTATTTTCAGTTTCGTACAGTAACGTAACTAATAGAGCCACCGCCTCGGCACTAAATAACTGATCAGAAGTTGCCATCACCAGCGTGACGAGGGTCGGCGGTTCACTTTTTAATGCCCGAATCTGACCAGGCGTTGGTCCTAGTCCTAAACTTACGCGAGTCATAGAAACCTAAATAGGTATTTTAACATCATCGTTATAGGTACCAGCAATCTTAACCAGCCACAACAGATCGTGTGCCTCATATGAATCATAATAAGTTCCTCGCTATTTTGACGAAAGTTCACACTGCCGTTATTAGTGTACTTAATCTATTAAAAGGAATAACAATATCTTAAAGAGACTTACTTATCATAACCTTACGAACTACTTAAGTATATATCTATGAATAAAACTAAATTAAATAATCTATATAAGCCAATCAAAATTTCCACCCGCCTGTATTCTGTAACTCGGCGCCTAAATACGGAAGTAGCCTTTAAGACGAGGGTAGCCATTTAGCTAGGCAGTTTTTAGCCCTTCTGAGCCTTAGCTGACCCTTCGGATTGTCAATGAGTACCGCAATGATGATCAATAGCTTTCCGATCATTGTAAAATATTACCTATTGTCAGGATATTTCCACATTCTTATTAAAGAATCAAAGTAATATGGGCCTAGTTAGTTAGTTTTTCAGGGCCTTTCCCGCAACTCGACATCCATTGTGCCTATTTTGCGTGAAAAAATGAGGTAGCGCTACTCTAGCCACCCCAGCTCCTCTACAAAACCTAACAGTGGTTTCAGGTTGTTAAATACCTCTTTCAGTGTGTTCGGCGTTCCGAGGTATTTGTTCTAGGTATTATAGGCCTAATTAAAATTAAAATTTTAGTTGTTTTTTCACTCTTCAGCTACCTACCCTACAAGTTAAAAATACCTAATAATAATTTGGAATGTCATTACATCATACAAAAATTAAATGATGCTTTGAAAATTTGCCAAACGTAGGGCAATCATGATAATAGAACTACACATGTAGTGCATAATTATTTTCCATCGTACGAAAATACGATGGCAAACAATTATGCACTACATCTCTGTACATATGTTTAAACTGTAGCTTTAAATCTTACGGTTGTGTTGTTGCTTTATACCTACGTAACAGCTTCACTTATTTTTATTATTTATTATTTATTTTATTAGTCAAATAAGTTGTTACTTATTTTATTAGTCAAATATGTGTTCAGCATTACAGTAAAACGAAGGCACTGTGAAACTACAAAACAAAGAAACAATACATGAGAATAAACAAGTTTGAAACATTGGATTTGGGCGACGACGTAACAGCGTGGCTCCGTAGCGTCGTCTGACTCGGCGTAGGGTTCGGCAGGTTGCCCCGGAACCGCCGAAACACCACACCCTTCGGCCAGAAGTCCGCGCTTGCGATGGTGTCCTGCAGAGGCCGCGGCACGCGCACTACAAATGAACTGGAGTGCACATAGTGACGCGACTGTAGCTGGTGCACCCTCAGCGCAAACAAATACAACTTATAACAAGATTTTACCTTCTTATCACGAGGTACAAAATACTATATAGGTAATACATACATAGATATTCATTTAAATATTTTAAGTAAGTAGATGTTAAGTATTCACAATGAAGAAACAAAACCATTTATTTTATCGCCCACAATAAAAAGTTCAGGTTCAAAAGGACTTTTTGAGCACAAACACAAAGTTAGCGTAAATATTGAATATCTGTGGGTGAAATGATATTTCACAATCTCCATTGTTAAAGTCAATCTGAAATATCGTCTCGGGGGAGCCTCACCCCTAGATTCTCGGGGGAGCCTCACCCCTAGTTCTCGGGGGAGCCTCACCCCTAGAGAACGCGTCCCCAGGTGGCGGATCGGGGAATGCTCGGCAGATATGCCGGGTAGGAGGGAAATAAAATACCTCCCGCGGACCAACAGGCACCCCCGTCGGGCCGCTCGGACATACTCTGATACCGGGCCGGCGGGGGACAGCGGCATCAGGCAGGATTCCGTGCTGAGGATGGCAGCGGAGGAGCGCGAGCCAACGGTGGCATCCTAAGCCCCAGTTAGCAGGAGGGGTCACTGCCTTGGCGTCAGGTGGCAACCGGCCGTAAAACCATAGCCAAACAACCGTCTCCTAATCAACATGAATCACAGCAATACAAAGAAACGGTCTACTACTAGGGCGTACCCCGGAAGCGACGTACCAGGCGAAAAGCAAGGAAATGCTACAGATGTTAGGGCGTACCCCCGAAGCGACGCGAAGAAGCCTGGTGCCCACGTCCCAAAAATTCGCATTGCCACTTGGAACGTGGGCTCCATGACAGGACGCAGCTCGGAATTAAGCGAAGTGCTGTTTCGAAGACGCATCAGCATTTGTTGCATTCAGGAGACGAAGTGGAAGGGGTCCAAAGCACGCAATATCGGTAATGACTACAAACTCATATACAACGGCACAGAAAATAAAAAGAACGGCGTCGGCATAGTCGTGGATAAGAACTTCCAAGCTCGAGTAGTCGACGTGAAAAGGGTCAGTGATAGGATCATAGCTGTGAAATTTGCACTTGACAATCAGGAATGTATGAATGTTATATCAGCATACGCGCCACAGATAGGGCTACCGCAAAAGGAAAAGAGCGCCTTCTGGGAAGATCTTTATGAGTTGGTACAATCTATACCAAGCACCGAGTCGAAATACATTGGAGCGGATTTCAATGGTCATGTCGGGGAAACCACCAACTCATTCAGAGATATCCACGGTAACAACGGCTACGGAAGAAGAAACCCACAAGGGGAAGACATCTTAAACTTCGCCGCCACGTTCAACTTGGCAATTATCAACACCTTCTTTTCAAAACCCCAAGAACATCTCATAACATACAAGAGTGGCGGAAAATGTACACAAATCGACTACATTCTCGCAGATCGACATCTACTTAAAACCTTCAAAAACTGTAAAGTGATACCCGGCGAACCTTTAACATCCCAACACCGGTTACTGGTTGCCGATTTTATCACACGGATATCAGTAACAGTTAAGGCAGGTAGAGTACCCAAGATACGCTGGTATAAGCTGGATCAAGAAGAAGGTCAAAAACTCTGTGCTGATCTGAACGCCTACATACATAACACACAAAAAGACAAAGATGCGAATACGATGTGGGAAGAATTCCACGAGATTTGCATTCAGAAGGCCACAACATATCTAGGCGTCTCAACCGGAATAACCAGAGAGGATAAAGACCCCACACTATGGAACCCAGAGGTCCAAGAAAAGCTTAAAATAAAGAAAAACTTATTTAAAACCTGGCAGAACACGAAGAGCGAAATCAGCGAAACCGAGTATCGAAACGCAAAAAAGGAAGCTAAGCGCGCAGTTGCCCAAACCAGGGCAAAGAATAGGGAGGGCCTCTATAATATGCTTGAAAATGCCAAAAACGATAAACAGATCTTTAAAATCGCCAAACAGAGACATCAAGACGCTCGCGATACCAAGGCAGTCAAGTATATAAAGGATCTCCAAGGAACCATCCTTACATCTGATAAGGAGATAAACAAGAGGTGGAAAGAGTATTACTCAAACTTGCTGAATGAGACATACCCATGCGAACCAATTGCTCAGCTACCAACAGTCAAAGGACCGTGGCCAATCATTACATCTGACGAAGTCAAGGCAGCTGTTAGTAAAATGGCAAACAACAAAGCCGTTGGCCCGGACAACCTACCAGCCGAACTGTGGAAGAAATTGGGTGACACCGGAGTGTACTTTTTGACAAGTCTTTTTAACAAATTTCCATTGGATGGCATTCCTGAGGCATGGAGGAAGAGCTTCCTAGTGCCATTTTATAAAAATAAAGGCGATATAAGGTTGTGTGGGAACTACCGTGCCATCAAACTGCTATCACACAGTTTTAAGATTTGGGAACGAGTTCTGGACCAAAGACTTCGCGAACTAACATCAGTGACAGAAAATCAGTGCGGCTTTGTCACCGGGAAATCAACAACCGACGCAATCCACACCATCCGTATTTTAATGGAAGCCTACAGGGACAACAAGAAAGACTTACACATGGTCTTTATAGACCTGGAAAAAGCGTTCGACCGAATCCCGAGACCTCTGATTTGGCAGGCGTTGCGGTACCAGAGGGTCCCCGAATGTTACATACGCATGATAGTTGACATGTACAGGAACGCCACCACAAAAGTAAGATGTTCAGCGGGAATGGGTGATGAGTTTCACGTAAATGTTGGAGTTCACCAAGGGTCAGCTCTCAGCCCGCTTTTATTTAACCTCGTTATGGACTACCTCACGTCTAATATCCAGAAACCAACACCTTGGAACCTTCTATACGCAGATGATATTGTCCTCATAGATGAAGAGCCAAGAATACTCCAAAGAACGCTGGAAAGCTGGAGGTCAGCCCTAGAAAAAGCGGGATTGAGAATAAGCAGAGAGAAAACTGAATATATGCACTGCAATTTTGCCAATGGACAAGCCCACCACACCCTACACCTGCAAAATACTGCGCTTAAAACTGTGCAAAACTTTAAGTACCTAGGCAGTGTAATAACCAAGGACGGCTACATAGACAACGACGTAGCGCATCGTAAAAGTACGGGCTGGCAAAAGTGGAGGGAGCTTACAGGAGTACTCTGTGACCCGAGGATGCCCATCCGCGTAAAGGGAAAAGTGTACAAAACCGCTGTCAGACCAGCAATGTTATATGGCGCAGAATGCTGGCCTCTCAAGAAGCAACAATCCGACCAACTTCACGTCGCTGAAATGCGAATGCTTAGGTGGTCTGCAGGAGTGACACTCATGGACAAAGTGCCGAACCGTTACATAAGAGGCTCGTTCAAAATAAGACCCATACAGGACAAGCTAACGGAAACACGACTCCGATGGTACGGTCATGTCATGAGAAGACCGGAGGACCACATGACTAGAAAGGTGCTAGAGTGCATGAAAGGACCGAAAAAGAGTGGACGACCCCGACTTACATGGATGTCTGTAGTTAGGAAAGACCTAGAGAATAAGAATATAGATCCAACGACGACCCAGAACAGATATAACTGGAGAAAATTGATTAGGAGAGCCGACCCCAAATAAAAGTGGGATAAGGCCGGAAGAAGAAGAGAATCTGAAATATCGTCGGAAGTTATGAGTCAGCCAGAATATACAGGGTGAAATCTTAGACGGGATCAGAAATAGCAAGTCACGGTAAACATTTAACAAAGACGAAAGGGAAACCGTTAAAGTTGTTATCAAAGTTTAAATTACAATTTATATTAGATTTGACGTTATAAATAAGTACCTAATATTAGAAGTTATAATGTTAAATACTAGGTATCTTATCACCTTGCTTTATTTAAAGTCACAGGTAAATTTAAAATATTGATAAAACCAACTTCAATAAAAAGTTAGAAGGAATAAGGGTGAAGCCGCAATGCAGTTCCGTTTTGAAAGGGCGTCAGTCTGAGTCAGGCGTTTATCACTCTGCCACCTCAGTTTCCGGATGGGACGTCAGTGTTATAAACGCCACGGTGTCCGATTATCAGCCGTATTCGAACAATGAGTTACGTCAAATACTAGATATTGAAACGATATGGATTGGATATGTCAGTGTCAAACAAGTGTCAAAATTGACGTTTCTTCAAACAAAAAGTTTCAATATCTAGTATTTGACGTATCTCATTGTTCGAATACGGCTGATGGCCCTCGGTTTCACGGAGGTCTAAGCGGGTCGCCAATGGCCAAAATCTCTTTCCCACTGTCGGAGCTGTATACATTATTCATATTTAGTGATTTAAACGTGTCTAACGCGGTATTGTTTTGTTTCATTATTTTTACCGTACCTGACGTTTCAGATGAGCCTGTGGTCACGGTTGGTGCAACCCGGCTGAAATGTCGCATAAGGTAAAAATATCGAAATAATGTCGCTTTCCCGTTTAAATTACTAATTACATAGGTATTATGTGAATAAAACGCGAGAGTTTAAGTGTTATTTTGTACGTTATTTTATTATTTTGCAAAGGTCAAGTTTCTGCAAACAATACACATTGGAATGCCACAGCAGCATTAATTAATTTGATGTATCGGAATAGACGACTCCTACCTATCCTCTTTCCTCTGTATCTTAAACGAAAGTGACGCAACCATGCAACGCAATAACAAACCACGAAGTGAGTTGTCGCCCATACAACCATTTCCAGTCGCCGTTACGACGCGGTGTTGACACATCTTGTGTCGACACCGTCTGTTTCGGTCACAATTCCAGTCGCAGAGTCGTCGCCGTGTCGACACAGTTACCAGAAATGGGGAAGGGTCGACACATGACACAAAGTGACATAAAGTGTGGTCGCCGTGTGCACACATTGTTTCGGGTTTGCGACTACTTTATGCCAAAATCATTCGTTCATTCGTTCATTTTGTTCCTGTCAAATGGAAACTGTCAGATGGAAAAATACTTAAATAAAAATAAGTGACATTAATACGCCATCTCTAAAACGGATAACAAGACGTAATTATATATTGTTTGCATTTATATTACAATATGACTTAAATTATTATGGGGAATTAAACTGCTCGAGTGATTTGATAAACTAAGTGTAATATAATCAACGCGCCACCACATTGTTTTAGTTTAGCCGGAAATGAAATTGTTTACTTCTCAGTGCCTGTGTTCATAACTATATTATTTGAAGCATTTTTAGTACTTCGATGCGTATACTATACTTAAATAACAGAAATAACGCTTTACATACTACGAAACTTGTTAATTATGATGTATAAATATGGTTTAAGGCTGAGAAATATTGCAGTCACAAAGTAGTTGCAATGTTTCGACTTTGTGTCGACTCTGTGTTGACACATGACACGCGCTGTCAAAAGTAATAACAAAGTTACTGGTATGTTACTGGATTTGCAAAATGGCTCCTTGTGTTGATTTGTTTTCAGATATTCTCAAAGTGTAAAAATGCTGTGGTCAGAGATGGGCATTAATCGATTAACTGTTTATTCGACTAATTAATGGAATAAAAAAAGTTAATTCTCAAATTTTAATCGCGATTAGTTTAGTCGACCTAACATAGATTGAAATTGAATTAATCTGAATATTAATCGAATAAATTATCGATTAAATCTAGATTGAAAGTTGACAGGGGGCCATTTTTGTACGTAAAAATAATAGAAATGTCTTGCATGCAGATGGTAGCAAAACACTTTGTCATAAAAGTCGAGATGGGTGTCGATATATAGGTTTTAGGGAGTGCCGATTTCGAAAATAATGACCATTTTGGAATCCGAAATGGCGGCCATGCACTATGCCATAAAAGTCGTCATGGGTGTCGTTTTATACGTTTTAGGGGGCGCAGATTTCGAAAATGATAACCATTTTGGATTCCAAGATGGCGGCCATGCACTATGTCATAAAAGTCGTCATGGATGTCGTTTTATAGGTTTTAGGGGGCCCCGATTTAGAAAATGATGACCATTTTGAAATCCAAAATGGCGGCCATGCACTATGTCATAAAAGTCGTCATGGGTGTCGTTTTATAGGTTTTGGGGGGCGCAGATTTAGAAAATGATAACCATTTTGGATTCCAAAATGGCGGCCATGCACTATGTCATAAAAGTCGTCATGGGTGTCGTTTTATAGGTTTTAGGGGGCGCAGATTTCGAAAATGATGACCATTTTGGATTCCAAGATGGCGGCCATGCACTATGTCATAAAAGTCGTCATGTATGTCGTTTTATAGGTTTTAGGGGGCCCCGCTTTCGAAAATGATGACCATTTTGGAATCCAAAATGGCGGCCATGCACTATGTCATAAAAGTCGTCATGGGTGTCGTTTTATAGGTTTTGGGGGCGCAGATTTCGAAAATGATAACATTTTCAATTTAAAAATGGCGGCCATGCACTATGTCATAAAAGTCGTCATGTATGTCGTTTTATAGGTTTTAGGGGGCCCCGCTTTCGAAATTGATGACCATTTTGGAATCCAAAATGGCGGCCATGCACTATGTCATAAAAGTCGTCATGGGTGTCGTTTTATAGGTTTTGGGGGCGCAGATTTCGAAAATGATAACATTTTCAATTTAAAAATGGCGGCCATGCACTATGTCATAAAAGTCGTCATGGATGTCGTTTTATAGGTTTTAGGGGGCGCAGATTACGAAAATGATGACTATTTTGGATTCCAAGATGGCGGCCATGCACTATGTCATAAAAGTCGTCATGGATGTCGTTTTATAGGTTTTAGGGGGCGCAGATTTCGAAAATGATGACTATTTTGGATTCCACTTTTATGACAAAATACGTAGCCGCCTTCTTGGATTATAAAATGATCATCGTTTTCGAATTCTGCACTCCCTAAAACCTATATATAAATCGACATCCGTGACGACGCAAGTTATCTTTATTTTCAGATCTAACAAATTGCTACAGAATACAAAGGGCAAAAAAAACCTGGCGAGTGCGAGTCGGACTCGCGCACGAAGGGTTCCGTACCATAATGCAAAAAAAAAAAAACAAAATAAAAAAAGCAAAAAAGAAACGGTCACCCATCCAAGTACTGACCACTCCCGACGTTGCTTAACTTTGGTCAAAAATCACGTTTGTTGCATGGGAGCCCCATTTAAATCTTTATTTTATTCTGTTTTTAGTATTTGTTGTTATAGCGGCAACAGAAATACATCATCTGTGAAAATTTCAACTGTCTAGCTATCACGGTTCGTGAGATACAGCCTGGTGACAGACGGACGGACGGACGGACGGACGGACGGACAGCGAAGTCTTAGTAATAGGGTCCCGTTTTACCCTTTGGGTACGGAACCCTAAAAAGAAGCGAGGAGGTAATGAAACAAGCAAAAATACAGATGATTCCTCGACGTAATTGGGTGATTCTTAAATTGTGTCCAGATTTTTTTTGTCATAAAAGTTTATATTTTTCACATATTACTCTCACAAGTTCCGTGACATTTCGACCTTGTAATTTTTTAATTAAATGTTTTTGTTTATCTATGAGGATCTCACTAGAATAGTATAATCAAGGTACGTTTATATTTGATGAATGAAATAGTAACGCAAAAAAAAATATATTTGTGTCTTATATTCCTGCCGAAGACTTTTATTTTACCTTTTCCTTCTACACAAGTTTGGCCAAGTAATAAGAATTTAGGGCTCTCAATTTTATTTTGACTTCTACAACAGTAAAGCTACGAGGCCATGTTTGGTATCGTTTTCGTATAAATTCGCAGTACCAAATTTAGTTAAGGTATCACATCGACACCATTCCGAAGTAAAAACATATAAACTTATTAAAATACTTTCTTTTAAACTCCTCTTCACGCTTAAACTGCTGAACAGTTTTAATTTAAATTTGGTACACATATATTTTGAGTCCCGAGACAGGATATAATAAGTTATCTCAAAAATCATCCCTTAAAGGTGTGAAATGAGGTGTAGGGGGGAATTCAGAATTGACTTCTTGAAGTTAATACTGTTTAAGTTTAGGTTTGAAGTCATGTTTTTTCATCATTTTTAACTAAATCAAAGATGTAGACCATCCCAAATTTCATATAAATCGGTTCAGCGGTTATTGATTTCCCGTATAAATTTCCACGCCACTTTTCACACCTTCAAAAGATGATTTTGGTTATAAGATCTATCTTATGTCCTGTTCCGGGACGCAAACTATTTCTATACCAAATTTCAACGAAATCGGTTCAGCGGTTAAAAAGCGTCAAGAGGAGTTTCAAAAAAACCGGCCAAGAGCGAGTCGGACTCGCGTATTAAGGGTTCCGTACATTAAGTCCGACTCGAGCTTGACTGCACATTTCTAATAGGTTTTCCTGTCATCTATAGGTAAAGAACTATTTTGTGTATTCAGACGGACATACATACAGACGCACGAGTGATCCTATAAGGGTTCCGTTTTTTCCTTTTGAGGTACGGAACCCTAAAAAGATTTATTTTTATTTTGTGGAATGGTGTCAATGTGATATCTTAAATGGATTCAGCACCCCAGATTTATACGAAAACGATACCAAACACGGCCTAGCACCTTCACTGATATAGATATATCAAGATAAAATTGAGAGCCCTAAATAAACTTTCAAGAGCGGATATCTCAAAAACTATTCAACATATCGAAAAAATTGACAGAATAAACTTGTAACAAATTAAATTAACTTTCATTTTGTATAAGTGGCCATGTCGCTGAGATGCATAGTTTCCGAGATATAATCTAAAAACGGGAAAATGGGACCTTCAAAGCCCCCTCTCTCCCCCCCGCTCAAGGGCTACGGCCGGGGACTTTTGATATGTTCACCTCCTAACTTGTCAAACCGAGTTACGGAGTCAAAAATTGTGTTCCGAGCATTTCCCTCTACAACTTTTGGAGCATTCGTTGCCTGACCTAAGTAGCTTATTGAATTTCTTTAAAAACTTTTCTGTAAAAGGTTGACGGGTGTTGGGTGTTTATATGGTTTCGGTCGATTATTATCATTTGCATTGCCCATGATGACTTACTAGAATTACGAGCACACGAGACACTAATAGTAGTTTGACAAACCTTGGTTTGCAAGAGGTATTTTATATTGACATTTGCTGTCACAAATTTGCTGTCAGATTTAGTCGCAAACCGCACGCAAAGTGCACACAAATGTGTCGACACCTTGTTACGGAAAAGTGTAGACACGGCGACGACACTTTGTTTCGAAACAATTCTAGACACATTGTGTGGACTCTGTTACGACACATCTGACATTTAGTTACCACTTTGTGATTCTGCGACTGGAATGGTTATATGGGCGGCTTGAGTGACTCGTACTTACTGACCGACTTAAAATAAGTACATACTGCAATATTTGATTTATTTGATACCATGGAAATTTTGTATTTGATAAAAATGCTATTAGATTTCATCAAAATGTATTTAACAAGGAATGAAAAATATTTTCAAATAACATCTCCGTTTCCACCCTGTGTAAAAACAAGTACTTACTTATTTGTTTTCTTATTCTTTTGTACAAGGATTTAGCTTTGTGTGTTATGAATAAATATTTTCTGAGGTCCAAGTGATTTCGGAAGCATTTAAATTAAGTGGATTTGCTTTGTGAAAAAGATTTCAATGAAGGATCGTGCCTATTATACTGATCTCTATGTTTAACAAATCACTTTTCACCTCAGCAGCTCGAACAAGGGTACTTTGCTTCTTAAAAACAGTGAGCAAAATGCGATTTTGCTCACTGAGTCATTTTGTCTCACCCAGTGAGCAAAATCGCATTTTGCTCACTGAAGGTCTCACTCAGTGAGCAAAATGCGATTTTGCTCACTGAGTGAGACAAAATGACATTCAAGTGACCTTTATAGTCATTTCAACATGCGGGGTCTAATACAAGTTCGATATACTTGGGTTCTATTATCTCTGTCCCTCTAGGTATGTTCTCACTGCTTAGGGTGAAAAATTTTGTGTACTACACGAGATCAAAGTTATTTACATCTCGTGCGCTTTTGAATCCCTTACTACGCTCAAGATTCTAAATTAGATTCACTCGCTACGCTCGTGAATCTATTATAGAATCTTTCGCTTGCACGGGACTCAAAATAAGCACTCGAAGAAATATCAAACTTTGATCTCTTGTTGTACAAATAACTATTATCAGCCTATTTATGTTACTTCCAGTGTGACTAAAGGATGACTCACGCTAGACCGGACCGGGGCCGGGCTGGCGCTTCCAGCGCTTCGTTTTCTATGGAAAGCACCACGTGAAAATCGGCCCGATTCGAACTTTAAGATACGTCAGTTAATAGATCTAGAAACGATATGGATTAGATATGTCAGTGTCAAATGTGACGTTCCTTCAAATAAAAACGTCACTTTTGACACTAATACATCTAATTCATATCGTTTCTAGATCTATTAATTGGCGTATCTTAAAGTTCGAACCGGGCAGAATGACGTGTCGGACACATCGACCCGGGCCCGGCCCGGTCTAGCGTGCGTCAATCCTTAAGGCGGTCTTCATATTGGATGATGCGGAAAGCACTTTGCGGGTAAATAGAACGGGACAACGGTCTCGCTCGCACACAGATAGTCCGACAAGAAATTGTAAAAAAATATTGAGGGCGCCACTTCCTACGTAACTGTTACATTTTTGACGTAAAATGCTACAACATTTTATTTTATTTCTACTATTTTATGTCGCACTACAATAATAAGCAAGTTCCACCTCTTATTGTATGAAGAAGGCGATAGTCCTCTTCCTTGCACTATTCCCATGTGAATTAGGAACTTAGACACTTTGAAAAGTCGGTACGATATACACATAATATATCTAAAAAGTTTATAAGTGACAGTTCGTGGGACATATTACTTAAAGGGGCCCACTGATTAACAGTCCGCCGGACGGTATCGGCCTGTCAGTTAGAACAAATTTTGACAGTTCCGAACAACTGACAGGCCGATACCGTCCGGCGGACTGTTAATCAGTGGGCCCCTTATAGAATCGAAAACTACCGAGGCTCTGAAGTGGCAACTTTGCTTAGGGTGGTAACCTGTCCAATCTCTTTGTCCATGTCCAATGTCTATTGCGTCTCACATTTTGCTTTAATGAGCAAGCAATTTCCGTTAAATATTTTATCAGTATTTCCTCCAATAAACTTCAATGACATCCTCATTAAATATTTATTGAATCCGGGAAACTTTTATCATTTCGTAACTTTGATTTTGCTCGGGAATTTATCGGTTTAATTTTTGTTATTAGCTAAATTCAGGCGAATTAGTTTGAAGCGTTTTTATACTGTATTAATAGTTTCAGTCTATATTTAATTATTTAATTTAATGTACGCAGATGTATTTTAGAACATGTTTAATAGGTACACCACTCAGTGGCGGATTTACCCGAAGGCCAAGTAGGCCCGGGCCTAGAGCGGCGAGATATTATTTAGGGGCGGCACTCGGCAGTCTACCTACTTATATGATGGGTGCTGAGAAAGGGGCAGCTAGTACTTACTATCCTGCCTAGGCCTGGGGCCAAGGGCGGCAGACACTGTAAATCCGCCACTGACACCACTCTTCTTGGACATGCCATGCCATTTGGCTTCAAGAAAACTTTTTCACGTTTTCCCCCGTTACTTTTTTTTACTGGCTACCTAATAAAATACACGTGTGCTCAATTCCAGCGAGCGAAGTTTGCCGTTTCTCGCGATTTTCAACCTACGGCAACCATAGGTAACGTTAAGTAGGTACTTTCCTTAGTTTAGTTTTTTATAGATATCAAAGAGTCACTCACAAGATGGAGCATATAAAACTAGTCAAGTTATCACTGCTCTTTGGCACATCAGTTAGTTATTAAAGGGGCCCACAGATTACCAGTTCGCCGGACGATATCAGCTTGTCAGTTAAACGCAGAATTTGACAGCTCCGAACAACAGACAGCAATCAGTGGGCCCCTGCAGTGGCGTAGCTAGGCGTGGGCGAAGTGGGCCGTCGCCCACGGCCTCGCGCCCCTAGTAGGGCCTCGCGCGAGGCCCCTTCGGGCACAGTGTAAGAAAAAGGCCTGCGACTTCGGCCACGGCTAGATTAGTTCACGCTACGCCACTCCTGCTCTATGGGCTTCCCATCAGATGGCTC
Source organism: Cydia splendana (assembly GCF_910591565.1). Taxonomy (NCBI): domain Eukaryota; kingdom Metazoa; phylum Arthropoda; class Insecta; order Lepidoptera; family Tortricidae; genus Cydia; species Cydia splendana. The sequence continues at coordinate 19,761,471 of NC_085964.1, read as the reverse complement.
GTCTGCTCGTTTGCTATCACAAAAAAAGGTAGCATTAAAACGCTATATCTAAATCGTCCCAAAACTGGATCTAGCGTGGAGTAATATACGGGTTTCTTAGAGCGACCGTATCTAGGGCTGTCGCCGGAACTTTATGATTAATCGCCGGTGTCCGGGACACAAGGCCATTATCGCCGCAACCGTCCAGAAGCCGCATTCGGATTTTAAATGTGTAATTGATTTGATATGGATAAGATAATTAGAGAGAATTGAGATGTAGCTACGTAGACTGAACAAAAGAAAAAGTTGGCGTCGTGTCGTATCAAGAGGTCAAGGATATGACATATGCGATAGGGAGAAATGGAAAATACTCCACCGACAAGAGGATACTTCTAAAATTGAAGAAAAAGAAGAAGACAATTATCACATCAATCTGGATGTGCCACTTATTTTAACTGGAGCGCTAAGAGCATTTAAAAACCGGAGTCGCCTTTTAAGAGCTTACCCCTCTGTCGAAAACCTTGCACAATTATGCAAACCTTTGTATGGACTGACATGGCTATTTGTACGTTACGTACAAATTATGTAGAAATAGCAATAGCAACATATTTTGACGTCCCCTCCCCCGCAAAAATCGGCAGACTGATGTTTTGTACAGAAAATGACAGCAAAGGCGTCTCCAGTTACTAAATGCTCTAAGCTGGAGCGCGATAATGACAACAAAATTAGAAATAATAATGTGTAATAATGTCAGAAATATAGGAACATTGAAAATAATCAATGCTTCGGACAGTTCGGACTAGATTTAAACAGCTCACAGTTTGGTCGGTGGAGCGTTGGGGTTATATTTCGAAGTCGCGAGTTCCATTCTCGCCCGAGGCGACGATTATTTTAATTTTTCCTTCATTTCTAACATTGCTATTTTTCGTTAGCAGATTTATAGAAAAAATGATAACAATATCAAATCATGAACAGAATTCTATAATCTGAATGCCGCTCCGGGAATTGGGTTATAGTGAGTGCGAAGTTTATGGAGGTATTGTTGATACCTGTTGATCCCGTTCCACATAAAAATTAAACCTGAAAATTTGCGAAAGTGGCGCCATCTAGTGAGGTTTAACCTTTGAGTAAAAGTTACGGAATTATACTTAGCGCCACTTGCACCATCCCACTAACCCGGGGTTAACCGGTTAAACCGTTAACCCAGTGTCAAATTGTACTGGTAACCATGGTAACTCCAGGTTTAACCGGTTAACCCAAGGTTAGTGGGGTGGTGCAAGTGGCTCTTAATGTTGGTTAAGACTCAAGTCGTTTGAGTCCTCTGCTTTAAGGCGACGGTAGCGGTGGGTAAAATATCAGATTCTGTCAATTTACCCCATTTCACACACAAGCGCACTTCACGCACACTACCTCACTTTACTGGGACAGGTCAGTGACCCATCATGTTTTTTTAAGATTGGACATTTAGTTTAGTATTGACCACTAGCCTCCTTTGAAGGTAAAAGCATTCCATTTAAAGATGAAAGAGAAACAATGCATTTAATCTTGCTTTCCTTGTCTGTTCATGTCACACGTGACGTACCTATTTAATTCATTTGATTGTTGACTGTTTTACTACCTAATATTGCTTTGTCGAGATACGCGTTTTGTACAATTAAAGCGAATAAAACAAGATGTCATTAAGTCAGATGTAAAATGTTATTTACTACTCTATACGGTTTTTCATAATGTGCAAAATCCATTCAATAGGAATTTAAATAAATAAAGTTTCAGCAGGGTGGCAATTCCATTTTGGCGGATAAAGCGAAACAGAATAGTTCTATCGAACCTGCTTACAAATTTTCACGAGAATCAGTTGAGAAATGTGATCTGCAAAGGAGAACATACAAAAGCATTTTTGCCCGAGCTGAAACGGAGACCTTTGCTAACGCTCGGCCAATGATGGTTTAGGTACACCTATAAAAAATGGTTGTCCCTGCTGTAATTTTAATATCTACATATTTCAACCGGTATAGTTTTACCTTCAAAAATAATCGGTATCGCTAAACAATAGCGGTACCTTACTACTTATTATACGTTCACGAAATCGGTATCTGCATAACTTGATTGTTAGTAAACTAACCTGAAAAATAATCTCAAAATCACCGAAACATTTATGTACAGTCACCTGCAATAATATGTTACGTCATTAGCGCCAACTTTCCCTCCAGGGAAACTTTGCCCAAAACGACAATTTTAAACAAATTCGTTAATGTAGAAAAATTGATAATAGTTATGGCCACCCTGCTGTTTTTAGTAGAAAATTGGTTATATTTCTGACAAAGTATATGCCAAACTTGTGCATAACTTGACTTGGGAATTTTGAGCGTGTTGTCTAATATAGGGTATATTTCGGCGGGCAAAAAATTGATAAATAATGAATGCAAGTAGAAAAAATTGAGAACCCTTTGACAAATATTTCCGGGTTTCAGTTATAACTAGTGTCCGACCGAAACATGTTTTTTTGCCGAAACCGAAACCGAAACCGAATGTTCGGCATTGGCTCTAGTTTCGGCCGAAACCGAAACCGAAACTTTTGTAGACTTGTTAAAATCGTTGAAAAAATGTCATAAAACCGCTTTTACACACATATTATGGGGCTGTCAACACCCAATGTCCTTGAAATTGATGTTACTTAAGCAGTTTTTTAAGAAAATTAAGTACTAGAGTTAGACCAAGATAATTCTGCAACGATTTTGATAACACATGCAGTGCAAGTGTTAATTTAAACGTCAAAACTTCCATGAAATTATGTCGTATAAATAACATATGCACTAGCAACTAGTAGCACTGCGTATGCTATCAAAATCATTGCAAAATTTTCTTGGTCTAACTCTATTCATTCACCAGTCAAGCTAACATGTAGATACAGGGTCAACCAAAAAACCAACCAAAAACGCGAGCGCAGCGAGCGCGAAATTTTTTGTTAACAATATCGCAAGGCCGGGTACCGATCTTCACCTGAGGGGCTACCGCGAAAACCGAAATTTGCAAATTGCGGGGATCATTCTCTTTTACTCCAATGAAGGCGTAATTAGAGTGACAGAGAAAAATGCCCGCAATTTGCAAACTTCGATTTTCGCGGTTATAGCCCTGGGCCTAAAAGTCCGAAGTGCTCCAGTGAGGCGAACTTTCATGCAAAGTCAAAGCCGTGCTTCAGGCTTCAGGATAAGTAGTTAAGCACAGACTCCAACCAATGTCCATTGTATTAAAAAGCGAGACCGCAGGCCGAGCATGGCGCAGCGAGACCAAAGGCTAAGCTGAAGTAGAGGACTTGTGGAACACAAACCAATGGTAAATTGAGGTAAAAAGTGAGGCTAAGGTCGAGCATTCGTATGAAAAACTGTACTGGGGACACTTTTAAGGGTTTTTTCTTCGTTTTAATCAATAATCAGCTGTTCAGCTTCGCAAAATATTAACTATTGAGAAAATCAACTTTGCGGCACTAGTTGAGCGTAGCCTTTAGCCTCGCTTAAAATTTGCCATTAGAGGTAGATAGAAAAATGAGTGAATAAGAGCGAAAAAGACATCGTTCGACTCGTGCCGAGCTGATACTCGGCCAACGGCTGCGTGCGACAGTGCTATCTCATTCGCTCCGATACAATTAGACAGTGTGCGCGTTATAGATATTGACAGCCTCTTAAGACTGCGTCGACCGTCCAGTGGCGCTCTCATTAGTGGAATTGTGTTTTATAATAAACCAATTAATTTCTGTACCTATACATGAATCAGTATATGTAGGTATGTATTAATATTGTTGTCCTACTTATTCCCGAAATTTTGGTCTTTGTCCGAAGTACCATTTCGTAAGTTTCGGCCCGGCCGAAAGGTTGGGCCGTTTTATGGCCGAAACCGAAACTACAGCCGCAACATGATTTTTTGGCCGAAACTGGCCGAAACCGAAACCGAAACCGAACCTTCGGTCGGACACTAGTTATAACACATGAAGCATAGATTATGTCTATTGAGATTTAAACTAAAAAGGCCTAAATACACAAAAGTTTTAGCGGTGGGCAAAGTAATCCGGTAATTTGGCATCCATACCAACATTGCCCACCACCAAAAACGGATTAGGGTTGTCACTTTCATCTAATTTACCCAACTTCGCAAGTAAAAGAAGGTTATGTTTGTACACTAAAATAAGTTTATAAATATATACTGTATTTAATTTGTCTTATTATCCTTTATTTAGATGTTTTATCCCGTTAACGAATGAAAACACAACAAAAATCATATTTTTGGCCATTACCAAAAACGGATTAGGGTTGTCACTTTCATCTAATTTACCCAACTTCGCAAGTAAAAGAAGGTTATGTTTGTACACTAAAATAAGTTTATAAATATATACTGTATTTAATTTGTCTTATTATCCTTTATTTAGATGTTTTATCCCGTTAACGAATGAAAACACAACAAAAATCATATTTTTGGCCATTACCAAAAACGGATTAGGGTTGTCACTTTCATCTAATTTACCCAACTTCGCAAGTAAAAGAAGGTTATGTTTGTACACTAAAATAAGTTTATAAATATATACTGTATTTAATTTGTCTTATTATCCTTTATTTAGATGTTTTATCCCGTTAACGAATGAAAACACAACAAAAATCATATTTTTGGCCATTACCAAAAACGGATTAGGGTTGTCACTTTCATCTAATTTACCCAACTTCGCAAGTAAAAGAAGGTTATGTTTGTACACTAAAATAAGTTTATAAATATATACTGTATTTAATTTGTCTTATTATCCTTTATTTAGATGTTTTATCCCGTTAACGAATGAAAACACAACAAAAATCATATTTTTGGCCATTACCAAAAACGGATTAGGGTTGTCACTTTCATCTAATTTACCCAACTTCGCAAGTAAAAGAAGGTTATGTTTGTACACTAAAATAAGTTTATAAATATATACTGTATTTAATTTGTCTTATTATCCTTTATTTAGATGTTTTATACCGTTATGTATTATCCCGAATGAAAACACAACAAAAATCATATTTTTGGCCATTAAACTATTGTAACAGATTTTCTCAAAAGTGACAACCCTAGCCTTTGTAAAATGCTTAGGCGAGCCTTATTTGGAAATGGGCAAAAACGGGTAGGCAAAATTGCCCAGCAAATTTATTTAAAAGGATTTACACTTATCGCTAAGTTATTAACAGGGAATGGTAGGATTGCCCAAAACCTTTAAGTGATCCTTAGACATCATCATCATACGAGCTGTATTTGAATACCAAATTGACGTGGGCAATGTTGGCGATAACCCCGGATATTTTATTATTTGCCCGCCCTCTAAAACGCAAAAAAATGGGTAAAAACACGATAAAAAAATGGTTTCTTCACATAAACTGATGCGTTTGATCACAATGGACGTGCTGAGCAAAAAAAAGTCATATGATGTGATTTTTTTTGAGAAATTCGTGTTTAAAAAAAAAGCGGGCAAAGTTGGTGGTAATGAGTAATGACGGTACCTACTCTTCGAAGGCCGCAAAAATATGTGACATGCTCTTATGGTTCTACAAATAAGATCATGTCAGATATTTTTGCGGCCTTCGTTGTGTAACATAAATTGCAGGTGACTGTACATTTGGAATAATTATTTTATTTAGTTACAACGAAAGTTTCAAGTTTAGTACGAAAATACTTCAGATATGCAATATGCACAAAATGTAGACCTAATCGAAATAAAACATTGCTTTTTATAGTAAATTTATAAAACATTCGATACATAGGTATACATAACAATAACCAGGCCACATTGCTATTGGCCTGTAAGCTTCATCTCGGTCTCCAAAGCCGCAAAAACTTGCTAGTACTTAGTGCTGGTCTAGCCGTTATTTTTTCTTGAAGATTTTCAGAGAACAGCACGTACACGCATTATACATATAGACGGAACGAACGGCATAATCATAATAATTTATTCGTCGCAATCCATGGTATTACAGATCTAGGTACAAGACTTTCAGGTATTACTTATACGAATTACATAACTCTTCCTGTTAATAGGCAATATTTTAATATAAAAGTTCTATAATATAATACAAGATTACAGTTGTCATCAAAATTCATTGTCATACAGAAGTCAAATACGTTTTTAAAATGACGCAAAATGATACCAGCATAATAAAAATTGATCCCAATCAGTAAAGATGAGTCTTTAAACTTTTTTCATTTTAAGCGAGTTTTGAAGGAACATAATACTTAAATTCGACTGTAATCGTATTGTTTTAATATAGTTTACTGCGGTTTTCAACAATAATGACCCGTAAATAACAGCAAATGAAATTTAAATGAGACGCGAGCTGATATTTATGTACCCTATTTTTTGAAATACATTTTATCTACTGGTATGCTTTCTCGTGTGCGTATATGATTTAATGTCAATATAATTGTTAAAAGCAAGAAAATCAAGCTGTCATTTTCATTTGAAGAAGTACACGTGTGCTCCGGTGTAGCCCCAACGGGCATCTGACTTGAAGAAGAATTTTGAGTGATGTCGTCAATGTATGGAAATTGTTCGAAAGTTTACATTTGAGATTGAATTTCTGTGTTGTCTTTGTGAGTAAAAATATAAATCGATAATAAATTGGTAGCTGAATTATCTAGCTTCCAAAATCATACAATAATTCAATTACTGTCAAAGACAAAATTGTTTTGCTTCTGTCTCAAACGGAACTCCATATTTTGATTTTTTGATACTTTTAGTGTCGATTTGTAGAGAATAACAGCAAATTAAAAATATAATGGCATGAAAAGTCGGTACACGGTTTCTTCGTGAATAAATTTACGTGTAATTTAATGCAATTATCAAACATTTATTGAACAAATTATGGTTACAAAGTGAGGTCTAAATCGAAAACGTCATATACCGGCCCCTTAAGACGCGTTTCAGTTTTTCAGACTCTAGTAACTTGAATTGATAAGTAAGGTAACTTGAATTTTTCGAGTGTTGTATTGTACCTTTGGTTGTACTTAAGAATTATTGCAATGTAAATCCAATATAATTTTATTTAACTATAATGGAATTAATGGACAAGAAATAATAGTAATCACTAATCATTTACTTACATTGTCACCTTAACCTCATAAAAGAATAAACAAAATAAATATATGTATATAAATATACACGATGATTTTTAATTGGTGATCAGGAGTAGAAAAATATTAATATCTAGCCCAAATTAAACTTATTACTCTTATTAGGCAAGGTCTCACGCAATTATCTCATTGTTTAATTACTAAATTAAAAGTTAAAACATAATTAAAACTAATAACCACTAAATCCATGGTTATCCTACATGAAGTAACTACGATACGTCAAGTGCCATCGATATGGCGGGAAATTTGACGGATCTATGACTTTGTTTATGCATAGGTATGACAATGACAATGACAAGTTATTACTCATAAATTATCAATTGTACATTGTAAGTGAATTGTACAATTCCTATGAGAAAATAAATTATTTAAACCCAATTGCCATTAAGTTTGTAAAGAGGCTATAACTCATAGATACCGATTAGTAGAGTGACAAGGATTTTAGGATAAAATTGATCTCAAAATTAAAATTATGATAAAAAAAAATAAGTTTGTTTCCATGTAATTACGACTTCAACGTGATCTACATCAATTACTGAGTTAGAAAAAAATGTTCCTGATCACCGATTAAAAATCATCGTGTATAATTAGCATTAGGCTTTGTCAAGTTCTCCAGAAAATAGGGCACTATGGGTCTACGCTGTTTTGGGTAATTTTTATATAGGTTCCCAAAGGGTTTGCAATCCGCATCAGAAATGTATGAAATTATCCGGATCCGCGGATCTTCCCATACATTTCAGATCCGTCATGCAAACCCTATATAAACAAACATTAAAACATGGACATAATTAATATAAATATCTACCGAAAGAAAAGCAAATCTCTTAAAATATTAAATTCTCGTTGCTCTTACAAATACTGAACCTAGAAAAAGACAGTGGTATTTGTAGAAAATCTACACAATCCTTGCCGTAGTTGTCGAAAAGAAATGCGCACAGAATCCTGGCGTTATCCGACTGCGAGCATAACGGTCGCGTTCATGGCTAGTTGCCACAGTGCACCAATAAAGTGCAGTACGTCCACGGACCACCGGTATAACTAAAAATCAAAATATCTCACTGCATTCACAATATTTCTTTTATATTATAGAATAGTATTTAGGTAATGATTGACTAGATTAGGTAAATTAAGTGCAAATACATATAAATAAACAATCGTGATACCGAAATTGAATACCATATTTGGTCCTTGAGTACGTCAAGTCATAAAACTTTTTTGTAGTTAAGGTAAACGTACTAGTCCTCGACATGCTAATGCCCAATAGATGACACCTTGCTGTCACCTCTATTGACAATGACTTAAGTTTCAAGATGACATGTACTGGGACCGCGTCGAGCACCAGTACGTTTACCTTACCTTTTGCAAATATTGAAAAATTCAATTTCGCAAGTAGGCTTCGTCAGGTGGGTACAACCATAAATCACTAACAGACGTCGTCAGTATACACAAACAATAAAGCTATCCGCAACAGGCTTCGTCATTTTCCCGTATGCTAGTCATAAAAAAGACCTTCACTCTATTTCTGCTAAAATATATCTTAATTTAAACCCAACAAAAACATAAATGTGAAATGAGAGCCAAGTTCAATATTAAGAATATGTGTTGTTGTTGACTCGCTGACAAAAGAATTGAGATCTATATGGGTGCCAAGTTCTGTGCTGTGTAGAAAATCCTGAAATTATAAAGGATTTGTCTTGGCTAGTTTTTACGTATAGGTTATTTATTATATTTGACTAGGTACGTTTTTTCTAAAATTTGGATTGTTGGTAAAAACTAGCCAAGACAAATCCTTTATAATTTCAGGATTTTCTACACAGCACAGAACTTGGCACCCATATAGATCTCAATTCTTTTGTCAGCGAGTCAACAACAACACATATTCTTAATATTGAACTTGGCTCTCATTTCACATTTATGTTTTTGTTGGGATATCATTACTTTTTGTACAGAAATTACTATAGTAAGTATTCTATTCATCATGAAAGCAGTTTGCCTAAGCTGAAAAGGAGACCCTCGCTAACGCGCGGGTTAGGTTTTTGGTCTATAAGTATTAATTATTTTTTTTTATCGAAATATCAATAATTTCGAGTTTTCAGATTTTTCCCTTTATATACACCTAATAGTCTACCTTGATACCAAATATCAAGTTTCTAAGTCATCTAGAAGTGGGTTAGGTTTTTGGTCTATAAGTATTAATTATTTTTTTTCGATCGAAATATCAATAATTTCCAGTTTTCAGATTTTTTCCTTTATATACACTTAATAGTCTATCTTGATGCCAAATATTAAATTTCTACGTCATCTAGAAGTGGGTTAGGTTTTTGGTCTATAAGTATTAATTATTATTTTTTCCATCGAAATATCAATAATTTCTAGTTTTCAGATTTTTCCCTTTACATACACCTAACAGTCTACCTTGATGCCAAATATCAAGTTTCTAAGTCATCTAGAAGTGGGTTAGGTTTTTGGTCTATAAGTATTAATTATTTTTTTTCCATCGAAATATCAATAATTTCCTGTTTTCAGATTTTTCCCTTTATATACACCTAATAGTCTACCTTCATGCCAAATATCAAGTTTCTAAGTAATCTAGAAGTGGGTTAGGATTTTGGTCTATAAGTATTAATAATTTTTTTCCATCGAAATATCAATAATTGCCTGTTAAATGTTGTCTCTTTTTAAACACAATAGTAAAAGCAACGGATAAGGTAATTTAATAATTTTGGTTCTGGCTTGGGAGGGATGATATGCGTGCCAATGGTCTCACAAAAGACTATAGGTACCGAAATCCGTGCGAATTTGAGGAGAAAATTTTGTAGAGTGGACCGTGGGCTCGGAGACAGCTAAGGGTACAACAGGGACGAACAGTAAGACGAGAGAGAGAAGATCAAACGAGTTTACTAATATAGTATACACAGGTAAGTCACTCTGCCTACGGCATTAAGTTATACAGTGTGGAAAGATATGTCGGACCCTGGAGGGAAACTACCTTAAATCCTTAAGTTGGCTCATTTTACTTAAAGGAGACATTCCTTTATTTTTAAAAAGAAACAAAACTGCATTCAAAGATTTTTTTAAATTCGCTTGTCTCGACCGGGAATCGACCCGAGTAACCGAGTAACCGAGTTCCAAAAAATAAACACTCTATTTTTGTCTACTAGTCGATACAGTTAATGTTAATGATAACATTTCTCCAAGAAACATTAGGTCTTACACTCGTCTGTCGTACAAAATATCCATAAAATCGAATATTTAGTACTCAAGAATATTTTTAGACAAGCAAAATTGGAGAAAAAAAGAAAAATCTTTGAATGCACTTTTATTTCTTTTTATAAATAAAGGAATGTCTCCTTTAAGTAAAATGAGCCAACTTAAGGATTTAAGGTAGTTTACCTCCAGGGCACGACTTATTTTTCCAACCTGTATATGAATTTTGCTGTATTATAAAACGTGACGAAGCAGGCATCGTAAGGCGTCAATTCTTCCCAACCTCTGTCAACCATACCAACTTAGAGTCTAGGTTTAAAATCAACCAGAGACCAGCGTCCTATTGATATCTTCTAGCCACTATGCTCTTTGTTTCCGCGGTTCGAGCACACCACTCCAACGAACATCGCTGCCGTCCACACGAAACGTCGTAACACCACACGTGTTCCATCGGCACTTACTGCCTTTTGCCCCTGGAGGGCGATCTCCTGTAAGCAAATAGAATGGGCCCATTCGAGCATGTTTAATTTTTATCCCCACACAATGCGGTCCGACCTGGAATAGTTTGGGATTTCAGGTCGTCGTTTTGTAGATCAGCCATATTCGAACTTTAAGATACGTCAAATAATAGATATGGAAACAATATGGATCGGATATGTCAGTGTCAAACAAGTGTCAAAAGTGAGGTTTCTACAAACAAAGACGTCAATTTTGTCACTTGTTTGACACTGACATATCCAATCTATATCGTTTCCATGACGTATTTTAAAGTTCGAATATGGCTGATACGCTGATACTATTCGTTTTGTAAGTACACTAGGCCAGACCAGGCGTCAAAGGCTTATAAAATAATTTAGGACTCAAAAAAATGCAGAATGCTATTAAATTAACACCTTATTTTCAAATGCAGATTCTACACCAAAATGTTCTTTTACGAAAGTAAATGCACGAGTTAAAGATATACCGAAATATATGTGTGCCTAATTTGAAGATTTATACGAATAACGATTTCTCCAGGATGCCGTTCATTAGACATCATGATAACAATTGTACTAACCGTCTTTGAGAAATCGATGCTCTCATTATAACACAAACATGATCCTAACAAATTGAGAATTTCCTTTATACTAAACAGTTTAAAATTGGATTTTTCCGTAATGTAGTTAACAATTTCCGTTTGTACTTATTTAAGTATTACTGTATTATTCAAATTTTCGACGACCGCTATAAGCATTCCATGTAAAACAATAATCTCGTATTCGTTTGGTTAAAGCATAGTTTGTACTAATAAATCTCTGGACAGGCGCTGGAACACAAATAACATTAAAATACCTAGGTAATAGGTATACGAGTACATTAGGATTTCATTAGTAAGTCAAAAAACGCAGCTCCTGCAGAAGGAAGAATAGCTTTGCGATCCTAACGTTATAACTTATTACAGTACTTTTTCTATGAAGCTCCATTTCGGGAGAAAACCACTAACTAAATCTTAATAAATCACTTTGATTTTGATGTCGATCGCTTCAGCATAATATGTTCTAGATTTATACGTTAAATTTTTTTTTATTACAAATTTTGAAAAAAGGAAAACCTATAATTGTGTCAATAACATATTTAAAAACTCATGGAGAATGGAAAATATTTAGAAGTGGAAATACATTTTCTCTTTTTGTATGGACGAGTACGTGCTATAGGTACTTCCCTCTTAAGGATTTTTAAATCGCTCTGTGTATAAAAATTGACAATCCTTATAATTCTGACGCAACTCCTCCAAAACATTGTATATAAGACAATAAAATTATAGCACAAGCATTTGAAAATTTGAATTGCAATAAAAATAGAAAATACGAATTCATAAATTTCCTCATAACTGCTGAGAGAAAAGTTGAGCGTACAACTTCATTATTGGAAAAAGAAACAAAGTGAAAGTTATCTCTAGTCCAGGCTTGAATCTGTCTATAGTCTAATTCAATTCCAATTCAATAATTGAACTCATATTTAGATTTACGTTTTCTGAAGCAGGTAAGCGTGTTCCAATAAAATATCACTCTAATACTAAGAAGTCAAACATGAATTTGAGAATTGACCGGCGGGAAGAGCCATTGAAAAATTAATTATTGGATGAAGCAATACAGATACAGTACAATTAGTTTCATATTGTTTGATATTCAGAGTTTCTCAGTCTTCGTTAACAAGGGTCGTATTTATCAATTAAAAGCTATGAGATGAAATTGGTTATCTAGAGTCAAGAAGCGCGGAGAGTGCGGAAAGAGAAGAGTCGTGGAACGTATGAGGCCTAATACATTCCACGACTTTTCTCTTTCCGAACAGACTCTAACCTCGACGTTTCGATATATCAATGCAATTACAAATTACAAACCACTATTATAAATGTAGGTATATGATAATTAATATGCATTCACAAGTCACTATTTCAATCACACTGTTATGTATTATGTTTTAGCACGGAACGCCGTACCCTACGAGTTTAGCAAAGCGTAAATTGATTACACATACCTACATACCTACAAGGTAATAGTAATATATTTAAATTTATCAATAAATACAACAGGTGGGCGATTTCTGAAATTCGATCGCTCGATTCCGTCACTCGGAAATCGGTGGAAAATAGCAATATACTAATTTTTGAAATACGAGCGATAGAAATTTGGAATCTAGTGGTATTAAACACTCGTTTTCAATTCTATTAGTAGAATTTAAATGCCTAGTAGTGGAGATATTATTGAACGAAATACACGAAATCGAGCGGTCGAATTTCAAAAATCGGCCCCCAGAATTGTGTTTTATAGTAACGGTGTCTATAATTAGCAAAGAATAGGTAAATAAGGTACCTATAGATAGATTGGTTAATCTGAGCTGTATGAGCGGCACGCAATTTGGTTGAATAAGATGCCGCTCGACATAAGTCGTACAAGTGATTTTGCTGTAACACTGATTTTCAGCAAACATACCTACGTACCTATTTTATTACAAACATCGTATGTAACAAGAACATAACTATCCAATTACTTTAACAAAAGTTTTAGTGCGTAAAATAATTTAATAAACGGCGAAAGACTTATCTATAATCTTTGTTTTCTTTCAAAAGTTAGTGATTAAGACCATTTTGTTTGAAGTTTTTTATATAATTTGTGAAGGTGAAGGAGTAAGGTCCTGTAAATGTAGCCAACTTCCTGAAAGATACTTAAGAAGTACTTAATATAAAACTTTTTAATCCTCTGTAGAGTTAAGTCTGCAGCGATTTTGATAGCCCACGCAGTGCAATTGTTATTTATACGTCATAATTTCATAGAAAATTGACGTTTAAACTGCGTGGGCTATCAAAATCGCTGCAGACTTTTCTTGGTCTAACTCTTACATGCTAAAGAAACTCCAAACTTTTTGTGAACGCTACGAAAAAACGCCCTTAGTGTATTCACTCGAGCGTTTTTATCTACCAAACTACAAGCACTTACAACCGTTGAAACAGTAAACAAGATGCATCGCAGTTAAGTAGCGTAAATGTTGCACAGTGCTTCTAGATTAGGTAATAGATATTTGCCATTTTGTAAATTACCCCGCTTTTGAATTTACAATGAACATTACTTATTAGTACTTGTTTGTATTTTATTACAAAAAGCCTTGCCCCTCCGAAGATTGCTATTTTCGTCTCTGGAAAACAAAATTAATTGCAACGAAGCCTCTTGATCATGACGTACTTCATCTAATTGAATTACGGAGCCAGCCATGTGTACGAAAAACAAAAATGGCTCGTCTCCAATAAGGATGTTTCTTGTCACTGTCTGACATCAAAGTTAGAGGAAATTACTTCCTTTAATAACATTATAGGGTCCAACAACCGCCTGCGGCATGTTAAGGCCCTTTGATATATTTACCCATCAATCTGGCCTGAATATAAAGTAACTGGGCTATTTTTAGTAAAAGTAGTTAGATGGTTAGAAATATGACTCTTGAAATACGGACTTTTTTGTATTTTATTGGGATGCAAATAACCTTGATTCCTGTTTTCTCGTGATATCATGATTTGAAATCAATCTTGCTTCTATGGGGAAACAATGGGATTTAACTACATTAAAGCAATACAAAAGTCAGATATCTAGCTGCTTAATAGTGGTCATTTATAGAAACTTAATTCGCACTTATGACAGTTTTAAACAAACAAGAGTAACAAAAATTGGAGCCATCAATTTCGATCTCATAGCCTGAAAAATGACTAGACATTATCCAGGTCACGGAAACTAGGAAAGTTTCCTTACTTGTAATAATAAAATGGAAATCTGCACCTGATTCTCTCAGAGTTCAGCTCAACGTAGTTTCATGAGATTTGTTCTACTAAGTCATTTCGATGTGATAGTCTCGTAATGCAAGTTTCTTGAGTTATGTGGCTGTCAAGACGTTTTGTGCATTTTCTTCACGTATTTTGGTGTGATTTATTAGCAGATTTCTTTGAATTTCTATATCTAGAAAGATGACGACCGGTCTGGTCTATATAAGTATGTATTTATGTATATCGTCGCCTAGCACCCATAGTACAAGCTTTGCTTAATTTGGGGCTAGGTTGATCTGGGTAAGATGTCCCCTAATATTAATTTATTTATCATTTGAAAGTATTTATCGTTCGTTATTTTCTGATTTTTGTTGGAATTTACATAATTTTGTGCGTTAGGACTTGACTAATATTGGGAGATTTTCTGTTTCAATACTAACGAATGCCTGATTAATCCTTGAAGCCTCGAATAACATGGCTCAATGGTATTTTTCCTTTCTGCTCTCCAACAAAAACTCGCTAAATAAGATCTCATTCTCACCCTCTAAAAACACCGCGGGCTATTTCGGCAAATAATACAATATATCAAACGGTATTGCACCATCCAGCATAAACCACCTAATCTGGTTACGTGGCATAATTTTATGAAATATAATCGCCATCTTGTCGAGGGGCACTCATTTTGTTGACTTATGAGTCGCCATGTTTATTCACTCCACAAGCTATTGCCAACCTTAGCGGTTAAGATTTAAAGTTCACATTGCTTTTGCAGGTTTTCTGGAATAGATGAATGTTTTGGTGCATGAAGTGGTCATTAGCCGGATTGCAGCAAGTTACCCTTTTCCATCGGTAGGCGGCGTTGTTTGGCTGATTAAATACGGTCGATGCTGCGGTTTCGACGTTTGTTGTTTTGCCGGATTTTCACGGTTTGAGTAAATAGTTCGGTAGTCAGCCTTTTGCGGTGTGGGCTCGGACCAATTTGTGAAATTTTCGATTGGGTTTTTTATGATGGGAATTTTACGCGTTAAAAAATGTCATTTCAGAGTGAAAAGTATAGCTACTGACAAAAGATACTTTTTCCATACACTTTGCATTTCGGGAGAAAACGTTTTCCACTAACTTAAATCTTAACATATCACTTTGATTTTGATGTCGCTTTAGCATAATATATTCGAGTTGTGTAGGTTTCGCTTTAAAAAAATTTTTTTTTTGTGTCGCAAATTCTGAAAAAAAAAGGAAAACCTAGTTTTTCATTGTGTCAATAACAGTTTCGGAAAAAAGTGGCTGTGACATACAGACGGACAGACAGACAAGACAGACAGACAGACAGACAGACATGACGAAACCATAAGGGTTCCGTTTTTTGCCATTTGACACATTGGCGCTTGTAAAGTTTCATTAATAAGGGGAAACAAACTACGAACGTTCCGGTGGTTTTCTTACACCCTAAAAGGAGTATGCCTAACACAAAACATATTTATTTACATGTAATTCGAGCCCATTGAAATTTCCATACCGTATATGCTGTATTTACTGTAATTAAAGAGCGGAGAGTAAATATCAGCTAAGCAATTCGACGGGAAGTAGAACGTGCTTCTAATAATGAAAACCTCGCTAACAACGCTTAGATTTTATGAGTACTGCTCACGAAGAGGGTACATTTATTTTTATAACACAAAATAGTTATTTGTTTTACAAGGTGGATACGGTTTTTAAGGCACGACAGCCAGCCGCCAGCCAGGCGGTGTACTACTACTTTGGTACCTTAGGTAGGCTTTGCCACCGAGTGAAACAAAAACGGGTTGCACTTCGGGAGTGCCGGCAGAAGTGAAAACTCAATGACATTGTAACTGTTTTTCGATCAGGTCACGTGTCCGTCTTACGTCTTACGAATCTTCCGGTCACGTGACCTGTCGCGTGTTTAACAGTTTTCACTTCAAAAATTTTTGAACGCAAGGAAAATAGTAACTGTAAAACATTACAAATCAAATCCAAATGAATGCTATTATTTAATATGTAAGTAGGTATTTACTTATCATTCAAACTCATCACTTAAAAGTCAATTCCGGCAGTCAGCATGAGGACACAACTCAAAATTTGGCAATTACTTTGCCACACTTGTAGATCAAGTGCAACTTTCTCATCTGTTATTGACGAAGAAAGAGAGCCTTTAAAAGCTGATGTGGTGAAAAAATATATTATCTAATACCATTAAACGAGCAATTCTTGTTTATTTATATATACCTATATTTCGGGGATCTCGGAAAAGGCTCTAAGGACTTCGATGTGCTATATGGGGGTTTTCGGGGGCGTTATCGATCTAGCTAGGTCTTATCCCTGGGAAAACGCGCATTTTTGAGTTTTTATATGTTTTCCGAGCAAAGCTCCGTCTCCCAGATATTATTTATTGCAAACAGTACTTTGACGGCCCGTCAGCCGTCTCTAAAATGCTTTTTATGGTACAGATTATTCATAAAATGATAAATTATTCCCAAGGTGATACAAGCGAAAGAGAAAAGTGTCAAAAGTCAGTGTCAGCGTAAATTGTACTGAAGACCGAACTCGGCAACTTTGAAATATTGTAACTGTTTTTAACGTGACTTTATTTGTATCTCAAATCGTACAACAGAGCTTTCATCATCATCATCATCATCTCAGCCATAAGGCGTCCACTGCTGAACATAGGCCTCCCCCTTGGACCTCCATACGTACCGGTTGACCGGTTCGGTTTGAAGCGACCCGCATCCAGTGTCTTCCGGCGGCCTTAACAAGGTCGTCTGTCCAATTGTCCATCTTGTGGGTGGACAAGCGTTACTGAACAAAGCAAACAAAGCTTTACTGAACGGTTAATTGAAGCGAAGTGTACCTAATATACTTAATAAAGTACAGTAATTAATGTAGTATAAAACTGCAAATCCAAAAACTTTAGACTAGAAACTCAGAACATAAAAGCTTGTAAATCTACTTTCAATTGTTATTTCAACCTCCATAAAATTGTCAGAATTAAACCTTTAACGAGAACCTTTATATACTCTATGCATCATTATTTGCGTTATTTGACATCTGTCACTCACAACAGCAATACAACGTAAAATGTTCTTGCACATCGAAATCACAAAGGAAAACAATTGCACTGCGAACGTTTACGTTCTACGTCTTTTTTTTTTAATTTTAGGGTTGGCCGGACACCACCGTTATGAATCGGTAGTCGTCTAAGTAAATCGATATGAATTTTTCATTTTTCTTTTAATAAAAATAAGGAAAAGGTGGATAATTAACTGTAAATATGCATATATTATATTTATCGTCACCTAACAGACAACAAATTTGTCACAGAAATAAAATAAATAAACTTTAAAATAGATCCTCAGTTAGTTTAGATTTTGACGATGGGTGCGACCTACTCGGTCGGTGTATTAAATGCATTTACCTTGCGGGAAAACCATATAATTCTAGCTTTATTTAAATCTCAAATAAAAAATCATTATACGTCACAATTCGATACCTCAGTCCACGTGCCATCCAATCGTAATCGCTTGCTGTGACAATCGATTTGGGTTAGTTAGTTAGTTACATCTCTATATACGTCAGTCATAATGTGTCAAATAACGCAAATAAATTAATTAAAAATTAAAAAACACGACTGCGAAAAAGCGAACTGAAAAGACAAAAATAATTTTTAGTTGTGTTAGTTACTCAACTTAATGAATGTAAAAAAATATTAGAATATGAGTGTTTAGTGAAGGTTATAAACAACAAACGCAAAAGTTTTATGCTCATTTAGGATCGTGACTGTACCTGTGTATTTTATTTCAATTGCAGTCGGGGACCTTTCTTTTAAATGGGAAAATGTCAATACATCAAGGTCCCCGACTGCAATTGAAATAAAATACACAGGTACAGTCACGATCCTAAATGAGCATAAAACTTTTGCGTTTGTTGTTTATAACCTTCACTAAACACTCATATTCTATTTTTTTTTTACATTCATTAAGTTGAGTAACTAACACAACTAAAAAATATTTTTATGTTTTCAGTTCGCTTTTTCGCAGTCGTGTTTTTTAATTTTTAATTTATTTAATTAATTTTGGGGTCATCATTTCGTTACTAACCATTTGAAGTCACTTTATATTACTTTTGCGAGGGCGTCCTCAGTACGTACAGAAAGGCACGCAGAGTGCCGCATATATCGGGCTACGCCCGACTCCTTTGGAACGCGTACAGTGCGCCACGAACGTCGGGCTACGCCCGACGCTTTGAGTGAGAGGGCACTAAAGGCGTCTTGGTAAGCGTACAGCGGGTCACGTACGTGGGCCTACGCCCGACACTGAATATGAGAGAGTCGAAGGCGCCTGGCTTTGGACCGAGTGCAGCGCGCCACGTACGTCGGGCTACATCCGACTCTATTACTACTAGTGGCTCTGTGAGCTGTAGACCTCAAGAGCAGAGCTTTAAATAACATGGTGCTAAGAGCTTTAAATATAGTAAATTAAAAAAAAAACAATACGAAATTTATGTGTAAAAAAATACAAAAAGTTATAATATCACAGCATACAATTACTGGGGATCGAACCCAGACCCTCTGTGCAAACAGAAAAGCGAACGTTTACAAACTGAGCCAAATTGTTCTTAGATGGGTTGACGAAATTTAGCTACTCCTTCTGATATTAAAATTAGTTAAAATTAAATATCTCAATACCTCCGAAACCAGCGAAATAAATTTTCTGAATTTTTTGCTATTAACTCTGTAAACATGTCTCAAAAAGAAAAAACTCTTATGATATCGATACGACTATTTGTTTAGGGGCCAGGTATCACGACTCCGCCATTTTTAAAAATTTCCAAAAACCGGATTGACAAAAAAAAATTATTTAGTCATAAAATTCGGTCACAAAATTTCACGAGAATCGGTTAAGAATTGCGACCTGTAGAGGAGAACATCCGGACATACGAAAGCAAAATGCCCGAGTCAAAACGTAGACCTTCGCTTCGCTTCGGTCAATTAGGGCGCCGAAGGCGCCCGGCTTTAGAACGCGTACAACGCGCCTCGTACACGCCCAACGCTTTGAGTAAGAGGGCGCCGAAGGTGCCCGGCATTGGTAAGCGTACAGCGTGTCACGCACGTCGGGCTACGCCCGACACTTAGTATGAGCGAGTCGAAGGCGCCTGGCTTTGGACCGAGTGCAGCGCGCCACGTACGTCGGGCTACATCCGACTCTTTTACTATTAGGGCGCCGAAGGCGCCCGGCTTTAGAACGCGTACAACGCGCCTCGTACACGCCCGACGCTTTGAGTAAGAGGGCGCCAAAGGCGCCCGGCTTTGGTAAGCGTACAGCGTGTCACACACTACGCCCGAAACTTTTAGTATGAGAAAGTAGAAGTCGCCTGGCTTTGGACCGCGCGCAGCGCGCCACGTACGTCGGGCTACGCCCGACTCTTTTAGTATGAGGGCGCCGAAGGCGCCCGGCTTTGGAACGCGTACAGCGCGCCACGTACATCGGGCTACGCCTGACGCTTTGAGTATGAGGCCGGCTTTGGTAATCATACAGCGTGTCACGCTACGCCCGATACTTTTAATATTAGAGATTTGAAGGTGCCTGGCTTTGGACTGCGTGCAGCGCGCCACGCACATCGGGCTACGCCAGAACCTTTAAGTGTGAAGGCGCCGAAGTTGCCGGGCGGCTTTGGTATGCGTACAGCGTGTCACGTACGTCGGACTACGCCCGACACTTTTAGTATGAGAAAGTAGAAGTAGCCTGGCTTTGGACCGCGCGCAGTGCGCCACGTATGTACGTCGGGCTACGCCCGACTCTTTTAGTATGAGGGCGCCGAACGCGCTCGGCTTTGGAACGCGTACAACGCGCCACGTACGTCGGGCTACGGCCGACGCTTTGAGTATGAGGTCGCCGAAGGCGCCCGGCTTTGGTAAGCGTATAGCGTGTCACGTACATCGGGCTACGCCTGACCCTTTTAGTGTGGGGGCTTTAGACCGAGTGCATATACTTGGACAAGTTGCAGGAAGCGCACATCTTCCTTACGCTCTGAGCCTTAGGCCCTACGTGGAGCTCACCCTTCGGCCTTAAAAAAATGTATACACCATCATACATGTTAAAATTAAATCAAACCATATGGTTATAATGATACTTTCACGATTTTTTCTGCCAAATTCGGTGCAGAGTTAGCTTAGACGGACTCTGCATCGTATCGATTAATAAATAGAATTTATATTTTAAACTTTTCGATTCCATGAGCGCAATTACGAACATGTTTTAAAAACTATGAGTAGTATGTACCACCTAATATAATATAATTATATTCTTTTATGATCAGCGGACAAACCCTTTCCTTTTATTTTAATAAGTACCTATATCACATTCAATAATAATATTTGGTTTTATGAGATTAGCTTCTCTTAACATATTTTGTCAATTCTTACTTTTTCAAAATGAGACTTAAACCCACATGTTGCATATATATTATCAATCGGCTTTCAAAGCCCTTCATTTTGATACCCTACTCGATAAGTTTGCACGATATTTTTTTCTAAAGGTTGCGTAATATGGCGTATCAAGTCCGCCATATTGTTTTTATAATGACGTCACATAGCCTATGTTACCCGGGATGACGTAAAGATACTAATGATGTATCATACGTCTAAATCGGTTAAGGCATTCAGAAGTTAAGGTGGAATAAAGAAACTCACATACATACAAACATGAACGCTGAAAACAATACACTCTTTTTGTTTGGGCAGTCGTGTAATAATAATGATGCATGGAGTATAATTGAGACACTCGTTTTTTTAACCTGGATGTTTGGTACTAGAGATGCAACGGATAGTTGTTTGGCCGGATACCGGATACCGAAAATTCGGCCTGACCATCGGCCGAATATCCGGTATCCGGCCGCCGAATATTCGGCTAGCGGTACTATACCTACTTTTCGGTTTTTCAGGTGCGCATTCTGCAGGTTTGACCTGTTTCCTTGTGAACGTTCGCGCGGACACATTTCTAGGTTCGAAATGAGTGCGCGTGCAAGTCAGTGGAATGTTTAAATTGTTTAAAAATAATAAAAAAGTACGACTATGACCGTGTCTGTTTCTTAAATCCAATTTGTTTACTCCAAAATCAAGCAATGTTACTATCCGGTATCCGGCCGCATAGTAAATTAATGGCCGGATAGGCCGGATACCGGGTAGTAACCGAATATCCGGTGCATCTCTATTTGGTACGACTTGCTTAAATGGAAAACCTGGTTAATTGACACAAAATTGCCGGTTCCTTGAAATTATTCAGCAGGTTTCACTGTAATATCAATAAAGTCAGACCAAGAAAAGTCTGCAACGATTTTGATAACATCAAACGTCAAACTTCTATGAAATTATGACGTATAAGTAACAATTGCACTGCGTGTGCTATCACAATCGTTGCAGACTTTTCTTGGTCTAACTCTAATAGATTTTATGGCACTTCTGCTTTATATCATGCCGCTATTATGATGTCCTCTAAAGAGCTACTAAAATATGTAATGGCGAGTGGATAATTCCCACTTCACAAGATGCATAAAACTACGTTATTAATTCAGCAAAAAAACGTTAATAACTTTGCCGACCATCACCATTAGTGCTCTTCGCATTTCATAATACATCGAGTCTTAGCGTCGTCAGCGATCTGATGCGGACCCTACTACTGTTGTACACTCAACTCAATTTATTTCAATTCAATTCGACTCTGAATAATTGTCCGAAGAAATCTCGAATAACGCGGTTCAGTCACTATTTCATTGTTTGCCACGATCATGTTTATAGGTTCACTTGAGAAAATGGCATTAAAATTTACAGATGTACCTACTGCATAATTGTTTTCCTTCGTACTTTTTCGGAAACGTTCGTATATGTCATGTTACTTCAGTCAAGCTCAGTACTTTTCGTACCGAGTTTTAGTACCCAATACATTTCGCTGCCCCAACATTGCAGGGTTCTGTGTTTCACTTTTATCTAACTGAAATTTGAACATTGTCATAGTGACATTAAGTCGAATTTCAACTATCTTGAAAATGTAACATAGAACCCTGTAAACGTGGGATCAGACGGTTAATTTTTTTGTTCATTTTCTAGTTTCATTATTCATCTTTCACTCAAAGTGACACGTCTGAACACAAAATGAACCAAAAATGAAAAATGAATTCATTAGTGAAAGAATCCAACAATGTTGGATATTTTCATTCGGCATCTTTCACTCGCCCTCCGAATGAACAAAAAATGAACAGTGTGAACACAGAAATGAACGTTCATTCGGATTTTGCATATTTTTCTCGAATCCTGTGGGTATACTACCTACTATCTAGCTAGACAAAGATAACGTAAAAGCAATAAAATGGTGTTCAAGTGGAACAAACAAAGTAGGATATATGGTATTTCTAGGTAGGTACTCTGTATAAATATCCCAGAGTTCCAAAACAATCGCCAGTAGCAAGGTATCGCAGTACAATTTGGAGCTTTATTCGGCGGTTTGGTGTATACTGTCTCTCATTAACGTGTTTTCATTCGCTATTAACGGACCTATTACTAATAATAGAAGTTCTACAAAATTACTTTAAGTCATCCGCAAATGATTACAATACGATTTCGGATCTTCATCGGCTAGTTCTCTCAGCAATGTATTCGAGGCTCCAAATAAATTTCTTCTTGCGATCCAAGGTCGCAGCCACTACCGACGACGCTTTCTTTGCATCTTGTTTGTTAAAATATTTATTAAATGATCACAAATTAAACTTATACCAACGCACAACTTCATTCGACGCCATAGTGAAAGAAAAGAAAAAATGAATAATCTTTCCAGCAGCCGTGTGAACGTGAAATGAAAGGAAAATGAAACATTCACTCGAGTGAACATTCATCCGAGTGAACCGTCTGATCCCACCTTAATATTGGGGCAGCGATTTCACGACTACTCTACATGAGAGTTTTCATTCAGGCGACTCACGACCGAGAACCCTTAGTTCCTAGCCAGGGTATTATTGAAATATTAATATTTGCATTACATCAAGTAAATAGGTTCTGCTCTAACAGCTTGGTCGCGCAGATGGCCCCATTAATATTATATTTACTGTTAAGTGGATTTTTATGCATGCAATAGATTTTATCAATATTGGCTCGCTTATCTTTATTCTTCTACATATTTAAGCAAAGTTAAAAAGAAGAGGTGTGATTTTATTAGCATATACAGGGTGTCCCAAACTTATGGGACATGAAGGGGAAGTACCTTAAATATCGTAGATAGTGTATTTTGCTCAAAGAAGACTTTATGTTATTTTTAAAAGTTAGTAATTCTGCATTCATAGATTTTCTAAAAATTACTTGCTTCGTCTGGGAATTGAACCGACTCAAATGTCAAAAAAAAAAAATCACCCTACTTTTATGATGCCAATCGAAAGAATAGCTAAAAAATAATAACTCTGCTTAAGTAAAATTGTATTTTAAAAGAAAGGAACAACGTGAAATTAATCATTTTAATCAAATTAAAAACATACATGAAACTGCCGTAGTCAATTAAGTGGGTATTTTTTTGTAAATTAATTAATTAAATGCTCAAAATGTGATCCCTCTTGTCTTACGCAAATCGCCAATATTTTAATGAGGCCGCTGCCTGATGATTTATCTTATAATTTTATGGTGAATTATTTCTTCTTTTGGGGATACGTGAAAGATATGATATACAAAAAGCGATACGAGAACGTGGGCGAGTTGCAAACAGAATTGTGCCATATCACATCGAGTGTTCACCATAAAATGATAAGAAAATCAACAGGCAGCGGACTCATTAAAAGATTGGCGATTTTCGTAAGACAAGAGGGATCACATTTTGAGCATTTAATTAATAAATTAAAAAAAAATACCCACTTAATTGACTAGGGGTCATCCATTAATTACGTCACACGAATTTCTAGGTTTTTTGACCCCTCCCCCCCCTTGTCACATTTGGTCACATTTGGCAAACCCCTCCCCCCTAGTGTGACGTCACATTTTTTCTACGAAATCGCCAAATCGAATTAAGTAAGTACCTAAGTATTATTAATATTTTATCAAAATATTTTTGACGATATAAATATTAGTAATTTTATAACCCAAAACTGCTTAGGAAAGAAAATTAAAAGAATTAAAACGATTATCGTTTTAAAAACTTGTTATTTAAATGTACAGCGAATAAAATAATCAAAAAAAAATTCGGTTACTGATGAAGTTAAAGTGACGTCACAAAGTTTGTGTCTCCCCCCTCCCCCATGTCACAATATGTCACATTTTCTGGACCCCCTCCCTCCCCCTAAACGTGTGACGTAATTAATGGATGACCCCCTACGGCAGTTTCATGTATGTTTTTAATTTGATTAAAATGATTAATTTCACGTTGTTCCTTTCTTTTAAAATACAATGTTACTTAAGCAGAGTTATTATTTTTTAGCTATTCTTTCGATTGGCATCATAAAAGTAGGGTGATTTTTTTTTGACATTTAAGTCGGTTCGATTCCCAGACGAAGCAAGTAATTTTTAGAAAATCTATGAATGCAGAATTACTAACTTTTAAAAATAACATAAAGTCTTCTTTGAGCAAAATACACTATCTACGATATTTAAGGTACTTCCCCTTCATGTCCCATAAGTTTGGGACACTCTGTATACTCAATGCTGTGTATTGTCACTTTTTAGGTTTTCTATCAATGATTGTCATCTTGGCTAAGCCCCCAGGGCCAGGAAATAGACGTCTTTAACATCTTCCTTAACAATTGGCCGAATAAAGTACAAAATCGTGAGTTATGGAACCAGCCGGCCTAGCCAAGGTGACAGTCGCTATCGCTACGTCGAAACGCTTTGTGTCTCTCTACCACTCTTCCATATTAGTGTGACAGTGACAGTTGCGTTCCGATCGCTACGGAGCGTAAGCGATTGGCATGTTGGCTACGCGGCCAGGGGAGAAGTTATAGCTGAGCACCGAGACACTCAGAACCCCTACCCATAGTGTATACCGGGTGTGGCCTGTAATACGAGCAAAAAATTAAACAGTATGCTGCACTCCTCATACTGACCAACATTTGTTTAGCGACTTTTAAAAATAACTTGGGGTTTGATTTTTAATAAACTTTAAAGTTTATTCTAAGACGCAATGTATTGCGAATTTTGTTATGTTTAAGGCGTGACAAGCAACGTCAATCACAATGATATGGCGTGGCGATAGCGTCCATTAAAGATATTTTTTTTTTTGGTATGAAAAATAGGGAGTATAAATACTTCATAATTTTTAAAAGTTGTTGAACAAAAGTGTCACCGTTTGAGGAGTACAATCTATGTTTTAATTATTTGCTCGTGTTACAGGCCACACCCGGTATATCATTCGATAGCGTGCCGAGCATTCGCGTTTGCGTTGTCTATTTATGTATGGTATTTTGAACAGCGCGCCAAGCGGGACGTTTTCTACTCAAAATCCCATACAAAATGACACTTAACGCAAACGCGTACGTCACGGTGAAATTTCCACTAGTGGTACAAAAAGGCTAAATATTTTTTTTGTTGTTTAATTCTAGTTCGACACCGCTTCTGTAGGTGTTATTTTTTCCTGCTGAAAAAATGCGGCTTGTTTGAAAGCGTTCAATCCAGATCCAAAATCAATTTACTTTTATTAATTCTCTACCGTTCTCTCTTCTCTCTTTTTAATTAGTGCATGAAAGAGACAGCGATGGGATTACAGAGAATCTGGAAGCATTTGTTTTAGTGTTCCTGTTTTTAAATCCGGAAAAGCTTTTTCGGCGATCCGTTTCCGGATTGTGTTGGTTGATTCTTTGTGGTTCTTTTAAGGACAATGTTTTGGGATTGATCCGGTATCCTGATTTACATTTCTATTGAATTGGTGTTTCAACATTTTTAGAAAATTCCAATGGAGTATTATATCGTCGGTGCGAATAAAAAAGTCGCCATGTATTTTTAAGCTACTTTTCAGGGGACAAAATATTGTTTATTTTCCTCTTTGTAATAAATATTATATTAGTTGCACCTGTATGTATTTTCTAACAGATCAATTGTTTTTACATGATACCTACTCATGAAGAAAATAAACAGTTTTTTCGTTAACTTTTACAATATGAATTATTCTAACCAGAAGTTTGCTACATAGCGACTTAAATTTGGTTCACTTAAAAACGTTATGTGTTAAGTTTACACATAGCACATACATATAGCGATGTCATAATTAAATTAATTTAGTAGGTAGGTATTACTTACGACATGAAAATTTCATGATTGAATACAAGCCTACAACAACCGTAAGTATGTAGGTATGTATATCACTACACTTTATAAAACAAAGTCCCCCGCCACGTCTGTCTGTTTGTGTGTATGTATGTTCACGATAAACTCAAAAACTACTGAACTGATTTTCATGCGGCTCTCACCTGTCAATAGAGTGATACTTGAGGAAAGTTTAAGTGTATAATTTGTTAATGAGAACTCATTTATTGTATAATAAGTGTTAATAACCTGAATATAAAACTAAAATTAACTACAATTAAGATAACTATAGCTAAAAAATTAAAAATACCTATCAAAATTTTGCGCCCTTGGTAGGGTGCCCATCACGCAGGCAGCGTTCCCGCGCTGGATTGCTACGGCCAATCTTTGCGCGAGAAAGCTGCCTCCGCGAGGGTCACCTGTGGCCTGCCTTAGGCGTTTGCTGAGCGCCTTGTGCAGCCCCCGAGCCCCCCTACCCCACGGACCTAGGTGGTTAAGGTTTTTTAGTAACAATATAATTTATACTTTTGTCTAAGAAAAAACTCGGCTGAAAATAAACTCGCTCATCGCTACTCGCTGATCGTCGCCGGTCTGACACCTGCCTAACCCCTCAATCCGATTGCCGCCAACATCACGTACGATGAATATTTCCATCATTCGCAGTCCGCGTGCGCAGGGTCATAATTAACTAGATCCGCGCTAAACCAATCAGTGCTGACTAACTAACTAGGCACTGGGCTCAGTATCATCATTACAATTAACTAATTTCTGATTGCGATGCAGCGCCTGTGTGCGACGGTGTGATTTCTAACGAATCAGAGGGCCTAGCAAAAATGACTATTGTACAACGACAAATGCCAAACAACTTGAGATATTTCCACCTGTTGCATTATGTACCTACTCATTAATGAACCTCCAGGTCTGTTTCTTAAGTATGTTAAGTACGCTACATTGTACTAAAAATCCATTTGCATTATGTGACTGTTTGTGTTAAAAAAAAAAAAATATGCGTAAATGTAAAAATATCGAAAGTCTATAGTCGCTACACAAAACCATTGACGACTCAAAATCGCCGTAGAAATCCTAAGGAAGAATCAAAAAGAAGTGGTCCGGGTGTATTTCAGATTGGCTCAATCGTATAGGTAAATTAATGTAGACTAGAAGTAGGTACCTATTCAACGCGTTGTCAAAGATTTAAGTAATTTTAATATTTATGAAACTTAACGATATTCTGAAAACTTTCTGTTTTACCCTAGCACATTATTCCTACTAGTTTAGTTTTTTTTAATGCCATTTTATCTGCACATCTTCACAACCAACGCGAGTTCTTTTACTCTAATTAAAAAGATAACGACCGAAGATAGTACCAGGGATAAGTGAATAAGAATGACTTGTAATCTCCGTACCATTCTAAGATTGTTATTAGGTAATGTAAATGGCACGACAATTCCATATATTTTGTTTGTAAGCCGTGCTTTTGTTTTGATGGCATTGTCTTTTAAATTTCAAAATTACTGTTGTTTTGAGCTAAGGGATAAAAACATTCGGCCGGTTATTTTTTCGTTACTCTAGATAATTTAGTTACTTTTAGTTTATAAGTTTTTTTTAGTTAGGTTAGTGAAGGTGCATGGAAGAATGTTTTAATACGCCGATTTTTTGAAAAATGTAGAGGCCGCAAAATGCTATCTTTTTGAAAACTAATTGGTAGCATTCAGTGTAAAAACACTTAAATAGAACAACAAGGACAAGCCACAGATAAAAATAACATTTCCCAACAATTATTGTAAAAATAAAAAAAATATTATGAAGTTTATTAAATATTTTACCGAAAAATTGTTAAACGCAGAACTATAACTTTGTAGTTTTCGGGAAATATAAAATAATAAATAATCAACGATTTATTTAAGGAGCCTAATTTTCCACCTAGTAGGTATATGGATTTGGTACGTTGGCAAGGACAAATCGGTAAGTATTTTGCATGGATAATTGTATAATGACAGTTTTAATTATGTACAAGTCCCTGCCTTACACGTAACATGCAAGGGAACGTGACTAATGTATTTAGTGACGTCACACTCTGGCTTCTCTCATTATTCCTACTCGCCCCGCGCTAACTCGATTACCTAGTCGGGTTCATATAGATTACGTCCCGTAGATTCCGCATTGTCAAAGCGTGAACGATATGCGGCGATCACACATAAAGTTCCATAATTTTTGTGATTTGGTCTATCCATAGTAGCAGCACAATGGAAAAGCATAAGAGCCCGTTGCATAGCAGGCGTAATATTAAAAAAGCAATAGTACCTAAATAAAGTATTTCTGTGTCCGTGTGTCAAAATCAACGTATTGTAGCGGAAAAAAAATAAAATAAAAATGAGACTACACTTCACTACACGCATCACTAGAGACAGGAATCCAAGCAAAAGACTCAGTTTAGGGCTCAACCTGCACGTTTATTTTGGTTACACCAAATAATACCGTCTCACCATCGCCCTTCAAATAATAGTGCTCGACCCACAATTGTGGAATTGCAATCTGTTAGTAAGCTCCAGCATCGGAAACATAGAAGGACCAACTAATTCTCCAATATTGTCGGTAGGTATCGAAGGAAACTCAATCCCAAAATCACATACAAGTGCCCTTGTAATTATGAAAAGTACTCTACATTGTGATATGGACGCGTTGCTTGTAGGTGTATAATATAATATCGTACTAAAATGGATCATGTTAATCCTTGAAGCATATTTTGGCTACTGTATTTTTCTGCGTAAAAATATAGTAAACAATGACACAACCACAACTGATCTGAGCAGTTGCATTTTTACTTTATACGAAGGAGACCAGGGTTATCCTTATGCGTAGTTAATTAATATTAGTTGTTCCATCTAGCGGGTATGCAATCTGTGGGCTTTATTCACATGTTAGCACAAAGTCTGAATAATGTACTAGAATACTAATAGTATTTTACTTCTTCATTAGACTAAATTAGATTCGTTTCTCTTTCTTTGACAAGTTTAATTAACTAACTAATTTTATAAAATGTGTACCACAGTGGTAAAAATATTTGCACAATTTTATTTAAATAACATTTGTGCGCAGAAAAAGTACTTTAACATTTACTTTTCTTGTCCATTGCTGTTACGTTCATCATAGTCATTTTAAATTGCAAATTTTCTTGTGTCACTAGGTAGTCATGTAGGTATATATGCTTTAAATGCCTTTGACCAAATTTTCACGACCTTTGTTTTCGTCTGATATTTTAAAATTAGCTTTACATGCTTCTAATTAGTCAAATTATCTAGTTACATGTATCTGGAAAAGTTTCGAGCTATTCCACAAGTTGTACAATTTTTTTGGCTACCAATGCTGATATATTATTTAACTAGAATATCCTGGATTCACAAAACCACGAGTGTCAACCCTACGCACCCTTCAAAGGTGCTTCAGTAACCCCCCGAATCTTAAACAAGAGCAAATCCTGGAACGAATTAATTAGGGTTCTCACTCAACGCAATATGAATTGTGAATTGATTTGCTTGATTGACAATTCCGGGATGAAGTGCACAAGCTTGTTGATGTCAGACTAATTGTGAAGTTCGACGGCAAAAGGTACCTTATGGCGGCTGGCGCTTACATCGCATAGCGCCGCAATAATATTGGAGCGGCGTTAATAATAGCGTAAGCGCCAACCGCCATAAGGTACCTTTACCCGTGGGACGTCACAAGTATTTATCAGTAATTAATATTATTCAGTCGATGGGAATAATTTTGTTCGCTCGTGTAACATTGGACGATCCAGAAATAGCGTTGACCAAGCTAACAATAACAAAGTGTACTGATGTCATTAATAATGTAAAATTTGTGTGAAAATATGTCGACAATGACACTCCTCACTTTGTTCTGTTCAGACTCTAGGTATGTTTTACTAAAAATGAATTACATTGTTTTATTACAGTCATAATAAATATAAAGCCTGACCAGGCGGCTTAGCACGGTCGCGTTTTTATCCCTTGTCACCTTGCCTGTCACGTTCTAACAAGTATGTAAGTGCGAAAGGGACGCGCATAGTGATAGTCGATAAAATTGCGGAATTTCACTGGAACATATACTGAACTGTCATCCTATACATGAGAATAACAGCGTCCTCTTGACAACAATCATATATTAGATTTTATATAAAAAATGGTAAATAGAGGTTAAATTTTCAACGACATAATGACTCTAAATTCGTGAATTACGGGATCACGATCCGCCAGCTTTTTTGGCCAACTTTGAAAAATTGAAATTTTGGCAAACTACATTGCATTGCCCGTAGAATCGATGGCCATTGGGGCGGAAAGGTTCTCGAGTGGCGACCACGTACCGGAAGGCGCAGCGTGGGTAGACCCCCCCACAAGGTGGAGGTAAAGGTCGCGGGAGTCCGCTGGATGCGGGTGGCGCAAGACCGGTCATTGTGGCACTCTTTGGGGGAAGCCTATGTCCAGCAGTGGACGTTCTCTGGCTGATATGATGGTGACATTTTGGTGATTAATTTATATGATTACCATTTCTATTCTTAAAAAAAATAATAAGCTTACACAGAAATATTTTAATGTAAAAATCATATTTACAAAGGTCTCACAAAAATGTGATGGTTGTGACAAATGTACTGGTATTGTCACTATGTTTCGCGTTTAGTTCCATTTTATTTAATTTCTACATTTTTTTGTAACACTGTACAATATTATGAAGTTCAGTCACGCGGCAAAATCCGAGAATGTTGTTCTTGAGTGTACATCAGGCTTTAAACGTACGTGAGTGGCAAACAGGGCGTAACGTTCAGGAACGGATTAGTATACCTACGTGCTTTATTAAAAAACCGGCCAAGTGCGAGTCGGACTCGCGCACGAAGGGTTCCGTACCATTACGCAAAAAACGGCAAAAAAATCACGTTTGTTGTATGGGAGCCCCACTTAAATATTTATTTTATTCTGTCTTTAATCTGTGAAAATTTCAACTCTCTAGCTATCACGGTTCTTGAGATACAGACGGACAGCGGAGTCTTAGTAATAGGGTCTCGTTTTTACCCTTTGGGTACGGACCCCTAAAAATATAATTGGCAGTGCCATATTGGCAATGTGCTCGAATGTGACATCCATCTGGCGGCTTTAAGACCTTTAAGTTTCGGTTACGGCATATAAATCATGTTTCAGCCGAAGGTTCGGTTCCGGTAAAAAAATCTATTTTGGCCGGACACTAGAGTTATAAAACCACATGAGTTACCTATATTGTATACAGTATCGACCTATACCAGGATTTAAACTAATAGGACCGCGGTTATCATGATTACGACAACTATACAATATACACGATATACAGTCTAAAAGAATTCATTATACCTCTAATATTGTAGAGCCAGTCCATGAAAAGTCTGCAGCGGATTTAATAGCCCACGCAGTGCACGTGTTATTTTAAACGTCAAACTTCTATGAAATTATGACGTATAAAAGACACTTGCACTGCGTGGGCTATCAAATCCGCTGCAGACTTTTCTTGGTCCGACTCTAGTTCTGACGCTTACAATAATAGGAAGCTGGATTACTTATAAAACCTATTCTTTTATTCCTAAACAAAGGAACAAGACAGACGCCACAAAGCTGGCTGGAATACTATCATTTATTCAATACAAGCTTTAAGAGCCAACAGGAGTGGTCATTCCTCCATACAAACGTAGTCCTCGTTTTCCTCCGTGGTTTTTGAAGCTAGAGCAATGATTTTTTCAACACAGATTAATATTGTCAATATCTGTGTCGGACCGTTTTGCTTTTTTTGATATTTTTGTTTTTTAAGGCGCTAGAGCCCTTCAAAAACGGCCAAAATGGCCTAATAGACTATGCCGCAATGAGAGGCGTGGTATTCAAAACTGATATCAATTAGCCAAAAAAGCAAAACGGTCCGACACAGATAATTTCATAATCATTTAGATTTCCAAATTTGGTTACGATTGGTTAAGTTTTGGGGGAGGAAAAAGAGGACTACGAAACCTCGATTTTTGTCATTTTTACGCAGGATTTTTCGCCTCAGCTGCAGTTGTCCCTATCGCACTAATTTTAGGGGCGGAGTCAAGTTTCTAAATACGTACACAGCCAGAAAAGTGATGGGCAATAGTCGACATTTAATGTCGATAATCTAGTGATGTAAGAAGTTATCGATAAACCGTCTTGTGTGAAAATATCTAGATCCTAAGATACAAGGGGTTTTGGGTTGAGAGTAGGGAACACATTTTTGTAGTTATGATATACAATCTATTATGAACTTTTTGATTCTAATATTTTAAATTAGAAATCAAA
Organism: Cydia splendana; assembly: GCF_910591565.1. Lineage (NCBI taxonomy): Eukaryota > Metazoa > Arthropoda > Insecta > Lepidoptera > Tortricidae > Cydia > Cydia splendana. The sequence goes on along the minus strand of NC_085964.1, from coordinate 19,728,251 downwards.
ATCAAAAATATTTTATTGCATGGTTAAAATGGGTTAACAAAATTTTTAGGTACCTACAGGCACGCTTCGTAATTGTCGAGCAATTTAGGGTCCTAGCTGAATTGGTTGTTCCATACTTACTCGTGCTCTATGGAATGTCCAATTTAGCTAGAACCCTAAATGGCTCAACAATCACAGAGCGTGACAGTACAAATGATTCATGTTCTGTATATCCTGCCCTACAATGGCGTTAATATTTGGTTGTCATGTCTATACTTCGTTTTTAAGCATTATTGAAAAAAAAAAATAGTAAATACTAATATTAACCACTAAGTACATAACTATTACAAAAAAAGCTAAATAATTATACGATTGCATGCTTAAAAAAGACACGTCACCTTCACTCTAATGCTAAACAAACGAAGAATAAGAACTAACAGCGATAAGACCGCCTGTTGCTACCTTTATCTACATTGTAAATCGGTTTTAGGGTTCCGTACCCAAAGGGTAAAACACGGGACCCTATTACTAAGATTCCGCTGTCCGTCCGTCCGTCTGTCACCAGGCTGTATCTCACGAACCGTGATAGCTAGACAGTTGAAATTTTCACAGATGATTTATTTCTGTTGCCGCTATAACAACAAATACTAAAAACAGGATAAAATAAAAATTTTAGTGGGGCCTCCCATACAACAAACGTGATTTTTGACCGAAGTTAAGCAACGTCGGGCGGGGTCAGTACTTGGATGGGTGACCGTTTTTATAAATAATGGTACGGAACCCTTCGTGTGCGAGTCCGACTTGCACTTCGACGGTTTTTTTTAAATTTGTTTTTATGTTTGTGGTGTAATAAAGAATATTTTAGAGTCAGACCAAGAAAAGTCTACAGCAATTTTGATAGCACACGCAGTGCAAGTGTTATTTATATGTCATAATTTCATAGAAGCGACGTTTGAAATAATACTTGCACTGCGTGTTCTATCAAAATCGCTATAGATTTTTCTTGGCCTAACTCTACTTTAAATTACAAAGTAAGGCCTAAATTATAAAATAAGGCCCATCAATGTTTTTTTTTTTTGTGTTTATTAAACTTGATATTTTGTCTATAGTATTAGCGGACATGGCCTCAAAATTTAAACCCGCTTAAGAATCGGGCCTTATTTCGTGCATTATATACAATACTACCCATTTTTGTGTAGTCATTATTTATACTATAGAAGCATTGTTTGAGTAGCCAATTATTTAAACAGTATTTTTTTAAAGGGCAACGGTGGCAATATTTTAAGGTCTGGATAATAAGATACAGATCTTAATAAGGATATCAATGTAAGTGAATGTTACCATGACTACCAAACAAACAAATGTGATAGAATTTGCCAGCTGGCATTGTAACATTCAGACAGTTACCTATGTACCTAATCTGAAATATGAATAAATTAGTAATATTTTAAACAGGAAAGTAAACCGAATTTTGGCCTTTTGCTGGACACAATCACAATAGTAATTTGTTTTACAAGCGGGCAAAGTTTATCGCCACCGGTTGATGCATTTGCAGCACCAATGGTAGAAAATGCAAGCTCATCATCAACTGCATAATCGACGTTTGATATGACTATTGAATCCGAGCTTTTTGATCATGAATCATGATAAAACAAAATTTTAGAAGGTCGCAGAATAGTGGATTTAAAATATTTATTTTCTGTGATCTCAAATATCAGGCACGATCATACAAATTGTACATTTGCTGATCTTGCCTTTGTCATTGAAAGACGTAAGGGTTTACACAGAGAATATATATTTAAGTGTAATATGTGCAAAAAAAAGGAAACGATACACTCTGAAGACCCAAAAAGAAAATGTTAGTAAATACTGCTCCTCCCCATGGTTACTTGGTTCCTTATTCAACCTACCTGAAATTAAACGAGTAGGTTAGTAAATTATATCATTTTACATTATAAAGTTAAATGTTTAGGTATCTCAATCACTTACTCACTGGTGGACATGGACGCAAAATTTTTGCCCATCTACTTATACTATCTTATAAAAAATGAAATTTTGAAAGTTAGCACGCTTAAAGTTCGTTTTTTTTTGCATTAAGGTAACAGATTTTGACATGTCTTATTAAAAATTACCATTGAAAAATAAGTCATAGCAAATATGTTAGAATTATAAATCATATTAATCATATTAATGAGCAAGAGCACCCTAAACCGGCGAGCGTGTATGAGGAATGTTATGAATGTGAAGGAAGCGAAAGTGGTATGTCAGGATCGTAGCAAGTGGAAATCCGTGGTCTCTGCCTACCCCTCCGGGAAATAGGCGTGATTGTATGTATGTATGTATGTATGTATGTATTAATCATATACTTTTTTATATTCTTTTGCTTTCATAAGTAATATAAACTAATTTTTGAAAGCGTTTTTCAATAATTATTAATAAAAAAACACGTCATGATTGTTTACCTTCTTTCTAATGCTAAAAAATAACGAACTATAATAACCCCGGTTATTTGGTACAGAACCTTGATTTGATAGGTACATCGGATATTCTGGGCCCCTGAGTTTGTTACGTAAAGGACAAAATGGTGACATGTGGTTAGAGCTGATACTGTTAAACTAGTGGTTCTGTGCGCTAAGTATAAAAAATAAGCTTCAGCGAACTCATTAAGCCTAGAAAAAACCCTACACCCTACTGCCACTTAAGTCAGTCTTGAGTCTTTGAATCAATTTCCGTAGTAGTACTACTACTACTAAGGTACTAGGAGGTAATAAGGCCTATAGTAGGTATAATAAGGCCTACCTGAAAAATAATGTTCTTACAACAGTGTAACCGTGTTAGTTATTTGAGTAACATATATGTAAAGTGATACATTTAAAAGCTAACAGCAAACCAGTACATAAATTATATCTTATGTACTTCTTATGAATTACACTCTTATAAAGGTTTCGGCTAATTACGCTTAATTACTTGAATAAAGGTAGATGAATTGCGTGCGGTCCAATAGGTAACCACAACTCACGGAGTCCAAAACAATAAGCTGATCAGCAAAGTCAAGTAAACAAAGCCAAGTCACAGTAGTAGAAAGATTATCGAGTTCCGTAAACGTAAGCCGGGTCAAAAAATTCAATCGCAACACAGTAAGTAATAAGTGAACGCCTCGTGGCAGTAACGCACGAAAAATAACATTGCAAATTGTCGGCAATGAGGCGCGCGCGGGTGCAAGCGTACGCATCTGTGTGCGTGCATTACACACACAAATACAGTCTCTCACGCCCCGTCAGAGCGACGGGTATATTCAGCTTGAAATCTCAAAATTGACTTTTAGCTCAGCTCCCGTTTCGTCTTAAGCTTTTTCTCTCCATGAGCTTTCCACAAGCTGCGCCCAGAAAAAGCCCAGTAATTTAAAAGCTTAAACCAAAACCCGGATTCAAGCAAGATTTGTGCTGTACCTAGAATAGTTTAACTAATAATATTATAAAGAGGACAAGCCGAACTTATATTCCGACTTCCGACTAGCGACCTGCCCCGACTTCGCATGGGTTTATAAATACACACCTAAACAAACCTTCCTCAAGAATCACTATTGATAGATGAAACCCGCATGAAAATCCGATCAGTAGTTTTTGAGTTTATCGCAAACATACTAACAAATACACAAACAGATAGACGCTGCGGAGGAATTTGTTTTATAAGGAGTACCTAGTGATTTCCAATATCAAAATTATGTAGTTGTGTAATTGTGTTATCATCCGCCAGTGCGTCGTGCTCGCGCCAATGTACATCAACCTACATGTACATTTTATGTATTAAATGAAACATGCCCGTTTTCAGTTACATTTTAAACCAATTTGATAACAGGAAAAAATATATAAAAAGCATTTAGAAACACTAACAAAATCTGAGCACATGTAGACAATAAATAATATCACAACGGCATCACAAAATTTTATTCAAATTCAGAACACGGCTGAGTGATTCTTCAGTAACATATCGCTGAAATGGCATGGGCAAGCATGAGGAGCTAGAAAGAGTAACAACATCATTTGTGTAACATTCTGTCGACGTTGAGACGGCGGGAATATCAATCAGGGTTCCAACTAGGCGAACACAGGTAAAATAATATAACCAGTATATTGAATTTAAGCATGAGCACACCGAGTAAAAAAATGACAATTAAAAGTAGCAAATAGGTAGTAAAATAAATAAATAAATATTAGGGGATGTGTTACACAGATCAACCAAGCCCCAAACTAAGCAATACTAGTATTATGGGTGCTAGGCGACGACGATATATACTAATCCTTATATAGATAAATACATATATATACTTATGTACATAGAAAACACCCATGACTCGGAAACAAATATTTGTGTTCATCGGGTGTGTAATGCTTAGTATAATTATAAAAAAACTATCATACATTTGTTATAACGCCATTTGATATATTATTATATGTTATATTGTGATTTCATCTAAACTGTCATTATTATAATGCCTAATGTAATATAATTTTCAAATAGTATATAGACATGTTTTATAATGACATTTGTTATATTATATTTTTGTATAACGTAATACTTCATACAAATTTATCAAGTATAAATACATATATTGTATAAAAAATTTTGTCATATTTCATTTACTGATAACGTAAAGTTTTACATACTTTTTATAACTAGTACGCAGGCCTACTGATTTTGCTAGCTATTTTATTCTAGGGAGATCGCAGTTCTAACCTAACCTAACCAATTTTTTCACGGTTTTCGTTCTGCGGGAGCCGCAGTTCAAACCTTACCTAAACCACTTTTTTGCTAGAGTATTTTATTCTACGGAGGGTCAAAGTTCTAACCTAAACCTCCTTTTGTTAGGTAGGGTAAGACCTCCAGTGAATGAACACTTAAGGAATTATGCAAGTTTGAAAAATCATTTCTCAGCATTCATTCATAATTTCAATAATTATCTGCAATTTTATGAATCTTCATTTAATAAATAATAAAGTAATTTCTGCGATTTTTTATTACTTTCATAGTTTTTGAGTTATAGCAGAATTTATCAAAAACTACCCAAAAACCTAATGAATGAACATAAAAACTAGTGAATGAACACCGCAAAACCCAGTGAATGAACATCATTAGATCTTTAGGATCTTCAGGATTTTTATCATAAAAAACGTTTCCAGCTCTATTTTAGTAGGTATAGCGAAAGCGTTAATATATTTTTATCCCCTCCATATTGATTTCAAATAGATTAGAATGTAATAAAATGATGGTTATTCACCAGAACCTATTACATATTAATAAGAAAAAGAGTATCAATTTTTAAAACAAGAAACAACGAGCATATTCCGATAAAAAAAGGTTAGGATCAGCAAATAATGCTTAAAATAATAAACTTGTCATTGCATTGTTCGTGGTTACATTGTTCATACATAGAATTAGTAGAAATCTAATAAATGAACACCCCAAATGTTGTATTGTTCATACATAGGCATGAAATATCCAGTAAATGGACTATAGAAATTTTGTTTGTTCCAATACTGGCTGAAAGAATCAGAATCACTTTCTATGCAGGATCACAAAAAACAAGCTCAATACCAATTCATTTACACATAAATTTAGAAAAAAAATTAAATCTAGACGACACCAGTAAATGAACACACCGTTCATTTACTGGTTTCAGAACATTTGATAAGCCAGTATTGGAACTATAAAAAATAAAGTCTTAATCACATGACGACCGGTCTGGTCTAGAGGATAGTGACCCTGTCTGCTAAGCCGATGGTCCTGGGTTCGAATCCCAGTAAGGGCATTTATTTGTGTGATGAACACTAATATTTGTTCCTGAGTCATGGTTGTTTTCTATGTATATAAGTATGTATTTATCTATACAAGTGTGTATATCGTCGCCTAGTACCCATAGTACAAGCTTTGCTTAGTTTGGGGCTAGGTTTGATCTGTGTAAGATGTCCCCTAATATTTATTTATTTATTTTATTTACTTATTACATAATAAGCCGACAAAGTGTACATTTATAGAAGGTTAAACTCTTAATCTAACCAAATAACCAAACTTTGTACAGGTAAACATTAAATAAGCACGTCATATGTTGCTCCAAACGTACACTGTTCTTATCTGGGATATAATTTTTGCATACAAAACTTCAAAACCAGAAATACGTAAACTTCAAACGCCAGTCACGCTCAAACTGGTCGAAAATAAATTTAGCAGGGGTTGAAATTGCATAGGAAATAGAGTTGTTAATAAGAAAAAAAATACAACAAGTGGTAGAAATTGCTATATTTCTTATTTTAGACAAAAAACGTGATTTTGTTCATTCACTGGGGGGTGTTCATTCACTGGAGGGTTTACCCTAGTTATTCGTTTGTGCGGAGTCGCAGTTCCAACTTAACCTAACCCATTTACGTCATGCAACTATTATGCCACACAAATCATTATGTGATGTCACTTGTTATAACAAATCATATGCTTTAGAGTAAGTATATAATAATTATGACAATGTATATTACACAAAGTGTAAATATACCTTATGACCATTATACCAATAATAACATTATGTATACCGTTTTTTTTATTTAGGTATTTTTATTAGGTATTACGGTAGTATGCCATTTATTACGTTATTCAAAATAACGATATATCAAACTATAATATATGAAAAGTATTTATAACAAATGTAATGCACCCGTGTTCATCACACAAATAAATGCCCTTACCGGGATTCGAACCCAGGACCATCTGCTTCACAGGCAGGGCCACTTCCCACTAGGCCAAGTATAAAGTATAACAAATTATATAGACCCGGATTTTATCGTTTATTAATAGGGATCGGAAACTCGGGAGCTATTATACCTAAACTTCGGGCTCAGTACCTACGCCGCGTCGATGTTGACTAGTATGGAGGCGGACTCAATTTAATTTTACTAATAAATTTCCCGGGAAAATACCCTGTGTAAAAAAAATCACGTTAAAAAAAGTTTGTCTTGATATTATGTTATCAATATTATCATCTTAACACAATACCTATAATTAATTAAGCCCTTAAACGGACTAACACGTGTCTTTTTGATACATTCTGTATGTCGTTAAAACGGCTTGTATGTTGACGAAATTCGCTAAAAAAGGCATAACCCAACGACAATTGATACGTATTAACCATTTTCTGATGTTGCATACAATCCCGGGATCCCGGGATTTAAATAATAAAAAATATTATTTTTAAGAAGCCCACTCCATACTTGCCTAGATTTTTCCGGAATTTTCCTAGTTGTAGGTATAATAGCTCCCGAGTTTCCGATCCCTGTTTATTAAAGATAAAATAATTTTGAAAATGACGTAATAGAGCAAATAAACAATGAGTTAAAATACTGTGTGTAATATCATTAGCATTGCCTTGGAACGCGTTCAGAAATCGATCTTGCAGATGGAAGTACGAGTAATGCATCAGTCTTGCGTCGAAAACTGTAATGCAGTGGTAAATTGCTTCCAAGATTTAGTGCTGTTTGTGGTTAAACTGTGTGTTTTCATTCGCTAAGTAATAGTAAAATGTTGGTACCTACCTAATTTGAAATGGTTTTGCTTCATCCCCATTTTTCAAAAAAAAACTTAGCTCCTCAGTACAAATTCTGTTATATCAATAGACACCTCAATCATTAAAACTACTTGCAATCAATTTTTGTAATTTTTTTGCAATCATTATGCTGTTTACGAATTGTATATTAAATATACAAGTGCCTATTGTATATTTAATTATTTAAGTAACTGCGGAATGGAGTATCGAGACAACCATCATTCTGGTTTAACGATGCTTTTGGATTCAAATATTATGTAATTGTGATTTTTCTCTAATAAGTAAAATATAAATATTTAGAATTTTCAATGATTTTGGTAGCTATAAAATAATAACATCACATAGGGTCAAAAACATAACCAGGAATATTATCGGCGCAACCGTGGATAAGATATTAAAGTCCCAGTACCGGCAGAAGGAGCATTTAAACCTACCGAATTCATATTTGAATGCGTATGAATTTCATATTCATGTTGAGTGCATGCAATCAGATTGAAGTTTAAACGAGATTGCGGCTTCACTTTTGTATAAATATGATTATGAAGATCACAAATAATTGATTCTCATTTTAATAAACTTCAAAAATTTGATCTCGGTCTTCGAGCAACACCGGCTTCCGACACGTCGGAAGGGGGGAGCGATATCTTACCGTACAAATCGTTCTGGCATTTTTTGCGGGGGGAAACGAGCACACAGCCGCACTTCTCACTCACTACATACAAAATCCAATATGTAATGATGACAGAAATACATCCTGCACACTTCGATCTCTTTATTGTGTACGGATGAGTCACAACACGCACCGCGCTAGTGGCATGCATGCACAGTAAAGTTGATCTTGTACCTCGGCAGAGGGGAAAAAGTTTTTAGTAAATTATCTTGTCTAGAGTTAAACCAAGAAAAGTCTGCAGCGATTTTGATAGCCCACGCAGTGCAAGTGTTATTTTATCGTCATAATTTCAAAGACGTTTGACGTTTAAAATTAACATGTACTGCGTGGGCTATCAAAATCGTTGCAGACTTTTCTTGGTCTAACTCTATCTGTTCACTAAATTACTTTCATGCAAGAATACTAATAGAAGAGCGCTAGTTGTAATGCGAATATTAAGTACTAGGTATGTTTACAGTTCTGCCCGCCTGGAGCGTAAAACGCGAACTATGTTCCAAGCAAAACATTCTAGCATAATATAATAATAAACTCTCTCCCTAGGGAACAGATGATCCAGCTAGCTTTTACATTTCTAACAACATGGTGCATTGTATTTTTACATACTGCTTGTGATCATGCCACGTTAAGTATTTTGTATATATCATAGAACTAGAATAGGTACCGTAAAACTATAGTCCAAATGCTGCAACTATGGGCCACAAGTTCAAAAGAAAAATTAAGTATCAATACCAATGTTCCTTTTGGTTTACTCCGAGTTTTTTCTTCCATTTATAAACATATATCTTGCCTTAGAACTACAAAAAATACAGTAAAAGTCACACCTGATCAAAAAAATTACAGTTAATTTTGGATCATAGTTGGGAGCTTTGGACTATAGTTGGGAGGTTTTACGGTAACTAAGTATAGGCTGAATAGACCTCTAAAATGATCCCACATGTATTGAGCGACTCAACACGCTTTTCATGAATAGTGACACAAAACCAAATGAAATGCCATTCGATTTAAATCCTATCAGTAAAAGATAGAATATTAAATGCAATATCATTTAATTTTGAGTTGTGCCACTGTTCAGCGGTGAGGTGGATAGTGCTGGTTCGAAGTGGTTGAAGAAGAAAACTCTGTCTTGTAGCCACAAAACTATATAATTATTTAACATAAAAAGGAAATTAACACATACAGGTTTGTTTAAGGTGAAAAAATGAAGTTAAAGTTTTTACGGTTACCATAGTAAGGGAATAAAGAGTTCTGTTGGACTTGCCAACACCACTCATGATAAGATTTATAAGCAACGTGTACAACGCGAAGATCTGATTGACAACCTTAAGATGCTGTAGGTTCAGAAAACTGAGTTTTTAGAAAGTCGTAGCGCTTTTTTGGATCACAATACGGCTGCCATAAATTTAATTAGACACTGAATTCAAGCTATCTACTTAAACTCTTTAAGTTGATCTGAAGAGCTCCCTACAACATAGTCTCGTGAGTACAATTGTAATCCAGTTTACCGTCATAAATCTATTTTAACAATTAAGTTTATCCGTACCAAGTTTTTAAATGAGCTCAGCGACCAGTGGTTCGCCTTAGGGACCGATTTTATTTCAAGTATTTCCAGGAAGCATCTCAATTCTAGAATACCCGTTTCGTTCCGAGGAAATGCAATTTGCCAATTCAAGACCTATTGATAGTAGTGAAAATTTGAATTTTAATGCAAATAAACGACATGATTGCTTCAAACCAGAAAAGAAGTTAAAGTAGGAAATGCGTTAATCTGAAAATTATAGGAAGATGGAGGTTACATGTAATTCCATTTAGAAAGCGCATTTGTTCCATTAATACAAATAAATACCTACTACATCAATTTAAATGTACAACTTTGCACTAAGCTTTATTCTAAAGTTCTTCAGATTTATCTACCAGATGTCTCAATTACGAGTAGGTATATAATGTAAAATAATTCACGACACTTATTTTAAACAGCTACCACCATCTCAATTACATAAAAGATAAAAATCTCATTGCCCCTATTAGCAAAGCCTCATCGGGTCTATATTGGGTCGCATAATAATTGATTGTCCTATCTAATGTAATGTTACGCATAAAACTCATTTCGCATAATTGTTATTGTGCTGAAACTAATAACATTTCTGAAAAATTATGAAGCAAACCTAACCTAACCAACCCTATTCTACACAACCTATGCAAAATATTTTCGAAATTATTTACTCTTTGTTTCAGCTGGAGAAATATTATGCGAAAAGAATTTTATGCGTAACATTACATAAGGACAATTAATTATTATGCGACGAGATGGGCACCCAGCCTCATCTCTAAAAATAGCATTTTATGTGTAGGTATTAAACTGAAAATTAAATTGAGCGGCACTACAAACTAAATCTCGCGAGCTAACGAGCAGCTGCCGCTGAATAAAAGTTCATTACGCTATTAGCTTACTAAAGTGTACTTTATCGCTGGATTGTACTAAAAGCATACTAAACTACTACTAAAAGGGTCAGTTGTTTTGCAACGGACGTAAATCTATGCTTGGCTATGCATTTTTTTACGTTTAGTCATTTGCAGCTGGGAAGGTTGCTATCATTGGACCGGCGCTTTGAATGGGCCATCAAAATATTTTTAAACCTACGCATGCTAGACAGAGATAGACAAGGTACTAAGGATCGCTCAAGGACACTTTGTACAAAGTGTCCTTGAGCAATCCAAGCGACCCCACCGCTTCCTCAGTCGCGCCACGCTTCTCGGCGACGAGTGATGTGAGCAAGTGTGTTTCGAGCGTTAGAGATGTAATAATTACGCGAAAGAGAAACGCACTTGTGTGTCATTATATTTGCATTTGTTTGAGTGTATTGACGTATGATGGTTAGAAATCTATTAAAGGAAAAAATGGAAAAAATTACGCTTCCGGCAGGACTTGAACCCGTATCCTCCACAATCCGTGTGTTGCTCTTAACCAATTGAGCTACGGAAGCCTACCAGGACATCGCAGATCTTTCCATTCCTTTCTTTATGTAAACACGCCTTTGGGGTGGCGTATAGCGACATCTACCGAAAGACAATTACATCTTTAACGGCACCGGAGTCTCAAGTTGCATTGAGAATTCACCAGTAACAATGTGGTAACCCATACTAAATCAATTTTTTAACAAGCAGATACGTCTGCGAGCGATATTCCAAATTTTATATTAAAGGAAAAAATTGAAAAATTTACGCTTCCGGCAGGACTTGGACTGGTAGGCTTCCGTAGCTCAATTGGTTAAGAGCAACACACGGATTGTGGAGGATGCGGGTTCAAGTCCTGCCGGAAGCGTAAATTTTTCCATTTTTTCCTTTAATATAAAATTTGGATTCTTGCTCGCAGACGTACCTATCTGCTTGTTAAAAAATTGATTTAGAAATCTATTAATCATTAAATTTATAATAATACTTTCTGGCCAGTTATTTTAGTTGCTATCTATGGACCGCATGTACGAGTATGTCCTATATATCATCGGACCGGTATAATCATGGCAACTTCTTTTTTTCAGTTTTAAAAATGTCATCTAAAGTAGGCTGCCATACGTCATGTACTTAATCTTCCATTTATATATTTATTTAAGTACTCTTAATAAAAAATAAAAAATATATTAAAAGAAATAAAAATGACAATTTTGTATAAGTCTCCTTGATTGGACCATCAGCAAAAAAATCCTAAGTCCAGTGATGGTGACTCCGTGGTCCAATCAAGGTGCCCCTGGTCCAAACAAGGCAACAGTGCGAAAAATCCTTTTCGCGTTTTTTCTCCTAGATTAATAAACTGTATTCATTTGTCTGTAAGGTAACGAGTAAATATATTTCAATGGTTCAAAATTATCAAACTTGTTTTAATTTCTTACATGAATTGTGTAAATTATAAGGCAGCGAAATTAAGTGGTCCAATGATAGCAACCTTCCCCTACTTGCAACAAACATAATACCGTTGGCGTCGGTTGTGAGGCTTATTTTGCAAATTAATACTTTTTCTGTGTATAGCAAATAAAATTATGTACTAAGACATGCAGGGCCAGTTCTGTTGACGTAAGTGCTTCGAAGCAGTGACGGATCCGTCTTAAATCTATTAAGATAGAGCCCTTAAAATTTTCATGGAGGGATTCAGATGCTTTTGGGCAAGTTTGGGCCCGTTAGCTCCCTTCAACCCCTAAACCCGCTTTCACTTTGCAGGCCAGAGTCTTTACTAGACCATAATATAGGCGTGACGACGAGCGAAGCGAGGAAGACCGTGTTAGTATAAGCTTAACTGATGTTGAGACGACGCTGCCCGCTATAACTCGTTCGTGGTCGCAACTTAGATACGAGTAGGTACTTCAATGAGGGCTCTGATCGAATCACTGGTGAAAGTTATAAAATTTGTTAGTGCATCAGCGTTCAATCGGGCGTGGAATTAGTTTTTAAGTTTTGTGGGGAAAATATACTCTTTTTGTTTTAAAATATATTTTTATTTTATTGTAATAATGTACCTAATCTCACCAAGATTAGTATAATAATTTTGTTAAATCCTTTGACATAATCGGTTTTCCTTAGTTATAACTAGTTTTCCTTAATACCTAGGTTAAAACTAGGTAAATTATAAGAAGCCAAATTAATTGATACATACCTATATATAGCAAAACTCGTATTCACTCCAGTTTTCCTCGGCAAACGTTTAAACTCTATAAAGAAAACTGCACTCAATAAACTGCAAAACGGGAAGTCTTTAAAATCCTGCATCACCTAAACTAGGCACCAACTAGGCATAAACGATAAATCCGGGGCTAGTTCTATCTGGCATCTACTAGATGGCAGCACAATGGCACACAGTGGCTGGCCAGAGACAATGGGACCAGATAATGTTTTTCACAATGTTGCAACCGTTCGGTGCCAGTGTTAGCAGGGTTTATAAAGGTGACATTAGGATGAGTGATGAAATGTACGACATAATCGTGGAAGTAATTTGAAGGCGAACGTCACTCATTTTGTCAAGGATTGGGAGATCTAAAAGAACCGGGCAAGTGCGTGTCGGACTCGCGCACGAAGGGTTCCGTACCATAATGCAAAAAACGGCAAAAAAACGGTCACCCATCCAAGTACTGACCCCGCCCGACGTTGTTTAACTGCGGTAAAAAATCACGTTTGTTGTATGGGAGCCCCACTTAAATCTTTATTTTATTCTGTTTTTAGTAGGTATGTTGGCAAGGCATGTTCAGATACAAATTTAAATGTGGACTATTACCTACAGTTAGTTACCTACCAATAATAGGTTAAATTTACGTGCTTTGCTTAAAACGCTGTCACACGGCCGTACATTTGTTTCCAGTGACTCGCGGTTTATGCAGCGACTTAACGCTATTCATCCACACAATAGAGCGGAGTTTTAAGCGACCGCTGATCGCTTAAGCTGTGTATAGACCGGCGAGCGCGGCCGCAGCGGGCCGCTACATCGCTTAGGATGGGGAGTGATTTTATTATCGATTTCAGAGTGCAGGCGACTTTGAGAAGGAAAATCTGATGCAGATCCTGATTTGAAAATTTGTTACAGTTTTGACGTGAGTCTATCGCACTTATTGGTGGGCGTGAGGTGACAAGGTCGTAACAGAATTAAAACTTTCAATAGGTACCTATTCAAAAACTTTAATATTATAAAAACACTTTATCAACGACTTAGTTGATTCCAACTTATGTGTAAACCCATATGAACCTACATGTACACTGACTTATGCAAATAAATGAATTATAAATTACGAACAAAAATATGAAATAAATAACTAAAATCAATAATGATATTTAAGGATTACGTTTGCGGCCACCAAAGATCTTGGTGACGGTCTTGACTCCGACGGGGGAGCGGATGTAGATGTGACGCAGGATGGCGGCACAGCGTACGTAGAACCAGTCGGGGTCGTAGGGAGCCAGCTCCTTGAAGCGAGCGGTCTTCACAAGGTCCATGTGTTCTGGGACCTTGACCTTGCCCGTCTTTTTCAAGTGGGCAGCGACGGTCTTGACGACCTTGTCTTGTTCAACATCCTTAAGCGTAACGGAACGCATCTTGCTTTTGGCTGTCAACCGGAAGAAAGATTGGTGCACATTGAAAATGGATCGATTGATTGATGTAAGATTGTTAGGATTTTTGGTGGTATCCCAATGAGCCGTGGCAAAATGCCAAGATAACGCGAGGAAGAAAAATAAAGTAGGATTGATGCAATCAACAGAAAGTCTGTACCTAGCTTTAGAGCTAATTCGAACGCCTTTCGTTACCTACGCCATTAGGAATCGCGAGTATCACGACAGTCATCGCAGTGATAAATATTTACTACGATTCCTCCAATTTAAATAGAGTGGAGTCCATATTTATTTATTGGCTTCGCAAAGGACAACTTCACGTTAGGTTTTCATTCATTACACCCAAGAAAGTGAAGAAAGCCTTAATTTTCATCCATGTCTAGTTTACATACTAGCGACCCGCCCCGGCTTCGCACGGGTTACACAAAACCTTAACAAATTATACACCTAACTAAACCTTCCCCAATAACCACTCTATTGATAGGTGAAAACCGCATGAAAATTCGTTTTGTAGTGTTTGAGTCACAGACCAACCCCTATAGACCGAGCTTATAGGACGACTCGCGGTCACCGCCCGTATGGTGTATAGGTCAAATATAAGATTGTTCGCGCGCCGCTCCGATCAGTTGCGCCCAAGGTTACGACCTGTTAGCAGTGTGCACGAGACTAAGAAAATAAATCGTAAACTATTGAATTCATTGGGAAATCATGGGATATTGCAGCGTAAAATGGTGTGGCAAGTCATCTAAGACATCTACTTATGAAACAGATGGAATAACATCCCACAGGAAAGTCAAATTCATTATTTCATCGAATAATGTTTCTTGTCCGCGGGGTTCATTTTATACTGGTCAGTAAGCAGAGGCGAAGTATGTCCGTCCATTTTCGTCAACTTGAAAATGCAATGCGCTATCCCTTTCCCTTTCGACTAGTGATGTGACGATGATGGTTTTTCAGTTGCGGAAACTTCGTGCTTCGTCATACCGTATCGTACCATTTTAGACATAATATATAGGTAATATGTTGTGTAAGTTTTTTAGAATCCTCTAGGTGAGCAGTTAGGCCGCATGTCACGAGATGGACCTGATGATGAACTTCAAAGAAGTGCGAGGGAACTCGGTGTTGGTTTATGATAGACATATGTTGTATGGGTTTTTTAGAATCCTCTAGGTGAGCAGTTAGGTCTCATGTCACGAGTGGACCTGATGATGAACTTCAAAGAAGTTCGAGGGAACTCGGTGTTGGTTTATGATAGACATATGTTGTATGGGTTTTTTAGAATCCTCTAGGTGAGCAGTTAGGTCTCATGTCACGAGATGGACCTGATGATCAACTCCAAAGTGCGAGGGAACTCGGTGTTGGTTTATGATAGACATATGTTGTATGGGTTTTTTAGAATCCTCTAGGTGAGCAGTTAGGTCTCATGTCACGAGATGGACCTGATGATGAACTCCAAAGAAGTGCGAGGGAACTCGGTGTTGGTTTGTGATAGACATATGTTGTATGGGTTTTTTAGAATCCTCTAGGTGAGCAGTTAGGTCTCATGTCACGAGATGGACCTGATGATGAACTTCAAAGAAGTGCGAGGGAACTCGGTGTTGGTTTGTGATAGACATATGTTGTATGGGTTTTTTAGAATCCTCTAGGTGAGCAGTTAGATCTCATGTCACGAGATGGACCTGATGATGAACTTCAAAGAAGTGCGAGGGAACTCGGTGTTGGTTTGTGATAGGCATATGTTATTGGTCCATTTGAATATGTTTTCAATACAACCTTCTATGACCTTAATAAAACGGACAAAAGAAAATAATTGTATGAGATTTTGGCGACACTTTTTTCTCGTATCGAAAGAGATTTCGATTCTGAGTGGAAATAATATAAAAATTCTAAACTTTAAAATTCATGTTCTGGGTACTTTAAACAGAAATGCCCTAATATGTCAAGTAAAAATTTCAGGTACATTGTTAAATTACTTAATGAAATATTAAATTAATCAATATAATTATTAAGTAAGTTTACTCTAAGTATACTAAATTTGGTAACAATTTTACCACAATAAATTTCGGTATCACTGGTAGCAGTACCCACTACCTGTAATGAACATGTCCCATCCCTACGCTTACACGTGTCAGCGCGCCATGTTTGAAACGACCAATCGCAACGCCGTGAGCACCCCTCCCGCACCTCACAGTTTGGTGATTTGCGTCGGGAACAAAATGGCCAATATTAGGTTTCTAGAGGCGGTGTTCTGTGGTTTGAGTTTATCGCGAACACACAGTCAGACGCAGCGGGAGACTTTGTTTTATACGTTTGCCGTATGCCAGATGACTTGTGGGCTAAATCAACGACTAAATGGGCCCCACAAAATCGAACCCGAGGTCGCGGCAAACCTCGACGGCGTTGGCGAGATGACCTCGACGCCTTTGACAGGAACTGGAGTGATAAAAATCCAATAGGTATGTACACAAGTTCGTTTCGTGCAATATCATAGGTAGGTACATAACTATTTAGGTAGTACAACTTGGTAATAGGCAATATGAAAAATAAAACATCTACTTACCTACTTTCAGTTAGTTGCATTCGATTCCGAAACAATTTTCAAATTGTGGGAGGTCAAAAAACTAGGACCCGATTCAAGAAATCTTGTAACTTTTAGTTAATAAAAAGAGAGTTCTGATGGTATACAAGTTCCAACTTTTATGAAAGAGGCCTCAGTTAGAAATGATTAAAAATATTTATAAATTACAAGATGTACCGTAAAATGGGGAGAGAAGGTTTGAGAGGGGGGTGAGAAGGGATGTTAAGGCTACTGCTACAAAAATAATGTATTCCAATTTAAAATTGAGCTATAGTAATACGCATAATAAAAAAAAAATCGATCCAACAATCTTCCAAAATCACCTTTGTATGAAAACCCCTCTCACCCCATATACGAGGCACTACGGGGTGAGGTGGGTTTTCCTCTTTATCGTCAAAGTTATGAAATGGAACTTCCCAAAATAAAATAAAAACTAAAATACAAACGTCCGGAACACTTATTATATACACCATTCAGTTTTCATATGTAAAAATAAAATGTTATCGAGGTTTGAATTTCAGTTTTGACCCTACTCACCCCATTTTACGGTATGTATAGAACACTAACAAACATATACATATATACACAATTTATTTTAAATTACTCTCAAATCGAAACGCGTAAAAGCATCACCATACCAATAAAATATTGAAGCTATAAAACCCATTTTAAAATGTAAAAAATGACCAGCGACTCGTATGTAAATCTCCACTTTGCATTTCGTCCGACATAAAATCCGTCACGTCAGAAATCATTCAATAAAAATCATCCTCGTGATTTCATGAACGGCGAGACGAGTTTCACATAAATTTACATGATCGTGGCTCCGATAAATATGCGTCCGGAAACAGCGGATGAAAGTATGGAGATAGATAGGGCAAGATATACGAAATAGGGCACACAGGTTATGGACAGGAAAGCTGAAGTAAAAGGAACTTCAACTTCAACATTTATTCAGCAAATAGGCCCCAAGGGGCACTTTTACACGTTAACATTGAATTTACATATAAGCAAAAATAAAAATAATTATTATGTCTTTGAAGTTTCTTTGTTGATGGTATTTACAAAAAATAACGATCCAGACGTTTACAAGTTTTAATTCACACGTTTTAATTAGAAAACTCCCGTGAGAATAATCCTTGAATTACTCTATTATTAATTAATCAATTACTGTTTAATTCATCACAATATGAACAACAAGATATAGATAGGTATTAACCTACAAGCACATACTATGGGTCTCTATTGTTTCCCATAAAGTTTAAATTCATAATTTATAGTTTGTCCGCATTTTCGTTAATCATAGTTTGTTTGGTTCAGAAACGTGTAAGTTTTCAGGATTGCTATAAAACAAACCTTACCTAACTTATCTATAGGATAATCTTACGAAAATCCTGAAAAGTTAACGGTTTCGGTTTTAGGACTAATGATAATATGACAAACAATATTATCATTAGTCCTATTATTTTGACTTAAAACTTTATGTGAAACAAAGTGGTACATACTATTTGTATAGTATGATATCATGAAAACTAGCAGTCATATTTACATTTGATTCGCTTTGCTTAGTATTTTATTGTATTCTTTGCCATTTCTGAAGTATGTTTATTTCTTCAAAACATTTAGCAACATATTACAAACCCGTCTCTCTGTACTTACACACATAACCGTTATATCACATAACCCGTGAATAACGGTTATCGCACAGCTTATGCGTCCCGACTCCCGATTTACGGAATATGACTCCGTTTACCAAACAAATTGGATGTGGTCATGTGACAAATGACGACGATGACTGGGACGTTGAGAAATTGTGGTTCGATAATGGATCTTAAGATAATGGGATAAGAGCTGATGCTCCTTGAGACTGGTTGAATATATATTAGAGGTGTATTTGAAGTTAAGAAGGCAGTTTCTAACGTAAAATGAAGGAACTGACATCAGATATGTGTTCCTTCATCCAAGTATTTAAAAACGCTTCACGGGTGAATCGCCAAAACATTGTTCATAGTTAAGTTAGTGTAATTAGTCTGAAGCGCTGGTGGCCTAGCGGCAAGAGCGTGCGACTTTCAACCCGGAGGTCGCGGGTTCAAACCCCGGCTCGTATACCAGTGAGTTTTTCGGAATTTATGTACGAAATATCCTATGATATTTGCCTGTCGCTTTTCGGTGAAGGAAAATATCGTGAGGAAACCGGACTAATTCCAATAAGGCCTAGTTTCTCCTCTGGATTGGAAGGTCAGAAGGCAGTCGCTTGAACCGTCGGCTCCCATGAACCGTGGCAAAATGCCGGGATAACGCGAGGAAGAAGAAGAATTAGTCTGAAGTTAATTGATTGTGTTAGCGTACGCTATTGACTTTCATAATATATGTAGGTATGAATTAAGTACAATAAATACAACACAATTTAAATAGTATATTTTCGTAACAGAATTGAATTAATTAACTTAAGACTCAGTGGCGGATTTGCAGTCTTTGCCGCCCTAGGCCCCAGGCCCTGTAGCCGCCCCTTTCTCAGCACCCATTATATTGAGTACATTTAGGTCAGGCAACGAAAAGGTATACCTAGAGGGAAATGCTTGGGCCTAGCCTTTGAGCCGGGGAGGTGGGGGTTTATACGTCGCTTTTTCGGTTTTTCGCTTATTATATCTCGGAAACTATGCGTCCTAGGGTCCTAGCGACATGATCATTGTACATAATAAAAGCTGATGAAATTTGCTACAAGTTTCAGTCGAGTTTTTCGATATCTTGTATAGTTTTCGAGATATCTGCTCTTTGCATTATTTGAATTATTTCCTTCAATAATATTCACGGTGCTCACGAGGAACCTGAAAGATTTTAACATACACTGTTAACGAGATTTTAACAGTGTATTCCTGATCATATTTAAAGACTAAATTATCCTATAAACTTATCTGGAGGCCAAAAGAAAGAAAGAAAATTAAATGAGTGTAGGGCAATTCCCATTATTATTATTTTTCGATATTTTGAATGTTTTGTTTACACGGAGACATCCGATCCTTAGGGCGCGGCGATTATCGCTCCTTCTCGTGCAATATCGTACGTATAGTTTACATGATACTATATATTTCTCGTGCTACGATAATCGTAAGGTCGAGGGGAGAAACTTGCACCATCTAAATGGGTCTTAACTCTGAAACTTAGACGAATTCCAGAAAAGTTTATAGGACATTTTAGTCTTTAAATATGGTCAGGAATACAGTGTTAAAATCTTTTAGGTTCCTCGTGAGCACCCTAAATATATATTATCGAAGAAAATGTAATGCAAAATTACAGACTTTCTAGAGTGAATATCTCGAAAACTATACAAGATATCGAAAAACTTGACTGAATAAAACTTGAAGCAAATTTTATCAGCTTTCGTTATGTATACTGATCATGTCACTTAGGATTCATAGTTTCCGAGATATAAGCGAAAAACCGAAAAATGGTACCTTCCCACCCCCTTGGCTCAAGGGCTACGGCCGGGAAACTTTTGATAATTATATTCACCTCCTAACACCCAAACAAAGTTACGAAGTCCAAAATTGTGTTCCAAGCATTTCCCTCTATACCTACCTTTTTTTTTTGAGATTTCGTTGCCTGGCCTAATTTTGAGTTTTGAGTTATTTATTGTTATCATCAGTGAAATTTTTGTCACAATTTGCCGCCCCTAATATCTTGCCGCCCTAGGCCCGGGCCTACTGTACCTTAGGGCAAATCCGCCACTGTTAAGACTAATCACAGCTTCTTAACTTAACCATGCGTACATTTTTTTTAATTCACCCTCACTTCACCTGCCCCACAATATGTCATAATGTAAGACCACATTCATAGTTTCTTCTTTGAGAATTATATCAAAAGTATTTCTTAATAAAGTACCTAATACTTTGGACACAATCAATACCTACCCTCATTTACATTAAAACGCAATAAGATCCCACTGCAGAAACGAATACATTTATCCAAAGCTAGAGTAACCATAAAGAAGGATCTCAGGGTGGTAGTCTGCAAGTTCTTGCATTTCATTTCCGAACTTTGCAAGTTATTCAACGATAATACTGATCTGAATAACGGCGGTTGGCGGAAAACAGACATTTATATCATGAGACAGTTTCTCGTAAGAGTCTGCAGCGTAAGTATCTAGAAATTTGATAAAGTGTATACATATTCTTATGGTTCAGGAAAAAGTGGAAGTAACAAACAAGTTCTCGCCTCTATAATGAGATGGTATAGACAAATCCTGTAAAATAAGTATTTATCATCAGTTTTTAAACACTGGCAATATTGCGCCATAACATAAACAAGAGTCATAGAGATGCTTAAGTTTTATTATTCATTCATTTTTGATCGTTTTAAAAATGAAACTTTATGTTATACCAAACAAGATTGTTTACGCAAAGAGAATTTAGAAATTCTCTTTGGTTTATGGTAAAATGTTGCCAGTGTTTAAAAACTGATGTTAAATGCATACCTAGGTACTTATTTGACAGGAATTGCGGTTTACGTCTCATTATTCATCCAATATCTGGGAGACCGAGCTTTTTTCGTAATACATATAAAAACTCAATGCGTTTTCCCAGAGATAACCTAGCTAGATCCATTTTTCTCCCCCGAAAACCCCCATATAGCAAATTTGATCGAAATCGTTAGAACCGTTTCCGAGCTCTTCGAAATACTGAGTTAGACCAAGAAAAGTCTGCATAGATTTTGATAGCCTACGCAGTGCAAGTGTCATTTATACGTCATAATTTCATAGAAGTTTGGCATTTAAAATAACACTTAGGTACACTGCGTGGGCTAAGTATCAAAATCGCTGCAGAATTTACTTGGTCTAAGTCTATAAATAAAGATATATACAAGAATTTCTCGTTTAAAGGTATAAGATTATAAGTGTGTTTACTATACATGCATCTCCACATGTTACGTGCGCAATAACAAAGTTTCATCCCCGTTACTTTTGCCGTATCGCGCCCTTTTCCCGCATTACACGTGATGGATCGGGCTTAGCGAATATTAAGGAAGGTATAATTGCTTTCGGGATTTTTTTACGTCAGAAATATATGACCACACGAACTCTAAGAGGGGTAATTATTTGGTAGTCTTTGTAACACACAATACTGCTGCTGCTGCTCTCCCTTGACCGATTTCGGCTGTGTGCTCTGGAGTAGGCAATTTTTAACTCGTGTTATTAGAGAGTGTGTGGTGTGGTGGTACTGGTGCTCGACGCGGTCCCAGTACCACAATAGTACATTGTAGGAGAGGACGGAAAACCGCTAAAAGATGGACGAGTCGTTTGATACGAGTCCTCAAATAATACGAGTCCATCTTTAGCGTTTCCGGCCGAGGCATTACATAGTGCTTTTTCATATCTCATGCTCTGAAAGTGGGTCGTTGTTGTTCTAAAAGGTGCGCAGAAATTGATACGTTTATGCTCTAGCGCAGAAAAGTGGTGTACTCCTCTGCGTCCCCGTCCCACGAGGCACGAACAACTGGGTGGAAACAAAATGGAAAAATAGTGTCTTTATTTCCTCGCCTGTAACAATTGGTAATTCTTTAATTTTACTAATCCCACGTTGATCCTTTTTTTTTATAAAAAATGATGTAAGTAAATTGTTAAAACAAATTATTCTTGATTTCTTTCGTTGAATTCTATTTACTCGATTTCATAAGGCGGGAACCAAAAGGAATACACCAAAAATATTTTTTTTAACCTTACACTTGCGTAAATGAGCAAAGGCAGATTCTTATACAGCCACAGTTAAACGTTTGTACGATATTAAATTGGTTTTTAAAGTTATTTAGCACTATATTCATGAAAATAAAATAAAATACAAGATAAAAATTTCTTATATCATTAATTAAATTGTTATTTAATATTTAACATACTTTTATTATATTATTAGGTGGTGCGACGCACCAAGGTCGCGGTACGGTCCGGTAGTCTGTGGCGGCTTTTAGAACGAAAAAGTATAAAATTAAAAAGTAAGAGGCAATCCCGCTGATTTTCGTACTACAATGAACAAATCATTTTAAAATTACTGCAGTTTGTTAAAAAATGTGTGTTTTCGTAAATACCTATTGCAATCTAAATGATTTTCGCTAGGCGTTATTAATCTTTACACATGTATTGTAAAGTCTCCGATTGCAAGTAAGTCCTAAGGTAAAAAATCATGGCTGTAGGTCTATTGGGTACTTCAATTACTGATTTTGCGAAATTGCCTTGTCTTGTGTGGTTTCCTCGCATTCGATATGAAAAGTAGAGTGTTTAACTCGGGTGAAAGGCACCATTTCCGTCTCGGACTATTGGCGCTCTCACTGCGTTCGAGCGCCAAACTACCTCGACAGAAATGGGTGCCTTTCAACCCTTGGTTAACAATCTACTATTCACGACTACTGCGAGGAAATAAGAAAACATTTGCATAACTATAAGTACTAGTCCGCGATTTCTCTGGTAGCAAATTATTAGCCACTGCCTGTGCTGTCTCTTGAATTTCGGTAGGCGTCAGTGTAAGAATATCATTTTCTTCACTAGAAGAACTCATTTTTATAGCGAGCGTAGATACGTGTTTCTTGTATTTTTTAGTCAAACACAATTTACACTATCCAATTCAGTAAGTATTTTCAAATCCCGCCTTTTTAACTTTTTTTATCACTTTTAAGAGGCGTTTTTCTGTTATTTGCTTCAAACCGACTCTAAACTTAGAAGCGTTTTTGCTAAAAAAACCACAAACAGCTACAAAAGTAAAAAACGCCTTAAGCGTGAACTGAATGGATAATTGTTAAAAAAAAGTTAACTGAATGGTTTTGACATTTCTGTTTTTTTTTTCAAACAAGAAATTGGTACTATAAATAACCTCATTTTAGTTTTGAAGGAAAAAGTTGCGCCAAAAAAGACCTTTTATTGATTTTTATGTTTTAAATGATACTCATTACTGTAGCGAACTGTCACCAATGACAGATGATGATAACAATGAAACATTGTAGTAGTGGTGGTTCAGGTGCTACAGCTATTGCCTACTTTCCAGCTTGGTTTTAGACCATCTATATTGCCACATTTCCGAACAGTGGCGTGGAAAATAAATAATAGTACTAGGTACAGAAGAGTCACACTCTAACAAAACGCGTCTGTTACGATTAGAACAGATATGACAGCTAGGTGGCGACAGCGCCACGCGTGGCTTATGGCTAGCCACCAAAATTGGTGTGAGATGGATGTACTTGTAGCTACCTGTTACAAAGCGACGAAATCGCGGAGTGAGCCACGCCTGCCAGTAGGTACCTACATGTCATCTTGAAACTTAAGTCATTGTCAATAGAGGTGACAGCAGGGTGAGGGGATTGGGGCATGTCGAGCACTAGTACCACCACCTTATGAATATAATTATTATTTACTCAAAAATATTCAAACAGCTAAACGGTTGGTTCTGCGACGAGCAACATGGGTTTTTACCAAAGCGCTCAACTACATCTAACCTACTTAATATTGTATCTTTGTTAGCGAGTAATCTGGATCAGAAGAGACAAGTAGATGTAGCTTATTTTGATTTCTGCAAGGCATTCGACCGAGTTGACGGCGATATCCTACTGAGGAAGCTCTGTATGAGCGGGTTTTCAACCGATTTGCTCCAGTTTTTGGCGAATTACCTCTCAAGCAGACAACAATATGTTTGCTACGAGGGTTCTAGGTCCACTCCTTTTTTGGTTACTTCGGGCATTGGACAGGGGAGTAATCTCGGGCCTCTCTTATTTCTCATACTTGTTAATGATCTTCCGGCAGCAATTAAATTCTCAACGTGCTTGCTTTTTGCAGACGATTTAAAATTAGCTCTACCCATCGAAACTGGTAACGATAACAGAATGCTACAGTCAGATATAGACGCCGTTCACACCTGGGCCCAAAAGAACAGCCTCGGCCTCAATGAGGACAAATGCACTGTGATGTCTTATACGCGAGCGCGCCAACCTATACACTGCATATACAAAATGGAGGGAAAACTACTGAAACAAGTCAGTGAAATAAAAGATCTAGGTACATGGTTTGATCCTCAGCTCACTTTTAACCAACATATTGTAAAGGTCTGTAATGAAGCCAGGAGATGTCTGGGATTCGTTATACGGCAGGCAAAAATGTTTACAAACAGGCACGCTATCAGCATTTTGTACAACGCGTTCGTGCGTAGTAAGCTGGAAACTAATGCTTTAATCTGGAATCCCCATGAGCAGCAGTATAAACTTCTTCTGGAAAGGGTACAAAAACCATATGCACGTTTCCTATATAAAAAGTTATATGGTTACTACCCATACTTATATCCAACTCTTTTTATACTTGGAATGGTGGACTACACATCGCTGGAGGCTCGGAGGAATACCTATCTAATTAAATATTTCCTTCGGCTTATACGGGGAACACTAACTAATCCTGCCTTACTCTCCCTGGTAGCAATTCGGGTACCCCAGGCCTCCACCAAGCTATTACGCGCTCGCAGCCGCGGCTTCTTTGCCGTCCCGCCGGCCAAGACGCGTGCTCTCTCTTTCTCCCCACTACATCAAGCGATGACGCAATTAAATAGCATCTTAAACAGCGATAGCCAACTTGACATATTTTACACCTCTGAGAACCAATTTCTGACAGCATCCAACCGTTACCTTGAGTCAATAGTGGCGAAAAGCTCCATACTGTAAATCGACATAACATTATAGAATTAGAATTTTTGACATTTTGCTCGTGTACCTGTTTTTTATTTAATTTATAGTAATTTATGGTAATTTATTTTTATTGCAATTGTAATTAACTTTATCCCCCATGTAATATTGTAATTTAATCCATCTTAATTAAGTACCTGTCTGCATGTTAGACATAAGTAACACAACACCGATTAGTACGTAAGGTTTAACTGTTAGTGCTAATTGTAAAATAAAATAAACAAAATAAACAAAAAAATAATGAATTTTAACCTGTAGCGTTCTACCGTTCTGATAGTTTTGTCGCTCGGCTATAAAGCGAGTGTTCGAATGCAATGGGAACGCAACTAGAGTTCAACCAAGAAAAGTCTGCAGAGATTTTGACAGCACACGCAGTGCAGGTGTTATTTTAAACGTCAAACTTCTATGAAATTATGACATATAAATCACACAATAATATAACCAAAACAAAACGTATTATCTTTTAGCTTTGACACATAAACGCAAACGTTTGTTAAAGTTATCAACAATATATGAAGCAGTATAACAAATTGTCCACGTATTTCTGAGCCACTCTGTATTCATATCTTCTTTATTTTAATTATGCTGTCCCAATATCAAGATACGCTGCTTAATAATTAATATCTACATACTCTACATGGAAGTACTTTAATGCTTTACAGTTTACAAGATTAATTACCTACGGATTGGCGGTGCATTTACTTAATTGCATTACAATTATAATATCCAGGGCCAAGTTATAAGTAATCCCTCCAGATCCTTTTCCATTTACTTTGCATTATGAACAATTTACCCTACTTACATAGTTCAAGAGAAGCCAAAGTTTTTGATTAACCCTTTGTGCTAATATTGATAGGTACCCGAGCAAGCGAACGTAGCGAGTAGTTCGAAAAGTGAAATCTTGAGCGTTGCGAGGGTTTCAAGGCACGAGGGTTAAACAAACTTTGTTATTGACGAAAGAAAAGTACAGTCGGCGATAAGAGTCAGATTGTATCAAAAATTTTTTAGTCAAAAAACTTATGAAGTTTTAGGCACGGCAAAATGTTATCTTGCTTGCCAACGAAATTGCTCTGTATCAAACAACCGACAGTGATTACTTATGTAGGAGTGATGTCGAGTAATCTAATAGAGCATTTGAAGGAGTTGATTACAGACAGGTAACGGGACAGACTCTTAACTTATGCCCTCATACTTCAATTCAATTAAAACAAGATAATTATGAAATTGTTCTGTATTAAACAACCGACAGTGATTACTTATGTTGGTGTGCATTTCCAGGCTGCATGTTGGCGCGAGCACGTCAGGGTGCGCGGCCGCAATGGACCGAGTCACCTTCAAAGTTAACGGCGAGCCATGCTCAGGTATGGATTTATGTAAATTTTATTGCAAAAAATACAAAAATAATGTACAAATGGCGGACTTAATGCCTAAACGCATTCTCTACCAGTCAACCGTAGGGCTAAACAGAGATGTAATAGAAATGGTGCAAGAAGAAAAGTAAGAGAATTTAATTTGGAACTGTTGCAATTATTTCAACTATTTGCGGTTTTCTTTTTAACCGATTTAAAAAAAAATTGAAATGGTTTTCAATTCGTCGGGTCCTTTGTTTTTCAGATTTCCGTACCTCAATAGAAAAACATGGAAACCTTATAAGATCACTCGCGTCAGTGCGTTTGTCCGTCCGTCTGTCATAGGCAATTTGCTCAGACCCATTGAGTTGAAATTCGGTACATATAAAGTACCTACCCACCTAAATAATTACATTATTTTAACTTCAAGATTAGACATAGGTATCGTGACAAAAGAAAGTTACTAAGATCTAAACAAGAGTTTTCCAGATTGTAAAAACACACGTAAAATGGTTATTACTTTTTTAAAACACGCGTTTACGATTCCGCTCAAACTCAAATAAATAAATGTATAAAAACCATTTTTGTACAAAAAGGTTGAAATCGAATGTACCTCATTACAGAGGTACCTTCATCTGTTATACAAATTATCTTGAAGGCGCAAATATCTGTGAATCCAGGCGTAGTCCGGCTGCGGATTTTATTTCCCAGCCGGGCCCCTTTTAAACACATACTCCTATAATTAATTATACATATACCACTGCCAAACGATAGAGATTCTATAAATTTCTGATGTGGTACATAAAGGTACATTTCACAACTGTAGTTTGAGCTTAATCAGGCAAGGTGGTCCGGCTGGAGAGTATCACGAAGTTAAGTGGGTACAGTTAGAGCTTCTCTTGTTCTTACGACACGAGTGACTTTTGCAAGTATAGTATCGTAGGCTCCCCTAGGTAACTACTACATTTGGTGGTCACATTTTTGATGATGATGATATACATTAATTAATATTTCGTTCAGTGAGTTCGGAGGTGGACTCAGACACGTCGGTGCTCGACTACGTGCGTGACACCCTGAACTTCCATGGCACCAAGTTCATGTGCAAGGAGGGTGGGTGTGGAGCATGCATCGTCAACGCCACCGTGCCGGACCCCTACACTGGCGGCCGGCGAACTATGGCCATCAATTCTGTGAGAATACTAACAACAACATATATTACCTGACATAATCTGATACTACTGGGTACAGGTCTCCTTTCACAATCGGGTTTGGACATTTAGTCTCCACGCTAACAAAATGCGGATTGATAGATTTCACACACATCAACACTACACACACCTTTGAATTTCTTCTCAGATAAGTTGCGTTGCGACGAGATATGTGTTCCTTAATCGAAGACAAACTGAAATTTTACCTACAGTTCATAATGCATAATTTTTTCTTGATAAATCTCCATGAGCCTTTAAATATTCGTTAGGATGATGACAAACAGACCTTGTTTATGTATGAAAAAAACAATTCAGCTTGCGATCAGGGCATACGCTTGTTTAGCTCTGTACATCTCTTGAACTGTTCCCAAAATCGCATTTTTTTCCATATTTTTTTGAGTGTTATATGCAAACCAATATCGGACACAAATTTTTATTGTATTTACTTATAGAAAGACTTTCTTATTTTTTTGTAATAAAACTAGAGTAACAATTTTCTTAACAGTGCTTAGTATCTATTACGTCATGCCAAGATTGGGAGATCAAGACTGTAGAAGGGATCGGAGACCGCCGAAAAGGGTACCACCCTGTCCAACGTGCGCTAGCAGAACACAATGGCACACAATGTGGGTTCTGCAGCCCTGGCTGGGTTATGAGTATGTACAGGTAAAACCTAATAACAATCTTACTATAACTTGAATAAGGCCCAAAATGCTTCTACCTAAACTCGTAATTCTTCGTTCTAATTCTGAACAGTTAACAGTTATGTCTTATATTATTATCCCCTCATCGTCTCCACAATCCATCTATTGCAATATTGACTTATCGGTTTCAGTGCTAATTTATTCACAGAAATGTTATATTTCAGCTTGTTGGAATCAAACCATTACGATCTCACCCAGTTACAGATAGAACAATCATTTGGTAGTAACATATGTCGTTGTACCGGCTATCGTCCCATTCTTGACGCATTCAAGACCTTTGCAAAAGACGCACCGAAACCTGATCACCTCACTGATATAGAAGACCTGAAAATATGTAACAAATCTTGTGACACACCATGCGATGGCAAAGATTGGTGTTTAGTTGACAAAGATAATGCTGGAACGAATGAAGTGAAGAAGATTGTTTTGAAAGATAAACGTACATTTTATATAGTCCATGATATCAAGCAAATTTTTGATATATTAAATCAGGAAGGCGATGATTATATGTTAATTGGAGGAAATACTGGGAAAGGTAAGGGATAAAGAAAAGAAAATGTAAAATTTTAGTAGCTTTAAATTTTTCGTGTTATCTCATCATTGTCTTACGTTGGTATTTCATCTTCCAGGGGCCTACCCAATATTCGCATATCCACGTGTCCTCATAGACATAAGCAGAGTTCTGGAGCTAAAGACGCATGTAGTGGATCAGAACCTGGTGCTGGGAGCTTCGACCACCTTGAATGACACGATATCTATCTTCTACGAGATCTCACATCAACGCGAGGAATTCAGTTACCTTACTTTGCTTGCCGACCACATAACATTAGTGGCACATATTCCTGTTAGAAATGTAAGTGCCTTAATCGGCTATTTCGCCTCATTCGATTGAGGATCTGCATGAATTTCCTCTCTTACCTATCTCTCTTTGTCGCCCGTATAATCATTGCCAATTATTTTCTGTATACGCCTTTATACTTTTCGGCACAAAGTTACCACTTTGTATGAAATAAGGAATTACATACGCTTTTGATTCATAATATAGGCAGAGTAGATATAAGTAAGTTTTAGAGTAGATATAAGTAGAATATCGTCTGGACATGCTTATAAATGAAAACGTCGTTCTTTGATTTATTCTTTAATTGACAGCTTTTGTTTTAATTTATGAACTGACTTGAACCTTCATGTTTCCAGATAGGCACCATAGCTGGCAACCTCATGGTTAAACACAGAGTGCCCGTGTTCTCGTCTGACTTATTTTTGCTGTTGGAGACTATTGGAGCAGTTCTTGTTATAGGTACATATAAAAATTAAAGATAATTATATTATGTTTGTTGTTTGGTTTCATAAGAAATATATTTTTTTCAATCTATAAATTGTAAATACAGATGTCAATCACAATGAAAAAATCAACGATGAACTCCAACTCTGGCCAACGTGGGACTCGAACCCACATCCTTGGATTGCCGGTCCAATTCGTTACCAATTCCGCCAGCTGACCATCCGTCAATTAACGCGGATTTAGTCATCTATTTTTACAATTTATAGATTGTAATAATGTCGTACGTCCACAATAAAAAAGGAAAAATATATTTAAACTTTTTTTTTTCTAGTTGATAAACACGGAACGGTGCATATGGTGACCCCAGCCGAGTTCCTTCACCTGGATATGGTGGGCAAACTTATAACAGAAATCAGGATACCACCGTACTCGCATAATTATCGTTTCGTTTCATTTAAGGTATATTTTTCTTTCACTAAAACTTGACATAAAAACTTGAACAAATTTTTCATATTTAATTGATCAATGCAGTTCATTTTGTAAATACCTTCTCGTATCCGTCTTGATTTTCTATTATTAGACGGGGGAACAAACTTTGAATTGTTCGAGAACATCACATTATGTCCTACAGTATATTTGTGTTTGGAATATTATAGAACACTATTGTGTGAATGTATGTGTAAAGTTATCTCAAAAAAATATATTGAGATTTTTCGAAAAAAAATTTTTTAAAATTTAGTTTTTAAAAAGATGTAAACATTAAATTGTACAGTAGTGATTTTTTATTCAAAGAGCAAAACTAAATATTTTACTCTGTAAGTAAAATATCCCCCACTTTTTTAGTGGTGCATACGTCACGAGCAATAAAAATGATTAAAATAAATAATTACTATACAACATTAATTAAACACTTGGTGATTTTCCACTATATTGTTACGCCAATTATTCTACTCAATATAAAAAAAAGAAAATCCAGGGGATTTTGTTTTTACTATTTTTTAAACAATTATAACGAATTTTAGCCCACGCGCACTAATTCTACAGTATTTTTTTTTAATGCACCATAAAGCCTGTACTGAATGTTATCACAGCGTCAAAGTATCTCCTATTAATACACTGAGCGTTCGACACAATTGTAAAAATGGTTATCCTTAAATTATTTAAATGATCGGCGCGGGGCGGGAGGGGAGGGGAGGCAATGGCGATAACTCAAAACATGCGACCGCAGAGCAACGCGTCGACTCAGGATGTAGGTATCTTAGGAGTTAGCAAACGCTAGTTATATACAATATGGAGAAAAATATGGGCTCCGTTTATTTAGTAGAATTAGTATTGCATTTAACCTTTACCTACTCGATACTGCCGGTGCATTATGGATGGCTTTATCCATCTTTATTCAAGTGATAAAATATCTGTCACTTTTCACACACAAAGTGACGGACACCGCTTTATCACGCTGTAAGAACGACCATCTTTGACGATCTGGTTTCGACCGTAATGCAAGCTAGATAAACCTTTTTGTAAATATTGACTTAGAATCCAAGACCTTTAACAAAATGGCTGTCATGATAGTCGTTGTCTGGATGTTCTTGGGTGCAGATTTTTAAAACGAGAACTATTTAAAAAAAATATCGGGTGCGGATTTCAAAACATGTTTCCGAAATTGTCGGAGATGCAGATTTCAAAAATAATGTCCGTTTTGGAATCCAAGATGGTGGTCTTGCAATTTTTCGTAAAAGTCGTTATGATATTCATTCCGTACTTTTTAGTATTTGATGTTATAGCGGTAACAGAAATACATAATTAGTGAAAATTTCAACTGTCTAGCTATTACGGTTCATGAGATACAGCCTGGTGACAGACAGACGGACAGATGGACAGACGGACAGTTGAGTCTTAGTAATATGGTCCCGTTTTTACCCTTTGAGTACGGAACCCTAAAAAAATGTTCGTTTTGGATCCAAGATGGCGGCCACGCACTTTTTTGTAAAAGTCGTCATGGTACTCATTTCCGAATTTTTTGGGGGTGCAACTTTCAAAAATAATGTCCGTTTTGGAATCCAAGATGGCGGTCATGCACTTTTTCATTTAAGTCGAGTTGATACTCTTTACAAATACATATTTAGGGGATGCAGCTTTTAAAAACAATGTCCGTTTTGGAATCCAAGATTCGCAATTTTTCGTAAAAAATCATCATGATCAGACAAAAGTTCTAGTCGCAAAAACGATTGTTTGAGTCTATATAAGAGTATGAGTTTTTTTAGTATTCCGTTATGTTCCTATTAATATTATCTAACATTTTATTACAAAACATTTCGCGTTGTTTTACAATATACCCGTTTTTTATTGGTTGTCCAAAAGACCAAAAGTTGGTTTTCCATAGTAGGACAGATTGTTCCCTTGCAACAGCGCACCATAAAACTTTGTATCATGAAAAAATACTGTCGCGGAATTGATATTAATACACATAATAATTTTTAGGGTTCCGTAGCCAAATGGCAAAAAACGGAACCCTTATAGATTCGTCATGTCTGTCTGTCGGTCCGTCCCCTGTCACAGCCAGTTTTTTCCGAAACTATAAGAACTATACTGTTGAACCTTGGTACGTACTAGTACGTAGATGTATTCTGTGAACCGCATTAAGATTTTCACACAAAAATAGAAAAAAAACAATAATTTTTGGGGGTCCCCATACTTAAAACTGAAACTCAAGAATTTTTTTTTGGGCTTATTATTAACCGGGCAACTAAAATATTAAACAGGAACTTTCATTGGGCATATAATAATATAATTTGGCTGTGCATTGATATTTTAGCGCCAAAAAATATATATTAGCCTCAAATATAAGCATCATATTATTAAAATAACTGGCAGCAAAATCAAGCCACCCAAAAAAATTATAGGGAACTTAAAGTGATAGATAGGTTGGCGACTAAAATAATAAATTGGCAACTAATATTTTAAAGCGATCATATAATTTAATTGTCATCTAGTTGTTCACACCTAAGTAATCAACTATAGTCATAACTGACCATATCGTTTCAGCTAGGTAGTATTTTAACACGAAAGCTGCTAAATTTAATGAACTCTTTACACAAAACACCTCGAATTAATTTTCCAAAACGTAATGGTCAGTATACTTAATAGTCGGATATTCCTAATCATGACACGCCTAATGGCCATTATACCATTAGATCTATAAATATTAAATTACTAATTTTAATAGTTACCACTGTGTTCTACTAGAGTCAACAGATAGGTGCGACGACGAGCAAAGCGAGGAGGAGCGTGTTAGGTTGACCGTGTAATGACCAACAAAATATTTTAAAAGAACTTCATTTTTGAATTAATAGAAACGTTTTCTTTTTAAAATATGCTTCATAAATGGTCTCCAATATAATAATTCAGTTGCCAAATAAATACTTGGTACCTGCCTAAAAATAATCAAAAGCTGTAACGGCATTAAAACACAACTCATATTGATATATTTTAAGGCTCCGTTTTTGTTGCCAAACTATTAATTTTAGTACCCATTTCTATTTTTTCAAACTACCCTAAGGTTTCTAATATTTTTTTTTTCTAAACTGAATAGTTTGCGCGAGAGACACTTCCAAAGTGGTAAAATGTGTCCCCCCCCCCCCCCTGTAACGTATAAAATAAAGGAATGATAAAAATATGATGTACATTGCCATGCAAACTTCCACCGAAAATTGGTTTGAACGAGATCTAGTGAGTAGTTTTTTTTTAATACAACATAAATCGTAACACGCAATTTTATTATGTTATTTGCTGCTACGGAACCCTTCATGGGCGAGTCCGACTCGCACTTAGCCGCTTTTTATGGATAAGTATCATCAATAAAACATACCGATTTGTTGTTTGCATGTAACGGTTTATGAATTTCTTGCGTTTATATTTTGTCCCTTGAATTATCTTCGCCATGCAGGCCACTGGACAACCATAAATTAGTTATAAAATCTAAATATAGATAACGTAGCAAGATACTTGACGACAAGTTCAAATTTCTGATAAGCAGATAGGCCTACCCATTTTGATAACACGAAACTCGCGGCGTCAGTCGGTCGAGTACTGTTGGAGAGTGATGGTGGCTTTATTATAAGTCCATTGAATCACTGGCACAAATACATAAATACTTAACATATTACAATAAATTGTATTGTACCAGATACTATTTTACATATATTTTACCGTAAGAGTGAAATAAACACAAAAAATCTTTAGTATTTATTATACGCCTCAAAGTCACAGATAAGTCCCTCAGACAACTAGTCACTTGGACAACGGAAGTGGTACTCCATAGCAGGGATGTTGCGAATATTCGCATCCGCATCCGCGGAACATCCGCATTATTTTCAACATCCGCATCTGCATCCGCATCCGCATAAAATCGATGCGGAGCATCCGCATGATGCGGATGTCGGCCAAGTCGGTAACAGGAACGTATTAGCGGCGGCGCCGGCGGCGTAAGTGCTAGGTAATTTCGTCATTATATATAACAAAATCGTCTAGATCCCGAAAAGTCGGCCAAGTTACTGTTTATTAAATAAAACGCGCCTATTCTTGCTCAAATACTAAACGTTTCGTTTTTTTAAAATAAAAAATGCTAAAAATGTAATATTTGACGTTTTTTAAGTACCAAATCTTGACATCCGCATCCGCATCCGCATACGCGGATGTCAAAAAATCTGCATCCACAACATCCCTGCTCCATAGGACATTTTGGTTGTCCCTTGGACAAAAACGATGTGATAAGATTTTTTATAGGGTCTGAAACAAATTCAATAAAGTATGAGAAAGCACTAACGTACCTATATTGTTAGTGCTTTCTGATATTTTATTAAATTTGTGTCATTTAGTACCCTCTTTAAGGTTTATTATTAATATTTCCATTGGACAACCAGATATGTCTATGGGACAACTTAGTTGCCCCTAAATTGAAAAACACATATCTTTATTTTTTTCGTTTTAAATTCGAGCGCAGTTCATATTTTATGTAGAAACAATAACACAATATAAAACAAAGTAGCAGGAGCAATTTTCTTAGATTTCTGTAACTATTTCGCGTATAGATAAAAAGTTCCGATTATGTAAAATAAGAGTTGTCCAGAGGGCAATTTTTATAAAGATAAAAAATTATACTGCATTGTTTAATTAATGTAAGTAAAATAATTGATAACCAATAATTGATGTCTAATTTGACTAAAAATACTTTTGGGTGGTCCAGGGGACAGAGCAGATTTAAGCTGGTGAATTTTTTTCGTCAATATCACTAAAGTCTTAAAGAAACAGCTCTGCTTTATACATAATCATAAACAAGAGATCGATAAATATGGACAATAACAAAAAAAAAATCCATAATTTCATCATGTGGACATTTAAAAGTTGATTCACCCACCCGCAAAAATTCGAAAATGAGTACCATGACGACTTTTACGAAAATTGCATAGCCGCCATCTTGGTTCCAAAAAGAACATTGTTTTTAAGTCTGCATCCTCAAAAAATTTGGAAACAAGTATCATCACGACTTGTATGAAAAAGTACAAGACCGCCATCTTAGATTCCTTAACGGACATTATTTTTGAAATCTGCATCCCCAACAATTTCGGAAATGAGATAAATGACTTTTATGAATAAGAGCATACGGCAGCGGCAGGTATAAAATTTGCAATAGGTAGATTGCGTGGCAGTGGATTGCGATTTCCAATATGGCAGATATTGGATTCCAAAATAGTCATCAATTTTGAAATCTGCACCCTCAAAATTTTCGTAAACGACATTTACGAGTATTTACAGAAAAATCCATGAGCCTATATATCGCAAATGTTTGTAATATACCGGGTGTTTCGTATACCAGGAGCAATATTGACATTCAATTGTAGGCTTTACTTCTCAAACTGATTGACATTTGTTCAGGAACTTAAAAATAACTTATTTTTTGGTTTTTATTACACATCAGTTTATTCTCAGATGCAATATATTGCAAATTTTGTTATTTTTAAGGCATGACAAGCAATGTCAAACACTCTGATAGTGATGACAGCGTATACTGAATATATTATTTAATTTGTATGAAAAAAGAGAAAATCTAAAGTTTTCATAATTTTTAAAAGTAGTTAGTCAAAAGGTATATCGTTTGAAGAGTACAATATATGGTTTAATTATTTGCTCGTGTCGTGTTACAGGAAACACCCGGTACATTAAAATAAATGCATATTAATCGGCCGGTCAAGAATGTCATGATCATACGAACGGTATCCAAACAACGAAAATATACCCCTCCCTTTTATTCACACACTCACAGCATCGTAACGCGTCGGAACGTGTGCCGCTGCCGCGTCACGCACAAAGCCCGGGTTATATAGACTACCACATATAGACCTCGCATTGTTTACTTGCATAACATATACTCTTTCATGTGACATGCCATGTTGAGGAAGAAAGAGACGCATTTAGCACAACCTTACAAAAACCTCGAAGTGAATTGTCGAAATTAAATATGTATATTATGTATTAAGGTGACAGTCCATTTCCAACGACAGCTGCATTACTGTTCATTTTACTATGGAAATTGACAATAACAGCGACGCGTTCAGTACTAGTAGTGCAGCTGCAGTCAGAAATGGAATGTTACCATTACCTGCTAACCGCACTACACTGTTGTGTTCTACATCAACCTATGTTTGCCCCATGATTTAGATTATTATTGATTTTTTCATTACTTAAATACAATAACCGAATTATGCAACTGCGTAGTCAGGCGATATAGTTTAAGGAGTACCAATATATTATAATATGTATAAAACCTGAATCGCTTCATATGCTCTATCTAACAGGTACGTTATCTGTTCTACGCATGTCTGCGCAAAAGTGGCGGCGTTTTTAAAATAGCAGTCTCTAATTTATTTGTTATTTATTTTAATTTCTCACAAAGCACTTGTTTTATTTCCAATATTTTTTTGGTAAAGTGTGTTAAATAAACGGACGATTGTAGAAATATTTTGATCTGGAGTGTACGTTTAAGTAAACTAGTTTTTTACGCAACATAAAACAAAAAATACGCCATAATAAATAGATCTCATTGTATCCCGTTGGTGATAGTTTCCATATAAGTAAAGATTTATATTTTGACCAAATCATCGAATTTTCGAGTTGTGTAGGATTTTCTAAGTTACATTTATATCGATTGTTATAAAAAAAACTATAGATTGAGCTTATTTTACACAGCTCACAGGAAATTCTCGGGATTTCTTTGTTCCTAATCATGAACTAACTAACGAAATGTAATTTATACATCCTCCCGACTGTACGACTTTGTCGGTATAGCGTTCTAGACTTTGACCCTAGGGTCATTAATTTCCTGAAGGGCTCAATTAGGGCGCTCCGGATAATCGTACCGTGGGCATCTGTAAACCCTAAATATTGATTAGAAAAAGCTTTCAGAACTGTAGGAATTGATGCAAGGAAAAATTTTTCTTCCCCCGTCTATATTTAGTAACCGAGATTTCAGTAAAGAGTCCACGTAAGCAATTTTTGCGCTTTTGAATTTGGAAATTTCTTTTATTTCTATGTTCATATACCTAAGACTTTATAACTCGAATTGAATTTGTAGTTGTACAAGTACGTGGGGATTTACGTCAGTAACATCGGTCATCGTATTTAGTAGATGTTAATGATGAAACACTCCCTATACCCGAGCCCGATTTAAGCGATGTTTTTATCTTTAGTACCTAAGTTAGTTATTTAAGTTAACCTTAGCTATAAGTTCTAAATTGTAAAATGTACCTACTAACAACATTTTTATTTTTTATTTTTTTTGCGTATGATCAATACTATACAGGGTGACACAGAAGACGTAATACAAAACATGTTTTTCAAACTTACCTATCTAGTGCTAATAATCCAAACTATGTTCCGTGTTCTTTAAATAATAGCAATCGTTGTACCATTGTTTTAATAATTTCCGTTATTTTTGACCCCATCATGGTTACCCTAACTACTTTGTGTAGAACAAAAAGGTTGAAACTACTTTGTAGTAAACACTCACCTTGTTTATCATCAAGACTGATAATTTAAAAATAAATGACGCATCGTTGAAGTTACTTGTCATAACAAGAAAATATTGATTAATCAGTTTCATTTGGCGATTGGAAAAATTTAAAGATTGGTTAAGTAATAATGCCACCTCCTTATCCATTCACAAACATTCAACGATTACGTATGGTAGAATTTTATTTTACGTCGCGGAGTACGGTACAGACGCAAGCTCTTTTTCACGAACTCTACCCAGAGTGTCCGATCCCCACACGGCAATTGATAAACGACTGTCTGCAAAATTTGAGGGACTATGGGCAATTCGGAGTTCCAATTCATGCCCAAGGCAGAGGCCGGCAACCAAGATATACAGAGCAATTTCGAACACGAGTACTTAGGTATTTTATCCGCAATCCTGAAGCAAGCACCCGAGAAGCAGCGGCACGATTCGGAACAACCCAAGTTTTTATTTGGAGACTATTACAATCGGAAAAAATGCACCCTTTTCATTTTCAACGGGTGCAAGATATTGTTTTAGCCGATTATCCCAAAAGAACACGGTTTTGTAGGTGGCTGTTGCAAAACCTGAATCATAACATTTTGTGGTCAGACGAAGCTACATTTACAAGAATAGGTTTATTTAATACACACAATGAACATTGGTGGAGCGATGTCAATCCGCATGTGACACGAAGAGATTCCTTTCAAACCAGATTCTCACTTAATGTTTGGGCGGGTATCCTCAATAATTATGTAATAGGACCTTATTTTATTGAAGGTAACCTTAACGGAGAAAAATACGAAGACT
This sequence comes from Cydia splendana, assembly GCF_910591565.1. Lineage (NCBI taxonomy): Eukaryota > Metazoa > Arthropoda > Insecta > Lepidoptera > Tortricidae > Cydia > Cydia splendana. The sequence goes on along the minus strand of NC_085964.1, from coordinate 19,689,243 downwards.
TTTTGAGAAACGTTTTGCCAGTGCTGATACAACACATACCAGTGGAAAATGTTCAAAATCTGTACTATCAACAAGACGGAGCTCCAGCTCATTTTTCTCTGCGGGTTCGAAGGTACCTTGACCAAGAGTTCCCCAGGCGTTGGATAGGGCGTAACGGTCCTGTAGAATGGCCACCTCGTAGTCCAGATCTAACGCCGCTGGATTTTTTTTTGTGGGGCGAAGTTAAAAGGCAAGTTTATAAACGCCAATCAAATACGGTCGCAGAACTCCGCCAAAAAATTGTACAAGCATTTGAAGTCGTAAAAGCCAACGAATTTGTACTTGGAAGAGTTCAGAGGAACATCCGACGTCGTGCAGAGCTTTGCGTTGTGGAAGGCGGTGATCATTTTGAGCACCTGTTGAAATACGTTTAAATTTTAATAAAATACTGCATGCTTGTAAATAAATGATTTGATTTGTTTTATCAAATGTTTCACTTGTGTATTGATATCAGAAATTACTTCTTGCAACTGACTACTTGACACACAGATTACGTTAGATAATGTGACAAGTACCTAAGTATAACTAACATGACGTCACCAAACGTGCATAGGGTGACCAAACTTACAGGAAATTATTAAATTATTTTGTTAGAAAATTAGCAAAAGTTATTTAGTTGAATTTTAATTAATGATGTAGTGAATAATGTTCTTTGTCATTAACCGAACCATAATTAGTTATTTTGTATTACGTCTTATGTGTCACCCTTATGTGTATTTTAAGCCGTCTTTCTCTGTCCCAGATCATGCCGCGAGGTCAGAGCGCACATGCGCAAGTCAACGCAGCTTTTCTCTACGAGTTCCACAATGATGGCGAGACCGTGCGCTCGGCCAGGATCGTCATCGGAGGCATCTCGGCTACCTTCGTGCACGCTTCGCTCACTGAGGAGTAAGCCAATGTTTTAGTGCAGATTCTTTACGAATTCATTCAATGACGGCGAGCACATTTCGTCAAGATCATCATCAGCGGCAACTTGGTTAAAGTATCCACGCTTCACTCACTTTATTAATTTGTCTCTCGACAGTCTATAATTCATAAAAATACAGAAATTTTGTAGGATTTCACTACTTCTACTGTCTTTCATACTGTACTGTCATTAGAACTACTTTCTTCCATTTCTACCAAATTATCCAGAGCTTCCAATTGAACCACCTAGAAAAAGAAGCAAGCGTTGTACAAATCACCAGTTTTAGGAATCTCCAAAAGCTGTAACTCTTGTGAAGTGTTAATTCTCTGTAAATCTTGTTCTTTGTCGCAACCATAGCTCCAAAGAGCCGAATGCGGCTCGTGCGTCACTGTCTTAGCGCCACTTGCACCACCGGGTTAACCCCGGGTGAGTAGGATGGTGCAAGTGGCGCTTAGAGGTTCTTGACTTACACATTCTTATTACTTAAAATTATTAAGTTTATTTTATGTTCCAGATACGTGGTTGGCAAAAAAATCTTCACAGACGAAGTGCTGCAAGGAGCGCTGAAGGTGTTGGAACAAGAACTGAAGCCTGAGGAAATTGCCGGAGAATTCAAACCTGAGTATAGAAAGAAGTGTGCTTTGGGACTTTTTTATAAGGTGAGCAGAAGAAAATACCAATCATGCTACGTTTTATGTGTGTGTGTTACTACTAGCAACTACTAAACTAGTTAGCTGGAATTATATAGGGCCTGCCTGGGCTCCGCTGGCCTTCTAGGGATACCTAAGTTGACCTTTGTATACGTTAAGTATACATTACCGTAATTTATTTTTGTAAACCATAAAGTGATTAATAAATACTACTATTACTACTACTCTAGTATGAATATGTTGTGAAATTGACTCACGATAATATTACTTGTTGAATCTTTCCCCGTTTCCCTGGTTTTGCGCGGTTCATTAAAAAGACCGAAAATCTATACGAGCGTTGTTGATACATGCATTTGCTAGTCACTACAGACATGAGGTTTTACTTTTTTTTTTATGTATAAATTTTATTTCTTAAGTATATATATTATTTTAAAAACACAGTCAAAAATTAAATAAGGTTTTACTTAAATTAACAAGATTTTAAAATACCCATTTACCAGATTCTCTCAACTAATTTTATTCGTTTCCAGGGTCTTCTGATTCTGATTCCTGAGAACCGACTGAACCCTCGCTATCGCTCGGGGACGCGACGCCTTCGAAGGACGAGACCTTTGTCCAAAGGGTCCCAAGAATATGATACCAATCCCCTCACCTGGCCTATTACCGAGCCTTCACCTAAGGTAACATAACAGCCACCTGAAAACAGAAAGTTTTACGACTTCATATACTTAAAATCAAAAACTAATAAATATGTAGGTAACACGTTCATCTAACTAATGTCTCATGTCTTTAATTTGGACGTCCACGAAATAGGCAGCGTGGTAAACTTTCATGAAGAATGCATACAGATCATTCCACAATGAAGGTTTCTGAATTGAGGATTGTACTAGGACCTGCGGGACGTCCAATCTGGGGAATCGAGGCTTAAATAACTAGTTAACTTGGGATATGTGATACGTTATTCTTTCTAATGCACAAATTTGATATACGAGTAAGTATATAAACCTGTAAAAATATAAATCTGATAGCCCACGCAGTGCAAGTGTTATTTATATGTCATAATTTCATAGAAGTTTGACGTTTATAATGACACTTGCACTGCGTAGGCTATCAAAATCGCTGCAGACTTTTCTTGGTCTAACTCTAGTTAGCCAGGTATTTACGAAAAATTATTTGAAAAACACGTTTTCAATCCTACATGATTAGCTTGACCTTGACTTTCGAAAAACATAAAAATGAGTGTGATTTATAGGTGGAGGCACTGATCCAATGTGCAGGGGAAGTAAAGTACGTGAACGACCTACCAACACAGCCTCGCGAGGTTTTCTGCGCTTTTGTCACCTCGGACATTTGCACCGGAGAGATCCTGGAAATTGACCCTACACCCGCGTTGGTAAGTATTTTTTAACCGACTTCCATTTCATAGAAGGAGGAGGTTCTGTTTTCGGTTGTGGCTACGTTCCTTTTTTTTTTTTTTATGTATGTTCATCGATTACTCCGAGACCCGTGGGCCGATTTGAGTAATTCTTATTTTGTTCGAAAGGAGGTACTTCCAAGGTGGTCCCACATTAATCTGGTGCTGTTCTGATGATGGGATCCATGAGGAATTGAGGGAACTCCTCAATTTTTAAATGCACATGTAGGGTGATTTGGGTGTTTTCTTAAGCAACTCGAGCATTTTCTCTCGAAAACCACAAATTTGATGAAGTGGACCTGATGATGATGATCGTTTTGATGATAATCATGACGATTTCTTAAAATGTACGACGTTCAGCGATTATTCCGAGACCCGTGGTCCGATTTGAGCAATTATTTTTTTGTTTGAAGGGAACTGCCTCCAAGAGCGTCCCACATTAATCTGGTGCTGTTCTGATGATGGGATCCGTGAATAATTGAGGGAACTCCTCAATTTTTAAAGGCACATGTATGGTGATTTGGGTATTGTCTTAAGCAAATCAAGCATTTCCTCTTAAAAACCACTAATTTGATGGAGTGGACCTGATGATGATGATTGTTGATGATAAATGATGATGATTTTATAAGTGTAGATTACTCCGGAACCCGTGGTCCGATTTGAGTAATTATTTTTTTGTTTGAACGAAGTTACCTCCAAGGTGTTCCCATAATATTGTTGGTTATAATCTGGTGACGGAATTCATAAGGAAATGAGGGAACTCCTCAATTTTTAAAGGTACGAGTATGGCGACATCGTTGTTTTTTATAGTAACTCAAACATTTCCTCCCGTTAATAACCCATTTGATGAAGTACAACTGTAGCCTTACCACGAGTTTGACACTACATCTGCGCTATCGTCTTCGTAACTTACTTTCTATACATCTCGCTCGCACTAATAGGATGCCAGTACGAGCGAGACGCATAGAAACTAAGTTACGCACACGCTAGCGAATATGTCAGTGTTAGACTTATGGTAAAGCTACTGAGGAGTCGGGAAATGGCGGTTGAAGGGTTGGTGGTTCAGGCTTCAGGGTCGAGGGGTTCCGTGATCAGGGGTTGATGTGCTGTGAGGTTGAGTGATCTGGGGGTTGAGGGATTGGGTCAGTGGCGGGGCGGAGGATGGATTTTGTGTTTGTGCACTGTAGTGACAGGAATGATTACAAATTTAGTGATACGCATCATTATTATTTTCATTCATGCGTCACGCGTCACTCATAAGCTGTTAACAATGCCTTACAATTAAAAATGGAAAAATAAAAACTTTTACAAAAAAAAAGAAAACCGACTTCAAAAAGGATAAAATAAAATATAATCGGTTTTTAAGTATAAGTATGCGTTACTAACTGATATGTTTGAAGTCGGTGCCAAGCCAAATTTGAAGCATACCATGATTTTAGGGCGATCCGATAACAATGTTTGCCATAACAAGGATTGCCTTACACGACAGCAATTATCATACTTTCTGTAGATCCCTAAGAACCCACTGTCAATCCACCTTGGCGCAGTCCGTACCATGTTTGTCGGTACTAGTATAAAACCAATGCGATTGCTGATATGTTTTTTAAAGAGCAATTTTTACTATTTTTCGAACTGTCCATAGTACTCAGGTGTGGGATTGGGACCAGTGGCGGATTTCCCATAAGGCACAGTAGGCCCGGGCCTAGGGCGGCAAGATATTAGGGGCGGCAAATTGTGACAAAAAAATTCGCTGATGCCAATGACCTTTTATTTATGTAGACGTGTGACGTTCATAGTTGACAAAATTAAAAATTGATCCAACGATTTTGACAGCTTGACAGGTTGGCGTCACCCATACGCCTAACTAAATATAGGTTCCGGAACCTATATTTAATGGCTCACAATCGTGCGCCTGGTACCATATCTACCTCAATTTACTTACATCTATGGCTGATGCACATGATAACAAAAAATAACTCAAAATTAGGCCAGGCAACGAATTCTCAAAAAAAGGTACCTATAGAGGGAAATGCATGAAACACAATTTTTGACTTCGTACCTAACTTTATTTGGACTATCTAGGAGGTGAACATATCAAAAGTCCCCAGCCGTAGTCCTTGAGCCGGGGGAAGAAAGGGGTTTGAAGAACACATTTATCGGTTTTTCGCTTATATCTCGATAACTATGCGTTCTAACGACATGATCATTATACAAAATGAAAACGGGTAAAATTTGCTACAAGCTACAAGTTTTTTGATATCTTGAGGGCCCTCCACACTTGTGCGCGAATCGTGGCGCGAAGCCGCGAACGCGAGTGTGGCGTCGATTTCACAGATTGTTGACGCCTTCGCGCCTTGTTCCCCATTTTTAGGGTTCTGTACCTCAAAAGGAAAAAACGGAACCATTATAGGATCACTCGTGCGTCTGGCTGTCCGTCTGTCACAGCCTATTTTCTCCGAAACTACTGGACCAATTAAGTTGAAATTTGGCACACTACATATTGTGTGTGTTTGTGACCCAAAGACGTAACGTAAATAAATGAATTTTAAATATGGAGGCCACTTTTGGGGATATGGGGGTAAATGAGAAAATTAAAAAATAAAGTTTTTCAAACTATATCGTGTTACATATCAAATCAAATAGCTTATTGTAAGAATCTCAAAGATATTCCCCTCCCCCCTTATCTCCGAAACTACTGGGTCTAAATACCTACTAATTTTGTCCTTTAAACTTCTCTGGAATTCGCTGGAGACCAAAAGGAAAAAAAAATATATGAGTGTTTATAGGTACTTATAGCAAAAAAAAAGTTTTTCTTGTTTCTTTTTTAGATTTTTTGAATGTTTTTGTAGGTACATTAAAAGTCAATGCTATTGGTAAAACTGTCACTTAAAATGAATAGGTAAGCATTTGCTTATTTTTTTCGCAAAACCCATGTTCCCATGATCATATCACAAGGACGTATAGTTTCTGAGATATACCTAATAAGCGGAAAACAGAAAAATGTGACCTTCAAACCAAACTCCCCTACCCCCGCTCAAGGGGACTTTTGATATGTTCACCTCCTAAAGAGTCCAAATAAAGTTACTAAGTTAAAAATGTGTCCCAAGCATTTCCCTCTATACCTTTTCGTTGCCTGACCTAAATGTAGTCAATATGATGGGTGATGCTCAGAGAGGGGCGGCTACAAGGCCTGGGGCCTAGGGCGGCAAAGACTGCAAATCCGCCACTGATTGGGACTGAGTTATTTCCCGCCTCTTATCCAGAGAACTTGATTTCAAAATATAAAACAATTCAAGAACCATCTACAGGGCTTTAACTAAGCTAAGGATTTATATAAGCTTTTGTTTAATTTAGAATATGCTCCGGTCTCTCTATGAGAAACTTGTATAGGTACTTATTTATTATATCAAGTTACTTCCTTGTTTTCTATTCAGTTGAAATGAAGCATAATCATTGTTGACGATTAAATGTTATGATACCATTAAACCAGTCTGATGGAGAAGAATGAAAGGAACTGAAGAAACAACGCAACCCCATTGAGTTTATGTACATTAGAATCATCTTGATGATTTTATTAGTAGAAAATATCTACGTGACGCTACAGAGTCTTGTTAATCAACCAGCAGGCCTATTCTGGATGGTTTTATCCACGTGATAAAATAACCGTCACTTCTTAACACTGCGGGATTGAAAGTGACGGAGACCAGCCAAGGAGAGACGTAGCCAAGAACGACCATCATATCCGTACAGGACAACAGTTTTTCCCTAACGATACTTCGATATCAAATTCCCGAAATAAGCTCAAGACATTGATGACAGTTAAAGAAAAGCCATAACAATATTTTTTTTATCTTTGTCATGGATATTTGGTGAAACTATTACTTTTTTTACCTCTTTCAAGCCTAAATTAAACGTCATTTTTCTTTTCAGAAACTACCCGGTGTCGTCGCTTTTTTCTCTGCGAAAGACATACCGGGACCAAACAATTTTCTCCCACCTCGGGTACCGACACTTATAATGAGAGAAGAAATTTTTTGCGGCGGTCAGATCAAGTATTACGACCAACCCATCGGAGTTATAGTAGCAGACACTGACAAACTAGCTAACCGGGCTGCTCTGCTTGTCCATGTCAAATATAAGAAAGATACGAGAAAACCAGTTTTAACAATAGCAGAAGCTCAAAAGGATCCTAATAGGTAATATTTGCTTGTCTTGGCGGGGGCGTCATCAGCCCGACACCTGCTCGCCACGGGCACACACCTGCCTGGCCTGTGGTTGTGTTTGCCGCTCCCGTATTGGCTTACACAGCCACGAAAAACGTTGTCTCCCAACCTGACACTGCTTGTATAGTCTGTAATAGACTCGAAGGCCGATGATGCTGATGGCGGGGGCACTACCCTGCCCCCAGATAAAGAAGAAAGGATACTTGAAATCTTTTTAAACCTACTGGGTTTGTCAAATATAGGGCGAGTTTTAAATTAAAAGTGCCAGCCAGTCTTTGTTATTAAGATATTCGAATTTTACAGTACAATACAGAAACTAAAAATGGACCGGAATGAAGCCATTGTATCTATTTTAATTTGTTGGTGTTATAAATATTTCTGTCTTTGAATTTTTGAAGGACGGACGATCGGACGTCCCAGGTTTCACTGGGGCGATGAGTGGACTTGCGCGATCTTCATGCCAATAACTGGCGGGAGATTGCGCAGGATCGAGACAACTGGCGTTTACTCTTGTCGGTGACCAAGATTCTATTCGGGTAGCGTCATTAAGTAGTGGTAGTAGTTGAATTTTTGAATGGCAGAGATAAATTGTGTATTTCAGGGTATCATTATACTTTGCTCTACCAGCGCGTAACGCAGGCGCAAATGTGCAAAGAGTTATCAAGGACTATAACAGGATATCATATCAGTACCACTTCTCAATGGAGACGCTTCACAGCGTGACCAGGCCTAGTGACGATGGTCTAGACGCATACATCAGTACGCAGTGGGCTGACGCCGTACAAACCGGCATTTCCTCCGCTCTGGACATTCAATCAAATCGGTGAGTAGGGTGACTGCTATAGTTATTGGCCACTCCTTACAAATCAGAAAGAAACAAGCCAATTGAAACCTTATTATTAAGAGTGGCCAATTACTATATACTGGCCAGTAAGTATAGCAGTCACCCTAGTAGAGGTTACAAATACGTGACAATTTAAAAAAGGTAGGTAAATTACCTCTGGTATTTTAAGCACTCGGTTAATTTATTCGGGGAAACGACAGTGATTGGAGCAAACCTTTTCTTCTAGGAACAGGTGGTGAACGTGATGTACCTAGCCTGGAAAGACCTACGTGAAGGTTCTTTAAGGGCCTAAGATATTTTAATTGGCCCTAAAATCTTAACGCAACCATAGAGCTGATAGATCACGAGCAATCGGTGAAGCGAGGGCTCTTTATATGGACAATGTCAGGTGAAAGTTTAAAATATTCGCTTAATTAAGGTTATTACGTTGTTATTCAGAATAAACCTAGTGATACCTCGGTGCGGTGGTGCCTACGGGTTGAAGCTAACTCGACCTGGCTGGAACGCGACGACTTGTGCATTGGTCACTTATCTGACAAATCGACCCTGCCGCTTTACCATGAGCATCCAGTCCATGATGAGAGTTATAGGGAAGAGGCCTCCGGTAACTCTAGAATTCGAGGTTAGACAATCAGCTTCATTACAATATGATTTTTAATTTCTTTCCATAGTACAAGCTTTGCTTAGTTTGGCCTAGGTCAATCGGTATAAGATTGTCCCCAAATATTTATTTATTGTTACTTATTCCATTCAATATTCCTTTTCTGATCTATTTACAATTCCTAATTTGATGATATATCTTTTATTCCATAATATAGTTTAAAGTGTATCTGATCTTCAGCAACTTTCGACTTACTCAGTCAGTCCAGCACTTATTGCATTAACTATAATTTCAATAATGACGGTAATCCTGCAATTTAAATGTTTTACAATAATTGGTTAACAGGTGGGCGTTGACGACAGAGGTGAGATCCAGTATCTGGAATACCAATTGTACGAGGACCTAGGCTACACGTTCAGTGACCAGTTCATCATTTTAGTGTCGTCTGGTATTAAAAACTGCTACGAGAATTCACGCTGGTCAATGAAGGTTTTTAATGTATTGACAGATAAACCTACATCCACGTGGTTTAGGGCACCAGGTACTAAACACAATTATTAATCTAAATAATATAATCTTGCTGTAAAATGTGAATACCTGATAAGGAGTATAGACCTCAAACTTTGTTTTTAATTCCAGGCAATTTAGAAGCAATTTCACATACCGAAATGATGATGGAAGAAATATCCTACGTCCTAGACAGAGACCCCGCGGAGGTTCGTCGTGCCAATCTTAACCCTCAATATCCTGAAGTCGCTGAAATGCTCGACGAACTGTTGCAAGACAGAGAATATTATAGGAGAAAAAGAGAAGTTGACGAATTCAACACTAGAAACCGTTGGAAAAAAAGAGGAATACGAATTTCCGCCATGAGTTGGGGTGCCAGCATTAATTCCGGATTTCAAGTTGATATAAATATTTTACATAGTGATGGCACCGTGGTTTTAAAGCATGGTGCCATTGAGGTCGGTCAAGGTGTGAATACTAAAATGATCCAAGTAGTCGCATACACTTTGAATATTTCTACAGACTTTGTAAAAGTAAAACCAAGTGATTCAGCAACTGCAAATAGTTACTTAGCTGGCACCAGTAGAGCTTCTGCCTCGGTGTGTGTTGGTGCTATTAAATGTTGTCAGGTGCTGCTTGACAGGTTATCGGCTATCAGAGAAACGCTGAACAACCCTACTTGGGAATTGTTGGTTCAAACCGCATTCTTAGCGGGCATCAACCTTCAAACAAGTTATTACACGACGTCAAACGACTTGGTTATCTATAGAGTGGGAGGAGTTGCTATGGCTGAGGTTGAGTTAGATATACTTACAGGAGAGCATGAGATTAGGAGAGTCGACATAATTGAAGATGCTGGAACACCAGTCAATCCGGAAATTGATATTGGACAGGTAATATATTGAAAAAAAAATCTACACACATATCATAAGAAGCCCTTTATGATGCGTTCAAAATCCGCATATAAAGACTAACTTACAAATAAACTAATTTGTCAAAAATATGTCTTATCTTTAAAATGTTATTATTTATTGCATACTTATAATTGTTATAATATCGATGTGATATCTATTTCATTAACACTCTAGGTGACGTTTTATTCTAAATTAAGTGTCAATTGCAAATGAATTTAATAATTTTGACACATCTTGTGTGCTACCCATAGACTAGGAATCCTCTAGACGGAGTTTAGAGCAATTATTTCATGAAACTGATGCTGCCAAAAATACGGGGGTGCGGGAGACGAGGTGAGCGAGGTCCCGTGCCGTGATTGGTCCGTTCAAAGACACGGACGTCACACAAAGACACTTTCGACTCGAAAATGGAGTAAAACCACCGTATTTGTGACAGAGGGGGTAGAGCTACTATGCTTAGTCTGGAGGATGTCTTGTCTGTGGTGCTACCTGATATCGGACATCGAACAATGATGCAGTTGGGGCCGACCCTAGTTTCTTTCAGTATTAAAAAAGCTATGATACGTGCCATGCGTGATTTTCATGCCTTTCATGAAGTAGCAGTCACATATACTATAAACGTCATGTAAAATTATGAAAACCTGGAAATCTCCGGAATCTCTAAAGTGTCCGTATTTTTGACTGTTCAAAAACATTACATTGGTTGTTGTTTTAACATAACGTAGTGGCCACAGTGACCGACAGGGAGCCAATACCCCAAAACATCAATTTTTATCCAAGTAAGTGTGTAGAATCTACACAGTGTTGCCGTATTAGTAGATCCTTACTAGCTGTATTAGATTATTTCCTTGTATAAAAATTAAAGTGTCGGTTTACTACTTCCCTGACGGTCACTGGTCACTAAATTATAGCCATTTATCTATATATTTAAATGGATGTCAGATTTTATACTTCCAGGAATGGAAAATATAAATTTTCTTTATATTTCTGATAGTAAAAATGATTGCCACAATTCCTGAAAATGCACTATTTTGAACGACGCTTTTTATAGTTGCCGACAATTAATGATCAAATGCTTAACAAGAACATGCAGCGCACAGCAAACTCTGGATTTGCGAATTTCCTGAGGCTTATTTTACCAATACACCGTGACGCTTTCAGAACAAATCAAACGAATGTCAAACAAACTGAAGAGCTACCGATTTGACCACCTCTTCATCTCTCTCCGAACATGGATGGGGGTCAAATCAAATGGGGGTCAATGGATCTTAGGTCCTCTATCATTGGTCTTCGTTTGATCCGTACTGAACGCAACAATCAATCGTTTTGTAGATCGAAGGTGCTTTTATCATGGGCATGGGTTACTGGACCACAGAGCTCATCATATACGACGAGCACACCGGAGAGCTCCTCACGGACCGCACGTGGTTCTACCAGGTGCCGAGCGGGACCGATATACCCCTTGACTTTAGGACCAAGTTGAGGAAAAATTCTTACAACGCCAGAGAAGTTTTGGGCAGTAAAGGTGAGTTCAATGAGTTCAAATTATGAAACTTATAGGTACTATTCCTGATAATAAATAATATGGTGTCCGGATGTCTTTGCAATAACCCAGTCTCATTGTCCACCCATAGACTGGTATACTGTTAAATTTTTCTACAATAGTCCCAATGCCTGCTGAGACCGGTTTATGGGTGTATATTGTTGCGCCTGTGAACGGGTTCCAGCAGGCGTTCTACATCATATTAAAGCTCTCCACAGGGCCCCTACGTTACGTGTTGGATCTATATTCCCACGCAAGCCTATCAAAAGACCGGGATTCATAGGCTCGTGAAATCCAAAATGGAGAAACAAAATAATGATATGTAAATTAACGTAACATTACATCAACGATTATGGGTGGATTTCAGTTTTTTTGTCCATAATACCTACTTAATTGAGGTCTTACTTGAGCCTTATAATAATTGTAAAAACAAAAATATATGTGTAGTTTTATAATTTCCCCACAGCGGTTGGAGAACCTGCCACGTGCTTGGCGATATGCGTGGCATTTGCTCTGAGAGCAGCTATAGCAGCATCTAGAGAGGAGACTGGATATCCCCGCACGGAGTGGTTCCATGTTGGTACGTAATAAAAATTCCGGATGACGAGAATCCCGAGATTCCAGGATTTATAGATTTATGAAATGAAAGTAACATTTTTCACCCTACAACCTCCTAATTCTAATTCAATAATAGTATTTTTTTTATATTTTTGAACGGCTTCTTAGCCTAGTCGGTAGTGACCCTGCCTACGAACCAGATAGGTCCCGGGTTCGAATCCTGGTATTTGTGTGTTCATCACAAATATTTGTTCCTGAGTTATGGATGTTTTCTATGTATATAAGTATTTATATATGTGTGTATATTAAATATATCGTCGTCTAGCACCCACAACATCAGCCTTATTGAGCTTGCTATGGGATTTGGTCGATCCGTGTAAAAATTGTCCTATAATATTTATTATTATTTATTTTCTTGCAGATGGCCCGTTCACATTGGAAGCAAACGTGCTGTCAGCAGACGTGCGACTTGATGAATTCAAATTCAAATAACAGCAGAATTATGTTTCACAACTTTTATAATGTAATACCTAATATAGCAAGTAACTTATGATAGGATTAAATTAACATAGGTACCTGAAGTCTTCAATTCAGGTTAGCCCCTGATTATAAAATGTATTTAGCATATATGTTTGTGTATTACAAATACAAATTATTTATTATCAAACAATAGTCAAAATGATCGCCGGTTTTAAGTTTTTGTAGATCTCTTAATTAACTAATTTAAAAAATAACTAAATTTGAAAAACGAAACGGAATATTGGAAGTAACGGAGGAAAAAAAAACTATTTACAAAATTGTTTGTTTTTTGTTTTTACATGTTTACATCTCATTAAATTATACATACCTATATACCATTGCATATTGTTGCAGGATGAATGATTTTATCTTTTTCCTTTTACGACGTCCTATTATATATGTAGATATTATTTTTTTTTATGTAAAGCAACACACGAGTTACGAGATACGAGCATTTTAAAATACCTACATGTCAACGCTTGTTGGCAGTTATGTCTTGTAATGTTTGCAGTACATTGCTGCTCGGTAAATTTTCAAAAAATAATTATGGAGTCATAATTAAGTGTAACTTAAAAAAACTTCTTAATTAATGATTACACGGATAAATTCTCTGTCTGGTTTAATTTATTGCCCATATTGGATTTACACACTGTAGACCTCAGACTATACAAAGATTCATGTCATGGCATGTTAAAAGACAAATAATGCAAGCCCTTCACCAACGAAACAGTTCCTCATTGGGAGCTCTGCTGGCAATCTTATTTACTATCAGGATCACAGCGTTATACCAAAGAGAATTTAGACTAGAAGAATATTGTCAAAGAGTCAAAGTAAGTAAGTCAGTACATTTAGCGATGGCGCTATACCTTTAGCCTACTCTCGAGTAGATGGCGATACTTTTTGATATTTAACAAATTAAGCACATATCAGTGAAAGAATAAGGATCAAAGTCAAATGGCGTTCTACATGTTATCATTTGTGTCGAAAGACGGCAGTAAATGTACTGACTACATAATTTACTTTGACAATATTCCTCTATTTCAAAATCTCTTTGGTTATACCCACCGAAAGAGCCAGTTATAATGAAGGCATGTCGTGTTCTGTAAGGTGGAGATACTTTCCAAGTTTGGCTACTCTAAGTTTTAGCAAGATGACACTTCTCCGTGCCATACCTCTTTTAAATGTAAAATATCTGGGAGACCAAGCTTTGCTCGGAAAGCATTATATAAACTCAAAATTGCGCGTTTTCCCAGAGATAATACTTAGATCGATTTTTCGCCCCCGAGAACCCCCACATAGCAAATTTCATCTATCGTTAGAGCCGTTTCCGAGATCCCCGAAATATATATAAATAAACAAGAATTGCTCGTTTAAAGGTATTAGTATTAGTAAAGATTAGTATAGATAAAATAACCGACCAAGTGCGAATCGGACTCGCGTTCCAAGGGTTCCGTACATTACACAATTATTAACAATATATTTTTTCATGTGATACGTGAGTAAATGTCTTTAAAAAACCCGTCCTCCTCCTTGCATCAGTTTCTTCTTTACTGAGGGTCGTGGCCACTTCTAAAGAACAGCTTCTCTTTGACAATTTGCCGCCACCTCTTTCTGTCTGCCGCCGAATGTAGGGCACCGTGGAGCGTTGCATCAAGGGCTGAGCAAATTTGGTCTGTCCACCGCATTGGGCACCTGCATCTCGGCTTATCACCTTTGATTTTACCTGTGATTACCAGCTTTTCCAGGTTATCAGTCTTTCCTAGCAACGTGGCCAGAATACTCAAGCACTTTGCGTATGCAGGTAGTAGACAGCCTGGTTGTGATGTTCAGTTCATCAAGAAGCATTAGTGCTGCGCGCTGTCCAGTGTATGTTCAGCAACCTCCTCCAACACCACATTTCAAAGGCATCAATTCGGTTACGGTCAGCTTTCCTAAGGGTCCATGTTTCTGCGGCATATGTAAAAATGGAGAAGACTAGAATCTGAACTAAGGTGCTCTTGGTGTTGGTAGAGATATTTCTGTCCTTCCATACTTTCTCCAGCTGCGCCATGGATCCCTTGGCCATTCCGATTCTTCTGCGGATTTCCGTCTCACAGAACCCATTGTTACGGTACAATCAAGGTATATGAAGTTGTCTACGAGCTCTAGGTCAAGTGTTCTACTGCGCTCCAACTTCCGTTTGCGTTCTAGTATCATGACTTTTGTTTTAGATCTACTGATCGAGAGTCCGAGTTCTTTACTGATGGTTTCCACCCTGTTTAAAAGACAGTCCATCTCTGCTTCTCTGGCTGCCAGAAGGGTGGTGTCGTCGGCGTATCTTAAGTTTGATATTTTACGCCCTCCCACGGAAATGCCACCATTCCAGCCGTCGCATTTTCGCCTCACGATGTATTCACCGTATACATTAAACAGGATTGGCGAAAGAATGCACCCTTGCCGGACGCCTTTCTGGAAGTTGAAAGGGTTTGATGTGATTCGGTCAACTTTGACTACTCCTTGGCTGTTGTATTTCGTTTTTTATATTTTTTTAACTTTATGGTGTAATAAAGGATATTTACTTACTTACTTACTTACTTACTTATAAGGGTTGCAGCAGTGCAGTGAGATGTCGAGGTACACCCAACTCCAACAGGACATCCCACAAGCGATCCCAGTCGACGCAGTCAAAAGCCTTGCTGTATTTAGGAAGCCTATCGAGAGGAATACAGTAAAAACATTAATTCCTTCGCATTTGGGTACCTACCGTTCCTCATTCACTGTAAATACCCGGCAAAACACACAGAAACTTTAACTATAGCGGATAAAATTAGTTTTTTTCCACTAATGAAAAATATTCGAATATTCGAAACCTGAGCGGCCGAATATTCGAATATCAAAACAGGTCGAATATTCGACATATTCGAATATTCGACATATTCGAATATTCGAATAATCGAATATTCGAATAATCGAATTGCAAGCCCTAAACGAAACACATGATTGCTGGGGTATCGAACTCGTAGCACTTCTCCACAATTTGCCTGATATTCAGTATCTGCTCCCCGGTGCCTTTGCCCTTCATAAAACCTGCTTGCCCTTGAGGGATATGCCAATCGAGATAGTAACGGATCCTGTTATTAATGATATCAAACAGAATCATGCTGGCATGCGAGATCAGGGCAAGGGTGCGGTAGTTATCGCATTTCTTAGTTGACCCTTTCTTATGCAGAGGAATGATCGCTGATTGGGTCCAGCTTTCTGGCCAGTCGCCGTTCTGCCATATGTGGTTGCATAACTTATGCATTATGTCGAGTCCTCGGTCCCCGAGGATTTGAGTATCTCGGAGGTTATGCCATTTCATCCTGGGGCTTTATTCGGCTTGAGACTTGAACTTGCGGCTTTTATCTCCGATTTCAAAATATGTATCAGGTTCCAGCTCTATAAGCCTCCAGTCTAATCGAGTATTGGTGGACGTGCAGGACCTTCCATATAGCTGCTCGCAGTAACCGCGCCAACGTTTAGCAATGTCATCGAGTTCTATAATAAAAAAATAATGGCATGAGGAGTCGGTACACGGCTTCTTCGTGAACAAATTTACGTGTGATTTAATGCAATTATTAAACATTTATTGAACTAATGATTTGCACAAAGTGAGTTCTAAATTGAAAACGTCATATACCGGCCCCTTAAGCGAAATAATTATTAAATACGGTGACATTTTTAACATTCGTCCGCCATAATAATATTGTCATTTCTTGAGGTACAAACCTTCGGCATTAAGCCACGATTGAAAATTGTGTAAAAATATTATAAACGGCTATTAAATTAGTCAAATTAAATATTTTTAAACATAAACAAATATATTAAATTAAACTCCCTTGAATCTTGACTTTAAACAAATTCTTTTACTTATAACCTACTTGGTTTGTATGAATTAGTGACATAATTAAAAAAAAAAACCAATAACTCCCTAGGGTAGGTAGGCAGTATACACCCACTACATTGCGTGTGCGGATTTCGGAAATTTAATTGGGCAGTTAATTCACATAATTATGATTTGCTAATACACGCATTAACAAAGCATTTGATTGTGTGGATCATGGAACGCTCATTTTGAAATTAGAATACTATAGTCTGTCAGAAAATGCCCTAAACTTTATGTCTTCTTACCTTACAAACAGTTGTTGTAAACAAAACCCGGTCTAGCGGAACTGTAGTTCAATTAGGAGTGCCACAAGGTTCTATTTTGGGTCCATTCCTGTTTTTGGTTTTGTATAAATGATTTGCCATTTGTAGTAGAAAATCTTTGTGAAATTGTTCTTTTTGCTGATGACACATCATTACTTTTTAAGGTTGATCGGAAATCTACCGATTACAGTGTAATTAACAGCACACTCGTTGATGTACTTAACTGGTTTACTATGAACAATTTGCTTCTTAATGCTAAGAAAACTAAATGTATTAGATTTTCTTTGCCGAATGTTAAACCAGTCGATACTAAGATACTTTTGAATAATGAATGCTTATATATGGTAGATAAATCACTGTTTCTTGGTTTAACATTGGACAAAAATCTACAATGGAGTCCTCATATAGGAACACTAGCAAACAAATTAAGTTCGGCCGCTTACGCCGTGAGGAGAATTAGACCATTGACTAATGTTGAAACAGCTCCCCTTGTTTATTATAGTTATTTTAATAGTGTAATGTCATATGGTATTCTGGTTTGGGGCAAAGCAGCTGACATACAGACTATATTTGTCTTACAAAAGAGAGCCATTCGTTCTATATATAATTTAAGAGTGCGTGAATCATTAAGAGAACTTTTCAAAGAAATTAATATTTTAACTGTAGCTTCCCAGTAGATATATGATAGTATTATTTATGTTGTTAAGAATCTAGACTCCTTCAGTAAGAATTCTGATGTCCATAACTATAATACTAGAAATAAAAATAAGCTTGCTATCAGAAAGTTTCGTGTTCGTAAAGTACAAAAGTCATTCGTTGGGCAATGCATTCATTTTTATAACAAGTTACCTGAGGATGCTTTAAGATTACCCTTTCCAGCTCTTAAGAATTACTTAAAAAAGTCATTGATGTTAAAGGCTTATTACAGAGTCGAGGACTACTTGACAGACAAGCAAGAATGCATGGTCTAAGCCAGAAACTGTAATAAGAACAAGTAGCAATTAAAAGCATTGTATTATGTGTAGAGTTATAGGTGACACAGCTAAGGTAAGAAAGCACATCAAATTTTATGAAGGCATCTCATAACAAACAGCCTGATTCATATAATATGTATTCTCATTTATTTTATTGACTTTATTTTCTTTTCCTTTTGTAAGAATGTTTTCTGAAAGAGCTACGTATTTGTATGGTGCCATGTACATATATGTTTCTTTCTTTTTTATCTAATTTCTATGAAGTAATATACCTACTGTGTATAATTGCATGAATTCTATAATAATTTAAATTGTATTTTCTTATTTACTCTTAATGCATGTTAATTATAAGATGTAATAATGTTTTGAAAAGATGTGTCCCGCCGAGTTTGTTGCCGGTCCCATATTGGGATACCCTCCTCCAATTGAGGGGGGATTTAAATCTTCTCGAGGCAGAGGTGTACGGTTGGAGCCGGTATAGCTTTATTTGACGTTCATAAGCGCATTGTAATATGCCTACTTGAATAAACTATTTTTTATCTTTATCACGCAAACAACTGCTAATGGATCATATTATTATCAGTTTTAATAAATACCCGCATGCCGGTAACACACTGTTTGAGATTCTCAGAGTAATCTCTTTCATTTGATATGTAACACGATATACATAGTTTGAAAAACTTAATTTTTAAATTTTCTCGTTTACCCCTAAAAGTGGCCCCCATGTTTAAAATTCATTTATTTACGTTACATGTCCGTCTTTGGGTCACAAATTTACATTTGTGTACCACATTTCAACTTAATTGGTCCAGTAGTTTTGGAGAAAATGGGCTGTGACAGACGGACCGACAGACAGACGTTCCGTTTTTTCCTTTTGAAGTACGGAACCCTAAAAAGAATAAAAAACGTAGCTATTAGCTTACTCATACATAATAGCATAATTCCTCGATAAATAATTATTTATTATGTAAATAACAGACAAATCCTAATGATGAAATTACCCTGCATCCGACCGACAGTGCTTAGTACATAACTACATATCTTCATATCTACATATCTTGTATTGGCGTCGGGTATAATCGAGCATTTCCAGATTGCAAGTTGGCGCAATGGACCGAGTCACGTTCAAAGTTAACGAGGAGTTATGTTCAGGTATCTATGTATTGTGTTTTTAACAGACTATACATAAATATGGTATCGTCTTGGGTCGTCCCATTCGTTTTTCGTCAAGTTCTTAAATTAGTCCTATTCTGCTTTCGTCACGCATTCTACATTGAAAGCCACCGGCGATTGTGACGAATGTAGAATGGGTGACGAAAGCAGAATAGGACTAATTTAAGAACTTGACCATAAATACTTGAAGGGGTTTTTAGTGTTTCTCCAAAAGTTTCAAGTCATAATGTATTGTTTGCCCGCCTTTTCGTTAAACATAATTTATTTCGTTCAGAAACGCGTCACTTTTCAGGATTGCCATAAAACAAACCTAACCTTACCTATCTATGGGATAACATTACGCAAGTCCTGAAAAGTAAACGGTTTCAGTTTTATGACTAATGATAATATGACAAACAAAACATTATGACTTAGAACTTTATGGGAAACAAAGGGACCCCTATTTGAAGACCATCCTTCGAATTCTATGACTTGACACAAAGTCTTGAAAAATTCAAAAGTTGTCCATAAAGAGAAATACTTAAAACAGTTACAACACGGCACAAAGGAAACATAATAAATGCGGTTAATCACCGTGCTCCCACATTTCCAATTTGATGATACTGTCAATAACATTACAAACAAAAAAGCGAAAATTTACTTTCGTAAAAACTAGCGGAGTAAACATCAACTGGTCATGGTGCGGTATTGCCCCATTTTAAAATATAAATCAATCCAAGTTTCAAATAGTTTATACAGTTTTTTTTTATACATTCTAATGTTTGCACTGCAACGCCATTGACTCCGAGTTTAGCATCGTAGGCTCCCCAGATATAATGTGCGGTCACAGTTTGATGACAATACATTTAAAGAATATTTTCTCTTCCCAGTGAGTTCCGAGGTGGATTCAGACACGTCAGTAAACGACTACGTGCGTGACACTCTAAACCTCCATGGCACCAAGTTCATGTGCAAGGAGGGTGGGTGTGGAGCATGCATCGTCAACGCCACCATGCCGGACCCCTACACTGGCGGCCGGCGAACTATGGCCATTAATTCTGTGAGAATACTTTCATCATCATCACCAGCTACTACTGGCTACATGTCTACTTTCACTAGAGGATTTGGACTATAGCCCCACTCTAGCTCGAGATACATCACACACATCTTCCAATTTCTTAGCAAATGTGTCTCTTCAGGATGTTTTCCTTAATTGAAGAGCTCATTTATCTACGTACTAATTCACAAATAAATTGCCCGTTAAATCTAAGCAAGCCTTTTGCATAATGACAAACATACTTAATTTATGCGTACACAAAGTCCGGTTTGCGACCGTGAAAAAGAAGGTTAAGAACAATTATTTTTGTGTGCATTTCTTGAGCTGTTCCCAAAATTGCACATTAAATAAGACGTCTTTTCCAGAATTTGTTGAGTGCCACACCTAACCCAATTTCACGAAAACTTTATTTTTCTTAAAAAAACTAGTGTAAGTAATATTTTTTTATAACAGTGTTTAGTATCTATAACGTCATGTCAAGACTGGGATATCAAGACTGTAGAAGGGATCGGAGACCGCCGAAAAGGGTACCACCCTGTCCAACGTGCGCTAGCAGAACACAATGGCACACAATGCGGGTTCTGCAGCCCTGGCTGGGTTATGAGTATGTACAGGTAAAACCTAACTAAGATTGGTCTGCTTAAACTCCTAATTCATTTTTTATATTTCTAACCAGTTATCACTTAATACTATTCATTCATCATCTTGTCTCCAACTCTCCACAATCCAAGTATAGGATTACGTGACCGTTTCAGTCGACAGTGCGAGTTTTGATAACTTTTCTGTCTGAACATTTCTTAATACCATTGCTCCAAAGCATTAAGTAAATATTTTTGATTCAATTAAATTATTCACCATAAAGTAATATTTCAGCTTGTTGGAGTCAAATCATTACGATCTCACCCAGTTACAGATAGAACAATCATTCGGTAGTAACATATGTCGTTGTACCGGCTATCGTCCCATTCTTGACGCATTCAAGACCTTTGCGAAAGACGCACCGAAACCTAATCACCTCACTGATATAGAAGATCTCAAAATATGTAACAAGTCTTGTGATAAACCATGCGATGGCAAAGAAGATTGGTGTTTAGTTGACAAAGTTGACACTGGAACCAAAGAAGTGAAAAAGATTATTTTGAAAGACAAACGTACATTTTACATAGTCTATGATCTCAAGCAAATCTTTGAAATTTTAAATAAGGAAGGTGATGATTATATGTTAATTGGAGGAAATACCGGAAAAGGTGAGTAATCGTTTTAAAATTACCAGGGAATCTCCGTTTATTCAACACATTTTTTCTTGTAAGTATGTACCTATGTTATTTCGTTTTCTAGGGGCCTACCCAATATTCGCATATCCACGTGTCCTCATAGATATTAGCAGAGTTCTGGAACTAAAGACACACGTAGTGGATCAGAACCTGGTGCTGGGAGCTTCGACCACCCTGAATGACACGATATCTATCTTCTACGAGATCTCACATCAACGTGAGGAATTCAGTTACCTA
The DNA here is from genome assembly GCF_910591565.1 of Cydia splendana. Classification (NCBI taxonomy): domain Eukaryota; kingdom Metazoa; phylum Arthropoda; class Insecta; order Lepidoptera; family Tortricidae; genus Cydia; species Cydia splendana. The sequence goes on along the minus strand of NC_085964.1, from coordinate 19,667,663 downwards.
GCCTTGCTTGCCGACCATATAACATTAGTGGCACATATTCCTGTTAGGAATGTGAGTAACTACCTTATCTGTAGTTGTCCGTTGTCTCATACTTTAAAGGAATTGGATGAATTTTTCTTTCTCACGCCCGTCTCATCTAAAGTGTCATTCTATGGAACTTGCTACTATGTTAAAAGTCACTAGTAAATTCATAATTCGGAGACAATTTCAATATGGCGCTTTGTTTACTATTACATAGTTAGCAAGTTCCATAGAATGATACTTTAGTGCACTACCTTCGTGTTGACCCTAGTTGACGCTCGTGAAACGGATTAAATCGGAAGACAGGTGTGAGGTAAAGCACCGGAATTCAGACTATGAATTACGTTGCGAATGACTGTGTATGGCTGGCCTTGTACATGGAAAGCACCTCAAACAATCTAATTTGCTCGGCTATCCTGCTCGTAATGACTCGTATCCATAATTGTTTGTCAATTACGGGATTCGTTCCATACATGAACTAACTTGACCCTTCATGTTTCCAGATAGGCACCACAGCTGGCAACCTCATGGTTAAACACAGAGTGCCCGTGTTCTCGTCTGACTTATTCTTATTGTTGGAGACTGTTGGAGCTGTTCTTGTTGTCGGTATGCCAATGTTCTATATAAATACATGCATAAATAACAGTGTCAATTCATAGTAATGCAAATAAAGCTGCATAACGCGATTGCTATGAGAACGTGGTGCAGCAACATTCAGTCAATTAGGCATGCAGATAGAGTTACTCCATCAAGGACTTATTTTTTCTTTTTCTAGTTGATAAACATGGAACGGTGCATATGGTGACCCCAGCCGAGTTCCTTCACCTAGATATGGCGGGCAAACTTATAACAGAAATCAGGATACCACCGTACTCGCATAGTTATCGCTTTGTGTCATTCAAGGTATAGAAGCATTATTTTTGTTAAATTTTTACATTATCTGGTCTGCAATATAAACATAAAATAAAAGGAAAGGTTTAGCTAAAAAGCGAAATGTTCTCGAACGATGGACAACATGATGCGACAAATGATAAGGAACTTGTGTTTGACCCTCGAAAACCTCACTCCATATTTAATATTAACATATAACATATTTCTGGACGTGTTTCGCTTGAAAGTCACAGACTGAATCGTTTTTCTCTGTCCCAGATCATGCCACGAGGCCAGAGTGCCCATGCGCAAGTAAACGCGGCGTTCCTCTACGAGTTTCACCATGATGGCGAGACCGTGCGCTCGGCCAGGATTGTCATCGGAGGCATCTCGGCTACCTTCGTGCACGCTCTTCATACTGAGAGGTACGCCAGTATTTGCAGTATTACTAAACTATGTACCAAGCATGTATATTATTTATACATGCTTCAGAATACATTATAAGTGATCAAGTATTTGGTGGATAGTTTTCGTACGACTTTTAGCTCGACGGAGAAAAGGGTGCGCTTTGCTAGTATTGCATCGATGTCTCTTCGCATATACAATTAGGAATTTGAGTACATTTCCTCTTTTAATTCAGCAACGACGACGAGAAGGCGCTTTTGCTTCAAGATCATATTCGGTGGCATTGGCATCTCGAGTATCTCAACAAAACATGTACCTACCTAGAGCGTAAATTTTATGATCACTTGTCTTTAATTACTTATCGAAATTCAACAGATTCTATCTGTCCTCTAAATTTACCTAATACAAGTTTATGCTACGCAGTGGCTTCCAATTGAATCATCTAGATTCTAGAGGACCTCGTGGCGATCTTAGTGGAGGTCAAGAGTTCAGTTCAGCATTGTAATTATAATTCTTAAACTTCTTCCGTGTGTCCAGATACGTGGTCGGCAAGAAAATCTTCACCGATGAGGTGCTGCAAGGAGCGCTAAAGGTGTTGGAACAAGAACTGAAGCCTGAGGAGATTGCCGGAGAATTCAAACCTGAGTATAGAAAGAAGTGTGCTTTGGGACTTTTTTATAAGGTGAGCAGAAGAAAATACAAATCATGCTACGTTTTATGTAAAAGGTTACTACTAGCTACTAGTATAAATATGATTAGTAAATTCCTCGCGATAACAACTATTACATTTACTAGTCGAAAATATAACACCCGTTTCTTTTGATTTTGATTTTGCCAAGTAATATTATTGGTTTCCAGGGTCTTATGACCTTGATTCCCGAGAACCGACTGAACCCTCGCTATCGCTCGGGGACGCGACGTCTTCGAAGGACGAGACCTTTATCCAAAGGCTCTCAAGAATTTACTACCAATCCCCTCATCTGGCCTATTACCGAACCTTCTCCTAAGGTACTTAAGAGACACCTTATATGATATATGACGACAATTCTTCCTTACGTTATCCCGGCATTTTGCCACGGCTCATGGGAGCCTGGGGTCCGATTGACAACTAATCCCAAGAATTGACGTAGGAACTAGTTTTTACGAAAGCGACTGCCATCTGACCTTCCAACCCAGAGGGGAAACTAGGCCTTATTGGGATTAGTCCGGTTTCCTCACGATGTTTTCCTTCACCGAAAACCGACTGGTAAATATCAAATGATATTTCGTACATAACGTAAGTTCCGCAAATTTCATTGGTACATACGAGCCGGGGTTTGAACCCGCGACCTCCGGATTGAAAGTCGGATACATGACGACAATATATTCATAAAAAATGCGCATTTTAAGCAATTATCATATTTTTAACTTCATCCGAAAAAAACGATATTTAACTAAACAGGATAAAACATCCAATACCCATTGGATGTAAACGGGAATTTTAGATAACTGTTTTCATTACACAAATATCAAATGTCGTAATTCGAAAACTCTGTTTGAGCTTAGGTATATCTTGACCAGGAAAATGATGTTGGTTTACAGGTAGAGGCATTGATCCAATGTGCAGGTGAAGCAAAATATGTGAACGACCTGTCAACACAACCCCACGAGGTTTTCTGCGCTTTCGTCACCTCGGACATTTGCACCGGAGAGATCCTGGAAATTGACCCTACACCCGCGTTGGCAAGCAATTTTTACAAGACTATATCGACCGGGATATGAACCGTGATTACCTTTTGTATTGTTTTCGAGCACCCGATATTTCGACGCAGTTACATGCATCTCATTCACGGGTAGCTGATGATAGCGGTACAAAAGGTAATCACGGTTCATATTCCGGTCCCGGTCGATATAAGTCTAGTGAAACTAACCGTGAATCATTTAAAACTGCAATTTTTACGTTTTTGTTTTGTTTTACATGGCCTGAGCACGTTTTTATCTGTTTATGTATCTGTATGTCTGTTTAAACCTCTTTTATCCATATCTTGATCGTGTTGCGATTAACCAGGGCTATAACCGTGAAAATTGAAGTTAGCAAATTGCGGGCATCTTTCTCTGTCACTCTAATTACGCTTTCATTGGAATATAAGAGAAAGATCCCCGCAATTAGCGAACTGCGGTTTTCGCGGTAGTTTCTAACGGAACTCCGCTATCGATTCCTGAAATACGAGTAGACCCCAGACGTTGATGACAGTTATGGCAAATTGAGAACAATTAGGCTGCTACTGAGGCACAATCTCTATTAATCAATAGCATTGGTTGTAATCCGGCGGAGCAACCAATACTATTGGTGGATTTAAAACTCTGTTTATTTTATAGTTAGTTGAAATATAATATATGTGGTCCAGTTAATGTACCTACTTTAACTTTATTTCTAATACTTACCTTTAAGTTTTTCAAGCCTAACCTAAGCGTAATAAATACATAATGTTGTACTTTAAGGTTGACTTTGTCTTTTTTCATTTCAGAAACTACCGGGTGTTGTTGCTTTTTTCTCAGCAAAAGACATACCGGGACCAAACAATTTTATACCACCTCAGGTACCGACACTTGTAACTAAAGAAGAAATTTTTTGCGAAGGTCGGATCAAATATTACGACCAACCCATCGGAGTTATAGTAGCAGACACTGACAGACTAGCTAACCGGGCTGCTCTGCTGGTCCATGTCAAATATAAGAAAGATTCGAGAAAACCAGTTTTAACTATAGCAGAAGCTGTAAAAGATCCTAATAGGTAATAAAAATCAGTAAGAATAGCGGATAGCTATCTTTATAACCTCTCTATTTGTCAAAGACAGAGTGATTTTTAAATTGAAAGTGCCAGTCAGGCCTGTCGGCTGCTGACTAGTAACCAAAGAATATAATACTCACTAGGAGCTAGTAACAGATGTTTCTGTTTATCAAACTATAAAGGAGGATGAGAATATCATTAGACTTTATCGCATCATAAACCACACATAACTAAAAAATAATGTAACCATTGGGCATGAGTTAATTGTATTTGTATTTTGTTTATTACTGACCAGCAGTTTAAATAAATTCATGAGTATAAATTGTAAATTTCAGGGTATCATTATATTTTGCCCTACCAGCACGAAACACAGGCGCAAATGTGCAAAGAGTTATCAAAGACTATAACAGGATATTATATCAGTACCACTTCTCAATGGAGACGCTTCACAGCGTGACCAGGCCTAGTGACGATGGTCTGGACGCATACATCAGCACGCAGTGGCCTGACGCCGTACAAACCGCCATGTCATCCGTTCTGGATATTCAATCTAATCGGTGAGTCAGTTAAATAAAGAAAAATTTACAAACACGTGCGATTTAGATAAAAATTCACAGATTTCGTGCCTCACACGACTATCGAGCACATTGGAAATGAATCTACGGAATTCGAAAAAATACTGTCGCTGAGCGACGAGAAAGTCTGGATAAGGAAAAAGTTACAAAATAAAACTACAACGTTGAATGATAATTATTTTATTCTTAGATTAACACAAGTACCCTGGACATAACGCATGTGAACAAACAAATTGCAAAATTACCACACGCGTATCGAAGTTTGAATAATTGTCGCCGTGGCGTATACGGCATGCTCCCGGGAATTCGCGGTTCTCATATTCCCGGGAATTCCCGGGAATTTTATAGAGTCAAAAGAACCGGTCTGAAGACCCGGTACCGGTACTTCCCGGTTCTCATCATATGACTATTTATTCCCATTTCAATAGTGGTAATGTTTTAGTACTTTAGCTCGGGACATTATATAACATTTAATAATGGTGCTATGAAACGGAGGACCCGGGGGGACCCAAATAACCCGACAAACTTACCTAGTAAAGTAGGCATTCGTGCAGGCAGGCCGTGCCGTCTCATAGTGCTGAGTGCATCGACTACGCTACGGCCGTCTGGCTCGGCCCAGACGGAGGCAAAGTGTGCCAGTTCATTTTGTAAAATAGGATGGAACGCCAATTAAGTGTTTGTTTATAATAAAATAAGTCATTTATTAATTCTTGGACTAGTTTAATATTTAGATTTAGCTTAGTAAGTAAAATACATTGCTTTCTGTACCAATTCGCGCCTATGTATTTGTAACTCGGATGTAAGCTGGTTTCCTACAGGACAGGCATCGCCTAGTGTAGGAATCAGGCCAACTACAGGAAAGGCACTCCTTATTCTTTCAAATTCTATACCTGTACAGTGCATTAACATAAGTTTTTGTGTATAACTAACCTGAATTTGTAAAGATGAATAAATATATATGTTTTATGTTTATGTTTATGTTTATGTAATTATTTATATGAAAATAAGTAATTCATAAAAATTATACGCTAACACAAACAATTTCTTAAAAGTAATCAAAAGATGCCTTGAGAACCGGGAAGAACCGGGAATCCCGGTTCCGGCCATGCCCAGAACCGGGAAATGAAATTCTTGGTACCGGGACCGGTACTGCATGCCCTAGTGGCGCATAAGTATAGGTACATATTTCATTTTTCGATTAATAAGCAGGATATATTAATGTTCAAAGTACAAGAAAATTATTACACGGCAAATCCGTAGTCAACTCGAGAAGTGGTAGCCACATCGCCGTTATCGTCACTCGAGTCTTGATCGGCAGCGGCCCATTTGCTGCAAGATATGAAATTTTCTTGACAGCAGTTTGACGCGACGAGAGATGACCATAACAGCGTTTGTCTATGTTGCACCAAACCTGAGTTCCAATAGGTACTACCAGGGTTCAGCATCAGCTATCTTGGGTAATGCTCTACCATGTGATCATCATGACGAATCGGATGTCCAAAACAGCGCGTGCCTATGTTGCACCAAACCTGAGTTCCGCTAGGTACAACCAGGGTTCAGCATCAGCTCTATCTTGGGTACTACTCTCCTAAGTGCTCATCAAGACGAGTCGGATGACCAAAACAGCGTGTGCCTATGTTGCAACAAACCTGAGTTCCTTTAGGTACAGCCAGGGTTCAGCATCAGCTCTATCTTGGGTACTACTCTCCTAAGTGCTCATCGAGACGAGTCCGATGACCAAAACAGCGTGTGCTTATGTTGTATTAAACCCGAGCTCCACTAGGTACTGCCAGGGTTCAGCATCAGCTATCTGCTAGCAGCCGCCAGCAACATGCTGAGGTGAGACCATTTCGTGGCACTTTTTCTTTTTTATGTTTCTCTGTATAAGTTTTTATTTTGTGTTTGTCCTCACGAATAAAATTATTTATATTTCTATTTCTATTTCTACCTCTACCTCTACCTCTACCTCTACCTCTACCTCTACCTCTACCTCTACCTCTACCTCTACCTCTACCTCTACCTCTACCTCTACCTCTACCTCTACCTCTACCTCTACCTCTACCTCTACCTCTACCTCTACCTCTACCTCTACCTCTACCTCTACCTCTACCTCTACCTCTACCTCTACCTCTACCTCTACCTCTACCTCTACCTCTACCTCTACCTCTACCTCTACCTCTACCTCTACCTCTACCTCTACCTCTACCTCTACCTCTACCTCTACCTCTACCTCTACCTCTACCTCTACCTCTACCTCTACCTCTACCTCTACCTCTACCTCTACCTCTACCTCTACCTCTACCTCTACCTCTACCTCTACCTCTACCTCTACCTCTACCTCTACCTCTACCTCTACCTCTACCTCTACCTCTACCTCTACCTCTACCTCTACCTCTACCTCTACCTCTACCTCTACCTCTACCTCTACCTCTACCTCTACCTCTACCTCTACCTCTACCTCTACCTCTACCTCTACCTCTACCTCTACCTCTACCTCTACCTCTACCTCTACCTCTACCTCTATCTCTATCTCTATTTCTATTTCCACCACCACAAGAATGCATAGATTGTCGAATAGTGCGTTATCTACGCCCGTCTCAAACAGGATAGATAGAGTTAGACCAAGAAAAATCTGCAGCGATTTTGATAGCCCACGCAGTGCAAGTGTTATTCTGCCGTCATAATCCCGATAATTCACAACAAACACCGATAACGAACTCTGCGAAACATGAAGTCATAAATGTCATGTGAAAAATGTCGTTCTGACTTTTTGACTATTTTAAGGTTAGGCTACAGGGCAAACCCTTAACCCGATCGTCTTTGTTTTAGGCTCAAATTGTAGCTGACTAAATTGTCCAGAGCCATTTTTCTCAAATTTTTGATATCATTCTTCGTTTCCAAATTATCTAGCACCAAAATCAAAAATTCCGAAAAAAAATTAATTTTATTTTCACTATTTCGACCATAACTTTTTTTCACTATTTCACCTTACAGCTCTCGTGATTATGCGTCTTTTGAGTCTATTTTTTAATATCATATCTTCACAACTTTCCGAGATATAAGGGGATCGCACTTTTTCGTGAAATCGGACCCTATACTGGAGCGAACGAAAAGACATTTCCAATGTCAAAACTACCAGGTATTTAGAACATTCAGCTGATTTCAACTGAGAAATGACAGCGTTTGGAGCAAACAGTTTCTTGTGGGGTAGTTAACATTAATATGAAGCACAGAAAGACGTACGAGAAGGTAATTTAAGGAGCTACGAAGGTTATGGAAACTCATCATACCCTAATAACATTGACCTAACAAACGCTACCGTCGAAATTGGGTAGTGCACATGAATCGGTGAGATGAGGGCTCTTTATTCGAGACCACAGTTCAGCTGACATATTTTTTTGCCTAATATGATATTACTGGTAAAAGTTTTAAATCGTTGCCCAATGTTGTTTTCCAGCATAAGCCTAGTGATACCTCGGAACGGTGGTGGATATGGAATGAAGCTAACTCGAGCTGGCTGGAACGCGACAACGTGCGCATTGGTCACTTATCTGACGAATCGACCCTGCCGCTTTACCATGGGCATCCAGTCCATGTTGAGAGTCTTAGGGAAGAGGCCTCCGGTAACTCTAGAATTTGAGGTTAGACAGTCAATTTTATTAGGTACCTACGACATCATTTAGGCCATATTTCCCTTCAGTTTTCCTTTCTATGACCACATTTGAATTCCTTATTGGACAATATAGCTTTTATTTGCTTTATTGATGCCATTGGATCAATGTGAAAGAGTATTTGCAAGCAGTCATATCTTGCCACAGAACTTATGGTAGGGGAGCCCAAGAGGGGATTTTTGTGTTTACTCGAGCGCGTCAGATTAAGATATGAATGATATCTTGCTACCCCGTGTAGTCTACCTTTACCTACCCCTTTTAGCCATCTATGTTGAGCCCTTGGTTGGTGGGGGGTTGGTGGGGCGTTCAACAAATTGCAAAGCAGATTGTGGATTTGGTCATATTAGTCCAAATTAACGGTATAATTGTGCTATTACTAAATCTGATAATTATTTGCACGCATTTCCTTAATCTGACGGTTACAATGTAAAAATTGGGCGTCAAACTTGTGTTCGTCAGTAAATGCCTATAACTTGATATAACACTTATTTGTAATAAGTGTTATATTAAGTTATAGAAAAAATATAGCATTAACGTGGACAAAAACGACCAAACCCACAAACTGCTTAACGATTTTTTAACCCTCCACCAAACTCCCGAAATTTAAAAAAAATTGTAGACGCTTTCGGGCTCGCTTCGCCGGCTTCTTATCATCTAATATTTCGATTCCAATAGGTCTGTATGACGCTCGATTAAATCCCGATTTAGCATCGTGGGCTCCCCTACTATTAAAAGGGGCCCACAGATAACCAGTTCGCCGGACGATATCAGCCTGTCAGTTATTCGTAGCTGTCAAATTTTGCGTTTAACTGACATGCCGATATCGTCTTTCCGGCGGACTGGTAATCAGTGGGCCCCTTAAGACATAAGCATAAGTATAATGGCGGCAATATTGCAATTCATAATGCGTTTGCTTTTTCATCAATCGTCTTCCCCATCTCTCATCATATACCTATCACATTCAAATCAGATGCTTATAACAAGCAAAAGATGCAATGTTTCACAATATTAACCGTTCCAGGTGGGCGTTGATGACAGAGGTGAGATCCAGTACCTGGAATACCATATGTACGAGGACCACGGATACGTGGTGGGTGACCAGTTCGTCCTTCTAGCGCCACCCGCTATTAAAAACTGCTACGAGAATTCACGCTGGTCAATGAAGATTTTTAGTGTACTCACAGATACAGCTGCCGCCACGTGGATGAGGTCGCCAGGTACTTAATGATTAATTAAATGATGATAATAGACTAGCAAAAAGCAGAGCTTTGTAAGGGCTCGCGGAGTTTATCTACCTAAATGTACCGGACCGCGATTTTGATCAAATCCGAGGCTTGTTTCATGTTTGATCGAGTGTGTACGTAATAACGCAGCTATAAGTGAGAGCAAGAAAGAAATATACTAACCGGACCCCGGCTGCTGTCCGGTACGCCTGTCTGTTACAGCTTTTACTTTGTCCATTAAAAACGTGTCCAGACGACAAAATCAAATTGCCAATATCATCCACACGTAATATACAATTTCATAAGTGCTTATTACATCCTACACGGTCGCCCAGTACTTTTTCTTGGAGGAAGCCAACTGGCTTTCCTACATAATGTTGGGTCAGCGAGGCAATGTCCTTGAATTTATTTTTGCGTCCACTCCACACAATTGAGCGAAAAACTATCCCGTCTGGACACCTACTGGCGGTCACACACACTCAGTTCCACTAGGTACAGCCAGGGTTCAGCATCAGCTCTATCTTGGGTAATGCTCTTCCAAGTGCTCATTAAGACGTGTCTGATGACCAAAACAGCGTGTGCCTATGTTGCACCAAACCTGAGTTCCACTAGGTACAGCCAGGGTTTAGCATCAGCTCTATCTTGGATACTAATCTCCTAAGTGCTCATCAAGACGAGTCGGATGACCAAAACAGCGTGTGCCTATGTTGCACCAAACCTGAGTTCCACTAGGTACAGCCAGGGTTCAGCATCAGCTCTATCTTGGGATTCTTGGGTACTGCTCTCCCAAGTGCTCATCAAGACTTGTCGAGTGACTAAAACAGCGTGTGCCTGTGTTGCACTAAACCTGAGTTCCACTAGGTACAGCCAGGGTTCAGCATCAGCTCTATCTTGGGTACTACTTTCCTAAGTACTCATCAAGAAGAGTTGCATGACCAAAACAGCGTGTGCCTATGTTGTATAAAACCCGAGCTCCATTAGGCACTGTCAGGGTTCAGCATCAGCTATCCCTTCAAGTGGCGCCAGCGAAAACGCGAAAAGTAGTCAAGTGGCGGGGCCCCGGTGGGTGGTCAGCGCAGATTAAGAAAATTTTACAAAATCGTCGATTTAAGCTTTTCTATGTTTGAAAGTATATTAAATCACATATTGTTAGAATCAGCGTTAAATAGGCTATTCGAATATATCAATTAAATTATTCTAATGTTTATACATTTGGCCAGACCAAATCAAACTCCGGAAGAATGTCAGTTTTCCAGCTTCCTTGTTAAAAATGACTACCACCATAAAACTAATTGATTATTGGAGGTAATTGCTACTTAATTATCAAAGGAAGACTTTTATCTTTAAGATTATATCAATAAAAAGACCTAAGATACAATTTCTTTTACAAGACAACCTCTTAAAAAACGAGACTGACCTCGGACTAGGCGGTCGCTCCCGAATCAATGGTCCTCACCTCACCTACAAATTTTATACCAAGTGTTTTTGTGTTTCTTACGGTATGCTATCCTTCTCTAACTCGCTACCTAATTTTGGGCGCTAGAAGAGCGTAACTATACTTAAATGCGTTCAATTTCACCTCTAAATACGTCAATACCTCATTAACCACTCACTGGTGGATGACAGTTTACTGGTTTTCGCATCGACCATTCACGGGTTGACCGCCACTTGAAGGGCTATCTTGGGTACTGGTCTACCCAGTGATCATCATGACAAGTCGGATATCCAAAACAGCGTGTGTCTATGTATGTTGCACCAAACCCGAGCTCCACTAGGTACTGCCAGGGCTCGGCATCAGCTCCATCTTGGGTACTCAGTACTCTCCTAAGTGCTCATCAAGATGAGTCGGATGACCAAACCATAATGTGCCTTAGTTACACCATACCTGAGTTCCACTAGGCTCTGCCAGGGTTCTGGGTCTTTTTGCTGAATTGCACGCCGACGTTGCGATTAGCGTGCAGTCAGCGTGCAGTTCCCATGCAAATTGCAGTCGGGTTGTAGTCCGTCTGTATCGGCCCTAAGTCACTGAAGTTTGTATTAATATGCTTATTAGTGATGTACCGACTATTGATTTGGCCGACTAGCCGACTAATCGGCGCTCGAATGGCCGATTAGTCGGCCGACTAGTCGGCTAGTCGGCCAGGTCATAAGTTTCGTATAAGTTCACGGAAAAACAATAGTTTTCCTCCTTTGGTTGCGCTATTCATCATAATTTAGCTTGGCTAAAAGGTGTTCTCTACACTCTACAGGTTCAAAGACCTATCACAAGAATCCTCGTTCAATTTCTGTCTTTAGTTCTTTTATTTTGCGATCCTGAGCAGACCGTCAGTAAAGCTTGTAGGCGGTATTTCCAAGGCTCTATTTCCCGTACGTAGTCGCCAGTTAAGAACCTATCCCCTGTGGTCAGCGACATTACGAGCAACGTGCCCTGACAAATTCTCTAAATTTTGCAATAACATTAATAGTTCCTCATGGCTACACCATTAAAAAAAAAACAAAAACTGAATAATAAAAAAAAATACTATCAAACTTGCAGACGAGCGACCTGTAGAGGAAAACACCAGCCCGCCAACATACGATAACGATCAAACGGTCAATTATATTGAACTAAAGTTTTCGTATGCACCCTGAATAGGTATTTTAGTAAAATAAACATAAAACATATGGTAAATATTAACAGTTGGTTTTTTTCTGTTTTTCTTTCGCTAATAAAGTGCCGACTAATCGGCCATTCTTGCCGACTAGTCGCCGACTAATCGCCGACTACAAATGTGGCCGGATAGTCGGCTTTCCCGACTAGTCGGCGACTAGTCGGTACATCCCAAATGCTTATCTTTATTTATAATTTTAGCAGTTCCGAGCAGAAATGACACTCAAGGCGCCATTCATTAATTACGTAAGACAATTTTTGCCAGTTTTTGACCAGGGCCCTTCCATATGTAAGAAATAATAAGAATAGGCCGACCCCCTCCCCCTCCCACCAATATAATTTATTTTCAAAAAATATTTTTATGAATGTTTATTTGTACCTGTATAAAGGTACTTGAGCTCGTTTAAGCTAACTCTGCACCGTGTTTGATAGCATAGAGCAGCGGTCGGCAACAAGCGGCCCGCGAGCTTCCCTGGCTATTTTGTATGTATGTAATATTGACAAACGACAATGTCTGATAAAGTCATAAATATTAACAAAGTGCGGCCCGCGGTAACTACTATTTGGCCCTTGGCTGCTAAAAGGTTGCCGAACGCTGGCATAAAAGCTGGCGTGTGGAAGTATTATTTTAAACGTCATAATTTCATGGAAATTAAAAAAAATATCGCATCTTTGTGATCGTTAAACGTTACGTAAGAACTATGAAAACCCCCTCCCTCCCCTTGTAAGAAAAATAAGATATGTTCGACCCCCCTCCACCCCAAAATCGTCTTACGTAATAAATGAATGGCGCCAAAATTGTTTCTCGAACTGAAAATACCCAATTTAAGTTTGCTAACACAACAAAACTGATCAGTTCATCAGCGTCACAGAACATACGAGTAAATTGACCTCCGCAGTGAATATACAGCATTTGATTGTTCTAGTAGGTAGTCACAGAAACTTAATTGCTAAATTGGGAATCAAACCAAGCGAAGCGAGGTGGGTTGAATCCAAAATTTTAACCCACTTTTGTATTCATCGTTGTTAATGGCGTAAGCGCCATCCACAATATTGAATTTGAAAACACCACATAGGTATCGTATTGTCTGAGTACCCACAACGCAAGCCTTCTTGAGCTTACTGTAGGGCTTAGTCAATTTGTATAATAAAAAAATAAATAAAATAAAAGCCTTTTATTTCCCAAATATAAATGTTACAATGAAATTTAGAGTTTAAGTATTATTTTGAAATAAAGTTACAAAGAAAAGAATTTAAAAACTACTAAGTATTACTAAGTATTTTTATGTGGGTTTGTCCATTTTTGGACGTAGGCCTCCTCCATGTCACACCATAGTTTTCTGTCGGCGACCAGACTGGCCCAGGCTATGCCTGCCTGCTCGGTTATGTCGTCTCGCCAGCGGCGGAGCGGATGACCTTGCCCTCGCCCGCCATCTGGTGGGTACCAGTGTAAAACTCTTTTGCTCCACCGGTCGTCTTTCGCTCAATTTGTATAAGAATGTTCAATATCTATTTATTTATTACTAACGCCATCTGTTAGAGAAATAAATAATTAACATTAACCCGAATGTTAATTCATTATTTTGCCAACAGATGGCGCTAGTAGTAATACAAAGTGTTATTACTTTATTTAATTTTTTAGGCTCATAAAATTATATTTTTATGTTTGATAACACATCTAGACATGAATTTAAATTACTATGTTAAATCTCAAACCCAACAGTGCGATAGTTTTTCCGTAAAGTGTACCACAAGAATGCATAGTTTGTCGAATAGTGATAGGGCTCGCTTCGCTCGCCCTAATAAATATAATATGATATTTGCTTGATACATGAGTAAAAATTGTCTATTTATTTATGGACTTTATGGGTTAAACTTTAAGATTAAAGTTGCATAATTACATTCGCCATTCATCTCTATTCGCATTCTCACTGTTTTTGAAATACATACTTCATTTTCTTTCTGGCAATTTTTTAAGACTACTGCTCCGCATTGTTTTTATTATTTTTACGTTAAAACAAATTTTATATCTTATAAGTTTAAGGGTCCACTGAAAATCAGCGTCGTGGCAATACGTGCTCCGCCACATGCTGAGTGGTATCCTCTTTGGGACAACAAATGACATGTGTCACATGTTTAACATGTGTTAATTTTAAGATTGTGTTGTTCCAAAAACAAATTTTTATTTCTGTTCATTTCAAAAATAATATATACTAAGGATTTTTCTTAATTTAAGGCACCCTTGAAGCAATTGCACATACCGAAATGATGATGGAAGAAATATCTTACATACTAGACAGAGACCCCGTGGAGGTTCGACGTGCCAATCTCAACCCTCAATATGCGGAAGTCTCTGAAATGCTCGACGAACTGTTGCAAGACAGAGAATATTATAAGAGAAAAAGAGAAGTTGACGAATTCAACTCCAGAAACCGTTGGAAAAAAAGAGGAATACGAATCTCCCTCATGAGTTGGCCGACCCCAATCGCTTGCGGATATCAAGTTGATTTAAACGTGTTACATAGTGACGGAACTGTGGTTGTAAAACATGGAGGCATAGAGATCGGTCAAGGTGTGAATACTAGAGTGATCCAAGTAATCGCGTACACTTTGAATATTTCTACAGACATGGTGAAAGTGAAAGCAAATGATTCAGCAAATGCAAATAGTTTCACGACTGGCGGGAGCAGAAGTACAAGCTCGGTGTGTATTGGTGCTATAAAGTGTTGTCAGTTGCTGCTTGATAGGCTATCAGCAATCAGAGACACGCTGAACAACCCTACTTGGAAATTGTTGGTGCAGACCGCATTCCTAGCGGGAATTAATCTTCAAGCCAGTTATTACACGACATCAAATGATTTGGTGAACTATAGAACGGGAGCAGTTGCTATGGCTGAGGTTGAAATAGATATACTTACAGGAGAGCATGAGATTAGGAGAGTCGATATAATTGAAGATGCTGGAACATCGGTCAATCCGGTACTTGATATTGGACAGGTAAATTTTGTAAAATTAAAATATACATATATATGCAATGAAATATAGTCGTTATGTTTCTTATAATAGATTTCGAAGTACCAGTTTCGGGCGCAGTAGCTCCAAAGGACTGTAAAGGGATTTTCATACAAAAAATATTCGTAACCATAATTAATCTTTTTGTAGATCGAAGGTGCATTTATCATGGGCATGGGTTACTGGACCACAGAGCACATCATATACGACGAGCACACCGGAGAGCTCCTCACGGACCGCACGTGGTTCTACGAGGTGCCGTGCGGGGCTGATATACCCCTTGACTTTAGGATCAAGTTGAGGAAAAATTCTTACAACCCCCGAGACATTTTGGGCAGTAAAGGTGAGTTCCATTATTTGAAAACATTAAAATTATACAATTCATAAAAAATGTTATGACGCATACCTACATATAATCACGCCTATTTCCCGTATGGATAGGCAGAGACCACAGATTTCCACATGCTACGATATTGACATAGGTACCTCTTTCAGTTCATAACATTCCTCAATACACGCTTGCCGGTTTAGGGTGCTCTTGGCTTGACATTCTGATCAGAGAAAGTCCGCCGAAGTCTACCCCTTCCTATTTATGTACCTAACATGTGTCACATCAATGGTTTAAGGGTGAAATTAAAAATCGTTGTTCATGTAGATAGTAGGCCTACGTAAGGCTTAAAAAAAGAAAGAAGAAAAAATGAATGTATGTAGTTTTTAGAAATTATTTGTTTACAGCGGTTGGAGAACCTGCTACGTGCTTGTCGATATGCGTGGCATTTGCTCTGAGAGAAGCCATAGCTGCATCTAGAGAGGAGACTGGATATCCCCGCACTGAGTGGTTCCATGTGGGTGGGTATTAAAATAACCTTTTTTGGAGAAATAATTGTATACTGGCCTGCCGGCCTAGCCAAGGCGACAATCGCTATCGCTACGACAACGAAACGCTTTGTCTCTCTATCACTCTTCCATATTAGTGCGACAGTGACAGTTGCGTTTCGATCGCTACGGAGCGTAAGCGATTGGCATGTTGGCTACGCGGCCTGATCAGACCTGACCTCGCCTTAAAGATAAGACTTACGGCCCGATTCGAATTTTAAGATACGAAACGGTATGGATTTGATAAAGTTCGAATCGGGTCGTTAAAGTAGTTTTGATATCCACAAGTAATTAGGTACCTATTCTATTTTCTTGCAGATGGCCCATTCACATTAGAAGCAAACGTGCTATCAGCAGACGTGCGACTTGATGAATTCAAATTCAAATAAGGGTGATATAATTAATTAATCACCAAAGAAATGTACTTTCTATGACTTAATTAATATAACTGGTCATTAAATAATAGATCACTAGATCAGTCACCAAATCATCAAATTATTTCAAAGCGGTTACTTAAAAAGATTGTTGAAATCTCTGGCAGATCATACTTACATATATATCAATCATCAAATAATTGTATTACATATAGTTCGTTTTTTTAGCATTAGAAAAAAGGTAAACAATCTTGACGTGTCTTTTTATTGAAAAACACTTTTAGAATTATGATTTTATTACGTGTGTGATCTTTTAGCCCGAAAATATATGGATGGAGGAGTACCATCGCGAAAGGTCGCGAAATCCACGACAACGCATGGTTCTTAGACCTTGTTCCTCGCTTAGAGAGACGCTGCATAAATCATCTGTCAAGATATTAAAGGCCTGATGATAACGTGATATTAGTATTGGCCGAAATAATATCAGTATTCTCTGGAATTGGGATATTGGTCGACGCACCACTGAACTGGATGGCGTTTGCAATAAACTGGCGACCACATCTATTCAATACTGGACCACAATTAATATCGCAACCTATTAAATTGGCTAACGCGATCCAAGTCACGAGGTAACGCAGCGTACTACATAGGCGATCTCGTTGCGAACGCGAACGCCTTGGGCCCGCCGCGCCGCGCCGCGTCGCGTTTGCGAGTTGTCGCTTACGTAAGACGCAGCATAAAATACCACTCGAGGCGAAAACTCACAGAATAGATAGACAAAACAAGATATCATTTTTTATAAATACATTATCGGATTGCATTAGGTGGGCAGAATTATACGTTTCTTTATACTGGGTATTGTAAATGTTCAGTCTAGTGTACAAGTTGGCTTGGATTTGATGAATTACCTACTACGTTTGAACCCATTTTCTATATGATTCTGCCACATTAAAACTAGCGGGCACGTAAAGAAAACTCCATTTCATGACCACTAATAGAACGGATTTAGAAAGAACATGCTTATAACCCTTTGCCCCGCCTTCCTCTTAACCCTTGCAATGCTGCCAATCGAGCGGCACAAACAAACGACAACTGACCCCAATTAAAGTCCAATGACGGGACAAAAACATCACGTTAACCCCGCACGTGCGTGGCAACCCCAATTTGCGTTATAGCGTAACGACCGCGGTTATCTGGACATTAGCCGTGTTTGGTCTATGATAAGCAGTTGGGGGGTTAAGTGTGATTAGGTTTTAAAAGGCGAAATTAGGCCTTACATGTGTGTTTAGGCGTGGCCGTATTATAGAATAATGAAAATACAAATTATACTCAATGGCTTATCATAGTTATCATGTAGGTACACCTGTGAAGTCGTTTTTTAGGGTTCCGTACCCAAAGTGAAAAAACGGGGCCCTATTACTAAGACTCCGCTGTCTGTCTGTCCGTCTGTCCGTCCGTCCGTCTGTCTGTCTGTCTGTCACCAGGCTGTAACTCGAGAACCGCGATAGCTAGACAGTTGAAATTTTCACAGATGATGTATTTCTGTTGCCGCTATAACAACAAATAAGTACTAAAAACAAAATAAAATAAATTTAAGTGGTGCCCCCATACAACAAACGTGATTTTTTTGTAGTTTTTTGCGTAATGGTACGGAACCCTTCGAGCGCGAGTCCGACTCGCACTTGACCGGTTTTTTTGTTTAAGGTACCCTTGTCCAGCTTTGCACATTTGTTAGTTACAGACCATACATTATTTCAGCAGACGTGAAATATTTTCATACATAGCACAATTCATATTTATTGGGTACGGTTATCCCGAGACATGCCACCCGTTTTACATGGAGTAACATTGATATAGAATAAGAACTGGATACCCAATCAGCCGCAAAAAATGGCCCCGCAAAAGTAACGTTAAAACAGATCACGCGTTACTTTTTCGTTTAGTCTTGTATGGACCGCTCAAATGTGAAGTTGTCAACAATGTCGTAAAATGGTCGTAAAAATATGCAAAAACAACAATGATAAAACGAGGAAAAAGCATGGAATGTATTTCTTTCAGTTAGTTCTTTGGATAGCATTACATAATTTATGTAATCTGGTGGTAATTTCATGATTTTGAATAAATTATTTTGTTAGTACCAAAGAAGGGATGTGAAGGAACAAAAATCTAATGAGTCGATGTGAGGCCAATACTTTTTTTATTTTTATATGGAATTCGTAAGATATAATATTATGTTTAAATTCAAGATTTCCAAGAAAACCTATGCGACGTGCAGAGTGGACTGCTATTATAGCAAGAGATAGGGGTGATGCAGTTTTAAACAAGGCAAAACGGCACTTGTGTGTTCGGCGCATTTCCCTGTTACCGACATATACACGACCAATAAGGGCTTACATCGACTAACTGTAAATGTTAAACCTGTCTGAACACAGTGACAACCACAGGATTTTTTTGATAAAGACCATAACCAATCAGTACCAGTAGCGACCTGAATGTCCCCGTGCACTATATTGCAAAGAACGAAAGTGCGAAGAGTATTATGTAGATCTAAAATACACAGTTATTTAATAAGTTGAATTTATTTCAAGGAAAATATAATAAATTTATAAATTTATTTTATGATAACTTACACGGGTTGTTACCATGAATTAATTTTATTTGAACTCCCGATCAAATTAAATTTGTTTCATTTATTACTTCGGTTTTTCTGTACAGTAATACCTATTAAAATGTACCAAAGGGACTCCATTCGTTCATTATTCTCGTTTGACGTTGTTTGACGTAAATACAAAGGTGAAGTTACGTTTAGTGCCATCGGACTTAAAGTTTTAACAGTGTTGGTAATAATGTTTACAAATTTGACACTTAATGCTTACGACAGTAAGTTCTTTTCCGTACAAAACATTTATCTTGACTCAAAATTTACGTAAGCGTTTTTATCATCAATGCAAATTTGCAGCTAATGTCATTCTGATCCACATTTTGTTGACATTTTTGTTCCGCTCTGTGTGTCTATTTCTAATATTAAGTCAGTGTGGAGTAATGTAAAATATTGACAGAACACTCGACATACGATTTCGTAGATACATTACAAACACCCGCTTACGCCAGTCAATGAAGTACTTGGCTTAATATTAAATTTTCCGTAACTGAATGGCATCAGTTACATATCATTCTGAATCGAAGACTGTTAGTTTATGTAAAAGTACAGTCACGCACCGTAATTATTGCGCCATTTTGGGTGCTATTCTATCTGTATTGGATATTCCATAGCGTTAGTATTGAACAACCAATTTAGTAAGGGCCCTAAAGGGCTCAACACTCACGGAGCGTGGCTGTATATTTTAAAAAATACCGAGAAAGACAATCCTGCAACAATTGCTGCTGTTGCAATTAAGTTTACGCCTTCAATGTAACAAAGTAACATACACAATAATAGGTATTCGTTAATTGGAGTACGTATATTAGGGACTTCCTACTCAAACAGATACACGCATGAGTATTACCAAAGACATATGTAACTTCGTATAAGACGAATAAAGTCTAAGGAAAAAACGTGCCTCGGAATTCAAGTAAAAGTCATTCTCGAATAGGTGGCGCACACACCTTTAGCCTATCCTCGGCTAGATGGCGTGACGACACCGTTTCATATTTAACAATTTTAACACATAGATATCAGTGAATGAACATGGATCAAAATGATATAAAAATTATAAAATCATTTATCCATATATATATACATTTTTTGATAACTTTATACGTTTTCATTTTGAGTTTTAGTCTGAGTGTTGATAGATGGCAGTAAATTTACAGTGACTACAAAATTTACAATGACAGGACCCCTCTATACTATCTATTCTTTTTGGTATTACTCATAAGCGTTACTCATTGAGAAACGCTTAGAAACTCAAACGCAACCTTCATACACGTTTCGAGACGATTCACATGGCATAAACTTAAAGATGTGTTCCAAGAAAAAGGGGTTATTTGAAGTCTTTTAATTTTCAATAACTTGTAAACAGCATATTATACTGTCACTACCAATAATAACAGAACAGATTATGTAAGTAAGTAAGTAAATATTCTTTATTGTACAGTCAGCAGCAGAAGTTGCTAAGCGGGCTAGGTGTTCAAAACTACTTTGACACGCTCTTATTCTCTTAACAATAAAGTCGCGTCAAGATCATTTTGAACACCTGGCCCGCTTAGCAACTTCTGCTGCTGACTGTAACAGTTATGTCCATACATTATATTTGTATATAGGTACAATACACTTATATAAGTCAAACATTCTGACACATTTGCTAAAATTATCGTTTTATCAGTGGCATAGTTCGTTTTTTTTTAGCATTAGAAAAAAGGTAAACAATCTTGATGTGTCTTTAAATTGAAAAACACGTTTTAAAAATAAGTCACATCAAATATGAAACAATTAAAAATTTTATACGATCATTTATATTCTTCTGCTTTCATAAGTAACACTGAACTGACTGACTGATTTTTCAAAACGCGTTTTTCAATTAAAAGACATGTCAAGATCGCTTACCTTCTTCCTAATGCTAAAAAAAAACGAACTATATAATAGGTACCTATATTATACCTAACTATCAGTCAATGTACCGCCACGCCAAACAAGCATGCACGACGAGCGACTATCAAACGATGAATGCTCCAAGCATACCAAAGGCCAGGCGCGCCCGAACATTTTTTTTAATAATAAACTGATCGGCCATTGGCTCTAGTCACACCTGATGGAAAGTGAAGACAGAGCCTAAGATGGAGCTCACCGGTTCAAATAGCCTATTCACTCTAGCTTTAAAGAGACCGAGGTCATATTTCTCAGGGAATACATGACGGGAGCGCATTCCATTCCTTAGCCGTCCTTACCAAAAAAGACGAGGCAAATCGTCTTAAACCAACACACTAGTGGCGGCGCGTCCATAAAAGCCGATTCCCACCGGCTTGCCTGTTTTTGGACGTTTGAGCAGAGTTGTAAAGGAAATATGTAAGCCAAATTAGCCCCGGCTTGCCTATGGATATGTTTGACGCGCCGCCACTGCAACGGGTGTCATTCTGAATCCCTAACAACGTTTGTCCTAAAGTCACTTGCCCTAACTGGTTTGTCCTAACGGGCACATGCCCTAACGATCAATTGTCATATCGATTATTTTCCATAATGTAATGGTTAGCCTAAGACCCATTTGTCCTAAGCATTTGTACCATAACTATCAAGATCCCTAATGATTTTTACCATATTCTTCGAAATCCCTAACAATGTTTGGCATAAAATAATATGCTCTAACTGTTTTGACCTAATGGCTATTGCCCTAATTATCAATTCTCATAACAGTTACTTTTCCTATTGATCAATTATCATAACAATTACTTTCCATAATGAATGGTAACGAACTGTTGCCACAAAAGTGGGTTAGGTTAGGTTAGAACTGTGACCCTCCCAAAAACGAACTGCTGCCACAAAAGTGTGTTAGGTTAGGTTAGAACTGCGACCATTGTAAAAACGAACTGCTGTTAAAACTAGGTTAGGTTAGAAATACGAACCTTGCAAAAACGAACTGCTGCCACAAAAGTGGGTTAGGTTAGGTTAGAACTGCGATCCTTGCAAAAACGAACTGTTGCCACAAAAGTGGGTTAGGTTAGGTTAGAACTGTGATCCTCGCAAAAACGAACTGCTGCCACAAAAGTGGGTTAGGTTAGGTTAGAACTGTGATCCTCGCAAAAACTAACTGCTGCCACAAAAGTGGGTTAGGTTAGGTTAGGTTAGGTTGGAACTGCGAGCATTTTAAAAACGAAACCAAATAGGGAAATCAAAATTAGGGCATACGAGTGTTAGGTCAAGCAACGATAGGCTAAGTAAAATTAGGTAACATGATGGTTAGGATATATAATTTTTAGGCCTAACAATAATTAGGCAAAAAAAGAATTATGCTACATAACATTAGGATAAATACTCAATATGGAAAGTGCCATTAGGGAAAAACATATTAGGACAAAAAAATATCGGCCATTCGACAATAGGGAAACCAAAATTAGGGTATACGAGTGTTAGAACAACTGATCATTATGACAAACAATATTAGGGAATGCAAAAATAGGAGAAAAGACTTTAGGGATTCAGATATAGATCCCACTGCAACACACCCTAAGAAACCCTATGGCGTTGATATAAAAGCTTGTAAGCTCGTTTTACACCAAAAATTTACGTACGACACAAAGTTGCGTAACTTTCAGTAATATTCGAGAATTTCGGCAAAACTTTCCCTGAAAACACTAACGAGGTTCGCTAACTAGCTAATTTTCCACTGGAAAATGCTGAAAGTATTTCCTTTCACGCCGAAAAGCGTTATTTGTTTATCCTAACTCCAAACACTAATTTACATTGTACAATGTATATTGTTTCTGTTGACCCAATGGTTGACTTGTAGAAAATGCCTTAAGGCATTAAGTCCGCCATTTGTACAATTTTATATCGTGCAGTAAAGTTTAAATAAATAAATAAATGTATTAGGTAATAGGTAGGTACTTTAATGTTTGTTCTACATGCCTATTCGAGCTTTACAATGATCTTATTTTGACATCGCAGTAAACTATCCTACAGGATGGTCAAAAATAACTGTCTTCTAACTTGTTTAAGCTTTGTATCGACTTTTTCTTCATATATTTGTGAGCAAGGTAGGTTTTGATAAATCCTGCGACTGTCTATCCTGACATACCTCCACGTCAATCCACACTGAGAGAAAAGGATAACAAAAACACACTTAGAATTACAAAAATAAACTTAATCCGGGGACAAGGAGAGTCAACTAATAGGAACAAATTGACTTTTGCAATTTCTATTAGTTCTTGCAATTTCTATTATCTGTTTGTTGAAATTAGATTTAGGATTACTGAGCTGTTTGTAGAAATAAATAAACTTTACAGAAATAGTGAAACGTCTATAATTATTACTAAACTTCATTTTTTCCCCCAGTACAGAACTGTTTTTTAATTCCTGGTTTAGTTTACTAATGATTTTTCTCTCAGTGCAGTATCTGTCTATAGAAGCATTTTCACGTAGCTTCAGTATTATTTAGCGGCTAAATTTACGACTACTTTAAATATTACAACACCTGATACTCCCTGATCTCCCCAAAAACACCCTAATTTCGCCGCTCAACTCCTCCAGATTATATCAGAACTTATACACCGTGTTTTTTTTTTATTTCCGTTAATTTCAAGGGTGCATACCTGAGCTTAAATCAAGTAACTTTCCCAAAGACACCGATATTCTAATTAACTCCATTTCGAAGATAATCAATATTTTATTTTTTTCCTATAAGGCCTCTACAAGCTTGTACACTTGCCTTAAGGCCGGTTTACATATTGATTAGTGTTTAGAATGAGTTCATACATTTGCTACTAAACTTAAGTAAAATCTCGGTCGATCGATGTTCGAATTGACATTGATATGTCACAGATTTCAATTGTTTGGTTTAGTTAAATGTAATGCCCGTGTTACAACAACGCTATATGCTACATTTAATTACTTTTTAATATTAAGTTTTCTGAAAAAAAAAGCAAAAAAAATTTTTTTTTTCAAAATTAACTATGCCATTTAGTTTTCTTAAACGTACTTAACCATACCCCGAAGTTAACGGAATTCAATAAAAACACGGTGTATTTTATGAATCATGAGGCATTTATAACAGCTGGGCTATCAGAGAAAGTACAAAAAGATGCAAAGTTTACCTCAGATAATCTGCATGTTCGTCTGTTATTCAGTTACATGAAATATACATGAGGTGAAATTAGCTCTTGGCCTCACAAATGACTGGGTGTTTTACATTTATATTACAGCTGCGACACTTTTCTTTTGAGTAATTTTCCTTTATGATCGCCTTGCCATAAAGCGGTGAGAATTTGGTTAATATTTCCAAGGAGTATTAGGGATGGGAAATGACCGAAATCAGAATCAAAATCAGAATCAGAACTTTTCTCAGGAACAGAATTTTTCTCAGGAACGCGTTACGGATGGAAAGACAGACGGACTACAAAGTGATCCTATAACAGCTCCATTTATGCCGACTGAGGTATGGAACCCTAAAAACGTAGCTGTAGTTTGTATGCATCACTAGGAATACCAGACAGACACTGAAAGACTAGACAATACACGTTTCTCGTACATTCGCTGAAACTTAAATTAATTTTGCACTCCGCGTCGTGTCTAGAAATAGTTGAAAGTTTCAAACGTATTGACGCGGATGAATTAACAGGCACACAGAGGGCACTTAGGTACTTCACATTTGACGTGACGTCTACAGCAAGTAAAAAGTTTAACCCTACAAACGGCACAGGTACGTAAAGTAATGACATGTATGTCATAGTGTTATATTCCTGATTGTGAGTTATTTTTCACAGTGCTCCCAAGGATGATTCCTTGTAAGCTTGTAGAGTCAGCAACGCGCGTGTAATTCCACTTAGAGTTGACCCATGAGACACAATGAAAATAAAATCTGCAACATTGAATTTTTTTATGCGATCATATGTCAAAATGTATCTTTTATTGTAAATTGACTTTGAAACTAGAAATGCTGCCACATTCGGATTGCGGCTACACATTTAAAAAAAGTCATTTTATCAAAGATTTGATTTTCAATTTGAAGTTTTCAGCAGTGATGCAAATAAAATGCTTTACATTTTTTTTTTTTTTAATTTATTGAACAATAAGCTAATTAAAGTACATTATTATTACAAGACCCATCGTGAGACAAAAAATCGATGATAATTGCGTACTTATGTCAAAAAAAATACAAAATATACTTACCAGCCGGGACACGGTATGCCACAGGTTTTATTTAGTTACTAATGCCAAGCTAGCTTCGACATGAAGTCTGAACTTTGATTGGTTTAGCGCCTTGCAAGCGGTTTATTAGACGTTTCTAATAAATTTTATTAAGTTTAGTTAAGTAGGTATCCTGGGAAATGCTGAAATTAGTTGAGTTTGTAGTAGTTTAGCGCGGGCAAGGTTATGTCTGGGGAAGTTTATAGAAGTTAGACAAGCCTGGCAGGTATTTCACCTGGAAGAGCTGTGACTGACATAATGCCTAGCATAAATCTGTAGTCTGGAGGATTAAGAGGGGCATAACGAATAACTGTAGTTAAATGCCGCGAATAATTCGTAGTTGATGCGAGCAAAATTCACACGGAAATTAGACTATACTATATGTGGCTTTCCAACACAGAAGGGTCCTTATGCTTCGAGTGCAATAAGGACCATTTTATCTGAAATTCCAACAGAAATTTTGATAGAATGGTCCTTATTGCATATTAATCATACGAACGCTTCTCTGATGCTCAGCTACGTACAGCTAGGTAAAGTAAAGTAAAGAACAATGGCTTTGTTCATAAGCTATAAATCGTTTGTCTTTATCTGTCATTTTGACTTATGTATTTGTAAGAAAGGGATAAAACATAATAAAGTTATACGTATAATTTCTTATTTTTTTTTTAATTCACTCAATATACAGCTTGGCCAAAAAGAGTAGAAATTAAAAAGTGGTAACACTGTAGTGTCGTCCCTTTCAAACCAATCTATATAAGAAAACGGGACGACACTACATTCTTGCCACTTTTTAATTTCTACTCTTGTTTGCCAAGCTGTATTTCTCTCTCTGCACCAATAGGCCTGATGACAAATTTTGAAAACCCTTTTAATATCGTCGGTACACTTGTATTAGTTCCGAAAAACACTATATTTCAGTTATACTCATAAGATTTAACATAGATAATTGCATTTTATTATAGCTAGTTTAAACTTCGCGCGAAAACGCCTCGCATGCCATTTGTGACGTCATCATTTAGTTGGTGGTAGGGTGGTAGATATTGTTTACATAC
Organism: Cydia splendana; assembly: GCF_910591565.1. Classification (NCBI taxonomy): domain Eukaryota; kingdom Metazoa; phylum Arthropoda; class Insecta; order Lepidoptera; family Tortricidae; genus Cydia; species Cydia splendana. The sequence continues at coordinate 19,641,325 of NC_085964.1, read as the reverse complement.
TTACAGTTACGACCCAAGTAGCATTGCAAGCTGTATATAAGCTGTATTAAAGTTTATTTGTATACTATAAGCTGTACAGTTAGGCTGTACAAAGGCTGTATAAGCGCTTATACAGCCCTTATAAGTAAAAAAAGGGCCCAAATTATACAGCCTTTGGCGTTATTAGAGCTGTAGAGTAGCTGTATAAGCAATACATAAGCTGCATAATAGCTGCATTACAGCAATATTTCGGTGTAACAGGAAACCTTAACACTACAGATAATCTCTTATAAGTACGATATAAGAATATAAGTTTTAAATGAGTTATAAGAAAGAATTACAAGACAATAATAATCATTTAAGAAACTAAAATGTCTTAATCTTGTTCATTCGTAATATAGTAATGGCGACAATAAAGTGTTATAGTGGATGGTAAAAGTAAAAGTAAATATTATACAGGACTTGAATGGAATATTACATTATTGGTAAGTGCGGATTATTATTTATTGTGAACCTGTGTATCTTTTCTGGCAAAATATTTACGCGCCTGCAAAATAACAAAGAGAAACCATAAGGAAAATATCAAAAATCGGTAAAGTTACTGTTTGTTTTTAAGGTTAGAGTATCAAAAATATTTATAAATATTAATTCTAAGGCTAAACAATTTATTTTAGCTGGTAATCATAACACGGCGTTAGTCTGCTAAATATTTGCAAGTATTTCTTTAATTATATTTACAAATAGGTTTTTTTTTTATTGTAAAATGGCGACAATTTTTAAACACCCTACAGGATATTTGGAGAGCATTATAATCTTAGTAGCTGTGCTGTGTAATAAATGGAGTGTCTTTTACAGCTTTTGTAATTAAAACAGCTTTATAATAGAATATTTGTATTCGTTTGGCTGTATTTCGGTTCTCCGTACATAAGTTATAATACTCTTTAGAGATCCGTATAACAAATAAAAAACCTGTACTATAACTGTCATATATTCCTTTAGTTTTATAATACACTTATTTTCAGAAATCATTACACTACTATACTTATACGAGTGTAAAATTACGCTAAAAGATTGTTATAAGCGACTCTATCAGTAATACAGAAAAAAGCTGTACTATAGCTGCCATTTTTTCATTTGGTTTTATAATACCCTTACAGACAGAAGTTATACAACTACTATTCTTATAGGAGAGTAAGATTACGCCATAAGCAATAGCTTTAAAACGGGGTTGACAGATACATTTGTACAGCTACAAGTGCCAAGTGATACTACAATACAGCCTGTATACAGCTTTTACGATAAAATTAGCTTGTAGTGTTTCACAACACTTAATGTTTTAAAACGGAGTTGACAGATACTTTTGTACAGCTAAAAGTGCCAAGTGTTACTACAATACAGCCTGTATACAGCTTTTACGATAGAATTAGCTTGTAGTCTCTCACAACACTTTTAGTTTTATAGTAGATTTTTTATATTCTGATAAAGCGCCCCATGCTTCCGCAGAATCCTTTATAATGATTTTATACAGCTTGAGCTGTATAATGTCTGTAAAGTACCTTTTATACAGCTTAAATCTTTTCTAACACTCTTATACGTCCCTTAAATCACTCTAAGTTCTTAATTGGCTGCTATATTGATGTTGCCGACACTTCCATGCTACTTGGGGAATTTCCCTTGAATCCGAATGATATTGTTAATTCAGCACCATATATTACGATTAGGGATGATAAATACATTACAAAAATTTATCACAATAACTCATTTTACACAAAAACTCTCACACGGTTGCAGTTTAAGATGAATTATTTAGATACATGTAAATTTTGAGTGAAAATCACCGAACGCCGCTTTTACTTTTTAATTTTTCATTTTTTCTAGTTACGACAGCCAACATGCCCACGTATAGATTTCGGTCAATGAGGTTGTCTATAGATGTTGCTCTAAGAAATATGTTATGGATTGACGACGTCACTGTTTGGAACGTTTCTGATTGGCGTTTCAGTAAAAATGGCCGATTGGAGAATTTTGCACTTTTATTTTATTGAATATATTAATAATCCTTCAGTTTATACTGAGATTGGGCCATTTTTTAGAATCATATTAACATATATGTTTCGTTGAAACCATTATTTCCATGATTCTTTGTTACTTGCAACAGGCCTATTGTAGGTATCTCTGTTTGGCCCTATGGTTGACTGGTAGTACATTGTTGTATATATTTTGTGCAATAAAGTTTAAATAAATAAATAAAACATAATTGAACCCGGCCCGTAAAAATCAGTCCCGCCCGGCCCGTAAAGTTTTATGAACCCTTCGCTAAACTAAGGCTAACCGGACATATATCAAACTGCACTAACGAAATATATCCTGCAGCGATATCATGGTCGTGTTTTTATCACCTGTCATGTCATGCGTCACTTTCGCACTTACATACCTGTTAGAACGTGACAGGCATGGTGACAAATGATAAAGAGCCGGCAATCTTAACCCTTCTGTTCTGTATGTTTGCTTTGAACTAAATTACTCGTAGGGTCTCCAATAATTCCCAATAATAACCGCACTGACGATATTGACAGTCCTTTGACTCCTTTGCGAGTGTTCTTCTTTGACTGCCTTGGTACAAACAAATGTTTTAGGGTTGTGCAGACCAGTCTGACTCAACGATCCTCTTTGAGGTAATCTTTACGTTTTTGAGGGCAGAATAAACTATTTTTTTTCTATTTTAACGAAATATGTAAAACTGTTGATAGTGTAAAATGTTTGGATCTAGACAATTCATATTTTAAATTTGTTATATAACGGATGATGATGATGATCGTCTGTATATTCATTATTTACTTACCTAACAAATTTGATTATTCCACTTAGGTAGGTATGTAGGTATAATTTCTTTGAACAGAAATAGTTGTCAATATCAAGCAATTTATTTAATACCTTCTTGTAAACTATTGAACTTTGTACATGCAATAGGGGTTTCTGGGGTATTTTACCCAATTATCTTAGTGATATGAGATACTTATACAATTTAAAAATGTATCCGACGCGCATATTATGCTCAAATTACCTCACCCCTAGCCTTGTCGGCTCGGTTTGATCAATAGGGTTCTATAAATTGTTTAATCTACTATACTGAAATTAATTCCATTTTTTGTCTCGCCCTCACATTTAGGAGACGTAACAAAGCCAGTTAACCAATTATCATCCTTTTATTTTTATTTACTTTTTGTATATTTATTGTTAAGTAAAAGTACTTTAAAAAACCGGGCAAGTGCGAGTCGGACTCGCGCACGAAGGGTTCCGTACCATATAAAAAAAAAAAAAACAAAAAAAAAGCAAAAAAAAAAACGGTCACCCATCCAAGTACTGACGACTCCCGACGTTGCTTAACTTTGGTCAAAAATCACGTTTGTTGTATGGGAGCCCCATTTAAATCTTTATTTTATTCTGTTTTTAGTATTTGTTGTTATAGCGGCAACAGAAATACATCATCTGTGAAAATTTCAACTGTCTAGCTATCACGGTTCGTGAGATACAGCCTGGTGACAGACAGACGGACGGACGGACGGACGGACGGACGGACGGACGGACGGACGGACGGACGGACGGACGGACGGACAGCGAAGTCTTAGTAATAGGGTCCCGTTTTACCCTTTGGGTACGGAACCCTAAAAATGAGGTAACTTGGCAAGGCACATCACTAGTGCCTTCAGAAGCCCGGCGTCGCTAATGACAAGTCGAACCTTTGATTCGAAGAACTACTATTGAACTACTCGTATTCTGTATTCCTTCACATTTGCAATGATATCATTACTCGTGACCAGTCAACTGGAAGCCTGAGTTGCCAGCATGGAAAAAATATCTGAAATCTGGCGTTTTTTTTCCTAAGGGTTAAAATCTAAGTCCAGAAGACGAGTGATGAAAAAAATAAGGGAACGCGGGGTTTCCTAGCTCATTGGTAAAGCATGTGGCTTCTAAATCAGAGGTTGTGGGTTCGAAACTCGTAGGTACTAAGTAGCTTCATGCTGACGATGTATAATTTGATATTGGTCAAAAACGTTCTCATACCGGACTAATCCCAATTAGGTGAGCAGTGACTTTCGTACGAAAAGGATGTTGCTGCCTAGAATTTTGATATTTGCGGCATCAATGCAGTTGACAGTAATGTCGTACTGCAATACTGCAGCAATACTGCTGAGCAGTCTAATCGAACGTCACCTTACCGCCACGCGATCGGAAGAGGCAGGCGCTGTCAGTATCACGCTGTCAAGCAGTCATGTACGGTCATCATACCCATGCGAGTATCAAGATCAAAACAAAATTAGTTGGTCAAGTTCAGGGTTAATTTTTAGGGTTCCGTACCCAAAGGGTAAAACGGGACCCTATTACTAAGACTTCGCTGTCCGTCCGTCCGTCCGTCCGTCCGTCCGTCTGTCTGTCTGTCACCAGGCTGTATCTCACGAACCGTGATAGCTAGACAGTTGAAATTTTCACAGATGATGTATTTCTGTTGCCGCTATAACAACAAATACTAAAAACAGAATAAAATAAAGATTTAAATGGGGCTCCCATACAACAAACGTGATTTTTGACCAAAGTTAAGCAACGTCGGGAGTGGTCAGTACTTGAATGGGTGACCGTTTTTTTATTGCTTTTTTTTTCGTTTTTTTTTGCATTATGGTACGGAACCCTTCGTGCGCGAGTCCGACTCGCACTTGCCCGGTTTTTTTATTCGTATGGCTTAATTGTTCAGTCGTTTATAAAGCTATTCTAAGGTTCTGTATCCATTGGATTACGTCACTGCCGAGGGGAAACAAGTCTGCAGGGTTTCCGTCGTATTTGCTTAGTGATGGGCATTACTGAATGACGTGCTCGATGTCCTGCACTACACAGGAGCCCCGCAATCGCACTGTGGAGACTCTATCATTCCACATTTGTGCAGGAATGCTGGTGAGCGACCGCAGCCGGTTCGCAGCCTATTGAGTTGGCACCATTATTTTCTAGGCAATGAGAAGCCAGGTGGTTTTACTGTAGGGCTGATAGTAATCCCAGTATTCCCAATCCTTTCGGGGGGGTTATTGTTCCATTCCTCTTCCCATTTGTCCGAGATATTAAAGTTTGCTTTCATTAGGTTTCTTGCAGTTCGGTGAGGAGGGGGTCGAGATTTTAACCGGTGTGTTGCCTGGTTCTCATATTCAGCGTGGGCAGCTAGCTTGGGGTGGATCAAGATCTTCCGTCCGTTCATTCTACGTTAAGTATTGCAACACTGTAAACAGAGCTCGCAGTTAACAAGCACAAACTCTCAGATACTTACCGTTTGATATGTCCGTTACGTAGCGTCTTTCACAAATTATCCAATACCTACTCCGGTCCGGTTAATGAAAGCTAAAAATAAAGATAAAATTTCTTCTAATCATTTTTACCTCGTAGGACCCAAGCCAATTATTGTGCTTTTGAATTTGGAACTTTCTTTTATTTCTATAAGAGTTCAAAAACTCGAATTTAATTTTTACTTGTACAGGTACGCGGGGACTTACGAGGATAAAATTGCGGATGCAATATTTTATTTTTTAGCCATTAAAATCGCATTATCAGGGTTACTTTTATAAAAACATTGAACTCAGTACAGTTTTCAAACAAAACATAATGACATTGGCCATTAGATGCATTCATTAAATCAATTTTATATAAGTACATAATTAAGCACATATTACACAAAGCATAGATTTCATTACAGGTGTGTAGGTATACTAGGTATAGTGGACATGTGTTTAAAATTACAGAAGCATAACGAAAAAGCATGATCAAGGTTTTTTTTTTGTAAAAGTCAGTACAATTCATAAAAATATCTCATTAAATACACGTCGACACAATGTCGGCAAGTCAGTTTATATTATTTAATACGTAATTACCTACCACTAGCAAAGAGAATTTAAAATAGAGAAATATTGTCAAAGTAGGTAAATTATGTAGTCAGTACATTTACTGCAATCTTTCGACACAAATGATTAACACTTAGAACGCCATTTGACTTTGATCCTTATATTCCTTATGTTTTCACTGATATGTGTTAAATTTGTTAAAAGTCAAAAAAGTACCGCCATCTACTCGAGAGTAGGCCAAAGGTATGGCGCCATCCCTCGAAAAGATGGCACCATACCTTTGGCCTATCGTCGAGTAGATGCATCTACTCGACAATAGGCGATACTTTTTTGACATTTAACAAATTTAACACATATCAGTGAAAAAATAAGGATCAAAGTTATATTATACTTAACTGCCATATATGGCTTCGTATGAACTAGAGGGTTAAAACGAAGTAAAATACCTAAGTATTACCATCTCACTCTAGCATATAGTTGCCTTTTGCTGCAAACAGGACCGTGAATACGACAACGAATGTTTGAGGAGTGTCTTTTCAAGAGGACTTATTTTTATATGGTGTTCATAGTGAAATACGCCCTTTTGTAAAGACTCCTTGTTTTAAGAAAGTCCCTTTCAGAACGACTTTGTTGAAAAAATAACTTTTACCTCAAGCCTTACGACACATTTTCAAATGACAGAAACTTCCTTCACACTCGTCACAGCTCTAAATGTAATTAGAATTAATTCGTTCAGTCAAAGACAAGTGATTGACAAAGACTGTAAAAAAATAAAGTTGGCACAGATGTGTAGGTATGATTTGTAAGGCGCTTTGAACTGCAGAATGACCTAATGCCATTAATATAACATGTAGGTCATAAGTTTTGTTTTCTTACAAGCTTTTATGTAACTTGCCAGTAGAGTGTAAGCAAAATTTGACGCTCTTCCCGATTTCTGATTGAGCTGAAAAATTGCATATGTAAGTCTGGTGACAATGCAATATTATGGTACCAACGAGCTGATCTGATGATGGAGGCAAGAGGTGGCCATAGGAATGATTCTGTGATGAAACAAGGCAACCTAATTGTGTTTGGGGTGTTTAGAATTGTCTCGATGTGTATTCGTTGTCTATAGTAAGAAAAGTACAGTCAGCGAGAAAAGCTTGTACCAAAAATGAAATTTTGCCAAATCTTATTCATATCCCTGGTTATAAACACAGTAGTTTTAATTAACTGGTCGACAGGTCAATCATTACTTCATTAGTCTGCTTATGAATAACCTTGGGCAGCCCATGACAGCGAATCACTCCACAATAAAACATTACGAACTCTAGATGGATCTAATGATAAATAAATGGTAGATAATGCAACTCAACTTTTGCCGATTTTAACAGTGATAGCATTGTATTTGTATTATGTCATTATTCAATTCAAATTTTATCTAATAACTCTTTACTTATTCAGAATTTAACTTGTAGTGGTTCTATATCTAATTTATATTGAAGAATGTGTTAAAACAAACATTAATAACATAAGAAATAATTCTGGATGAGAAAGCAGGCGTAACTAAATTGTTGTATATCCTACATTATATATTTCTATATTATTATATCGGTTTTTAGGGTTCCGTACCCAAAGGGTAAAACGGGACCCTATTACTAAGACTTCGCTGTCCGTCCGTCCGTCCGTCCGTCCGTCCGTCCGTCTGTCACCAGGCTGTATCTCACGAACCGTGATAGCTAGACAGTTGAAATTTTCACAGATGATGTATTTCTGTTGCCGCTATAACAACAAATACTAAAAACAGAATAAAATAAAGATTTAAATGGGGCTCCCATACAACAAACGTGATTTTTGACCAAAGTTAAGCAACGTCGGGAGTGGTCAGTACTTGGATGGGTGACCGTTTTTTTTTTTGCTTTTTTTTTTGTTTTTTTTTATATGGTACGGAACCCTTCGTGCGCGAGTCCGACTCGCACTTGCCCGATTTTTTATTTATACGGTAGGTACCCGGTATCTATATAAGTCAGTTTCAGATTGCAACCGTCTACGATTACGGGTCCTGAGATAGAGCCCGCTAAAACACAGACGGACAGGCGGATATCGTAAGCTTAGTAATAGCAAAGAGAATAGATAGTATAGAGGGCTATTGCCATAGTAAATTTTGTAGTCACGGTACATTTACTACCATCTATCGACACACGATTACTTAAAATAAAATTGAAAATGTATTAATTAATCAAAATATGTATACGGATAATTGATTATTAATTTTTATTGTTTCATACTGACCCATGTTCTTTCACTGAAATGTGTTAAAATTGTTAAATATCAAACGATGTCGTCAATGCCATCTAGCCGAGAATAGGCCAAAGGTATATGGCGCCATCTATTCGAGAATGACTTTTTCTAGATTTCCGAGGCACGTTTTTTTCTTAGACTTTATTTATCTTATACGGAGTTATATATTATCTTTGGTAATAGTGTTCCCACACCTTTTGGCTACGGAATCCTAAAAAGCATGAACTAGCGCGGTCAATGACTGTAGATTCATTGCGGTACAGACTATTTCAGGTACAACATTTGAATACTTAGTTACTTCATCGAATGAAGTGACCGCTGAAACCCTGACGTTAGGACACTTTCCGATATCAGTCCTAGTCCTGGCTGGATTTCTCTTGGTAGACTGGTATTATAAGAGATGTGGACGACGCTGCTGGTAATCTTTTACGCTGCAATGCTCACCGCCAAGGAACTGGTCAGTAAATTGGTTACTAGACGAAGTGATTCGTTTTCTTCGAATTTAAACAACCCCATTGTGTACATTCCAAATTAAAGAAGCAATAGCAGCGTGTACCTAGATGTTATTAAAAATAGTAGTATAAATAAATATTATAGGATATTATCACACAAATTGACTAAGTCCCACCACAGTAAGCTCAATAAAGCTTGTGTTGTGTATAATAGAGTCTGTGCGGAAAGAGAAGAGTCGTAGAATGTATTGTATCCCATACATTTCACGACTCTTCTCTTTCCGCACAGACTCTATCTTGTTAGGCTTCTGTTGTGCGTGTCTTGTTAGGCTCGTGTTGTTGTTGTTGTGTTGTGTGTGTGTTGTTGTGTAGGCTTGTGTTGTATAAGGTTTGTGTATGTCTTTACGAGTAAATACCTATGTCGATTGATTGAAAGGGCGAGAATGACTGTCTTCTATATCTATCTAACCTAACCAGAATCTGCATTTTGCGACAAGTGTCTTTTTATTTAACTGGTGTTTCTTTAAAGTCATATTAATCAACTATTTTTAATTAATTTATAGGTATACTACGTTGACTTTGAGCATCCAAACGTTACATACTGGAATCCTAAATATTTTGAGTACATGACCGCGACAGCCCAGAGATACAGCCGCCGAGACCCCATCCACTACTTAAACTTTCGGTTAAAAACCTTAACTGTCTTTGGGAACGACATTGTAGTGAGTTGACTTTATAATATTATATGTTCGTAAAAGCAAAGATGGTCGAAAATGACAAAAAAAATGACAAAAAAAATTACCAATCTGTGTATATTATTTCACAAAACCGGTCAAGTATGAGTCGTAGCGAGTAGCGACTCGGAGCCTAAGGACTCTCTGCCATCACACTTTTTTTACAATCATCATCTTCCTCGCGTTATCCCGGCATATTGCCACGGCTCTTGGGAGCCTGGGGTCCGCTTGACAACTAATCCCAAGAATTGACATAGGCACTAGTTTTTACGAAAGCGACTGCCATCTGACCTTCCAACCCAGAGGGGAAACTAGGCCTTATTAGGATTAGCCCGGTTTCCTCACGATGTTTTCCTTCACCGAAAAGCGACTGGTTATCAAATGATATTTCGTACGTAAGTTCCGAAAAACTCATTGGTACGAGCCGGGGTTTGAACCCGCGACCTCTGATTTGAAAGTCTCACGCTCTTACCGCTAGGCCACCAGCGCTTTATCACACTTTTTTTTTTTACAATGTTGTAATATTTTCCATAAGACCAACTCAGGCTTGACCGTATATACATACATAGTAGGTACATATGTACCTATGGCTAGCTCATAATTAAGTTTTTATGATTACTTTACAGGTAACTCTTGATTTTTACGAGTTCTTGAGCAACGAGTATCGCCCCAGCATGTTAGTGATGCGCTTCGGGCTTTGCGAGTATTTTTCAGACCATAAATATGACGTCTTTAAGCCTTTCTACATGAAATATTTTAACGCCTCCTCTTGTCCTTTTCCAAAGGTAAGGCTTTTGAGGGTTTATGTCTTTGGGGAATGGCGAGCGTCTAGCGGCGCGTTTGACGGCGCGTTTGGGGACGCGTTTGGCGGCGCGTTTGGCGGGGCGTTTGGCGGGGCGTTTGGCGGCGCGTTTGGGTACGCGTTTGGCGGGGCGATTGACGGCGCGTTTGATGGCCCGTTTGGCGGGGCGTTTGACGGCGCATTTGGGTACGCGTTTGGCGGGGCGTATACAGCGTGGCATTAAGCTTCCAAAGGATTTGAATGGCTTGCAGTGAGACTCGCATTACTTTAACACGGAAGCCGCGCCTTAGATCCCGTTGGTATCTCGACCGTTCACTCAGTTTGCACACTATTGTAAAGGATGACTCACGCTAAACCGGGCCGGGACCGGGCCGAGGCGTCCGACATCCGACATGCCATTTTCTATGACGGCTGGCCCGGTCTAGCGTGAGTCATCCTTAAGGGTACTGTCGACTTTACCAAATATTCTGCAGCTACTGTTTTATTTTTCAGGGAGAGTATAATTTCTGGAACTGCTCTATTCCGAATATGCCGCTCCTCTCGACGTTCCCTATTAAGAATTCTCGCATGTTCTTGAGTTACGTACGTGACGGCGAGCGAGTGGTAGAAGGATACCTTGATGCAGTAATCAAACACAGGTTCATATGATTTACTATATTAACAAGTCGAAATAAAGATAGTAAAAAGTAAAAACCCGCAAGCAATTTCAATATACTCCATTACAACCTATGTATATCACTCCCACAAATGAGGCGAATCTAATAATGATTCTTCACACATTACAATGTACATATCTTTATACACGGTGGTTAAAAAATAACTGCATTCCAGGTTGCCAAGAAAATTTTTGGGTTTTACTGAGTAACTTTTACTATGGAACCAACCCCGAAATCACGAAAAATTTTTTACCCTTCCATAGAAAATGGACCAGCCAAAATGTATGAAAACAATTTTTTTTAGGCGATTTCGGGGTTGGTCCCATAGTAAAAGTTGCTCAGTATAATCCCAAAACCGCCCTGGCAACGGGAATGCAGTTATTTTTTAGCCATCCTGTATATTACAAACGGTAGGTATAGGTAAAGTATGTGAAATGTGCAACAAAAATAATGTATTATTTTGTACGAGTACCTACATAACAGGCCAGGCAATGAATTCCCAAAAAAGTTATAAAGGGAAACGCTTGGAACACAATTTTTTACTCCGTATAAGGTGAACATATTAAAAGTCTCCGGCCATAGCCCCTGAGCCGGGGGAGAGGGGTTTGAAGGTCCCATTTTTCGGTTTTTCGATCTCGGAAACTATGCGTCTTAGCGACATGGCCACGGGACTCCCTCTGGTCGCATAAAAACTATTGTCATATTTTTAATTGTCATAACACTTTATGTATAAAATTGTAAGTCATAAAAATCTTAAGTCAGAATTATTCCTGAGCATAACTGGGTTTTTGTCATAAATTAGTTATGTCATAATTTTTGTAGTCATTAATTTAATTCACTTAAAATTTTAAGTCATCTGCTTGATATCCATAATTGTTTTTCGTTCGAAGTATTGCAGTGCATAGTATTAATATAGACATAAAAAATTAAGTCATATATTTAGTGGTCATAAAAGAAACTAATCATAATAAGTAGGTAGGTTAGGTTCGTTAGGTTGCTTTAGATGCCCGAAGGGCAAACTACGCAGAAATAGGAGCCCCGCGTGAGCGGGGCTCCGTCGAATTAAGTGTTTGGACGGAGATTAATAGGGAAAAGGTTTTTTCGAGGAGTTGTTGAGAGGCTAAAATTAATTTCTTAAATTATTTATGTAAACCATTATGGTTGAAAAATATTATGCTACTAAACGTTATACGTAAAAACCTTATAAATATCGATAAATATGCTTTTAGCTGGTATGACATTTGATTCATTATAATCAAAACCTATATGCACAAAAAATTATGACAACTGCTGAGTATGTCATCAAATATTATGGCTAAAAATGTATGACACAATATAATATGACTTTTCATTTGTATGCGCAATGATGATTATGACACAAGTTGTTATGCGCATCAAAGATATGACCTAAACTTGTATGCAACCCAATATGGACCCCATGGCCACTTATACAAAATGAAAGTTGATTAGTTCAGTTAGAAGCTGAGTGAGGATCTTTTGGCATCTTTTCTCAAACATGCAATGAAATGAAATGTCATTTCACAGATATGTGTGACACACCATCGTGGCATTCAGCCATTAAAGTGATAACACACTATCGCACCGCTTTAAAAAAAAAACTATAGGCAGTTTATGCTTTATGGTTTATGGTACGGTTTCTTTTTTTTTTTATCTTTATAGGGCTGTACCTATCTCATAAACCGTGCGTCGCAGCGCAAAAATAATAAAATGTTCGTTCCTCTGTAAGAAACCCTTAATTAATATTAAAAAAAAATCCAAAAAAGAAAAAAAAATAACAAAAAAAAACTTTATAATGCTGTATTTCCTAAACCGTACGTCGTAGCGCAAAAATAATCAAATTTTCGTTCCCCTTTAGGAAACCCCTTAATAACATTTAAAAAAACACAAAAAAAGAAAAACAAAAGCAATAAAAATATTTATAGGGCTGTATCTCCTAAACCATGCGTCGTAGCGCAAAAATAATAAAATGTTCGTTCCTCTGCAAGAAACCCTTAATTAATATTTAAAAAAAAGCACAAAAAAGAAAAAAAAAATAACAAAAAATCTTTATAATGCTGTATGTCCTAAACCGTACGTCGTAGCGCAAAAATAATCAAATTTTCGTTCCCCTTTCGGAAACCCCTTAATAACATTTAAAAAAACACAAGAAAAGAAAAAAAAGAAAAAAATATATTTATAGGGCTGTATCTCCTAAACCATGCGTAGTAGCGCAAAAATAATAAAATGTTCGTTTCTTCGTAAGAAACCCTAAAGTAATATTAAAAAAAAACAAAGAAGAAAAAAAAAAACTTTATAATGCTGTATCTCCTAAACCGTACGTCGTAGCGCAAAAATAATCAAATTTTCGTTCCCCTTTAGGAAACCCCTTAATCACATTAAAAAAAACACAAAAAAAGAAAAAAAAAGCATAAAAAATCTTTATAGGGCTGTATCTCCTAAACCATGCGTCGTAGCGCAAAAATAATAAAATGTTCGTTCCACTGCAAGAAACCCCTTAATAACATTTAAAAAAACACAAGAAAAGAAAAAAAGAAAAAAAAAGCAAAAAAAATATTTATAGGGCTGTATCTCCTAAACCATGCGTCGTAGCGCAAAAATAATAATATGTTCGTTTCTCTGTAAGAAACCCTTAATTAATATTTAAAAAAAAAATAAAGAAGAAAAAAAAAACTTTATAATGCTGTATCTCCTAAACCGTACGTCGTAGCGCAAAAATAATCAAATTTTCGTTCCCCTTTCGAAAAGCCCTTAATATTCAAAAAAACACAAGAAAAAAAAATATAGGGCTGTATCTCCTAAACCATGCGTCGTAGCGCAAAAATAATAAAATGTTCGTTCCTCTGTAAGAAACCCCTAATTAATATTAAAAAAAAACTAAAAAAAAGATAAAAAACTAAAAATACTTTATAATGCTCTTAAGCCGTGCGTCGTAGCGCAAAAATAATAATATTTTCGTTCCCCTTATGAACCCCACGCACTGAATAACCTATCACATTAGGACATGAAACAATCATCATCATCAATTTTTATTATTATGTCATTGCATGATTAAGAAAAGCACTATACATACCTCGGCGTGAAAAGGGGTTGTCGGCCTCATAACTATCCGGTCTATATGCATTCGGCCGGCAACCCCTTACTTCCCAGCCTCTGTACTCTGTAGTAATGTACTATTGTGTTATTATTTGTGCTAATAAACATTTCTTATTCTTATTCTATAGTTTCTACAGCCCCTTAAGCCTTGCTTTATTTGCCTTTTCCTAAGTTGGCCCCTTGAAGCTGTGACTGGCCATATGCCTATTACGTAATATTAAGCTCATTTATCAATATAAAACTTACATTTTAGCGGTGAAGGAAAGCTTCCGGGAGCTTCGTTGCCGGTCGTGGGTTTACGTTCTTGATTTTCATTGAAAGATCTAAACGATGGTAACTCGAAGCACTTGATTTCATAGTCTAGTCTTTATCATATGTATTCACGATTAAATTAATTGCTAATTAACTTAGTAAAAACAAAATAATAACAAGAATTTGCTTAGGAAAACAAATATTGTAAGGTTGTTTACATTGACTTTGACAGGTATAGGCGCGGTGACGTTCTGATATCGTTTTAAACCGCAAAATTCAAAAAGCGTGAGGTAGATAAAAGGTTACAATGATTAAATAATTAACTTCTATTATATGTTTAATACATTATTATAAAAATAAACATGAAATACCTCAGTACGGACGCAATATTTGGAATCATAAAGGGAAAGATGTTAACTCAAACATACTTTTGGTTGCTTTAGTGTGCGTAGGTATCGTTGAAAAATAGCTTCATCAGCATTAATAGATTATGAACGTTAAAGTGTAAGACATAAGGCTTATGTAAACAAAATAGGATTTAAATATTTGAATTTCGAATACTGTCGCCAGTTTTATGATCGTATTGTTCGGGTATGGTTCCGTTGGGTTCGGCAGATTATGAGCCTTAATGAGTGGGACATATGACTTAGTAAACAAACAAGGATTTAAGATCTTTACTTCTAAGAGGATCATGTCGCTATTTTTATGACTGCATTGATAGCCTCCACCTTGCTAACATTAAACGATTATGAGTATTAATATGCAGGGTATAAGCACTTTCGAATAGTAAACAAACGGGGATATATGACTCTTCTTCTTGAAGCGTTGAAACGTTTGTCGCCATTTGGATATTATATAAGGCTGAGCGGGCCTTGCTTACGGGATTATTCATTCTCTAATCTTTGGCTAGCAATGTCCCTGGCTTTGGGCGTACATAACGCTGGTGGGTGAAGTTTCTCTGCTACTTTTTCTGTGTTTGGGTTTACCTGGAATTATCCTAGTAAATTTAAGCTTGGAGATTGTGTGTCTGTGCTTGATTGTACGAAGATAATATCTATCTTTGTGGAATTAAGTTAGGACTATGGCGGAGTTTCTTTGCTTTCTTGTGTGTGGGTTTTATCGTGAAGTTTTCTGTGGGTTCTGTGTTTCTGGGTTCAGCTTTGGGGGTACAATACCGTTACAAAGCGTGGATTCAGAATGGCAGTGTTTAAGGGAATTTCATGGTTTTGTTTTATTTTGCGTGGGGTTCTTTTTGTAAAAGTATACTATATTCTCATACCTTCCTAAAGAGTGTTTTTGCTATTTTTAAAGCCAGATCATTGTTTGGACTGACAGTTTGTCCAGCTAAGCATTCACTCCGCCTAACGGTGTCAAAGGATTGGATGGTTAGGAGTCTTTTGCTCCAAGTGTGAGAGAGCTTGGCATTCCCTTTTATACTTGCACAAGGGATGAGCATCTCACTGGTCTCAAAGTCCAGCTGTTTAGATGGATGTGGGGACGTCACGTGTGCGTCATCCGGAGTAATCTGGGCCCACTGAAGTCGGCAGTAATTGAGGCTAGGTCCCCGCTTAAATATATTTATCTATTTCGGTGCATTGGTACGTGCTTGTGCTGGTTGCAGGGCGGGACTCTGTCGTGATTGATATCATATCTCACAGTTTAGGTCGTGGCAGAGTTTCTCTTGTGATTGGTATGTGTGTGCTAGGGTACTGATCCTATTATATACATGGAATAGGGCCGGCTTACTTTCTGTATCCTAGCTTGCGAGCACAGAAGGGGGAGCTACACACTACACTGGCCTGTAGGTTGCCTTCTCGGTTTCGCCTGCCGAACTTGACAGCTTCTCGTAGGGACCACACTTGCGTATATTACAAAGCATTAGGTCGATGGTAAGAACGAACTATGCTTTGAATGTACTAGATTAGGGACAATGGGTAGGGATAGGGTAGAAGCACACACTCAATTTGTTATCTACTAGGGTTCCTTTTAGTTCTGGTCTATAAAATTTATATGGTTGATATATATTTCTCAGTACGGGCTTCAAATATGGTATCATTACTTTAGAAGTCGTGCGGTAAGGTGATTAATTGTCTTAATTTCTTAGTGTTCTAATTTATCTGGGTAAAAAGATATTATATTAATTTTATCTATCACAATTCTGGTCTTCTGGAGTAGAAATGAAGTACTGGGTATTGTAATCAGGTTTCTAAGGTATTTACAAAACAAATTCTTTAATATCAAGCTGGGTTTAGGAACACAGACTTTTCTGAGATAGAAAATCGAAGAAAGGATTGTTTTAGGGACCCTTTGGCAGGCAGAAGTAATCCAGAGGATGTTTCGAGCTAAATATATCTACTGGTCTTGATATTCTTAGTCTTATAAAGTTTAATTTTTAACAAATAAACTTAGTACTTCGTTTATACCTCTAAAAATCAGATTTACTGTTTATACTCTTAGTTCTGGGAAATGGGATGAAAGGATTCATATCCTTAGCTTTTGAATGTAAAAAAGATTAGTAATTTTGATGACTGATGGATACTTTGACACTTCTTTTCATCATCATCTAGGTGCGCTTATCTTCCGAAGTGTTGGTAAAAGCCCGTCTGGCTAACAAGTTAGGGTAGGTGTTCCGACTAACCTTGTTGACTGGACTAGGAGCCCCCAATCCTGCATCGAACGTGTGAGTAGCATCTTCGCAAGAAGCTGGTAGTTAATTATAATCTTGAAAAGTTAGGGTGTAAATGGGCTTATCCCAGGAATGCTACTTATATGTTATCCCGGAGGCTTAATAGGTGTGGCAGGTTTTTACCAACAAATATTTTTATATTTATATTATCAATTATCATATATACGCTGCATATCTTCAATATCATTCTAGTTTTGGTTCTCTTAACATCATTTACATTACGCCATAAAACTCGTAGTATTTCCTATTCTTATAATTAAATAAAAGGGTTTCATTCTATTTCTTAGCTACGTCATAAATTATTTTAGTAAGTATATTAAATATTCTTTAATTAAAATCTAGGTAGGTAATAATATCTAAAAACAGAGTCCAAAATTTAGCTTTACTCATTAAAGAATCTAGGTTTCCGCGGTTCACTTCGAGGGGGTCCTAACTGCTAGCTAGACGATCACGACAAGGCCAAATTATAGGGGTAATTATTAAGGGGGGGTTTATTATATGTATTTATTAAGGGGGTATTTATATATATATATAGTAGGGGAGGTTCATTTTGGATACCGAGGTTTCTAAAAATAAATAATAGAAAGAAGCCCAATGGGTTACATTTTGGAGCCAAAGTGACGCAGGATGTAGGTTACCTGGAGTTACTACGGTTTTTTAAGATATATCTATGTAAAAAGTAGCCTTTATGGCTTTTGTTACCGTGAAAGTGGAGTGGGTATGCTTATTTTTGGATTCGTATTCTGTTGTGTTTTAAATAAAAGTCATGAAACATTAATTTTATTACTAAAAAAAATATATCTAATTTTTCTTTTACTTTATTATTCTATTGTAGTAAGGGTTATTCTCTGTAGACGAAAACAACGTAATTTCAGTTAGCGTATTTATTACAACACTATGTACAATTTACTGATAACATGTACATTGTACGTAACGAAACTGCTGTAACTTCAGCATGCGTATGCACTTATGCAGCCGACCAAGTTTTCTCTCTCTAATTTTCCCTTAACATTTCAAATCGATCGGTAGTTTGCATCTCCGACGTCATGATTCTACGTCGACACATCGTTAGCGAGTTCTATCTCGGAGGTGGCGCCATCTCTTGACGATTTTGGTACTACATTTTTACTCGTTCTCTGCTCGCAGTAATTAGGGATTTGTTTTCATATTCCTCAGCTAAAGATGTGTGTCATCACAACTATAAATCCATCTTCTTGCGTCAGTGATACCTGAAAAATAAAATAACAAAATTAAAGTAGGTGCATGTATAGCAATATTAGCACTTATTACGGTTATTTTCACCGAAAACAATCAGACTTATTTCTCTCGCGCCTTAGATTCGTTAAGAAATTAGTTCATCGCAGGTATCAATAACAATAATGAAATAAATAAATAAATATTTTCGGGTCAGTTTTTCACATATCCAGAGCTGGTACTGCGGGTACTTAGCGGCGAGTACATACTTGTATGAATAAATACATACTTAGATACAAATAATGTCCATGATTCGAAGTAGCCGCGTCTTTGCCACGCAGCATACGTAGGCAGGGTTACTAATAGACTCGAGATAAGATAACATTACCTAAAATAGTCTAGGCCAAGATATCTAGTTGTGTAAGAAGTCATGCTTTAGTCTAAAGTTTTGGGGGCGTGTAACAGTTCATTTACACGAAAGAATACTAAGGTACAGGGGGCGTATTCTGCGACTTTCTTATTTCCCATCTTAAAAGTCGGCAACGCTTTTGCCACCCTCTGTTTTTGCGGGGTGTTGGTAACCATTTGCCTTCAGGCGAGTCATTTCATTTCATTTATTCGTTGTAAAATCATGTATATAAAATCAAAAACGTGTTAAATAATTAAATAAAATCAGTCATTCGTCTGCTTTTGCCTTCTATATCATAAAAAAAATAATAGATGTACACATGCGTTGATTTAAGAGTTAGATCTTTGTTAGACGGCTTGTTTACTGGTAAAATATCACTCTATAACCTACAGAACAAATAATAGGGACCGTGCGCTTTGGTGGGTCTGCCGTCTTGTGGGCTGAATCGGAGGCATGTGTGCGCATGTGGATTGCCAAGGCGGGTGCTGCCATCTACCGTTCTCGTCGGTACGTTTTCTTGTACAAGGTAGGTTTTGCCATTTCATAAAAGGCATAATCGACACGTTTGCGCCTCGCACCAAAAATCTGACGGCCTACCATAGCCTTGACTTTTATAGAATAGTATTAAGGAACAGATTTTGTTAGGTACAAATCTTACTAAGTGTGGGTCTGAATGACAACCACACATGCTAGGAATAAGCTGTTGGTCACTGTATGCGAGCACCGTACATTTGCTACCATAAGATAGGAAATACGAGCATGTATGTATGTATGAGCTTGGATTTGAATAGGCAATACCCAGGTTGAGTAATGTATGGTATGTTTAAAAATCAGCAATAGTACGTCATACGATAATTATTAGAGATTTAGTGGAACATACACATGTTAGAAAAGTTATCTACATACTTTTCGGTACGGAACCCTAAAAGTCACAATATTTATCTAGAAAAGCGCTAAAGTATGTGTAGTTACCGTTTATTGTTTTGTCATTATCAATCAAAGCCTCAGCGAGCTACCTTGTGTGGTCTCCTCACTCATTATCGAAGCAGCTCAAATAATTTCATTAAAATCGATTAGGATATGTAACGCGCGAAGCAATTGGACGAACAGTGTGCATACATAAGCATATTTGTACTATAAAGTGGGTATATCATCATAGGGTTGCTTAGGATTACAGTACTGTACTACTGACGGTACTTCTCAATTGTGTGTGTGTGTGTTACAGTCAAATAGTAGTAAATAGTTGGTTAAGCTAACAGTAAGTACCTAAGAAGGTAAAAAGTGGGTTTTGTCCTTTGGTTTTTCTGTGTGTAGCAGTAACAGCAGCCATTTTTGCAGCAAAGTTCTTGAGATGAAGCCAGCAAACAGGGGTCTTCATGTATCAGTAGCAGTCAAGCGCCTTGGTAGTCTGAAATAAGTTAGACAAGTACATATTAGAAAATTCAGTTCAAATAATAGCTTTAGATTTTTAGGAAATGTGTCAACATTTTTCTTAAGACATCCATTCGCGGGGGCGCGATATTATTTTTATTGCATGTGTAGTGTAATGAAATATGTAGGTACTTCAACAAAACCAGTCTGGGGTTTGTCACGTGTGCAATCATAATCATTTATTCGTCGCAATTCATGGTATTATTACAGATGTTTTCAGGTTAAATGAGTACAGCATCACATGTGCTCTCCCGAATTTCAACAATATTATCGTCAATATAATGACATAGTAAAAATATGCAAAAGTAGGCAGTACTTCCTATTTTTCAAATTCCAAAAAGTTTGAGAATCTTTGCAGGACATACTTCTATAGTTAAGTCACAAATAAGCTAGATTAAATTTACTTAAGTCAACAGAATTAGAATAGGGTATGTAGGCTAAGCCCAGTTTTCAACTCACCGCACTGTCATCAAGAGCTCTCCGCTTAGGCATTTGAAATATTGGTGTCAGAAATAAGTCATGGGTTGTTTAGTTTATAACGAGTTAGGTATCTATATAATGAGATGAAATACCTTTCATAAATGGAAGCAGTCAGTCGAAGTACAGTGAAGGCACCTTGACACTCCGGAACAAAGTCAGCCTCCGGGGTAACACTGAAACAGGAATTATGGAAAAGTTAGCTAAAGTAGAGTATATTTAAGAAAATCTACTTATAAGTCTCATTAACAGGGTTTATTATTTACTACAGGTAGGGTCTTCACAGTTAAGAAAACAGAAAAAATAAAAATTTTAAGTTTTTTTTTGTAGAACAAATGGAAAAATTTCAACTTATTTATTTTCTAAGTAGGATTAAGTCTAGAAATTGCTTTTATACTTACTAGAATAAACATTCGTCGAAACATTCAGAAAAGCCTTTGTAGGCAACAATGGGGATTTGCTCCGATCAGCTTAGATGTCACCGGTTAGCAGACAGCCATCGAGTTGGTTTTGTTTGCTAAAAAAATGAAACGTACATTGTAAGTAATATAACTCACAGTTTAGGGGTCGAAGCACATATGCAATACAATACAATTATTGCACACCTCACATATACGTCGTACATGTACTGGTACAGGTTCACATTGATAGACCGCTTTTTCTAACTACCTTAGTTTGTAGGTACACAAAAGTCAACACCTACCCTCATTGTCTACACATAACAGTAAGGTTTATTGTGACAACTGGCAGGTCCAGGTTTATGTTCACATATTTTTATTTAAGTTACCAGACAACTACGGGATCATTTTCAAGAGAAAAATACATATTCATCATCAGTTGTCATTAACATGTAAAGAAACCAGTTTATTTTTAGCTGACACTATCATATAGTTATGATTTTTATAATATATTGCATTTATAGGTTCGAGAAGCACTTATTTAAAAAAAATTGGTCGAACTATCTTTTAGAACAACAACATTTAAAATTCAAAGTACAGTAAGGGCAAGCCTAAGGGTATTTATATGGTAACAGGGTAGTTATACTTACTGTTAAGGGTCAGGAAACATTCTTCAAAATCAGCAAATGGAGTTTTTCACACCATAATTTCAACTTATTTCTCTTCGATAACAGTTTTTGTATATCAGCACAGGGAATCATTTTAATGTAGTTGTCAGCTTACTGAAACATCAAACATAGCTTTTAAAACTTATTGTAATACAAATAGTGTAGTGGAGGTCTAATGATATGTTAGACAGAGTAAAACAAAAATCAACCAGTAATTTTTTTTAAATACTGATTTTACTTTGATCTCTTTCAGTTTTCCAAAAGAAATGTCTTTATGTTACTGAATAAAGAGTATAAAGAAGGAAATACAATCCACTAGGCGTCGGCATTATAAAGTAGAACGTTGAAAGTAAAGAAACTAATGCTAGCCATATACAGGTGGGATCAGTCAGAAAAACTAATTTAATGATAGGTAGGTCAAATTGCGAACAATTCTTTTCCGATTGCTGATTTGCAAGTGTATTTAACAGGGTCTCAATAGCAGTAACTTGTCTTAAGAAGAAAGAAGAACATAACCTTACCTTGTTTGAAGGAATGATTCCCAACTTTGTATTTATTTCACTCGCACTGTCACACTGACACTGTCTGTACTTAGGCACGTTAAATAAATAAATAAATAAGTACACTGGATCAGAAATACGGGCACTAGGTTCCCTGACCATTTAGTTTGATGAAATAAGTAGAAGCAAATTCGTGTAATGGTCTCAATTCCATTTTCTTCACCTTGTAGGTTCTTCGATAGATGAAAATCATTATGGACGCTCTCGGAGACTTTCTTTTTACCGTACTATCTTTAAATTTAGCTCAGTGATATAATTTTGCCTTGATATTTGTTAAAGCATTTTTTTTGCAGGAAAAAATACAACTTTCAACGGAACTTAGGAGATTGACAGTTGGTAAAATTGCCATAGACAAAAATTTCACACAGCCAAATGTAGAAGTTGTAGGACATTCAGTCTAGAATAGCTTATGGTTTGGATCAATCAATAGATCATTTGTTTAGTTTTTCACATTGTAAAAATGCGTTTTATCATTCAAATCATTCTATGTAAAAATAAAAAACTTAAATGATAATAGATAAGGGTTTTTATTTCATTTTGCATTATTCACGCAAATTATTGGAAACTTACTGAGTTCACTACAATTCATTCTATGGTAAACAAATGAATCCGACCAAATTACGTAGGCTATTTTGGTGTATTGTCAAAAATGTTAGAAAGTGTTTTTGAATTTCATCGCATTGCGAAAGCACGCGGAGGCCCGTTTGTAGAAACGAACTTACACGAACGATTTCGTCTGATATTAAGAATAAGTAATAAATAAATTGCCAATTTCATTTATGCAGTGAAAGATTATTTAGCATTGTTAATAAATCTTAAAAGTACATGTACTTAGTTGTTTCTGTGGGAAAATCATTTATTTACATATATTTATATACTAGATTTACATTTAGGAAGTAAATAGATAACGATCGTAATGGTGGGGCTACTGTCACTAGGTGACAGAACGGGTTAGTCTTAATGTGTCTTTCAGTAGGAGTAGCAGCGAAAGCGCTATTATTGTTTGTCCTTGTCACAGTCTCGTGCAGTTGCGTATGTTTTGTCTCTCACGGACGCACGCGTGTAGCACATCTATAGGGTCCTACTATCTAAGACGGAAGATCATAGATATCGCAATGTAATAGATAACAATCGTGATGGTGTTGCTACTCACAAAAACAATTATTTAAGAATTATAGTTAAGTTTATTCGTACATATTGCTATGGATAAAAGGATATATGCTAAAAATCAATAAAATAAAGTTCAATTCAGCGGGGGGTTCAAGTTTTGTTATGAAAGACAGTTTTTTTTACGCATACATTTTCGAGTTTGCCGCCTTTGCTACAGACAAACGTGGTTTGCCAAGTTATATCTTAGAACTTTAAGAAAAATACGTCTCTGAAACTTTTGACAGTTCTTGGAATTTGTATACGCGGAGTAATTGTATTTTAAGAAAAAGTAAAATAAGTCTGTAGATTGGTTTAATAATGGAATTCCTTATGTGAGACAAATAATAATCATAGTGAGGTTTAGTGAAGTGCATATTAACAAACTGGAGTCATGTTTCTGGTAAATTCGTGTTAAAATAAAATATGTCGGAATCGTAAACAAAATAACTTTGTTTTTGACGGAATATGTTTCGGACGAAAATAAATGTAGATGCTATCCCGGAGTAGGTTCAGAAAAAGTGCAAACGCGTATTCAAGTGAAAATTGGGTTATTTTACGTGCATTTTGCAGCCGCAAGTAACGAGTGCATTTTGTAAACAAACCAAAATTATGTGTTTTCTTGTAGTAAATCTATGTTAAAATAGTGCAGTGAGTTAAGTCAGTGATGTGAAAAAGTGATGGAAATAGTACTTATTATCAAGGAATGTGCATCTAACACGTGAGTAGAAAATTTTGTCGAACCTGGTACTTTTATAGGTTATCTTAGTATAAAAAAATATCTTATCGCTTGTTCACAGTATATACTGCATGTAGGATTTATATATAATCTTTCTAACGTTTCAAGGTTTTAATAAAATGCTCTTTTAATTTTTCTATCTACATGATTCTCGATTAATAAATAGCGTTTATCAAAGAATTTCGTGAAGTTTGGTTGTATTTATATGTGTAGATATTTGCGTTCCTTTTTGAGCTTATCATAATGAAAAAAAAGTTGTAATTAGTCATTATATGTGTAGGACGCTATAAAAATAAAAGAAATTCAAAAATGTGATTGTTAAATTTGTCTAATTTGTTAACACCTAGATAGCCTAACGGTCTCGACTGTGGGCTACAGTATGTGATTCAAATGTTAGAGGTCTGGGTTCGAATCCCGCATAGTGAAAGCGTTTTAATTTTTTATTTTTTTGTTTGTGAATTGGTTTTAATAAATCAGACAATTTTGCAATGTTATTGCTATAAATTAGATAATTTTATGGCTTCATTATATTTAAATTATTTTAGTTTCGTGATTTATCTTTCTTATACAAGTTGTTTTGGATATTATGTAGTTTGATAATACAAACTGGAGATGGAGTTATGAATAAAAGTTTTACGGTCAGTAGATTAAGAACATCTAGGTACCTACTTAGTTCCTAAGAGACCTAGATGTGTAACAGTATTATGATTCGGGTTTTGTGTTAGCTAATTACCTATATTCCAATTGAGTGAGATAACGTACGTTTGAGGTCATCATCGGTTTCGACAACTGGTCCCAAGAATTGACGTAGGCACTAGTTTGTGGTAGTTACAGTGTACAGTGAAATTTCGGGATAGCTTAGTCACATTGCTTGCTGGTAACCGGATATTCGTGACAAGATGATTGTGCTGCCTATTTGTAGAAGATAGAAGAGGAATTCCTTAGCTACTAGTGTGATCAAGTAACAACAGTCGCGGCTACTTCCTACAATCGTTCTACGGACTGCGGACAATTTCAAGAAACAATATTTCGAATAGAAGAAAGAAGAGGAAGTTAATGAACGTTCAATAGAAAAAAAATATGTAATTTTAAAAAAAACTTAATCATCATCATCATATCAACCTTTTATCGTTCGCTGCTGAGCATAGGCCTCTCTTCGAGTGCACCAATTTTAAAACTAAGTTATTATTATATTTTAATATGAGGTAGTTAAAATCAAATAAAATTAAGCCCAATGTTTTGTGAAGGGATAATATTGTTGTATGTTTGTAGGTAAATTTTTATTTGGTGTAATGTATTTATGTGACATGTCAATGACTTTAGGTTACTTAATCACGTT
Organism: Cydia splendana; assembly: GCF_910591565.1. NCBI lineage: Eukaryota > Metazoa > Arthropoda > Insecta > Lepidoptera > Tortricidae > Cydia > Cydia splendana. The sequence continues at coordinate 19,616,130 of NC_085964.1, read as the reverse complement.
ATTTGAGTATATTTTGCAGCATATAATTATGGTAGGTTGGCCGACGCAAACGTGGCAGCGTACTGTCAACGCCAAGCTGAGGGCAGCTGGACTGATTTCGATGGACGCGGAGCGCGAGGCACGGGACATATTCATATTCGTATTTATTGACAGGAGTGGATGGCGTCGTCTCACGAAGGCCTTCTGTACCAATGGGGTACCATAGGACAACATCATCATCATAAAATCATCATCATCATTATAAATGTCATAAGGAAGTGGTCAGAATTTTCACTCCAAATCAAAGTCCACTTTGATGCTTATTTATTCGGGAGTAATAGTATGTTTGCATTGTTTTACGGGTCAATAGGTTAGTCATACAAAGGCAACATACAAGTAGAGTCAATACTTATGGGTTTTAAATTTATAAAACACATTTATAAAACCGGTTTTTACTTCAGTTTTTTTGTGGCTTATGTTCATTGAAACAAAGTTGCTCAGTATTAAGGGGATGACATCAGAATTATATGATAATTAACCGGTATATGATTATTGCGAAATAGTTTATTTTTTGGGCTTTTAGAGCGATAGTCAAACATTACAAGCAGCATATCAACTATCTTAGGTTGACAGTGGAATAGTTGAGCGCGTCTCAGAAATTTTTCATTAATTGAGTGTACAGTCAACAGTATTATAATACGCTTGTTCTCTTCGTCGATATCTCGTGAGTCATGACTGAGGGTCGCGACCATCTAAGGTCGGTATTTTGTTCACCCAAACCTATCATTCTACACAATGCCGTTCTGTTAGTAGGCGCTTGTGTAGATCTTTATTTCCTATCCTTATCTATTTCCGTTTAGTACTCTTGCATACTAAATTAAATGCAAGGTGGGTCATTTTCTCTGCAACTGACTGTACTTCTCCAACGTTTGTTATTGCAAAATCGGGTGACACTATTGTGTTTTGAACAACATTGTTGAAGTTTTCTTGTCCTTTTGAACAAGAAAAATAGTCCGCCTACAAAGTACAAATAACGAGCAATTCTTTTATATTTATATATTTCGGGGATCTCGCAAACGGCTCTGGCGAGTTCGGTGAGGTTTGCTATATTGGGATTTTCGGAGGCGAGGGCCTCGAGGGGGCGATCTGGCTGGGTCTTGTCGCTGGGGGGGCGCGTGTTTTTGACTTTTTGTAAGAGTTTTGTAAGTTCGGTCTCCCAGATACTTAATCCTAATATTTGGTCAAAATAAATAGAGATAAATAAATAATAGATAAAATTAAAAATAATTCAACGGAAGTCCTGAAGTTAATGTTTGCGTTTTTTTTAATCGTCGAAGGCTAAAAATAATTAAAGGGTAAACTCGGGATGAGTGCCAGCAATTTTTTTCCTTTTCTTATCAGATAGGGATAAAAATAATGGGTTAGTATTGGGTCAAGGCGGGATAGGGGATGTTTTTTTTGAGTATAAATGTAATAATATGTAAACTTAAAATTCTTTTTATTTCATTTGGATTGCTTACCAGAGCATTGGCTGTCTGTATGAATCGTGTGATAGCGTAGTTGCGGAGGAATAAAAGTTTGTGTGCACTGAGAAATTAAAGTTACGAGGTTTTACGTAAGTGATGTACGAGTGTTTGTATGCCTAGTGGACGAATGTACTTGTTTTGGGAAAACTGGATTGATACAGATAGACAAAGGCGAGAGGGTAATCCAGACTAGATTTGTCGGGTTTTTGCAGGGGAAAAACAAGGGGGGAGGGGATACACAAATAGCCAGAAAATTTTTATCAGTAGGTTAGAATCCTTTGGATAAGACTCGTTCCAAGAGTATTATTTTGTGGCTATTACTCTACAAGGTAATACGAATACGAATTCTACACACCTTGTCTTGGATGAGATATATCCGACATTCGACATATTTTCATGAGCTGTGAGCGTCTAGAAGGACGAGGCTCTACTTAAGAGTAAATTAAAATAATATTTTTTTTGTTTTCATTACTATACGTAATTAGTTTTATTACTTGATTAAATGGTTCTTAGGTTTAGACAAAAATAATTTTGGTGTACCAAATTGAGGTATTTAATTGTGTCAATTTTAAGTTTGTTTAATGAAAAAAAAACACACCCAAACAAACTTAAAGGTCGGTATATTTTATTCAAGTATAAGACACGCACCAAGAAAACGTGGCTGAGGGTGATAGGGCAATGAAATTTGGTTTGAATTCTGACAATGGAGCTTGAAAGCTTCGTACTTATAAAAATTAAAGGTCTCTTCGTTTTGCTTGGGAGGTTTTTGCTGTCTCATCTTATGCTCTTCTACGGAAGTGCGCGGCGTAAAGGGTAGAGACAGGAGTAATACTCGGTGCACCGGGTTGAGCTGGCAAGGACGAGTTAACTATTAACTTATTAGATTCACAACCTAATATCTTTGGCGAAGCGAGGTTGCTGGGGAAAAAGTTGTCATGATTCATTGACAGAGTTCTGATGGCCTAATTTCGGAGCTGAGTCGCTAACAGTCATTTAGTATTGGAAAACACACCACATGTTTAAAAAGGGAGGGGAAATTATCCGACTAATCTAGGGGAAATTGAAGTTTTTTATAAATTCCTGAAGTAATTCATAAAACACTTAAATTGGGGGCGGCTGTGACTGGCCATATGCCTATTACGTAATATTAAGCTCATTTATCAATATAAAACTTACATTTTAGCGGTGAAGGAAAGCTTCCGGGAGCTTCGTTGCCGGTCGTGGGTTTACGTTCTTGATTTTCATTGAAAGATCTAAACGATGGTAACTCGAAGCACTTGATTTCATAGTCTAGTCTTTATCATATGTATTCACGATTAAATTAATTGCTAATTAACTTAGTAAAAACAAAATAATAACAAGAATTTGCTTAGGAAAACAAATATTGTAAGGTTGTTTACATTGACTTTGACAGGTATAGGCGCGGTGACGTTCTGATATCGTTTTAAACCGCAAAATTCAAAAAGCGTGAGGTAGATAAAAGGTTACAATGATTAAATAATTAACTTCTATTATATGTTTAATACATTATTATAAAAATAAACATGAAATACCTCAGTACGGACGCAATATTTGGAATCATAAAGGGAAAGATGTTAACTCAAACATACTTTTGGTTGCTTTAGTGTGCGTAGGTATCGTTGAAAAATAGCTTCATCAGCATTAATAGATTATGAACGTTAAAGTGTAAGACATAAGGCTTATGTAAACAAAATAGGATTTAAATATTTGAATTTCGAATACTGTCGCCAGTTTTATGATCGTATTGTTCGGGTATGGTTCCGTTGGGTTCGGCAGATTATGAGCCTTAATGAGTGGGACATATGACTTAGTAAACAAACAAGGATTTAAGATCTTTACTTCTAAGAGGATCATGTCGCTATTTTTATGACTGCATTGATAGCCTCCACCTTGCTAACATTAAACGATTATGAGTATTAATATGCAGGGTATAAGCACTTTCGAATAGTAAACAAACGGGGATATATGACTCTTCTTCTTGAAGCGTTGAAACGTTTGTCGCCATTTGGATATTATATAAGGCTGAGCGGGCCTTGCTTACGGGATTATTCATTCTCTAATCTTTGGCTAGCAATGTCCCTGGCTTTGGGCGTACATAACGCTGGTGGGTGAAGTTTCTCTGCTACTTTTTCTGTGTTTGGGTTTACCTGGAATTATCCTAGTAAATTTAAGCTTGGAGATTGTGTGTCTGTGCTTGATTGTACGAAGATAATATCTATCTTTGTGGAATTAAGTTAGGACTATGGCGGAGTTTCTTTGCTTTCTTGTGTGTGGGTTTTATCGTGAAGTTTTCTGTGGGTTCTGTGTTTCTGGGTTCAGCTTTGGGGGTACAATACCGTTACAAAGCGTGGATTCAGAATGGCAGTGTTTAAGGGAATTTCATGGTTTTGTTTTATTTTGCGTGGGGTTCTTTTTGTAAAAGTATACTATATTCTCATACCTTCCTAAAGAGTGTTTTTGCTATTTTTAAAGCCAGATCATTGTTTGGACTGACAGTTTGTCCAGCTAAGCATTCACTCCGCCTAACGGTGTCAAAGGATTGGATGGTTAGGAGTCTTTTGCTCCAAGTGTGAGAGAGCTTGGCATTCCCTTTTATACTTGCACAAGGGATGAGCATCTCACTGGTCTCAAAGTCCAGCTGTTTAGATGGATGTGGGGACGTCACGTGTGCGTCATCCGGAGTAATCTGGGCCCACTGAAGTCGGCAGTAATTGAGGCTAGGTCCCCGCTTAAATATATTTATCTATTTCGGTGCATTGGTACGTGCTTGTGCTGGTTGCAGGGCGGGACTCTGTCGTGATTGATATCATATCTCACAGTTTAGGTCGTGGCAGAGTTTCTCTTGTGATTGGTATGTGAGTGCTAGGGTACTGATCCTATTATATACATGGAATAGGGCCGGCTTACTTTCTGTATCCTAGCTTGCGAGCACAGAAGGGGGAGCTACACACTACACTGGCCTGTAGGTTGCCTTCTCGGTTTCGCCTGCCGAACTTGACAGCTTCTCGTAGGGACCACACTTGCGTATATTACAAAGCATTAGGTCGATGGTAAGAACGAACTATGCTTTGAATGTACTAGATTAGGGACAATGGGTAGGGATAGGGTAGAAGCACACACTCAATTTGTTATCTACTAGGGTTCCTTTTAGTTCTGGTCTATAAAATTTATATGGTTGATATATATTTCTCAGTACGGGCTTCAAATATGGTATCATTACTTTAGAAGTCGTGCGGTAAGGTGATTAATTGTCTTAATTTCTTAGTGTTCTAATTTATCTGGGTAAAAAGATATTATATTAATTTTATCTATCACAATTCTGGTCTTCTGGAGTAGAAATGAAGTACTGGGTATTGTAATCAGGTTTCTAAGGTATTTACAAAACAAATTCTTTAATATCAAGCTGGGTTTAGGAACACAGACTTTTCTGAGATAGAAAATCGAAGAAAGGATTGTTTTAGGGACCCTTTGGCAGGCAGAAGTAATCCAGAGGATGTTTCGAGCTAAATATATCTACTGGTCTTGATATTCTTAGTCTTATAAAGTTTAATTTTTAACAAATAAACTTAGTACTTCGTTTATACCTCTAAAAATCAGATTTACTGTTTATACTCTTAGTTCTGGGAAATGGGATGAAAGGATTCATATCCTTAGCTTTTGAATGTAAAAAAGATTAGTAATTTTGATGACTGATGGATACTTTGACACTTCTTTTCATCATCATCTAGGTGCGCTTATCTTCCGAAGTGTTGGTAAAAGCCCGTCTGGCTAACAAGTTAGGGTAGGTGTTCCGACTAACCTTGTTGACTGGACTAGGAGCCCCCAATCCTGCATCGAACGTGTGAGTAGCATCTTCGCAAGAAGCTGGTAGTTAATTATAATCTTGAAAAGTTAGGGTGTAAATGGGCTTATCCCAGGAATGCTACTTATATGTTATCCCGGAGGCTTAATAGGTGTGGCAGGTTTTTACCAACAAATATTTTTATATTTATATTATCAATTATCATATATACGCTGCATATCTTCAATATCATTCTAGTTTTGGTTCTCTTAACATCATTTACATTACGCCATAAAACTCGTAGTATTTCCTATTCTTATAATTAAATAAAAGGGTTTCATTCTATTTCTTAGCTACGTCATAAATTATTTTAGTAAGTATATTAAATATTCTTTAATTAAAATCTAGGTAGGTAATAATATCTAAAAACAGAGTCCAAAATTTAGCTTTACTCATTAAAGAATCTAGGTTTCCGCGGTTCACTTCGAGGGGGTCCTAACTGCTAGCTAGACGATCACGACAAGGCCAAATTATAGGGGTAATTATTAAGGGGGGGTTTATTATATGTATTTATTAAGGGGGTATTTATATATATATATAGTAGGGGAGGTTCATTTTGGATACCGAGGTTTCTAAAAATAAATAATAGAAAGAAGCCCAATGGGTTACAAAGCTGTGAAAAAATCAAACTAAGTTAACGTAAAAAAGAGATACGGCATAAACACCGCAAAAAAACGGATATTTCGACACTCTCAAGGGAATCAAAATTTATAGGGTACCTACTTACTTCCCGTTGACCTAGAACTATGAAATTCGGCAAGTAATATCGGCTTACACTACAAGTACATACTTACAGGGAAAAATATATAAAATAAAGAAACTTAAATTTCTACGGAACCCTCGGTGGGCGAGTCCGACTCACACTTGGCCAGTTTTTTTAACATTACAACAGGTTCGTCGTTGTAACCAAGTAGGGATTAAAGCGAAATAGGTTGATTAAGCAAAAGCGATTATAGATTATCAACAATTAATAAGAACGCGAGTTTGTAAGTCTAAATTATTTATTTGTCTCCGATTCAGCGAGCGGAAGAACGAATGAACGAATCGTTCGCACCTGCACGCTTAGATAACTTCGTTCATAATTAGTTAGTTCACAACTCGATTAGTTCACATTGTTTTAACTGGGAATTCGTTTATGGTACCGTGTCTTGTTTTGAGGAAAACGGTTTGAGAGAATGTTGGCGGAAATATACCTGCTTAACCAGCCGGCCTAGCCAAGGTGAAATCGCTATCGCTACAACAATGAAACGCTTTGTGTCTCTCTATCAATCTTTCATATTAGTGCCGTAGTGCGACAGTGACAGTTGCGTTTCGATCGCTACGGAGCGTAAGGGATTGGCATGTTGGCTACGCGGCCAGTACGGCTACCACCAGTTTTGATATTGACAGATTAGCTCGCATCTACGAAAATTACTTTCTATACATCTCGCTTGCACTAATAAGCGAGTACGAGCGAGATGCATAGAAAGTTAGTTACTTAGACGTGAGTGAATATGTCAATGTTAAAACTGGTGGGAGTGGTACTGACCCAGCTATTGATTGTTTTCCTTTTAGGTATTAATAGTGTGGGAATGGAACGTTGTTGATGTATTGTTGATGTATTGATTTGGCAGTAATCTGCTGCGTAATCATTGTAATCATTCGTTAGGTACGTACCGTCGTTACTTACCGACCCAGAAATGTACAGGAAATTCATATTTAACTACACAAACGGGTCTACCGCGATATAATTTCATTGTTTTTACCTTAAATTCCGATGTTTCAGCTGAGTTGGACCAGCTCACCGTCTTTCCGTGACCACAGCTGGTGCAACTCAGCTGAAACGTCGGAATTTAAGGTTTATATCGCGGTTGAGCTGTTTGTGTAATTAAATATGTGTACAAAACGCGAGAGTTTACCACTGTAAACAAAGGCTTATATATATGTACAGGAAATTGTCAGTGTCAATTGTCAAGTTTATGAAATAGGCGCCTGATTATCGTCCCAGGGCTCTGTGGGGCATTCTTTTCTTATGAATTGTAAAGTTTCGCTGGAACACGGTTCATTGCGCCCCATTCTCCCCTAATTTGTTTTCTCGCAATACGAACGTTCACACTCGGTTCTCTAACGCGCACAACATTTAATATTTTTTCGGTTGAACGGTTCGGCAAGACGTAGTTAATGTGGAAACAGTAGGTAGTATGGATTTTTTTATGTTTATGTACCCTCAGTTCTTTAAAAATTGCATGCACACATTGTGTATAAATTCATTCATAAAGGATGACTCAAGCTAGACGGGGCCGGGCCGGAGCTTCCGGCGCTCCGTTTTCAATTGAAAGCACCACGTGATCACCGATCAGCCGTCATAGAAAATGACATGTCGGACGCCTCGGCCCGGTCTAGCGTGAGTCATCCTAAAAGTGGCCGTTATACAGGTGTCTGGCTGTACAGCTGTGCTGAGTGTATAATCGCCTGCGCTCGCGGTGCTCCAGTTAAGAAAAATTGCCCTGAATCCTTACTACCTGTATAGCCCTAAGGTTGGAACACCGGGAGCGCAGGCGATTGTACCTACTTCATTCTCAGTCAATTCAACAACTGTGTAGGTCCTTATTAACAGATTTAGTGATGATGTAGTTTAACAAAATTTGTTTGCTGGATAAGAAATCTACAAAAAATAAGCAGCGGTAGATGATGCAGTACTTTATTGTTGTTACGAAAAGATAATTAATTATCTCTTATTGAAAAAAATAATTCCTGTCTTTGTTCCTATCCTACCTACTACTAATCTACTAATAATTCCTCTCCTACAACAAAATAATAATGTAGTGACTAGTGTACCATCAAGACGCGGTACTTTAATAACCAGTGATCGGCAAAGTTGGTGCCACACAGCGGGATTCCAGGTAGAAATCTTAATACGGACATGATGATATTTTTGAACTAACAGTGTAAAAATCTGTCTGTCGTGGGAAATTTAACAATTTTATTTTATAAAATTAAACGAAATAACATATTGAACCATGGAAATCGCCTTTTTGTTCGAAACAAAGGTTTAAATAAACTACATTAAAAGGATAACGAAACACTGTTCCACGTTTCATAATAGAGCACGAGCCAGACCTACGATTGTAACTGGATCAAGCAGCCATTTTCAAAGTGTGCCCCGCGGACCCCTCTGTTGGGGCTCCGCGATAATACTTATTGTAACAATCTATATTAGGTATGCACAGTCACGAACGAAAATTCTTAATTTGGGGCTCCGTCAAATATTTCGCTTTCCGCTCACCAAAAAAGTTTGAGAGCCGCTGGCCTAGAGCATTGCTAAGTTTTCGTCTTCGGGGGTAAGACCTGGGATTCCGATCCGGTATTTTTAAAACCGGACTTTCGCTACTTCCGAAATTCCCGGTTAAGTGGGTGTACCTAACCCGAAATCGTGTGAAAAAAAGTGATACCTACTTCAATTATTTGAAGTTAGTTGAGTAACAATTACTAATTAGGTATAGAAAATGAGTAAAATTGTATCCTTCGTGTCCTAAACTAAACTTTAAAAAACTACCTCCTTTTCAGGATCTTCATAAACTAAGTACCTATTTTACTAATATATAGAGGAGGTGCCTGCCTCCAGACCTACTGTTTTCCTGTATACAGTATACTAACACGACAAAGCCTGGGTGCGATCAAGCAATCGCATCGGCTCGCCGTATCGGCGCCAAATTGAAATTCCCGAAGGAAATGTCTTTGTGAAAACCCTCGCTCGCGCTCAAGTGGACGAAGCAATCGACGCATTATATAATATTACATAATATGGAGATTACACGGAAATGCACCTCACATCCACCAAAAGTTTAAAAGTTTAAGTTTGATTTAAAAACGGGAACCTATTACTAAGACTCCACTGTCCGTCTATCTGTCTGTCACCGGCTATATCTCATGAACCGTGATAGCTAGACAGTTGAAATTTTCACAGATAATATATTTCTCTTGCCACTATAACAAAAAATACCTACGAGTACTAAAAACAGAATTAAATAAATATTTAAGTGGGGCTCCCATACACAAGAAACGTGTTTTTTTTTACCGTTTTTATGCGTAATGGTACGGAACCCTTCGTGTGCGAGTCCTACTCGCACATGGCCGGTTTTTGTTAAGAATAAATTAAATGAATAAAATAAAAAAAATATTAGACCAATTTTTAAACAAGCAGATACGTCTGCGAGCGATATTCCAAATTTTATATTAAAGGGAAAAAATGGAAAAATTTACGCTTCCCGCAACCTTCACGAGGTTCTGGTAGGCTTCCGTAGCTTAATTGGTTAGCGCAAACACATGAATGGATTGCGGAGGTTGCGGGTTCAAGTCCTGCCGGAAACGTAAATTTTTCAAATTTTTCTTTTAATATAAAAATTATACTTTCTGCAGCTAGTAGGAAACGTACTTAGTAACAAAAGTTAAAGAATAAAACCAGTGTCCAACCTTTTAAACTCCATCGAAATGTTTACACAACGTGCCACAATTATCGGGAACGCTGTACAATGGATTGCAATTTAAAAGGAACGTGCAATCGGACTGAAATAGCTCGCGTAGTACAGGAGCGATCGCGTGGAGGTATTTTACTACTTTTTAAAGGATTTTAATTTGTTCCTTTGACTATTAGCCGGGTGTAAATTTATTATTTTCGGTGTCTTGTTTTTTGTCCCCAGAAAATGTGATGGAGTTCACGGAGTGTAGTTTTTTGTATGAGATGAAATTTATTTTTGAAAGTTTTCTTATGGAATTTATAATCTACAGCTATAAATAAAGATATGCATTCGCACTCGGCTTTTTTTATTTAGGTATTTGATAGAAATACAAATACCTACAAGCGTGACAGAGTGGTCAGAAACAAGACAACGAAAAGAGTTTTGACTTCTTGAATTACAATACACTTTATTATACCTATACTGGCAGTAGGCGACTTCTCACCATATTTTTTCTCTAAACACACTAAACTATAAATAATTAAATTAGAATTATTTCCGAAAAGTACAGTTCACTAGTTCAATTGAACTAAACCAGATACAGTGAAACCTGGATAAGTGAGACTTCAAGGGACGAGCAAATTTGTCTCACTTAAAGAGGTATTCCACTTACCCAGGCTCTCAGTTAGCCAGGTACAAATAAAATTCTGTCTCATTTACTGAGGGTCCCATTAATAGAGGGTGAGAATAGAGGATATTTCAGTTATAGAGGTGATTAATAAGGTATTTTGGAAACTATGTATTATCTTTAAAAATAAATAAGGTAAAATAATCCTTGTCCCTAAATATTTTTTTTAAGTCTGTTTAAATTTTTATTCGAATTTATTTTGAATGATTCTACAAAGGATAGATTTTGTTCAATACAATTTGATACGGACTACATTGCGTCTTAAAACTTCATTAAACGAAAATTATTTTTTGTTTATTCGTGTTACTTATCAATATCTTAGCTTTCGTTTCGATAGTTTTAACTACTTACTCAACTAAATAAAACTTGAAGTCGTTTAGACGCAATTAACCGAAAGCGGAATGTTCGGTTAGACTAAAGTCCAAGATCTTCAATAAAGTCCAGAAGTCAATTCCTATAACATTCTAAAAAACAATGAAGCAAATGTAATCTTTCAAATATAGTCTCAGTAAAAGAGGTAAAATACACTCTCTGTCTCAGTAATAGAGGTAAATTTGACTATAAAATCGAAACAACTAATCTCAGTTATAGAGGTCTGTTTTTTCTCACTAACAGAGGTAATTCAGCGCCAAAGTGCCGGGACCGCACCATGAGTCCCAGCTATAGAGGTTTTTCACTTATCCAGGTCCCACTTAACCAAGTTTCACTGTATATTACCACGTAAGGCTAGGAGTTAAATTTATTTGATTTTTTTTTATGGATTTTGTTTTCCTAATATTAATAAAAAAGAAATTTAAAAAGTCTAACGATATCTATGATCAATATACAATAAATTGTGTAAAAATGTTTTCCATAAAGTTAATAAGCAGGGAGGAAAATAGAGACTACCTTTGTATGGAGAAAATGTCCTCCACTATCCTCTTAAAACTTACATTAAGCGGCCGACGATTAGTGGTTTAATGGAACCCCCGGCTTAGGGCTTGTGCACAAATCACGCGAGGTTCGATAGGGGGAGGGGGGATCACGAAAAAATCACGATAGATCACGTTGGGGGAGGGGGGTAATATAAGGAAACCTCACGTGTATTTTTCTACAGTGAACGAAACTAAGAAAAAAAAACCTACCACATGAGTAGATACTTTTTCACGGTTTCGTTAAACATAAATCTTCACTCTGCACTTCTAAATAGCGAGTCTATTTAACGAAAATAGAAAAATAAACAAGATTTTCTATATATATACAATTCTATTTTATCCTAAAATTAGGACGAATGAAAAAAAATCGAAAAAATATACGTGAGGTTGTGTGGGGGGAGGAGGGGTAGCCTAAAACCTCACCAAGTATCACCAAGAGGGAGGGCGGTCAAAAAGTAGCCGAAAACGATTGTGATTTGTGCACAACCTCTTAGTGTAAAGGAAACTCCAATCGAACAGAAATACCTCGCTCAATGGCCGGGAAACTGCACGTAATGCAGGTGTTGAAAGGAATTGCTGGGACAATACATTCTTTATTGGACAACCTACCGTAAAGTCGGGATACTTTAGCCCTGGAGGGTAACTTTGGCCATTGGGATTTACTCGGTCCAGATCATATTAATGTAATGTAATTATGGAAATATGACATGAGGTTGGTTTTAGCTAATCTTTGACGTTTTAATGTTTTTTATTAGACACTTTTTTTTGGGTTGGGTTGAAAGGAATTTCTCCTCTGCGAGTGCAGCGAAGAAGAACAAACCACTGAGCACATATTACGGCGCTGCCCTCTTCACTCCTATCCTGGCCCAGCTGAGGATCTGGATACCCTGACACCCGACGTAGTTGCCTGGCTTAACAACCTCAAAGCTGTACTCTGATTGCCTAATCAAACGATTAAATAAATAAATTAGACACTTTTAAATAAGGTATTCATGTGGGTCAAAGTTACCCTCCTTTGTTCAAAGTAACTCGAGTTTACGGTACAGATGTAGAAGTACAGTTACCTGCGATAATATGTTACACAACGAAGGCCGCAAATATATCTGACACGATCTTATTTGTAGAGCCATAAGAGCATGTCACATATTTTTGCGGCCTTCGCAGTAACGTATAATTGCAGGTGACTGTACATCTACACTTACTTAATTTTCTTTGGTACATTGCTAGTTTAACCTATATTCAATTTAGTTTGTTGACGTTATAAACAACGAAATCTTTTATGACACACAATACATTTTAGAAAAAAAGCATTTCCAAGAAACTTCAATAATAAAACGTATTGCACGTTAATAATAATGTCTATCATGGGTGTTTATTGTTGCGCCTGTGAACGGGTTCCAGCAGGCGCTCTACATTAAAGCTCTCCAAAGGGCCTCTACGTGTTAGATCTACATATATCTCCACGCAAGCCTATCGAAAGACCGGGACTTATAGGCCCGTGAAATCGAAAACATCTCTCAGAAACTTAACTTACAGACACACAGACACACAACTCACAAGCACTCACAAACCTACACATAACCAGCCAAATAAATATTTTTCTTGCCCTTTTTCCGACCAACATTACCTGACCCCCTTTACTTAACGAAGTTACGGCCAATCTCCAAATGTAAAGTGTGTTTAACGATTCACGTCATTTTGGTCCCAAGAACGGCATTTCGCACTTTCAAAAGTTTATTTTGATTGGATATTGATGTGATACGTAAACACTTTATTGTACGAAAATAAAGGAATATTGGTTACATCATGTAAAACATGTGTAGTACGCGAACTTATCCCTGAGAGGGATCTGTGGCAGAAATATAAGAGTGACATTCCATTTCCAACCACAGCTGCACTCCCAGTACTGAACGCGTCGCTGTCATTGTCAATTTCCATAGTATATTTGACAGTATTGCAGCTGCAGTTGGAAATGGAATGTCACCTTAAGCCAACGCGCCATAACACTTCTTGTTACGTCTGGTTTTTGGTCGGGTTTATCAAGACGTTTCACGTACAAAAAAAAACATTGTTAAAAATTGTGTTATGTACGGAACCCTGGAAATGCGAGTCCGACTCGTAATTGACTAGTTTTTATTTTTACGCTGAGTAGGTCCTACCTATATTGAAAGTTTTTCTGCATAACCTACACATCCACCACCCAGAGTATGACAGAAGGGTTGAAAAATCCTCTGTATAGGTATTATTGGTCTTGAGACGCTCTGCGAGTCAAATCAATATCAAATCAAATTGATATTTTTAATGTTATAATGCACCTCCAGGTTCATTTGGCCACGGAAACAAAGTTATTACAGAGGGCTGATGAGCCCTGCCCAGAAGGTTTATTGTCAAAATGATTTGGACAATTTTCGCGTTAGAATATTGCGTTTGAGGATGGAATTTTCTGCGCAATTTGCGATGTCAACGGATTCTAATTTATGTGACAGGTGGTAATAGACTGTGGATATATGGGGTAGGCTTAAGGTGACAGTCCATTTCCAACGACAGCAGCACTACCATTCATTTTACTATGAAAATTGACAATAACACCGACGCGTTCGTACTAGTAGGATGACTCTAGACCGGGCCGGAACTCCCGGCGCTGCGTTTTCTATGGAAAGCACTACGTGATCACACGTGATTAACAGTTAAGGAATCTAGTCGGGATATTCAGGGACCTGCCAAACACCATGTGATTGCTAAACTTCAGCGTCAGTTTCGCAGTATTACTCGACTTAAACACGTCTTCAATAGTTACACTAGACTAGACTAGATATGTCGTCAGAGGAACTAATTAGTTTGAAGTTGATATAACATGTATGCCTGGTGATTCACGCTTCACTGACTAGATTAATTATGGATCAGCTTCAGTATTCAATATAATTATTTGACCACTTTGAATAAATTATTATGGTAAAGAAATAGAAATATAAATAATTTACTCGTAAGCACAAACAGAAGAGAAAATTATACAAAACAAAAACACGAAATGGTCTCAGCTCAGCATGATGCTGGCGACTTCCAGCGGTGATCTTCCGACCAGTACCGTCTTTACCATAAGGGCACATGGAGCCCGTGCCTAGGGCCCCCAACCTCAGGGGGCCCCGAGATCAGACAGTAACAGTATATTTAGCATAGTTTAAGACGGCCCTGCTTCCGAAAGTCTGTTATCACGAGTACAATCAGAATAAGCCTCGCGATGTCTTACAGGCCAATTCGAACGTAGACTGATATCAGAATGATGTTTGAATCATGTTGTTAGTTATCATGCGTGTCCCTGCGCTAATACATGTACGGACAAGTATGTGTAAAATGACATCAATTAGATGTCATTCTGATATTGATATCAGTGTAAAGTCACCATCAGATATATCGGAGCGGGTAAGGCGCTCACAAATATCTGAACACGCCTCTATTGTCAGGGCATTAGAGTGTGTGTTCAGATATTGTGAACACCTTGGCCTTGTACGTTGGCATGTAAGTGTTGGCGGTGATGCGTGACGGTTGAGAGTGCGAATATATGTGTAAAAAAACTGGATCGATTAATGTTCATAAGTTTATACTTTTGTTATAATTGATGAATTAGATTAAAATCTAAAATAATATATAAGTAGTGACAAGTATTAAAACCAATAACAAGATGGCGCTACGGTCGCAAATTCCTTAAATCGCATTCGATTTTGCGCTCAACCTAATTTTAAACACGAGTTTGTAAAAATATGCCTATTTATTTTCTTTTAAATGTATGTAAAATAAATATATAAGAACATATTTTCCATTATCAATCACAATTAATGCATAAAATCAACAAATAAATCATTAAAAAGCCAATTTCAAATCCAATGTCCTGCATCGCACTATTAAAATTTTGGCAGGAGCTCGATATATATACCAAATTTTTACCTGTGTTACCGAGGGTCCGTATCTACACGGTGAAGCAGTTAATGAGGTATGAGCTGCCCAAACTCTTGTCCTCTCAAAGGGATTCACGAGTATTCTGGGGGTCGTACTTGTTTCCCGTCTGGCCGTCATGATAGTGCCGTTCTATGTCCGGGCCTAGTCCCGTGAAATTGCCTAGGTTTATCCTAAGGTCTGAGGTCTATGAGTTCCCGCTCCGCGTTGTTGCAGTCAATGTGAGCACTTCCGAGCTTGGTTCTCTATGAATTCCGAAGGACGTTGAGTCCGCTCTCCACTGATGTAGATGATTTGACCCTCTTTTGGTAAAACCGGCCAAGTGCGTATATGGGTGCTCCTGTAATATATGGGTAATGCACTACTATAGATATAGTGCATAATTGTTTTCCTTCGTGTTTTCACGGAAACGTACGAACGTGTCTTGCTATTTCAGACAGTCTCGGTACAAAAAGTACTGACTTTGACTGAATTAGCATGACAAATACGAACGTTTCCGAGAAAATACGAAGGAAAACAATTATGCACTACATCTGTAGCAGTGTTGGCCTACGTTAATTGCAATTGACCATTAACCAGTACAAATTGACCCGTAAACGGTAACGGACGGTGACAGTTGACGGTTCAATTTGTACTGGTTAATGGTCAAGAATATTCAATTGCATTAACGTTTCGGCCAACACTGATTTGTAGTACCTACTTGTATTTATTTTTCTCCTTTTTGGTAAAATCGGCCAAATACCTGTAATATATGGGTTGTGGCCTACTTTCTATATTTTGTTTCCAAATTTTAGGTAGTGGTTAATTTGTGCCTACTTTCTTTAATAATGTTTTACCTTAATAAATAACGTGACTGTTTTATATACAACGTGTCTCTACTCTCTGGACATTGACCGAGATACCGAGTACCTAGAGTACATTCTCAGGATTGTTATGGCAAATTATTTGATTAGATGAACATAAAAAAAAATATAGAATTTTAAAAGTTAAATAAATTAAAATTAATCAATAATAAAATAGGAGCATGCCTACTGTATAAGTCGTTCACAATGACGATAAGATTAAAGTGACACAAGTGACATGACATACTCTTTAATTAGTTAATTACCAAGTATTTACATACAGGCTGTTCCGAAGTATTAAAGCGTAAACCAGTCAGAATAAGACTTTGTACATAGGTTTAAAATACCCTAATCGACACGTCCTATTCATCTAGGTCCAGAGGGTAGAGACACGTTGTATATTTAGACTAACAGCCGTATTCGAACAATGAGATACGCCAAATACTCCCGGATATTGAAACGATATGAATTGGATATGTCAGTGTCAAAAGTGACGTTTCTGTTTGAGATGTTTGACGTATCTCATTGTTCTAATACGGCTGTAACTTCTGCTTGCGACTTTTTTTGCGTAGAACTCGGAGTAATTAACAATGGAGCCGCCATTAACAGGTGTTCCCCTCTGTCGAAAATAGGCGGCCAATGGTCAACAACTTGTCAACCATATGTATGGACTGACGTTTATCTGACATGACGTACCTATACATTTGATGTGCCCCTCCCCCGCAAAAAACGGCAGACTATTTTGTACCGAAAATTTTAGACATGGCGTCTAAGGCGTAGAATAATGACTTTGATGATACAAACTTCCTATTTCCTTCCCCGAAATTCATAATAAATAGGAGACAGAAACAAAAAATTGATTGCAGATAAACTCAAGCCCACGGATTTAATTCAGATAATATAGGCATTACTGAGACCGGCAAATAATTAACTGTGGCTTTATTTACTTAAGAGGATTACGCTTCATTTACTGAGGAATTAAGCTCGGTGGGGTCTTGATCAGTTTATTTTCAAAGACGTAGATCTATATATGGGTACAATTGGTACAATTCTATAAAATTGTACATAGTTACTTGGCCTTCAATGAGTAACCCCCTTATTCATAAGCGTTTACTAAAGTTGACAAGCCGGTAATAATCGTTTGTCCCTTTCCGACGTATTGGTATTATGGAAAGGGACAAACGATTATTATCGGCTTGTCAACTTTAGTAAACGTTTATGAATAAGAGGGTAAATAAGTCTGCATTTATTTTATTCAACAGTGCTACCAAAACCACCTACTAATACCAATTGTTTTGTATATCGGAGCTTGCAAAGCAGGGATCGAATACCGGTATTTTTTTAAGGGGAACGAAACCGGTATTTTTTTCTTTGTTAATTATTTCATTTCTAATTTGGCATTCTAACACTACGAAATCGTTACCTAAAACACAACTGTGTCCTACATTTGAAGTAACTTATAAAATAATTCGAAATATATCGTTATTTCGAAGTTTTTGCAAAAAACCGGTTCCGATACCTGTTG
This sequence comes from Cydia splendana, assembly GCF_910591565.1. Lineage (NCBI taxonomy): Eukaryota > Metazoa > Arthropoda > Insecta > Lepidoptera > Tortricidae > Cydia > Cydia splendana. The sequence continues at coordinate 19,598,407 of NC_085964.1, read as the reverse complement.
CAAGGTATAGGTTCACAAATATCTGAACAAAGCCACTATTATCAAAACATTAAAGTGCAAGTTCGGATACTTATGACTGTAAAAGTAAAAACCACTCGCCCGAGATAAGTAAAGTGCAACAAAGGCGCATCATATTCAAAAGACTCTTTTATTCCTCCCAGGTATGGAACCCTAAAAATTAGTGGCTTGTATCGTTACGTTAACAAAGAGGGTAAACCTATTGTCAGCACCTCTCCAATTATTGACACGTTCGACCTTATTTCAAGACAATGGCAAAAAAAGTGCGAAACGCGCAAAAAATAAGTTTCCGGTATCCCCCTTATGACGTTATTTTGTGGTAATAAATATTTGTTTTTAATCTTGCAATCGATATAATGTCAATATAAATGAGTAGGTATTTAAAATATTATTTGACCTACAAACACTAGAAGAGCTACATAAGTTTTTTCAGACATTTCGTTTAGATTTTTGGGGTTTTTTTTTTATTTTTATTCACAAAATTCGGAATGACAGTTTTCAGTGTACCTATCCTTCATTTGCAAACTCACAAAATTGTGTCCCACCAAGGTAACTAACTAGAATAATTTCTATAAGTACTTATATTGACACAGTGTTATATTTTTTTGTCAATGTATTTTTGAGTTTTCCTATTTATGTACTCGTACCTATACCTAGATCAACAGATGCCGAAATTCCAAGAAAGTGTGATTATGAATTTGTCAACTACCTAGTCGAAGTATGTACCTCTTTACGTTTAATTTAGATATATTTCTTCCTAAATATTTAGAGACAACGAAAATTCCCGCTTGCTTCTCAGCAAAATAAATATTTATGGGATCTCTATTTCGTAATTTCTACCACAGATACTAAAATATTTCATACATTTTATGAATGATTCACGATTTTAACACAAATAGGAAAAATGTAAGCAATAAATTTTGTAGATTGATGTTAGAATTAAATAACTTTTACTGTCAGGAACTTTTTCAATCTCGGTAATTTACCTACCTACTTCACGTGCGACTTCTTTTGTTGAAAGAAAGATAAAATGAGTTGATTAAAACTTTAAAATAATAATTCATTAAGTCATACCCTAAAATGCCCTAAATTACCTAAAAATTGAGCTCTCCGATTTTCTATTACCTATATAATATAATATACAATGTATCCCAAAATACGTTTACTTACCTACTTTTTTCCTGCAGTATGTTGTTGATAATTTTAACAAATGTTTGCGTGCGTGTATCGCAGCTAATGGAGAATATTTTAAAGATAATACGTTTTATTAGTTATTTTATGATTGTAGTTTAAAATTTATAAAATTTTGGGCCAGCCTGTATAATAAAAATGCCTATATTTTTTTTTTCAAAATTACTATTTAATAATATACAAATATCAATCATCAGAGAGAAATATCGGTCTCTCTAAGAATTAGAGGAACGAGAAGAAGTATAGAAAGATTTGGATCTGAAGACGGCTGTGGAATACCCATCCTTGAAGATTAAATTTCTCATCTTTCTACCGTACAACTGTTTTTAAATACGTTTAAAATTGTATTATTTAATGTAATAAATGTGTTATCCATCTATTTAATAAAATGTAATGTCAAAAATCACAAAAGAGAGTCAAATTATCTACATCAGTGGTGTTGTATCGATTTCAATAGAAACCGGTACGTCTGTTCCCCACAAGGGGGTTGCAGCTTCTTACCAGGCACAGCCTGGACTTGACAGGCCTCTAGGGCCCTGGGCATCTCTTTAGCCTCGGCCGGTTAGGCCTTGGCGGACTTCTTTTATTAGGCAACATCACGCCTTGAGGCAGGAGACGAATGACCACCCAACATAAGTCTCGACCACCGTGGGGTAGGTATTAGGACAGCTCCTAACCCCATACACTGCTTTACTGTGTAGACACGGACTCTCGGGCAGTAGAGCGATCGATTTGTATATATAGCGACGGCAGTTAAAAACTTCAACAGTGCGATGCAGAACAACGAACGTTAAACTTTAAATTTAAAGGCACAAATTGTCATATTTCTTTTAATGAAAAGCCCTAAACAAATAGAAAATCTACTACCTTGTGTATTGGATTGAGTTTTGGATGTTAAATGAATAGAATGTAGTTTAAATTCTACCTTTATGTTTCGAAATTCGTCGAACCCCTTCGTTAGATGTGGTTTTGACGCTAGTAACGCCACCTATTGTATTATTAAGAGAGTAATAGGAAAGTCCCGATAATTTGTAGAGATAGGTTATAATTATATGTACTAATTGACTGCCAAATATTTAATTGGCACATAAAGCTCAAATAAAATATATTTGTGTATATCTTCCTTGTTTATTTTTGTCTATAATAACTATTGGTGGCCTAAGTCATAAAAGATTATACTGATATGTAAGCCGTTTTTGATAAGGAGGCCAAGCGGTTCCTTAGATTTTTCAGAACGCAACTCTTAATCAGGTAAAGAAAAGGGAGTATTTCTAGACGAGATTTTTAACACGTTTTGTAATTAAAAATTGTTAAATGCGGAATGCATTGAGAATATTAACCTTCCGAGGCCCATCCTGCCTAATTAGGATATATTTGCATCTGAAGCATTTCACCTTCTTTAGGATTCTCCAGGAGGCTAAAAGCTGTAAACTAGGTTAGGTATAAACTGGGTGCTATATTTTCAAGAGACCCGTTTTTTTCTAACATTAAGGGCCAGAGCACACCGGCTGCGTGTGCGTAGACGTGCACGTGCGCTAAAATGTTGGAGCCGTGCACGCACATGTCACGCAAGCGGTGTACCGTCTCTCATAAGGATCTGTATATTACAACCCGCACATGCACGTCTACATACACGCATCTGGTTTGCCAGGCTTTTACCTAAGTATAAACTCACACATTTATATTTGTGTTGGCCGTATATATCGCCCGCCACTCAAGTGCTAATTCCGCTCGATAAGGTAACTCCTAATCCCACACACTCAATCGCATTACCTCGGGGCCGAACATTTTTCCTGCCAACCCTTAGCTTCAATTCATTCATTAGTAGATGCGTTCAGATTAAATCCAGCCGAATTCACATTAAAGTACAACTACAAATTTCGCATTAAACATAATGAGCCTACAATTACCTACTACAATTATTTGTTAAATGTTTTGATTTGTGTTTTTTAAGTAGGTACCTATAATCATACCATAAAGAGAAAGTAATCAAGGGGCCGATTTTTTAATTTCGAGCGATCGATTTCGTCACTAAATACGTGAGAATATAATTATAACAAGAAAACAACAGACTGTCGCTCCTATCGCATGACGCATAAACCATCCCATTTGATTATGGCAGGCTTGACAAGATTTTAGATCATTAGTAAATCCTTATGAGGATTAAATAAATCCGCGGGATAACCCAAGTCAGGTATACGAGTAGCATAACATACCATCAAGTAGCTGTCTAATATGCGATCTCATTAAGGGTCCTTCTCTAATCCAAGATTTTTTCGAAAAGATGGCACCATACATTTAACCTATGCTCGTGTAGATGGCGACACTTTTTGACATTTAACAAATTTAACACATATCAGTGAAAAAACAATGATCAAAGTCAAATGGCGTTCTAAAAGATTGGACAGGCGGGCGAAAGATGACAGTAAATTTACTGTGGCTACAAAAATTACTTTAAAAATCCGCCTCTATGTTACTGAATTCTCTTTGCTATACCTAGCTGTATTGATGAATTATGACTATGATGAGTTGATGAGATAGCATTTTACAAGTTTTTATTTAACTTGCATGTTTGTATGTAGGTATGTATGTTTAGGTCATATCACTCATATCTTGCAAGCTAAATTAGACCATCTTCTCATTATTCGATTGAGCTAAAATTTCACATAAATATGTAATGTAAGTTGTGTAACAATGCAATATTATTGTATCATCGAGCTTATCTAAGGAGGGACATTACAGGAGGTAACCAATGGCTATAGGAACTCTGTGATAAAACAATGCAACCTATTGTGTTTGAGTTTGTTAGAATTTTTACTTTTAATTGCGTTACATATTATTTGACCGCATCTAACATTTATTTACTTTCACCGAAATCCTGGAGTACACAAATATTTATAAGACACCGCACTAAGCACACAGATAAAGAAAACAAGCGGGTATCTGTTATTCAAGCGGTGTGGATACCTCACTCCTAACCTATCCGTCTTAGAGGCCGTCTATCACACTAGGGCTAGGGGCCCGCGAACCACGTTCGACGTGTTGCCCCTCTGTCGCACTTGTGAATTCGTATATAAGTGTGACAGGGAGGTCAGGGAGGCAACACGTCGAACGTGTTTCGCGGTTGGCTCAGAGTCAAAGTTTTCAAATCACAACTTTATTTGTTATTGTACCTACACCCCGGGTGTAATTTGGTTTGATGTCTAAAGGGGCCCACAGATTACCAGTTCGCCGGACGATATCAGCCTGTCAGTTGTTCGGTACTGTCACCTTTTGCGATTAACTGACAGGCTGATATCGTCCGGCGAACTGGGCTATAACCGCGAAAATCGAGGTTCGCAAATTGCGGGCATTTTTCTCTGTCACTCTAATTACGCCTCCATTGGAGTAAAAGAGAAACATCCCCGGTATTTGCAAATTTCGGTTTTCACGGTAGCCCCTCTGGTAATCTGTTGGCCCTTTAAAAAGTGCGAGGCAGCTTCAACAATATCCTGAAAGCACGTTTCGTATAAAGCCCCCTCCAGACTATGCGCGTGAATCGCGGGCGAAGCCGCGAACGCGAGTGTGGCTCCACACTCGCGTTCGCGGCTTCGCCCGCGATTCACGCGGATAGTCTGGAGGGGGCTTAATGTGTAATTAAGTGCGAGCAAATTGCTAAACAACTTCGAATACATTTTTACGAGGTTTACATAGGTCTACTAGACTAAAGCCAATACAACTAATTTGGATCAAACACATTTTAGAAAAAGGTCACTTCTGTGGATAAAACAATCAAAGTTAACGACTCTGGTACATATAGATATCCCGTTTATCCCTTATTTAAGTCTCAAGCACTGATGAAATGTATCCCGCCTGTAAAGGTGCCGCGTAAAAATGGGCTTTAGATTCCCTTACATTTGCGATGTCTACAGGAAAGACGCGAACGAGTTTGCAAAAAATGTGTATGGCCCATTTAAACAAAATCCTATTCAAAATCAGTCCATTGAAATGTCAACCGTATCCATTTATGGCTTTTTGTGTCAAGTATTGATTTTAACTTCGAGTAAAAGGGCTATTAGGACAATGGGGTTGGCCGGTCGAAGTATTTCATAGACGAAGCATAGGTTTACCTGTTAATCCCTAGAAATCCTAGAATGGTGTTAAAATCTTTTTTTTTTTAGTTTTATGGCCCGGATATTAGGCATTTCAGCCAAATCTTCCAAAACAAAACGAGAGGCAGGGGGACACCTATGCTAGCGCCATCTATGCAAACCTGTGACAGTTTACCCATTAAATTATTTTTATAATCGTTACTACGTGTCTGTGTGAGCAGCGGCCGTATCATTATTTATTCCGCACACATTAGTACAAGCCTTCGAAGACTCCTTGACGGATTAGAACGTGAAAAAATACTTTGTACAAAAAGGTTTTGGCGAGATTGCTTTCCGTGTCTGTATTTGTCTGTCTCTATTTCGAATTGACTGCTGATTTGACATGTATAGATTCTGGAATGTGCTATTTCGTGTACTTATATAACCTTGCACCATTCCACTAACCCGGGATTAACCGGTTAAATCTGGAGTTACCATGGTTACCAGTATAATTTTACACTAGGTTAACGGTTGAACCGATTAACCCCGGGTTAGTTGGAGTGCAAGTAGCTTTCTTCGAAGCCACTCGATGATACTGGCGATGCTACTAAACTACCAGGGTTTTACTGTTTTCTAATTATCTGGATGAATCTCAAAGCAGTATGATAAAATTATCTAATGAAATAAACAAGAATCGCTCTTAACTTCTTTAGAAATTAAGTCAAAACGGTTGTCAAACCGTGTTTTGTGGCTGTCAAGAACTCAGAACATGCTCTACTGACAATGTAAATTATAAATATTATAATTATGTCCTTTAAGGGCCCTACATATTAATAGTACCAGTTCGCCGGACGATATCAGCCTGTCAGTTAAACGCAAAAGGTCACAGTTAGGGTTTGCAATCCGGATCCGAAATGTATGAAATTATCCGGATCTGGATCCGGATCCGCGGATCTTCCCATACATTTCGGATCCGTCGTGCAAACCCTAGTCACAGTTCGAAACAGCTGATGACTGACAGGCTGATACCGTCCGGCAAACTGGTAATCTGCGGGCCCCTTTATTTATGGCATATTATATTCTCAGTCATTTAAAAACGTGTTTTCAAAGTAGTTGCTTGGCTTGTACGTCCTTTGCAATAATTTAGGAGAATATGCAAGAGTAGGGGACACACAATAAAATTAGGTTGTAAAAGTATATGAGCAAAGATCATGAATAGCAGTATTGAGAGAAAACTATAATCTTAATGTTATCCAACATTTACAGTAAGTAAATACGATATTTATAATAGGAGAATGGCCGTAGATCCCTGTTAAACCTAATCCGGTATAAAGGGGGATCGGATCCGGGCGCCGGCGCCGTGCTAAGTATAAATCACGCCTGTTTAGGAACACTGTCATTGAGTCTCGGAGAAAATGTAGAGACTTTTGCGTCTGACAAGTTAACGTGTTATTTAGTAGTAATATTTCAAATATGTCAAACTTATGGTATCAAAATTACAAACAGTTATAAGCATAAATCATGTTAATATTACATCGTGTTAGTACAAGTGAGGAGAGACATTATTAATATTATTATGAAAATTACAATAGAATAACAGAGAATTACAAGTGCTTTTTTAATTATTGTACAAAAAGAAACATAAAACATGAAAGAACACAAATTATTAGTACAAAGGCGAACTTATCCCTTTCAGGGATCTCTTCCAGTTAACCCTTGAGCAATTGAGGGAGAATTGGAGAACGGTAGACATAAAAGCTGTACTAAACGGCATAAAGATAAAATATTTAATATCCTACAAGATAGGTAAACCTATATCCTACTATAATTATGTATATACAAAGTATGGGATACGAAATATAACAAATATGTAAACAGCTATATATATTTAAAATATATAATACATATAATACATTATATATGATATAATACATATATAGTAAAACTACCTAACCGCATACATCTTTTAGATTTCAAGTTCCGTCAGTATTTATTTGATGCTCGATGTTTAGTTACATGGTATAATATTATTTAAGACGTTTTTCTTAATGCTCGTTATTAAGCCAATCATGTTTATATTTTAGAGCCTGTCTAAGCTAATTTTGCACTGATTTGAACAGAAAAAAGTGGGAGTGTCATTACTCATTAGCTCACTACATCGTATTTTCGTAGAAATTTGATTTTAATGACATTGACACACTTTTACATTGCAAATGCCATACAGAGCAAGCTTGGTACGACTCTACCTGTTAACAATTTTCTTAAACTATCCTCAAACTATTAACAGGAAATATTAGTATGAAGAATATTATATTTTGTATGAACTTTTTATCTAAATAAAATAACACTATATTTTGCTAGTTTCCTTTAGTGTGGGATTTCAATCGTCCCTTCAATTATCGATAGAGGTAGAGTCAGTATTATCTTGCTAATTCATCAGATGGCGTTACTAGCGTCAATGCCGAGACTAACAAAGGTATGCGACCAACTCTCCAACAGAAATGTATCTTTTAGACTAAAATACTTCGGTGTAGCTTCTAAAATATAAGTCAATATATAAATTAGGGCTTTATATGTTCATTTAGCGCTTATCGTTATATGAAATATGATAAATTGTACCTTTAACTTCAAGTTTAACGTCCGTTGTTCTGCATCGCACTTTCAAAGTTTTCAAGGCCCATCGCTATATATACGAATCGTTCGCTCTACTGCCCGAGAGTCCGTGTCTACACAGTAAAGCAGTGTATGGGGTTAGGAGCTGTCCTAATTCCTACCCCACGGTGGTCGAGACTTATGTTGGGTGGTCATTCGTCTCCTGCCTCAAGGCGTGATGTTGCCTAAAAGAAATCCGCCGAGGCCTAACCGGCCGAGGCTACATGTGAAGCCATGACGAGTCCAGGCTGTGCCTGGTAAGCATAAGACGCAACCCCCTAGCGGGGAACAAGATGAGTATCGGTTTCTATTGAAATCGGGACAACACCACTGTTGTAGACAATTCGACTCTCTTTTGTTTTTTTATTGGGTTTACATAAGGTCTTTTGATATTTTATTTCGATCCCGGCGGGTTCCGCGCGCGATCCTTTTTGTACGAGAAGGATATGATAGTCTCACTGAATAATATTTTAGGTAGAGTCATGTAGATATCCACTGTAATAAAAAAAAAAAATACGAATAAGCACTCCCGTTCTTTTAAGTTTATTTCCTTTATAACATTTTTAATTAACTGAAACATAATTCCAATTAAAAACTCTACCATAAAATAATACTGCTTAAATGAAGTCTTAAGTAATAAAAAAAAAACATTAAAACTAACTATGAATTAAAGATTTAAAAACTAAACTAAAATTAAAATAAACCTACTTAAAAATTTTACTAATACTTATAATATTATATAAAAACTAAATTATACTAATAAAATATATAAAAATAAAAAGAAGTTATAAAGAGAATACCCCTTCTAGAACCTCGGCCTGCGGCATTGAGCCCATAACGCTGGCTGCGTTACCTCTCTGTATTGCCAGCGATATGCGCTGGGAGAGGTAAGCGCCAGCCCTATGGTCTCCCGAAGCGTCGACCAGCCGTGTCGACAGGTCCCCCATGAAAGTTTTCATGTCCGCCGACCAAGGACCCATTGTTTCCACTGCAAGCGCCGCAAACTCATAATCTTGCAGTAAAGATGAGTATTGCCGTTCTTGCCTATATATGTAAATCGATGTTTTTTTACTTAAGAATCATATTGTAGAGGTCTGTTAGCTTAAACCGGCGGTCGGCAACCTGCGGCCCGCGGGCCGCATGCGGCTCGTGAAACTGTCACTTGCGGCCTGCGAGCCTCTCTGGCTATGTAATATTGAGAAACGACAAAGTCTGATAAAGTCATAAATATTAACAAAGTGCAGCCCGCGTCAACTTACTCATCGTTAACTACGCTACTAAAACTACGCAAAAAAAGGTTGCCGACCGCTGTTAAACTATTGAACTGTACTATTATTGAATTACATATAAATTTGTAGTATTTTAAAAACAATGGAAAATCAGAGTTTTATTTAAGTCAATGTCATAAACATTATTGATAAAACAATATCGCATAATTATTAATTAAATCTGTATCAGAAGCGCGTTAGCAAATAATGATTTTAGTATAAATCAGTTCGTTGACCACGGCACGGCACGGCTTATATAAAAGAAGTTAATATTGTATTTTATTAATAATGTAAGTATTTTCTTTTTCTTTGTCTTTTTCTCTACTATTAGTAGGTATGTTAAACAAGTAGGTACCTAGTTTCATAGTCAACAAGGTGCGTTTTAGTTTCGCCTTTTTCGTTTGATTGTTTGTCTGTCTGTCCGTGTGTAATTTGGCATGCATACCCTTACCTACCTATTAGTAGGTACTCTTGTTGATAAAGTGGTAAAATAAAACCGCTACGCGTAAAGTTCAAATGGGAAGAATTATTTCCCTACATACCCCAATGTCTATTACTGGATTTTGTAATCTTTCAAATATAGTCAGCACAACTATTAGGTTAGCACCACTGCATACAAATATGTATGCACATGCAGGGGTGCTAAGCTAATAGTTTTGCTTACTGTACCTACTGTGTCAAATATTGTTTAATTCGAAAATTGTTTAGACGACAACGGTTTCACTCACTTGAATTCCGAAACCGTTGAAACCGTTGTCGTCTAAACAGTTTAAAATACTTATGTCTCACGAAAGTTTAATTTCGATTCAGGAAATTGTTAAATGATACTAATAAAAAAAAATATTGTAAGTAATGTGAACAGAGTTACATATAAAGAACATAAAATGTTCTTGCTAGCAAGACCGTATTGTGGGCTATGCTTCTTCCTTTGGTTATTTGCTCAAATTACTCAATACTCATGTATTGAGCAATTTGAGCATGAACAATATAGTAATCAAAAACAAAGTAATGCAAAAGTTAAAACAATGATTGAAATTTTATATCAATTCACAGGACCCTACCGTCCGACGACGAAGATTTTGATGCTGGAAGTGGTAGTGGTGATCAAGAAGCTAGCGTACTCTACACGCCTATGCCTCCTCGTGGACTGAACACTGGTACTTCCTTGTATTCGAGTACTGTCGGTCAAAGTACTAGCGCCTCTGACCTTTATTCGACTGTACTGTTTAAATCTACATCTCCTCTAGATGATATAGATTTAAGTCCAGTTTATTTTAATGATTTAAATCCTACCACAGACGAAGATGATTTCTTAAGACATTCATCAATGGAAAACAATGTATTCATAAATATACTATGGTTGCTGACTATAGCTTTATCGATAACGATTTTACTCTTTGCTGCAACCTCTTGGGTGTTATTACCAAATTGGCGTTCTTTTAAGCACTTCGCTCTTATAAATGTCGTTTTAACTAAAACGCTATTAATTTTATTTTCGCTAATTTTTCTTATTTTTGAAGAGACAGATAATCAACAAGCAACGGTTTTTATTATATTTCTTAGATTATCTTTAATGCTTTGGTTGTTTATAACGTGTATGTTATTTTGTACAAATAACGTTATGTTTGTTGAATTTTTGGATTGGGAAACGAAATATCGAAAAGCTTGTATATTTGTGTGGGGCGTACCATTTAATGTATCTTTAATTTTATATTATCAATATGAACTGATTTATTTTTCTGATTTACTTTATTTTGTAATTATAATAATAAATATTATACTGTACATAATTATAACACTAGTGATAGTTTATAAGTTAATTGCTAATGTTAAATATAGAGGACAGAAAAAGAAACTATTAACTGTTACTTTCATATTTTTTATCACAACTCAATCAATGGTTTTTGAAACAACCCAAATACTGTTATTACCATTGGTCAATGGTTTAGTAATTAATTTAGTTCTTATATGCAAGTGGTCTAATCGTTGGGCGTGGTCAGAGTACTGGAGGCGGCGTAAAGGAGAGAACATTAATTTAGAAAGAGATGAAATTATGTTGACTTCTATTCTCATCAAGGATAATGAGATAAGACTTAATTCATAAAAGCAGAAATTTATTTATGGATGCTGTGTATAAATTATATCAGATATAGTTGGTTCAGTGTGAAATGTACGAATAGTAAAGTTATATATGAGCTTCTCGGACTATTTACGAAAATAGGTACTTAAGTATATGTTATTTACGTATATCTCCTCTTATTCATATCCCTAAGCTTACTTAATAACAAACCGTCATATATTAGTTGTGGGTAAGACTCCATAAAGCGTCTTACACGGCTAATAGTCTTATAACAATCGCTCGCATCTGTTCCGCCCCGTTGGGCACAGTAATTACACACTGGAACTCGCCCCGCTATGTGTCTCTATTTACCCCAGCTATAAGATCCGCAAATTGATACTATTTTGTGAAACAAGAGTCGTATTAAGAGGATTGTGTAAATAATATACCTATAATAAAATGTGTTATTGTAAGAATTTACACCATCTAATAAATGAATAAGATAAAATAGTATACTTATTGTTAGATAAAAGTAATAATAGGTACAGTACCTCTTGGCCACTTGCACTATTCACTAATCCGGGGTTAACCGGTTAAACCTGGAGTTACCATGGTTACCAGTACTATTTAACACTGGGTTAACGGATTAACCGCTTAACCCCGGGTTAGTGGGATGGTGCAAGTCTTCTGTACCCGAAGTGTGACATTCGGGACCCTACTTTTTTGTAAAGCCTGTGCCTTTAAACACACTTCATGTGCATGGCCTCAAAAATTGTTTTTTACATCTATGTTCGTTTTTTTAATGTAGGTACCTACATGAACAATAAAATGGGTGATTGTTATTTAAAAAATCCGTATAAACTTATAAAGTGACCTGTTTTCCCTGAACTTGAGTGTATAAACAACTATGTTTGGTTTCAAGTTTCAACAGTGTTTAAAACGAGCGCAATAAAACACTGGGAACGGTAAACAAATTACCTGCGACTCATTTAACACACTCGCGGAAAAAGTAAATCGATTTCAATTACAGATACCAGTGGGTACACATGGTACACGTCACGGATCTACCACTAGATGCCTTGTTACCCGTAATTTGGCAGAACTCACGCCGTGAGTTCAAACCTCCTCAGCGCTCAATAGTTATCAATGATTCTGGTTAAGAGCCAACGGGAGTGGTCATTTCTCCATACAAACGTACTCCTCGTTTTCCTCCGTGGTTTTTGAAGCTAGAGCAATGATTTTTTCAACACAGATTAATATTGTTAATATCTGTGTCGGACCGTTTTGCTTTTTTTGATATTTTTGTTTTTTAAGGCGCTAGAGCCCTTCAAAAATGGCCAAAATGGCCTAATTGACTATGCCGCAAGCGCGTGGCATTCAAAACTGATATCAATTAGCCAAAAAAGCAAAACGGTCTGACACAGATAATTTCATAATCATTTAGATTTCCAAATTTGGTTACGATTGGTTAAGTTTTGGAGGAGAAAACAGAGGAGTACGAAACCTCGATTTTTGAGATTTTTACGCAGGATTTTTCGCCTTGTCCTTATCGCACTACTTTTAGGTGCCGCTTCCGTAAGCGAGACGGGTATATTTACCTAAAATATTTAAAACCCAGCTCCTGTTTCGTCTTAAGAAAAAAAAAATACAAAACGAGGGTCAAAGATTTTGTGAAAAAGTGACAAATTAAGTTAATCCAATAAGGAAATGCTGAGCAGATTTTGATATATGTCCATCATTTAATTTGGCATATCTAGTACACTTACCTCCAGCATGATTTGTCACCAGCATGCATATAATGGACGCGGTAATAGAACTAACGTCACTTTATACATAATAATTGAAAGATAAGACCACTGTCATTATTACGCTGGCACATCACGGCACGCTTAAAAAAGAAAACATAGTATCCATACTGCCTTTGTTCCTGAATTCATCCCTAAAGGGTCATCCTTTAGGGATGGGTTTTACGCTAGACCGGGCTTTGCCCGAGCCGTCCGACATGTCATTTTGTATGATGGCTGATCGGTGATCACGTGGTGCATTCCATATAGAAAATGAAGCGCCGGAAGCTCCGAGCCGGCCCCGGCCCGGTCTAGCGTCAGTCATCCTTTAAACAGGTAAAATAGTAGTTAATAATTGGCATGAGAAAGTGAAAAAAGTGCATATAAAACCAATTTAATTAAGTTTCACGACTGACGAACAATTTTAACATATAGTAGTCGACAGTGGCGTAGCGTGAACTATTCTAGCCGTGGGCGAAGTCGTATCTGCGAGGCCCTTTTCTTACACTGTGCCCGAAGGGGCTTCGCGGGGGCCCCCCTTGGGGCGCGAGGTTGTGGGCGACGGCCCACTTCGCCCACGCCTAGCTACGCCACTGGTAGTCGATTTAATTTCTATGTGAATAGTAATGTCATTTCGTGAAGTAGAAGGTACTTTTTAGGGTTTCCGTACCCAAAGGGTAAAACGGGACCCTATTACTAAGACTCCGCTGTCCGTCCGTCCGTCCGCCCATCTGTCACCAGGCTGTATCTCAGGAACCGTGATAGCTAGACAGTTGAAATTTTCACAGATGATGTATTTCTGTTGCCGCTATAACAACAAATACTAAAAACAGAATAAAATAAAGATTTAAGTGGGGCTCCCGTGGATACAACAAACGTGATTTTTGACCGTGCGCGAGTCCGACTCGCACGGTTTTCAGTATAAAAGCGCCCATACCACATACGTATTGAGCGCGTGCTAAAATGCACCATCTACTGGATGAAATACGTCCACGCACACGGGGCGAATAGGAACGCGGGGTACACTCGTGTCACGCTCGTTCGATAACGATCGCTTACCGCATTCTCGACGGTATTTATTGCAGCATTTAGCAATAAACGGGTACCTTTAACCGTAAACGAAAGGTTCCCGGTTCGGTCGGCGGGCGGCCGGCCGTATTCTGATCCTGAGGCCAAATTAAACTTACACCCAGTACCGTCTTTACCTTAAGGGCACACGGGGCCCGTGCCCAGGGCCCCCATCCTCAGGGGGCAAGGGCAGACAGTAACAGTATATTTGATTACCCATAATAAATAGATTACTTTCCAAAAGGGTCCCAAATTCTTATGTGCCCAAGGGCCCCAGCATATAGAAATGTAAATGATGTAATTTTGTTCTCTGTCTCCGGTTCATTTCATTCGCTTTAGTAAATGTACGGCCAATTCCGAGGGATCTGAACGCGCGAATAATAACAAAATGACATCGTTTTGATGTCAAGTGCACTTTCGATCGACCAGCCTGTGGCTTGCACCTGTTGCAAAAAGGCAATAGTGAAAGGAATACGAGATGTAATGTAAGTAATTTTAATGTGTTCCATTGAAAGCTTAATCTTTTTAACGGATTTGTCACTAACTTGTCGAAATTAAAATCTGATGATTAAAAACAAGGGATATTAGATAATTTAATTTTTAGACTGGATTATCATCCCTTTGTATGATGAATATTAGTTGCCATAAAGGTTTGGACCCTGATGGAACTGCTTGGTAGTTCCATCTCTAATACTTACTCCAATACACTATATATCGTCAGGTGACAACCAAAACTCACTAATTACCACCACAAGTTCATAGCCATAGTGAACCTTATTAGTACCACAGTAAAGTTGATTTTTGTTGAATTATTTTTAAGTAATTAGTGAGCTTTGCTTGTCACCTGACGATATACATCATGTTTATTGTAAGGGCCGTGTTCAGAATAGGGCCACCATGGAGTCGGTAGCAGTACGTACGTTCGTTCAGTAATAACGTGCGTACGGCCTGACGAAGCCGTTTGCTGCGATGTATGGAACTGCCTGGGAAATCCATTCCCACTCCTAGACATTTATTTTTAAAATATTGCATTATGTTTAATATAAGGGCCCGTATTCAGAATAGGACTACCGTCGTCTCACGTCGAGCCAAAAGGCTTATTCCAATTGTATTAACAAGTTAAGAATTTGATCTGCGTTTGTTATGGATACGATCTCATTATGACCAGTGATCGTACATTTTCCAGCATTTTTGGTGCAGCGGAGTGGTGTTAACGGAATTGGTATAAATAATTTCAACCCTAATGATTAATTAGCGTTAATTACGTTAATATTAACCTTAATTTACCATTTCAGTTGAAATTATCTATACCAATTCCGTTAACACCACTCTGCTGCACCAAAAATGCTGGAAAAGTGTTAACGGAATTGATATAAATAATTTCAACCCTAATGAATAATTAGCGTTAATTACGTTAATATTAACCTTAATTTACCATTTCAGTTGAAATTACCAATACCAATTCCGTTAACACCACTCGCTGCACCAAAAATGCTGGAAAATGTACGATCACTGATTATGACAATAGTGACATCTCTGGTTGAAGAAACGTCACTTGTAACACTGACAGATCATATCCAAAACAAATCCAGATCAAATCCATAACCTGTTATTGTTATTGAGATCAGAATACGCCTCCAGAATAGGTCGTGGAGTCCGTAGTGAGTACGTTCAGTAGGTAATCTGGTTGATACAGGTTCTCTAGCCTATTTGAGTGTCCCACTGCTGGGCAACACACACTGCTGGGTACATTCTTGGCAGCGGTCCGTCACAAATGAACTACGAGCGGTCGGGTTGAGCTGGAGCGAGGCCAGAAGGGTCGCTGAAGATAGGAAGGAGTGGCGCAAGCTTGTGGAGGTGGAGGCCCTTTGCACCTCTGGGGTGCCGTAGGACAACAACAACAAACAACTGCTGGGCAAAGGCCTCTCCCCTTGATTTCCACGACTCCCGATTTGGTGTTTCCTCCGGCCAGTTGTTGAGGAAGCTGTCCAGGTCATCCCGCCATCTCCGTTTGGGCCTACCGCGGCCACGTCCCTCTACCGGCATCCACTTGGTGGCTAAGCTAGCCCACCTCTCTGGATGCATGCGATAGACGTGACCGGCCCAGTCCCATTTGAGCCTAGTGGTTTTCTCGCCTACGTCAGCAATGCGGGTTTTAGAGCGCAGAGTGGTGTTTCTTGAGTATTACATGATGACGTGATACGCGTTACCTATTGAAAAACATTCTACTGTAGCGTCCGTAGCAGTCCCTGAGAAAACCTCGTTGTTCTTTATTTTCTTATCAATTGCCCATAAAACACTTCACTTAGAAATTTATCGTGACATAGCTCATATTCCTCTTTTCATTTTCCTAATAGGTATCAAGTCTGCAAAGTCAAAGTCACCGACCTTTGAGCTTTGTCCCGCCATGACAGCTCTGATAGATAAAGAGAATCAATCAAGTTAGCTCGCCCAGACCGATTACTCATTTACGGCGCGTTTGATTTTCTTACGTTTGCTTGGCTAGTGAAATATGGAAATTCCGAAATGGCTCAATTTATTAGTCTAAGTGTGTTCGCTTCAGAGAATTTAGCGCAAGTTGCACCAACCACAATTAATTCATAAGCGGACTCAACGACGCGCGACGTCACTCAGCAGTGAAATTTTCAATAAAATAAAATTTAGCAAACGCTGTAAGCTGTAACGGCGACAGACAGTTTCATCAGTCCGATCCCGATACATTATTACTTCTCGATTGTGATTTGTCTATAAAAGATTGTCATCCTGATCTTCTAAATGTATGTTAAATTTAATTTATACCTACCTAGGTTGCTTGCGTCAGCAAACATCTTACACTTACCTTGCTTAAACGAGCAATTCTTGTTTATTTATATTTCGGGGATCTCGGAAACGGCTCTAACGATTTCGATACGATAACGATTCGAAATTTGCAATATAGGGGTTTTCGAGGGCGATAAATCGATCTAGTTTCTAGCTAGGTCTTATCACTGGGAAAACGCGCATTTTTGAGTTTTTATATGTTTTCCGAGCAAAGCTCGGTCTCCCAGATATTAAGTACTAAAATTCAAACATAAAGTATAAAAGAAAGGATTGAATAGTCCTTGATTGAGGAATCGCTTGATAACAAGCTTATAGAAAATAAAGCGGAAACATTAGAATACATAATTTTACATTAGGCAGACAACAGGCATCTTGTAGTCAAAACACAGGCAGTACAAATTGCAAGCCGACTGTCCATTTGAAGTCCGACAAACAAGTAGACAGGCCGGGAAGTGAACTCCGACCCTTGTGATGTAAATGCGGACGATTGCAGCTGCGGCAGTAGGGACGGGGAGGCTTGGGGTGAATTTTAGAGATATAGGTACCCTAACATCGCTATAGATGTTGAAAAAATGTTTCTGATGGGAAAATAATCGTATAGTAAAGAAGAATTACGCGACATACACATTAGTACTATAAGAATGATATAGTAAGTAGAAAACCCAAAACCCTAAATTTGAGATTACGGCAGGCTTTAAGATTTAAATTTTTAGGTTGTTTGAGACACGCTGATCAACGTATTACAAGGATAAGTGGTTTAGATATGGATTATATAAACTATGCTGAGCTCCAGAAGTACATATGATACAACTCTTAACGAATGACAAATAACTTATTTTATGTTATTGTGATAATATATTATATCTTAAAGTGACGTGATGAAAGAAAGTGATGAAGTTACTGTAAACACGATCAAATTATTTTTCGGACAACAAAGGGTAAATACTGGACAATTTCGATATCGTAAATATGATACACGCTTTTACCGAGTACAAAGTAATATGTGATTTTATTTAACTACGGTTCTTTTGAACTGTAGTAAATATTGACATGACTTTTCTTTTTAATTTTGGAATAAAAACGGGAATTGTAAAACAATGTGTATTTAGTGCTTTAATTTTACAAAGGATTAGAGATTAGATGATTAGATTAAAAATACCCAGTCTTCCGCCTCGGCTTAAAATTTAAATCTCACCACTAAAGCTCCGTCTTGCCTAACATTTTCATATTTACCATCACAATAGCTTTCAAGTCTTGGGCAACAACGATGTTTAGACTCAGAACCATTTGTTCAACATTAACAACATGTAAATTGGCTGAGTTATCGCAAATGTCTCAAATTAGTTCATGGCCTCATTAAAATTAATAGTATAAATAGATTATGTTAATTATGTATTGTGGTAACATCAACACCAACACGTTCCCTATCTATGTACTTACATGCCCTAATATATTTAATCTGGTTTTGGTATTAGACAAATCGGAGAGAATTAATAGTATAAAAAACCGACTCACATAGATCCCGTTTGTTCAAATTTCTTGGTAGCCACATTTGAAGTACCGTAAAACGGGGTGAAAAGACACGATTTTCAACTTCAAGGACGATTTTCGCCAATAATCAAAATGATAAAAGTAAAAATTTTGATATCATTTTTTGAGTCTTGGTTAGTTCTTCAATTTTGCATTTGTGGAATAAATTTTTACCTACCCAATTCAGAGAAAATCAAAGAAAACTACCTGTTTTCTCCATATCCTTAAAAGGGGGTCGATAGACACAAGAAAGGGGTGAATAGAAATCTTAAGTTTTAGTTGTCATAGGCATCGAATTTGGTCATTATTATGCTGATACTCTATTGGCAAATGGTATGTATATCTGTTAAACAGCTATTTCACACAAAAATATTTTTTCGTGTCGTTTAACCCCCAAGGCGTGTCTTTACACCCCTTTGTTGTATCTAATCACCCCCTATGGCGTAACTATTCACCCCATATGCGTGTCCACTGACCCCTTTATCACGTAAAATTGCTTGTTATTAGTTTTTTGCAAAAAAATGCTTCTTTATAGAGAAAATTAGTGATATTATTTATTATTTAGGTACTACAAATACTATATTACCAGGTTAGCTAACTTTTACTTAGTTAATGTCAAAATATTTACCGCTAGAACAAAGTTCAGACAGGCTTCATTTCTTACCTCGGCGAGACCTTAATTTAGAGTCAAAAAAATCTAACTTTTAGGCAGTTTGATTAAGTTATTTTGGTATCAATGTAGAGACTAAATAGTCTACTATATACGCATTCCAAAAAATCTAATTTTAGAGATGTACGTTTTTAAATATAACAACTAGAAAGAAAAAGTTCAAAATGTATCTATTCACCCCGCGATTTCTGTTGACCCCGTTTTACGGTAGTTCTTCTTATTCTTATTCTAAGTAGGTAACTATTAAAAACAAAAAAATACAAATCGATTTAGAAAAAAAAGTAGAATTCTCTTAGTCACATTGCATTACCATTCATTCGCTGAGGGTTTTACAATTTCAATGTTGCTTTATTAATAAAGCAACATTGAAATTGTCGTACATAATTATATGAATCAAGAAATATGAGTACTTATCTACTATCTCTGGTATCTAGTTGAAGCAAAATTTAGTTTTACTTACGTAACCGAACAGATATTCGTTTATTTAGGTACTGAAATAACAACTTAAAATAAAGACTACTTTGTAAGACAATAACGAGACGCTCTACTTATTACCATAACGACTACTACGAGTATTTAACCAAATTTGTCTCAATAATCGACAACACAATTTCATCCTCCCCGCCGTGAATAAATAAGACATTCCTGGCCCCAAAGCGCTCCAGCAATGCATTTGAATATTACGTGGGCTTTTGTTTCGTCTGATTATGTTTGCTTTATGGCAAAATCGATCATCCATCCGCTGCTTACGACCCCGAAATGGGGGTAGGTGAAGCTAAGTAATGATGTTGGAGAAAAACGCTGCATCGGCAATTCTCGGCTTTTTGGAATATTGGATGGATCTCTGTAATCTTGTGTATGGGTGAGTTAGTATTGTAAAATTTGTAATACTTATTCAGATAGTATTATATTACGAGCATAATAATATAAGATGAAAGAAATAGGAAAATGAAATGGTAGAGTTATCAGAGTAGTTAGGTAAGTAGTTAATTTTATCTACACACATATCATAAACTCTATATGATACCTTCAAAATCCGTAAATAATGGCCCACATTACGATAAACTGTTTTGTTACAGCAAATTTCTTATCTGTGAAAATGTGGTAATAGCTTCATTACTATATCAAAATCGATTTGGTAATGACATTCAAATTTCGAACATCTCTGGAAAAAAAAGGCAATTTGATTTGACCCCTATTCTAATATCAGTCGAGATGACGTTTTATTCGAAATCAAATGACAATTGCATACAATATTGACAAATCTCGCTTGTAAGTTGGTATCGGACGATATGGTAATCGACCCCGACTCTAGTTTGTCTTTGAATTAAAAAAAAAAACTACGGATGCGTGACATGCATGAAAAAAGTTTTCATTTGCCGCCATTTGACGTACAGTTTATCTTTTAATTAGTTTGTAAGTAAAAAATAATTTGTTTTGTTGTTTTTAAAGTAACTATAACAAACGTTTCGTGTAAAATGTGCGATAATAGTACATTTCGATGCTAGTGCGGAAGGTATGTCATTACTTCACGAGTACCGAGATATCTTGCCACGAGCCGCAGGCGAGTGGGAAGACTCGGGACGAGTGAAAAATGACATTTCCGCACGTGTATCGAACGACGTTTTTTAATACAGTTGCGAAAAAATAAGTAAAACATTGTTAATCGTACACTAAACAAAAGTGGTAACAGTGACAGCTCGCTTAGACGTCGTCTTTAAGTATATTATATCTATGGGCGTTTGGCAGCTATTCCGTTCCATTCAGACACCTTATTAAGAACGGAATTTTCAATATTCAATATATAAAAATAAACGTGTTATAATGATGAAGAGGTAAGTATTAAAATATGAAATATGTATATTTTTCATATTCTTACATTAACAGTAGGTTTTTATGCTGATTACGATTTTTAAAGGAAACTAATATTAACACTCATCAATAAGTAGTCGTGAATTGGCTTGAATTGGAACAAGTATAAATTTAAAAAAATTGGAAAAGTAAAAAGCACTAGTTCGACATAACCAACTTTCCGCACGCTAAACAGCTACGTAAAGTAGCACTTTGTGAGCAACTGTATTAAAAAGATATTTCGGAGACGCCATCTCATATTCGCGAGTTCCGCCAGAGAGGAAAGTGCCCCAATGTCGGCTGTAATATGAGGTTAGTGAATATATCATAGAAAGTTTATAATATGTGTATAGATAAAGCAGTGTATGTAACTGTACATAATTAGGCATTAAAACACTCGTGTGATACTATTATGAAACTCATTTCATTCGTTTTATAAACCCACACTCGTATTTTAATGCCTTTCATTATGTAGCAGTCACATAAACTACTATTAAAGTATTGAATGTAAGCAAAAATTTGTGTTTTTTATCATCCATTAATACATTATTTTACAAAAAAAATAGGTAGGTAACATGTTACGCACTATTTTCTGCTGAATGAATTATCATTTATCAAACGGTTATAGCTTTAAATATCCACTTTTGTCTTTAGTCACTCTGTTTACGACAGCGACAATAAATAAGGACTATACCATATACGGCTATTTAGACCGTACAAATATCGATTGTGGCATACAAATGTCGACATAATGCCATACAAATGTCGAAAAAGTGCCATACAAATGTCGCCAGGGTCTTATAAATGCCACAAAAATAATAAATAGTGCCATAAAAGTTTTGATACTGCCATATAATGTCGAAAAAGTGCCATATACATGTCAAAAGCGCCTTATAAATGGCTAAATAGTGCCATACAAATGTAGATATTTAAACGTCCATATCTAACTATAAAAAGTAGAGTGGTGTCATGTAGAGTAAGTATATTTTTTGTTGTTAAGAACCCTTCCTTAATCTGATTTTCCAAAAATAAAAAAATGCCATACCAATGTCGAAAAAACACTCTCTTCAAAAATTGACCCACCTAAGTAATATTCTTACTGTCAGTATTGTTAAAGAAATCCGTCAACAGCTTTTACAGACTTGTGATAAAATCGTAACTTCCAAAGATTCTTTGATATGTCACATGTCACTGCCATAATGCTCGCGAAATACGCGTTCAATGGGAAAGAGGATGTGTGACAAGATTGTTATTTTTCAACTTTGAGGGTTGAGTGAAACCGACTAAAATGTGGTGTTAGAAAAATTCCTGAGGAATAGAATATTTTGTTGTAAGGTTACGAGTAAAACAGGGACCTGGGGGGCGATTTTTGAATTTCGATCGCTCGATTTCGCCACTTGAAAATCGGTGAAAAATGGCGAAATGCAATTTTTATAAATAGCGATAGAAATTTAGAATCTATAGGACTCATTTAGAGCGGTTTCGCACTACGTCCGATCCGAATCTGATCCGAACACGTGAAAATATGGTCCGTAGTAGCCGTAGAACTATTTCTATGGTAAGTTACGCACCGCACACGTTGAATGACGGAAAGAAAACGGGTGACAGAGTTCGGATCTAGTGCGTAACTTACCATAGAAATAGTTCTACGGCTACTACGGACCATATTTTCACGGGTTCGGATCGGATTCGGATCGGACGTAGTGCGAAACCGCTCTTACAATTCTATTAGTAGAATTTAAATGCCTAGTAGTGGAGATATTATTGAACGAAATCGGCCCCCAGTTACATATGTTTTTTATGAAAATAAATATTAGGTACGTCTAGACTGATATTGTTGATATACGTAAGTATATTAAATAAACTCTGAATCTACCTTTATGTCTCGCTTCGCATTCATGACGCAGAAGGGAGCTTTGCTGCGTTTTTCGTCTATATCTTCGTAAAGGGTGACTCACGCTAGACTGAACCGGGGCCTAGCTGAAGCTTCCGGCGCTTCGTTTTCTATGAAAAGCACCACGTGATCACCGATCAGTCGTCATAGAAAACGACATGTCGGACGCCTCGGCCCGGGCCCGGCCCGGTCTAGCGTGAGTCATCCGTTACTATATCAATACTTAGGTATATGTAGTTTAAAATCATGCCGATTACCTAATGTCGTTAGGTTCGTTTCTTCTGTGAAGATAAGATGCAATATTTTCGTAATAATATTTTATTTGAACTTTAGCGAAAATAAATAATTACTTGTTTAATAGGATAAATCGTCAATAACTGGCCACCGGATAATAACTGGCCACCTTAAACTAAAAATGAATTATATTCACCTATAAACAGAATTCATTTTAGTATAAGGTTTCAGTAACTGGCCACCCTTCAATAACTAACCACCTTATACTAAAATGAATTTTGTTTATAAGTGAATAGAATTTATTATTAGTTTAGGGTAGCCAGCTACTAAACAGTGGCCAGTTATTGACGAATTACCCTACTTTTGTGATACGAGCGTTAGCGATAGGAATATTAGAAACCCCACCTCAAACTTTACCTTCAAAATGTACGGATTGGAACACAATGGAGTAATTATTCTAAATGATCGCGGGTTGACTGCCACTTCCGCGGCAGCAACCGTTACTCGTTGACTCATGTAAAATTTTACACTATACTCGTATAGTACAAATAGGCCTAGAAAGCGCTGGTGGCCTAGAAAGCGCTGGTGGCCTAGCGGTAAGAGCGTGCGACTTTCAATCCGGAGGTTGCGGGTTGGAACCCGGCTCGTACCAATGAGTTTTTCGGAACTTATGTACGAAATATCATTTGATATTTACCAGTCGTTTTTCGGTGAAGGAAAACATCGTGAGGAAACCGGACTAATCCCCATATGGCCTAGTTTACCCTCTGGGTTGAAAGGTCAGATGGCAGTCGCTTTCGTAAAAACTAGTGCCTACGCCAATTCTCGGGATTAGTTGCCAAGCGGACCCCAGGCTCCCATGAGCCGTGGCAAAATGCCGGGATAACGCGAGGAAGATGATGACTCGTATAGTACAAATTATGTGTACCTACAGAAGACTCACTCTCTGACAAAACGCGTCTGTTACGATCAGCACAGATATGGCCGCTAGGTGGCGACAGCGCCACTCGCGGCTTATGGCTTTCCCCAAAATTGGGGCGGAACGGATGTACTTTTAGCTACCTGTAGCAAAGCGACGAAATCGCGGAGTGAGCCACGCCTGCCTAAAGGTCAATCTGGCAATGACCGTCATACGGTTCTCTCATATTTGTACACGTACGTTCCTCAGAAAGGAAAAGCTCGGTTCCTTCTGCTATACCAGGGGTCAGCAAATGGCGGGTCGCGGTCCAAATCCGGATCGCCGACCCATTTTGTGCTGTACATTACCCTGAAGAAACTAATTGGTGACCCCGATGTTATACCTTCTGTAAGTAGTGTCCAAATTCAAGAGTTAGGAGCGATAAAAAAACCGGGCAAGTGCGAGTCGGACTCGCGCACGAAGGGTTCCGTACCATAATGCAAAAAAAAAAACGAAAAAAAAGCAAAAAAAAATACGGTCACCCATCCAAGTACTGACCACTCCCGACGTTGCTTAACTTAGGTCAAAAATCACGTTTGTTGTATGGGAGCCCCATTTAAATCTTTATTTTATTC
The DNA here is from genome assembly GCF_910591565.1 of Cydia splendana. Taxonomy (NCBI): domain Eukaryota; kingdom Metazoa; phylum Arthropoda; class Insecta; order Lepidoptera; family Tortricidae; genus Cydia; species Cydia splendana. The sequence goes on along the minus strand of NC_085964.1, from coordinate 19,573,765 downwards.
TGTTTTTAGTATTTGTTGTTATAGCGGCAACAGAAATACATCATCTGTGAAAATTTCAACTGTCTAGCTATCACGGTTCGTGAGATACAGCCTGGTGACAGACGGACGGACGGACGGACGGACGGACAGCGAAGTCTTAGTAATAGAGTCCCGTTTTACCCTTTGGGTACGGAACCCTAAAAAGCTTATAGACGGTCTTCCCCGCGGTGACCTTACTATGTATGGGCAAATTATTTTTAAATTAAAATACACGACGTATTGTTTATTATTATAACATTGTTGATATACATTTTATTACATCGTAGATATGTTGTATTTAGCGATAAATCACAACAAAAAATGAGATTCTAGAGTTAGACCAAGAAAAGCCTGCAGCGATTTTGATAGCCCACGCAGTGCAAGTGTTATTTATAGTTTATACGTCATCACTTCATAGAAGTTTGACGTTTAAAATAACACTTGCAATGCGTGGGCTATCAAAATCGCTGCAGACTTTTCTTGGTGCAACTCTAGTAGGTACCTACATATATCTTTCAGAAACGGTAGATACAGCTATTGTTTTTCTGCGTGTATTAGTATACAAAATTCAACGCTACTACATAGTATCCCCACTAAAAAGTGTGGATAAGAATCCACACTGTCGAGGTTCTTGAAAGGTAATGCTTCTGAAACCGTACAAAGCCTTTACAACTTTCAAGTACAGTCGCCATCAGATATATCGGAGCGGCCAAGGTGTTCACAATATCTGAACACGCGCTCTAACGCCCTGACAATAGAGGCGTGTTCCGATTTGTGAGCACCTTGGCCGCTCCGATATATCTGATGGCGACTGTACATGCAACCAGAGGTTTGCAACCACACTTAGACTGAGGCCCTTTCAGAACTCACCTACACAGGTAATGTATACACAAGACACCGCCAGTACAGCGATCCGTCTGTCAAACAAAGTACATAGCATAGTCTAATAAAACATGGTCTTCCATTCCCAGAGTGACACGGGGCTACGTCACAACAACATGGCCGCTATATATAGCGCTATCGCATATTATCATATAGCGCTGTCGCATGATGACGTAAGCCCGTGTCAGTTAGGTGACCTAGAAAAGACGGGAATGGAGTACCAGGCGGAGTATATTATTATACCATGGTACATAGTAGGTACAGCTAGTTAGAGTCGCCATCAGTTATATCGGAGCGGCCAACGTATTCATAAATATCTGAACAAAGCCTCAATAAGTTAAAGTGCATTCTCAGATAGTTTTGAGCACTTGACCGCTCCGATATATCTGATGGCAACTGTGCCATATGACACCCTTTGCAAAAAGGGAAAGCAGTCTGAAATGGGTCAATAAGGGGAATATTTTTAATATTTTGTATCGGAACTCATGAACACTTCTACCGCTATTAATAGGCTTCCGGGTTCCGGCTTTACTTACCCTATGTACAGTTAGCAGCAGAGATACCTGCCAACAAACTTCTTTGATTTTGCTGTAATCATTTTAAGTCTCATTTTCATTGGTCGATATGCCCCTCTTGCGGGGTGCGGGAGATTTTGCATAGCGCATGCCATTATGAGTTTCACTAGTTGTTATACCGCCTGTGGGTCGCCGCAACCTGTATATTGAAACTGAATCTTAGTGCCTAATATCTTATTACAATCTCATACGAACCAACCTCGAAAACCACATCAAACAATTAATTTTGCGTACCGTCATAGAGAAATCTAGTAAGAATAGAGTGCTCACTCCATTCCATACATCAGTTTTGGTACCAAAACGACTATTATTTTGCAGTCGACATCTAGCATAGAGTAGCGGAATTATCAGTACTCGATACTAGAATTTCTAGTGTCTCGAGCCACGAAAATTGTATTGAACAACAATTTACAACTATATTAAAAGCAGAAGTCGTTGAAAATAGAGTTCCGGTTAATCCGGTTATAATATTAGCTGAAAATTGTGGAGCATTAGAGTTTTCGGTCGGTGCCACATCTATTGTCAAGTAGCAGTACTGATAATTCCGCTACTCGATTCTAGATGTCGACTACGAAAATAATAGTCTTTTTGGTACTAAAACTGAAGTATGGAGTGATCACTCTATGTACTTTTTAGGGTTCCGTACCCAAAGGGTAAAACGGGACCCTATTACTAAGACTTCGCTGTCCGTCCGTCCGTCCGTCCGTCCGTCCGTCCGTCCGTCCGTCCGTCCGTCCGTCCGTCCGTCTGTCACCAGGCTGTATCTCACGAACCGTGATAGCTAGACAGTTGAAATTTTCACAGATGATGTATTTCTGTTGCCGCTATAACAACAAATACTAAAAACAGAATAAAATAAAGATTTAAATGGGGCTCCCATACAACAAACGTGATTTTTGACCAAAGTTAAGCAACGTCGGGAGTGGTCAGTACTTGGATGGGTGACCGTTTTTTTTTTGCTTTTTTTTTGTTTTTTTTTATATGGTACGGAACCCTTCGTGCGCGAGTCCGACTCGCACTTGCCCGGTTTTTTCTCTATGGTACCGTGTCACGCGACATATTTTGATTGCCACGCCAGAAAAAATAATTTCTCCACGCCAAGAAAGCAGCTTGTTAGCTTAATTCTGGCTGTAGGTAAACATATTTTAATAGGCGCGTTACTCCCTCAATTTGGGTCACGGGTGCTCAGAGGCCATTAAATATTGGAAGTAAGCCCCACGTGTGGTAGGCGGGTACAGTTGAAACGAAAATTCTTAAGTTTCGCATTTATATAGCGAATTTAATAGAGAAATAATCTCACTTTTTCCATTTTTTTTATTTACTGCAGTAAAATAACTACCTATCCGTCAAAAAGAGGGTCAAAGGTTATTATCAGTATTTAGACGTTGTAGAACAAAATTTAAAACGATTAATGCTTTTAAAATCACCTATGTGTATGTAGAGTTGTAGACATTTCTCATAATTGCTTTTAACTAAGTTACGAAATAATTTAGATATATTACGGAATGGCTTTCAAATAGGCAACGAGGAAATAAGTATCACCGTTATCATTAATTACGATAAAACACTAAGTACGATTATAACCGTAGAATTTATCTTATTCAAAAATCTCAACATGACAAATACCAAACTCTAACTACCTTTTTGCAAAGACCATGGTCTAATAAAACATGGTCTTCTATTCCCAGAGTGACACAGGCCTACGTCACAATAACATGGCCGCTATATATAGCGCTATCGCATATTATCATATAGCGCTGTCGCGTGATGACGTAGGCTTGTGTCAGTTAGGTGACCTAGAAAAGACGGGAACAGAGTACCAGGCGGAGTACCTATATTATTATACCATGGCAAAGACATTACTTTTTATGCTAGCTAACAGGGTTCATAGTTAAGCTAAAACGCCATTCTCTGTAAGTATTATAATAACAGCATATTGCAACCACATAAGCATGCGTTGGCGAAAGAGCGTTCCCATGTCACAGGGTAATTGTATCCTCCGTTTCCGGAAAAAGGGCTTAACAGTCTAGATTCACTTCAATTGTTATGACATTTTGCTCTAAGGATCCTTAAGTTCCTTTAGGTATCGGTTTTGCGTGACACCGTTTAGATTCTAATCTAAAACGTTGTTTACCCTTAAAATATACCTACTATCACTATTAATACCTACATTCATTAAATAACCTAATTATATATTTTTTCTTTATCGGTGATCTAAACGGATAATTATTATTCTGTTAATTGCTGAAGTTTGTCGTTTCCTAGCTTAGTATTTTATTTATTAGTCATGAATCGCACGGATAAACACAAAATAACAAATCAAATACAAATAATAGATTTTTCATACTTAATTAAATTCTCGTTTTTCGATAAATCTTAACAAGTAGGTTTTATAATTGATCTGGGGTCGAGTAGGACGACGAAACAGTATATTAAAAAAATACAATTAAAGGAGAAAAATACTACATCTAAAACATTTTGACGATGATGATACATAGAATAGGTACCTATCGGTCTTATTAAAAAATATGGAGCCAATGTATTCAATACCGGGAAACTTCAGACAAAACCGTACATTTTAACTTTTGGGATCATTCAATCTGCTTTGTGACTGCGATTATTTTGTCATATTTCATTTTACTTAATTCACTATGTACGATATGGACATTATGAACATTATGAACTATAAATACTAGATCGAGTGTAATGTAGGTATGTACCTACCTAATATGTCCTGTGATACGCTCTACCTACAGCTCAAATTAGTGCATGAAATTTACTGAGTAAATTATCGTTAAACTGGTTAGAACATATATTATTGTATTTCTTCTTCTTCTTCTTCTTAAAATTGGAGGAAATATTCAGGATTTCATATTTTTCTAAACATGATCATTATCATCATTACTAACCAACAACTAAAGTCATGCATTAATCCTGTGAAACACATGAAAAAGAAATTGACATCACAAAATCTTTAGGCGCACAATTTAATCTATCCTCGTGCCTATTTATATATTTTTAGGGTTCCGTACCCAAAGGGTAAAACGGGACCCTATTACTAAGACTTCGCTGTCCGTCCGTCCGTCCGTCCGTCCGTCCGTCTGTCACCAGGCTGTATCTCATGAACCGTGATAGCTAGACAGTTGAAATTTTCACAGATGATGTATTTCTGTTGCCGCTATAACAACAAATACTAAAAACAGAATAAAATAAAGATTTAAATGGGGCTCCCATACAGCAAACGTGATTTTTGACCAAAGTTAAGCAACGTCGGGAGTGGTCAGTATTTGGATGGGTGACCGTTTTTTTTTTGCTTTTTGTTTGCTTTTTTTTTGTTTTTTTTTTGCATTATGGTACGGAACCCTTCGTGCGCGAGTCCGACTCGCACTTGCCCGGTTTTTTGCCTCTTATGCAGGATCCTATACAAAGAAAAGATGTTAAAAACAAACGGGTTCATTTAACCAAACTTTTTTTACATAATTATTTAATTAATAACCGATGTGTGTTTGACTAATGCTCAAAAGCTTTCCCTCAAGGTTTGCCAGGGAGCGATGGAGATCAGTATTCTTCTTCTTCTTCTTATGGTGCCGTCTCCTGCCGGAGGTTGGCTATCATTAGGGCTATTCATGGGCGCAGTGTATTCATGGTGTCAAATTAACTGACAGAATCAGAAATTCCACCTTGCGCTCCAAAACCAAGGTAGCCGACACGACATAGCCCTGACAGCCGCTAAGCTTAAATAATGCAGCCATAATGTAATTTGTAGTGTTTAGTTTTTTTTTATTTTTTTTATAATATGTATGCTAGTTTTAAAGTAGGTATTTATGTATACCACTAGTTGCCTGAAATAAAAATTTTCATTTCTCTTCATTTCATTAAATGAGACCTGGGCCGGACACATCTGCCGTGTGCCAAACAACTTAAGTATTTTAGATAGAGTGTTGTTACATATCGGTGAAATAAACTCAACATTTAACTATTACGAATAAAATTCTGTATGTTCCTAGAGAAAACAAAACGTTATGTTTCCTTAACAGTTATGAAACAACGGAAAGTTTTCTACCTATTCCTGTTCTCGTGCTTATAATATTTCAAGAGGGCAAACTACAAGTTTCCCTGCGGCTTCAGTATCGGGTTCGTAAATAATAGCTTTCCTACGTAGTTGCTGAAGTTCAAGTTTATAAATTGTGGCTAAGATAAGGTGTAATTTATTAAAATATGGGTTATGAAGAGTTAATAGCTAGTAATGGGTCGGTAACTTTATCGGGTTCTTTCATTTGTACTTTTCTGTGAAGAAACATCGTGAGGAAACCTGCATACAATCATTAAACAAGCACCTACCTATTAACCCTACGTGTTACAGATAGCCCCCTCTGCAGGGCCTCTGGAGGCAGATGAGACAGCCGCCCACGTCATTCTCGAATGCCCAGGGGTGGCAGAGAACTGGACACAACACCTCGGTTCACCGGGGTCTCTCCCAGAAGTCGTCGGCAACATCAAGGGTTGGCTAGTCTTCTTGGCAGAGTTTGGCAAGAATAGTGCCGCCAACCCATCACGTAAAATAGACGCAATAATATGCCGTCGAGTTGCGGAAACCAAGCCCACGAGAACCTATAACCTGCATACAACTGCGAAGAAATGCAAAAGTGTATGTGAAGTCCCCAATCCGCATTAGCCCAAGCCCTATAGCGCATGAGAAGAGGCCTGTGCCCACCAATGGGACATATACAATACATACAGGCTGAATTAATAGTTTGTATCACCGTTTTAAAATTCTCGGGTCTTTTGAGCCCGGTCATTTATAATGCGTGCGTGAAGATATAAATTCAATACGTAGAGGCCGTTTGGAGAGTATTATTATTTATTTATGGAAGCGTTGATACTAGCCAAGAGCAGTAAAAGGTAGCGGGGTATAAATCACGCCTCGTACCAATGAGTTTTTCGGAACATCGGATATATATCATTTGATAAGTAGGTACTGGTATTTACCAATTGTTTTTCGGTGTTTCCTTCCTACATCGTGAGGAATTTCCTTATAAGGCCTAGTTACTCTTCTGGGTTGGAGTGTCAAAAGGCAGGCAGGCTTTCGTAAAAAAATTGTCTCTACGCCAATTCTTGAGATCAGTTGCGAAGCGGACCCTCCCATGAGCAGTGGTAAAAAGCCAGGACAACGCCAGGAAAAGAATGTCAATGTAGCTAATTCCGCCCACTTGCGTCGAACCAAATTGATAATTTCATCGACAAAGCAGCGATTGCTTTTTGTTTCAGAAATCAAAAGTAGATGGTTTCTCTAGACTTAAAACTGTTATAGTAGATGATGTTTTTTCGTACGATTGAAAATCAAAGAAATATACGCTCGTGGAAGGAATAGTCCCTATGACGGAATTAGCCACATTGACCTTTCTTTTCGACGCCGTGTCAAACACAAAAGCTGTCACTCGGACGCCACGTCACCGAAGTGTCAAAACTGAAATTGAACTACATATATGCATATATACCAATATATACCTATGCATGTAGGTCTATGTTGCTCTGTGGTCTGTGTGCGATTAATTCGTCTTTGACGTTGGACCTGCGGTGCGGATATATCGGTGATTGGCGTCTAAAAGGTTAATATAATACTCCGACCAAGCTAAATTTGTACTGACTTGGCAGTGACGTAGGTACTTCTTCATCCTCAGCGAGTATGCGCTCAACAGTGGTCCTCTCCAAATCAGTCAGTGGCAATACATGGGTACCTACTTATCCTATAGAAGCACCATACTTGACGTAGCACTTGGCATGGAAATTTAGCGTGATCTGAATCTGTCACTCTGGATATTTCCGGGAAAGCCGAAAGGGAAATTGTAGCGCGAACTGGATTTTGGGAAAAGAAAAGGTTGTAAATAGTATTGTTTAAAAAATCGAGGCAAATCGTTACTTCAGGTAAATTCTGCACCTGCAATAATATGTTACACAACGAAGGCCGCAAATATATCTGACACGATCTTATTTGTAGAGCCATAAGAGCGTGTCACATATTTTTGCGGCCTTCGAAGAATAACATAGTTATTATTGCAGGTGACTGTACGACTTTGTATTTTTAGAGTTTTTTTAGAGTTTTAATGCTATAATAAGTAAACGGTAACCTATAATTCTGGTTCTTAAATCGGGGCTGCCGATTACCCCTAATACTTTTACAGGCTTTATGCCGACCACACAATCAATGAATTAACAAATATAAATCGAGCAAAAACAAAGAAACCGTAATTCAAATTAAAAACGATATAACGACACTCGTCAGCATGATGAAACAAAGGCCTCATACCGTCGCCAAGACCAGAGAAGAATTGTTTCTTTTATTTTTATTTACTAGTCTGCTGTCCTACCTACTGACAACAATAACAAAAACCGGCCAAGTGCGAGTCGGACTCGTGCACGAAGGGTTCCGTACCATAACCGTAGCAGTTCGCATTGTCGGCGATCCCGAACGTACTGACGGCTTAGAACTTAGCCTTCGGAGAGACGTTGGCTCTCTTTGCATGTTCTACCGTCTGTACAATGGGGAATGCTCGGAAGAACTTTTTGATTTGGTGCCATCGTCTCGTTTTTATCACCGCACCTCCCGCCAAAGGAGCAAAGTTCATCCCCACTTCTTAGATACATGGCACACCAAAAATAAGCGGGCATAGAACGTGCAGAATGTGGAATGACTTGCCTCCTGAGGTATTTCCTTTGCGCTACGACATGGGATTATTCAAGAAGCCTATTTAGGGTTCTCAAGGGTCGGCAACGCTTAAGTGGCTCCTGTGATGTTGCTTATGTCCATGGACGACGATGACTGCTTCCCATCAGCCGGCTCGTCTGCTTGTTTGCTGACTATAATATTACATAAAAAAAACCGGGCAAGTGCGAGTCGGACTCGCGCACGAAGGGTTCCGTACCATAATGCAAAAAAAAAAAAACAAAAAAAAAGCAAAAAAAAACGGTCACCCATCCAAGTACTGACCACTCCCGACGTTGCTTAACTTTGGTCAAAAATCACGTTTGTTGTATGGGAGCCCCATTTAAATCTTTATTTTATTCTGTTTTTAGTATTTGTTGTTATAGCGGCAACAGAAATACATCGTCTGTGAAAATTTCAACTGTCTAGCTATCACGGTTCGTGAGATACAGCCTGGTGACAGACGGACGGACGGACGGACGGACGGACGGACGGACAGCGAAGTCTTAGTAATAGGGTCCCGTTTTACCCTTTGGGTACGGAACCCTAAAAACGGCAACAAAATCACGTTTGTTGTATGGGAGCCCCACTTAAATATTTATTTTATTTAGTTTTTAGTATTTGTTGTTATAGCAGCAACATCATCAGCATATCACGGTTCATGAGATACAGTCTGGTGACATTGACAGACAGACGGACAGCGGAGTCTAGTTATAATAGGGCCCCGTTTTTACCCTTTGGGTACGGAACCCTAAAAACTATAATAGGCTTAACTATGGTCATCACAAATAAAACAACACAATAAAGATAAAGTGCTTTATTCATTACTGAATCTATACAGACTTCGCCAAATAGAAAAAACATCAACAATTTCGAGACGAAACGAAATCATAAATACTTAGCACAGTACTAGAGCCAACCACTTCTTAATTGACTTACTATAAAACACAAGGCAGTGACAGATGTGCGACTGGAGAAAATAAGAGTATTATTACATCATATCAGTCCTTACTTAACATCTAAGCTATTGGAAAATAACTGTTCCAAATTTTAGGTATCTACGTCACACGGTCTCTGAGAAAAACGCTTTGTAAGACCAAAGTGATCCCATAAGTGTTCCGTGTACAAAGTTTTGTACGAAACACTAAAAATCCAGAAAACGATTTATTTTACAGAAAAAAGGCCATTGATAAAAGTATTTTTAGTTTTAAAAATTTACACTGGCAACTTTGTTTTTTGAGAGATGCTAAGAGAAAGAAAGGCCTTTTTACCAGTGATGCCAGCTTTGACTAAAAAATATTAGTTACACATGTAGAATTATTAAATAGGGCCTCGGTTGAATAAGAACATTGAACAATGAATATGCACTAAAATAAGTTTAAATCTTGACGATTTTACATTAATTTCCAAGTCATGATTTGAATATATCATTCGATTTTCTTGCTAGGTATACCTAATATCATAAGCATAGGTTAGCCAACTAAATAAATGATTCATTTACAATAGTTTTCGAGACAAAAACATCAGATTTAAAGATACAATCTGTTAATTAATAAATTAACTGTCTTATCTCAGTCATTATGTCATTAACTATCGTAAATGAACCAAAATGAACTGAATAAAACCGCTTTTAATTAAACAACAAAAGGCCCTGCACCAACGTCAGATCGGCCATTCTTCCGTTGTCCTTGTAACAATTTGATTGGTTTAATTTTCCCTAAATCGAGTGAACTGTCTAATTGAGGTAATTAAAAGATAAATAGGGTAACTTAGGACCTAAGGCCGCTCGCACACGCGGCGACTAGAATCGATGCTTTTGTCCGATTTCTAACGCGTTTTCGTCCAGCTGCCTTTGAGAGATTACACGTAAGAACATTTTAAAAGCTTGTCTATTCCATGTTTTAACAGCCTTTCATAAAAATGCCTCTTTCAAGCATTCATAGGTATTAATTTGCTTTATACGCCTCAAATCATCTTTTATTGATAATATTTGAAATTACTGAGAGACATGGCTTTTTGAATCAACTCCCGAGTCTGATAGGCTATATATACCTTATAACTAAGCAATAAAACGACTTCCTATCACGGAATATGGGTACTATTTAGTAATCTTATTAAAATCTAAGCCATTGCAGCATACAAATAGTACAACGCAAGGGAGGAACAGGCTTGTTCAAAGGCCATCGACTCTAAATAATGTAATGTTTTTACAGGAATTGGATAATTCTTCTTTTAAGATTTGTTCGAAATGTCTTTGACTAATAGCTGCCAAAATTAGGCTGTTCACGCACACTGCCACGGAAAGCGACAGAGATCGCAGTGTCAGTCGCGACATTATAAATTATACCGCGCGCGGACGCGTCTATTTCATTAACAAACTAATGAATTTTAATTTTTAAATCTGTCGCTTCCAGAGGCAAATAGTGGTAGTGTGAAAACGTCAAAGATAATACAACAGGGTTCCAAAGTCTAACGTGTGATCTCTCTTGAATGTGTGTGTCTAAACCGCGTTGCCCGCGCTGTGAATATTGCCGTTGACGCTCAGTGGGATGGTGTTGAATTCGTCGTCGAGATCATCATTTTTTCTGCAACAAAAAAAACAGAATATTAACAAACGTATAAATATATCAACAGTTGAATTAATTGTAGTTATTACTCATGAAAATACATTACGATAACAATACTACAATACAATATTCCAACGCTAAAATTATCCTCAAAGGCTCTAAGAACTGAAGCTTGCGCTAATCTTGGTGATGGTTTCGAATCGTATTTGCCTATTACACGCTACACTAAGTACAAATAACCCTAAAGTACTTCGAAATTACACGTTAAATTAAATACAAAGTTGAGACAAAACTGATTTGACGAGTATTCAGCACCGTGATGTAATCGTAAAAGTCGGAAATTATCACGTTACAGAAGACTTAAATTAACAAACTCCGAAAATTAACAGATGTCAAGCGCATTCTTCCCTCCCTTAATTTGATCGGACGAAAAGTTGATTCAAACTTGAAATAAAAATGATCAGGTACTGGAAATTAACTTGTATAATCTGATGGGGAAATTAAATTAATTAGGCAGAGACAGAATCGATCAACGCTCCAGATGGTTTATTAGGTCATTGAAAATGCATTAAGTTTTAAGTTCAGTGTTTAAAAGTAAATGGCGGCGACGAAGCGGCGGGACGAGTAAGAGTAACCGCGCGGTTACGGCCAACCTAATAACTGGATAATTTAGCAGAAAATAAAAGGGCAATTTTTAAATTACTTTCCGGGTTCCAAGATTTAATGTTTTATTTTTATTGGCACGAACGTTTCAGAAACGCATCCAAAAAGCTGCCCCTGATATTAAAAAACTTTGACCCTTTAAATGCATGGAATGATTTTATATTCCTAACACTTAGTTAAGACACATTTTTAAGATCGCGCCTTGAATGCCTTTAGAAAAATGGTATGCTATCAAGAACGTACACTATTATACAATAATGCAGGGATGCTAACCTAATAGTTTTATTGACTGTAGGTACATCCCGAAATCCCGTCGCGGTTCAGAACATACATAATTAAGTGAGTTCAATCAATTTTGAACATTTTAAAACACATCACGCATGAAAAGAAACAATTAAGAAAAGAAATGATGACTAAAAATTTACAAAACAGCTTTATTAGAATTTTCACAGCACTCGAGCCACAATATGAATTTTAGACTAATTTGTCGGCAAAATAAAATTGGAAGCGACTTGTTACGGCGCGACGTCAAAATTTTACCTCATAAATTTAAATTAAGCAACAGAAAACTGCCCACAAATTCTTTGAAAAACAAATTATAACCTATCAGCATAAAAATACCGCAATTTATTCATTATTCCTTAAAACTTTTAATACGCAAACATGACATCCCATTAATAAATTACCGTGAAAGATGAATTTGGAAGTTTTTAATGGGAATGAATTTACGCAAAATTATAATTAGGTCAGATTGTTGCAATTAAATTTGTTTTTGACTGTGTGCCTTGAACATCTCGTGGCTTTTGCGAGTTCCCCGTTCTTTTGAGTTTCGAAAACATTCGTGGAATAAGACGTAACGGAATGAAAGATATTAAAAAAGTAAGTTGGGGCAACATGAGTTTTACTTTCGGTTTATCTATATGTGAATTTTTTTCTAGAACACGTACAAGGGTTGCACGCAAATTCCGAGTCGTAACTGGTACCATAGAGAAATATAGTAAGACAAGAGTGCTCACTCCATACATCAGTTTTGGTACCAAAAATATTAGTCCGCTACTCGATGCTAGATGTCGACTATGAAAATACTAATATTTGGTACCAAACCGGATGTATGGAGTGAGCACTCTTGTCTTACTATAGTTGTATTCAGTTTCGCTGACACGTGTCCAAAGAAGTTGAGGATCCGAGTTTTGACCCTAGTAAACCTACCGACCTAGTGAGTTTGACTAAAAACCCTAGTCAAAGGCATATATCCACATTGCCGACAGAGTCCATACGTGTACGTTGTCTAAATTACACGATTTCCAAACGAACTACTCAAATACAAATTTAAGCTTGAATTCAAATTTTGTTTAAAATCTGCAAGCAGTATTTACTGAAGTCATTTGACTTCCAACAGTCCAAACTCGTTAGTCGTATCTCGAACTCTAAGAGAGAAAGTTAAACTGAGATTAAGAAGTTGGAGACTATGCAACAACTAACAAGTACGAAAAACTGTCCACTCAACTAGGATTAGTGGAAGTTTAGCTCAACTATAAGCTTCTTTTGGTACGAACGAATGCGATCCGACAAAATTAAGATCGAAAAAAAAAACCGGACAAGTGCGAGTCGGACTCGCCCACCGAGGGTTCCGTACTTTTTAGTATTTGTTGTTATAGCGGCAACAGAAATACATCATCTATCACGGTTTATGAGATACAGCCTGGTGACAGACAGACGGACGGACAGTGGAGTCTTAGTTATAGGCTCCCGGTTTTACCCTTTGGGTACGGAACCCTAAAAAGAAATTCGCTCTGTCGTCTACCCTATACCAAAAGGAATTTAGTATCAGAGGCGTATTGTCAAAGTAAATTTTGTAGTCACAGTATATTTACTGCCATTTTTCGACACAGGATTAAACCTTTTAGAAGGCCATTTGACTTTGATCCTTGTTCTTTCACTGATATGTGTTAAAATTGTTAATTGTCAAACGGTGTCGCCATCTACGCGAGCATAGGCCAAAGGTATGGCGCCAATTACCCGAGCATTATTTTTCTTGATTTTCGGACGGACGATTTACTTAGACTTTATTTATCTTATACGGAATTATATATATCTTTGGCTATACGTGAACACTGTCTTCAAAAGTTCAAAATAAAAATGAATAGAATAGACGACCGACAAGGTCATAAGGACAAGGTCAAGTCTATTTAGTTAATATAAAAACAATATTTGTACGCCAGTCATGGCAAAACAAGGATCGTACAAAAACAAAAATGTAACACCTATATATTATACGCTTGTTTGATGCAAATAAACATTCATTCATTCATTCATTCATTCATTCATTCATATAAAAAACCGGCCAAGTGCGAAGCGGACTCCCCCACCGAGGGTTCCGTACTATTTAGTACCTATTTGTTGTTATAGCGGCAACAGAAATACATCATCTGTGAAAATTCGAACTGTCTATCACGGTTCATGAGATACAGCATGGTGACAGACAGATGGACAGACGGACAGACGGATAGACGGACAGACGGACAGACGGACAGACGGACAGACGGACAGACGGACAGACGGACAGATGGGCAGACGGACAGCGGAGTCTTAGTAATAGGGTCCCGTTTTTATCCTTTGGGTACGGAACCCTAATAAAGAGCAGTGCAAAACCATAACAGATTGATAAATTAGAATCAAATGGTGTTACTGCACTGTAAAAAAACACTCGGCCACTCTGTAGGAGTGTTACGTGCCGAATGTAAAATTCACTTTGCATCATAAATGGACACTTTACTACCAAATTCAGTTAACTTTGCCATTTTTGTTTGGCATTTTAGAATTCACGTTCCAATTCGTAAAGCAATTTTTATCTATGTATAAATTAAATCATATGTGATCGAAAACTTATAATTAAATTCTGGAAAAATATTGTGGCTGGGGGCTACAAAATGCAAGCGTAGAGACCATTTCCCGACCAGAACAATTGAAAGGCCCAACTTCTTTCAAGTTTTACTCAGTTGTAAGAAACGCGATGGACATACCTGATGTGCCATCGGAAACTTTCCAAATTCGCGAAATTTTTACATGATTAAATTTCGGAAACTTCTCATATTTTTGTATAGGAATAAAAAAAATCCATTTACAAAAAGAAAGCTTCCTTTGTTTTCTGTGAAATTTTCCTGAAATTTCCGAGAAGCTTTCGAACTTTTTGGAAATTTTCCACAACTTCTGTTATATACTCGTATACCTATAAAATAAGTTTTTGGCAAAAATTTCATTTTTGGTACAAGCTTTTATCGCTGACTGTACTTTTCTTACGACAGACAACTAATACTCACCGAGACAATTCTAAAAACCCCTAAAACAATTAGGTTGCGCCGTTTCAGCACAGAGTTTCTGTGGCCACCTCCTGTCTCCATCATCAGATCAGCTCGATGGTACCATAATATTGCATTGTCATCCGATTTATACATGCATGCAAAATTTCAGCTCAATCGGAAACCGGGAAGTGGATCAAATTTAACTTGCAAGATTTGTTTACAGACAGACAACGGTCAGGTGAAACTAAATAAAAGCTTGTAAAAACTGTAGAGTCTGTAGACCCATCCAACTCAATCACGATCCTTAACCGTGAGTACATAGTTGTAATTACCAAACCAGGCGGCTTAGCACGGTCGCGTTTTTATCCCTTGTCACCATGCCTGTCACGTTCTAACAAGTATGTAAGTGCGAAAGGGACGCGCATAGTGATAGTCGATAAAAATGGAACCGTGCTGAGCCCGCAGGGCGTGGAATTATATGAACCGCAATATTGTTTACTTGCCACAATACGTAGTGATTCTAATAAGTGATAGATTCACTTTCAATAACTACTCTATATTTTTGTTCGGCACTGGGGTGACTGTTTTTTAGTTGATATAGATTTTTCTTTTTAAAATATCTTTGTTATCACGCTACAGACTTTCATAAGTAAACAAGAAACCTGTTGTTAGATAACATATGGACATATCATCAGTCATATAAGATCACTCAGTAGCAAATTACGAAATAATGAGATTAATTAGAAGCTCGAAAGATCACGTCTAATAAGATAACAGTTACTTATTATAGCTCGTTCTTGTGAACAAACATCTGCAATCTACTCTACGTGATATTTTTTCAACGTATCTAGTTATAATAGCCATATCTAGTTAGTAATATCTAGTACCTAACTACCTAGTTTAGTAATATCAAGAAATATCTAGGTTTTATACCATCAAAATTACTGGTGTGGACGTATTTTCTACATAATGTAACTAACAACTAATTGCATCTGAAATAATAGATGTTAGATTACATGCCAGTGATCTTGCGTTTTCTTCTCTTGAGACGTAAAGCATGCAGGGGTAGAAGAAGGGTTTATGTAAATTTTCTCTGATGAACAAAATAATTAGTATTAGAAACATGACAGTAACAGTCTTAAAAAGTTTTGGAAAACATGGACACGGTGAAATTACAATAATCCGGCCAACCATTAACTACATTAATTGAATAAGAAATATTTTTTTTATAAAAGTAGGTACGTAAGAAAACTATTCGTAAATATTTTTGTCAACGTATTTTTGGGCTAAGTAACCTCTATAACTAAGGGACATTTAATCATAGTTATCAAGGCATATTATCACTATAGTTACTCGTACTATATGTAGATTAAGTAGTCAGTATCATATATATAAAATTGAAAAACCAGAACGGGATAAAAAACGAGCGAAGAAGAGAGATGGCGCCTTACAAATTTCTAAAAAAGTTTTTGACACGTATCTCGAATACAACGCACGTATGATAAGAAAAAACTGTTTAAATCTATTATCTACATATGAGAATAAAACTAGAACATAAAAACTATCGCTTTCGATGCGTATTTAATTTACAATAAGGAAAAGAAATTTTCATAACAATCTTCATTTTACGACTTCGACCATTTCTCGGGAACTCTCGGTTGCTTTCGTTTGGCGGTGCTACAGATTAGACCAAATAATCCGTAAGTTAAAGTAAACTAAATTATGTTTGTCATGTTGGTATACAGGTATTTCTGAGTTTTTTTACACGAAGTAAAATAAAAAGTGCTGCCAACCTCAACCTTAGTCCATAGCCCATACGAGTGAATTATGCCATTTATGACATATCAATCAAATTAATATTATCGTATGATTATCGTGTTAATAATTTGTATTTTATTGTTTTAAATTTCTTTATGAGTTATTATTATTCAGATTGATTTTCATGGCTCGGCAAACATTGTCATTCGTCCAGGGAAAGGGCTGCCGAGATGAGCCAAAAATATGTACAAAGATATAGAATGGGAGACGAGCGTACTTGGGACAACAAAATGGGAGACGCCCGATGGCGAGAGCTATCGCAAGATTGCAAGAAACATGACGTGATCTGGTATCGGAGGCCAGGTGAGTCCTTTGGATCGTTGCGTCACCTTAGCCGTAGTAATGTTAAGATCCAGAAAGGGAAATGGGGACTACCTACGTTTGTATGAAAAGGCGATTTATGGGTGGTGGTCGTCCATATTCGTGGCTTAAAGCGGAAAATAAGTAATCTAATGAACGTTTTTGCAACTAGGCTTACAACAATAAGTAATAATTTTATGTTAAAACAAGTTTTAAATAAATACCTACGTACGTTATAAGAAATTTTCGAATTAAGTTATCCAAATAACGGCTACCTACTTGACAAATAAGAAATCCTTATCACAGTTATAAACCCTGGCTGGGATACATAATAATGTCGGTATTTAACTAAACATAAGACAAACTCTTTATTTCATTTACGCGAGCGGAGCTGCGGGCCCGTCTAGTATACATATATAAAGATAGTGCGCTCGAATCATCGGCTAATGGCCCGACTTCCTGTGGACTTCGGTCACTATATGTGTCGCAGTAACTCACAACAGCTTCGCCACTAACAGTTCATAATATTTTTCAAACTGGAAGGGTACGATGATAGATGTCACATCCATACAATTTCTTCTCCCTGCCCTTATCCCACGTTATGTGGAGTCGGCCAACATGTTTTTCTCTTCCATTCTCCTCTGCCTTTCGTCACCTCAGCACTCACTCCTTTCATTCCAATCCTCTTTCATACAATCCATCCATCGTTTTTTGGATCTACCATCCGTTCTCCGTCCTGATCAACATATCCCTACCATTCTTTTGTCTATATGGCATTCATCCCTCCTCATTACATGCTCATACCACGCTAACCTACTACTCCTCATGTTCTCCGTTACCGGTGCTACTTTCAAACTTCCCCTATATACTCATTCTTAATCCGATCCTTTCTCGTCACTCCAAACATCCCTCTCAACATTCCCATTTCCGCTGCGTGCACTCTTCTTTCATCCGCCATACAATTTATAACCTAAAAACGCCAAATGTCGCAAAATTGTACTTATTGAATTGACATCTATCATCGTACCCTTCCAGTTTGAAAAATACGCCACAGACAGTTTAACCCGTGACAAACATCGAACCAATATTGGGAGGGTAATGTTTATTATGCGGTACGTGTCGCTATAAAGAGACATCACAGTTTAACACAGCCTGCTTATTTGGGATTTCAAAAGATATGAAAAATCAAAAAGGCATAAGGTTAAGGTATAGTTGCAATTAAAAAGTGTGTGCCCGAAAAGTATAATTGAAAGGTATGAAAAAATACTGTTTATATACGCATATAAATACCTATTACAACAAATATTATCTTTATAAGTGAGCCTCATCGAACATCTAATTATGTAGGTACAGTTACCATCAGATATATCGGAGCGGCCAGGGTGCTCACAAATATCTGAACACGCACTCTATAAGCTCAAGGCGCTATAGAGTGCGTGTTCAGATATTTATGACCATCTCGGCCGCTATGATATATCTGATTGCGACGGTACTTACATTATACTACTATTTATTAAAACTATGGGATTTGTGCCTGAAATAAATAATTTCTTCTTTTGCATTAGTTAAACTCGCACAATTTGGATGTCTTACAAAAATTCTTATACATTACTGTGGCGCTTTTATTTTCAAGTGGACCATCTTCGCCACATATCGCTGCAATTTGATATTGGATATAAAGGTCACAGATGTTTTGTGTGCGACCGCACTAATGAAGCTCTGTTATGTGTAAAATACGCGTCAATATGAACGCGCGCGTGCTTTTGGAGCAGCATGTGTAGTGTAGCGACAGTTGGGATTATATTAGTGGGACGTAGGTCACAATTATTGTTAATTTTTTTTTAAATACCGACAAATGTTGAGAAAGGATTACGCTAAACAGATTTTGTTCACTATGAACTACGAATAATGTACCTAGTTAGTTGAAAAAGCGACGCTAATACTGGTAGTTCTAGATACAAGAACAGCCAGCCGTATTCATATAAATGGGGTGTTTTTACCTTGTATAATGTTATCCCTTGTTCTCGGTCACCCCATTTGAATTCAGCTGACCTTTATTAGACCATATTGTATCAGTCTCACAACATAAATATGCTACAGACGGTTCAGATGATGTCTCATGGTTTTTTTTTATTTAATGCTCCGAAATGTTTCAACATTTAAAGTAGGTAAATTCAACTTATTTTAGAAATGGCGGAATATTTTTTATAAGTACATTTTTTTATCGTGACTTGGCAAATAGGCATGTTAAATCTAGTTGGAGACATCAATTCAACAAACGATAATAGCGAATACCCAACTCAACAATAAAACTAACGCTTCATTTCGTAACAATAAAAATAATATTCGTAGGAAAATAATAACAGTATTTGCCCGACGCTAAAAATACTTGATTGACATTAGATGCGGATTAGAAAACATAATCTTGTGTATATATATACCTACCTATGATAGGTATTTGATATACTAATAGGTACCGGCTAAATTTGCTTCATAGCTTAATTTAATAATAATTAATGCTAATTACACCACAACTCTTTTACATGGAGTGGTAATAAACATAGGTAAATACCTACATGTTAAATGGTCCCTATTTTAATTTTAATTTACAGATAAATCCACGAACATGGGTGCGTTTCATATTTAAGTTACACAATCCTATTGGGCACCTAAAGAACATAATTTGTTAATAATATTTTATTTAATTACAAGTAAAAAGAGGGAAACTCTGGATTTCAATCCAGAGTTTCCCTCTTTTTACGATATAATGAACACACACTACAGGAAACAATGTATTATTAGCCATTCTATTTACCCACCACGCACCCCCGCCGTGAATATTTGATATAGCAGTCTGTATTATCAAATATAATATTAAAGCGAAATTCACCAAATTATTTACGATCGAATCCATGAACGCCCCGGGGCGTTGCTTATAATATCGTGGTTACATTCATCGTCCTTTTATGGGTATTAGAATTTGTAGAAGCGAGATGAGGGTAATATATAGTACCTATTATTAAATGGAGATGGGGTAAAATAACATAATTCGGTGGTGAAATAAAGTCTGTACAAGTATGCAAAGGGGATAATACAAAATAAGGAAATTAAAATGTTTGTGTTAGACGTTACGTTTTCAAAAGCGTACTTATGAAAAAAATCAATCCGTAACAATTAAGGTCTTTAGTAATAAAAACGTACCATTGTAAAATAAAACATGGTGCATTAGGTGTTTCGTCCATTAGGTTATTTGAGCTTAGGTATTATAAACGTAGGTCAGTCAATGTTTAGGTAAAATGATCGATAGGTAATTTAAAAATAGGAGAATCAAGCATAGGTGATTCAACATTACGTAAATCAGTTTTCGGTATTCTGATATGTAACCGTTCAAATTACCCCGCAGTCTAAATTGCCCCCTTGCACCTAACTATATCATTTATCATTGTCTAAACTACACCGATAGTACAAGGAAGATACTAACTTTGCACCAACGGATAAAGATATACACAAGAGATAGCCCGAGGGTATAAATCAAAAGCGTCGGTCGGGCTTAGCCCTTATCTGGCAAAACCTCATAACGAGCCTATACGTTACGTATATCATAATACACCGCTATCTTGTCGTGCCTTTCATAAGATTAACTAGATATCGTAGTTTTGTCAAAATCTTCAAAAAAGTTTTCTCTTAAGGTAGCATTCGAATGGCAACAACAGCTGCATAACTGATGCGGCGTTACTGTTGCGGCTGCGAACGTCACTCATTTTATTAACCGACTTCAATTTCATAGAAGGAGGAGGTTCTGTATTCGGTTGTGGCTATTTTTTATTTTTTTTTCTATGTATGTTCACAGATTACTCCGACATCCGTTGTCCGATTTGAGTAATTCTTTTTTTGTTTGAAAGGAGCTACCTCCGAGTTGTCAAGGATAATATCTGGGAGACCGAGCAAAACTAAATTTCCGAGCAAAGCTTTCCGTCGAAAAATCGATCTAGCTAGCTCTTATCTCTGGGAAAACGCGCATTTTAGAGTTTCTATATGTTTTCCGAGCAAAACTCGGTTCCCCAGATACTACTTACTCCTCTGGCGCAACGACCCAAAGTGTGTCTTGGCCTCCAACACGACTGCTCTCCACTGATCCCGGTCCTGTGCCATTTCTCACCAGTTTTCAAACCCGAGCTCGCGCAGATCAGCATCCACCACATCCGCCCATCGATACCTAGGCCGGCCGACTGGGCGGCGTCTTATCGGTTTCCCAGATATTATAATATATTGATGACACATGTACTCACCGTTTCCTGTACTTGTATATGATGAGCACGATGAACGCATTCCCGATGAACAGCGCCAGTATCAGCAGCGACGGGATCACGATGTCTGCAACAAACCGACTAGTTAGGGTTGACACATTCTACTTCCTTACATTACGTAGGTATTATTTAAAAGTACTTTTATTCAAATATAACTTGCTTACCATTTTATTTTTGAATAATTCCTACTAAATAGGTATTATAATTGAATAGTAACTCTGTCTGTTATAGTTTTTTTTCAAACTGGAAGTGTATGATGATATATGTCATCTCCTACAATTCATAACTTAAAAAGCCAAATATCGCAAAATTGTATAGAATTGACATCTCGCTGGCTCAATACTACAAAGTTCTATCTTTAAAAATACTTAAAGGCTATACAATTCAGTGCTATCTTACATTTTCAAGATAGTTGAAATTCGACTTAATATCACTTTAATGTGACTTAATGCACAGAATAAATAATAGTACTAGGTACTGAAGACTCACCCTCTAACAAAACGCGTCTGTTACGATCAGCACAGATATGGCCGCTAGGTGGCGACAGCGCCACGCGCGGCTTATGGCTTTCCCCAAAATTGGGGCGGAACGGTTGTACTTTTAGCTACCTGTAGCAAAGCGACGAAATCGCGGAGTGAGCCACGCCTGCTTAATGTCATTATGATAATGTTCAAATTTCAGTCCGATAAAAGTGAAACATATTGGGCCAGCGATCTATCATCGTAACTACCCCTCCAGTTTGAAAAATACTATACCTCTCCACGCTTCGACATCTGAACCGATTAAGAGCCAACGGGAGTGGTCATTTCTCCATACAAACGTACTCCTCGTTTTCCTCCGTGGTTTTTGAAGCTAGAGCAATGATTTTTTCAACACAGATTAATATTGTCAATATCTGTGTCGGACCGTTTTGCTTTTTTTGATATTTTTGTTTTTTAAGGCGCTAGAGCCCTTCAAAAATGGCCAAAATGGCCTAATTGACTATGCCGCAATGAGAGGCGTGGCATTCAAAACTGATATCAATTAGCCAAAAAAGCAAAACGGTCCGACACAGATAATTTCATAATCATTTACATTTCCAAATTTGGTTACGATTGGTTAAGTTTTGGAGGAGGAAACAGAGGAGTTCGAAACCTCGATTTTTGAGATTTTTACGCAGGATTTTTCGCCTTGTCGTTATCGCACTACTTTTAGGTGCCGCTTCCGTTAGCGAGACGGGTATATTTACCTAAAATATTTAAAACTCAGCTCCTGTTTCGTCTTAAGATGAGGTGAAGATACTTTGAGGCTAGGGGAAGAACATAGGGTAGTTTGAATTATAGGTCACTGGCAAATACTTAGTGTGGTCACCAGTGATTACGCCTGGTAAGATTGGATTATGACGGTAATATATATTATTGTTCTAAACTGTAAAGTCGCCCACTTTTATACATAAGTATCTATATAAAAAATGTGCTATTGTGTAGAACCCTTAGGTATTTACCATGCTTTTCGCACCGCAGCACATTTACTGGATACTCTACTATGATATCTCTTACATATTACTGGACGGCGGCCAAAGTGGGCAACCATCAGTTACGGCAATGGACGTGATTAACTCTTTACCAGTCTAAGGGCCACTTGCACCATCCCACTAACCCGGGGTTAAGCGGTTAAACCGTTAACTCAGTGTCAAATTGTACTGGTAACCATGGTAACTCCAGGTTGAACCGGTTAACCCCGGGTTAGTGAATGGTGCAAGTGGCTCTAAGGGATATATATTTCCCACATACGGCACTTCAAACACGTGTTCTATTTTCGATGAGTAAGACTGGCATTCGGTTGACATTTTTGAACTGTCAGCCTGGTAAAGGTTAACTCTTTAATAGTACCTATCATACATTAAAAAAAAACTTCAAAAACAGAATTTCAAGCCCGAAAATGTCTAATCGAATAAAGTACACACTCAATATACATCGTGCACTCAGTTAATTATCAACAACATACAGATGATCAAAGAGTTTACCCCATAAGCTGATAATACATACGCGTGCCTCGAGGCTCTAATTATCCCTGTTTGCAGGCGTGTTGACTTATATAATAATACTGCACATTATTGAATGCAAACATTAATATTCTGATGTCGAAAGCAATGATTGCTATCTAATTCAATTGCATATAAAATTAATTATCACTGAATTCTAAGCCGTTGTCAGACGCGGAGTCTGGAAACTGTTCTAGGCAAGTTTTAACGAGCCGAGTTAGAAATAAGTTGTTTTGATAATGTCTGCCTACTGTAACAAACCAGATAAAAATATATTCTAGATTCTGGATTTTAAAACCGAAGTTTTGGTTTTTAAAATAGTTATAGGGCTTAAGTGCTTTTTGATATTTGTATTTAATGGCGAAAAATTGATTATATATTAAAATACGTGTATTGTATGTAACGAGGATTTTTTATACTGTTA
Organism: Cydia splendana; assembly: GCF_910591565.1. Classification (NCBI taxonomy): domain Eukaryota; kingdom Metazoa; phylum Arthropoda; class Insecta; order Lepidoptera; family Tortricidae; genus Cydia; species Cydia splendana. The sequence continues at coordinate 19,550,183 of NC_085964.1, read as the reverse complement.
TGAAACATTCAAAACTTGAATGTCAGTTTGTCATATTTGTAAATAATACCAACTTATTACACTTTTATTTAGATGTACTTACACGATTTAAGCGAAAAAATACTTAACTAAATATAAATAAAATTCACTGAAAAGCAAATTATAATAATACATGTCGACAACCCTACCCGCTCGTTATTCATACTCTTCCGTTTCCTTATCTAGTATGACGTCCCCATCAATAAGGACAGACCCACACCCGGCTGAATGAACCGCCTAGTCGAATAGAGGACACGCTATACACGGTGTAACATGAGGAAACCGAATAATTTTAACAGCGTATTTCTGATCATATTCAGAGACAAAAATGTCTTATAAACTCTTTTGATATTGGCCTAGTTTCAGAGTTAATACCAATAAAAAAAAATAAGTTTTTATTGTTACATAGTGCAAAACGTCTTTTTGATGATTGGTATTGCTACTATGGGACGTAGTCTAAATATCCTTATTGATAGATGTCAAAAAGTGAGAGAGTATCACTTTGCAAAAACTAAGTTTTACGAAAAAAAACTGGTCAAGTGCGAGTCGGACTCGCGTTTCAAGGGTTCCCTACATCACACAATTTTTAACAAATTTTTTTTTGTACGTGAAACGTGACGTGAGTGAAACGTTAGGTCTTGAAAAATGCGAATGGGTCAGATCAAAAACCAGATGTAACATGAAGTTCTCTGGCGTGGTGGCTTATATCTCTGCAACTATGCAAAGTAGGAAGATTAAATGCCGAACAATAGTACAAGTGTCCAAATGCGAAGACTGAAGGCCGAGCTCCGCGTAGAGCTGAAAGCTCGGAGCGTCCGACGGGTTGCGCTTCCTACAACTTCCGCAAGTGTTTTAAAAGCGAAGGCCGAAGAGAGATTAATACCTACAGGGTGGCCAAAAAATAAGTGCATTCCCGTAGTCAGGGAGGTTTTGGGATTATACTGAGCACCTTTTACTATGGGACCAACCCCGAAATCGCGAAATTAAAATTTACCCTCCCATAGAAAACGGACCAGCCAAAATGTATGAAACAGCCAAATTTTTCTTCGCGATTTCGGGGTTGCACTTTGGCAACGGGAATGCACTTATTTTTTGGCCACCCTGTGTAGTGCTTTTTAAAACACGTAACAATAGTAACCTATATCAGTACTACAAGTACCATTGCGGCTGTGTGCCAGATACATTTTTTGTCTTCAGTCCGACTCACGCTTGAAGCTAAAGGCACGCCTCTTCGGGACGCTTCGGGCCTTCGGCCTTATGCGGCTATCGGCCTAGGGCCTTCGCAATAGCTGTCTACATCACGTTTCACTTAAACCATTGCGGCCGTGTCCCTAAAAAAACCTAACCACATTTTTGTTCTTAAATCTGACTCACGCTTGACTCTAGATTTCTAATAGGTTTTCCTGTCATCTTTAGGTAAAGGACTATTTTGTGTATTTTTTTCAGAATTTTAGACCCAGTAGTTTCGGTGATAGAGGGGGGGAATGGTCATTTTTTGTCTATTTTCTTGAATAACTTCTAAACTTTTTATCATGAATTTATAAAAAAAATATATTTGAGATTCTCACAATGAGCTCTTTCGTTTGGTATGTAACACGATATAGTTTGTTTTTTAATTTTATCGTTTACCCCCCAAAAGTAGCCCCTATGTTTAAAATTCATTTGTTGACGTTACATATCCGTCTTTCGGTCACAGACTTACATATATGTGTACCAAATTTCAACTTAATTGGTCCAGTAGTTTCGGAGCAAATTGGCTGTGACAAACGGACAGACGGACAGACAGACGCACGAGTGATCCTATAAGGGTTCCGTTTTTTTCCTTTTGAGGTACGGAACCCTAAAAAGTAAAAATCCATTTTAAGTGACATGTTTACCAATACCATTTACTTTTTACGTACGAAATACATTCAAAAAATTGAAAAAAAAACAAACAAAATTTTTTTTTGGCGAAACTACCTAAACTCATATTACATTTTTTCCTTTTGATCTCAGAAATGCGTGGTTAAAATCTTTCGCATTCCTCATGAACACCTTGTATATGCTCCAAAAAGGGACTAGGGACACGTTGTATACGAGGAAAGGGACTAAATAACTACATGTTAATTAATTAATTGATGCTACCCAAAGGTCCCAAAGGTTGTCCGGAAGAGATCGCTTTTTAGCGATAAGATCGCCTGTTGTTACCTATATGGGCTCATTTAGACGATGCGAGAACTCGCATGCGAGTTTCATTACATTGCGGTTTTTGATCGGTCGGTTGAATTGGACGTAACCAACAGTCCGCAATGTAACTAAAGGGGTCCACAGATTACCAGTTCGCCGGACGATATCAGCATGTCAGTTGTTCGGAACTGTCACCATTTGCGACTAACTGACAGGTTGATATCGCCCGGCGAACTGGTAATCAGTGGGCCCCTTTAAATTGCATGCGTGTTCGCGCGCCGTCTAAATCATCCCTAAGCTTGTATTTCGGTTTCCGTATATTTACGTATATAATACGTATAATTTACTTAATTACTTTGCCTGATAGCAGGGCTTGATATCAATATAAGAGTCATGTTTTCGGGACAGCATGGTTTCATAAAAGGATGGGTAATATGAAAAATACTGTGTTGAAGGTAGAAATTGAAATACAACGGCTGGTAATTAGCGATAGTGGATATCACTTGCAGAAGAAAATTGGCATGTCAAAGGTAGGACTCGGAACCGGTTTTTTTGTAAATCCCGAAATAGCCCAATATTTTAAATTATTTTATGCTCTTTGGACTGAATCATGTATTTAGTTAACAGGGGTAATGCGGCCAGCCTTCTGGGCACCCTACCTACGGACTACGACTTAGGGCAATTTTTTTATTTATAAGTTTTAGTGTTTATATTATATTGTAAAAATGTTAACAACTTCGTACCTATTATTAGATTGTCCCATTAAAAATAAAAAAATAATAAACCAAAGAACGAAATAGAACGTAATAATACCGGTATTTTTTGTATGAAGGAAAAACCGGTTCCGAGAATTGGTCAAAGGTAATAAGTGAGTTATTATAAATGTACTCATGAATATATGAACCTGTTATAAAGTAAAATAGGGAACTAAATCACTGAAAAATTTATTTATGTGTATGTAAAACCAAAGTCAAGACTTCGGTTCGTCTCATCTTCCTCGCGTTGTCCCGACATTTTGACACGGCTCATGGGAGCCTGGGGTCCGCTTGACAACTAATCCCATGAATTGGCGTAGGCACTAGTTTTTATGAAAGCGACTGCCATGTGACCTTCCAACACAGAGGGTAAACTAGGCCTTATTTGGATTAGTCCGGTTTCCTCAAGATGTTTTCCTTCACCGAAAAGCGACTGGTAAATATCAAATGATATTTCGTACATAGGTTCCGAAAAATCATCAGGTACGAGCCGCGGTTCGAACCCGCGACCTCCGGATTGAACGTCGCACGCTCTTACCGCTAGGCTACCAGCGCAAGACTTCTAGACTTCGGTTCGTATGACCTAGTTAGTAATACAATTTAAAAACATCGGCCAAGAGCCAAGGTGTTCACAAATATCTGAACATAGCTTCTATAATGTAGACGAAAAAGTGCATGTTCAGATATTTCGGATCACCTTGGCCGCTCTGATAAATCGGATAGCGACTATACAGTGAAGGGAATTATTAAATAATTCATTCTCGCGTCTACATTGCACTTCAAATTTAGTTCAATTGTTCTCACTCTCAGAATTCTCAGAAATGCAAAGTCTATTAGTAAATGACTAAATACGCCGCATGATTTCGAATTCCGGCATTGGCACAGATCACCTCTACAAGACATTTTCTAGCATTTATGGTAATTCGCGGTCACCGCAAATAGGCTGGCGCACCGAGGCCTAGTCAAGATGACAATATTTCGCAGAGAAACGAAACGAAACGTTATCCATCTCTATCGCACTAATATGGAAGAGTAATAAAAAGACAACAGCGTTTCGTTTTCTGCAAGCGATTGGCATCTTGGCTTATTAAATAAATAAAACTTCTTTCCTTCTTTCCTTGTTTTCTTTTATGGGAAACGTCTAACGAAACTCTAATATTGTATGGAAATGATCACGTCGTGGGCGCCTGGGCGCTGTGAGGGCTTCGCTAGATAAAATAATTGACGTTCGACGCTGCACTACGTCGCGATTATGACGTTCAATCCGTCACTCATTTTATCAAGGAAGTTGACAGAGACAGCAGCGGCATCAACGCCGCAGTAGTAATGTAGGAGCATTGTAAAATTGCACCTATTAGTGACCTCACGCTCTTAATTTTTATAAACGCTTCAAAATGCGGTGTCTACGTAGTCTGTGGCACTAGCCGCACTAGGCAAATTAATTCCCTGCCAGCCGCCGAACTTCTCTCCCGACTTGATTGGGGAACCGATCGATATCCGATTTAGTCGTGTTTCTAATGTTTTCAAACTTCTGCCGTGCGCCACCTTCTAATTGATTTGAATCAAATGGTTAATGAGGAACGGATATTTTAATCTCCGCCAGTTCATCGGGGTACTATTTCCTTTTATCGAAAATATAATTTTGGGTTATTTCAGTAGAAAATGATTATCTGGTATTTTTTAATTGATGAATCGATTACGAGAATATTTGGAGTAACTATTTGATATTTTACTTTCACCTTTGAATTTCTTCGCAGTATGCACGTTTCCTCACGATGTTTTCTTCACTGAAAAGCTAGTAAATATCAAATTATATTCCGTACATAAGTTCCGAAAACTCATTCAAAATTTTTAGTATTTAAAAAATAATATTTTGAAAACCCGCCAAGCAGTCTCTAACCTTATTTTATTAGCGACTATGGCCGTAGGAAGCTAACCAAGAGTATAGCAGGGCGTTACATTAATTGTTTATAAATAATAATAATTTTAGCCTATATACGTCCCACTGCTGGGCACAGGCCTCCTGTCATGCGCGAGAGGGCTTGGGCTATAGTCCCCACGCTAGCCCAATGCGGATTGGGTACTTCACATACACCTTTGAATTTCTCCGCAGATGTGTATGCAGGTTTCCTCACGATGTTTTCCTTCACCGAAAAGCTAGTGGTAAATATCAAATGATATTTCGTACATAAGTTTCGAAAAACTCATTGGTACGAGCCAGAATTTGAACCCGCGACCTCCGGATTGAAAGTCGGATGTCACATCCACTCGGCCACCACCGCTTCAATTGTTTAATCGCTCTTTAAACGCGTCTGAAGCAAGTTTCCGATGAGGATACAGCAACTTCTCAAACTCTGTGCAATTTGCATTTCCTTTGTAGTGGCCGCCTTACGGCCGCGGTACAAAGGCGGTGTTACATTTGCTTTTGCATTTTGATGTGCTTTTGAGGAAAGTATTGCTTTACGGGGTTCGTCGTGATGAGTTGGAAATGGGATAGTGGGATGGAAAATAAATGCAAATTCTGGCGTTTTCATGCCATTGACTTACGGTTACATAAAAGCCGATGATAATAGAATACTCCCGACATTAGTTATATTAAGGGCCAGTTGCACCAACCGCAATTAACAGACTGATCAACGTCATGCAGTAGAGATCTAAGAAACTTCCCATTCAACAAAATTTAGCGAACGCTTTAACGGTAACAGACGGTTTGGTGCAAGCGACCCTAAACAAATGCTAACATTCGTTACCGTTACGCAACCTAACTTTATAAATCAACCAATTGCCCAACCAAAGCAATGCTTGTATAGTCACCATCAGATATATCGGAGCGGTCAAAGTGTTCACAAATATCTGAATAAACCTGTGTTATCAAAATGTTAAAGGGCATCTATACATATAATAAAGCTGAAGACGGTCGAAAGTCTGTACATGGAAGATATTTGAAAAAAAGTTGGCTGGGGATACTTAGAATCGATAACAGAACACGTTCCAAAAGTTTTTAGAATTTTTGTCTGTTTGTCTGTTTATCTGTTTATCTGTTTGTCTGTTTATTTGAACGCGCATCACGTTTAAACGGCTGAACGGATTTTGATGAAAACTTTACTAATCTGTCGAGAAAATCCCCGGCCAGGTTATAGGCTATAAAAATTCAACCCCTAAAAGGGGGGGTAGCCACAACACTCGATTGACTTAAGTTTGCCCCTGAATCTTATGGCGCTACTTAGGAAGGAGGGGCAAACTTTTTTCAAATATGTGCTACCACTATTGAGTACCCTGGTAAACTAACAGATGGAGCTGAATTTAATACGTTGTGACATGAATAAGCCACCGAGGAAAGATTTTGCCAAATTAACTCTAAGTTTAGAAGACACGGATATCAACAAAAATAATTGAATAATTATGTTGATTTAATAAATTAATAATATATCGAAAAATGTTCACGCTCGCTTCGCTCGTGTTTTCAATAACTTTCTAAGTTATGGCGACTGCAGCAGCATTACTCTTTTGCAACGTTGCTGCTGCAGCACTGTCAATTTTCGTGATAAAATGATGTGACTGACTTCCATACTAAAAGTAAAAATGTACAACTGTCTAACTGTCTATCAAATTGGGTTTTTATATCGAAAAATTTTCGCGCTCGCTTCGCTCGCGTTTTCTATTACTTTCTAAGATATGGCGACTGCAGCAGCATTACTCTGTTGCAACGTTACTGCTGTAGCACTGTCAATTTTCGTGATAAAATGATGTGACTGATTTCCATACTAAAAGTAAAAATGTACAACTGTCTATCAAATTGCGTTTTTATATCGAAAAATTTTCGCGCTCGCTTCGCTCGCATTTTCAATAACTTTCTAAGATATGGCGACTGCAGCAGCATTACTCTGTTGCAACGTTATTGCTGTAGCACTGTCAATTTTCGTAATAAAATGATGTGACTGATTTCCATACTAAAAGTAAAAATGTACAACTGTCTATCAAATTGCGTTTTTATATCGAAAAATTTTCGCGCTCGCTTCGCTCGCGTTTTTAATCACTTTCTAATATATGGCGACTGCAGCAGCATTACTCTGTTGCAACGTTACTGCTGCAGCACTGACAATTTTCGTGATAAAATGATGTGACTGATTTCCATACTAAAAGTAAAAATGTACAACTGTCTATAAAATTGCGTTTTTATATCGAAAAATTTTCGCGCTCGCTTCGCTCGCGTTTTCAATGACATTCTAAGATGTGATAAAGGTGACATTCGGGTGGCGACTGCAGCAGCATTAGGTACTCTGTTGCAACGTTACTGCTGCGGCACTGTCAATTGTCGCAATAAGATGATGTGATTAATTTCCATTCTCAGCTGTAATGCGGCAATGAACGTCACTCAATTTACCAAAAAAATTCAATGTAATCTTGATGACCCTAGGGAGAGGGGGCACCATGGTCTAGAAATGCTTAGGGCATCAAAATATCTTAATCCGGCACTGGTCGTTTGCGGAGTCAAATGATTTGGGACGCATTACCATGCATTCCCGAAAACAATCGAATCATTCCCGAAAGTCTCGCAACGCATTGAGGTTACAAGGGGCACGTGTCTTCCTCAGGAGTCTGAAGAAGACCACGGTGAGTGGCGGTCTAGCCACAGGCAGGCCGCTTCGCTTTCGCTCGCGCGCGTTTACCTTACGGCTTACTGTATCGTCCGATATACATAGTGATCCAAAGGACTCGAGCCTTTTAGCTCTTTTTTTAGGGCTCGCCTCATCTCTTGACGCGTAAAAGGCTAAAAGGCTATTTAGCTCTTTAGCCCCCGAGCCTAATTCTATTTAAGAGCCTAGACTCTTGGGGCTTAATAAGGTTATTAGCCCCAAGAGTTTAGGATCTTAAATAGAACTAGGCTCGGGGGCTAAAGAGCTAAATAGGCTTTTTTTTTAAGGGGGTTAATAAGGTTCTAAGCCCCAAGAGTCTAGGCTCTTAAATAGAACTAGGCTTGGGGGCTAAATAGCTAAATAGGCTTTTAGCCTTTTAGGCTTCAAGAGATGAGGCGAGCCCTAAAAAAAGAGCTCCAAAGGCTCGAGTCTTTTGGATCACTGGATATACACCTACTAGGTACCTACTCTGTCGTTTAAATCACCTGTAAATAAGGGCGAAAAAACTATTGACTTTGGAGTGTAGTTTTATTTAGTGGTACCTAATTGTAAAATATTTTATCTGGACTACAGTCCTCTAGCATATCCATCTGTCAACTTTACCTACTTCAAGTTCCGCCTCCAGGGGAGAGGGAGAGAAATTAGGATTAGAAATTAGCCGCTTACTGACACAGACCGAATTCCACGCGGGCGGAGCCGCGGGCACAGCTAGTGTTTAGATATTTTATGAAAGCCGTTCCAATTTATCTGCTAGCGACTGTACTAGTAGCCACTACCAATACAAAAACAAACATTTGTGCTGAACACACACACAATGTAAAAGGTCACCGATCAGGCTAAATCGACAGTCAATTAATCAAAAGAAACATTCCGAACCCGTCGATCAGAATCACCGCAAAGCACCTCAATAGTTTTTTCACGTTCATTCTACGCACACAACCCTAAGCACCACAAGCCCTCCGGAATAATTTACGAGAATCAACCTAACTAGCTCCCTTAGCCAATTAAAAGTTCCCCAAGTTCCTTAGAAGGTAAGTGTTTACAAAGACTAGTTGGACAAAAGCAACTATCCCAAACACTTGAGCCTTCGACCCTTACACTGTCCGTTATATGACACACGAAGCCTGATTCACATCAAATAACCTTTTCACATCACCAATTTGGTAAAGGGTTTTTCTTCCCTGCTAGGAGGGATCAAAGTAGCACTTTTCATCCATGCTAGGAGGGATCAAAGTAACACTTTTCTGTTCGAGCACACTATTTTTAAATTTTTGCACATTATTTGTTTAGCTTAAATAATCTGTTTAAGCATCATAATTCCCTCATAAGAGATGTGAAAAGCAGTATGTGTCACACGGTATCAAAATTATTTCGTCTTGGGCGTTAACACTTGAATCCCTCATTACGCTCAGGATTCAATGTACGCCCTTGACGGAAATTTATCATTTTGATCCCTTGTAACACAAACTATACATTACGGTTTTGAATGGTGCTCGGAAAAGTGGAAGGCGAAAGACCCCAAAGCCCTCTCTTCCTCTTCTTCGTTACACTCTTGACAGAGTGGTCGTGGCCATTATGTAGACTTTTGAGCGACTCATTTAACGACACGTCGCCATTCCTCCCGTAGAGCTGCTTTCCGTGAGCATTCGCTTACTGTGGCTGACACACTGTCTTTGATTTGGTCGGTCCATCTCATTGGCGATCTTCCTCTAGCCCTGTCACCTCCCACTCTTCCTTGTACAACTAGACGTTCAAGGCCCTCTACCAACCGTCAGATCATCTAGGTCTCACTTGGTTAGACCTAGATGGACTCCTCCAGAAAAAGAAGGCCACTTCAGGCAAACTCCATCAAGCGGTGCGGGCTACTAGAGGTCGAGACCGATGGAAACAAATCACAGGAACTGCAAAAAGTGGTCACTATGTTCAGTAATGAGACTAATGAGGGACCGACAACGAAGAAGACGATTTTGAACTAGTTTTGATAACACCTTGATGATTGTCTTGGTGATTGGAGCTCATCTCACGCACGACTTTCACTTCATTTCGCATGCACCTTTCACCAGCTACCTTCAAGGCCCTATCCTCTTAAGGCCCAAGGTCCTACCTATAGTACTTATTCAGTTCAATCAAATTTAAATCATGTTCGATTGGAACAGAGTTGCTTTTGCTTTGTTTCGTTCAGTTTTTGAACAACGCAAAATCAACTCTATTTCCCACGTTGTAGGTTCAAATTTCTGTGGCAAATCATGCATTTTTCATTTGTATGGCTGCGCCTTAGGAGGCTATCAAAATAAGATCGAAAACATAACAGATTGTTGATTCTGAGGTATCGTCTTGGGTCGTCCCATTCGTTTTTCGTCAAGTTCTTAAATGAGTCCTATTCTGCTTTCGTCACTCATTCTACATTGAAAGCCACCGACGATTGTGACGAATGTAGAATGAGTGACGAAAGCAGAATAGGACTAATTTAAGAACTTGACGAAAAACGAATGGGACGACCCAAGACTATACCGATTCTGAATCGGGATCACGGTTGAAAACGATAATGACGTGATGTTGGGTTGAAAGGCTTAGGAAATCGAAAGTGAAGTTGTATATGGCGTTGTTACAAGTGTCTATTGGACGTGTTTCACACATATCTTGGAAGGTGTGTTTGTCACACAAAACTAATCTCTTGGACCTTACACTACCCACGGCGTATACACAATTGGGAAAATAGTACCTAAAAAGGGGCCCACTGATTAACAGTCCGCCGGACGGTATCGGCTTGTCAGTTGTTCGGAACTGTCAAAATTTTGTTCTAACTGTAGGCCCCTTTAGTACTTAATTTTTATTCTCACTGACAGTGCCTGGACATCAAAGTAACTAATAGTTAGGTACCTACTTTAGCTGAATCGTAAAAATATATGTTATACGTATAGTGATTGCTATCCGATTCTTGAGACGCAAACCTTAATTTAATTTATTACTTAGTTTTATTTAATTAGTCTCCAATGGAATCGAATAAATCGAAGAGAATTAAAACCCCGGAGGCTAAAAGTAACCTTGTACAGTCAACAGCAGAAGTTGCTAAGCGGGCGAGGTGTTGAAAATGATCTTGACGCGACTTTATTGTTAAGAGAATAAGAGCGTGTCAAGGTAATTTTGAACACCTCGCCCGCTTAGCAACTTCTGCTGTTGACTGTATAATTAAGGAAAGTTTCTTCAACATTCCTCAATCATTGGTTCTTCGAAATCTTAAAACAGATATCGCGTTCTTTGGTCATACAATTTCATCGGTATTTCATAAAAATAATAAAAGAAGGTAAGGATCGGTTATATGAGAAATAATAATTTATTCAATGTAATTTCATTGTGAAGAGATTCCAAGAAAACAGGTGAAATTTATAAACATAAAATTCCGAGAAAACTAAAAATATACGCTTCAGCAATCACTATTTTGTGACAGGATTTATTTTTGAATAACGTTGTTAATATTTACGGCTGGGCTATTGTTTAGAATACTCTAAAGTTTAGAGTATGAATTAACACGAAAGCTAAGATGTGGAATGGAAAAAGTTTGGATCTCTTGGGGCAAGCTATGTTTAACCCCAACCCATATTCAAAGAGCTGTAATGGTAACTACTAAAGCAAGTTTATACCTACCTTATTACCGTTCCATAAAAAAATCCTACTTAATTTAAGCTCTAACAAATAGGTAATACATATTTAAATTACAAACTCCGGAACTGATGAACCCGTTTATAGCATTTATATTAAAAGCTTATAAAAGTAACCAAATTTTCATCAAAATGGGAAAATCCTCATAGATCAGCAGCAGAAGTTACTAAGAGGCCGAGATGTTCAAAATGATTCGAGCACAATTGTGAAGGAAGGAAGAGAAGCGAAAGCTCATTTAGACCTTTGCTAAAAAAAGCTGCGAAAAACGTTAAGATGTTGTTAACCCGCCAAAAAAGATGGGATGGGATGTAATCCGGAACTGAGAGACGAGGGAAATTTTACCTTCGATATTATGGTTTATTGCAAATATTCACACGAAATAGATACTTGGAATCACAACCAAGACACTTAACCAAGCAATAAAAGCTATGAACTGAAGTCAGTGACATTTTCTTAAGAGCTATGTAAATTTTGATTTTGAAAATATATGATAGACAAATAAGCCTATTGCTCCTGCAAGAGTCTACCTTCTGCTGTTGACTGTACTTTAGATTAATTCACAAAAACTCGAAAATAATGATGTCAATAATCGAAACCCCAGTAAGCTAACCGCCTAATGGCCCTGCGAATCGATTCCAACCGCAAATCGCGTGCGACCGGCAATCGATATACCCTGACTGACATCTTAACTTGAGTCGTTTGGCCTACTCGGTATTCGTAAAATTCGTAAAAAATTCAACAGTTTATAGTATGCTTAACTTTTTCGCGTCTTTCCTGTAGACACGCAAAGTTAAGGGAATCTAAATCAAGTTTGACTGCAAATGACTGGCAAATATCAAGTGTTATTTCGTACGTAAGTTCCGAAAAACTCATTGGTAATACGGCCGGGGTTTGAACCCGCGACCTCCGGGTTGAAAGCTGCGCGCTCTTACTGCTACTCTACCAGCGTCTACTAAAATATAATCAATATAGTGACATAAATTCCCCACTACACTATATTCCCTGTTCACTAGAATTACTACCACTCTCACGTCGCAAACAGGGTTAAGTGGGAAACCATCTCGCTATACGCGCCTCAAATGAAATTAGTGGCTTGCGGGCTGGTAAAGAACCGAGCGGCTAAGCGGCTCAACGTTTAATACGTTTACTGAGTGCATAATTATGTAGTGGTTAAGTTAGGTTAGTATTAAGACATTACTCAAATTGAATGCATAAGTATATAAATTCGCCAATACACTGGCACTGCCTCTTTCATAGGGATTACTCTCTCACGTCGCAATCAGGGTTAAGTTGGAAAAGCCATCTCGCTATACGCGCCTCAAATTAAATTAGTGGCTCGGGTCGGGCCGCAAAAGATCAAGCGGCTAAACGACGTTTTAATGGGTTAGTTGAGTGCATTATTATGTAGTGGTTACTATTAAGATGTTAACCCTTTACCAAACTGACCAGTTGAAAAATGACAATGAAATGTCATGAAATATATTGTTTAGCCTGGTAAAGGTTTAATCAAACTGGAGAGATCTGTGTGGTTAATTGATCAATACAATCTCCACAATCATTTATATAAATATGTCACTACACTACCTCTTTCACAGAAATTATATGTCGTCGCAATCAGGGTTAAGTAGTGTCCATCTCGCTACACGCGCCTCAAATGAAATTAGTGGCTCGAGCCGGTAAAGAACCGAGCGGCTAAGCGGCTAAACGTTTAATGAGTTTACTGAGTGCATACATTTTAGTGATTATTGTACTAAAAATATACTTACTCAAATTGATGCAGCATATTGCATGTTAAGAATGCATGCATGCATGTAATTCAACTACTGCAATTTAGATAGAAGAGTATTGTTCAATAAATTATTGAATTTTACTTGAAAACTCTTGTTCTCCGCGTGGACAAAATTCAGGAGAAATTATGTTGTGTCACTTTGAACGGAAATCTATACAAATTAAATGAACCCATTTTCGTTGCTGTTGGGTTTGTTAAATGTTAATTTAAAAAAAAAACAACATAATATACAGGGTGGAAAGGCACGACGATCCTTCCCGGAAGTATTAGGTCGTTTAAGTGATACAGAGACTATTGGTAATGGTAAGAATCGTTAATTGAGTAAAAAATAAAAATTGCAAAAATACTACTTTTTAACTGTGGTGATAACCCTATAGCATGTGCACATGACGGCTAGATTAAGGATCTCCGTCGGGAAAGCTCGGGACTTTACACTTTTTTCCGATCGTTGACAGTATCGCAATGATGTATGAATGACGCATAAATGTCAAATAAATCAAATGCATGCAAAAATATTACAAACAATTTTATTACTTTCTTAGATAATTACTTTTTTCCAATATTTAATACTATCTTCTTTTCACATACGGTGTTCAAATGTACCTCCGTGTATTACAACGCCGCCGCAGCCCGTACCCGAGTATGTCGATGCACATGCGATATAGTGTATGCTCTTCGTCATTTATCCTCCGCAGAAAGCACCAATTAGCCTTTGTCTCATTTCGTCCGCAGTTTCACATTCCGTTTGGTTTGGTACACCATATCTTTTACACAGCCCCACAAATTTAAATAGCCACGAGCATCTAACATTTTTATTTGAAGAATATGACATTCAATAAGTATAGTTCAATGAAAATTTAATTTCAAACATCAGACGTCTTGTCTATTTCCTACCACGCAAGAAGGTTTGTTAGTTAGGTATTGAAGAAGTATTTATTCTTGATTTATTCTTAGTATTTCATTTTTGCAAGTTCATTTGGTGCAACTAACACAACCTACATGTAATTTTTTATTATTTTAAATAGTTTCCAATTATTCGAAAATAATTTTGTGAAACGTGTTAAGAAACTAAAACCTTTTTATCAGTCAAGGAAACCAGAGATATTTATAAGACGATTGCGTACTTTTGAGTGGTTGTCAATGTCACCATTTGAACTGTCGTTGTAAACAATGTTGTGGTTAGTATTATTAATATTAAGGCGCGGTGTGTAGTAAAATGCACTTTTTTGTCACCATATTTACAGACTTTTACAAGGATTTCATGCATTATTTTTGACCGAAGCGAAGCGAAGGTCTACGTTTTGACTCGGGCATTTTGCTTTCGTATGTCCGGATGTTCTCCTCTACAGGTCGCAATTCTTAACCGATTCTCATAAAATTTTGTGACCAGATTCTATGACTAAATAAAATTTTTTTGTCAATCCGGTTTTTGGAAATTTTTAAAAATGGCGGAGTCGTGATACCTGGCGCCTAAACAAATAGTCGTATCGATATCATAAGAGTTTTTTCTTTTTGAGACATGTTTACAGAGTTAATAGCAAAAAATGCAGAAAAAAATTATCGCTGGTTTAGGCGGTATTTAGATATTTAGTTTTGTATTTCCGGATGTTCTCCTCTACAGGTCGCAATTCTTAACCGATTCTCATGAAATTTTGTGACCAGATTCTATGACTAAATAAAATTTTTTTGTCAATCCGGTTTTTGGAAATTTTTAAAAATGGCGGAGTCGTGATACCTGTCGCCTAAACAAATAGTCGTATCGATAACATAAGAGTTTTTTCTTTTTGATATATGTTTATAGATTAAATGGCCAAAAATTCAGAAAATTTGTATCGCTGGTTTCGGCGGTATTTAGATATTTAGTTTTTACTTGAGAATGAGTAGCTAAATTTCGTCAGCTTTAGTAAGAACTATCATGGCGCATTTTGCAAACGTTCGCTTTTTTGTTTGCATAGGGACTTCCCTGGTTCCATCCCCAGTAATTGTATGCTGCTACATAACTTTTTGTATTTTTTTATACTTAAATTTCGTATCAATTGTTGTTTTTTATTTTATTTTTTTATTTTGAAAAAATGAAAAAAATCGTATTTTTTATTTATCAAGCGCGGGCTAAGCGCATTCGTTTATTTTTTGCAAGAGATGATGGCTTTTTGCGCTTTAAAGAAAATTTGATTCTTGAATATACGGCGCCATACCTTTGGCCTATGCTCGTCTAGATGGCGACACCATTTTATATTTAACAATTTTTACTCATATCAGTAAAAGAACATGGGACAAAATCATATGGCGTTCTAAAAATAAAAAATATCATTTATCCATACATATATACATTTATTGATTTTTTTTTTTTCATTTTCATTTTAATCCTGTATCGAAAGATGGCAGTAAATTTACTGTGACTACAAAATTTAGTATGACAATAACCCTCTACTACATATAGGGACCATGCGCGTTGGAGGGTCTGCCATCTTGTGGCCTGAATCGGAAACATGTACATTGCCAAAACAAGTTCTACCATCTACCGTTCTTGTAGGTACGTTTCCTTATGCATAGTAGGTTCTGTCATCTTGTGGACTACATCGGAAGCATAAACGTCACATTTACGCCTCACGCCAAAAATCTGACGGCTCCTATGCTACCCCCTATAGTTCACGCACGCCCACTATAGGGACCGTGCGCGTTGGAGGGCCTGCCATCTTGTGGCCTGAATCGGAAACATATGTGCACATGTACATTGCCAAAGCAAGTGCTACCATCTACCGTTCTCGTAAGTACGTTTCCTTGTGCATAGTAGGTTCTGCCATCTCGTGGGCTACATCGGAATCATAAACTACATATCTACGCTTCGCGCTAAAGATCTGACGGCTCCTGTGCTGCCCCCTATACACTTTATTCTCTTTAGATTAGATATTTAAATTCTTACTCGAGAATAAGTAACCAAATTTCGTCAGCTTATCTTAATGCTATCATAGCGCAGTTGGAAAGACGCTTACAAACACGGATATGGGATAGGTACCCGGTTCGATCCCCAGAAATGCAATTTTTTTTATTTATTTTTTGCACTTAAACATCGTATTGCTGATTGATCAAGCGAGCGCGAAGCGCGAGGTAAGCGTATTCGTTTGAGTTTTTGTTTGAACATTTTTTTAGCGGTTTTAGTTCAAGGGCATGGCTGTTCCAGGAGTCAATTTCCACTTACGTTTATAGCATGGGCGGTCACCATCCATAAATCGCAGAGGTTAACATTACCTAGGGTAGTGGTCGACCTTGGGCTCAGGGAACTAGCTGTAGGTTGCTCGTACGTTGCGCTTTCCCGGGCTCAAAGTCTAACTAACATTATTGTTAGTAATTAATAAATTAATAATTAATTTTAATTTGGATCGCCTCGCTTAAATGGCCCATAATTTCCGCAAATCATTTTTTCTTCGAGGCAATTACTCCGTTCTCATTTTTTCCCAGTGGAATTTCTTCGCTTTATTGAATTTTTCGTGTACATTTTTCATAAACTAAATTTTCCCTTTCTCAATTTATTCCCTTTTCTTTTTAATCCTAGTAGTTAAAATAACCAGTAGGTTTTTTTTTCACTAACTAAATATTCTCTATCTCCATATTTTCTCTTTTTTTTAATGCTAGTGGTAAAAATAACCAGGTTTTTTTCAAATAGGTAGGTTAGGGTTATTTTTTTTGATGACCCTAAAAACGAAACTGCTCCCAGAGATAGGTAGGTTAGGGTTATTTTTTTTTTTGATGACCCTAAAAACGAAACTCTAAAAACGAATCTGCTCCCAGAGATAGGTAGGTTAGAGTTATTGGCTGACAGCGTTTGGTTTTTTACTTGTAGTTTTTTAGATTATGTTTTAATTTGAAATATGAAATACCTACAAGTAACAAATATAATTACTACACTATTAACATACAGTAACAAGAAAATATTATCCTAGATATTTAAAAGAACGAAAACTATAAGGAAAAGATTGATTTAAAAATATTAAAAATAGGCGATTGCGGAAGAAAACCATTGGGAAAATATGGGAACGGAGTAATTGCTACCGAGAATGAATGATTTCGGGAAATTATGGGCAACGCAAAATATGAGAACGGAGTAATTGCCTCGAAGAAAAAATGATTTTCGGAAATTATGGGCTACACTCGCGCACGAAGCTTCTTAGTTGCAGTTTACTGGTTAATTCAAAGGTAATGTTGGTTTCCTAACATAAGTAGAGTTAGACCAAGAAAAGTCTGCAGAGATTTTGATACTGGCACAAATAACATTGGAACTGCGTGTGCTGTCAAAATCTCTGCAGACTTTTCTTGGTCTAACTCTATCCACTTTTCTATACAATTAGTATGGCGACGTGTATACTTAAGGGGCATCGACCGTACACTGACATTGGGATGATATTTTTATCATGTTATTTAGTAGTCATCGTGCGTCTCGCTTGCGCCAATACATGTACGGACAAGAACGAGTGAAATGCACGATAACTAAATGACATCAGTTAGATAGATGTCTTTCTGATATCAGTGTAAGTTTGAATTGGCCTGTTAGCCAAAAATTGTTTCGTATGTCCATATGTTCTACTCTACAGGTCGCATATCTAAACCAATTCCCGAATTTTGTAAGCAATTGATAGTTAAGTTTTTATGGTCAAATTAGATTCTCTAAATTCTTCAAAACAACGGAACCATACATTTATTCAGTTTTAAACTCTGTTCGCGAGGTCTACAGCTCACAGAGCCACTAGTCTAGTATGTATAACTTCAGTCCTTGAACTACGTTATTGCTTGTCAGAAACACGACGGCTCATTATTTTCTCGATAGAATCTTAAGTTGAAAACATGCCTAACACTGTCTTTATTTCCTTATGTTAGAAGTACTAGGACGAAAATGTATATGAAACTTACTTCAGTCGATAGCTTTTAAGTAAATCTTCATCATTGCTTGTCCTTTTATCGATACGTTAATTTTTTCATTCATCATTTGATGAATTCAACATTTTGCCTACTAAATTACACCCTACGCGGCAATACCTTGCGCCTATTCCTCACGCCAGTACGCCCGTGACCACTGTCAGCGTCGGACCTGTGCTAGTTTAGCGGACGTTTCATAAAATGGGTAATCACAGTATAAATATGCAAATATGTTATACACACAATGTTTTTCAACATACTTGCGAAGAAAAGCAAAATAATTCTTAAATACGGTGACATTTCAGACATTCGTCCGTCATATTGTCATTTTATAATAAGTTGGGCAGCAAAGGCACACACCCATCTAACCAATCCGGAATTCAGTCACGATTGATAAATTGTGTAAACATATTTTAAAAGGCTATAAAATTAATCAAATTGAATAATTTAGACTGGTCACATTTTTGTAAAAATCGATTTCTTTTGACAAAACATATTACTTCTTGGCAACCAGGTTTTTTAACCTAATTAGACCCCGCTGAATCCGAATTTGCCGGTTGCTTGATCGAATTCTTGACTGGAAGTGAGATATTTGATATTAACGGTCCCTTTTTTAGTTTTTCGTAAATAACTCGTAAACGGTGGCCAATATAAAAAAAATGTTGTAAACAGTAATAACCTACACAAAATTTTCAATAAAAAAGATTCAGTACATTTTTAGCAAGGATCAATATTTAAAAAGATAATAAAGAGGGAAAGTTAATTATAATAAATTCTAAGGTTCCTTGTTTTTATTTTTTCGTTAATAATTTGAAAAGTATGACTCATAGCAAAAACAAATCTTACACATAAATGATAAACATAAAATATCCTACAAAAAACATGTAGAACACTTTTCGCTAGGATCAATATTTAAAAAGACAAAGCAGCCGGTAAGTTAATTACAATCAATTTTAAAGTCCCTTTTTAGTGTAAATAACTCGTAAACGGTGTCCCATAGCAAAATAGGTTTTTATTAATAAATAATCTACATAAAATTTCCTGCAAAAAACATCTGAACACTTTTCTCTAGGATCAATATTTAAAACGATATCAAAGGAAAAAAGTTCATTACAAACAACTCACATGTCACTTTTTTTAGTTTTTAGGGTCCCGTACCTTAAAAGGAAAAAACGGAACCCTTATAGGATCACTCGTGCGACTGTCTGTCTGTCCGTCTGTCACAGCCCATTTTCTTCAAAAGTACTGGACCAATTAAGTTGAAATTTGGTACACACATGTAAATTCGTGACCCAAAGACGGACATCTTACGTAAACAAATGAATTTTAAACATGGAGGGCACTTTTTAGCCAAGGGGGGTTAATTAACATTAAGAACCTATTTTGCTATGGGCCACCGTTTACGAGTCATTTACGAAAAACTTAAAATAGGGACCTGGAAATTGATTATAATTAACTTACCCCCTTATAACCTCATTAAATATTGATCGTAGCGAAAAAGTGTACAAAACCTTTTTTGTGGACAATTTTATGTTCAATATTTATGTATAATATTTTTTACGAGTTATTTACGAAAAAAAAGCGACCTGTGAACTGATTGTGATTAACTTTCTTCCTTTAATATCGTTTTAAATATTGATCCTAGAGAAAAGTGTTCAGATGTTTTTTGCAGAAAATTTTATGGAGATTATTTATTCATAAAAACCTATTTTGCTATGGGACACCGTTTACGAGTTATTTACAAAAAACTAAAAAGGGACTTTAAAATTGATTATAATTGACTTACCGGATGCTTTGTCTTTTTAAATATTAATCCTAGCGAAAAGTGTTCTACATATTTCTTGTAGGAAATTTTATGTTTATTATTTGTGTAAAATTTGTTTTTGCTATGAGTCATACTTTTCAAATTATTAACGAAAAAATAAAAACAAGGAACCTTAGAATTTATTATAATTAACTTTCCCTCTTTATTATCTTTTTAAATATTGATCCCTGCTAAAAATGTACTAAATCTTTTTTTATTGAAAATGTTGTGTAGATTATTAACGTTTAACAATTTTTTTTTAATTGGCCACCGTTTACGAGTTATTTACGAAAAACTAAAAAAAGAGACCTTAGAAGTGACTATAATTAACTTTCCCGCCTTAATATCTCTTTGAATATTGATCCTAGCGAAAAATTTTACGGAATCTTTCTTGTAGCCAATTTTATGCAGATTACTTATGTTTAAGAATTTCTTTGCCATGCGCCACCGTTATTTACGAAAAACTAAAAAAAGGGACCTTTAATATCAACTATCTCACTTCCAGTCAAGAATTCGATCAAGCAACCGGCAATGTCGGATTCAGCGGGGTCTAATTAGGTTAAAAAACCCGGTTGTCAAAAAATAATATGTTTTGCCAGTCGAAATCGATTTTTACAAAAACATGATCAGTCAAGTACACACTCATATTGTATATAATTAATAATTATTTAGGTACACTCACCGTCTTACCTACCATTTTTAGGGTTCCCTACCCAAAGGGTAAAACGGAACCCTATTAGTAAGACTCCGCTGTCCGTCCGTCCGTCCGTACGTCCGTCTGTCACCAGGCTGTATCTCACGAGCCGTGATAGCTAGACAGTTGAAATTTTCACAGATGATGTATTTCTGTTGCCGCTATAACAACAAATACTAAAAGGTACGGAACCCTCGGCGGGCTCGGTGGGCGAGTCCGACTCGCACTTGTCCGGTTTTTAATTTCATTAAGTACTCATCAAAATTCGAATTTACTAATAAATCTTATTCAATATTAATTGCCGAACTAAAAATCCCGGAACTGTCAATTCAGAATACCGATGTCGTCAGAATAAGGACGTAGACGTGTTGCGCGGGAATGGTGCGGTGCGCCGCGCGGGGCGCCCGCCTACCCGTTCTACCACGCGTCTGCTTCACCCCCTTGAAAACGTAAAACTCGAGTATAAGAGCGCCTTAAGGAATAACATAACTATTTCATTCAAGTATTGAACAAGTGGAACCACTAAGAAAGCGAAAATCCTGCAATGATTCTTACCGTGCTGTAGCTGTAAGCAGACCTAAAAATGGTTAGATGGCAACAAATTAGCATAATTTCCTGTCGAATACTGATTGTTTACAAGTAAGTTCATTGACCCTGTCACCTGTTAGGGTTAGAACAAAGTAGCTTTTTGCATGGATGTTTAAAAGGTCATAATTTAGAAACGGTTGCCCATATTAACATAGTTTCTATGGAGAAAATATAGAGCTTAGGCTAAACTATCTCCCATTTCCGGAAAGGATCGTCGTGCCTTTCCACCCTATATATCCCGATACAATTCCACTATGAATTCTACACTTAGCTATGCTGTCTAGCAATTCCTCACTTACATCGCAAACAGGGTAAATTGGTAAACCGTCCTGCTACGCCGCCTCTAATTGGTGGATTGGGCGGAAAAAGTACACGGAAAACCATTTAAGGCACGCTTTGGTCTATTTGCCGAAATATTCGACATATTGCAAATATTTTAAGCTCCTGATGTTTTTTGGACGCAACTTTACACAATTAAAATAAAAGTGTAAAATGTACATATTTTGTGGTGTATATTTAAAGTGCAGTCCGCCAAACCGTGGCCGTTCCGCTAAAAAATATAAAGCGCTTAAAAAAATATCTGACCACCGCCAACTGATGCATAATGCAGTACTTTCAGTCAGTTTTAGTCAGCTGACTTTTTTCATCCTGATTCAGTAAATTTTTGAGTCATTCATTAAGCCGAAGAGGATAGGAACCTATATGGCTAACCTCTTCCTCAACCCCCCAACGGAGCGGCAGATTAGTTGATGCATCACGGTTAAGTACATTTATCTTCCCTTAACCATTTTACGCGCTCTCACCCAGGATACCGGAATACCACTACTAGTTACTACACTATACACACACATCCATCTACACATATCTACAATCTACATCATCAATAGCTCCTGCCTGATACCTAACCAATGTTTAGTGTTTGCTTAAAACATTCCTACTTTATTTTCCCATATAAAACTTAGAAAATTAGGAACTATTCACTATAGGTTTGTTTGTCACTAGGCGTATGCACAAACTTAAGGGGGAAGCATAGGCCCTGGGCTATAACCGCGAAAATCGAAGTTCGCAAATTGCGTGCATCTTTCTCTGTCACTCTAATTAAGCCTTCATTGGAGTAAAAGAGAAACATCCCCGCAATTTGCGAATTTCGGTTTTCGCGGTAGCCCCCCTATTTACTGGGGCATGAAGTATATATAACTTTTCGATTATGGATGGTAGGCACAAACGCGCTATTGCGTACATGAGTTGTCGGGGCAGCACATGCGTATTGGCGTTAATTGTTAGTTTTTAGGGTTCCGTACCCAAAGGGTAAAACGGGACCCTATTACTAAGACTCCGCTGTCCGTCCGTCCGTCCGTCTGTCACCAGGCTGTATCTCGTGATCTGTGATAGCTAGACAGCTGAAATTTTCACAGATGATGTATTTCTGTTGCCGCTATAACAACAAATACTAAAAACAGGATAAAATAAAGATTTAAGTGGGGCTCCCATACAACAAACGTGATTTTTGACCGAAGTTAAGCAACGTCGGGCGGGGTCAGTACTTGGATGGGTGACCGTTTTTATAGATAATGGTACGGAACCTTTCGTGTGCGAGTCCAACTCGCACTTGCCTGGTTTTTTTATTTTTTAATACGGTCACTAATAGATGTCAGACCTTCCAAGGCTTCCGGCTTCCGATCTCAATTAAACTTAAATAAAATTTTCTCTAAGTCAATAATTATGATAACTAATGGACTCACCAACTATCATATTGGCCTCGGTGTGCGTCATGTTTTTGTCTTTGCCCTCTCCCGCCGAGTCACCACTCGCCTCTTCTGTAAAGAAATAGAGAAATTAAAAATAAATAACATAAGTATTAAACATTTAAACCCAATTTTTTGTAAAATGTATCCAATATTCAATGACAGTTGGAGACTTTTGACAAAGAATTGTATTTTTTTTAACTACGCGGACTGCGTAGTTACGCGTCTCTTAGGTCCGGTACAGACGGAATGCAACCCGACTGCAACTTCGACGTCAGCGTGCAATTCCTATACAAATTGCAGTCGGGTTGCAGTCCGTCTGTATCGGCCCTTACGTGTCAAGCATTCAATAACATGTACGTAGGTATTAGATAATTTTAAAAACCAAACCAATTATTAAGATTATACATGGTATAATAATATACTCCGCCTGGTACTCCATTCCCGTCTTTTCTAGGTCACCTAACTGACACGGGCCTACGTCATCATGCGACAGCGCTATATGATAATATGCGATAGCGCTATATATAGCGGCCATGTTGTTGTGACGTAGGCCCGTGTCACTCTGGGAATGGAAGACCATGTTTTATTAGACTATGAGATTATAGTTATTTTGCCGTAAAGTTGATGGCCCATTCTTGACAGAGAAGAAGTCAATCGTATATCGGTACCTACGCATTAATCTAAAACATCCCCTGATCTTTTAAAAGTTTAGTCCATACTTAATATTATACATACTTTTTAAATGTGGAAAACGTTTTCAGTAGTGTTCGCGCGGAACTCTTATCACTTACCTACTGCCCTCTGGCGACGACACATCGCCGTGTGCCTGCTATACGGCCACAATTCAAAAATTTTAATTTTCTGGATTATTGCAGATTCGTATTCAAAAATTGTTCAATTTACGACCTTATTTCGAGAGCCATAGCATAAAAGGTCTTTAAGAGCCTTTTTCTCACAAGTGGCCTTATGGATTTGACCATAAATTGTCAGACGAATCCCTGCAATACAGCCACTTGCCAGTCTGCCGCCTCCTGCTCCCGCGGCGTTCGCACGTGAACCTGACGGCCCTTTTGAGTTGTGGCTATATAGCACACGTTTAAAATGAAGCTTTTGAGTTGCGTCCTAGAAAATAATAATTAGATAATGTTGCTGATTATAAGCTAGTTACACATATTATCGCGTACAGTGATCTTGTTCCTATCAAAGTTGATAAAAAAAAGGGATTTTAACTATTTTGGTGTTTTTATTTATATTTGCATGGTAACCTTTATCCAATAATTTTGTGTTTAAATTTGGCCGCATCCCAAAATCTTTAAAAAACGTGTCTGCAATATGGCCACAACTCTAAATACCTGTCTTTCGGGCCTTGTGTCTTAAAAAATATACATTTGTTTTAAAAAGTGGCGTGGTCATAAGGAGGGTTATATCATTCCGAGTAAAAAAAGCAAAATTTTAAATTCATAGACCTAAAACTAAAGGAGTAAGATCCTATTAAACATCCTGAACTATACTCTCACAACTTTGAGACGCGATTTCTCGAAAAAACGGTTTTTTGAGATGTGGCAGTGTAGCAGGCACACGGCGACATATTCAATTTTCAACTTTATTTCAATAGAAATAAGGTTTACATATTTATGGCATTGCATGCTAACAATGCAGCTGCTAGCCTTGTTATTACATTTGTTATACTTGTTAATTTGATTACGCTTTGGAATTCGAGTACAGGCACGCCCGATCCTCGTTAATTAGTATTCATATAACGTCTTTGTATATATTATGTTATATGTTACGAATATGTGACACTTTTAGTTACCTACCTAGTTTACTGTAGGTAGCCCTAATAAATTAGTCTAAAAGGTAATAAATACTAAAATAATCACTAAGTAAATATCACAAAAATTCTGGTCTGCTGAATTGAATTCCTATAAAATCATGGTGTTACGAGTGACAAAAAAGTTCATACTATCGTATAAGGATCATACAATAAATGCAGTAATTGTTAAAACTTTGTTGTGATCATATGTGAATTATACATGTACCGAACGAGTTATAAACTTATTATCTATTCTATCTAAAAGAAAAACTATCTCACATTAAAGCGTACAGATGTATGCGAGCAAAAAACCAATTTATTCCAACCGCTTTCCCTTCATTATTTGGAACAGTTGGAACTTCGTCGCTCCACCGTCTCTAACTAATACAAAGCCATTTGTATACAGTAACAATAACATATGTAAAGCGACATGGTACTAAAATACTATCACTTGGGATCGTGCAATTAGTTTTTATTCAAGCTTCAGTTGGCTGCTGGCGTGAAACTCGACACTTTTGTAAAAAGTCATAAGTACCATCGAAGGCTTATTTGAATTGAAACCTTAAAGCGTTGAGGTAAAGTCTGATATCAAAAGTCAAGTTCATATAATTTATTTTACGTAAACACGGAACTAGTAACATGATACAATGGGTAAATAAAACCCGACATTATATTACATTGAACAGCTTAGGCTTAGCTTATTTGGCACGGTACCTATTATTTTTACTATTATATTTGATTAAAAATGGAATCTATGTAAAACATCGAGGGCAAGGCACGCAGGTTAAACAAACTTTGCTACCGGAAGTGAAAGACATTTTTTTACTACACTATCGCGAGGAAAATACTAACTGATATGAAAAGCATTACAAAATCAAATCAAAATTAACGTTATTGAATATTTATTATTCAACATCGCCACTAAAAGTCAAGTTAAGTTAGTTGTGGCTAAGCTGAAGTGGCAGTGGGCTGGCCATATCTCAAGAAGAACTGACAACCGCTGGGGTAAACGTGTTCTTGAGTGGAGATCGCGACTCGGCAAACGTAGTGTAGGACGCCCCCCGACCAGGTGGGATGACGATCTGCGAAAGACTGCAGGCAGATGCTGGATGCGGCAAGCTGAAGACAGGGCGCTTTGGCGCTCTTTAGGGGAGGGCTATGTCCAGCAGTGGACTAATATAGCCTGATGATGATGATGATGACTAAAAGTTAATTTCAGTGGTCAACATGAGGAAACAACTCAAAATTTGCAACAAAGTACTTTACCACTCTTGTGTGTTTTTGAAGAATAAAGAAAGCCTTTACGAGCTGGTGTGGTGAAAAAAAATCGGCCAAGTGCGAGTCGGACTCGCGCACGAAGGATTCCGTACCATCACGCAAAAACGGCAAAAGGCATCACGTTTGTTATATGGGAGCCCCACTTGAATATTTATTTTATTGTTTTTAGTATTTGTTGTTATAGCGGCAACAGAAATATATCATCTCAGTAAATTTCCACTGTTTCACACGATTCATTCATGAGTTACAGCCTGGTGACAGACAGACGGACAGACGGGCAGCGAAGTCTTAGTAATAGGGTCCCGTTTTTACCCTTTTGTACGGAACCCTAAAAACATATTCACCTTCTTTCCCCTCAGTCGCTAAAATGCCTATACCTATATACCTACTCGTACAGGGTTTTATCCCTCACACGGGTACTGTTTAATCGACTTTTTATCAAAATCTCCAGCGGAATAAAAACATTCATATGGAAAATTCGAGTGAGTGGTTCCGTTTATGAGTTGGAGGATGTAACATGCGTTCATAATTCAATTATAACGTAAATCTGACTTATGTTAGGCACGAATCGTTCAGAATTTAAAAAACCTGGATTTAGGGTAATTCGCCAATAACTGGTCACTTATAGTAACTGGCCGCCCTAAACTAAAAATGAATTCTATTCACATATAAATAGAATTAATTTTAGTATAAGGTGGTCAGTTATTGAAACCTTATACTAAAATGAAAAATTCTGTTTATAGGTGAATAGAATTCATTTTTAGTTTAGGGCAGCCAGTTACTAAAAGTGGCCAGTTACTGGCGAATTGGTACCCTATATCAAAAACCAACACACTGGTCAAATCTGTCAAGAAATAAAATTCAACGAAAATATATTTTCGTTGTTTAACTGACCGAGTGAGCGAAAATCGCAAGCTAAGCACCCTTTCAACTTGGACAAAAATGCTTCAGTGTGGCTACCACCGGTTTGGCACTGACATAAACGATATCGAGAACGTAACTTACTTTCTAATGACCACTCCGTTTGGTTATATTCTCTAAGGGTACAGATGTTGATTTGAAATTTGTCAAAATGGCAGCGATGGGGACTCGCGAGGTCTACTTACACTAATAATGGTGACTTAAAATGTTCGCATGTCATGCCGAATATTCGGCGCTTCGGCTGAGAGACGGGCCGAATATTCTGTATTCGGCCAGAACTACTATTCGGGGCACTAGAGATGCCAGCTCACAGAGCCTCTAAGTTATTTATTAGGTAGTCTTGCCTATGTGAGTATCAATTTAAGTCTTAATATGTAATATAAGCCCGGGTAACACGATAACAACAGTTCTAGTAACAAAACGACTCGGAAATCCTTATTACACATGATTAATGCGTGTCCGTATGTGAATCTGAAACGCAATACGACCATTTTCTGCACACGCGACTCACATTCTAAGTTCATATGTCGAAGTCTTTATGCCATTCGAGGAGGGTTTATATTTGCTTGTCACAGGGTAAATGACAGGAAAGTCATACTGGGTATTAATAACATTAGGAATATTATCGCAATAAATCCGTTACTACCTACAACAACTTTGAGTCAAATACGAAAGTCAAATGTACTATAAACTGAAATAGATGTCATATATGAGTATAATAAGCGACTCACCCCGGCTAAACCTTCCTCAAGAATCACTCTATTGATTGGTGAAAACCGCATGAAAATCCGTTCATTCGTTTTTAAATTTATCGCGAACATACATACACACAAACAGACAGTCGCGGCGGGGGGCTTTGTTTTATAAGGTGTAGTGACGAAAGTGAACCAAGGCCTCCAGTGCTCAGAGCTGAGAACGAACCAGCGTCTTCCGAATTTATTTTCTCAAATTCATCAAATTTATCGAAAATGTGTCTGTCGGATGCATACGTATGCGAAAAAGAAAAGAGTTTCGTTTCAATTAACTTCGTGATTCGTGTAATGCGTAATATGTTCGTGTTTGCATAATATGCGTTGTTTACTTTAGTTTGGAATTATAAACTTAGGAAAGACATGCAACGAGAATATTTGGGTAAATTCGAGGATGTTCGATGTATATGTCATACATATATACAGGGTGGCCAACTTAGAGGTATACAGCTTTTTTTGCCGCCATTTTATTTTGGCGGTAAATATGACAGTTATTGCATGAAAATTAGTTTGTGTAGATACGGCAAATTTATTATGGAGCGTTTTACGATGGAACAACGTGTCACACGGCACGAGTTACAATAGAAACATTAAAAATAACGTTTCCCGGTCGATTAATTTCGAGAAACGGTGACATTGACTGGCCCCCAAGATCGCCTGATTTAACAGCTCCTGACTTTTTTCTGTGGGGCTATCTAAAGGGACGTGTCTATGCTAATAGGCCAACGAACCTTCAGCAATTAAAACAAAATATTCGAAACACTGTCGCTGAGATAACGCCAGAAATGTGTGAAAAAGTGATGAAAAACGCGATGAAAAGGGTTCGCACCTGCCATGCTGCTAGAGGTGGACATTTTGTCTGACATTATTTTCCATGTGTAATTGCTGACCCTACATATTATATTTAACAAGGAATACTTAATATTTTTTATGTTTTATAGAATTAAATTTCAAAAATAAAGTGTAAGGTGTATTCGGGTATTACCGAATGTCGGATAATTCCGAAATTCAGATGAAAATCACCCTTAATTCCATCATAATAAAAGTCTCTTTCGGAATTATCCGACAGTTTTCGACATTCGGAATTACCCGAGTAAACCTTATACCTCTTATTTGGCCACCCTGTACATATAATCACGCCTATTTCCCGGAGGGGTAGACAGAGACCACGGATTTCCACTTGCTACGATCCTGACATATCTCTTTCGCTTCCTTCACTTTCATAACATTCCGTATACACGCTCGTCGATGAGATATATATGTATTTATATGTACTTATTTCATGAAATTACCCATTCGTGGAAATGTAAAAATCTAAGGAAGTCGAACATGAAGACGCATGGTTTTCCTGAAGTTTTCAATCAATAAGTGTTAAGTAATTGAGTGGCAACGCAAAGTACAATATGTACAGTTAGCTGTATAATATAATATGTTCGCTGTTAGCACTCAAAAATAGATAATTAGGTATTATCTACAAAAACGTGTTAAATGTACGTCAAATAAATACATACTTACCTAAATAAAATAAATATTTGGGGACAATCATACACAGATCGACCTAGCACCAAACTAAGCAAAGCTTGTACTATGGGTACTAAGCGACGATATTCATACGTATGTACCTATATAGGGGAGACCGAGGTGAGTTGTGATAGAGGAGAGTTGTGACATCGTTGATTTTTTGGAATCTATCAACTAAAAACAAGGTCGCAATAGCGCGCGTTTGTTAGCTCAAGTTACGAGCTAACAAACGCACACTATTGCGAGCTCGCTAACAGTCATTAGATTCCAAAAAATCGACAATGTCACAACTCTCCTCTGTCATCACCTCGGTCTCCCCTACATAAATACATACTTATACACATATAAAACACCCATGACTCACGTTGATAAAATACATCACAAAGAACACTGTGTTTTTTTAACGTTTCACGATATCGACGTCATATTTTACTATGGGGCAAACTATTATGTTATTAATTATTATAAATCGTAAAAAAATATTTGCCTGTTTCTCAAAATTTCGGCTGGTCAGATTATCGCTGTTTTCAATGAGAAAAACAATGAATTTAACAATGTTTGATCCCTCATATCAAAGTTATACATATATATGTACAGACAGTGTCAACCTACTTCCACTATGTAGGGGTTAAAATGGGGTTGGCCGGTCAAAGTATTTAGCAGATGGCGCCAGCATAGCTTGCATTGTCAAACCCTAGAAATGTGTCAATTTTTTTAGTGGAATTTTATGCGCTGGATTCCAGAATTTTAAGCCAAATCTAATAGAAAAAGGGGCAAGCTATGATGGCGCCATCTATGCAAACCTTTGACAGTTGCTAACCCCATTTCAGGAAATGTTGAAAAAATACTAGGGATGTACCGACTAGTCGCCGACTAGTCGGGAAAGCCGACTATCCGGCCACATCTCTAGTCGGCGATTAGTCGGCGACTAGTCGGCAAAAATGGCCGATTAGTCGGCACTTTATTAGTGAAAGAAAAACATAAAAAGAGAAATGAACAGTCAATATTTACCATATGTTTTATGTCTATTTTACTAAAATACCTATTCATGGTGCATACGAAAACTTTTGTTCATATAATATGACCGTTTGATCATTATCGTATGTTGGTGGGCTGGTGTTTTCCTCTACAGGTCGATCTCAACTGATTCTCATGTAATTTCATATGCAAGTTCGATAGTTAAATAATTTTATTATTATTCAGTTTTGTTTTCTTTTTTAATGGTGGAGCCATGGGAAACTATTAATGTTATTGCGAAATTCAGAGACTTAGACAGGGCACGTTGCTCGTAAAGACGCTGACCACAGGGGATAGCTTCTTAACTGGCGACTACGTAAGGGAAATAGAGCCTTGGAAATACCTCCTACAAGCTGTATTGACGGTCTGCTCAGGATCGCAAAATAAAAGAAAGACAGAAATTTAACGAGGATTCTTGTGATAGGTCTTTGAACCTGTAGAGAACACCTTTTAGCCAAGCTAATATAATGAAAAGCGTAACCAAAGGAGCAAAACTATTGTTTTTCACCTGAACTTATACGAAACTAATGATGATTTGGCCGACTAGCCGACTAGTCGGCCGACTAATCGGCCATTCGAGCGCCGATTAGTCGGCTAGTCGGCTAGTCGGCCAAATCAATAGTCGGTACATCACTAAAAAATACCCTATATTCAAAGGCGTTTATTTGCGCTGATATTTCCGCTGAGTGTACAAAGGGAGCGCGGGAAGCCCTTTCTCACAAATAAACACTTCACTTTGTCCCCTCATGGGGAAATGGGAAAAGAACCAACATGGAATATTTTCCTATTGATTTCTGAACATATGAACGTTGTTATTATTATTATGAAGGCAAGCGTTATATGGACCCTTACATTTTTTGTCAAACGAACAAGTATTTTGTATGTTTTATATTTTTTATAATAACACCTTTTGTATTCTACACTTTCATGCAATAAAAAAATATAATTATGATTATGAAATTATGATTCGATTTTCCAAATTAAGTAGGTACCTACATCAATTTGGTAATTGAAACGAATATTATAAGGGATTAAAATTTCAATCTTTTCGTCTTTCATCGTCTGCGAACGATGCTATTAAGCTTAGAATAAATTTAAAAGTGGAAAAATTACTGGCTTGGGCCGTGAGTTCAAGTCTCACCCAAGGCAGTAATTTTTCCCATTTTAAATTTATTCTAAGCTTAATAGCATCTTTCGCAGACGGTTCTGTTTGCTAAAAATTAAATTAGCTTACTATACTTACTTAACTTTTTATAACATGTTATGTCACTTCAATAAAACAAAAAAAATTACACAGGTACTTACATATCTAAAATATATAGGCGTTTGTCACTCCCATAACGGCCATAACTGGCTTCATGGGCCGCAAACCTATTCCTTGTGTTTTGGTTAAACACTCACAGAGCCACATGAATCACGCAAAATCTTATAAAATCTATTGAAGATATACCTAACCCGACTACTAAACTTTCTATATAATTTTGATTTACATTAAGACAATATGTTTAGACAGCAAACGGGTGAGTGATTTAATTTATTATGTCCAATATGTTTTCCTGTATAACGTCCTGACAGTCGACCTACTTTATATGTCTCTGGGGCCCTTACTATGACGTGACATACAGCATAGGTAAAATATACAATATGAGACGACAGTAAATATACAAAGTTTGCGTTGAAGAAATTGAGCACTTTTTGTGGAAGTTATATTCTATGCCATAAATGATTCCGACGAATTGAAACTCACCTCCTTTATTCTTTTCAATTCGCTTAAAAAGGCAACTTCATAAATGCTACATTACTAAAAATATCCCTGTTGTTTTAATTGATGGTTTAAGTATAAAATTACTACTGAAGAAACCTTGATCTCAGTAAAGATGATTTCTAATTTCGATCACATTTCAGAGTTCACCTGTATAATGTGACATTTACAAACTGAACAGTCGATGAACTTACACTAATATTACCTAACGAAGTAAATTAGGTTTCTTTGTTCTACAATCTATAATACATTTAATCCAAAACCACTTTGATATTAAAGAAATGATTTGCAGAGACCTAAAGCAATTTCAAGTAGATTTCATTTGGGAATTACTTAATTTATTTCAAATTGCTAAACCAAAACACACGATCATGAGCATACATTGATTAAATTAGAACTATATTATTCGCTTCTATCAAAAGGTAATTAAATTAACATTGAAACTATTTCTCAATAATATTAGATTTGTTTGCTTTAAGTTATATTGCACTTAACAAAAGTACCTACAACAGGCGAAGTCAATGCTTTTAGGCATTCTCTGCCAGTCATAGGGCCAAACAAAAATGCATCAAGTGCAGTGGAAAAAAGTAACTAAGTATCAATCTAAATTATGAGCAAAATATAATTACTAGCTAAATAAATACAATAATAAAATAATACTTTATCACTATGCATACTTTTATGAATGTAAAAATATATGACATATCATCATCATTGGCCACATCATCTGTTGTAGATGTTTGTTGCCGCGCTTGTGTGTTTATAGGGTCCCGCATCGCCGTTGATGGCTATAAAGTCCTATAGCAGCGCGGCATTTCTTGCCACATGGCCATGCCATGTGGCATGGCCATGCCATGCCACAATGGAAAAATCATGTTAGGAATTAATGCGTCTGGTGTAAATTAAGAATAGGAAAAAATGCGAATAGAAATTATGCTACAGGTAAATTATGATTTTGGGAAAACGATCTAACTAGTCTGTAGGTATACTAGGTAAGTATGTGGGTATATTTTGTGTTCTACCGTAACATCAAAAAATATAATTACTTAGCCGATTTGGTAAATGAGGCATCAATCGATTGTATGACACGGGTGACATACAATTTTAACCGACTATGAAAGAGGAAAGAAAAAAAATAAACGGAAAAACTGTAGTCAAGTTTTATACTGAACGAAACATCGCGGGCTATAATTTAAGTAAAAACTTTGCTATTGCAAAAGTTTTACCAACCAACGAATAAACATGAAATATTTTTAAAGCCGTAGTTTCAGGAACAATAACCATTTTCCCAAAACTCAATTCCATTGTAAACAATAACAGATTCCACTGAGGGTAAAAGTGGAATATTAATTTTCCCGGAATAGTTGATGTTATAAAAATATGTCTATTTTATTAACCTACTTTGTATTTTAATATCTGATTTTGGATCTTGTTAGATATCAGTAAAATTACACGATCAAAACGGAGTCGTAAACAGAGTGTAGCAGTGTCATAAATTAAAAAGGCTCCAAGAAAATAACAGTGATATGACAGTAGGTACATATATTAGTACGTGCGTAGTTTCTTTTAGACATTAATTAATAAATACAGTCGTATTATTAAATAATATTCCTAAGAATTATCTAGACCAAGTCTAAACCAATCTGTTCTATTAAAGAAATACATAATCTAAACATAAAACTAATTAAAAACTAAACTTATTTTTTTTTGTCATTATTATTTAGTTTATATTTATATGTTTAGTTTTTAATTAGTTTTATGTTTAGTCTAGACAAATTATATTATCAGTGAACTTTGAGCGTGGGTGATTAATTCGTATAGCAGTTTCCATTCTGACCTAACTTATATGACTTAGCTTTTAGTGGTACTACTAAACGAAATTAATAACTAGCTTAAATCTAAAATAGGCCCTTGAGGCATTGTACCAAGGATGCTGGCGGCATTTCCTCGCTGTATCGCAATGCTGATACGTTGTGCGAGGTAGCCGCCAGCTCTTCGGTCACCAGTTACGTCAACCAGACGCTTCGCGATTTCTGCGAACAACTTATGCGCGCTGGGACCCCATGGACCTAGAGTTTCAACACCAAGTTGAAACCAAACCACTCAGTGCTTTTAGTTATATTGCGTATAGTTTATAACTACATATGTAGTTAGTTAGTTATATAACTCTCGAGACATCACCTAAAACCATTCAGTTCAATGTTAAAGTCATAACGCTAACAATATAAGTTCATAAATTCATAATACAACACCCTAAGTTTTGGCTAGTGTTGGTAAGATCGAGTCTACTATGCGTCCCAATATTTGACTGACTCGATTAAAGATTTAACAGACTGAATCATTTTAAGCACTCACGCCTAGGGTTTGCAATCCGGATCCGAAATGTATGAAATTATCCGGATCTGGATCCGGATCCGCGGATCTTCCCATACATTTCGGATCCGTCGTGCAAACCCGACTCACGCCTCTCGTAAAACCTCAGACCATAGATTAATAACTACACAATATAGATGCAAGAAATACTTGAATTTGGCGTGATATTTTATAAAATAATAATTTAAGAACAAAACATAGATGATACATGACTACACAGTCGAATTGTGTGGAGCTTCGTTATTCGTTATTTCATGAACTTTATATTCTAATAAAAATTGTAGGCAAAATAATAAGGATGCGCTCAATCGCACTCATTCTCAGACGTGACGTTAAAATAGAAAATGATTTATCAACATGCCAAACGACAGTGACGCCGCCATTACACGCAATAACAAATCTCTAATGGAATGTAATGGCATGACGATTGGCCGATTTGAGAGTGATAACTTTGTTTGAATTGCATTAAAACTAGGTAAAAGTCTTTCTAATCTTAGGCGCGTCACTCAAAAGAACTATCTCTATAAGATATAAATACTGCGTCATCTTTAAAGGTTCTATTTGCACTCATTTCAGTTTTAATTACCTACGCCTGTCGAGTTCCATCTCATCAAAGCTTAGAGCATTTAGTAACTGGAGACGCCATGGCTGTCATTTTCTGTACAAACAGTCTGCCGATTTTTGCGGAGGAGGGGCACGTCAAATGTATGGCATTTCTACATGATTTGTACGTTACGTACAAATAGCCATTTCAGATAAACGTCAATCCATACACAGTTTGCACAATTGTGCAAGGTTTTCGGCAGAAGGACGCTTTTAAAGGCGACTCCGATTATTAAATGCTCTAAGCATCAAAGAGAACCTTCTCCTCACTAAAGAATTGCAAAAACAAGAAATGACTCGGGTTTTTTTTTTACAAAAGACTCAAGTCTTAATACGTTTAAAAAACTCACGTCATGTTTCATATCTAGTCTAAAATTGAGTCGAGCCCTAAAGATAAGGACTCTGGAGACTAGAGTCTTTATACCATTTTAGGAGCATCCCTATCTGCCCTAACTTAGGGCTGCCCCAGCGGTAACGAGCCAATTCCACTTTGGACCCTGGGGGCACATAAAAATATTCAAATAAGCACCAGTTTAGGTATGTAGAGAGAGGTTTTCTGAGTATTACAATATGGGAACGTATGCTTTTTGAGATGAAAATACTGAAGTGGGGTTTAGATTTGGTTTAAGTATAATAACATGCCACGGCACTGTCGGAATATGGAAACGATCAGAAAATAATGGTAATTTGGGATGCAAAAATGCATTTATCTACCGAACGAAGCGAATGTCTTAAGCCGACAGAGAGGACAACATTACTGTGTGTGTGAATTTATTTATTGTATGTATACTCTCAAGAGTTACCCGTTGATTGCTCTTGGGTGTTCTTATTCTGATACTAATTAAAGGTAATTACAATTTCCTTGAGTGGGAAAAAACGAACGAACTTATAAACTCGTTTTCGGAGATCATAATTATTTTACTGGACCTCCAAGGTACTATTTATTCAGCATTATGAGCACCAGCACGTGTTGGCAGGCTAAATAATTAAACACTCGCCTAGACCCCGGTGCGAACCCTCGCATTAATCTAAAGGAACTACTTATCTGGTCCCAAGGTTACATTAGAGCGTTTTCACATCGACATCCGATATCGGATGTCGGATTATCGGTTACTCTGAGGAAGATAACTGCTAGAGAAGAGCCCTATGGCATGAAATCCTTTTATTTTTGTATTAACCTTTTCTTTTGACCAATATAATTTATTAAATAAATAAAAATGAAAAGGTACTATGGGGCTGTCCATAAATGACGTCATCGTTTTTTCACGATTTTTGACCCCTCCCCCCCCTAAAATCATACAAAAATCATGCTTCGAATGACCCCGTTTCCTCCTACGTTATGCTACCATCATCCGAGGTCCAGACCCCCCCCCCCCCCCCTAATTTGAAATGACGTAATTTATGAATAGCCCCTCCTACAGCATATAGCAGCTAATAGCATCCTACAGTATTGTACTTCTTTGAGCGTGCAATAGAGTATTTAAGACCAAGTTCGGCCTGGCCAGCCAAATAAGGGCTCACGCTAGACAAGGTCCATGATCCATGATGTTTATTTGGGGTCGCCGTCATCGAAAACGATGAGGAGGACTATACTTCTTTGAGATCGTATACGAGGTCGGATACATCCGACATCCGGTATCGGATCGGATTTGCTTGTTACTAATTTCATTTAGGTTTTGAGTCTCCCCTAGTTCCCTTATTTACAAGCGCCCCTTTAAATGCACCCACGTTATCTCCCCATTTTCTTTACCCCGACAAAACGCAGGGGTGTTAAGTTTCAACCCTTCGCCTAACTACGTCGTAGCCCCTCAACGCGTTCAAGGGTGGACCGTTTTAGGGTTCCGTACCCAAGGGTAAAACGGGACCCTATTACTAAGACTCCACTGTCCGTCCGTCCGTCCGTCCGTTCGTCTGTCACCAGGCTGTATCTCACGAACCGTGATAGCTAGACAGTTGAAATTTTCACAGATGATGTATTTCTGTTGCCGCTATAACAACAAATACTAAAAAGTACGGAACCCTCGGTGGGCGAGTCCGACTCGCACTTGTCCGGTTTTTTAGTGTTGTTATTTCGCAAATAATTCTTAATTACCGATAAAAGATAGCAGCTTCTTGTATTAATTTTTTCACAAAATTAAAGGTTGATTTACGTTATTGGCTTACTTGTGTCATGTGTCATGTTTTTTCTTAAAATCATATTTTTATCGGCCACTGCTGAGCCTGTTTAGTACCTGCTTCTAGTACGCAACTTGTCCCAGTCCTGAGCTTCATCTAGAAGTGACCCGCTATCTTCCGACTGACCAAAATACAGGGTTTTTCAACCCTGAAACTTAACCATATTTTGGGAGATGAATTTATATAGGTACCTACTGAGCAACTATGGTACCAGAAAACATCGACATCGATCAGCCAAAATGTATGCCATTTTTTTCACAGTTTCTGGGATTGGTCCCATAGTAAAGGTTTAATAGTACAATCTATATATTCACCTCGAAATATTATTATAGCCAAGAGTTCAACAACCCGTTTTCATAATATTTATGTAACAGCCAATGAATGAATCATAACGAGTCTCTTTACATAAATCCCCTGAGAATTGAACGTCAAATCCTGTCGATAAGGCGAGATCAGCTTTACCCTATTGAAAGAGTTTCTTTTGTCCCCGGTCTACTCTTTGAGGGGAAATCGCTTGGTTGTCCGGTAAATTGTAACAATGGGGTTAACTATTCAGTTAGCACCCTACCAGTAGTTTGCAGCTATAACTTTTTTTTAAGGCGGTAATGGTGACTTTTCGGTAAGACGGGTGCAAAATCATCACTAACATAATCGCTTACTTTATTCAGGATGTAAGATACCGGCTTTCGCTAAAAGGGGTTAATATTCAGCGTTTTATGGTGTTTCTTTGCGTCATTATTTTCTATACATAGTGTTATTATTATAAACTCAGAGGCGATGTTTAAAATGGTGAATTGTTGAACCAAATTGTTAAGTGTTTAAACGCTCGAGGATTACTGAAGAGCATTCTATATAGTCACCTTAAAGTAGGTAAACAAACGGCTTGAACGCCGAGCGAAACGGTCAATAAAGTAATCAGACTAAATAACAATGTTTCTTCCGTCCCCAGTTTCCTCGAGGGGAGGCTGGGGATAATTCAGTTCGCAGACGCAGACGGGTAATGTGACGTATGGTACTCTAGGGTCACTAGGGTTGTCACTTCAAAAAAATACGTACCTAAAAAAAGTTGAAATTCTAAATTAAACAAATTTTACGGTGAAACTCACGTTTCGGAATTCAGAGTCTTAATTATTACCGCACTATTGGATGACTCGCGCTAGACCGGGCCGGGGCCTAGCCGGAGCTTCCAGCGCTTCGTTTTCTATGGAAAGTACCACGTGATCACCGATCAGCCTTCATAGAAAATTGTATGTCGGACGCCTCGGCCGGGGCACGGCCCGGTCTAGCGTGAGTCATAATTTTTCGACTGAACCACGGTTTAAATTCGATTCAAGCTTAACATTATCTTCTGTAAACTTAAATTCGTTATATATCAAAACGAGTAATAATGATTCGGCACTAAGAGCATTATTAATTCAGGCTGGGAATAGTAATAAATTACGAAACGGCAAATACCAGTTTCATTATGAATATTATATGTAGGTAATTATGTATAAATGTCAACGCAGTCTATTGGGATGAACGTTGTGTAT
The DNA here is from genome assembly GCF_910591565.1 of Cydia splendana. Lineage (NCBI taxonomy): Eukaryota > Metazoa > Arthropoda > Insecta > Lepidoptera > Tortricidae > Cydia > Cydia splendana. Next base: position 19,511,669 of record NC_085964.1, on the reverse strand, counting down.
TAAACGTTGAGGCCAGTGGTAATGAAATTTGTTATTCGATCTTATTAATAAAGGCACTAAGTATATCAAAATGTTTTTGCTTCACATTTTGGTGATACAACTATCATGCGGACAAAAGAATTACAAGTTGCCTTGTCTCGATTTTAATAAATAGGGTGTCTACTCATATTTATTGGCATTTGCTACTGTTTAAGCCTGTTTTCAAGAAAAAAGATTGCTTTAACCCGAATCAGGGTTAAAGTTATTCAAACAGTAGCAACCCTAGTACATTCTGAAGCTTGCCTCGTCTTCCAGTTCGCCTGGTCCCCTTAGTTTTTTAATTTCGACATTACCATATTCTGCCGCGCAAAACATATATAAGAGCAGTAGAGTAACTCATTTTGAAATGTCATTCAATTGTATACCTTGTACTTGTACAATATGTTACAACAATTGTTCTGGTAAAGAACTCTTATGCTTAGCGCGGCAGTATTTTTACCATATTTTTTTCAGTTACAACCATAGTGCAAGCTCTCTGAAGCTCGTCTCGACTGAACGGTGGTGGAGAGATAGGGACTTGAAGAGTTAATTATCCACCTGTATAAGGGCTGATTTAGACGATGCGAGTTTCATACCATTGCGGGTTTTGATCGGTCGGTTGAATCGGGCGTAACCAACAGTCCGCAATGTAACTAAAATCGCATGCGAGTGCGCGCCGTCTAAATCAGCCCTAAGTGGGGTGGGTTCGAGATGCACACAATTCTGCAAACATATCTGTGTTTGAATAGCAAGGGGTACGTGTCACTACACCTTATAAAGTCCCCCGCCTCGTCTGTCTGTTTGTATGTTCGCGATAAACTCTAAAACTACTGAACGGATTTTCATGCCGTTTTCATCTATCAATAGAGTGGTTCTTGAGGAAGGTTTAAGTGTATAATTTGTTAACCCGTGCGAAACCGGGGCGGGTCGCTAGTTTATAATAAAATTCGTACTCACTACCAGTGGTATTTATTTTGATTGTATGAGCTAATTCCGCGCAGTCTGGCACAGCCTAATGAGCAAGAAAGTGAACGCGACATACGTTAGAGAGGGACAACATGATTCGCTGTTAAACACCGGTTTTGTTAGACTAGAAATCTGTATCAATCAAAAACCTTTAAACGAGCAATTCTTGTTTATTTATATATTTCGGGGATCTCGGAAACGGTTCTAACGATATTGATCAAATTTGCTACATTGGGGTTTTCGGGGGCGATAAATCGATCTAGTTAGGTTTTATCTTTGGGAAATCGCGCATTTTTGAGTTTTTATATGTTCGCTGAGCAAAGCGCGGTCTCCCAGATATTTATTATTTATTCTGTGTCACTACAATCCATTAATCGCACCATAAAAGCACCCAACTTTACCCTAGAGACTTAGGGTACGGCCAACCATAATTGACGGACTGATGAACGGCAATCAGCCGTGAACAATGCAATTAGCGAACGTTTTAACGGTGACAGACGACTTAGTACAACCAAAGAGAGAGAGAGGCGGATTGTCAAAGTAAATTATGTAGCCACTGTACATTTACTGCCATCTTTCGACAGAAGATTAAAACTGTTATAACGCCATTTGACTTTGATCCTTTTTATTTCATTGAGATGTGTTAGTTTGTTAAATATTGAAATTAACGCCATCTACTCAACTGCAGGCCAAAGGGCCTAAAGGCCTAAGGGTATTGAATTGAATTGAATTGAATTGAAATAGCCTTTATTCCTGACATATACATTTTCTTACACTATACAGGTATTTATCTATGTTTTATTTGATTTATTTATGTTTCTACTCTTTTCTTTTGTTTATTTTTCTTTGTCAGGCTGTCCTTGACATAGGCCTCCTCCAGGCGACGCCACTCCTCGCGGTATTTTGAGAGTCTTCTCCAGTCTGCAGGAAAGTCATCTTCCCATCTCTTGTACGGTTTACATTGTGGTCTTTTCTTTCCTCTTGGGTACCATTCTGTGACATCTTTTGTCCATTTGTCCTTTTGTGAGCGCATCATGTGCCCTGTCCACTTCCATTTAAGTGTTCGGATTCTCTGGGAAACGTCTTCTATTTTGGTCGTTTTCCTAATATCTGAAAGTCTGCATCGGTCTCTTAGTTTTATTCCCAGCATACTCCTCTCCATACTTTGTTAAGTGACTTTGACTTTCTGCTCATTTTCCTTGGTTAAGGCCCAGGTTTCTTGGCTAAGGGTATTAATTACAAGTTAACACATATCAGTGACAGAATAATGATCAAAGTCAAATGGCGTTCTAACAATTTTAATCTTCTGTCGAAAGATGGCAGTAAATGTACAGTCAACTGTAAAAATATGGGTGTACAAATCATCTCAAAAATATGTCCCATAACTCTTATGTCAGTGAATTAAGAACTATGGGACATATTTTTGAATCGGGGATATTGGAGATTTTCCGATTTTTTTTCCTTTTGAGCTGCTCAAAATCTTTCGAATTTGAGTCAAAGACTACAGATTTGAGGTAATACCACAGAGAAAAAATCAAAAGGACCGAGATCGGGGCTGGGTGGTGGCCATTTGATATCTTTCCTTTCGGAAATGAGATGAGCATCTGATTGGCAAAATGAAGTTGGTTATTCGCATCATTTGGTTTTAATTCATAAACAAACTGAATGTTTTAAACCTTAAGATGCAAATTATGCTTCAAAACTTGTCGCAATGTTGATTTTTTTATTTTCCGTAGCCCAAACTCTCTCTTACGCGGTGATTGTTGCGGATTTTGCCGAACGCTTGCTCCACAATGTCGGCCGTTCTCTCAGAGGCTGGACGTCCGCCAGGCATTATTGCTATGGTCGAGCTGGTTGTTTCAATCATTATGATCAATTTGCGTATAACATTAACACTTGGAACCTCACGTTAATCTCGTAAATGATACTCCTGTCGATACACCCATGGTGCAGTAAATAATCAACGATTTAGGGTTCTGGTAAAAAGCTCATACACAAAATGTAGGCTCCGTTCCTGTGTACTGCTCTATGCCAATAAAATTTCCACGAAACGAGGCGTATAGCAACATACCCCTCCGCCGCACCCCGCCAAGCGGTTTTGAAAAAATCAAGATTAAAACTACCAACACCCTTTTGGCCCACCCTGTATGTTATGGTACTGTTCTTTGTAACTGTTACGTTTTTATTTTATTTTAGGTGGCCATCTGTCAGGATTTCCTCAGACATGTCAGGATTTTTGTTCCTTTGTCAGGGTTGCGGGGAGGGGGGGCTTGTGTTTTTTATACACCTCAACTAAGCTGACTAGTGGTCAGCTAAAAGTTTAGAGTTAAAAATATATCTAAGTAAGTACTTAATTAAATACAATGCCCGGCGGGTCGCTAGTAATTAATATTACATATACACGTTTTTACAATATTTACAATAAGGTAAGTACCAACTCAATATTCAAAAATCCAATGAGTTAAAATAAAGTTAGGTAACAGAATCCTTTTCAAACACACAAAAAATAAAATACGCAAGTGTATATTTATTGCCCACGGCTAAATCCCGAAAAATGAGAAAAGAAAGGACTAAAAGGATGAAAGAAAGTTGCCGACTCGTGCTTTGTAAAGTCCAAGACAATTTAATAGTAAAGACTGCTAATTTCCATACAAACTTGCGTATTATTAACAAATATTTTAACACGCAGAGGGACCGATGACGATGACGATTTTGTGTTCAAAAGGATTATATGGTTCTGTGTTTCAAAAGAACTAGAGACCTAAAATAATAAAGATCGTACTTTATCTAGGTCCTACCATAAAAAAATTAAAATGTTGGGCATTGAAAACCTTATAAAAAGCATGTAGATATTCCATATGTATTAATAATAAACAACACATATTTTTTACTAAATAGGTACCTACCTATTGCTTCTTCTTGTATTGCTTCTGTATACATTCGTTAAAGTAGAGCAACACTCTGTGTTTTTGGGACCAAAATTCTACCAACCTCATCTAATCTCGGTAAACGATACCATCTACATACAACAATTATCTTATCAAGAACGCGACTTTTGCCTCCTACATAATACATATACATATAATAATATTAACAAAGATACATTGATTGGGTAAGATGTGTAAAATCTGAAATAATTTCGTTCTTCGAATTTGACAGGTAAACGAGATGGCGCTGTATATACAGCTCCATACATTTTGCTTACTTGATTGCCAAAAGTTGACGTCTGACAATTCAGTGACCGCAAAACATATGGCGCAGTACTCAGTACAGCGCCATCTGTTTTGGATGTCAAACTAAGGGGCATATTTTTTAGTAGACTTAACCACTCTATTGATATTAATAATTGATAGTCTTATATTTCCTTTTCTTTGAAGATGTAAGAGATAAACAAAGTTTCTGCTAACTCGGCCAAGATTAAGGAAAGGCTTGAAAATATTAATTAAATTCAACTTGGAAAGATTTATTTCATTCATAAAAAACGAACAACGACTCTCGAGTGAAAAATTAACCAAAGTTTAATATTTATTTGCAAATTCTCGTCTACTGCAAACGATTATTATTGACTAGGTGCAGTCACGTCTGAAAATATCGATACGGACAAATTGCCTAAAGTATGGTTACACTACCTTAATATATGGGCAATAAGGTTGGAGTAAACGAGGGCCTTAGCCCAGGAGTGGGACACCAAAGTAGGCTAATAAAAAAAGGTCGTGTATACATATTATTGTCACTTTGTCCGTATCGATATTTTCAAACGTGACTGTACCTACGATTCCTCTTTAGCATTAAGACCACCTGTGGTATGCCTTATTTTTCTATCGGTATTCTGTATTGTTTTCATTCATTGGAGGTGTGCCATAAAGAATATTATAAAAGATAAGATAAAAGATAAAAAATAGTTTTTCACCTCAGCAGCTCGAACAAGGGTACTTTGCTTCTTAAAAACAGTGAGCAAAATGCGATTTTGCTCACTGAGTGAGACAAAATGACATTCAAGTGACCTTTATAGTCAAATGTCATTTCAACATGCGGGGTCTAATACAAGTTCGATATACTTGGGTTCTATTATCTCTGTCCCTCTAGGTATGTTCTCACTGCTTAGGGTGAAAAATTTTGTGTACTACACGAGATCAAAGTTATTTACATCTCGTGCGCTTTTGAATCCCTTACTACGCTCAAGATTCTAAATTAGATTCACTCGCTACGCTCGTGAATCTATTATAGAATCTTTCGCTTGCACGGGACTCAAAATAAGCACTCGAAGAAATATCAAACATTGATCTCTTGTTGTACAAATAACTATATTCAAGTAGGCATATTACAATGCGCTTATGAACGTCAAATAAAACTATATCGGCTCCAACCCTACACCTCTGCCTCGAGAAGATTTAAATAATATTAATGCTGTAGGTACCTACTTTATTATCAGATTATCACTTCAGTACACCTTATAAAACAAAGTCCCCCGCCGCGACTGTCTGTTTGTGTGTTTGTTTGTATGTTCGCGATAAACTCAAAAACTACTGAACGGATTTTCATGCGGTTTTCACCTATCGATAGAGTGATTATTAAGGAGGGTTTAGGTGTATAATTTGTTAACCCGTGCGAAGCCGGGGCGGGTCGCTAATTTGTTATGAAGCAAGTTTCTCAAAGAGAATTTCTTCTTCGTCAAACAAATAAAACCAACCCAAAACAACCCCTTAAGTAATGGCTGGGAGAAAAGACTAGGTACTTTACATTGTTGCTAACAAAATAACGCGTAAAAACTAGCTATTACTATCCCGTCCTACTCGTAAACTCGTAACGGTTAACTAGGACTGTGTAAGTGTTCAGTAAGTGATAATAGCCGCTGGCCTCACCCCCAGACGTAATAAAAGTTTATTCCTAACAGACATTGCACTAACGGCTCGGCCACGACATCGAGCGACTTGCGACCGAGCAAGTCGCTCGATGGCCGAGCCGTAAGCCAGGGGCCCACTGTCAGTTGTTCTGAACTGTCAAAATTTTGTTCTAACTGACAGGCCGATACCGTCCGGCGGACTGTTAATCAGTGGGCCCCTAAGGTTATGTACGTTTTAATTCGTGGCAATATTGTCTCACTCCCATATTTAACGGCCTCCTAGCCTAGTCAGAAGTGACCCTGTCTACGAATCCCGGGTTCGAATCATTTGTGTATTTATCACAGATGTTTGTTCCTGAGTTATGGATATATTCTATGTACTTACAGTCAGCAGCAGAAGTTACTAAGCGGGCGAACTCCATTTTCCAACTCCTTAATAAAAATACACTCATTGAAATAATTCCGTACACGGCGGGAAGAAGTTGATAACTTTTAAATAAGTACAGACACAGTAAATAGTTAGGTTGCCATATACTAACAAAACGGTGTGAAACACCAGCAATACATATACAATTATAGAATCTTTCGCTTGCACGGGACTCAAAATAAGCACTCGAAGAAATATCCAACTTTGATCTCTTGTTGTACAAATAACTATTATAATATCAACCCGTGACCGGTCAGAAACACAACGTAGGATCAAGGAATACCTACTAAATCGGTTTTTCTTATTGTCTATCACCCTAATATTTATGACCAAAGAATAGAGAAATATTTATTATTAAAGGCCATTTCTTATTTACAGAGTTGTTATCAACAAATAATTGTGAAATCCCAGCAGCAATATACCCGGCTGTAAGGTTTAACTAGGGCTGTATGAGAGCGCTAAACGAGCCATAATGGCCACTCATCACTAGAATCCGTCGAGAACGCGCTGACCTTTCTAGGTAGGCATTCTCGAAACGTTTTGACCTTCATAACTAGTCACAAAAGATGGCTAGTGCAAGTAGGACCGTATATTAGGCATAGTTTTTATAAATGCAGGTCAACAATGCAAAACTTGGCATACTTTCGGAGATGTTTGTGCTTAAAACATTAAATAGTTTTTATAATATCTACTCGTGACCTGTCAGAAACAACGCAGGATCAAGAAAGATCAAATCGATTTTTCTTATTGTCCATCACCCTAATATTTATGACCAAAGAATAGTGAAATAGTTATTATCAAAAGCCATTTCTTGTTTACAGAGTTGTTACCAACAAATAATCGTGAAATACCAGCAATAACCCGGCTGTAAGGTTTAACTAGGGCTGTATGAGCGCTAAACGAGCCATAATGGCCACTCGACGCTAGAATTTGTCAAGTACGTGTTGACCTTTCTAGATAGGCATTCTCGAAACGTTTTGACCTTAAACTAGTCACAAAAGATGGCTAGTGCAGCAAGAACCGCAGATTAGGCATAGTTTTCATGGACGTAGGGCTATATCCTGTCCTAACCTGTCTGAAGGACACATGTAGGTAAACGTATCTGTCTTGAGAAAACGTTTTTAAAGTTCCCTTGTGCCTAGTTTACAAGCCGCGTAATGTCCAAGGCTTAGAAATCATGACCTGAACCAAGGTATTTTTGGATTCGAATCGCTCTCAAAACACAAGGGACCAATCATACATTATCAAAGGGACCAAGCACATGCGCCAATACGCACACATGTTTGCTTCGGATTGTACACCTAAATTAGCGCAACCCGTGCAAGGCAAGTTAGACATCGGTTACACGCTAATTCTGGCGTCAGTTCAGTCCATCAGTCTATTCGATGGAAAATGGACACGGTTAGACGATCAGTCCAGACTGACAACAGACTGATAAAATTACGACACAGTCGCCGTTTGGACACAGAACGCAACACAGTCATTTAGTCTTGTCTAATACGAGTATGGTGACTGACGCGAGAATGACACAAACAGGTTACACGATCAGTCTCCTATCAGTTTTCTGTCATTCAAAATGGACTGACGAATATTATCTAAACATTTAAATTTTCATCAGTCCAGACCATCAGTCCATTAGTCCGCGTGTTACACGATAATTTTCCCGTCAGTCTGACCAGACTGATGGATTGAACTGACGCCAGAATTAGCGTGTAACCGATGTCTAAGGCCCGCAACCTACAGCAATTCAGAATGCGACGTACCTCTAAAGGTACCGTTTGGATTCAGACTGCAACAGCGCGACATTACATTACTGCCGACTGATATATTTAAATAATTATGTTATGTTTTCTAAAGGTTCAGTAAAGGATCATTTTATACATAGGTATGTATAAAACGATCCCTAGGGTAGAGTTAAAATAATCACAGATGATTCCTTTGTAATATCACGATTTCTTCGTCATCATTTAAGTCAGTCGATTCCAGTTTCTTTATTTTCAGAAGATGAGTGCTTTTTTTTTTCTATTTTGGCCTTATTTTTAATGCCGTGCACAGATTTTGCTTGCTATTTTAAAAGGCAATCCATACCTAATTTAATCGCATTAAAGCCCTTAGCATTTCTTCCTAAGGTCATTTTTTCGGAAGTAAGTGGCTTTGCGCACTTTTAAATTCGTGACATGATATGGTTATGGCCTGTACAGGAAATGCTCATAGTAAATTTCTTAGGGGGTAAAATGATACCAGGGATCATTTTACGCCTACGAATAGGGATCATTTTACCTCAAACACCAAATTTGTAAACTTCGATAAACATATAACTTTCAAAAAACTTGCGTCAGTATAAACATCGTTAAAGTATACTTTAACGATGTTTATACTATAGCTAAACATCATTTAGCTATAGCTAAACATCATTGAGATCCGACAGTGAAACACAATTTGAATAAAACGTAACATGCTAAAAGTAATGGAATTCGGAAAATAGGCATACCGTAGATTAGACATATATTTTTTAATTGTTTCCTAATAAAATCTCACTGCATGCTGGTACCGTCATGACACTTTAAGAGGCAACTGGCGGGGTCACGGGGCATACGTTTATTGCATATTTAGATAGATGGCACCAGTAGGTGCTCAGATACGATGGGGAATCATTTTACTCCGAGGGACCATTATACCCACATCTCCCCTATAAATATTATTCGGTAATTATTCGGTATTCGGTAAATTTGGCATATTTTTCAATGTTCAGGTTCGAGCTGCCGAATATTTACCGAATAAACAAATTTTTAAGGGTGTCCGCTAGTTAGCGCGGATGCAGTTCGCGATCAGGTATGAGACGTTTCCGTTTCTTTTCATAAACATTCCCGGTCGGTCGGGACGTCGGGAGGAGAAAGGTCAAAAACAAACACCTACAGACCGCGGACCTGAATGAACTTGTCTTCAGCGTTTTAGCCCATACGAATATTCGGTTCGGTATGAGCTGAACCGAATATTCGGCTGAATATTCGTATTCGGCAAAATACATATTCGGCCCATCACTAGTCTGCAGTAATGTCGCGCCGCAATACTGCAGCAGTAACGCTAGTGCAGCCTGAAACCGAACGGCACCTTAAGATACAATAAACGTGACGATTCGCTGGACCCAGCTTCCTGTTAAAGGTCAAATAAATTGAACTATAGTGTCCATTCTAGTTCTAAAATGACTTCCCGTAACGTGGGGCATAGGGTGTGCTCTCGGGACTGGTTTTCTATACAAAATCAGTCCCGGAACCCCGGAACCGGGAATTCCCGGGACTTGCCATACAAAATCAGTTTTCTAGTCACGGAACATTACAAGCCTTCATTTTAAGCGATGTAAAAGTTGATATACACCGTGGTCTGGTGAGACCCGACAGTTTAAAGGTGTATTCTTGACCGCATTTAGAGACTAAAATGAGTAAAATGTCATACAAAGTTTTCCGGAATCGGTGTTTTATAAATAAAGACTACCTAGTTAAGTGAAAATTTGTTTCTGTAATAACTTAGTGAAAAACATTGAACTAGGTATTATTCCTACGTATGGAACTGGCACAAAGAACCAGTATTTTGCGCCATGAGTTGTTGTTATTTTGACAACAAACCATAGAAGCGGAGTGTGAATCTCGCGATCTAAACGTGTAAGCGCCATGAATTTTACATTTTTCCTTCTCAAACAAATTTGAGAAGTGCCGAAAAACAAATCAGCTTGATGAACAGCGACCTTTTGTAAATATGACAATTATGATTGAGTAAATAACCTTCACAAATAGTTCAATAATGTAATAAAATTACACTATAATCAACAACAGCTGATTACCTTATCAACATTGATAAACGGTACAGTCGCCCGCATCGGATTCCATCAGAGCTCGTTGAATAAATCGTCCATTTCCGTTACTGTCATTACGGAGATAGAGCTATCAACCAGAGGTTAATTGTACAGGAGTCATGGTTTATCGTTAACATAATATAATAAGCACTGTTGTTGACGATCATCACTACACCTTATAAAACAAAATCCCCCGCCGTGTCTGTCTGTTTGTGTACATGTATGTTCGCGATAAACTCAAAAACTACTCAACGAATTTTCATGCGGTTTTCACCTATCAATAGAGTGATTCTTGAGTACGCTTTAAGTGTATAATTTTTGAACCCGTGCGATTTTTTTAACTAGTACATATTTAAAACAAAGTCCCCCGCCGCGTCTGTCTGTATGTTCGCGATAAACTCGAAAACTACAGAACGGATTTTCATGCGGTTTTCACCTATCAATAGAGCGATTCTTGAGGAAGGTTTAGATATGTATATCATTGGTATTAAGGTTTATGGTAACATTTCATTTCTAACCGCAGCTGCACTACCTGTACTGAACGCGTCGCTGTCATTGTCAATTTCCATAGTAAAATTGACAGTATTGCAGCTGCATTTAGAAATGGAATGTCACCATTACCCGTGCGAAGCCGAGGCGGGTCGCTAGTAATATAATAATAAGCACAGTTGTTGACGACGTTGGTAGGTACATTGAAATATGGATTTTGTAGATCAATTGAGGAGTGTCTTTTCAAAAGGGTCTATTTCTCCACCATACAAAAAAAGCTCTATTGAAAAGACACTCCTCATTTATAGTAGGTACCTAGAAGGTTGAGGGCGTTTTCATAAAATGTGTATAAGTGGGCCGATTTTTATTGTTACCAATTTTTTTGTTGGTCGGATTTCGATAGAATTTGGTGGATAGATAGTTAGCTTTGCTGTACAAATTGTACAATATACCCGAGCTCAAATTTATATTGTTCTCCTCCACTTTTTAAATATATAGGTACCTAAGTAACTTTTTTTTAAATAGCGACATCAAAAGTTCATGAGATACAGCAAGCGAACAGACAAATAACGCGCAAAAATCACGGTTTGTTGTAGAAGTGGCACAGCTGTTAGCGCCATTTTTAACTTTAATCGCGTCATTAAATCTTGTTAACGGGGGGACGAAAGTTGTAACTGCTAACAAGCTACCTTGTAAACAAAATATAAATAAATAAGTAATAAAAATAAATAAATATTATTGTGGGGTTCTTACACAAATTGACCTAGCCCCACAGTAAGCTCAAAAAGGGTTGTGCTAAAAAGTAACAGAATTAAATTATTTAATTATTGCTCGGAGAACATATAAAAAGTCATAAATGCGCGTTTTCCCAGAGATAAGACCTAGTTAGACCGATTTTTCGCCCCCTAAACCCCCCATATAGCGAATTTCATCGAAATCGTTAGAGCCATTTCCGAGATCCCAATTAACGTTCGGCCAACACTGATTACATATCTAATTATCGTATGTCACTCTACTAACGATACCGCACACTTCAAAATACCTACATCAAGCCGTTTAGGCTGCAACGCAAGGAAACATACATACAAATCTACATAATCTCCATCTTCTCTGCAGCCGAGTAAGGAAACAGGCCCGATTCGGATTTTGAAATAGACATAATCTATTAGACATCACCAAGATACGATAACGATATGTTTAAGATCTAACCTGTCAAATTTGACATTTACGCGATTCTGGAGATACTGTCGAACTATTTCCACAGGATATGACTTAGAGATCCAATTCACATCTAATAGATATCTTACTCTATCTAACGTAAAAGTGACATTGGTTGCCCGAATTGCGCTGCAAAAGAGAACTAGTTGATATCTAAACTATAACGTATCTAGAATGGATCTAGTACGTGTCGTCTCTTGTTAATATCTTGAAGTTCGAATACGGCAGTAGGTTTGTAGAATGTACCAAATAGGTATTTGTAGGACCTAGGTCAACTTATCACTAAATTTATCATTTCAACTGACCTCGTACAATTCATTGATAAAGAGTTATAACTACCATCGATTCTGAATTATCCTTGCCTACTGATAAAATATGAATCGAAAATAATTATGTAGGTAAGTATTTCATTTGAGGAAAACCGCGAGATACACCAAAATCAGCGAGACTTAAGGGTAAGTAATAGGTATAAACAGAAATCAGTCTCCCGTTAAATCCATTGACAGAGGGATTATGTTGGTACTTATGTATATTAAATGAAAAGGAAATCAAACTCTGTTAATTAGCTCTGTTAATTAAAGCCATGATTAACTCTATTTACATATTTACGCATTTTATATCATATGTGGCTAATGTCGTCCACACATGCAAACTCTTACTTAGCCTTCAAAACAATACCCTGCGCTGCGCCCTTCTACAGAAAGAAAGCTCCGCTTTCGAACACGTGTTTTTAAATTCCGCAAATATAAACTACACTTATTATCACTAACAACACTCAAAAATATTTTCAGATAACGGACACTTTCTAGAAAATATTTTTAGAATCACATTAATAATAAAACTCACTTCGCACGTGTTTTGATGACGCGATTCACAGCAATTCTAAATTCGAACTGACGCTTCGGCGGCTGAGCGACGAATGAACTATCCTGTATTTACGAAACGCGAACCCCTACAATGCGTGATGAAAATAATGAATAATCACAATCAAATTACGACTCTATTTAGAATGATTTACGGTTTAAATTCGCTTCATACGACGTTTGTCGTTAATAATTGAGTGCTGACGCACACAAATGTAGTTGTCACGTTCATTTGTTCCGTATTTCAAGGCGCGTGAAAGAGTGGAGCGATTTTCAGTATGCGCATGTGCGGTCTTCCTAGTTCGAAAGCGAAACATCAAAAGAAGTTTTTATGAAAGTATTTATTTTTGTTATTGACGGACGTATGATTGTAAATGGCCAGTCTAGTTTTCAGAAAGGAAAAATACGACCGTATTAACTAGAGATGGGCCGAATATGGACTTTGCCGAATACGAATATTAGGCCGAATATTCGGTTCAGCTCATACCGAACCGAATATTCGGCCGAATAATCGGTTGGGCTAAACCTGCCTAAAACGCTGAAGGCAAGTTCATTCTGGTCCGTGGTCTGTACTCATAACGTGTTTTTGTTTTCTCCTCCCGCCCGACCTGGAATGTTTATGAAAAGAAACGGAAACGTCTCATACCCTGGGGCCGATTTTTGAATTTCGATCGCTCGATTTCGTCATTCGAAAATAGGTGGAAAACGGCGAAAATCTGATTTCTGACGAGCGATCGAAATTTGGAATCGAGTGGTATTGACCACTCGATTTAAATTCTATTAGTAGAATTTAAATGCCTAGTAGTGGAGATATTATTGAACGAAATACACGAAATCGAGCGGTAGAAATTAAAAAATCGGCCCCCTGATCGCGAAGTGCAACCGCGCTGACTAGCGGACACAATTTAAAAAAAAATTTATTCGGTAAATATTCGGCAGTTCCAACCGAAATATTCGGCCAAATACGAACGTAATAATAAATATGTCGAATACCGAATAATTACCGAATATTCGGCCCTTCTCTAGTATTAACTTTATATATGAAGGAATGTACCTACTCGTAACTACATAATTGCTATCAATTTCCCCTGGTTTTATAGAGTAAGTTAGTAGCAATAAATGAAGTAATGGATCCTTTGTCTCTCTAGTCATTACATTAGCGGACAAAGTCCTTCACAAAGGCAATTTGTTGGTTGCATTTCTTTGTTATGAGAAAGGTTGTAAAAAAACAAAGAGAACAATCGAATTGTTTGCTTTTATATTGGGACGAATTGAGTCGGGCAAAGGTAACTGGCGCCAGTTAGTCGTTAGTTCGCTATTGTGCTTATTGCTTACAAACAATGCACCAAACCCACAAAAAAAAACAGACATCAATTGTTTTGATAAGCTAGGTTTTGTTATTTTTCTAGAGACTAAGTCCAAACAAACAAAGGTGCTCTACATAACAAATACTAATTCTTAATGCCCGAGAATATAGATTCTAATGGATTGGTAGTTAGGTATAATAATATATAATCATTTCACTATTTTCAGTGGGTAGCGCCATTAAGGTAGCGCTCTTACAGCGCCGCACGGGTTAAATACATAGTGGTACGTGCTACGGTTTTAGCTTCTAATTTACAGGTGGGAGGAAGTAAAAAAAGAACAAATCTTAGACTACGAGTACATCTAATTTTGCCCCTGTTTTGATTTGCCGTCTGTCTGTCACCAGGCTGTATCTCATGAACTGTGATAGCTAGACAGTTGAGATTTTCACAGATGACGTATATACATATTTCTGTTGCCGCGCTGGTGGGACGAGTCCGACTCGCACTTGGCCGGTTTTTTAAATACCTATCGTTAAATTGAAATAATCACGGTTATTTAGCAGTGGCGCTAGTGTGCACGACTGCACGTTGATCACTCCGGTTGATGGGCTCTTAAGACGCTTCCTATACAAAGTATTAGGGTCTGTGGTGCACAGACTCTATTAACACTTTCAATGCTCATAAAAATAAAAGTTCAACAACTCACCAACACACAAAGGCACAGTGTCGTTCCATCTATTGTCGTCAAAGCACCATATAACCCGCGCCCTCTGTCGCGTGTCAGCGAAAACATGACGGACGTTGCACATGTAGTGCGCCACGTCCTCGTTGCGGTACACAAGGTAGCCGTCGGATGGCGCTGGCAGCGTTACGCAGCCTATACCTGCGGGGAGGGAAGATAGATGGCGCTGTAAGTAAAATTATCAAAATTATGTAACAATTATTTTGTTAATATTTTTAAAGTCAGTATATTCTTGTTCGTGAGATCACTAACGTTAAAATTTTTTTTTTTTATTTATATTCGTTGTAGCATAGCATGCTAAATTGCAGTCAGAAGATGCTAGGTGATGTTAAAATAGCGGCAAGTTGCCGCAATGTTTACGCAAGAAAGAAACGCATAGATGGCGCTAACCTTCGTTTGATCTTGGTTTCATCAGAATTTGGTTTGATAGATTGATTCAATAGCACAGAAAACCGTGGTCTGTGTTCAATAGATAGCCTTACGTTAAGTACAAGCGAGAGAAGCAGATTGAGCAGAAGTAAAATTTAAATACACTGACTGTCTTGAGCTGTGTTTGCAATTTTGTATGTCGTGTAAATTAACTAAACACTCAGAGCTATTAAACTTACTTAACTAAATTTATTTAGAGCTATTTCACTCTCTTTATTATATAAATGAATTGCGCAACTACCTGTTGAACTTATTTATTTTTCGCGATAAACGGTTAAATTATTTAAAATGCCTATTTCGGGTCACAGGTGAGTTCTCATGACACTTACTCTTATAATGAAACAACACGCCCCTCTTAGGATACGCTCCTTCGCTCCGCGTCTCGACCGTGACGTGGACTGCGTTTGTCGCGGACGACAATCGCAGCGGCAGCGCGACTTGGTCGCATGACGAGAGCAGCGCGTCGCCGTTCCCGTCCGTCACTAGCACGTAGTCGGAGCACTCGTTCTCGAACGGGCCGATACCTGGAATGGGAAAGCATTGGTTTTAAACTATGACCACACTTTGTGACCAAAATGTGTCTGCGTCGGGCCATTTCTGGTAAAGGTGTCGTAACGGCGACGACACTGCGACCGGAGTTGTGACCAGAAAAGACATTTTGCGTCGACACCGTGTCGTAACGGCGACCGAAAGGTGGTTGTATGGTTCTTTTATTTTATACTACTTTCGATTCTTAATTTTTCTTTCTTTCGATAAATCTGGAACAGTTCGTGTTAAGGGCCATACTAAGGCTGCAAATGCCATTCGTATGCCGCCCCCGCCAGTTCTTCCCTCCCCGCTAGCTCGCACCATTTTAGTAAACCTCAGATTCCGTTCCTAATGTATGGAGCCAAAGCTCAACGTTTATTGAATATTTCATTTTTACGAAGATCGGAGTAGCGCTGCGCGACCGACATGCGTCCGACCTCGGTGAAGCTCGCCGGCCGACTTGCATTGCTCGTGTAAAGGACGCATTTATTTCCGTTAAGACGGAAAAGAAATGTCAAAAATGCTTATATAGAGACCGTGCGCGTTGGAGGGTCTGCCATTTTGTGCCTGAGTCGGAAACATTATGTGCACATGTACATTGCCAAAGCAAGTGCTACCATCCACCGTTATCGTCGGTACGTTTCCTTGTGCATAGTAGGTTCAGCCATCTTGTGGGCTACGACGGAAGCATAAACGACACATTTACGCCTCGCGCCAAAAATCTGACGGCTCCTATGCTGCCCCCCCTAGTTCATGCACGGGGCCTATATTCTTCTTTTGTTGTGGTTGTGTTGTGCCAAGGCGTGGCTCACTCCGCGTCGCTTTGCTACAGGTAGCTAAAAGTACATCCGTTCCGCCCCAATTTTGGGGAAAGCCGTAAGCCGCGCGTGGCGCTGTCGCCACCTAGCGGCCATATCTGTGCTGATCGTAACAGACGCGTTTTGTTAGAGAGTGAGTCTTCTGTACCTAGTACCTACTATTATTTATTCTATGGTTGTGCGTACAAGAAATGCGTGTCAACAAAAGAAAAGGGGAAACCGGGATCCGTATGTACTTACTTTTCAAACTGACATCCAGCAGCGATATCCGTATCCTCTGCTCTGGATGCGCCACCAGCTTCCACCGACACTCGTCGCCCACGTAGAAGTTAGGGTAGCCCGGGGTCCGTATGTACCCCTCGCTCTCGGGGCCGGAGACACCTATAGCGACCTCGCGGTTGCAGTAGTGGATAGAGAGGGTGTCTGAAAATACAAGAAGATACATCATTGAATGGGGTTGGCCGGTCGAAGTATTTAGCAGATGGCGCCATCATAGCTTGCCCTGTCAATACCTAGAATTATGTCAATTTTTTGTTTTTTTAATGCCCTGGACGCCAGTTTTTAAGCCAAATCTCATAGAAAAAGGGGCAAGCTATGATGGCGCCATCTATGCAAACCGTTGACAGGTTGCCAGCCCCACTGAAAATCAAATAGAGCCAACCAACTAAAAAAACCAAAACCAACCAAGAAAAGTCTGCAACGATTTTGATAGCGTATGCAGTGCAAGTGTCATTTATACGTCATAATTTCATAAAAGTTTGACGAATAAAATAACACTTGCACTGCGTGTGCTCTCAAAATCGTTGCAGACTTATCTTAGTCTAACTCTAGATTCGTGCTTGGCAACCGTAGCGATAGCCTTGAGCTATTAAGTAAGACTTGGCTGAAGTTTTTGCGCAACTACGGCTAAGAAATTGTAGCTAACGGTAAACTTTTTTTAATTCACTTTAATTACTTTTTTGGCCTCGGCAGCGAGGCATTTGGCCGTGGTCGAAAAGATTAAAGAGAGATTAAATGAGATGATTTATGATGATTTATGATTTATAAAGAAATTTAAAGAGACTTAGATGCCCAACTGCAGTGCAATGTTGCAAACTGCTAATAAATATTAGTATTAAGTTAATATTGGGTAATTACTTAGACTACTTAGAGCATTTAATAACTGGTTACCCCTCTGCCGAAAACCTTGCACAATTGTGCAAACTTTTGTATGGACTGACATGGCTATTTGAACGTTACGTAGAAATCATGTAGAAATAGCAATACATTTGACGTCCCTCCCCCGCAAAAATCGGGACTGTTTTGTACAGAAAATGACAGCCATGACGTCTCCAGTTAGGTACTAAATGCTCTAAGGGTAATTAGTAGGGATGTACCGACTAGTCGGGAAAGCCGACTTTCCGGCCACATTTGTAGTCGGCGATTAGTCGGCGACTAGTCGGCAAGAATGGCCGATTAGTCGGCACTTTATTAGTGAAAGAAAATTAGGAAAAGAAAATCAACAGTCGATATTTGCCATATGTTTTATGTCTATTTTACCAAAATACCTATTCAGGGTGCAGACGAAAACTTTTGTTCATATAATATTGACCGTTTGATCGTTATCGTATGTTGGTGGGCTGGTGTTTTCCTCTACAGGTCGATCTCAACTGATTCTCGTGTAATTTCATGGCCAAGTTCTATAGTTAAATGATTTTATTATTATTTAGTTATTGTTTTTTTTTAAATGGTGGAGCCATGGGGAACTGTTAATGTTATTGCAAAATTTAGAGACTTATAAACAGGGCACGTTGCTCGTAAAGACGCTGACCACAGGGGATAGGTTCTTAACTGGCGACTACGTACGGGAAATAGAGCCTTGGAAATACCTCCTACAAGTTATACTGACGGTCTGCTCAGGATCGCAAAATAAAAGAAAGACAGAAATTGATAGAGGATTCTTGTGATAGGTCTTTGAACCTGTAGAGAACACCTTTTAGCCAAGCTAATATGATGAATAGCGCAACCAAAGGAGCAAAACTATTGTTTTTCACCTGAAATTATACGAAACGAATGATCTGGCCGACTAGCCGACTAGTCGGCCGACTAATCGGCCATTCGAGCGCCGATTAGTCGGCTAGTCGGCTAGTCGGCCAAATCAATAGTCGGTACATCACTAGTAATTAGCAGCTAGCATAGTTTACACAATTTGCGTAGACAAGGGTATGTATGTATGGCCCTTATATACGTCCAAACACATTAAAATACGTAAGTAGGCTTTACATATTAATAATAGAAGATATGTTAAAGTTACCAGTTTCGTTCTGATTGTAGTTTATTTTAAATGGCCAACCTTTCTCTTCTCTTTATTTTGAGTTTGATTTATCAAAAACAAATTTAATACCTATGCTTAGTAGAATACGATGTACGTCATGTACGTGGTAAAAAAATTAAGAAAATTACGTACAATAAAAGAAAAATAACAATTTTCATTGAATGTTTTCTAGCAATACCTATAATAAAAGCACCACAACTAACAACACAAAAGAATAAAACATAATACGCCATTATTGGTCACAGCTTAGTTTCGTAGCAATAAATCCAGTAATAATTGCCGCTCGAGCCTTCGTGCCGTAGCAGTGGCCTTGAACTCGCAAGGCCGTAGCTGCGGGTTACGGCTACGGCGTAGAGGAAAACAGCTACGTCTTGTGAGAAAATTATTGTACACGAAAGCTACGATGACTCGAACATTCAACTTTTTGTGAATCGGTTCAATATTGCTTGGTAAGTATATGAATTATTTTATATTTTATCAAGTGAAGGTTCTGAGAATATGTCTGTGGTTAGGTCTAATTGCCACGACTCTTTTCATACATTTTGTATGGGCCGCGGCAATTATACCACAGACATATTTGAGAATGATCCTGAACAGTCTGGATTGTGTGAACGAGGTAGCCAGATTAGTATGAAAATTGAAAAATCACAAAACTCAGTCCGTCACACGCGTAACTATATGCAGACCAAGTCTATGCTACGAATTAAGACTAGATAGTAAAACTAAATAAAATTTTCAAACGTCTATCAGGCCTATTCGAATTTCGAGATAATCACAAGATCTTGAGACGATTTAGAGATCAACTAGATTTACATTAGATATCGACTAGATGTGACTTGGATATCTAAGTCATAACTTGTCGAAATCGTTCAAGAGGACCTCCAGAATCGCGGAAACGTCAAATTGGACATATATATCTTACAAATATCTTTAAATTATCCGTATCGTAACTTGTTGAAGCCTAGTAGAAAACTAATTCATTTTCCGAATCGAGCCGTATGTCCTGGACATAGTTTTGGGTAAATCTCCACTCCGCTGCACCGAAAATGCTATAAAATTTACGATGTCTGGTTATTTAGACATGTTAAGCGTGTGATTTACATAGTTTTATAATTTACATAGGTACAAAATATGGTAGTGTGACTACTTTAAAAATGCACATCAAATATTTAGTTCCCCAGTTGTAGGTAAGTACTTAAAAAATTTGAAGTTCCTTTGTAAAGTTTGTTCAACATCTTGCGCGTCTATTTCTGCAGCGACCTTTCTTCGCCTAAACTTTCTATTGATATTGCAAGGGCGCAAACATTAGGATACCTAACCGTTGTTTGAACACACTATTAACTTTTACGTGAGATTCACTTTAATTAGCTTTATACAGGGTACCACGATACCAACTTGCACTAGTGCAGTAAAGTAGCACCATGTATATATGTACCTACTTTAAAAGCTCATATATAACTAACAAGTCCAACTGTAAAAATGCTGAAATCACAGTGTTGTTTACGTTACGACTAAGGTCAAATATCTACAAATCTCCCAAAACCCATACGGCGTAGAGGAAAACAGCTACGTCTTGTGAGAAAATTATTGTACACGAAAGCTACGATGACTCGAACATTCAACTTTTTGTGAATCGGTTCAATATTGCTTGGTATATGAATTATTTTATATTTTATCAAGTGAAGGTTCTGAGAATATGTCTGTGGTTAGGTCTAATTGCCACGACTCTTTTCATACATTTTGTATGGGCCGCGGCAATTATACCACAGACATATTTGAGAATGATCCTGAACAGTCTGGATTGTGTGAACGAGGTAGCCAGATTAGTATGAAAATTGAAAAATCACAAAACTCAGTCCGTCACACGCGTAACTATATGCAGACCAAGTCTATGCTACGAATTAAGACTAGATAGTAAAACTAAATAAAATTTTCAAACGTCTATCAGGCCTATTCGAATTTCGAGATAATCACAAGATCTTGAGACGATTTAGAGATCAACTAGATTTACATTAGATATCGACTAGATGTGACTTGGATATCTAAGTC
The DNA here is from genome assembly GCF_910591565.1 of Cydia splendana. NCBI lineage: Eukaryota > Metazoa > Arthropoda > Insecta > Lepidoptera > Tortricidae > Cydia > Cydia splendana. The sequence continues at coordinate 19,490,808 of NC_085964.1, read as the reverse complement.
ATAACTTGTCGAAATCGTTCAAGAGGACCTCCAGAATCGCGGAAACGTCAAATTTGACATATCTATCTTATAAATATCTTTAAATTATCCGTATCGTAACTTGTTGAAGCCTAGTAGAAAACTAATTCATTTTCCGAATCGAGCCGTATGTCCTGGACATAGTTTTGGGTAAATCTCCACTCCGCTGCACCGAAAATGCTATAAAATTTACGATGTCTGGTTATTTAGACATGTTAAGCGTGTGATTTACATAGTTTTATAATTTACATAGGTACAAAATATGGTAGTGTGACTAGTTTAAAAATGCACAAATATTTAGTTCCCCAGTTGTATGTAAGTACTTAAAAAAATTGAAGTTCCTTTGTAAAGTTTGTTCAACATCTTGCGCGTCTATTTCTGCAGCGACCTTTCTTCGCCTAATCTTTCTATTGATATTGCAAGGGCGCAAACATTAGGATACCTAACCGTTGTTTGAACACACTATTAACTTTTACGTGAGATTCACTTTAATTAGCTTTATACAGGGTACCACGATACCAACTTGCACTAGTGCAGTAAAGTAGCACCATGTATATATGTACCTACTTTAAAAGCTCATATATAACTAACAAGTCCAACTGTAAAAATGCTGAAATCACAGTGTTGTTTACGTTACGACTAAGGTCAAATATCTACAAATCTCCCAAAACCCATACCTACTTGTTATTTTTCGAGCGAGGCTATTAAATGTCTGATTTACGAGGGATATTTCGCAACTATTCCTATTCACAAACACGGCCATTATCTAAAGATACAAAATAGAGAACATTTTGGTTTATTTTTATGAGCAAGCTTTCTGAGAGAGAGTTTTCACTCGCGACTTCAATCGCGTAGACCTTATTCATTTAACTTCCATTAAAACATTAAAATATACTTTCATAAGTAGCTTCCAAATTTCACCTTCATAATGATTATTTTTACAGAAATGTAGGCATCTTATGCGTTAATTTGGGGCCTATATTAAATTTTAATGCTATAATTTATAGCATTTTTATTTTTTCAATTTTAATGCTACAATTTACCTAAACCTAAATAAATGTTTGCATGTATTACGATACTTGCTTTATATGTGAAAAGTAGAGTACCTGAATCATATACCGTAATTATGCACCGCAAGTATCCTTATCGTTCCGTTTTTAAGTTTAGAACAATATTTAGGTAAGTATCCAAAATAATCACTACACGTACCTACATTATATACTTAAATTAATAAATATTAATGGGACAATTTTACCTAAATCGACCTAGTCCCTCGGTATAGTAAGCTCAATAAGGCTTGTGTTGTGGGAACTAGACAAATGCCCATACCAGGATTCGAACACGGGACCTCCTGCTTCGGAGTCAGGGTCTAGGAGGTCGTCAAAAAATACTTGTACATTTATAGATTCTGAGCCAATTTCAAAGGTTCTCTAATATATTACCATGTCTGTCACCAATATCCTATAGAAAACCTACTAGTAATATTCCGTAGCAAAGCTATTTTCTGAAGCATTTGATTTATGAGTAGTTTTCCTCCACAAATATCCCGAATAGGAAACACGACAGATTCAAATATAGATTGCTTCGATAGGACAGTACTCAGATACCAATAGGGACATAGGCAGTAGTCACTGACCATTGGTAACCCTTAGCATGGGGTAATAAGGTTCAAATCAACAGTTAACCGTGTCGAAGATGTTCAATGGCCTTGAAATATATCATGGACGTTAAGCCTCCCAGATATGGCTAAATTTACGACTAGCGGTACCTAACTAAAATGGTGTAAATGGTGGTGGTGTTCTAGCGATTTTGTTAGTTAGATTTAGTAAGTTAGTTAGATCAAAATTAAAGTTAAAAGTAGAAGAATGGTCTTGCCGGTGTTTAAATCGAGTTGTACATTTTATATAAAGTACTTATGTAAGTTTCTCTCCAAATATTTTGTTTTTCGTACCTATAGCTATCCTACTTCATAATAAACAACATAACATAAGATGAGAGAGAAACAAAAGCAGCATATAATGACGACAAGATCGTCGTTAAATCCATCGAAGGATAATCGTATCGAATTACTAAATATTCGGACTTGAAAAACATCTTTCTATAGCAAACGAGTAAACCTGCCCAAAGCAGCTTATATCATTAATAGTAAACCACGAACACTTATAGGTATATAAGAGCAAAATCCGCCAAACTGATGCAAAATTCTATGAAAAGAGACGTAATCTTTAAAGAAAATACATGGCTCTTAAGACATTGTGTATACGAATAAATTGGAATTATAGTGGAAATTATGCAAATCGGAGCCGGATTAGGTCGAGTTTAGGAGAATTTGAGTGGGATTAGGGCATCTCTGAAATAGCTGGCCACGTATTCTAACTATGGTTACATAGACGCAGACGCAATTAGATTTCTTAGAGACTAGCTCTCTGAACAGTAGACCAGCCGAACCGCCATGGTTCCACCATTTTGGAAAATTCCGAAAACGAAATCAAGCAAAAAAATCCTTATAAATATAACCACCTCACAAACTTTTACGAGAATTGGTTGAGAAATGTGACCTGCAGAGCACAACAGCCGGACGTAGGAATGTATTTTTGTCCAAGCTCTGTTGATCCGAGAGCGTAGCCAAAATGACAATCGTACCTACATCAAGTAAGTTAGTAAGTAATCAACGATTGACATTTAGGCTAGGCCCCGGATCTGAAGGGAGCCCCTTTAATTGGTTATGTAAGAATTCGATTCGTCGATGTTCGGAGTGGGTTGGGAATATGGTCTCTAATAAGCTGAGTTACGAGTATATGGACCTTTGTATAGTTCAGATGGGTTAGCATAACTGCGATTAACTGTATTTACTTGACGAGGGTTGGTATGTCAATCATTTGCCTAAATATTCAACGTAATTTTATGTAATCTACATTGGAAAATCTTCTTCTTTATATTTAAGAGCTGTGCTCCTGTTGGTGGAGCAATCTCCAACTCGTCCGGTCATCTGCCAACTTCTTAACCTTCTGGTATGATTGGAAAATCATTGATAACATTTTGGTCTTTTTCATGGAAATCATTATGGAAATATCTGATGTTGCAAGCAACAGAATATTCATATTCATATTCATTTTATTTATAATATTAATAATATTACATGTCAATTGTGTACATAAAATAATTTACAATTTATTAAATTTAAATAAAGGTATTAAAAATAAATTTGATTAACTATTCGTTAATTTATAATTTAACATTTAAAAACTCTTCAAAACTATAAAATGTGTGCTCGAGAAGCCAACTTTTAAGTCTTCTTTTAAAACAACCTACAGAAGGAGCTGAGGTTATAGATACTGGCAGCTTGTTATAGACAGTTGGACACATGATGTGTGTTATCTTCCCAGATCTCGCAAGTCGTCGCTTAACCGGCAGAAGCCTGTTTGGGTATCGGAGCGGACGGGCTGAGTCTGCGCGTTTTTTATAAGTGTGTAGATTAATGTGGGCATAAATAGCAATCTGTTGTATTAGTATTGACGGCATAGTCAGTATGCCCAGTTCTTTGAAGAAGGGCCTCACGGAAGTATCCTGAGACACCTGCATCACCGCGCGCACAGCTCTTTTTTGGAGTCGGAAAGCGCGTTGCCAGTCCGCTGCGCGCCCCCACAACTCTGTGCCATACTGCAACTGTGAGTGAATGGTTGCGAAATAGCAGGTTCGCACTACGTGCCGCGGCACGACTCGAGCCAGGCGGCGAAGCGCGAAACAAGCACCACCGAGTTTCCCGCAAAGTTTATCAATGTGCGGGGCCCACGATAGTTTTCGGTCGATTTCGAAGCCCACAAACGTGATGATATCTACCTGCTGCATGCATACGCCACCAGACTGAACCTTAAGGGACCTCGGTGTGCGGCCTCCAACGTGGAAGTGAATAAAATGCGTTTTGGTCAAATTAAGCGCGAGGCCGTTCAGACGAAACCACCGTGATAACTGGTCTGCTGCGTCATTAAGCCGGGTCTGCAGGCTATTCTCGTCTGGTGCCGTTACAATGCCCGCCACATCATCAGCGTACATTAAGATCTCGGCCGCCGTTATTGCTTCGGGGAGATCATTAATTATCAGGGAAAACAGTATGTTTGAGATCGACGATCCCTGGGCCACACCCATAGTTGTAGTCAGCGGGTCCGACCTGGATAACCCTCCATCTCCCACGACTACCTGCGATCGACCGCGCAGACCGTCAGTGAGGAGGCTAAGAGCATTTCCACGTACGCCGTAATGTTTCAGCTTAGCCGCGACGACGCTGTGGTCGGCCACGTCGAAAGCCTTGGAGAGGTCACAGCAGAGCATCGCTACTTGCTGTTTACTCTCCAGAGCATCCAAGACCCTGCGTACGACTTCGCGTGCTAGGTCGGTGGTACAGCGGCCGGACCTGTACGCATATTGGCGGTCGGAAATTGCATTTGTCGAGTTTAAAAACGTTGTGAGTCGGCAACACAATCCATTTTCTAACACCTTAGCGACAACCGGAATGATGGATACTGGCCGGTACCCATCCATATTTTCTGTTTTTCCTTTGCCTTTAAAAAGAGGGGACACCTTACTAATTTTTAAAGACTTAGGGTACGATCCTTCTTTAATACATAAGTTGTACATATGAGTGAGAACAGGTGTTATAGTAGAGGCAATTGTGTTTAACAATTCCATGGACAGTCCATATACGTCTTTACTCGTTTTATGTGGTATTCGGGCCGTTATTATATTGTAAACTTCAGCGCAGGTAAAACGGGTAAGTCGCATGGAGCAGTCAGTCGGCGCACGCACCGCACTCAGCTGATCGCGCACTCGGTCAAGGTCAGCGCGGGGCGCTCCGCATGCTATCGCGGCATCAACGAATCTAGCGTTCATGGCATCCACCGCTTCTTTCTTAGTGCTATACTTTACGCCCTGCGAGTTTACTACGAGTTCTGTGAAGTCGGTAGGAGGCCGTATGTTTTTTCCTCTTTCTTTATTTACTACTTGCCACATAGTTTTACACGAGTTCTGTGACGCGGCTATCTGTTTTGAGTAAAATTGCGTTTTGCTTTGTTGAATCGCATGATTATATTTTATTTTCAACTTATCTATGCATTTTTTTAACGCATCATTTAAAGGGAACTTACGTTCGAAATTAAGACAGTCGAATAATAAAGCTTTAATATTTAATATCTCTTGGGAAATCCAGGATTCGGTATTTTTCGAGCGACAGTTTTGACATTGGAAATGTCTTTTCGTTCGCTCCAGTATACGGTCCGATTTCACGAAAAAGTGCGATCCCCTTATATCTCGGAAAGTTGTGAAGATATGATATTAAAAAATAGGCTCAAAAGACGCATAATCACGAGAGCTGTAAGGTGCAAAAATAATTATTCGAGAAAGTCAAAAACAAAAAAAGTTATGGTCGAAAGAGTTCGTTATCGGTGTTTGTTGTGAATTATCGGGATTATGACGGCAGAAAAACACTTGCACTGCGTGGGCTTTCAAAATCGCTGCAGATTTTTCTTGGTCTAACTCTATCTATCCTGTTTGAGACGGGCGTAGATAACGCACTATTCGACAATCTATGCATTCTTGTGGTGGTGGAAATAGAAATAGAGGAGGAGGGAGAGGGAGAGGGAGAGGGAGAGGGAGAGGGAGAGGGAGAGGGAGAGGGAGAGGGAGAGGGAGAGGGAGAGGGAGAGGGAGAGGGAGAGGGAGAGGGAGAGGGAGAGGGAGAGGGAGAGGGAGAGGGAGAGGGAGAGGGAGAGGGAGAGGGAGAGGAGAGGGAGAGGAGAGGGAGAGGAGAGGGAGAGGGAGAGGGAGAGGGAGAGGGAGAGGGAGAGGGAGAGGGAGAGGGAGAGGGAGAGGGAGAGGGAGAGGGAGAGGGAGAGGGAGAGGGAGAGGGAGAGGGAGAGGGAGAGGGAGAGGGGAGAGGGAGAGGGAGAGGGAGAGGGAGAGGGAGAGGGAGAGGGAGAGGGAGAGGGAGAGGGAGAGGGAGAGAGGGGAGAGGGAGAGGGAGAGGGAGAGGGAGAGGGAGAGGGAGAGGAGAGGAGAGGGAGAAGGGAGAGGGAGAGGGAGAGGAGAGGGAGAGGGAGAGGGAGAGGGAGAGGGGAGAGGGAGAGGGAGAGGGAGAGGGAGAGGGAGAGGGAGAGGGAGAGGGAGAGGGGAGAGGGAGAGGGAGAGGGAGAGGGAGAGGGAGAGGGAGAGGGGAGAGGGAGAGGGAGAGGGAGGAGAGGGAGAGGGAGAGGGAGAGGGAGAGGGAGAGGGAGAGGGAGAGGGAAGAGGGAGAGGAGAGGGAGAGGGAGAGGGAGAGGGAGAGGGAGAGGGAGAGGGAGGAGGGAGAGGGAGAGGGAGAGGGAGAGGGGAGAGGGAGAGGGAGAGGGAGAGGGAGAGGGAGAGGGAGAGGGAGAGGGAGAGGAGGAGAGGGGAGAGGAGATAGAGGGAGAGGAGGAGAGGGGAGAGGAGAGGGGAGGAGGAGAGGGGAGAGGAGATAGAGGGAGAGGAGGAGAGGGGAGAGGGAGAGGGAGAGGGAGAGGGAGAGGGAGAGGGAGAGGGAGAGGGAGAGGGAGAGGGAGAGGGAGAGGGGAGAGGGGAGGAGAGGGAGAGGGAGAGGAGAGGGAGAGGGAGAGGGAGTGGGAGAGGAGAGAGGGAGAGAGGAGGGAGAGGAGAGGGAGAGGGAGAGGGAGAGGGAGGGAGAGGGAGAGGGAGAGGGAGAGGGAGAGGGAGAGGGAGAGGGAGAGTGAGGTGAGGGAGAGGGAAGGGAGTGGGAAGAGTGGGTGTGGAGAGGGAGGGAGAGGGAGAGGAGAGGGAGAGGGAGAGGGAGAGAGGAGAGGGTGAGGGTGAGGGAGAGGGGAGGGGAGAGGGGAGAGGTGGATGGGGGGGAGTGGGAGAGGAGGGAGGGGGAGAGGGAGAGGGAGAGGGAGAGGGAGAGGGAAGGGGGAGGGAGTGGGAGAGGAGAGAGGCGGAGAGGAGGGAGTGGGAGAGGGAGAGAGAGGGAGAGGGAGAGGGAGTGAGGGGAGAGGGAGAGGGAGAGGGAGAGGGAGAGGGAGAAACACAAAATAATCCGACTCGTCTTGATGAGCACTTAGGAGAGTAGTACCCAAGATAGAGCTGATGCTGAACCCTGGTTGTGTAGTAATGTATGTTTGTAACGAAACGCAACTACAGACTGTTTATAATGACCCAATGCATATGGAAGTAACAGTGACAGCGAGCGGCATTTGTTAAGTACAGACGCTGTTGAAGGAGAATGAACTGGGTAACTTTATGGGGAGCCATACAGGACTTACTCATAGATGGATGTTGTTTGAAGACTGTAAAGATATTATAAAATTAATTTAATAAAACTCAGTGTCAGCAGCAAGTGGTTTTTATTACTAAACATTACATGGCGCAGTCGTCAATCGAACATACGAAGATTTATTCTGAATAATAAAATACGGAGGACAAGAAAGGCCTTAGAAGCAATAATGTCGGGTATAAAATTTAAAATGCCTGCACCGCTGCAATTAGATTCAGTTGGTGATATGTTATTAAAGTGGACGAATTTCAAGCAACAGCTTCAGATTTTTATTACGGCCGCTGGATTAACAAATGTGAGTGAGGCTAGAAAGTCGGCAATTTTATTGAACTGTATCGGACAAGAAGGACTGGAACTGTATTATAACTTAATAAAGGGCTCGGAAGACACCACAAAATTTGATGATTTGCTCAAATTGTTCGATGAATATTTCAAACCCAAGCAAAATGAACTCATCAACACTTTTAATTTTAATAACAGAAAACAAGAAGATGGAGAGACTTTTGACAACTTCTACATTGCAATCAGGAAATTAGTAAAAAATTGCAATTTTAAAGACCTAGAAGACAGAATGTTGAGGGACCGAATTGTCATGGGCATCAGGGACAAAAAGCTGCAACAGAAATTATTGGAAAATAAGGACCTCACTCTAGATCAAGCTGTGGATAAGTGCAGAGTCGCTGAGCTGTCGAAGGAACATGCACAGGTGATCCAGAAGAAAGAACCTGTGTCGGTTGATCTTGTGTCAAGTCAGCCTAAGCATGAAGCTAAGTATTTTAATAATACTAAGAAAAACGTAAGGTATAATAGTAAGTTTTATAGGTGTCTGAAATGTAATCTTGAACATGGACCATCTGAATGTCCAGCATTTGGTCAAACATGTTATAAATGTAAAAAATTAAACCACTTTGCTAAGGGTTGTAAAAATAAAAATGTAGCATCAATTGAAGTGGAAAATACTGAGGATAATAACCTAGTACATGATTTGTGACTAGTAAAGTTAGTTCACTCTATAGGAAATACTAGTAAGATTAATAATAATGAATGGTTGTCAGATTTGTTCATTGAAAATAAACAAGTAACCTTTAAATGTGACACAGGGGCTCAGGTAAATGTCATTTCATTAAAAGATTTAAAAATGATTGTCAATGATGAAAATCCTAAGTGGTCTGAGACAAATATAATATTAGAAGTATTTGGGGGTAATAGGCTTAAGCCGTTAGGGAAAATAACATTGAATATTGGGGTAAATAAATATGAAAAAGTTGACACTGAGTTCATAATAATTAAGAAAAATGTAAAACCAATTTTGGGTTTAAACTCATTAATTGAATTAAAATTACTACAAAGTAGTAGCATTAACAGCATTAATATTAATAACAAGGAGGCTATTGTTAACAAAAATTTGTCACTTTTCCAGGGAGTCGGGGAATTTCAAGTACCTCTCGAACTACACATTCAACCAGGCGCACAGGCGGTAGTAAAGCCACCTCGGCGAGTTCCTTATGCAATAAGGGAGCGTCTGGCTTGTAAATTGCAGAGTCTTCAAGAGCAGCGAATTATTGAGAAAGTCGAACATCCGAAATCCTTTGTAAGTAATCTTGTAATAATAGAGAAAAGTGATGGTAATTTAAGAATATGTCTCGACCCACAGGAATTAAATAAGGTATTAATAAGGGAATATCATCTCATTCCAAAATTAGAAGAAATGCTTACAAAGTTAAGTAACAAATCTGTATTTTCGGTACTTGATCTGTCAGATGGTTTTTATAATATTAGATTAACAGATAACTCAACAGATCTGTGTACTTTTAGTAGTCCTTTTGGTTGCTATAAATTTTTAAGATTACCTTTCGGTTTGTCAGTAGCTCCTGAAATTTTTCAAAAATATAGCGAACAAACTTTTGGTGACATTCCTGGTGTGGTCATATACTGTGATGATCTGTTGATTTGTGCTGATAATGAAGATGAACATGATAAAATATTAGAACAGGTGTTTGAAAGAGCCAGAGTGAGCAATGTAAAATTCAATAAAAGAAAGTTTCAATATAAATTAAAGGAGGTTAAATATTTTGGTCATGTGTTTTCAAAAGAGGGAATGAAAATTGATCCAGAGCGAGTAAGAGCATTATTAAATATTAAAAGCCCTTCTAATAAATCTGAACTGCAATCTTTTCTGGGGATGGTTAATTATTTAAGAAATTTTATTAGTAATCTGGCAGATTTAGTAGCACCTTTACAAACATTAATGAAGAAACATGTGGGTTGGCTTTGGACAGAAATACATGAAAATGCCTTTTGTAATATAAAAAAATGCATAAGTGCAACACCTGTATTAAGAAATTTTAATGTGTCTTTACCTGTGACAATACAATGTGACGCTAGTAAGGACGGTTTGGGTTGCTGCTTGATGCAGCAGGGCAAGCCGGTATGTTATGCATCAAGAAGTCTTACCAGTGCAGAAAAAAATTTTTCACAGATTGAAAAAGAATTGTTGAGTGTAGTTTGGGCCACTAAAAAGTTTCATTATTACATCTATGGAAAATAATGTACTGTACTTAATGATCATAAACCGTTGGAAACTCTATTAAAGAAAGGTATCCATGAAATCCCCTCTGCTAGATTACAAAGACTTAAATTGAAGTTATTAAAATATGATATCGATTTTAAATATTTAAAAGGCCGCTTGATGCATATTGCAGATTTGTTGTCACGTAGTTATTTAAATGAAGTAGATGAAGATCAGTCATATATGTTTGAAGTTATACATTGTATTGGATTAGGGAATTATTTACAATGTACAGATGAACAGAAACGAGAATTAATTGAAGAAACTTCAAAAGATGAGACTTTATCAACATTGTTATTGTATACACAGGAAGGTTGGCCAGAGACTATTAATATAATACCGGATAATGTTAAACATTTTTTTAAATTGAGACATGAAGTTACTATAGATCAGAAATTGCTTTTTATGAATGATAGATTGATTGTTCCAAAGTCATTAAGATTAACAATTTAAAAAAAATTACATGAAGGACATTTAGGAATAACAAAGATGAAACAAACTGTTAGGGGTTTATATTATTGGCCACAAATGGATGCTCATATTGAATCATTTGTTAAACAATGTTTCATCTGTCAAACGTATCAAAATAATAATATAAAAGAGCCATTATTATGTCATGATGTACCTTCTTTACCATTTGTAAAAATTGGAATTGATATAATGGATTTTAAGAGGAAAAGTTACTTAGTTATTTATGATTATATGTCAAAATGGTTAGATATTAAACCCATTTCGAATAAGTCCTCTCAGTGTATAATTAATGTTTTAACAGATGTGTTTAGTTGTTTTGGCATACCATTGGAAGTAGTAGCAGATCACGTTCCATTTGATTCATTTCAATGCAAACAGTTTGCAAGTGAATGGGGTTTTAAATTCATTTACTCAAGCCCAAGATATCCACAGTCCAACGGTATGGCAGAACGTGGTGTGCAAATTGCTAAAAAAATGTTAACAAAATGTAATGATGATAAAACAGATTATAGAATTGCTTTGTTAAAATATAGGTCATCTCCTGTATCTGGCACACATTTTACACCTTCTCAATTAATGATGAATAGGAATTTAAAAACAAAACTACCTTGCACTTATAAATATTTGAAACCTAAGTTGAATCATAATACTAATATGGAATTTGATAAGGTTAGGAATAGAAACATAAATAATTATAATGAAAATACTAAAGAGAAGCCTCATTTTCAAGTAGGCCAAAATGTATGGTTTAAAATAGACCCAAGTTCTAAGAAATGGTTGTTGGGTAAGATTGTTAGCAATAATAAATTTAGGTCTTATAATATTGAAGATAGTAATGGTTGTAGATATACTAGAACTTCATTTCATGTTCGACCTCAATAATTCGGTGTTACTTTATGGTTTAAGAATGTGTAGTGCGGGAGCACTGTATTTTTATTGTTGTAACTTAAGGTTATTTTAAGTTTGTTAGATTGTTAGTCTTCTTAAGTTATAAAAAAAAAAGTTTTTTTTTTTGTTTGTAAAAGGGGGATGATGTAGTAATGTATGTTTGTAACGAAACGCAACTACAGACTGTTTATAATGACCCAATGCATATGGAAGTAACAGTGACAGCGAGCGGCATTTGTTAAGTACAGACGCTGTTGAAGGAGAATGAACTGGGTAACTTTATGGGGAGCCATACAGGACTTACTCATAGATGGATGTTGTTTGAAGACTGTAAAGATATTATAAAATTAATTTAATAAAACTCAGTGTCAGCAGCAAGTGGTTTTTATTACTAAACATTACAGGTTGTACCTAGCGGAACTCAGGTTTGGTGCAACATAGGCACACGCTGTTTTGGACACCCGATTCGTCATGATGAGCATTACCCAAGATAGCTGATGCTGAATCCTGGTAGTACCTATTGGAACTCAGGTTTGGTGCAACATAGACAAACGCTGTTATGGTCATCTCTCGTCGCGTCAAACTGCTGTCAAGAAAATTTCATATCTTGCAGCAAATGGGCCGCTGCCGATCACCACTTCTCGAGTTGACTACGGATTTGCCGTGTAATAATTTTCTTGTACTTTGAACATTAATATATCCTGCTTATTCATCGAAAAATGAAATATGTACCAGGGATGTAACGGATGTGGTTTTATCGGAACCGAAAACGGAAACTGATGTTTTCAATTTAGTTTAACGGAAACGAAAACGGAAACGGAACCGAAAACGGAAACGGAATCGAAAACGGAACCGGAACCAGAATCGGAGCCTGACTTTTTAACGATGTAGTTGTTTTCCCCTTTCTAGAATAAACCTTCAGACAAAGTTTACACTTAGCCGTGTCCCCATGCACTAACTTCATCAAAATAGTTCCAAATTAAACTTGATTTCGGCTTCATTGTGCGTTTTTTTACACACTAACATTCACCACACACACTATACACAGTCAGTAGTCAGTACACAACAGAACACATACGATTTTAATTTTTATAACACGAATAAAACAAAGTATACAAACAAACAACAAATTAGCGTAGCACGTGGCAAGCGGGGCGATGAGCGAATGACTGGTATGAACCTGTTTGTTTTTGATGTACGCAGCCGCCGCCACGCGAAGCATTGACATCCGTTATAACTTCCGTTTCAAACATAACGGAACCGGAACAGAAACGGATGTGTAATACCAAACGGAAGTTCCGCCTTAACGGAAACGGAACCGGAGCTCCGTAACATCCCTGATATGTACCTATACTTATGCGCCACGGCGACAATTATTCAAACTTGGATACGCGTGTGGAAATTTTGCAATTTGTTTGTTCACATGCGTTATGTCCAGGATACTTGTGTTAGTCTAAGAATAAAATAATTATCATTCAACGTTGTAGTTTTATTTTGTAACTTTCCTTATCCAGACTTTCTCGTCGCTCAGCGACAATATTTTTTCGAATTCCGTAGATTCATTTCCAATGTGCTCGATAGTCGTGTGAGGCACGAAATCTGTGAATTTTTTTTTCAATGGGAAACTAGTGTCTATTCTGTTCGATAAAATATGATTTAACTGAGCCGATAATAATTCAGCTGTATAACTAGTATTCGATATAAAATTGGTCCATTCTATCGTGTAGATGAAATTGGCGCGATTCATTTTGGAGTAATTTCTGGATAATCGTGGCTGTGTGACAGGTTTTATACACTTACTTGTCACCTCTATACGCACTGCGAAGTGATCACCTATATTAGTTACGACAGGAGACGTTGTTATCAAGCCTACATCCACGTTCGTGTATGCGTGGTCAAGTGCAGTGGATGAGTTAGAACTTACGCGAGTGGGAAACGTTACTTCGTTCCTACAGTCGTGGGCCGTCAGAACCTCCTCCAGATTTTTAAAGTCTAAGGTTTTTTCTCCTATGCAATTAATATTCATATCACCTAAAATGATGTAATTTTTATTTAATTCAGTGACTTTATCGAGCACACATTCAAGGTGGGTCAGAAACTCCTTAGTAGTAATTAGGTTGGTACGGTATAAACAAATAATAATGATATTAAAATCTACCAAGTGAATAGCTGATAGCTCGCATACTAATTCTTTGGACATGTCAACAATTTCAGGTACATTCACAGCTTTAATACCATTTTTAACATAAAGGCATGACCCACCGTGAAGAGATTGTTTACGGCAAAAGTATGATACTAGATTGTATTTGTCTATTACACTAATACATTTTAAATTAACGTCAGAGAGCCAGTGTTCCGTAACTGCTAACACGTCACATTTAAGATCGGTACTTAGTAGAACTTCCAACCTGTCTATTTTATTGTTGAGAGATTGAACGTTTTGATGGCATACGATTATTGGCGCACTCGATGCATCCCGTGTGTGTGAAGTTGTCGCACGCGCTGGCGCGCAGTCACTGAGCCGTCGTCGCGGGCCGGTCGGTGGTGGGGCCCCGCTCTGAGCGGGGACGGACGCGAAACCAGTCGGAGAACCGAATGCCGTGTGGCCACGAAATTGGTGACTTTAGCCGCTCGTATATGCTTTCGGGGAAGCCGATTACAAACGCAGAGTGCCGTTTGGTTTTTATATCCCTTTTTTCGACAGTGTATTCTTCAGACTCATGAATCTTCTTTAGGAAATTCATAATTTGCTCTTCAGTGGTGTCCGGCTGGAAATTCCATGCTTGGATATATTTAAATCTCTCAGCTGATTGCAGGATGTTGTCCTTGCTGCCAACTCCGATAACTACAGCAGGTTTACATTTTCGGTTCTTACGCCGAGGATGTTGCCAATCACCAACTTTGTCGTCTCCGTCACTTTCTGTCAACATAGTAGTTATAGTCACTGGCTCTGAGCAGATCTCTTCAGACCTGAAGAGAAGAATGATGTTTATTTAAGTATTCTTATATTTTTGACCCTATGAATGCCAGGCCTACCATGTGCGGCGCGTCATCATGAACCTTGTTAACCATGTATGTCGGAACGAAGGTTGATAGAGTTAGACCAAGAAAAGTCTGCAATGATTTTGTTAGTATACGCAGTGCAAGTGTTATTTTAAACGTCAAACTTCCATGAAATTATGACGTATAAATGACACTTGCACTGCGTGTTCTATCAAAATCGTTGCCGACTTCTCTTGGTCTAACTCTACATATTATCGTCAGGTGACAACCAAAACTCACTAATTACCACTACAAGTTCATAGCCATATTGAACCGTATTAATACTTAGGTACGGTTGATTTTTGTTTAATATATTTTTAGTACACAGGTTTGCAATAGTCGAATCGTCTTAGACGTTACATGTTATAATGAATAATGGTTACAATAAACATGGAGATGTTATAAATATTAACGAAAATCGTTTTCAGTATAAGCATCATCAATCATTAGACAACTTGACAAGTAAAATTTGTACAAATCAACAACAAAATGTGCACCATAATGCCATGTGTACATTTAGGAAGTAGTCCACCTCCCAACACAAAAAAATGTCACCCGTTAATGGATTTAAATTACGCAACATCACATCAAACTGATACAAACACAGACAAGACATCCTCCAGACTGAGCATAGTAGCGCTACCCCCTCTGCCACAAATATACGGTAGTTTTACTCCATTTTCGAGTCAAAGTGTCTTTGTGTGACGCCCGTGTCTTTGAACGGACCAATCACGGCACGGGACTCGCTGACCTCGTCCCCCGCACCCCAGTATTTTTGGCAGCATCGGTTTCATGAAGTAATTGCTCTTGAGGATTCCTAATCTATGGATACAAAACATGTGCGTGACGCTTTCGTCACGCCAACGTCACGTGTCAATGTTTGGTTTGTCAGTTTGCAAACTTAGCGATGTAAACAGACTGCATCGAATAAGCTGACATATCGATCTAAAATAATCCGATTATAGAAAATTAATCTGCACGCTGCATTGACTGCAATGCTTTCGAATTTTTAAAGCGTATAATAGGAAAGATTGTATTAATAAAATGGGTAAAACCCTGTCGTAAAAATTCTTTATTTGCGATTTTTAATGCAACATGGGCATGGCATACTTCAATGCCTTACTGCAAAGCCCGCTCCACACTCGTGCGCGTTCGTAGCAGGAGATCTAAGGTCCACCACCTTGCATTTTGGAGACAAAGCAAACCGCTTGGAACAGGTGTTCCTGGGGGTGATCTGAGCTGATTAAGCCCGGTTGCCAAGAGGTTCCCCCCAGCAGGTGGGCAGGGGAGGGGGGGTAAAAGTGCCTCCGGCGCGCCTCACTCTAAGCTTTATATCTGCATACATCTCGCAACTATATCAAGTTTGGTGTCTTTTTCGTGTAATTCGAGGATGAAGAATTCAGTTCTGTGACTAAATTTTCACTCACCCATACAAAAAAATCGAGAAATTCAAAATTTAAAAAAAAACTTTTAATTTTTTTTTTCGTAAATCCTCTAAAAAATTTTAACTATGAGGATTTGCTCTAGAAAAAAAATACCTGTGAATAGCCCAGTTATCCTACTATACAGAATAGTAAACTTGTCAAACATTTTTTTTCATAACTCTGTTAAAAAAAAATATTTTGTGTCGCGCGGCGTACCTGCATTGTAAGAGCGGTATGCAGCGTTTAGGATTTTTAAGTATGTTTAGATGATTTCTGATAAGTTGTTATTCTTCTGGTTGTAGATTACATTAATAAATTACTTCTGGAAGTGATATATATACAAATATAAATTAAATATATAAATAAAGATGTTGGGAAAACTTTCGCCAACAGAGTTAAGTATTATAAATGTGATAAAATTAACATTATTATTTGCATGTCTTTTCCATATCTCGGGACCATGGGGTCCCGGACCTTTGGGAGGCGTACGTGGGGACGAAGCCAACAGCGCAGAGGCCCTTTAAGGCATGTTAATCTAAAAGCAAGGGATATATGTGGTGGATACTATCCCCGAACGCACAATGTGATACATCCGGAGATGGTCCCCGCCAGGTGCAAAGACTATTACAGTGCAGCACTTTTGTGCTGCGATGGGAACTAAGGTCATGGGCTATAGATTTGAAAGTTGGATGGACTGGATAATGGGCTATGGGAGAGACTAGCGGACACCTGCCGTGACAATCAGTCTCAAAATTGTAAATGACAGGTGGTGACTCGCCAACTCATTGAGTGGGCCCCGCAATGGCCGCACGCACAGTGCGACAACAGGGCAACACTTTGGAGTGGCTGTGAGGTTGTCGAGAGGTGAGTCAGCGGTAGCCAGATCCCGGTAATCCGTTCAGCAGGCCGCCGGCGTTATGACATTTTACACTTCGAACCTGGAGCATAGGTCCCGCTCTTGCGACTCCATTCTGGCCAGCCAATCAAGGCAAGCACAGAGGAGAGGGCCAGATGACAGGGCCCTCTGGAATAGGGGTCCGCGGTGTCGTCACTCACTGTCAGCTCGCCACAAGCTGCCCCCGCGGGACATTATTATTATTATTGTGGTGTTGTGGGCCTTTGAGTGTCGCATTGACCAGCATTGATCTATTGTGACGGCCCTTTAAGTTCATTACTAATGCCCGTTGCATCCAGAAAGTTCCAGATTCTTTGGGCCGTAATGTTTTGTACCTCATAGGGTTGCACTACGTGTCGCCCTAGGTAGGTACTTCTTTTTGACATTAGTAGTCCACAAGAACAGAGAATGTGCATTGCAGTCTCCTCTGACTCCTGACAGAGCCTGCATGTCGCATCTTGTTTCTTGCCAATTTGAAACATATATGTTTGTTCAACTTGCAGTGTCCAGTCAGTATTCTGGTCACCGCGCAGGTTTTGTGCCTTTTGAGTCCTAAAAGCTCCTTAGCAGTTTTGCTGTTGAACCCTTTGATCAGAGCTTTCGAGTGTTCTTGTCCTTTAACGAATTTCCACCAATCGATTGCTCTCGTTTTTTCTAAGTTGCTGAGCAGAGAATATGCATCTCGTTTTGTGCTTCCACAGAAGGGTTCTGGGCCGACCAGGGGTGTGTCTGCGCCCTTTCTAGCAAGTTCGTCCGCTTCTTCGTTTCCGTTAATGTCGGAGTGCCCTGGTACCCATCTAAGTGTAACTTTGTTGGAGTAAACCAGTGCATTTAGGTTTGTTTTACAGTTCTGGACTAGTTTTGAGTTTGACTCAAGGGATTCTAGTGCCAGCGGAGCAGCCTGGCTGTCTGAGTTGATGTAGATTAGCTGGTGTCTTAGGTTTCTATCCAGGTTGATCTCCGCATATTTGTTGACGGCGAAGACTTCTGCCTGGAAGATTGAGGCCAATGTGCCCATGCTGACGCTAGCTCTGAGCTTAGATCTCTCACCATAGATCCCACATCCTACATCATTGCCTTTCTTGGAAGCATCTGTATACCAGATGTGGCTTCCCTCTTCGACGTACATTTGGTTGTTGATCCATTTGTCTCTAGGAGGTATTTCTACTGTGTACAGTTTGGTGAGATGACATTCGGTTCGGTGTGAGCGTCATCAGTGGGCATGCTAAGGGCTCTATTCGCAAAAACCCAGGCCTTTAGATTGGTTAATGCCTGAGAGCGCCATTTTGGCCTGTTTAGCGTGCATATTCTGTAGACGCACTGCTTGGCCTCCTTTTGCACCTGCAAGTGGAGTGGTATGATGTCCAGCAGTGCATCTAGGGCCGCTCCCGGTGTCGAGGAGTAGGCGCCTGTTACTGTTAAACAAGCCGTGCGTTGCAGGCTGTTTAGAGTGTCTATTGCTGTCTTTTGGCTGGTTTTGTTACACCAGACTGCGGAGGCCGCTGTGTATAACCACATAGCAATTTGGATCTTAAGCCCCATCTTGCTCCTGCCATTCGACAGCATGACCACATGGCCATTTTCACTTTTTGTATAATGTTTCTCAGGTGAGGGTTCCAAGTTAACTTTTGGTCAAAGGTGACCCCTAGATACTTGACCTCTGCCGAGAACGGTATTATTTGTCCATTAAGTCTTGGTTTTGTGAGTTTATCGAGCTTCCGTTTCCTTGTGAATGGTTAAATGGCTATTACAGTCACAGCTATTACACTCGGATTAATGGACAAGTCATTTTCTCTACACCATTTGAATATTGTGTTTAGAGCTCCTTGCATTAGGTTGGATATTGTGTTGAGGCAAGGGCCTTTGACGATGACTAGAAGGTCGTCGGCATATCCTTGTGTATCAAAGTCTTGGCCTGACATGATTGCAAGAAGTTGGTCCACTGCTAGGGTCCATAATAGTGGGGATAAAACGACTCCTTGTAGGCACCCTTTAGTGGTATAAAATTCATGCTCTATATATAGTATTGATGGTACCCATCTGGTGGTTTCGTCTACTCCCTTTGATTTCATACCATTGAGTATGGTCTCTGTGGGCGTATTGTCGAAAGCACCTTCAACGTCAAGGAACGCACATACATAGAGCGGTTTGCTTTGCCTCTAGGGTTTTCTGCACCTTGTCAACCTGGTTGAAAATTATTTCGGCGACACGGCGGTTTTTGGCGCACGGCGCGATTTGGTCTATGTTTGGGGACAGATTATAGCCCCTCAGCAACAGCCACCATGCCCTGCTGACTGGGGCTGGTCCAAACAACAAGGTTATTGGGAGCCCATATGGACAAGCCTACCTGCGGCGGCTGCTGCTTGTTTAGAGCTTATTCGTTGCCGCTGCAAAACAAAATGCGAACGGAGGTGCAACTGCGTTAAAAAAAACCTAAAATGCACAGTCCCATGGGCATGTAATGGCAATTACGAACAATATAATATTTTATTTTAACCCGCATTTTTTGTCAAACATCTCCTATGTTAATTTTATCACATTGATAATACTTAACTCTATTAGCGAAAGTTTTCCCAACATCTTTATTTATATATTTCATTTATATTTGTATTTATATCACGTCCAGAAGTAATTTATTAATGTAATCTACCACCAGAAGAATAACAACTTATCAGAAATCATCTAAACATACTTAAAAATCCTAAACGTTGCATACCACTCTTACAATGCAAGTACGCCGCGCGACACAAAACATTTTTTTAACAGAGTTATGAAAAAAAATGTTTGACAAGTTTACTATTCTGTATAGTAGGAGAACTGGGCTATTCACAGGTATTTTTCTTCTAGAGAAAATCCTCATAGTATACATTTTGTAGAGGATTTTCGAAAAAAAAAATCTAAAGATTTTTTTTGAATTTTGAATTTTTCGAATTTTTTGTATGGGTGAGTGAAAATTTAGTCACAGAAATGAATTCTTCATCCTCGAATTATACGAAAATGACACCAAACTTGATATAGTTGCGAGATGTATGCAAATATAAAGCTTAGAGTTAGGCGCGCCGGAGGCACTTTTACCCCCCCTCCCCTGCCCACCTACTGGGGGGAACCTCTTGGCAACCGGGCTTAATCAGCTCAGGTCACCCCCAGGAACACCTGTTCCAAGCGGTTTGCTTTGTCTCCAAAATGCAAGGTCCCCTTAGAAAACGGGACCTTAGATCTCCTGCTATCGCGGCTTCGCGCCGCGATTCGCGCACGAGTGTGGAGCGGGCTCAAGAGTAGCTTATTTAAACATTGCTTGCTTTCATCCAAAATAGGCACACACACCAAGGCAACGTACTTTCATAATAAATAAAGTCACGTTTAACCTTGTCTTCTTACGTCAAGAAAAAGTGAAACGTGGCATCAAACATCATTCTCCCTAGCGTCTGTGCGGATAGAAAAGAGTCGTGAAATGGATGGCGTCCAATACATTCTACGACTCTTCTCTTTCCGCACAGACTCTAACTTCGATTTTATGGGAGTGGATTTTTGGTTGTTTGTGGTTTGTGTGACTCTGACTGAAACTTCTTATGTATTTACATATAATCTCTTCTTCTTCCTCGCGTTGTCCCGGCATTTTGCCACGGCTCATGGGAGCCTGGGGTCCGCTTGACAACTAATCTCATGATTTGACGTAGGTACTAGTTTATACGAAAGCGACTGCCATCTGACCTTCCAACCCAGAGGAGAAACTAGGCCTTATTGGGATTACTCACGATGTTTCCCTTCACCGCAAAAGCAACTGGTAAATATCAAATGATATTTCGTACATAAGTACCGAAAAACTCATTGGCACGAGCCGGGGTTTGAACCCGCGACCTCCGGATTGAAAGTCGCACGCTCTTACCGCTAGGCCACCAGCGCTTCAATACACTATAATAATATTATATGTATTTACATATAATAATATATTTATATTCCCTTCTCAAATATACAGCAATAAAAGAGCATTAACTACACTCATTTTATAAACCAGCTTATAACTCCCCTAACCATAAACTATCGATTAGATACTTATCGAAGGATATTGGAAAGATGTGATTTGGCGATAAACACCGGGTAAATATCTCCGAGAACGCGGCGATATCCGAATTGGCACGAAACTCATAAATATCTAGAAATCGGCCATCTCTCTTAGGGTGACGTGATTGTATCTAGGCTGGACTGGGGGCCTAACCAATATGACAATCGTTGATAGAAAACGCCAATAGGGGCCGTGCGCGTTGGAGGGTCTGCCATCTGGTGGCCTGAATCGGAAACATATGTGCACATGTATTGCCAAAGCAAGTGCTACCATCTACCGTTCTCGTCGGTATGTTTCCTTGTACATAGTAGGTTCTGCCATCTTGTGGGCTACATCGGAAGCATAAACGACACATTTACGCCTCGCTCCAATAATCTGACGGATCCTGCCCCCTATAGTTCATGCACTGGGCCTATCGACCCATATGTCGTCCTGATATATTTTTTCTTGTTGTTTGGGGTTAGCCGATGTACGTCGAGTCTACATTATCACCTTGGCTAAAGCAAAGCCCCTGGTCCCGCGTTTATGAGTTAGAGAAAATGAGGTTTTGCAAAAGTGTGACCCAAAATTCAAGTCTTTTTGAATTCGCTACCGTACTGACTTCCGATTATAGCATAATATTTCAAAAATCGTGTAAATTGTCTATGTACAAATACGGAGCAACATTAGCAGTATACAATTGATATCAAATTGATCTCCTAATAGGAGAGTGTGGAGACCAAACCCTACGCGCTTCAAAATCACAATAAAAGGAGGCCTGTGCAAATGGCATTCGATTCATCTAAAAGTCCGATAATGATAAATACATTAAATACATAATCGATGTCGTTTTCAATACAATAGCTATTGATTGTCAGAATCCTGTACGATATTTGACTCTTACAAACGGGCTTAACTGCTGTAAGAGCCAATGAGAAATTACACCGTTTTAGGGTTCCGTAGTCAACTTAGGAAACATTACCTATAGCTTCGCCATGTCCGTCTGTCCGTCCGTCCGTGGCTTTGCTCCGTGATCGTTAGTGCTAGAAACTCTAGAAAGCTGCAATTTGGCATGGATGCATAAGTCATGCATGGCAACAAAACGGTAAAAAAACTACCAAAAATATTTTTGTACATCACATACAAAACTTTTTTTTTTATTTTGCGAAGTAGGTAAATACGGGTTTAGAGTCTCCAATCTATAGTTACCGTATACCTTGCCATATACAGTAAATTACCAGTTAAATTCGAAGCACGATACACAACACAACAAATGAATCTTTGGTTTACCTAAGCAAGAGCAGAATGCACTACAAAAGGCGCCATGGTCAGCGGGCACTAAAATGGGAGAATTGTACACAAACTGTAACAATGGGTGTTATTGTTATTACGCGATCAAAAGGCATCGTTTTCACGCCATTTATGTTAATGGTCGTTTTAATAAGCCTCTAATTCTGGTGACATGGCACGAAATATGATAGTGGCGACATTATTTTAATTGCTGATAGGGCGGCTGCCATTATGTAGCTGGGTATTTTAATTTTAACTTCTACTTTAAAGCGCGTCTTAAGTTCATCATTCAACATCATCATCATTTTGCGAAAGTTTTGTTATAGCGTAAGGATTTTTCAAGCTTTTAAATTCATTGTGATAAATGTGCACCACCACCATTTTATTTTCTTCCGCTGTCGCAGGATTGATATGAACAAATTCATCGTCACCTTAATTTTGCCTAAACACGACAAAAAGATCAATACCCGACAGTTTACACACATCCGGCAAATCACACGCACGTGACGCCCGAATTATTTGTTACCATACTCCATTACACAGCCCTTGATTTCAGAAATTTTGGGGTAAATTCGTCAATGTATCGGCAAGTTAAACATCCGACCAGTTTTGGTTGACCCGCCCTGCATGTGAGAACAAAAGAGAAGCGCGGAGTCACAGGTTCCCTTTGCCGTTGTTCGAACGCGCGTTATCTGACATCTCAGATGACCAGTGTTACGTGACATCCAGATCCGTAAGAAGTATGCGTAATAAGAGAAAGCGCATAAAATGGTTTGTTAAACTTTTGATTCGCCCGTGGATGGTAAGCGATTAAAATGACACCTCAGGAGCAGCTGAGTTCTACTCTATCTGGCCGGTTTATACAATAGATATTGGGCACGTGGGAATAGGGAGCTGTTAATAAGTTTATAGTAGAAGAGCCGGCCGCAAAATTTTTAACCGACTTGATACCACGATGAAATGCACAATGGTTTCCCAGAAAAGTTATGCTAAGTCCGAATTCGATAGTCTGCCACGGCGGAACTTGCCGAAAGTACGAAAAAGAAGGCCACTTCCGGTGCGAAAAAAGGGGCTGATTTAACCCATCTGATACCGAGATAGTAGTTATGGCAGCAGTTAGAAATTTACATGTAGACACAGAAAAGCGAAGTCTGCCACTATTTTTTTTGCCGGAAGTGCTTGGCAGACGCTCTCAAAGGTGACCATCGGGACCCCTAAATTAACCCATCTGATACCACCATGAAACCAATGCCAGTCGGTAGGTATGAACTCTCATGTCAGGAATATATAAGTCTGCCAAGGCTTTTCCTGCCGAAACACCATGGCAGACGAGATTATGTAAGCAAGGTCGCCATCGGTTACCCTACACTAACCCATCTGATACCACCATGAAACCAATTCCATTCGGTAGGTATGAACCCCCATTTTAGGAATATATAAGTCTGCCAAGGTTTTTCCTGCCGAAACACCTTGGCAGACGAGATTATAAGCAAGATGACCATCGGTTACCGTACACTAACCCATCTGATACCGCCATGAAACCAATTCCAGTCGGTAGGTATGAACCCTCATTTCATGAATATATAAGTCTGCCAAGGCCTTTCCTGCCGAAACTCCTTGACAGACGAGATTATGTAAGCAACATCCGCATCCGTGGGACCGGTATACGTGATTACTGTAGGCTTATTTATTACTTTATGCTTTTACATATTTGTATATTATTATGTTATTAATGAAATATATTTATAATCTATTAAACCTATACCTAATACATTGGGAATTCATTACCTGCTTACGGCAGTAGTAGGGAGTAGTGGGTGAGTTCTGGCTCACTTAGCCAGGCCAACAGTCCCTCCCCCTTTTTTTCCCTTGTTGAGGCCCTGCAACCTTACCTTGAACCCAGCCTAATGTCATTGTAGCTCGAATCTAACCTAATCTATTTTTATTGCTTTTAGAAAATATTCTAATAACAATTATCTACTTTTGCAAAGTTAAATGTTGAATTCTTTATTTCGCAAAATGGAATTTTAATGTGACTATAATGTATGTGCAATCTACTTAGAAACTGGGTTTAGAAATATAAAAACACACATTTTATATAGGATAATAAGTTTATTCAAGTAATATTCTGAACATATGAGATATAGTAACATCATTACTTATTCTGTGTACAGTGGAGAAAACATGCAAGTTGACATTTTTCGTTTTAAAATAAAGATAAACTAAACAGTATTTGCCACAAACCGATGTTAAAAAACTTTGCAGTTGTTGGTTGGCATAATACCATCTCTTACAATTTCTCTTCATTAACATTTTATGATACCTTCCTGTTTTTATTTACTTAATTTAATTTTTTACTTTTTATGTGATCGGTACTTCATTTATTTTAGATTTTGGGCTAATATTAGTTTGTTAACCGACTTCCAAATCTCAAAGAAGGAGGTTATCAATTCGGTTGTATGTTTTTTTTATTTTTTATTTTTTTTATTGTTGTTACTCTATATCTCCGTCATTCCTGGACCGATTTTGAAAATTAGTTTTTTGATTGTATGTATATGCATACAGATTGGTTCGGTTTTTGTCAAAACCCAGTTCTGATGATGGGATCCATGAGGAATCGAGGGAACTCCTCAAATTTTAAACGCATACATATAGTGATTTTTGGGTTTTTATCATCAAATTAAGCATACACATTCAAAAAAGTGACATTTGATGAAGTGCAACTGCTGATGATGATCAGAACGGAACTCTTCAACGACGCATAGTTCACGTTTGGCGATTTGTCGTCTTCGTTATGTTTGTTAAGCAAGTCAAGTTTTTAAGCCACATTTTTGTCAAGCTCGAGTTCTGATGATGGGATCCATGAGGAATCGAGGGAACTCCTCAAATCTTAAAGGCATGCGTATAGACATTTTTGTATTTTCATCAGAAAATCAAGGATTTTCATTAAAAACTGGCGCATTTGATGAAGTGGAACTGCTGATGATGACCAGAACAGAACTCTTCAACCACGCATAGTTCACGTTTGGCGATTTTTCCTCTTCGTTATGTTTGTTAAGCAAGTCAAGTTTTAAAGCCACATTTTTGTCAAGCTCGAGTTCTAATGATGGGATCCATAAGGAATCGAGGGAACTCCTCAAATATTAAAGGCATAAGTATAGATTTTTTTTGTATTTTCATCATAAAATCAAGCATTTACATAAAAAACTGTCGCATTTGATGAAGTGGAACTGCTGATGATGACCAGAACAAAACTCTTCAACTACGCATAGTACACGTTTGGTGATTTCTAATTTCGATTTTGACTTGGACTGCGACCCGGACTCGGACCCAGAACCGGACTCATACCCGGATCCGGTTCGGACCCGGACTCGGACCCGGACTTGGAATCGAACTCGGACCCGGACTCGGACTCGGACACGGACTCGGACTAGGACCCGGACTCGGACTCGGACCCGGACTCGGAACCGGACTCGGAACCGGACTCGGACTCTGACCCGGACACGGACTCGGACACGGATTCGGACCCGGACTCGGACTCAGACTCGGACCCGGACTCGGACCCGGACCTTGACCCGGAAAACCACTATAATATATATTATATTATAATTATTATTATTACACGTAAATTTGTTCACGAAGAAACCGTGTACCGACTCTTCATGCCATTATATTTTTAATTTGCTGTTATTCTCTACAAATCGACACTAAAAGTATCAAAATATCAAAATATGGAGTTCCGTTTGAGAAAGAAGCAAAACAATTTTGTCTTTGACAGTAATTGAATTATTGTGTGATTTTGAAAGCTAGACAATTCAAGATTTATATTTTTACTCACAAAGACAACACAGAAATTCAATCTCAAATGTAAACCTTCGAACAATTTCCATACATTGACGACATCACTCAAAATTCTTCTTCAAGTCAGATGCCCGCTGGGGCTGTACCGGAGCACACGTATAATTCTTCAAATAAAAATGACAGCTTGATTTGACATTAAATCATATACGCACACGAGAAAGTATACCAGTAGATAAATTGTATTTCAAAAAATAGGGTACATAAATATCAGCTCGCGTCTCATTTAAATTTGATTTGCTGTTATATACGGGTCATAATGGTTGAAAACCTCAGTAAACTATCTTAAAACAATACGATTACAGTCGAATTTAAGTATTATGTTCCTTCAAATCAAAACTCGCTTAAAATGAAAAAAGTTTAAAGACTCATCCTTTACTGATTGGGATTAATTTTCATTTTGCGTCATTTTAAAAACGTATTTGACTTCTGTACGTCAATTAATTTTGATGACAATTGTAATCTTGTAATATATTATAGAACTTTTATCTTAAAATATTGCCTATTAACAGGAAGCGTTATGTAATTCGTATAAGTAATACCTGAAAGTCTTGTACCTAGATCTGTAATACCATGGATTGCGACGAATAAATGATTATGATTATGCCGTTCGTTCCGTCTATATGTATAATGCGTGTACGTGCTGTTCTCTGAAAATCTTCAAGAAAAAATAACGGCTAGACCAGCACGAAGTACTAGCGAGTTTTTGCGGCTTTGGAGACCGAGATAAAGCTTACAGGCCAATACCGCTGTGGCCTGGTTATTGTTATGTATACCTATGTATCGAATGTTTTAAAAAAAAATTTACTATAAAAAGCAATGTTTTATTTCGATTAGGTCTACATTTTGTGCATGTTGTATATCTGAAGTATTTTCGTACTAAACTTGAAACTTTCGTTGAAACTAAATAAAATAATTATTCCTAATATACAGTCACCTGCAATTTATTTTACACAACACACAACGAAGGCCGCAAAAATATCTGACACGATCTTATTTGTAGAACCATAAGAGCATGTCATATATTTTTGGGGCCTTCGAAGAGTACGTACCGGTCATTATCACCAACTTTGCCCGCATTTAAAAAAAAACACGAATTTCTCAAAAAAAAAACAAATCGTAATTACTTTTTTTGCTCAGCACGTCCATTGTGATCAAACCCATCAGTTTATTTGAAGAAAAAATATTTTTATCGTGTTTTTACCCATTTTTTTGCGTTTTAGAGGGTGGGCAAAGATATCCGGAGTTTTCGCCAACTTTGCCCACGTCAATTTGGTATTCAAATACAGCTCGTATGATGATGATGTCTAAGGATCACTGGTTTTGGGCAATCCTACCATTCCCTGTTAATAACTTAGCGATAAGTGTAAAAACTTTTAAATAAATTTGCTGGGCAATGTTGCCTACCCGTTTTTGCTCATTTCCATATAAGGCTCGCCTAAGCATTTTACAAAGGCTAGGGTTGTCACTTTTGAGAAAATCTGTTACAATAGTTTAATGGCCAAAAATATGATTTTTGCTGTGTTTTTCATTAGTTAACGGGATAAAACATCTAAGTAAAGGATAATAAGACAAATTAAATACAGTATATATTTATAAACTTACTTTAGTGTACAAACATAACCTTATTTTACATGCGAAGTTGGGTAAATTAGATGAAAGTGACAACCCTAATCCGTTTTTGGTGGTAGGCAATGTTGGTATGGATGCCAAATCACCGGATTACTTTGCCCACCGCTAAAACTCGCTAAAAATTACAAATTAAAGATATCTTATTGATACTGTTTTAACACCCCCTGGCACTGATTAAAATAACCGACTTGGTTTCACATTACATCTCAAAACTTTTTGAAGTGAAAATTTCTTTAGCGGCGTATAATAGTGCCCTTGCGGCCTATTTGCTGAATAAATGTCGAAGTTTGAAGTTTGCATGCCAAGTTTCGTGCTTTCTGCCAGATGGGACAGGATTTAGGATGGGTCAGACCAAGACCGCATTTTTGCAGGTTCATCTTTTATTAGCCAGACTCTACCTCCATACTAAATCGAGCTAAGGAGTCGCACTATAAAGAAATATTGAACATTTTCTTTCAAGTTGATATACAGGGTGTCCATGCATTAGGGTATTTATATTCAATATTCAATAATTTATTCATAAAATCAATACAATTTTACACGTCAATGGTACAAAGCCAGTATACAAAGTATCATAACAAATTACGATTTTTTTACTTTGGAGCAACCTGTATGTGTTAGTAGCTCCTGAGGTAATAAATAGTATGACTAGATTTTGCCCTGTGCGCGGGGCCCGAGGGCCCCGCGGTCTTCTTGTAGTTTGTTGTTTTTGTTGTAGTAGTAGTAGTAGTAGTTTGTTTTCCAAAGGGAAAAAGAAATAAAGTTGTACTTTTGCTAGGACGAAAAGATCCGCGTGAAAGCACTACATTCCCGCAGCTCGGCCTGGCCTCGCGTGCTTGGGAACTCGTAAGGGACGCTCCGGGCCTTCGGCCCTACGCGGAGCTCGGCCTTCGTCCTTCGCTGGGTTTCGAAGCTCAGCGTCGGGCCTTCGGCCCGCCGCTTCGCTTATTAAAACAGTTGGGAGGGTTGGTTTTGCTTCGGGGCTTAAGCGGGAAGTTGGAGCTTAAACACGACCCAATAGGAAAAGTGTCTTAGACAAGCGAAACGGCGGGCCGAAGGCCGAAGGCCGTAGGCCAACTTCCCCCTCTCGTGTGACGCTTCGGGCCTTCGGCCCTACGCGGAGCTCGGCCTTCGGCCTTCGCGAGCCTCGACGCTTCGCCGTCGGGCCTTCGGCCCGCCGGCTTCGCTTATCAAGACAGTTGACTTTGTAGAACGCTTGGGGGAACTGCATTCACGCAGCTCGGCCTTCGGCCTCGCGTTTTGGGAGTCGGGGTGGAGGCTCCGGGCCTTCGGCCCTCCGCCGGGGTCGGCCTTCGGCCTCCCGGCCTGAAGCTCGCCCTTCGGGCTCGCTTAACACACTTTTTGTATAGGATTTTGCTTTGTTCGTCATTCCCGCAGCTCGGCCTTCGGCCTCGCCCAAAATTACTGGGGGTGGGGCACGCTTGGATATTCGGGGTGAAGCTCCGGGCCTGACGGCCCTACGCGGGGTCGGCCTTCGGCCTCCCGGCCTGAAGCTCGCCCTTCGGGCTCGCTTAACCTACTTGGAAATTTGAATTTTGCCCTTGTCGCCCGCCATTTTGGATTGTTCCAAAAATTTTTTTTACATGGTAATGCTGGGCCCCCTAGCTCGCCGCATGCCAAATCTCAGCGCACTCGGACCAACTTGAAAAATTAAAAAAAAAAGTCGGCCATTTTGAAATTTTTTAAATGCAGTTTGCTTTGTTTCGGGGCCCTCTATGACATTTGGTCTAGCACCCCCCACCTACCTCGCACCGTTTAAAAGTTGCCATACAAAATAAAAGGGGCCATTTTTTCCGCCATCTTGGATTTTTTCGAAAAATTTTTTTCCCATACTAATCTAGAGGACCCCGAGATTCCGTGACCAAAATTTCAGCGCGCTAGGACAAACTTGAAAAAATTAAAAAAAAAAGTCAGCCATTTTGAAAAAAAATGGCGGCGTCAAAAACTGCCAGGGTCCCTCTATGACATTTGGTCGAGCACCCCCCACCTACCTCCCACCGTTTGGCCGGGCCGTCGAACATTTTTCTGACCGGAAGCGGTAGGCCAAAAGTCGGAATTTTCTGAAGTCACGAGACCGCCCTCTATACGACCGTACCAAAGTCTAACACCCCACGAACCTCCTTCTGGGAGAACAATCATGTCAATTAATCAGTCGTGTTGCAGCTTTAAATAAGATTAATTATTAATTATTAAATTATTAAATTAAATTAAATTAATTAAAACTTTCTTCGACCGTTTTGATTATCTTTTTTATTTATGACAATAATAAGATTCTGACTTTTGACAAATGTCATCATTGCCGCACATTTTCAAACAAATTGTCAAAAGCACTGCCAATGATTAATACAGTATGTTTCTTTTTGTTGTCGATTATTGGAATTAATTTAATGTTTTATCTTTTGTTCTAATTAAAACGAAATTACCGTTAGAGCATTTCTGAGAAGTAACCCTATGTGGGATTTCAGGGTTTGTCCAATGGCTAAGGTCACCCTGTATTTAAAAACGTAAACGTTAAAGTTTTTGGGATATATGTATAGTAGACTATTTATACTCCACATTGATACCATAAGAAGTTAATAAAACTGCCTGAAAGTTAGAGAGGACTATGGAGGAGATTACTGTTTACTAGCTTTTGACTTAACTCCTGGCCCCTGTTTCACCAACGTGACAGGTGCGACGAATTGTAAAATCACTGTTGCTGACGTCACAGGCATCCATGAACTACGGTTACCGCTTACCATCGGGCGGGCCGTATTCCTGTTTGCCACCATCATTGTATTATTAAAAAAAAACTTTATGATATCGGAAAAAAAACAGATATTTCTCTTGCTAAGTTTATGACAATTGTCACAGAAACACTGCAATTGTCACGAAATTCCGACATATAACTCATTACCTGTCAAGAATTACCTACAATTCTTCTAGATCTTTGACAATTGTCAGAAACTTCACAGGAGAAATATCTGTTTTTTCCGATATAATAAAGTTTTTTTTAAATAATACAATGATGGTGGCAAACAGGAATACGGCCCGCCCGATGGTAAGTGGTAATCGTAGCCCATGGATGCCTGTGACGTCAGCGATAGTGATTTTACAATTCGTCGCACCTGTCACCGATGTGAAATTGGGGCCTGACCTCTACGTGCGACACTTGTCGACATCACAGTTGGTACTGACGTTACAGGCCTCCATAGGCTACGGTAACCGCTTACCATCAGACGGGCGGTGTGCTTGTTTGCCACCAACATGTTAATAAAATAAAAACTCCATTATATCGCCAAATACTAAGTACTTATTTTGCGAAGCTAATGACAATTGTCACAAGAAACACGACAATTGTCGGTAATTCTTGACAGCAAATGAGTTCTGTGTAACACTATATGAGTAAAATGAATATAGGCGTGGAATCGAATGTATTTGCAGCCAACAAAATGCCAATGTTTGTTCAGCTACCTGTTCACCTGTTTAAATTGCTTATTATCAATTTAGATCCGGATTTTAAACCTGGCTGACATCGGATAGCCATTTATATTGATGTCAATGGTGTTGGTGAATATTTTAATTCATTCGGGCGAAAACCGGAAGGTTGGTTGGGTATCATAAAATGTTCATGGAGAGAAATTGTAAAGGCCCCAGTACACAATGGGCCATTGCCGGCCACTCCAAGGGACGCAGCCATGCGGTAGAATGAGATAGCAATATCATTTGCTCCCTCTAACGCATAAATGCGTCCCTTGGAATGGCCGGCGATGGCCCATTGTGTACTGGGGCCTTAAGATATGGTATTGTAATCAACAACTGCAAAGTTTTTTTTACATCGGTTTGTGGCAAATACTGTTTAGTTTATCTTTATTTTAAAAAGAAAAATGTCAACTTGCATGTTTTCTCCACTGTACACAGAATAAGTAATGATGTTACTATATCTCATATGTTCAGAATATTACTTGAATAAACTTATTATCCTATATAAAATGTGTGTTTTTATATTTCTAAACCCAGTTTCTAAGTAGATTGCACATACATTATAGTCACATTAAAATTCCATTTTGCGAAATAAAGAATTCAACATTTAACTTTGCAAAAGTAGATAATTGTTATTAGAATATTTTCTAAAAGCAATAAAAATAGATTAGGTTAGATTCGAGCTACAATGACATTAGGTTGGGTTCAAGGTAAGGTTGCAGGGCCTCAACAAGGGAAAAAAAGGGGGAGGGACTGTTGGCCTGGCTAAGTGAGCCAGAACTCACCCACTACTCCCTACTACTGCCGTAAGCAGGTAATGAATTCCCAATGTATTAGGTATAGGTTTAATAAATTATAAATATATTTCATTAATAACATAATAATATACAAATATGTAAAAGCATAAAGTAATAAATAAGCCTACAGTAATCACGTATACCGGTCCCACGGATGCGGATGTTGCTTACATAATCTCGTCTGTCAAGGAGTTTCGGCAGGAAAGGCCTTGGCAGACTTAAAAATTTCCGAAATGAGGGTTCATACCTACCGACTGGAATTGGTTTCATGGAGGTATCAGATGGGTTAATGTAGGGTAACTGATGTACACCTTGCTAACATAATCTCGTCTGCCAAGGTGTTTCGGCAGGAAAAGCCTTGGCAGACTTATATATTCATGAAATGAGGGTTCATACCTACCGACTGGAATTGGTTTCATGGCGGTATCAGATGGGTTAGTGTACGGTAACCGATGGTCATCTTGCTTATAATCTCGTCTGCCAAGGTGTTTCGGCAGGAAAAACCTTGGCAGACTTATATATTCCTAAAATGGGGGTTCATACCTACCGAATGGAATTGGTTTCATGGTGGTATCAGATGGGTTAGTGTAGGGTAACCGATGGCGACCTTGCTTACATAATCTCGTCTGCCATGGTGTTTCGGCAGGAAAAGCCTTGGCAGACTTATATATTCCTGACATGAGAGTTCATACCTACCGACTGGCATTGGTTTCATGGTGGTATCAGATGGGTTAATTTAGGGGTCCCGATGGTCACCTTTGAGAGCGTCTGCCAAGCACTTCCGGCAAAAAAAATAGTGGCAGACTTCGCTTTTCTGTGTCTACATGTAAATTTCTAACTGCTGCCATAACTACTATCTCGGTATCAGATGGGTTAAATCAGCCCCTTTTTTCGCACCGGAAGTGGCCTTCTTTTTCGTACTTTCGGCAAGTTCCGCCGTGGCAGACTATCGAATTCGGACTTAGCATAACTTTTCTGGGAAACCATTGTGCATTTCATCGTGGTATCAAGTCGGTTAGAAATTTTGCGGCCGGCTCTTCTACCATTATAGCCACCAAATGTTCATGGAAACACACACATGTCTTTAAAACTAAATTAAGCTCTGTGTGAACGTAATAAAAGTGACGTTGACGGTAAATTTAAATTGGTCGTTATCAAAACGTCGGTTGTAAATTTGGTGTCATTATCAATTAATTTGGAAGTCTGTGCATGCGGAATGTTACTGGGATAGCCTTTTATTTTGTGTAGGATCGAGGCATAGATTCAATATATAGAGATCCCGTCTCAGCGAGCTGTCACTGTTGCCACTTTTGTTTCGTGTACGATTAACAATGAGGGCCCCACCTTGCTGTAGCCATGTCGATAAACTATCGACATTTCTTGCAATTTTAATTTTACTTCAAAGGTTTAACGATACCCAAAATGAACAAAAACGCTTTTATTCTTTATTGTGGTTATCAGATCACAATTTTATCGTCACGCCCCAGCAGGGAACCAAGGGAAAGTTCGGATATTTAATTAAAATACATAAATACCTACTAAAATATGTGTTCCGCAATAATTGAATTATTTTATTACATTATAATATATTCATTATCCATTAGCATTTCAATTATGTTCATATTTAACGAAGATATTGAAGCTTCAATTAATCGCTATTTCGTTCCGCTCTGTAGCGTTTATCGATATATAACATGATTAATATCGACTTTTCACATCCCTAAAAGAGCACACATATACGCTTTTACGCACACATACACAGCCTGGGCGCATCAAAAAGGCAACACTTGATTTGAAGTCCATCTTGTCAACAGTATGGTTGTCCTTTTTTGACAAACGGCATTTTTAAAAGAGCGAGGAGAGAGAAATGATACTAGTTGCTGCGCCGTGAAAGAGAACAGAAAACGTTGGGCCCTTGGATCGAGATGCGATACAATGCGATGACAGCTTATGTAATTGGTAGGAACTAGGGAAATAAATATTTTAGTAATTTTTAACATTAAACTTGTTTTTACATTGCTGGAAACCTAAATATAACTGGCCTATAAACATTTTGTCATTCTTTATCCCTTTTGTTTTCAAGGTATTGTCCAGATGTAGTGCATAATTATTTTCCATCGTACGGAAACGTACGAACGGGTCTTGCTATATCAGTCAGTCTCGGTACAAAAAAAAGTACTGAGGTTGACTGAAGCGGCATGACAAATTCGAACGTTTCCGAGAAAATACGATGGAAAACAATTATGCACTAGGTACATCTGCTACAGTTCTTTAAAAATATGCCCAACAGTTTTTTTTTGTTCGTAGTAGTCAAAATAATTTATCAAGTTATCAACACGACCAATAGCGGGAGTTATCTAAAGTAGAGTGTAGTTCACTTAGACTCCTTGGGGACGCTATTGCGTGACGCCACAGTGGGCAAACAGTGTGGGAAGATAACAATAGTCATAAAATTACGGTTCGCAACTTATTGTTAAGGATAATATAGAGTTTAGGGCCATTGGGAATTGTTACTAACTAAAACGTAAATACCTACGTAGTACCTACTAACTAATAAAGATGCCATTTTATAAGTCATCTTTAGTATTTCCCATTCTAGTCTCAGGAAATTATCTATGTAAAGTAGAGGTCAGTTGCTAAATCGCTGTCCCAATATAGGAGTATCGGCCCGATTCGAACAAATATCTAGACCTAATATGTATTTGACGTAAATTAAAGTTCGAATCGGGCCGTATGTCATCTTCAAACTCAAGTCTCGTTTGGATTTGGACATTAGGATATCGAGTACAGCTAGGATAGGACGTCTACCTTTATATGCAAATTGTTTTAGGTTTGGCTACAGGAGTTTATGAGAGAATTTTTGTTTACCTCTAATCTAACAGTACCTACCTACATTAAGTACTAAGGTGTATTCGGGTATTACCGAATGTCGGATAATTCCGAAATTCAGATGAAAATCACCCTTAATTCCATCATAATAAAAGTCTCTTTTCGGAATTATCCGACAGTTTTCGACATTCGGAATTACCCGAGTAAACCTTAACTACCAACAACTACTTATCGTCTGTGTATTCGTATACGTATATTGATAATGTTTACTTCATTTGTTTTACTAGTTTAATTATTTCGTAATTTTACTATCGAATATGTAGTTCGAAAGATTCTTATAAAGACAACTGTCAAAAAATTAGTTCAACTACTTTTACTACCCATTAAATACCAACTGGATGTAAAAACCAATTCTTTCGCCTCATAAAAGAAGTCGTTTTCATTTTAAAAGCTTCTTTGTGGCTAATAAAAATTAGGAGCAGAGCCACAACAAATGGTGTTTGGGTCAAAATACCACTCTGTCACGCTTCTATTTTTGTCTTTTATCAGATAAATAAATAAGTCAAGTGATATTGCATGTCTTTCTAGCTGTAGATTATATTTCACACAAGAGAAATTAAAAACTAAATTTCACTTCATGCAAAAAGCTCCACTCAACAATAGTGAAAGTAATCTTATGTCTTATGTACCTACGTATGTGTTTCAAATAGGTAAGCCATTAGTTATTTGGACTCCATTGACGCCATATGGGCGAAAAATTCCAAGCGTGACGTCACCATTAATAACAACTGCCAATTTTGACAACCGTGGCGTCATGTCGCTGTAACAATTACGCAACTGGGGCAAAGTTTTAATATACACGATTTATGGACGCACGTGTGTAGCTGGCTTTATAAGGCGTATACACATGTGCGGTTAGAATTTTGACATGGTTTACTTTATTAGGATGGGTAGTGTGATGGACTCATTTTGTATATGGAGCTATATCCAATTGTTTAGTTGTTATTTCTTGTTTAGTTACAAGTTTATTAAAGTTTTTTGACATAGGTTTTTATGAACGTAACCATTTTTCTACCGATAAATAATTTGAAAACATTCTAACTTGGTTTATAGGAGCATCAAATATTATTCTTCGCATACCAAAAACTCAACCGCCCATAAAAACTTCCCCTTTCAAATTTAACTTCAAAGCTTCATATCAGAAGCGGTCCAAACGATACGTACCGTCAAAGCAGGCGTATTTGATGTAAACCACCCCCGCCGGCCACCCCCGCGCCGGGGGGTAGTCCTCGCGAAGCACGAAGCTGCAGTGATTAACCCCTGTACATCTGAAAAAAGGAAAAAAAGTTTATAGGTATCTCAAAAAAAATGTACCTACTCCTTAGTTTAATCGAATTCGTTTTGTAATTTTTTGTTTG
Source organism: Cydia splendana (assembly GCF_910591565.1). Lineage (NCBI taxonomy): Eukaryota > Metazoa > Arthropoda > Insecta > Lepidoptera > Tortricidae > Cydia > Cydia splendana. Next base: position 19,454,855 of record NC_085964.1, on the reverse strand, counting down.
CCTAGTTTAGTGTCCCACTGCTGGGCAAAGGTCTCCCCTCGTTTTCTCCACTCGACCCTGTCACTTGCATATTCCCGCCATTCCGGACAGAATGCGTCCAAGTTCAAATTGTTGTTTATAAATATGCAATTTTCTTATTATAGGTACCGATTGATTGGCATTGTCTTGGGATCTTATTTGTAAGATTGTCGGGCGTGGCTCACTCCGCGATTTCGTCGCTTTGCTACAGGTAGCTAAAAGTACATCCGTTCCACACCAACTATTACTGCAATGTTCTGCCGCCAGAGTGCAGCACTACCGACTCTAGTAAATTCATAGACTAACTTATACATACTGTGCCTTAAACCATGGTATAATAATATACTCCGCCTGGTACTCCATTCCGAGATTCGCGTATGACCTAACTGACACGCGCCTACGTCTTCATGCTGTTTACAGGTTCTCAAACTTTGAAATGTGGGAGAATTTTAACCAACGGTGAAAATTATTTTAACGGCATTAATTTTAAGTTATTCATGTAGAAACATAGTAAAATAAAACAAATCTAATGTATTAAATTAAACTTTATTTATCTATACAAGACAAACGTTTAAAAAACTAATTCACAGTTACACATTAATTACCAAGCTTACGACGTGAAAAGTTTGGAAAACACTGCGACTGCTGACACTGAGCGAGAAGGAAATAACAATTAACACGCGTTCGACAAGGATGACATGGCATGAAGTTATCTAGATCCGAATTGTCAAATGTCCACAGCGCTATCCTGTGTTGCCAGTAGTATAAACAGAATTACCCGAAAGTCTGAAATTTCTTTCGTGAATCGGAAGCTATTGCTAACGAGTAATTAAAAATGACGTGTTATTGTAAAATTGAAGCTAAAATACATATAAATGAAAATTATAAAATTATAAAGAAATATTTTAACTTATTAACCATAGGTATAATGTACCCATGTAACATGTTATGTTGAAATAAAGTGGCAATGTTATTGTGACGTAATCGCGTGTCACTCTGGGAATGGAAGACCATGTTTTATTAGACCATGCCTTAAACTATTTTTTGACAAGTTTTCACAGACAATAAAATATGACATTGATGCATCAAGGCTGTTTGTTAACAAGGGCCTACCGGTAAACGCGAAACTGGAAATTTAGTTATCTGCCTCTTTATCGCTCGAATATGCAAGAGTGATAGAGAGGCAGACTAGTTGTGCCACATACGCAGAGCTTTGCCTAATATTTCCTATTTTGGTGGCTAATAGCCATAAGCCGCGCGTGGCGCTGTCGCCACCTAGCGGTCATACCTATCCTGATCGTAACAGACGCGTTTTGTTAGAGAGTGAGTCTTCTGTACCTAGTACTATTATTTATTCAGTGGTATGTCGGTTAGTTAGAGTCAGTCCATGAAAAGTCTGCAGCGGATTCGATAGCCCACGCAGTGCAAGTGTCATTTATGCGTCATAATTTCATAGAAGTTTGACGTTTAAAATAACACGTGCACTGCGTGGGCTATCAAATCCGCTGCAGACTTTTCATGGACTGACTCTAAATTAGCATGATACAATGAACGGCGGCGGGATCATGGTTGCATTTTTATCACTTGTCATGTCATGCGTCACTTTTGAAGTTACATACCTACTTGTTAGAACGTGACAGACATGATGACAGATGATAAAAAACCGACCATCTTAGCCCTATAGGTTAGAGGTCCTACCGCGATAATCGAAACTCGAAATTCTGTTATCTGCCTCTGCGATAGAGAGGTAGATAAAGAAATTTTGTTTTTTTTTTCGCGGTAGTGCCTCTATTGTTATCATAAATAGTCGTTGGCAAGTCATACATATATTCAACTTCTTTTACTATCATTAACAACAAATTATTGCGCCCCACCGCACAAAAGTAAAATTTTATATAAGACTACAGTAAACTTTACACTCTTAAAAATAAGGGTTATTATTACCCATGCGTCAACGCATTTCTCGTTATTTCCTAATGAGGCAATAGCACTTAAGTTCACAATGTCTTATTTATAAAACAGTTTCATTTCATCTCATTAGATGCATTCTACTAAATACAGATAAATAAAGTCAAAAGGGCCGCTTAAACTCGTAAAAAGAAAAAAAAAACTATAAACATCAATATTAAAACCATTTCAATATGGACCTTAATTAGTTTAACTTAAGAACTAAGATTAAGCGACAGTTTAAAAGTTGGAATGCTTCGATCTAACAACAATACCTCTCAATTAAATACAATCGCGTAAAGTTAGTTTTATGCCCCTGTAGAGGCACTTTATAACATAATTGACTGGTCATTGGGTGAAGCAGGGGAGATATAACTTTCAACAAAAAAGAAACGACTTCACAAAGCAGTTTTAATGTTTTATTTTTTAGTTTTCATCAGCAGTTTCACTGTACAAAATGATTCTTTCCGAGAGCAAATGCACGAGTTAAGGGGCCCACTGATTACCAGTCCGCCTGCAGTCTCTGGCCTAATCGGGCGGCCTGCCGTCCTAGACCAATAACGTCCACAAACATAAGCGATTATTGCCGGCCGGCAATGGTCTGCTGCCACCTCTGCGACTACAGACGAGTCGTCAGTTTCCCACCGTACGGCCGTCCGCCGGCAATAGTCTGATATAATTTTGACAGGTCCCTACAAATTGACAGTTCGCCGGACGATATCAGCCTGTCAGTTGATCGCAAAAGGCCACACATTAACAGTTCTACTTCAGATTTTGGACTGACGGCTATTCGAACTACGGCTCGTCGATTCCGGTCAGCGTCGACAGATATCTGCCGGACAGTCCGTGGCCTGCAGGCCAATTTACACACACATTATCAGATAGCCGGCCGGTGGCCTGTTGGCCGTCATCTGCTGTCAGTCGAGAGCCTTCAGTTTCATGTTTTTCAACTAGTTTAATTTTTTCATCAAAATGGACAGTCGACGTCAAAGATAATGTTTACACTTTTGGACCTTATTCCTTTGTAATAAGGCAAAAAATGTAAACATATTTTTGACTACTATAGTGAAACCTGGTTAAAAGGGGATATTACTGAAATGTTCTGCCGCCAGAGTGCAGCACTACCGACTCAGTAAATTCATAGACTAACTTATACATACTGTGCCTTAAACTGTTTTTGACAAGATTTCACAGACAATAAAATATGACATTGATGCATCAAGGCGGTTTGTTAACAAGGGCCTACCGGTAAACGCGAAAATCGAAATTTAGTTATCTGCCTCTTTATCGCTCGAATATGCAAGAGTGATAGAGAGATTAGATAACGAAATTTCGATTTTCTTGTTTCGCGGTAGGCCATGTGATTGACGTGACGTGTGATGTGTCAATGTGGTTTGTTTACTGTATGTGCCACAAAGGTGCCACCTACGCACTAGGTTGTTGTCGAATACAATGGCTCGCTTTTCGTATATACTTGCGAATGATTACATCGAGGATGAATGTGTCACTGAGTTTCATAGGATACTTTCCCAAAACACAAATTACCGTCCCCGCGACGTACTTTTGATGCAGGCTATGCATCTAATCGAGTCCGTTCCCGCCGAAGAAGAATTAATGATATATTAAATATATAGTAAAAACTACAAGGGTTGCGAAACTATAAGGGTTCCTATAGGGTAGTTGAATACGGAATCCTAAAAACAGACAAACAACCTCTGTAAAATATAACGATGCGAGCGGAACACTAAATGCCTCGAGCTATCTCGGGCTTGGCCAAATTATTTATTACAAGGTATCAAACAAAAAAATCACTCGGGTAACGGCCAAGTAGACCTAATATTATGTAGAAAAGGTTTAAAAGAGTAGAATGAATATAACAAAAACATAACAGTAAAGTATTTTCATTTCTTTCAATTTGGTATACATAGATAGTACCTAAATAAGAGCCGGTGTAAGTAAAAGTATGTTGAATCCACCGCTTGCAGCTTGTGACTCCATATCCTGTTTTTGTAATAATTGTCACATATTACGAGAATTTCGGGTAGGTAATATCGCCACGCCACGCTCTGTAACTCCGAACACAGTTTGCTCCAGATATTCTCTTAACTTAAAACGGAATAAATTAATGATGTCATAATTCGGATCCCACTTGTAGCTGAAGAATTTCAAGCGTAGGTCTTATCTCTTGTCTAAGCAGGTACCTCCATACTTGCGCTAGTGTTTCTACCACGTGTCTTTATAGCGGAATCAAAACGCACAATAGCTAGTCTTTTCATTGCTAGCTGCCGTGAACGCCATCGAAGGTATACCTCCCGGCGTTGTCTTGAGAACTATTAAAATTTTAACCAGTGTTGTTATATTGGGACGCTAATTTCCCTATTTGAATCTTTCAATGTTTGCTCCTTTTTTACTCGGTTACTTACTCTTCCAGCAATCAATAATCAAGTCTGTATTTTCAAATATATAAGCCATGCAAATACTATAATAACATGTCACATTTAAAATTAATAGAGAAAAAAATAAGGTTTATGTTATAATTCTCTCTATGACATTTATTTTTGACTGACAGTAAACAACAGTTGCGAGGTAACAACATGATAAATAAAGAAAAGTCTTGACAAACTAGATACTATGCAACCTTCGCATTGTTGTATTCATGCCTTAAAATTAAAATGATGCCTATGAACCAACTATGAACTCTAACTACTAGAATTAAAGTTGAATTTTACTAACGTACATATCTGTTTTTTTTTTACTGATTCTATTTCAATTTGACAGAAGCCCTACCGTATTTAAGGTTAATAAGGTCTACTGGCCTTAAAATTGTGTATGAAATTACAAGCAAATATCAGCGTCATAAATTAAGTATTGGATCCGTGATGTTCGAAGACAAAAAGTCGTATGCTTATTTTAGGGACTATGAACTCTTAAGTACTAGGAATAAAGTAGAATTTACTAATGCTGTAACGTGTGTCGATCGCCGGCCGGCTACCTCATGATGTGTGTTTGACTGGACTCGAGGCCACGGACTGTCCGGCGGATATCTGTCGGCGCTGACTGGAATCGTCAGGCGGCCACACACTATCGGTTCGTGTAAGTCGTCAGGCCGAAAACTGACAGAGAACTGTTTAGTGTGTGGCCTTTTGCGGTCAACTGACAGGCTGATATCATCCGGCGGACTGGTAATCAGTGGGCCCCTTTAAGGATTACTCACGGTAGATCGGGCCGTGCCCGGACCGAGGCGTCCGACATGTCATTTTCTATGATGGCTGATCGGTGATCACGTGGTGCTTTCCATGGAAAACGACGGCGGAAGCTCCGGCCCGGCCCCGGCCCGGTCTAGCGTGAGTCAACCTTAAAGCCGAGCTGCCAAGAATGACCGATCGTTAGTGCATTTACCTTATTTAGATAACCTCTTAGTTAATAGTGTCGGTCCATAAAAAGTCTGCAGCGGATTTGATAGCCCACGCAGTGCAAGTGTCATTTATACGTCATAATTTCATAGAAGTTTGACGTTTAAAATAACACGTGCACTGCGTGGACTATCAAATCCGCTGCAGACTATTCTTGGTCTGACTCTATCCTAATATTATAGTTCGTTTTTTAGCATTAGAAAGAAGGTAAGCGATCTTGACACATCTTTTAATTGAAAAACGCTTTTTAAAAATCAGTAACTATTACTTATGAAAGAACAAGAATTTAAATGATCGTATTAGATTCATAATTGTTACATATTTTCCGTGACTTATTTTTAAAACGTGTTTTTCAATAAAAAGACACATCAAGATTGTTTACCTTATTTCTAATGCTAAAAAAACGAACTATAGCTACATAATTATCAATATCATCATAATCATTTATTCAATGCAACCATGGTATTTTACAAAGCTGATTATAAAGTCTAATCAAATACAAATATGGACCCCACTAGGGTGTAGCAGTTGTCATGTCCACATGTCCATAAGGTACCTACCATCATTTGCAAAAGTGCATGGCGAAATAATTAATGAATGAAATTCATAATTTCTCCATGCAATTTCGCAGCTGTAGGTATATTCACGCAAACATCTTTTTTCTTGGAGGCATTCAAAGCAAATAGGTAACAGCAAGTTACGTTGGCCAGAATAAATCAATCAACCTATTTCTTATCTTCTTACTTAGATAGGTATAGTTGAATTATCGAGAAGATGGAATTGCATTTGTAGTGGTTGTATGCTGATAGTACAAGAAAATAGAAAATTCAAATATAGAATCCCTGTAAACAAACAATACTACTACATATGCAATTCCACGCTCTCGATGATTCAACTATATCCGTTCTATATTCTTCTTCTACTTCTATCTTATCTTACCCAAATCTCATAACAAAACGATTTCACAGTTGCGTGCCTCCCAAAACACGGCGCCTTATTAACTTTCACCGCTAACTACCTTAACTTTATTAAGGCTCGACTTTCCTTTGATAACTTTGTCTGAAATCCTCGGCACCTGCCGTTTGGTGATATTTGAGTATAATTGTAGAATTCATGACTAAAGCTTAAGGTAAAACGATTCGGGTGACTTTTGATGTAGAAGTTCGTGAAGCTATTTGGTTCACAAAAGCTTTTCATACTTTTTTTTACTAGCCCTGTAGGTACTTATACAACGTGTCCCAAAATTCAATGATAAGCTGGCACCAGAAGATGGACCTGCTCATGATTACTCGAGAAAAAATAAAAAAAAATTGAAAAATTGTAGACATGGTCGTTAAAAATACCACTAGGGGTGTCGATTTTTTTTTTTAAAAACCATAATAAATTGAGATATTTTTTTTCTTTTTTTTCCTCGAGTAGTCATGAGCAGGTCCATCTTCTGGTGCCAGCTTATCGTTGAATTTTGGGACACGTGGTATTTGAAAAGGTACAGTCGACGTCAAATATATGTTTCCATTTTTCGCCTTATTACAAAGGAGTAAGATGCAAAAGTATAAACATATCTTTGACGTCGACTGTACAACAGCAGAATGTTGTTTAATAAGAAACGGTACTCTTTTCATTTTTCTAAAAACGGAACCTAATAGGTATTGGCTTATATAGCCCTTTTTTTAAAACAGGATATCAAAAAATTACTTCCTAACATTTTCAAAAGTAGGTAGGTATTAAAAGATTTAAGCGAATAGCACGCCTAAGGAAAATAATGAAATGCTCAGAAAGATATGTAGGTAGGCACTGCTGGTTGCGAAGCATGCAAAAAAATCTTGCTATCTACGGAGAACGACCCGTAACGTTTTACTGGTGTAACCTTATGCAAGATTTAAATCGTCGAAGCAAATTAAATTTTACATTAAACAATATATTTCATATAGTATATTGAAATGATTTTCTTTACCTTCTGAAATGCAGAGAACGCCAGTCCGTAATTCAGACAATTTGACAGATTGCACGAGTAATGCGCATTAAATGCTAATTTAAAATTACATCTCGACCTTAATGAAAAAGTGTTTGAAATGCTGCTAAACCAAAAGCAAAAGTTGTGACCTAAGCGTAACTGGGCGTTTGATTATCATAATCTGCAGACAAAATAATTACTTTTCGCCCGAAATAATAATTATGTTATCATTACTGACAGCCCTACCATAAATTACTGAGACAGTACTGTTTTGTTTACTGGGACAACCCTAGCACATTACCAGAGATAAGTAAATAATAAAGACTATTAAAACGCGCGTTCGTTTTAATGTTTATAGATGTTGTGAATAAACCTTAAATTCAGAAGGCAACTGCAGCAGCGTTGAAGAAGAAGAGTGATGAAGAAGGTTAACGCATAGGTACTTTGACTATAATGAAGGTACATTTACGCGTAAAGTTGTTCAATATATTTTTGTCGCACATTTGACAGCTGTCAAACGTTAGCGCTTGACAACCGAATATGGTATCGGCAGGAAAGTTGAGGTAGAATGATTACCTACACACACATATTACTAATCGCGACAACAGTATTAAATTAATGAATGGGACTTAGACGCACGATATTAAGCTAAAAAAATTAAAACCCCAAAGAAACTTTTTGGTCCATCAGTTCAACTTGCTATCGGTCCAAAAAAAGACTACCTACTAATTTCAAAAATTCCATGTCATTAATGTGTTGTTTTTTTGTGTGTGACTTCAACTCTAGGGCCCATACCTATATCTAACTAAGCTGAGATCAATCAGCGTCATTTACTTTACAGTTCATAGGGTCCTATTTTCCCGCACTAGTGCGTAAAGTAGCACTTTTCGTGCGATGTCAAAAGTTTAAAGGGCCATATGTACTGTAAAACGTTGTACGATACACGTGCGAATAAGTAATTTGCAACTCGTGTCGATTTAAAACACTCCCTTCGGTCGTGTTTTAATTTATCGCCACTCGTTTCGAATTCCCTCTTCTCCGCACTTGTATCGTAAATAACTATTATCGCATACTACCGCTGTGGCTGTGGTGTGGAAGCGCTGGTGGCCTAGCGGTAAGAGCGTGCGACTTGCAATCCGGAGGTCGCGGGTTCAAACCCCGGCTCGTACCAATGAGTTTTTCGGAACTTATGTACGAAATATCATTTGATATTTACCAGTCGGTTTTCGGTGAAGGAAAACATCGTGAGGAAATCGGACTAAGCCCAATAAGGCCTAGTTAACCCTCTGGGTTGGAAGGTCAGATGGCAGTCGCTTTCGTAAAAACTAGTGCCTACGTCAATTCTTGGGATCAGTTGTCAAGCGGACCCTAGGATCCCATGAGCCGTGGCAAAATGCCGGGATAACGCAAGGAAGAAGAAGACTACCGCTGTGGCTACTTTGCACTACTCTAAGCGTCTTAGTAATTAAGTTAACGCTTTTGACTACTCTAGTTGTCACCTGACACTCTTATTCTAAAGTCAACAGAGCTCAATGAAACATATCGAACAAGTCATTATGAAGTAGAAAATTGACAGTCATTATCAAATCTACTCGTCTCTGTCATTTCGGGACAAATTACAGAGATAGCATCAGGTAATTTCCAGCTACCGCCGGTTTCCGCTCACCGTTCCCCGCTCGACACCTCCTGTTTTAGGGAGAGCTTTTGACAACTACATACTGGATGTGGGTTTGTAGCCTACGAGTCAACCTACGAAAGTACTTTTGAAATGAAACATAACAACACCTATTCTGCCCCACCAGCCATCGAGAACTCATTAAACAAATGAATGAGTACAACAAAGTACCTATACAGGGTGATTCATGAGACGTGAGCAGGACTAATCCTGCACACTCAGTAACTGATAATTGATCGATCACCCTGTATATAGTATAGTAGTATTTAGGTGAAACAACCACACTTTTTCCTATTTTTTTTACTTTTTGCTGAGGGCAAATTTAATTCTCTACAGTCATGGTCACCCTACAAGACCTAATTAATAAACATAAAACCTCTTTAACCGTAATGACAGCATTTTGATTACGAAGAAAATAAACTGTCAAATTTGAGAGAGATACGAGTTTTCAAAAGTAACCAGACCGTGATGACATTCAATTTGACACAGAATATCGGTAGTTTAGTATTCTAATTTTAGGGTGACCATGCATGTCGTAAATAACGTTAACTTCACTAATACTGATAGGAAACAGTTGCTTATAATTTACGAAATGCGCAGTGTTAGTCCTGCTCACGTCTCCTGAATCACCCTGTGTATAGTTTGTCAAAGGACTGTCTCGTTTCAATCATAGACAGAGAGAATCATACTATCTTTGTCGTACACTAGTACCAGCACCCAAAAGAAAAGTAAGTAAGTAAGTAAGTAAGTAATTTATTTATTGTAAACTGTGTAGGACTGTGTAACTGTGTGTGTGTGTGTGTGTAAACTGTGTGTGTAAAAGAATGAGTATAGTTTTCCTGGTTCTTATTGACTGACAAATCGGTTTGCCCAACTATAGATTGTATATTTATGACTGAACTAAATTAAAAATCACTTCTAACACCAGAATTTTACTTCGAAGTCAAAACGTAATATTTAAGTAAATATTGATTTTATATCAACACTGAACATCTTTAATCGTCAGGATCTTTATCAAGTTTTATTCAAATTAATTAATATTTACCCTATTTCCGTGTTGTAGGTACTTGTAATAAAATATTTACAAAGTGGATGGATGACTTTGCTTTTATTTTAATTGCTTGTGTTTCGACGTAAACAGTAGTTGATGGTGGTTTCTGATAATTTAAAAGTGATTTGAAGAAAATTAATAACTGAAATAAAACGAAAAAAGATTTGGCCTTTCCAAACTTAATTTAGATACGTACTTAGGCACTTACTGTAAGTTTATTGATTCGGCATATACCTACTGCATGGTGAAATTAAAGTAAGTTAACGTTTTTATTAGTTTATTTTGTAGTTAGGGTGACTGCTATTAGTTATTGGTCACTACATAGTAATTGGCCAGTCCTAAGAAATCAGAAAGAAACAAGCCAATAGAAGTCTTATTATTAAGAGTGGCCAATAAATATAGCAGTCCCCTACATTGGTCCCACTAATTAAGATAGGTACCTACCCTAAATATGTACAAAACTAAAACGAGCCAGTACCTACAGTTTCTGGTTATTTATTTTCGATCCTCTCGATTTCTCTAGGTTGTACCTATGATTTTTTGTATCACAAAATAAAGTAAAAAAATATATTTTGGGTAACGGTCACACGCTGAGTTATCACGACTACTTATTCGAATTGAATGTTACTAATCACATTTTTATTGAAAGTAGTATGTAATCAATTACTGATAAGATCACCAGCCACCCCAAACCCAACACCTGGCAAACGCCCCGAGTCTGAATAAGTACTACATTATTCAATAGCATGGTCTATCGGACAGGGAAATTGGTAATATTTATAATGTTACCATTTAACGGCTGTAAAAATAAATGGGACTTATTTAGTTTATTGTTCATTGCTTGCAATACTTAATCCCATTCGGTGTTAATATCGGCAGCCGATCGTAAGATCAGACATATCGTGAAATTCCTAGGCATATCGTGAAACGTGAAAATCTTTGACTCGTTCCCTGAGGCCCCTATTTCTGGGCAGTTTGCCCTTCGGGCATCTGAAGCAACCTAACGAACCTATCCTACCTATGTATTGGTTTAATGTGACTATCGTCAAAACATTACACAGGAACATTACGATCTGCCTGATCTTACGATCGGCCTACGACATTAATAACTCATCATCAAACACTTACAAAATCAATCATCCTTCTATCTGCCATAAGTATCTCTCATATGTTAATGACGTAATTTCAGTATATCACCATCTCGGCGAAGGAGCAAGCTCGTATTTCAAGTAGTTAGTCGCATCGATGGGCCGTTTGTGTACTTGATTTATAGTCTGACGTAAATCTTCGCTCAAATGAACCCTTTTCAGCCTATCCATCTTCTTTAAAGTGTAATAACATGTATATTTTAAGACAAATGGGCCGTTCTTCTGTTAAGTGTCTTTAGACATTTTACAGATTAAATTAACATGTACATTTCTAGATTCTAGATAGATTCAAACTTAGAGAATGCTATTAAAACATCTGATTTAAAAAAATACAGAGCAATATAGGGCAAATCGTCTATTACTGGCCACCTTCCAATAACGGACACCTTCTACTAAAGTTTTTAGTACCTACTCACACAATCAAAGTAATTTTTTTGAAGTACCTAATGTTATTTGGTTTACGTAGATTGTATGAATAAATAAATGTAATTCAAATTTTAGCTATTTTAGTATGTGCCCAGTTATTGGAAGGTGGTCAGTTACGTATCTAGACGATTTACCCTATGTAGATATTCGACTCTTTTAAATACTGAAAAACAAGATAAAACGCCCGTCATAAGGGCCTTGGAATTAAAATTGCAGCTTTTCGAGTCACTCAAAGATTTTTTGACCATTCTAACAGTTATGACCTTTTTTTTGTATAAACAAATGGAAACTGCTCCAAATTCTGTGATTTACGAAAGATCGCACGCCTTAGAGCCGCCATACACGGACTGCTCGAGCAGTAACCCAGTGATCAACATACACGGACTGCTTTTGCAGCTTGACCGCATGATGATATTTCACCGCGCAGCCAACCGCCCGAAGCAGTTGCAACTGCTTGAGCGGTTCGTGTATTGCGAATGACGATTTTGTATTGAAACTGCAGATCACCCAACGGCGACCGCTTGAAGCTGTTGGCACTGACTGCTCAAAGCAGTCCGTGTATGGCGGCCCTTACAGTGTCTTAATTCACAACCAAGTTCCCAACGTTTCTGCATACATAAGACTCGGCTAATGCAGGCTTTGCGTCAAAGAGAGGATTCGTTTAACGAGCCTGCAAATGTGTCAAGGGCTGGGAAAAGTGGAGGATTACAAAGCTGTGCAAATTAGGGGTTATGCATGATTTTATACCGCCATAATTGTAAAATTTCCCTGCGAATTCAGAATCAGAATCATTTATTTTGCTAGAACATTACACAGATGGTACAATTTGTCATGTCAATTTCCGGTAGGTACCTTCTAAATACTTATTATTCTTATTAATCTCTGATCTGGTCTGATTTGAGATCAGGACTAAATCAGTAAAAGGACAAGTTCACGTCTTTACCGCTTTTGTATCATGTTTGTGTTTAAGTATTTTGTACAATAAAGGGTTAACACGTCACCGTCAATAGTCAATAGAAATATATGCATATATATATGATAATATCTCCATGCATGATAGGGTGACTGCTATATTTATTGGCCACTACATAGTAATTGACCACTCTTATCAATAAGGCTTCAATTGGCTTGTTTCTTTCTGATTTGTAAGGAGTGGCCAATTACTATGTATGTACCAGTGTCCAATAACTATAGCAGTCATTCCACAAAGCTTTGCCCATTAACGCATGTCATTTATCGCCACTATAGCTCGTCAGTCATCAATTACCGGCTATCGTCAGCGATAGTGTCAGTCATTCCGGACACCTATCGTCGGCGCGTGCGCCGGAACTGGCGTTTAACAAACATGGCGGCTTCCGGAAACGGACCCCACACCTGTACTGACATGCTTAATTCAGAAAGGGCTTAAGGACACTCGACTCAAAAATAAGCGCCACTTGCACCATCTCACTAGCCCGGGGTTAACCGATTAAACCGTTAACCCAGTGTCAAACTGTACTGGTAACCATGATGGTAACTCCTGATTTAACCGGTTAACCCCGAGTTAGTGAATGGTGCAAGTGACGCTTAGGGATATTGTTAAAAAAGGGTTAAATATTAATTATTATGTTACGTTATGTTTTGGAGCTTGAACGAAGTTTTTGAAGGTTTTCGGGTGAAATTATCGAACATGTTTTACAATAGTAGATTGTTAACCAAGGGTTGAAAGGCACCCATTTCTGTCGAGGTAGTTTGGCGCTCGAACGCAGTGAGAGCGCCAATAGTCCGAGACGTAAATGGTGCCTTTCACCCGAGTTAAACACTCTACTTTTCATATCGAATGCGAGGAAACCAAACAAGACATTGCAATTTCGCAAAATCAGTAATTGAAGTACTTACCTAATAGACCTACGGCCATCATTTTTTTCCTTAGGACTTACTTGCAATCGGAGACTTTACATGACTGTGTGAAGATTAATAACCCCTAGCGAAAATAATTTAGGTTTCAATATTCACGAAAACACATTTTTTAACAAACTGCAGTAATTTTAAAATTATTTGTTCATTAAAGTATGAAAATCAGCAGGATTGTCTCTTACTTTTTAATTTTATACTTTTTCGTTCTAAAAGCCGCAACAGACTACCGGACCGCACCGCGACCTTGGTGCGCCGCACCACGTAATAACATAATAAAAGTATTTTAAATATTAAATAACAATTTAATTAATAATATAAGACATTTTTAATTTGTATTTTATTTTATTTTCATGAATATAGTGCTAAATAACTTTATAAACCAATTTAATATTATACAAACGTTTAACTGTGGCTGTATAAGATTTTGCCTTTGCTCATTTACGCAAGTGTAAGGTTTAAAAAAATATTTTTGGTGTATTCCTTTTGGTTCCCGCCTTATGAAATCGAGTAAATAGAATTTAACGAAAGAAATCAAGCATAATTTGTTTTTAACAATTTACTTACATAATTTTTTTATAAAAAAAGGATCAACGTGGGATTAGTAAAATTAAACAATTAAGTACCAATTGTTCCAGGCGAGGAAATAAAGACACTATTTTTCCATTTTGTTTCCACCCAGTTGTTCGTGGGACGGGGACGCAGAGGAGTACACCACTTTTCTGCGCTAGAGCATAAACGTATCACTTTCTGCGCACCTTTTAGAACAACAACGACCCACTTTCAGAGCATGAGATATGAAAAAGCTTATACAGCAGCAGCAGACACTTTCTGAAGTTGAGTTGAGTGTTTTTTTTCCCTAAATGGCTTTTACTCCTCGCTAATTTTAGCAAGGTGAATTCTGCCAATGTCGAGTGTAGATTTTTGACTTAGGTACTTATTGAGAGAAGAGAATATTCGGTTAAATTTTGTTTTTTTTTTTGAGGAATAGTTGAGTGTTGGAAATGTTGATTTTATCGTGTCAAAACAAAATAAGGACGAATTTTTCAATGTGGACGACGATAATTGATGATACTTATATAATTTAGATAAAGATGGCGCTTATGATCTTTAGTAACTAGGACAGTAGGGCTCCGTAGGGCTCTGTAGGGCCAGAGAAAGTGATGCGTGACGAGAATGTGGCCGACAAAGTGTCGATTATAGTTATTCACGCTGCAATAAATTTAAAATATGAACATATTGACCTGTTTATTTTTATTTAGTTGGTCAAACAAAAAACATTACGAATGCAAAAACTTTCACTCATTTATTGAATTACTACTACTCATTATGATATGAATTTAAGAACGATAAAAGTTTTTGTTTGCCACTTGTGATTATATTGAAAGAGGAGCAAGCGAAAAATTCTAAAATTTAACCAAGGGCGTAGCGAGTGGTTCCAAAAGTAATATCGTTGCTTAAATTTGTGCGAGTTTTGAGACACAAAAGGTAACAAATTTTACTGCAAAACAAAATACAAAACTGCGATATTATATTTTTCTGCTATTTAGGCACTTTTAAAACATTTTGTATTTGCTAACGATCGATGCGATGAAAACTTTTCTCTATCGCTTGCTAGACTTTGGCTACGTTTAAAATACGAGTAAGTAGGTATGTATAATCCCCTAAGTTTTTTTCCTTTTCTTGTTTAACTTACTCCCTTGGGTATAGAAGTTTTTTTTTTATGATTCGGCACACAAAAAAGTTGCACGTGCCAAAATACGTACGGTAAATTCAAAATTTGTTCCACGAAAACATTTTAACGGCAAAAATGTAAGTAGTATCGGCTAAAAAATAGCAACCTATAAACTTCTTAGATTAGTCTCATAACATTAACACCTATGCTCGTAACTAAGACTTTACTACGTAGATATTAAGATTACTTTTGCAGTAACACACTTGGGTAAGATACGAGTTTGACAAAATAATAACAGTAGTAATTTCCCCCGAGGAAGCAAGTTCGATACGCTACGATTATCGGCAAATTGCGGTGTATTGTTATGTTATTTTCAAAAAGGATCTAACTGACATTAAATTCCCAGTAACATACGCCCTTTAGAAAAGCACTATTACGTATGCATGTACGGTCATAAACATGTATACAATTTTGCGGCTTATGGCTTTGAAATAAAGTTCATTACTGTTTGTTGTGTAATGTGTATGTGCATCGAAGCATGTTTTGACAAATAGACCAACAAATTGCAGTTTTAAAAGAGCTTTTAAGGGCGAATAATGTTTAAACGTCGTTTTGAATGAGGGTATCAAGCATTATCAGCTTTTTTGGTATTTGGGGTTAGTTATAAATGTAGTTAGCTTAACAAAAAAGTAATCGATGAGTTCGTACATAAATAAATTTACGCATTTTTAGAGGCAGTTTCCACCTAAAATAGTCACACATTTATAATGTAATTTTTTTTTGTTTATGCATGATGAGTTGCAGGTATGAGTTTTTTTGGTCGCCCTATTAAGCAGAATGGAAGCTATCAGTGAGGAAATGGTTAGCTGTAAACAGATCGAAGACCAAGATAATGATAGATGGACAGAGATAAAAAACTAGAACTAACTGGCCTACTCAATCTTGAGCTGGTCGATAAATTTGTATACCTGGGTTCCAACATCACCAACACTGGCTCCTCAGAACTAGAGATCCGAAGACGCATTGGCATGGCGAAAACGGCAATGACACATCAACAGAAAATTTGGCGAGATCGAAATATTACGCGCAAAACCAAGTTGCAGCTAGTGCGCACGCTCGTATTCTCCATCTTTCTGTATGCCTCTGAGACCTGGACAATTAAATCGGCTGATAGGAAACGCATTGATGCCTTTGAAATGTGGTGCTGGCGGAAAATGCTAGGCATATCTTGGACCGAACACCGGACCAAAGCCTCTATACTCTAGGAGCTCGGAGTAACCACCAGGCTCTCAACCACATGTCTCCGGAGAGTACTTGAGTTCTTCGGACACATAGCCAGGAAGACTGGACACAACCTGGAAAAGCTAATGGTCACAGGTTCGGTGGAAGGAAAGAGAAGGGGCCGCAGTCCAGCGCGATGGTCCGACCAGATTAGCAACTCGCTATCCATGAAGGTCCATAATGCCTTGGAAGTCGCAAGGGATCGGACAGGCTGGAAATCTGCAATCCGGAATCATGTGCTCCACTAGGAGGTCACGACCCTCAGCACTGAGGAGTACGAAACAAGGAGGAGGATGATTTTTTTTATCAAGCAAAAATCTGGTTTAGAATCGATGAAGTTACTAGAGTTTGAAGTTAGAAGTTACATATTTTTGGCAACCGATTTTTCAAAAACTATGCTGGCTGAACTCACTGCACCTTAAACTTGTAAATAAAGGTAAAAAAGTAAAATATCAACAGTTCTCAGTTTATTTTCGGAACTGGAAGCAGGCCATTCAGGCACTCGACCCATTTGCCACTACTCATACTGTATACGGCTAACGAATTCACTCTTGGGTACGAGTACCTAAATAGAGTAGCGAAGTTTACAGAAGTCGACCGAATCCGGATTTTTATGCCAAAACCTGCCAAAACCGAAACTTCGGTCCGACACTACCGAAAATACAGTTTCAGTGCGGCTGAATGTATCGTCAGTTTTTTGACCGAAACCGAATCTTAGGCCGAAACATGATTTATATGCCGAATACCGAAACCAAAATTTTGGTCCGACACTAAAATACAGTTTCCACGCAAAATAACAAAATACAGTTGCACAATTTAAACTACTTTCATTACCTATTTGCACAACTATTTATAACTAAACTAAAACTAAAATAAGCAAGATAGATTTATTTATTCAAAGTTCTGAAACTTTTCCTAGACATACATTTAGTACATAAATTCCAGTGATGCACGTATGCACTAACTAGACAACTTTGCTGAATAATTACTAAGTGTTACATAACATCATTCAGCAGATTTAATGTTCTATGTACCTTTGAATAAAGTTGATAATTATTTGTAGCCAACTGAAAGACTTTATGCAATTAATTTACTTCCTTGAGTTAATTACTGAAACTGACACCGTAGCAGAAAGGACTTGGATTTATGAGTAGACAAGCTGAGAAGTTTATATTTTGCAGAAGTTTCCTGGGCGTAAAAAGCCAATTTTAAATAGCCCCTTTTACATTACATTAAAGCTCTCCAAAGGGCCTCTACGTGTTGGATCTATAACCCTACGCAAGCCTCTCTAAAGACCGGGATTTGTAGGCCCGTGAAATCCAAAATGGAGATACAATAATTTTAAAATTATACATATACTTACATATATTAAAGGTCTTAGTCTTAAATAACATTCAAAATCTTTTCTACTAGACAAAGAAGCTTTGCCCTATAGATACAAAGCGAGGTTTTTTTATATTCTATCACTAACAGCGTCGTTTATGTATACATACCTACATGTAAATATTGCTTAGTTTTACGACTGAAGCCGAGTTTAGTGTCTTAGGTATTTCATTCTCAGAAAAAAAGTATATTTTTTATGTCCGTCTGGCGACACAGTGACATTTGAGGAACAGCAACAAAAACATTTTCTGTTAAGTACATGTATTTTTTTCGTTCAAAAGTTACATTTGTTGATTCAGCATTGTCAATCTTACCATCGCCATGTTAACTGTACATAAATGGATCTTATGCCCTTTGAAATAAGGTCCACCGATGTACAGTCCTACTGTTGCTGTTTGTACAATATTAAATACAATCTTTCCACACTTTTATCCCAATCTCGAGTAATGAATATCACGATTTATCTCACTCCTGATCCTGAATTAAGGATGACTCACGTTAGACCGGGCCGTGACCGGGCCGGAGCTTCCGGTGCTTACTTTTCTATGACATGACAGATGATCACGTGATGCTTTCCATAGAAAACGATGCGCTGAAGCTCCGGCCCGGACACGGCCCGGTCTAACGCAAGTCATCCTTTATTCTTACAAGTAGGTATACTATCTGTCTCCCTTCTTTTAATATCGCTAAATTGAGGCATTGATATCGAGCCGCCTCAGATTACCACGATCACATCGCTTTCTGAAACTCTTATCTTAAACAATATCACAGTTGAAAAAAAAACCTTAAAACATCTCTGTAAGGTTCAGAATTCGAAGAATGAGGGAGCTTTATACGGTCTTTTGAAGGAAAATAAGCGAGCAGTGGAATTCTCTCTTTCAGTGCCTGAACAAATACTGGAATAGTGATTGGTTTTTTCGCTCTTTCTTCTGTTGGTAATCTTAGATACGACTTTTTTTAATAAACACATTTCTAGCTATTAGTTTATTCACATAATCCAAAAATTAGGTACAAGAATGTATGTAATCTGGATATTTTTTATCGTATCTATTCATATATGCGTTCACCGATTCATATCTATTCATTTATTCACATAATTTGACGACCGGTCTGGCCAAGTGGGTAGGGACCCTGCCTGCGAAGCCGATGGTCCTGGGTTCGAATCCCAGTAAGGGCATTTATTTGTGTGATAAACACTAATATTTGTTCCTGAGTCATGGGCATGGCTATGTATATAAATATGTATTTATCTGTATAAGTATGTATATCGTCGCCTAGAACCTAGTACAAGCTTTGCTTAGTTTGGGGCTAGGTTGATCTGTGTAAGATGTCCCCAATATTTATTTATTTATTTTATTTAAGTATATAACATTGGGAACCAACTTCGCACATTAAAATAAAACTGTACAGTCGACGTCAAAGATATGTTTACACTTTTTGCCTTATTTCAAAGGAGTAAGGTGTAAAAGTGTAAACATATCTTTGACGTCGACTGCACCAACTTTGATTTGCAAATATTTAACTGGCTACGACGTAACCTATGTCAATTAGGATTTTAGGATAAACCGGGGACCACAGACAAAACATCCACCAGACTTAGCATAGTCGCGCTACCCCCTCTGCCACGCATACGCTAATTTTACTCCATGTTCAAGTCGAAAGTTTCTTTGTGTGACGTCCGTGAACTCGTTCGTCGTTTGTACGGACCAATCACGGCACGGGACTTCGCTCACCTCGTCCCGCGCACTCCCGCATTTTTGGCATCATCGGTTGCATGAAATAATTGCTCTAAACTCGGTCTAGAGGATTCCTAGTCTATGCCGGGGACTAACACACTGTGTCAGGGCTTGATCCGGGCAACCATGACATAATTCAGTCACGTCAGAAACGGATCCGCTACATACATACTACATACATACATATAATCACGCCTATTCCCGGAGGGGTAGGCAGAGACCACGGATTTCCACTTGCTATGATCCTGACATAACTCTTTCGCGTCCTTCACTTTCATAACATTCCTCATACACGCTCGCCGCCGGCTTAGGGTGCTCTTGACCTGGCCTTTCCTCAGGATTTCCTCGATCTGATCAGAGAAAGTCCGCCGAGGTCTACCCCTTCCAACTTCCACTTCTCCCTTATACACTCTCTTTGTTAGCGTCCTTTAACTCATTCTTTCCACGTGTCCAAACCATCTCAACATACCTTTCTCAATTTTTGTCACTACATCTACATTCAGATCCGCCACATAGTAAGTAACTATGTACTTTTAATATCCTAAAACAGTAGGTATTCAACTCTTGACCGCAAATAGAACAACAAGTCGGAAGTATCTCCTAACCCCCTTATTCATAAAACTTTAAGGGCCTGATTTATATAAATTATGTTTTATCCCTTTCTAACAAATCCATAAGTCAAAATGACAGATAAAGCCAAACGATTCCTAGCTAATTCAGGCCAGTATCGCGTTTATGAATAACGCCATATCCCTCTAGAGTTTCATGTTTATTTACGTACAGTTTAAGAGATTACCAGCAAAAGTATGTGTAAAAATTACCTACCTAGAGTATTATACCTAGCAACAGCTTTATTCAATTGACCGCCTTATTAGGTACTTATGTAGCTGACTGTACCACGGCTAACGTGATGTTAAAGCTTAAAATAAGTTATTCCCTAGTCATAAACAGCAAGTTTATGTACAAAAATGTATAAATTTTTCGCCTTATTTCATTACAAGAAGGCTCAATTTAGTAAACACGCCTCTGACGTAACGTGACCCGATTAAGTTGCAGTACGTGTATGTAGGCATGCAGCGCAATCACCAGCTGCCAGCTTGATAAATTATGCTGGAAAACTATGCGCATTTCCTCGTAGTAATACGAGTAATATGGGATATATTTCATGAATTTTCCACGTCATCTTCCTCGCGTTGTCCCGGCATTTTGCCACGGCTCATAGGAGCCTGGGGTCCGCTTGGCAACTAATCCCGAGAATTGGCGTAGGCACTAGTTTTTACGAAAGCGACTGCCATCTGACCTTCCAACCCAGAGGGTAAACTAGGCATTATTGGGATTAGTCCGGTTTCCTCACGATGATTTCCTTCACCGAAAAGCAACTGGTAAATAGCAAATGATATTTCGTACATATTTAAGTTCCGAAAAACTCATTGAGTACGAGCCGGGGTTTGAACCCGCGACCTCCGGATTGTAAGTCTCACGCTCTTCGCTAGGTCACCAGGCAGCAATGAATTTTCCACGTAGGTAGGTATCCAAATTTAATGCTTTGAGAGGAAAACAAGCGCAAAGCTTAACCAGATTAATAAAGCTCGATTTTCATCAGGCCTTGTGTAGCTAATTCAAAGTCGCAAATAAAATAATGTAAGCACATATGGCCTTAATTTTACCTTCATTTTGACAGCTACTAGGACTGAAATAGGTATTTGACTCGTACCGATTAAACCAAAACAGGGCACTCTATCGTGTTAAATAAAACCTTTTGGCTCGGCGATGTAGCCATTCCGAAGTCACTGACCAACGTTAACTGTCTAACGCATAAGAAGGTTACATTATAAATCGAAGAGTAATTCCCAAGATTTTTAGTCGGGATAACCTAAACCCGACCGACGACCCGGCCGACTTCTGGCCGAAGGGTGTCGTGTGTTTCGGAGGTTCCGGGGCAAACTGCCGAACCCGACACAAGACCAGACCGAAGTCGCCTAAATAGTGTTTAGTTTTTAAGTTTATTAAATGTATATACATATATGTTAGTCTGTAAGGTATTTGTAATATGGGCTTGCCTGATTTAAAATGTTTAATAAATAAAAACAGTTTGTCGCTACAACGATACACGATGTAATCGACATGCAGTCTGGTTAAACCGTCTCTGACCTTTAATCCCTCACGAATTAGGACGTGAATAGTAGGTATGCCGCACATAGGTACACTTAAGTAAAATAGAAACAATGTGAATTTGTGTCGTTATAGATTCGGACCAAGCTAACTCTGCACGGGCTTACATAAAGCTTCAGTGATATGTACCCAAATCCTTAACTATTGCCTATACTGTCCACAGGAATAACACTCGCTTTCGGAACATTAATTAAGGATGACTCATGCTAGTCATGCTAGAACCGTTCGTTTTCTATGAAGAGTCGTGTCGGACGCCGCTCCATCGTGCTCCGTGGCGCTCCATGGTGCTCCCTGGCGCTCCGTCGTGTTCCGTGGCGCTCCATAGCGCTCCGTGGCGCTCCATGGTGCTCCCTGGCGCTTTGTCGTGTTTCGTGGCGCTCCATAGTGCTCCGTGGCGCTCCGTCGTGCTCTGTGGCGCTCCATCGTGCTCCGTGGCGCTCCATCATGCTCCGTGGCGCTCCGTCGTGCTCCTTGGCGCTCCATCGACCGGTCTGGCTGGTAGTGGCCTAGTGGGTAGTGACCTTGCCTACGAAGGCGATGGTCCCGGGTTCGAATCCCAGTAAGGGCATTTATTTGTGTGATGAACACAAATATTTGTTCCTGGGTCATGGTTTTTTCTATGTATATAAGTGTGTATTTATCTATATAAGTATGTATATCGTCGCCTAGCACCCATAGCTTTGCTTAGTTTGGGGCTAGGTTGATCTGAGTAAGATGTCCCCTTAATATTTATTTATTTTTATTTTATTTATCGTGCTCCGCGGCGCTCCGTCGTGCTCCTTGGCGCTCCATCGTGCTCCGTGGCGCTCCGTCGTGCTCCTTGGCGCTCCATCGTGCTCCGTTTCGCTCCATCGTGCTCCGTGGCGCTCCATCGTGCTCCGTGGCGCTGCATGGTGCTCCGTGGTGCTATATAGGAAAGCTTGAGATTACATTTACATTTATCTATTTGACATTGAACATAGAGTCGGACCCCGCTAAGTTTCCATGCCAAGTGCTACGTCAAGCAAGGAACTTATAGGGGCATGCGTTCTTATTGCCAAGTTTGTGCAGAGTTAGCGTGGTCAGAGTTTAGCTAATCCGACCCAAACGTCCCGCCATCATTGTTTCCGCGCCATATACTCGGCGTCCGTGGCCTGACCCCATAATCCCTGATGAATTGAGACGCGAATGTGAACTGACGCGTGACCGAACTAGGTGGCGAGTGTTTTCCGTGTATATGTCGGCGGCCGATCGTAAGATCAGGCATATCGTGAAATTCCTAGGCATATCGTGAGACGTGAAAGTCTTTGACTCGTTCCCTGAGTCGACGGAGCCCCGCTACGCGGGGCTCCTATTTCTGGGCAGTTTGCCCTTCGGGCATCTGAAGGGCAACCTAACGAACCTATCCTACCTATGTATTGATTTAATGTGACTATCGTCAAAACATTACACAGGAACATTACGATCTGCCTGATCTTACGATCGGCCTACGACATATACACGTTCTTTCCTACATGAGTATGTACAAACAAAATGTATGTATGTATAATTCAAACTTGAAAAGTGGCACAGTCACCTGCAAAAGTATGTTACTCTTCGAAGGCTGCAAAAATATGTGACACGCTCTTATGGCTCTACAAATAAGATCGTGTCTGATATTTTTGCGGCCTACGTTGTGTAATTATTTTGCAGGTGACTGTACCTTGACGAAATGGAAAAGCCTCTTTGGGAGAAAACTGATAGGTGATGGAAATGTTCATTTGTAAGTATACACGCATGTGAGTATACGCACCACAATGTGAGTTAAAATCTAATTAAGACCCATCGCTGGTTGACCGAAAAAATAAATTATACATATAAGCTGCTGCTTAAAAAACCTCTCACAATATATAGTCAGCATGAGAAGTAATTAGCTAAACGGGTATGCAAAATGATCTAGAGTTAGGGTAACATTCCATTTCTGACCGCAGCTGCACTACTAGTACGAACGCGTCGGTGTTATTGTCAATTTCCATAGTAAAATGATAGGTATAGTCGGACCAAGAATAGTCTGCAGCGGATTTGATAGCCCACGCAGTGCAACTGTCATTTATACGTCATAATTTCATAGAAGTTTGACGTTTAAAATAACACGTGTACTGCGTGGGCTATCAAATCCGCTGCAGACCTTTCATGGACTGACTTTAGTGCTACTGTCGTTGGAAATGGACTGTCACCTTTAGACCAAGAAAAGTCTGCAACGATTTTGATAGCACACGCAGTGAAATTGTTATTTTAAACGACAAACTTCTATGAAATTATGACGTATAAATATCACTTGTACTGCGTATGCTATCAAAATAATTGCAGACTTTTCTTGGTCTAACTCTACCTATTTAATCACATCTTAGTTTCTGATGAAGGAAGACATCTCGCACTCTCAGCAACTTCAGTTTAGTAGAATGTTTCATCATTCCCAAATTTTCCGATATCTACCGACAAGTTTGGGATTTCGCAAGCGATCTGTTCAGTTGCAAAGCGCCCAACTTTTTTAATCATACGATAAAACCTTTCATCTGACATTTTGCTGAAACTTTAAGCTTCCAAAGTTTTATTAGAGTGAGACTGATTTTAGTTATAACGCCACTTGAATGAGAGATTCTTTTTTGTCATCAACAGACACTAGTACATATTAAATTTTAGCCGTGTATTAAATATGTCACCTACGTACTGCTTTTGATGACTTCTCCGTGTTTACGAAAAAACTGACAAAAATAGTTGTTGTGACAGGACAAAATGGTATGGCACAGTGGGTCGCTTTTAATTCTACTATATTTATTTTTTGTAGGGCTGTACATAAGTTCGCTCTTACTTATTGCTGTAAGTGAGCCTGAGTTACTATTATAATAATCTGTGCCTGAGTGCTCGGATACCGACTAAAAGATCCATATCTGAAACGAACTGCACAAACAGTCCTCAAAAGAACACGAAACTCGTAAACTATACTACCAAAGTTACACCGTGTATTCGCCACTAACAAATCTTAGTTTTGGTGCGACAAGAGCGTATTTGCCGTTAACCTTCTTCTAAGTTGGAACTTTGTTTTACTAACGTTACGAAGACGTACTGTTTCGGCAATTTGCACTTTTATGCCGCTTTAGCACGTGCTTGATGAGTCCGAATGGCTACTTCTGGGTTTATGGACATTAAAATAAGGGTAAGGTAGTTCTCCTACTCGCATGCCTTTTTTTATATTTGACCATAACATGGGGTAAATTTGGACAAAACGGTTTTTACATGAGGCTGACATGAAATAACGACTTACGCAGACAAGCAGAAGGACCACTAGGACAATGTCTTCATCGAAACGTTAGCGGTATCTTTATAGGATATTTATATGCAATTAGGTTCCGTTTAAGGGAAAAAATAATGTGCACAAATAAGGTCCTAATTTAAGAAACACTGAACAATTTATAATGGCAATAAATATGTCAACAATCTTCTGAAGTTCTCATCAGCTACAACGGAAAATGTATCTCAATACAACACAGGAAATTTTTTGAAGTTCTAACCGCAAAATAATTATGTTTGTTTTTAAGCATGCTAGGTTTACGGAAATACATTACTTGTAATGGATTTTCCATTGCGGAAAATTTGTTTGTAAGTAATTAAATATTATTAAATTCGGTATTGTGGATCGGATTCCGTAACTAATGTATATTTTATAAAGATAATTTGAGCGGCCATCATACATTAGCAACCGGGTGGTGTATGTGGTGTGTTTACTGCTTATAACACAGTGTAGTGACAATAAGCAAACTTAGTAGTAGTGTTATAAAAAAAAACAAAAGAGGACGTATTAGCACAAGCGTTTTTGACATAACAATATTGATTTTCTTTTCAATAATATTAGACTAGTTCTGGTCGAGTCAGTTTTGGCAAACAGTGATTGTAACACAGATGTGGACGTTGCTGCTGGTTGTCGTCTACGCCGCAATGCTCACCGCTAAGGAATTGGTCAGTACTTAGGATACACTCGGGAGCGATGAAAAGGGGTCATCTTTTTAAGGCCTGCGCAAACCGGTAGAGCGCAGCGCAGATCACCGAGGAGGATTTACGCCGCGCAGCGCACACCGACGAGGTAAAATCCTCCGCGATACCGCGAGCGCCCGCCAATTCGGCGCTGGCGGCTGGCGCACCAAGGAGCAAATCGGCGCAGGCCGGGGAATGCCGCGGCATGCCGCCGCATGTACTCTATCAAAAGGGATTATTGACTAGTGTGCACGAGTTCTCCCCCGTCGTCCCGGCGCTACCCCGGCGCACTTCGGAGGCCTCGGCATACCGGGGGATGCCGCCGCCTACCGCCGCGGTATCCTCTAACATGCTCCTCGATGTCGCGGAGTAACAATCCCCCGTGATGCTCCGAGGTCGGTGTCAGAGCATTCAAATTTATACCTTAATGTAATTGAAATAGGAGAGAATATACATTGATACATTTAAAGTGATCTGCGCTGCGCTCCGCCGGTTTGCACAGGCCTTTATGGAGATTGTATAAAAAGTTACCCGTCATCATCGTATGTAACTCTGTTTTAGATATAAAACTATGCTATCACGGTTCTCGAGTTACAGACAGACGAACGGACGGATAGACGGACAGCGGAGTCTTAGTAATAGGGTCCCGTTTTTACACTTTGGATACGGAACCCTAAAAACCTTATTTATTATATTTTTTACAGACATACTACATAGACTTTGAGCATCCAAATGTTACCTACTGGAACCCAAAATACTACGATTATGTGAACGTCACAGCCCAAAGACACAGTCGCCGAGACCCGATCCACTACCTTAACATCCAAGGGAGAAACTTAGTCGACTTTGGAGAAGATTTTGTAGTAAGCTATTTATTTAAGTTACATTGAGTAACTATTTATTAATTAAGAAATAAATAAAACCCTACGTACAAAAATTACACACATCATTTTGGAAAACAGCTGATACTCTTCAAACTGCTGGATCGATTTTCATCAAACATAGTTAAGAACCACCGCAAGGAAACTCGCTTTCACGTAAAAAAAACCGCATCGGTATCGGACCATCCGTTGGAGAGCTACGATGCCACAGACTGACAGACAGACATTGGCGTCAAACTTATAACACCCTTCTTTTTGTGTCGAAAGTTAAAAAAAAACAATTATACATGATAAAACCGGTCAAGTGCGAGTCGTCCGCCTTCCAGGGGTTCCGTACACAACCCAATTTTTAACAATGTATTTTTTTTATGTTGAACGGAATGAAATATTTACCCGTGGGGGTCGGATCAAAAATTAAGTAATTATGTCCGACTCACGCTTGACTGCACATTTCTAATAGGTTTTCCTATCATCTATCAAAAGGTAAAAACTATTTAGTGTATTTTTTTTCAAAAATTTAGACCCAGTAGTTCGGAGATAGACAGACAGACGCACGAGTTTTCCAATAAGGGTTCCGATTTTTCCTTTTGAGGTACGGAACCCTGAAAAAGGAAGGAATGGAAAGATTCGCACGTTTCTGGGAAGCTTCGATGGCTCGATTGGTTAAGAGCGAGCGGCCCGGTATTCCCAAATGTCGCAAGTTCGTGTCTTGCCTGAAACGATACATTTTTCATTATGCCTTTAATATAAAAATTAACATGATATAAACACAAAAATATTAAACCTTAATTATATATAAGACTTTTGGAAATCCTAAAAGTAATTCCCATTCCGCTTACTACAATAATATTGTTTGGCGTTGTCAAACTGCTCAATGTCCAGGGTGCCTAGCCAACGTGCCAATCGTTAATACTCCTCGGCGTAGCGTAATCATCTTCAATATCACTCTTCCATATTAGTGCGACAGACCCAGTTGCGTTTGGCACGTTGGCCATGCACCCAGTTGAGCCGGTCGCTCGCGCCACAATATATTACCTACGTGGGGCCATTTTAGAGCTCTAGTCACACTTCTATTAAGGGGCCCACTGATTAACAGTCCGCCGGACGGCATCGGCCTGTCAGTTAGAACAAAATTTTGACAGTTCCGAACAACTGACAGGCCGATACCGTCCGGCGGACTGTTAATCAGTGGGCCCCTTTAGTTATTGACCCTTTTTCTTTATTTTGACAGGTGGACGCGTATGTCTATGAGTTCCTAAGCAACGAGTATCGCCGCAGCATGATTGAGGCCCATTTCCATATCTGCGACATTTTTGTTAAAACCAAATATGACAATATGTTAAAGCCCATATACATGAAATATGTTAACATCACATCTTGTCCTTTTCCAAAGGTAAGGTCATGTACTCATGTCAGTCGCACATGACGTACGGTCCTAGCTGCTTCGGTACTAGCTGAAAGAGTCACAGAGAACATTGAGTTAAGTATGACTCACGTTAGACCGGGCCGTGTCCGCGCATCATCAGGGGCGCATCTTTTTCTACGGAAAGCATCACGTGATCACCTGTCATGTCATAGAAAAGTAGGCTCCGGAAGCCCCGGCCCGGACACGGCCCGGTCTAACGTGAGTCATCCTTTAGACCAAGAAAAGTCTGTAACGATTTTGATAGCCCACGCAGTGCAAGTGTTATTTATACGTCATAATTTAATAGAAGTTTAACGTTTAAAATAACACTTGCGCTGCGTGGGCTATCAAAATCGCTGTAAACTTTTCTTGGTCTAACGCTTACTGCCAAACTAAAGTAAAGTTAGATAGAACAATGGCCTGTCAATGTACGAAATTCTTTGTGCTTATGCTAAGCAGACGTGGCTCACTCCGCGATATCGTCGCGTCGCTACAGGTACATGCGGCCCACACCAATTTTGATGTCTAGCCACAGTAGTTGCCGCGCACCGCTACGGAACGGACGCCTACTCGCGCTTGCGCCACCTAGCGGTCATATCTATCGTAATAGACCCGTTTTGTTAGAGAGTGAACCTTCTGTACCTAGTATTATTATTTATTCTGTGATGATAAGGATTATTATTACCTTTTTTTTTCAGGGAGAGTACCAATTTATGAACTGCTCTATCCAGAATGAGCCGCTACTCGCAACGTTCCCGTTCCGCAAAGGCCGCGTCTTTGTAAACACAAGATACGAGTCTACAGGCGAGAGGCTAGCAGAAGGATACGTTGACGCAGTCATCAAGCAGAGGTTCCTGTAGAATTGCTTATTCGGGGGGCCATAGGTTCACAACGAACCCATGATGAACCAAATCTCATATTCTCCTCTTCTTTCCTTCTCCTCCTCATAATCCTCTACACTACCTCTCCTTCCCCTGTTCTACCTCCTCATGCAGTAATTATATATACCTACAACATTGCTTCTTTAGGGAGATACCATAACACGATGTTATTTTAATGGTTTCCGCTACCTCATAGCTCATAGCTCATAGCAATAAAGAGTATATAATTATATTGTTTTCACAACAATTTCAGTTGCGAGTATCTATTCATTATAATCATAATCATTTATTTATTTACAGACAACAATGGTCAGTACAAATTATATTAACCTAAGATTAAAATTAAACAAACAAACTTTTATTTAGTTTCACCTGTCCCCTTGTCTGTGTTTGTAATCAAATCTTGCAAGCGAAATTAGATCCATTCCCTAATAAGGATGGCTCACGCTAGTCCGGGCCGGGGCCGGGGCGATTCTAGTTCTTCATATGGAATGCACCACGACGTGATCACCGATCAGCCGTCATAGAAAATGATCTAGCGTGAGTCATCGTTTATTCGATTGAGCTGAAACTTCACATAATGTACCTACATATTTATGTTAGTTGGGTGACTATTCAATATTATGGTACCATAGCCAATACAACATATATGTTATGCCTCTATGGTGCATTACTGTGTTTGGGTTTATTAGAATTGTCGCGATGGATTGGATATTAGTTGACTGTTGAAAGAAAGTACAGGCCCCGATAAAAGCTTGTGTTTAAAATGAAATTGTTGTTAAAAAACGTATTTATCTTCAATCTGGGTTTTCTTTGATCTCAATAACAACCATGTTGCCTTACATCATGTTTAAGTTGCTTTGTACAAGCTCAAAGTAACGAAACATGGTCTTAATTATGGCGGAATGATAAATGTCGAGTGAAGCTCACTCATTTCCCACAATTAAAATTTCACGGAAATTAATGTGGTAGCGAGGCACATACACTTTATGTGTATGTGCTTAAATTAAATAATGTTATTTAAATAATGAAGGCACATATTTATGGCCTTGATTTTACCTTAATTTTCACAGCTACTAGGACTTAAATAGGTATTAATGTTAATTTGACTCGTACCGATTAAACCAAAACAGGGCACAATTATCGTGTTAAAATACCTAAAACCTTTTGGCTCGGCAATGTAGCCGACTTTTAAAATGGCCGAAGATTCCGAAGTCACTGACCAACGTTAACTGTCTAACGTATAAGAAGGTTACATTATAAATCGAAGAGTAATTCCCAAGATTTTTAGTCGGGATAACCTAAATTCGACCGACGACCCGGCCGACTTCTGGCCGAAGGGTGTCGTGTGTTTCGGAGGTTCCGGGGCAAACTGCCGAACCCGACACAAGACCAGACCGGAGCCACGCCGTTTTGTCGCCTAAATAGTGTTTAGTTTTTACGTTTATAAAATGCATTTACATATAGTCCGTAAGGTATTTGTAATATGGGCCTTGTTGCCTGATTTAAAATTTTAAATAAATTAAAACAGTTTGTCGCTACAGAAAAAACCAGCCGAGTCAAATAACTGCGTCAGCCATTGTTCCGCACCATGCACGATGTAATCGACATGCAGTCTGGTTAAACCGTCTCTGACCTTTAATCCCTCATGAATTGGGGCGTGAATACTGTGAATAGTAGGTAAGCCGGCACTAGGTACATTCAAGTAAAATAAAAACAATTTGAATTAGTGTCTTTATAGAATAATAACAAGCTAACTCTGCGCGGATTTTGCATAAAGTTTCAGTGATATGTACCCAAATCCTTAACTATTATAATGTCCTCAGTAATAACACTCGTTATTAACATTAATTAAGGATAACTCATGCTAGAACCGTTCGTTTTCTATGAAGAGTTGTGTCGGACGCCGCTCCATCGTGCTCCGCGTGGCGCTCCATCGTGCTCCGTGGCGCTCCATCGTGTTCCGTGGCGCTCCATCGTGCTCCGCGTGTCACTCTATCGTGCTCCGTGGCGCTCCATCGTGCTCCGTGGCGCTCCATCGTGCTCCGTGGCGCTCCATCGTGCTCCGTGGCGCCCAATCGTGCTGCGTGTTGCTCCGTCGTGCTCCGTGGCACTCCATCGTGCTCCGTGGCGCTCCGTAGTGCTCCGTGGCGCTGCATGGTGCTCCGTGGCGCTATATAGGAAAGCAATTAATGCGCAATTGTCTAAAAAAGGCATGGAAATGGGATTAGTGAGATTACATTTATCTATTTGACATGCATTGGACATAGAGTCGAACCCCGCTAAATTTCCATACCAGGCGCTACGTCTAGCAAGGAACTTAAAGTTAAGGAACATATATGCGTTCTTATTGCCAAGTTTGTGCAGAGTTAGCGTGGTCAGAGTTTAGCTAATCCGGCCCAAACGTCCCGCCATCATTGTTTCCGCGCCATATACTCGGCGTCCGTGGCCTGACCCCATAATCCCTGATGAATTGAGACGCGAATGACTGACGCGTGACCGAACTAGGTGGCGAGTGTTTTTCGTGTATACACGTTCTTTCCTATATGAGTACTACAAACAAAATGTATGTATGTATAATTCAAAATTGAAAAGTTGCACAGTCACCTGCAATAGTATGTTACTTCGTACCCAAGTAACAATTTGTGGTACTATAGTGGTCAATAGAACGTTTCCTAAATACCACCTAAGGTCCTATAAAAGACCTAAGAAGGTTGTATAAAGCCGAAATGGCGCATCTTTAGTGCCATTCAGTGATATAGTAGACCTGTGGCAGTGTCAGCCGTGACGTTTTAGGTCTATAAAAGTGATGTAATGCATGACTCTTGTGCTAATTTGTTGTCAGAAACGCCATTATAGTGTTAATTTATACTATAGTAGCATTTGAGATTCCATTATAGTGCTTGTTTTATACTATAGTAGTATTTGAAATTCTATTATAGTGCTTTTTTATACTATTGTAGAATTCATAGTTCCTTTACTACTTGTTGTGTGTTTACTTCACAAAAACGGTACTAAGTAAAATGGTGATAAATAAAGACGTTATATTAATATGCGCCATTTAGATGTCGAATAATTCGGTCTTTAGTGCAAAAAGTATATGGGACGGAAGTTTTACCGTTAGAATAGTATTAGGTTAATGAGGAATTTTAAATGCCCCCTAGATTTATTTATGTTTTTAATAAAATAATTTAATAAAATATTATGATATTCACCATAGTTACTACTATACAGCCAAGAAGTAAATCCGACGCTTTTATAGGCTAACTATAGAACTTAGGACGAAATATTCACCGCCATCATGATTAAAATTAGGGTTCCAAAAGAATTTTGCTGTGACCCAGTTGCACCTACAAACTCTTTAGAAAGATATAGGATTTTTTTTTAATTTAGATGTAGTCATTACTGTTGTTTCCTTTTTCAATGAGATTGGTAAAAAAAATGTGCTAATAATGGATGTCGATAAATATCTAAACCGTCACGATTTTATGCTTGTATTAAATCATTGATGATAAATCTCACCTACAATCACTAATATCACTGGGGTCTTTTTTATCAATTCATTAAAATATAAAAATATTTTGTACGGAACCACATTATGTGGCTTAGGCCTGAACTTATATAAGCAAGATATAAGTAGCCATTACAGATCAAATTGATCATTTACAAGTAGTCGTTTTCTACCTTTATGTATCTAACTCGGTTTATAAAAGACATAAAAACTCAGCTATAACGCTGTTGTCTTTTAAAAGAAAAAACAAAACCACTATACAACAGTTTTGTGATATAAAAGAGTCATTGTGACGTTTACAGCGATGAGATATAATAGGGATTTTAAAACTACTAAAGCGCTTTTTAACGCTATAAATATGTCCCAAAAACGCTACTATAGAGCAAAACAGTTCTATAATAGTGTTCATATGACTACTAAAGTATTATGTACTATAGCAGTGATCTCTAAAGCCACTGTATCCTATAATCGTTGTATAGTTGGGTTTTTGTCACTGTTTAAACACAAAACTATAGCGGCTTGCAGGGAACCTTAATAGCGCAAACTACTAAAGTATTATGTACTATAGCAGTGATCTCTAAAGCCACTATATCCTAAAATCGTTGTATAGTTAGGTTTTTCTCACTGTTAAAACACAAAACTATAGCGGCTTGCAGGGAACCTTAATAGCGCAAACTACTAAAGTATTATGTACTATAGCAGTCATCTCTAAAGCCACTATATCCTAAAATCGTTGTATAGTTGGGTTTTTGTCACTATTAAAACACAAAACTATAGCGGCTTGGCAGGGAACCTTAATAGCGCAAATTAGTTGCATAAAAGTGATTCCAAATACTATTATACAGTAATATTGCTCTATAGTGATTATATTTGAACCTGTTATAGTACACGCCTGTAACGGCTCTATAAAATGATGATGTAAACCTTTACATCAATTGCTTATAGAATATAGATTTAGATTTAGATTTATTTATTTCATAATATGAAATTACAATATAAATTATTTTACACTAATCTATACGAATTTATATTATGATCGTCAAGTAGGAAAATAAGAATTGATTATAATTATACAAATGTCAAGCAATAAGTACACAATTTAAAAACCATTATAACTATTATAAGCAATCAATTAATTAACTAAATTTTTTAACAATGTCAAACAATATAAAATGTAAAAACAATGTCAATACAGTAAGCATGGATATGTCATAATGATCGTCAAATTAAAATAAAAATGAAATATAGGTCAAAGAAAAATTAATTACATTCAGTTTATTGTGTTACATGTCATTTCCATATATTCATTTACAGAATATAATGGATTATCCAATAAAAAGAGTCTCAATTGGCGTTCAAATGTTTCGTCAGATGGTTCAGTTCGCAATTTTGCAGGTAGACGTTCATAGTACGTTGGTCCAATCACCCTCGGATTTTTGACTGAAAGTGCCATGCGACGCGGCACTGTGCGTAGTCTACCCGTGGATCGGAGCTGTTTGCCCGCAACCTCGACACGTTTGAACATTGGCAAATTATTTCTTACAAACATTAATACTTGAAATATGTAAAGTGAGTAGTGTGTCATTATACCGATTTGCTTGAATAGCTCCTTACACGAATGTCTGGCTTGGACTCCAGCTAGCAATCGAACCGCCCGTTTTTGAAGTATCAAGACTCGCTTTGAATCTGTGGAATTTCCCCATATTAACGTCCCGTAAGATATTAATGAATGAAAATGGGAAAAAT
Source organism: Cydia splendana (assembly GCF_910591565.1). NCBI lineage: Eukaryota > Metazoa > Arthropoda > Insecta > Lepidoptera > Tortricidae > Cydia > Cydia splendana. The sequence goes on along the minus strand of NC_085964.1, from coordinate 19,420,669 downwards.
ACACAGCCTTCAGTGCTTTTCGTGATATAAGTGGCTGTAGTTTCTTGATGGCGAAGACAGCACTACTCAACCTATTGCATAATTGGTCAACATGACACTTCCAGCCAAGGTTCGAGTCAACCGTAAAGCCCAGGAATTTGCTCTCAGAACACAATGGCATTGGGCCGTTTGTAATACACGAAGGTACTGCAGTGCCACGAGCTGAAAAAATCATCACGTTTGACTTCGCGACATTCAAGAGCAACCCATTCGACGAAAACCACAACTGTAGCTGATCACATGCCTCACGGATTTTCTCAGCAAGCAGTTCATGGGTTTGGGCCCTCACAACTACCGTTGTGTCATCCGCGAAGAGTACTGGTATGCCGCTCGTTATTGCTGACGGAAGATCGTTAATAAATAACAGAAATAAGGTATTGCCGATCGCTGACCCTTGAGGGATGCCCAAGTTGACGTGGCCTGTGTCTGAGATTTGTGATTTTCCATTCGTGGACATTTTATATTAGCTGTATAAGCCTATAGAGCAAAAAGGTGTTGCCAAGCGCTTTTATACGACAGGTGGTCATCTCTGAAACCTTAATACGACGTCTATACAAGCTTTTAGCGATAAAAACTAAAATTATAGGACTAAAATGTTACTTGGGTAGGCCGCAAAAATATGTGACTCGCTCTTATGGCTCTACAAATAAGATCGTGTCAGATATTTTTGCGGCCTACGTTGTGTAATATATTATTGCAGGTGACATATTTTGACGAAATGGAAAAGCCTCTTTGTGGGAAAATTGATAGGTGATGGAAACGCGTGTACTCAGTATACACGCATGTGAATACTGAGTACACGCACCACAATGTGAGTTAAAATCTAATTAAGACCCATCGCTGGATGATCGAAAAACAATATACTTACATATAAAATAATAATATAATAAAATAATAAAAAATAATATTAATAAAATTGTTTATTCATTATAAGTGTTAGGTTACATTGTATACACGGTTGGTACCTCTTCTTAAGTAAACAGATACTTGTATTAAGAGGCACCGCTCTTCCTTAGTTGCTAAGTGAACAACAATAAATAATTACATGAAAAAAAATGAAAAGAAATAATATGAACATTTCATTACATATAAGCTGCCGCTTAAAAAACCTCTCACAATATATAGTCAGCATGAGAAGTAATTAGCTAAACGGGTATGCAAAATGATCTAGAGTTGGACCAAGAAAAGTCTGCAACGATTTTGATAGCACACGCAGTGAAATTGTAATTTTAAACGTCAAACTTCTATGAAATTATGAGGTATAAATAACACTTGCACTGCGTACATGCTATCAAAATAATTGCAGACTTTTTTTGGTCTAACTCTACCTATTTAATCACATCTTAGTTTCTGATGAAGGAAGACATCTCGCACTATCAGCAACTTCAGCTTCGTAGAATGTTTCATCATTCCCAAATTTTCCGATATCTACCGACAAGTTTGGCATTTCACAAGCGATCTGTTCAGTTGCAAAGCGCCGAACTTTTTTAATCATACGATAAAACCTTTCATCTGACATTTTGCTGAAATTTTAAGCTTCCAAAGTTTTATTAAAGTACTGAGACAAATTTTAGTTATAACGCCACTTGAATGAGAGATTCTTTTTTGTCATCAACAGACACTATACTCTGTATCTCTAGGTATTTAAATAAAAGTAAACAAAATCTACCCTCAAATGGCTCCTTAAGCCAGTTGAGGGTAGATGAAAACATTACATGGTCAAATAATGTAGGTTAAAGTCAGGTCGTTCAGTAACTGATCCAGGCACTTTTGTATTTGGTTGGTTAACCAATAAATGTTATAACTACCCGAAAATGTACAAATTGTTTGTTTACTTTTATTTAAATACCTATACACCGTGTTTTTATTGAATTCCGTTAACTTCGGGGTATTATGGTTAAGTACGTTTAAGAGAACTAAATGGCATAGTTAATTTAAAAAAAAAAAATTTCTTTGCTTGTTTTTGTACAAAAAAATTGAGTTTAAAAAGTAATTAAATGTAGCGTTGTTGTAACACGGGCATTACATTTATCTCAACTAAACAATTGAAATCAGTGACATATCAATGTCATTTCGAACATCGACCGACCGAGATTGTACTTAAGTTTAGTAGCAAATGTATGAACTCATTCTAAACACTAATCAATATGTAAACCGGCCCTAAGGCAAGTGTACACGCTTGTAGAGGCCTTATAGGAAAAAATAAATTATTGATTATCTCCGAAATGGAGTTAATTAGAATATCGGTGTCTTTGAGAAAGTTACTTGATTTAAGCTCAAGAATGCACCCTTGAAATTAACGGAAATAAAAAAAAACACGGTGTATAGTAAATATTCAATTTTAGCCGTGTATTAAATTTGTCACCTAAGTACCTACTGCTTTTGATGACTTATTCTCCGTGTTTACGAAAAAACTGACAAAAATAGTTGTGACTTGTGACAGGACAAATGGTGTGGCACAGTGGTCCGCTTTTTCTATGATATTATTTTTTTTGTAGGGCTGTATATACATCAAACATCAACATTTATTCAGCAAATAGACCACAAGGGCACTTTTACACGTCAACATTGAATTTACATACTTACAAGCAAAAATAATAACATCAACAATTTTATAAAATAAAACTAACAATTCAATCTAACGTATTACAATTACTAAGAGATGTATATGGTCTCTTAATGTCGAATTACATACAAAATACAGATACAAAACACAAAAAAAAACTATAATATTTAGAGGTGTAAATGTCTCTAGGTGTCAGAACTATAAGATTATATAGTTTATCAAGTTATCCTTAGAGATGTATAGGGTCTCCAAGAGTCAATATTCTGTATAATTAATACATTCATTAAGAGAAAACAAACATACGAGAGCAGAATGAGGCGTCTCACTGTAATTAATTAATAAAAATAAAGTTACTAAGTACAAAGACATATGTAACTTCGTATAAGACGAATAAAGTCTAAGGAAAAAACGTGCCTCGGAATTCAAGTAAAAGTCATTCTCGAATAGATGCCGCACACACCTTTAGCCTATCCGCGGCTAGATGGCGTGACGACACCGTTTCATATTTAACAATTTTAACACATAGATATCAGTGAATGAACATGGACCAAAATGATATAAAAATAATAAAATCATTTATCCATATATATAATTTTTTTGATAACTTTATACGTTTTCATTTTGAGTTTTAGTCGTGTGTCGATAGATGGCAGTAAATTTACAGTGACTACAAAATTTACAATGTCAGGACCCCTCTATACCATCTATTCTTTTTGCTAAGTATAATAGCTTGTGTTAGCTTAAACAGACCAGTCTCCACAAACAGCACCCGTTCACGAGTATGACGCGTATCTCAGCCATCGCCTCCCTCAACCTTCATTCGGGCTCATTATATATAAGCTTGCTCTTATTTAGATATTGCTGTGAGTCTGAGAAACTATCTGTAATATGTGCCTGAGTGCTCAGATACCGAGTAAAATGTCCATATCTGAAACGAACTGCACAAACAGTCCTCAAAAGAACACGAAACTCGTAAACTATACTACCAAAGTTACACCGTGTATTCGCCACTAACAAATCCTAGTTTTGGTGCGACTAGAGCGTATTTGCCGTTAACCTTCTTCTAAGTTGGAACTTTGTTTTACTAAGGTTACGAAGACGTACTGTTTCGGCAATTTGCACTTTTATGCCGCTTTTGCACGTGCTTGATGAGTCCGAATGGCTACTTCTGGGTTTTATATACATGGTAAAGGTAGTTCTCCTACTCGCATGCCTTTATATTTGACCGTAACAGGGGATAAATTTGGAAAGACGGTTCTTTCATGAGGCTGACATGAAATAACAATTTGAAGATGACTCACGCTAGACCGGGCCGGGGCTGGGTCGGAGCTTCCGGCGCTTCGTATTCTATGTAAAACACCACGTGATCACCGATGAGCCGTCATAGAAAATGACATGTCGGACGCCTCGGCCCGGTCTAGCGTGAGTCATCCTTTATGGCTCCTCTAATACACGATGGACCAGCGCCGGCCACTCCAAGGGACGCAGCCATGCGGTAGAATGAGATAGCAATATCACTTGCTCCCTCTAACGCATAAATGCGTCTCTTGGAGTGGCCGGCGCTGGCCCATCGTGTAGAGGAGCCATTACGCAGACAAGCAGAAGGATCACTAGGACAATGTCTTCATCGAAAGGGGTATCTTTACCTAAAGGATAATTATAGGCAATAAGGTTCCGTTTAAGTAAAAAAATAATGTGCAATAATAAGGTAGACTTATGGAAACACTGAATTATTTAATGGCACTAAATATGTCAACAATCTTCTCCAGTTTTCATCAGCTATAACGGAAAATGTATCTACAACACAGGATATTTTTAGGAGTTCTAAATGCAAAATAATTATGTTTGTTTTTAATCATTACCTATGCTTAATATTACCTACTATTTTTTTAAAGATAAAATGCTAGGTTTACGGAAATACATTACTTGTAATGGATTTTACATTGCGCAAAATTTGTTTGTAAGTAATTAAATATTAATAAAACTGGTATTGTGGATCGGCTTCCGTAACTAATGTTTATTTCATAAAGAAAATTTGAGCAGTCATCATACATTAGCAACCGGGTGGTGTATACGTGTTTACTGCTTATAACACTGTGTAGTGGCAATAAGCAAACTTAGTAGTAGTGTTATAAAAAAACAAAAGAGGACGTATATGTACAAGCGTTTTTGACACTCAATTATTGATTTTATTTTCAATAATATTAGACTAGTTCTGGTCGAGTCCGTTTTGGCAAACAGTGATTGTAACACAGATGTGGACGTTGCTGCTGGTCGTCGTTTACGCCGCAATGCTTACCGCTAAGGAATTGGTCAGTATTTAGGATACACTCGGGAGCGATGAAAATTAAGGGGTCATCTTTTTATGGAGATTGTATAAAAAGTTACCTGTCATCATCGTATGTAACTCTGTTTTAGATATAAAACTAGCTATCACGGTTCTCGAGTTACAGCCTGCGTGACAGACAGACGAACGGACGAGCAGACGGACAGACGGACAGCGGAGTCTTAGTAATAGGGTCCCGTTTTTACCCTTTGGGTACGGAACCCTAAAAACCTTATTTATTATATTTTTTACAGACATACTACATAGACTTTGAGCATCCAAATGTTACCTACTGGAACCCAAAATACTACGATTATGTGAACGTCACAGCCCAAAGACACAGTCGCCGAGACCCGATCCACTACCTTAACATTCAAGGGAGAAGCTTAGTCGACTTTGGAGAAGATGTTGTAGTAAGCTATTTATTCATTACATTGAATAACTATACATGTTATTTTTTTTTTATTGTGGCACGTACCGCATTATTACAATCTATAAATTGTAAATACAGATTCTTGATTGACGGATGGTCAGCTGGCGGAAAAGGTAACGCATTGGACCGGCAATCCAAGGATGTTTCGAGGGTTCAAGGGTTCGAATCCCACGTTGGCCAGAGTGGATCATCGTTAATTTTTTCATTGTGATTGACATCTGTAATTACAATTTACAGATTGAATAACTATTAATTAATATTTTTTTTATAAAAACCCTACCCACGTACAAAAATGTCCCACATCATTTTGGAAAAGAGCGGATACTCTCCAAACTGCTGGATCGATTTTTATCAAACATAGCTAAACCACCGCAAGCACAGATTATATAATAGTTCTAAAGGAAACTTGCTTTCACGTAATCCATCCGTTTGAGAGCTACGATACCACAGACAGACATTGGTGTCAAACTTATAACACCCTTCTTTTTGTGTCGGAACTTTAAAAAAACAATTACATGATAAAAAGGAAGGGATAGAAAGATTCGCACGTTTCTAGGAAGCTTCGATAGCTCGGTTGGTGAAGAGCGAGCGGCACGGTGTTCCTTTAATATAAAAAATTACATGATATAAACACAAAAATATTAAACCTTAATTATATTAAACACTTGGAAATCCTAAAAGTAACCCATTCCGCTTATTACAATAATATTGTTTGGCGTTGTCAAACTGCTCACTGTACAGAGTGCCTAGCCAACGTGCCAATCGTTTACACTCCGTGGCGTAGCGTAATCATCTCTCTCTATCACTCTCCCATATTAGAGCGACAGAGCCAGTTGCGTTTGGCACGTTGGCTATGCACCCAGTTGAGCCGCTCGCTCGCGCCATAATAGTTATATCACCTACGTGGGGTCATTTTAGAGGTCTAGTCAGACTTCTATAGTTTTTCTAGTTTTTGACGTAATAAATTCTTATAAATCGATGAACACCGGTAGCATGCACGAAAAAGTGTCACGTTGTGGACAGATCTCCATGGTAACGTTGTGGACAGATCTCCATGGTAACGTTACGGCCACGTTTTCACGCAAAATTATCATCCGTAAACCGACTTTACAGACAACCATTTTTTTTGACCCTTTATTTTTTTTACAGGTGGACGCGTATGTCTACGAATTCCTAAGCAACGAGTATCGCCGCAGCATGATTGAGGCCCATTTCCATGTCTGCGACATTTTTGTTAAAACCAAATATGACATGTTAAAGCCTCTATACATGCAATATGTTAACATCACATCTTGTCCTTTTCGAAAGGTAAGGTCATGTCAGTCTCACATGACGTACGGTCCTAGCTTCGGTACTAGCTGAAAGAGTCACAAGAACATAACTCCCAAACTAAAGTAAAGTTCCATACCTACTAATGATGATGATGATGATGATGCCGGCAGTCAATGCCAGACTGTGAGCTAGATAGCAATATAATTAAGCGCGTGCTATAGATATAGGAAAATGGCCAGTCAATGTACGAAATTCTTTGTGCTTTTCATGCAAAGCAGGCGTGGCTCACTCCGCGATATCGACGCGTCGCTACAAGTACATGCGGCCCACACCAATTCTGGTGTCTATCCATAGTAGTTGCCGCGCTACGGAACGGACGCTTGCTCGCGCTTGCGCCACCTTGCGGTCATATCTATCGTAAAAGACGCATTTTGTTAGAGAGTGAATCTTCTGTACCTAGTACTATTATTTATTCTGTGATGCTAAGCATTATTTTTAACTTTTTTCAGGGAGAGTACCAATATATGAACTGCTCCATCCAGAATCACCCGCTACTCGCCACGTTCCCGTTCCGCAAGGGCCGCGTCTTTGTAAACACAAGATACGAGTCTACAGGCGAGAGGCTGGCAGAAGGATACGTTGACGCAGTCATCAAGCAGAGATTCCTGTAAAATTGCTTATTCGGGCCATAGTTTCACAACGAACCCATGATGAAACAAATCTCATATTCTCCTCTTCTTTCCTTCTCCTCCTCATAATCCTCTACACTACCTCTTCTTCCCCTGTTCTACCTCCTCATGCAGTAATTATATATACCTACAACATTGCTTCTTTAGGGAGATACCATAACACGAAGTTCTGTTAATGGTTTCCGCTACCTCATAGCAATAAAGAGTATATAATTATATTGTTTTCACAACAATTTCAGTTGCGAGTATCTATTAATTATAATCATAATCATTTATTTATTTACAGACAACAATGGTCAGTACAAATTATGTTAACCTAAGTACAAATTATATTTACCTATGATTAAAATTAAACATAACATAACGTAACATATACTTATATACAAACAATCAAATCTGGCAAGCGAAATTAGATCCATTCCCTAAAGGATGGCTCACGCTAGTCCGGGTCGGGGCCGGGGCGATTCTAGTTCTATGGAATGCACCACGACGTGATCACCGATCAGACGTCATAGAAAACGATCTAGCGTGAGTCATCCTTTATTCAATTGAGCTGAAACTTCACATAATGTACATATTTATGTAAGTTGAGTGACTATTCAATATAATGGTCCCATAGCCAATACAACACATATGGTGCAATATTGTGTTTGGATTTATTAGAATTGTCGCGAAGGATTGGATATTAGTTGACTGTTGAAAGAAAGTACAGATCCCGATAAAAGCTTGTGTTTAAAAATGAAATTGTTGTTAAAAAACTTATTTCTCTTCAATCTGGGTTTTCTTTGATCTTAATAACAACCATGTTCTCTTACAACATGTTTAACTTGCTTTGTACAAGCTCAAAGTAACGAAACATGGTCTTAATTATGGCCGAATGATAAATGTCGAGTGAAGCTCATTCAACTCCCACGGTTAAAATTTCACGGAAATTAATGTGGCAGCGAAGCAAATAAACTAACATCTACTACATAATATATGATTACATACACAGTATATAGGAGTTTTTCAACGTTAAACGTATCGTATAGAAATAGTGTGAAAATTCAGAAGACTATTTGATAGGAGCGAAAATATGATACCAGGTACACTATAGCAACACTTAACTGATCATCGGTGTACCTTATGTCTTCGAAATAAAGCTTACGAACGGTCAAATAAAGACGATGATAGTACAATGACAATGGCATATGAATGAACCGCACCCGTTGACGGCGTGTTAATAATTACGCTCGGCGTGATGAATGAACAGTGAATCCGCTCAGTAATTAAGTGCTTGTAATTTGTGTGCGGTGATTTATCGCCAGACGAGATACTGGAAGAGATAGTCTATTGTTTCTCACGTTTTCTTAATGTAAGCCAGTTGTGTGAAGGAAGTTAAAGACTGGTAAAAAGGAAAAGAAATAAGAAGAGAAGGCAGAATGTTCAGCCCAATAATAAATAATTTTAATCAACATCGCAACTTGGTTAATCGCCAAGAAAACGCTGTCTAAGATAACAAATTTATTTAATTTACAAAAGACGTGCAATTATTATATTGATTCACGGATTCATCATTGACGGCACAAAAGAAAGAAAATTCTATGGGTAAGGTTGACGAAATATAAAGTGAGCCGATCTTTTGAACGAGTTTGAACAAGATCGGCTCACTTTAAAAGCCTGACAACAGTTTATTTAACCCTGAGATAGTGTCGCTGCAAACAGCTTACGTATGGCAATAATGTGCGTACGTCATGTATAGTCGGGGTAGTGAGCATTGGCTTCATGTTGATACTCGTATAATGTCAGAAACATTGCTTACAGAGAATTCGGTTCTTTCAATTTACCTATTCCTCAAAATCTGATTCTAAATATTCAATATTAATATATTCTTCGTTTTCTGACTCGACGAAGTCTGATTTTCATCAGATGTTGTGTCGCTTTCAGGACCACCAACCTCGATTATAAAACGTTCAGTCTCCAATTCGATTATTAGGATTTTTATCGTCGATCTACATAAACCTTAAATGAAATATGTGACGTTATCTATGAAAAGGGACTTTATTGTCGATGGCGCTTACGCCATTATGAACGATGCTCCGATATAAATTCAATGCCGCGCGACGCTGTGCGGCGTAAGCGCCATCGACAATAAGGTCCCTTTTCATAGGTAATGCCCCATATTAAAATTTAAACCAAACAACTAACCAGTTCAATAAAACTGCACTATAAAATGTCAATACCGGTCATGTCAACAACCAACTTCAAAACATTGTTTATTGGAATGCTATGTAATCCTTCGTCTTTTTTAAGCTGTAAGTATTTGATTGCATTCACTACAATTTTTTCGCATCTTTGGTATTTTTTTTTGGCATTTTTGTAATAAAACCGTTTTTATTTGAATATATTCGTAGATATTTTCCGTTTGTTTACATCGGTGACATTCGATGACATCCAACGTTCGTTGTCAAAGAGTACTTGTTGCCAGTAAAAGAAATTAGTACCATTGAAAATCCGCAAAATGGCGAGGGTCAAATAAACTGTTGTCAGGCTTTACCTATATTTCGTCAACTTTACATATAAATATAAACAAAAGACGCACGATGCGTACCGGCCAGCCTGCCAGCACGCTCACAACACAAAGGTTGGTAGCACGGAATACATTAAAGAGGTTGGTAGGTCCATCGCCTATAGCCTCTCTGCCGTTTTCATATTGGAGTTACGAGTACCTATCAAGAAGCATGTGATAAAGTTTCAATTTTAGAAATTCGTGGCAGGACCACTAAATAGGCCCAGACTCCGTGGTCGTCATAAACTTACGAATACCAATATCCAATCGGTAAACATCGGCGATCGCTCATCCAGAATAAACAATGCGACAGCATTACTTCCCAGCTCAATGTAAACTCTTATACATTGCGCACAGATCAAAGATAAATTTGGGGACCAAAAGGGCATAAGTCCCTTAGGAACTAAATAAACGTAATGCTTTTTTGAATGTTGATATAATATGGTCGTATAAACCAGATCAAAGTTATGATTGACTTCAAACGATTCATGTGCAAACCACAGATTTCAGGCCTTATGCTTACGATTTGTGTACAATTTTCTGTGCGAGTTGTATAATATGTATTACGTATAAACATTTTAAATAAATATTAGCGTCTTAAAATTATAATCCAGTAACTTTGTCGAATTTTGTAACCTGGCTCTTTTGCGTCAAATCCGGTAGTTCTGATTTTTTGCAGACTTGTTTATGATGATGGCCCAATGAATAATCCAAGTTTGTGACTTCGAGCGCCGAACGCAACTTTGTCAACCCTGTTTTGGGGGGGCGGGGCGGGGCGGTACGATCTTGTGGCTACCGGGCCAAATCAGCTTTGATTGACCTTAGAAACAATTGTGCCAACCGGCATCGCCTGAGACAAAAGTGTATACTCACTGCACTTACTTGCCTACGAATACAAGTTCGCAAAAATTATACATTTTGAAAGGTTTTATCTCGGAAAATATTAGATGTACAGAGACAATTCTAGTGTCTTATTGTAGCAAATTTAGTCTACTTTAAAAACGCCCTAGGAAGTTACTATCAAAAATAGTACTTTAGGGTTATAATCGCCCAAATCTAAAAAAAAATGCGGTTTATTCGATTTTTGACAAAGTTGCGTTCGGCGCTCGAGGTCACAAACTTGGATTATTCATTGGGCCAACATCATAAACAAGTCTGCAAAAAATCAGAACTACCGGATTTGACGCAAACGCAAAATGTATAATTTTACTGTATTATTAGTGATATTAAAGCAAATAAACGTCACTTTTTAACACTGCGCGTTTCTTTTTCTTTGTACATACAGTCAGCAGCAGAAGTTGCTAAGCGGGCCAGGTGTTCACAACGATCTTGACGCGACTTTATTTTTAAGAGAATAAGAGCGTGTCAATGTAATTTTGAACACCTCACCCGCCTAGCAACTTCTGCTGCTGGCTGTACCTACAATAAAATATATTCATACATAGGTGCATTCTTATTCAAATAATTATTATTTACTATGCATTGATCAGCAGATTCTCTAATCGAAACTATATTCCATTGTCCCAAAAGTCTTTACATTATCAGTAGTGCTTTAATACTTTGTTGGCACTTCCTAGTACTTACCTACATATAATATTACCTACAATAGGTTTCCCACAGTCATATTCCAAAGTAATCAGCAACTTTAGCCTCTACGTAAGATAAATCACGTAACATTAACAATGGAATGGCTACGGGGCAAAATTTTAAAGCCAATTTCGCAAAATGAGCTCTCATAAACCGTGCAGCTTTCACATCGTAGCGAACATACATTAAGCTTAAATGGACTGGGCCGGGCTAAAGCACTCATATATTAATACGAGTAGGTGGCTCAGCGCATAGCAGTATAGCAACCACGGTTTGAAGATGACTTACGTTAGACCGGACCGGGTCCGGGCCGGAGCTTCCGGCGCTTAATTTTCTATGATAGATGACCGGTGATCACGTGATGCTTTCCATAGAAAACGAAGCGCCGGAAGCTCCGGTCCGGACCCGGCCCGGTCTAACGTGACTCGTGAGTCATCCTTTATACCTACATAGAATGTGCAGTGTTACTAGATTAGTATAATTAAGTAGTCATAGGGTGGCAAGCCGATTTTGAAAGTAGAAAAAGGAAGCATAAGGTGCATGGTGAAACTGCCTTTGACGAGAAAATGATTTTCCTTTTGCTGGAATATGTGTTGTATATAATATGTATTTTAGGTACTTAGGTACCTCCTGAATTTATGTACACTTGTGTATTACAGATGTATTTCTTTTCCAGCCTACCTATAATAAACATCAATGAAATTTGCATAAAAATTATTTTCTCAACCAGTATTCCATGCTTTTAACATTTTTTTGGTGTGAAAACATTTTCTGAGAGGGATACAACAGTTTTCAAGCAATAAAACTGCACTGAGCAACTATTTTCCCAAAAAGTTGTTCGTTCATAACCGACATTTCCGAGTCTGTTTTAGTATGTAGCGCACTAGGCACTAGGGCATAGGTGACGATCAAAATAGAACAAAAGAATAGCGCGGAAGAGTTCCTTTTGTTTCTGTGAAAAGTGTCGACTCGCTGACTGATTGTACGTGTGGATGATATAGTAGGTATTCACAAACATAGTATATTTATGGGTTGTGTTTTGGGATAGGTTAAAAATGTTTATGCAGCTTTACATAACACAGATTTTTGGTAAAATATTATACGATAGCAATATAATTATAAAAGTGACCTAAATAGCGTTTACAATTACACTTGTACAGTATTATATTGAATATTGAATATTTTTATTTCGTGTAACACGTGGACACACATGGACATCATGGACATTATGAAACAAATAAAACAATGAATTCATCATCATCATCATCATCATATCAGCCTTTTATCGCCCACTGCTGAGCATAGGCCCCTCTTCGAGTACGCCACTTATCCCGGTCCCGAGCCAATCTCATCCAGAAGTGACCCGCAGTCTTCCGGATGTCATCCACCCAACGAGCCAACGGACGCCAGGCACTCCTTTCGTCTGTAAGCGGCCACCATTCCGTTAACATTTTGGCCCACCTGCCATCACTCTGCCTGGCAACATGTCCCGCCCAGCTCCACTTGAGTTTGGTAATGACGTATCCGAGATCTTGCACCTTGGTGCGACGTCGGATTTCAACATTCCTCACTCGATCTTGAAGTTTGATGCCGAGCATGGCGCGCTCCATGGCTCTCTGTGCCACTTGGATTTTATGCACTGCCTGCCTAGTGAGCGTCCATGTCTCGGCACCGTAGCTAGGTCATGGTGGGCAGGACACATTGGTTAAAGAGGCAAGTCTTCAGGCACTGTGGAATCTTAACGGGCTTGAGGATGTGCGCTAGTTTATTGAATGCCGCCCAACCCAGCTGGATTCTCCTGGAGATCTCCTTCTGCTCATGTGTTTTGTCAAATGATAGAATATGTCCAAGATACACGTATTGCTCGACCATCTCCAGTCTCTCGTTCCCAACCATAATGAGAGACTGGAGATGGTCGAGCAATACGTGTATCTTGGACATACCAAAAACTTTTTAATTACATTTAAAGGTAGGTAGAGTTAGACAAAGAAAAGTCTGCAGCGATTTTGATAGCCCACGCAGTGCAAGTGTTATTTATACGTCATTATTTCATAGAAGTTACGCTCCCAAGAACTTAACAGAACTAGATATACCTCATGTCATTGTATGTGCAACGTTTCATTACAATCCAACACGTAGTTTTAAAATGAGAATGGAACTCCGTTTGTATGGGAAGGTGAAATTCGGCCGAGCTTGCTTAGGACTAGGGTTTGCAATCCGGATCCGAAATGTATGAAATTATCCGGATCTGGATCCGGATCCGCGGATCTTCCCATACATTTCAAATCCGTCGTGCAAACCCTACTTAGGACTCTTAAACCTCTAGTATAATAAAAATTTTGTCCGATAAATGACCAATGAAAGCAAACACATCCCTTGACCCATTGAATCCCATGACACAGCAAAGAAATGTTTGAAAGAAGCCAACCAAATGAAAAGGGCCGAAACTGCGCAGTTGGGCCACGTGACTCCATTCAGAGGGCTGACTGCCCTACATTGGGGTTCCCATAGGACTAGGTTCACCACGCGATAGGAAAAAGTCGGACAAGCCCTACCGATTTTTTTAAATAGAATTTCCGTATAAATTGATCTGTTCCGAGGAAATATACTTTGTATATCAGCAAAGATATTTAAAGATGTTTGAGAATAAAATAAAATGAACTGCACAGTGGGCCACGTGACTCTATTCAGAGGGCTGACTGCCCTACATTGGGGTTCCCATAGGACTAGGTACACCACGCGATAGGAAAAAAGTCGGACACACACCTACTTCAGAATATAAACTAAGTAAAATTTCTCTGTTTCTAGGAATGATCTTTTACACTTGCGTAAATATTCAAAGATTATTGAGAAGAAAAGAAACTGCGCAGTAGGCCGCGTGACTTCCATTCAGATAGCTGACTGCCCGACATTGGGGTCCCATAAGATTAGGTGCACCGCGCGATAGGAAAAAATCGGACAAAATCTGTAGAAAAAGGAAGCTTCCTCTCGAGGAAGTTTAAAGTAACTGAAATTAGCTGTACATCATAGCCACCATAATAATAGTAACATTACCGTCTTATTTATCAGTACAGAAGCCGGGACTTTCGGTTGACAGTTTCAGATGTTTTAAGAATACAAGTCCCAAAACTAGGAGCACATTATTGCCACCCTACTCATAGTGAGATCAGCGTCTTATTTATGAGCACAGAAGCTGTACTGGGTTGGCTTTAAACGTTTTAAGAGTACTTAAAACTACATGGCTCATGTGACGTCGGAAGTACTGATTAATTATAATTAGTGTATAATTGCTTTTTTCTCATGCGCTCTGGTTTATAAGCGGCTTATGGATGTGGTTTGAAGAAAAAAGTTTGTCTCACAGCGTTGTATATTTAAGTACACAAACGGGTCTACCGCGATATAATTTAATTGTTTTTACCTTAAATTCCCCCCCTTAATTTATCCGTTTGTTTAATTAAATATTTACAAAACGCGAGAGTTTAAAGTGTAACAGCTGTTATGTTTGTAGATAAGATTTTTGATTTTAAGGTTAGTAGCTAAGTGTAAATATTTTATGTCTACTGTGAAAATCCATTACGAATGGATATTTTTTAAGCTTTTCGATAGATTATGTTACTGAAGTTAGGAAGTTTTTAGATGGTACATATTTTTTGGTTTTACATTTACTTGTTAGGCCCATAATTGAAAGTTACTACGGTTTTAATAATTTAATATCTGGGGAACCGAGATAACACGTAGCTAGATCGATTATTCGCCCCCGAAAACCCCCATATAGCAAATTTCATCGAAATCGTTAGAGCCGTTTCCGAGATCCCCGAAATATATAAATAAATAAATATACAAGAATTGCTCGTTTAAAGGTATAAGATAAATTATCTTAAAAAGTAAATGTCATAGTTTTTTAGAAGCGATGATTACCTAATAGTCATCTACTTAAATAGTAAAATGATCGAAACTACAAAAATACGATCACACTAATAACTGAATCCATCTGAATCATCTTTTCCGTGGCTACGTAACATACATTTTATAGAGCATAAAAATATCATAAACATTCAGTCGCGGCTTTTTTGGGTACGTCGCGGCATAACGAAATTTCCCCCTAAATTTGATAGCGTTACGCAAAAGGGACCAAATTACATTTCCCCCTAATTGCATTTTCAATCTTACTTTGCTGACCTATATGAAACCTATAAAAAATAGCATTACAACATTTAAACTTTGGGTCACTTGCACCATTCACTAACCTGAGGTTAACCGGTTAAACCTGAAGTTAAACCGGTTAACCTCGGGTTAAACCTGATGGTTACCAGTACAATTTGACACTAGGTTAACGGTTTAACCACGGTCCAAAATGTATACATATACATATAATTGACCCATCCTCCTTTCTATTGAAAAACTTTAGTTCCGAGATTGCTGGTCGGTCAGAAAGAAAGAGGCTGGCTCAACTGGACTCGGCTGGAAAGAGCTGGAAGAAGCCGCTCAAGATCGTGACAAATGGAGGATTCTTCAGCGAGCCCTATTATGTCCCTAATGAGGGATAACAGGAATGCATCACTGGTTTGTACTGTACACCGTACTGGTAGAGTTCACTTTTATTAGCGATTTCATCAAGATGTAGCTTTATTGAATTATATTTGAGTGCTATAAAGTTGGAATGTAACTGTGGGATCCTCGTATTTCAGCCCGTACAAGATTAGAACATTGAGCTTTATTGCTTAATATAAAAGTCCAGTTTTAAATAATTGACCTGATTATGATACGTTATGACTAAAGTTCTTTGGTGAATAAAAACGAAACAGCAGGCTCAGGCATACATTTTCGCCGCTTGGTAGAAAGAGAGGGTTACGCGTTACGCGTTACGCGTTACGCGTTACGCGTTACGCTGTCTCGAGTTTATCATTTTTACCCCACCTCAAAAAGTGCTCAGCGCCGCTAAAGAAGTTTTCACTTCAAAAATTGTTCTATTTAATAAAACAGTTTAGCTGGGTGATTATTAAATTGTGTCCAAAAAATTTTTTTTTTCATATTCGTTTTTATTTTTCACATATTATTACATATATCAAAAGTACATACAAAAAGCAATTTTTTGATTCATATGGTCAAGCTTAATACCCTCAGGAAAGGTAAATAAAATGAGTACATAAACACGGTTGTGACAAAGTGACCCTCAGTCGTGACATTTCGGCATTTTGGTGGCCAACTCGGCTATTTTGATTTATATAGTTATTTTAACATAGCCTAAGTCACTCCTATGACTACGACAAACCTAATGACAGCTCAGACGTTGAAATCCGTCAAACTATAAAGGCTGTAGAGCGTGACAAAGAATTCGATACACATCATACATACATACAAGCGAAAAACATTTTTTTTGCTTTGGCAGTCGGGCAATAATAGCAAATGATTTGTAGCTAATAAAAATGCATTTTTTAAAAGTGCATGTGCCTCTAAATTAATCAAACGAATTAAGAATGACAGGACCACGTGTCTATATGTCACGAACGTGGACTCAAAAGTCCGTGGCGGTGACAAATTTTTGAGGCCACGGTCGTGATAATTTGGAACATGTTCGATATTACATAAACATTTCCTTTGATTTTGCAAATGTTGAATAATTAGCTTAATCTGCAATGTATGAGGTATATCTTATGTTACAAACAATAACGTGAAACTGCAACTTACTTTTAAAACTCTAACACGGCGGTGACGCGTTAAGGTTGACCGTTTTTTCTAATGAACACAAATAAATAATTTTCGACAAAACTTCTCCTTTCAGCCATTTGTAAACCTGACAACAACACAGTGTTGCTGTTCTAAAGAAACTTTAATAAGGCTGCCAGTAGTAAAGATAATTTTCTACCGAGTACCGCATGTTTATATTACCACGCGCGGAGGTGACGCGAAAACTAATCACAAAATGTATGTTGTTTAAAATTATATAAAATCGTTATAAATCCATACAATTTTTAAACAGTGTTGTAGAACAAGGATTAGTGTTTTATATTTGATATAAATTATTGCATAATCACTTCATATTTTTTCAAAAAAAAATCAAATATCACAAAATCTGGGGAAGTCACACTACACGGTCCGTGACATTCCGCACTTGTAATTTTTTTTTTATATGTTTCTAATACTCTTAGGACAATAAATTTAGGTTGACCTAAAACTAGAGGTAAATTGCTAAGTATATTGATATAGAGTTTACTTATTTTCACAAAAATACATGCTATTCTTACGTGTTACACAAAAAATGCATAAGAATAAGAATTACCCATCTACACGTGTTTACCATACAGAAGATTATTTTTACAGTACAGTAGGTACAGATATAGGCATAAGTAATTGTTTTCTATCGTATTTTCTCGGAAACGTTCGTATTTATCATGCTAGTTCAGTCAATGTCAGGACTTTTTGTACCGAGACTAACTGAAATAGCAAGACACGTTCGTAAGTTTCCGTAAAAATACAATGGAAAATAATTATGCACTGGTGGGCAAAAATTTGTCATTTTTTTTACTTTGACTAGTGTCGAAGAAACATGCACAGGCTGCACAGAGTTTACAATGAC
The DNA here is from genome assembly GCF_910591565.1 of Cydia splendana. Classification (NCBI taxonomy): domain Eukaryota; kingdom Metazoa; phylum Arthropoda; class Insecta; order Lepidoptera; family Tortricidae; genus Cydia; species Cydia splendana. Next base: position 19,402,632 of record NC_085964.1, on the reverse strand, counting down.
AAAGTGTGAAGTGTCACAACAAACGTCCAATTTCTATGGTTCATCCAAATAGGTGTCATGTCCTAAAATGGCAGTCTGTCAAACAGCTGTCACTTGTCGCGGGATGCACTTCCCTCTCGAATGAGCGCTTGTCTATGTCTATGCTATTCCCAAAGCGGCCCTGACCGTTCCGCCTCTTAGGCCCATGCACCATTCTACTAACCCGGGGTTAACCGGTTAAACCTGGAGTTACCATGGTTACCAGTACAATTTGACACTGGGTTGACGGTTAAACCGCTTAACCCCGGGTTAGTGGGATGGGGATAATGGGCCTTAAGGGGATAGTGGACGACCGAAACTCCATACAAAGGTATCCTATTTTTCTCTCTGAATAGAATGGAAGATATTTTGCCCCTTCATTGGACTTTTTTATTATTATTATAAGAGTTAAGACGAAACAGGAGCTGAGTTTTAAATATTTTAGGTAAATATACCCGTCTCGCTAACGGAAGCGGCACCTAAAAGTAGTGCGATAAGGACAAGACGAAAAATGCTGCGTAAAAATCTCAAAAATCGAGGTTTCGTACTCCTCTGTTTCCTCCTCCAAAACTTAACCAATCGTAACCAAATTTGGAAATCTAAATGATTATGAAATTAGGTCAATTAGGCCATTTTGGCCATTTTTGAAGGGCTCTAGCGCCTTAAAAAACAAAAATATCAAAAAAAGCAAAACGGTCCGACACAGATATTGACAATATTTCAATCTGTGTTGAAAAAATCATTCCTCTAGCTTCAAAAACCACGGAGGAAAACGAGGAGTACGTTTGTATGGAGAAATGACCACTCCCGTTGGCTCTTAAAAGCAAAAAAACTAATTCCATACACATTTTTAGAAAGATACGCCGAACTCTTATGATAAATAAAATGAAAAGGGATTAGCTGTGGTTAGTATAAATCAAAATGTAACATACTTATTTCCTAAAATGTGAATATCCACACAGAAAAATTAGAGAGAATTAGAGACTAGGTTTGTACGGAGGTACGGTCGTCCAATTTCCTCCAAAAAATACTATCATAGACAAAAAGGTATATGTCACAAGATTATTCAACTAACACATTACATTTCAGATAAATAAAATGTCATCTTTTTATTCGAATTTCTTCGAAAACTAAACGGCTGAGGTTGCAAGGATTTCACATTAACGCACACCTCTTTTGATAACCGAAGAAAATAAGGTGTACCAACTAAGGAGGAACTCGACACACGCTATTTTAAGCTTTATGTAAATGTGTTAAAGACTGATAGGTATGTAGCAAACAAATTTGGTAATGTCATAGCATGTTAAAGCTTTCTGAGAGTTGATGTAGAGGCCACCTACGTTGTGATATAGTAGGAGGGATGTCAAATGTCAAGGATGACGCTAATTTGGGAGATATGGAGAGTGTAATGTTAGCCCAAAACAGGCGACAAATGGAGCTAATCAAGGTATAAATTGTATGGACATCAACGTGACACATTTAGATTTTCTCACTTGAATACGTTTATGTCATTAGAGTAGGTTTCTTTGGAGCCCTTTGTACAATAAGTGTATAATAATATACACTCTGTAATGTGGTAAGATAAAATCGGGCGACTTTAGGAAAAATAAGTAAGACCTAATTACACTTATAAACAGTTTTAAAACGGCTACAAATCAGAATGTTTTTTTATTTACTAGAACTGTTCTTATAACCAATATTAGATTACTCTGAATTCCTATTACATATGGGTCTTAACTCAAATGTACGTTTTACTGTACCCGAAACGGTAGCAGAATAGTAATTTACAATTATTACAAATACATTTCTACCATATTTCTATCAGTAGGTATTGAACAAACTCACCCCAAATATTGTAAACCGCGTACGAAATTCTCGCTGCACTTATTTCGTACCATCTGGCGCAGCATCGAATTTCAATTGGACACTGCAGTTTGCTTGGCGCGCGCTCAATTTTCAACCGGTGGCTGAGAGTGGCCAGCCCGGAGATACGGGTTTCCGTAATAATACGAAACCTAAGCGCCAGACGCAACATTCGGGTTTAATATCGATATATTGTTTAAAGAAATACTAGCTAGTAGCTAGCCCTAAATCATTTCCTAAACTAATCAATATTAGGGTCGTTCTCAAAAAATATGTCTGTAGTCTATAGTCTGGATCTTTAGGTATTTAAATAAAAGTAAACAAAATCTACCCTCAAATGGCTCCTTAAGCCAGTTGAGGGTATATGAAAAGATTACATGATCAAATAATGATTAAAGTCAGGTCGTTCAGTGACTGATGATGATCCAGGAGGTTTTGTATTTGGTTGGTTAGCTAATAAATGTTATAACTACCCGAAAATGTAGAAATTATTTGTTTACTTTTATTTCAATACCTAAAGATACAGAGTATAATTGCCGCAGCCCATACAAAATGTATGAAAATACTCGTGGCAATTAGAAGCAACCGCAGACAAATTCTCAGATTAGGTAGGTCCATGGCATTAATATGAAATAACAGAAAAGTAGGGTCAATGTGGTGAAGTCCGTCTATAAGGGAAGACTGTCCTAAAGCTCTTGCGTCACTTTTAACTCTTACATTCGTACAGTCAGCAGCAGAAGTTGCTAAGCGGGCCAGGTGTTCACAATGACCTTGACGCGACTTTATTGTTAAAAGAATAAGAGCGTGTAAAGGTAATTATGAACACCTCGCCCGCTTAGCAACTTCTGCTGCTGACTGTACAGTTGTACACATATCTACTCCAGTTGTGGAAGGTCGGTAGTAGACGTGCGCGCCGCCGCGGCGCGCCGCCGCCATAAGGAGTCAGCGCGCCGCCGCCGCCGCCGGTAGTTTAAAATTCGCGCCGAGACAAAGCCCGCATCAAGAGTACAAATTTAAAATCAATGGACATAAAGCGCGTGCAACGTGCCCAGCTTTAGCGTTCCGACTGTTCCGTTTTTTTTAAATTAATTGCTTGATTTATTTTAACCCTCAAATCGATAACGTCCACTATAATGGACATCCCAAGAAAAAAATTCTGCACCAAATATTAAAGCATAGCGTTACTTTCCTCTGGTAACGTAGTTACACTACCAGGAAACTACTACTACTACTAATACTACTTGAATGATATGTTCATTTTAAGTATGCTCATATAATAAAATATTGGGAACCAGTGTGAACATAATCTTTTTGTCAAAGTCCTACAGACGCAGAACTTGCAAGGAAGCATCCGACAGACTGACATTTTACCCATATTTCATTTTTTTTATATGACAGTATTAAGCAGCGTTAAAATAAAACGTGTAATAGGTTACTAACTGGTCTGTTTATTACGTGGCAATATGATTTACATAAAAATGTTTTTTGTTTATGGGTAAAACAAGTGTAAAAAGTGTAATGTCCAGTATTTTGCCCGTTGTAATCGACAACATGCACGGCACTTTTGCTAAGTCCAATATGTTAGACGTTGCCTAGTATGCGAAGAGTAAAATTATTAAATTTTCTGGTAGTTTTTGAGGTAAATAAATTAAATAGCATGTTAGGTGTTTCAAAACATTTTAAAAAGTCATTTTTGCCGTATTACGTAATGAACCAAATAGATAAAAAAAATTTTTTTATGGAGGTTTCCCTGTGGATGTGGTGTGTGTGTGTGTGTGTGTGTGTGTTTGTTTCCTGTTTGTGTGTGGATTTGTTTTCATCAAGAGACAGACCCGATTTCTCTTAAGAAATGTGTTAGTAAACTTTTGATAAAAGTGAATGCATTATTGTAAAAACCATTGCTTTGATGTTACTGCTACCTAGGATAACCCGCTGTTTGATTTAATGTTAAATAAATGACGTCAATGTCTGGTAAAATTTTACCACCTACGAGCTATAAAGTTATTCCAAAAATATAAAAATAATAGGTTTTACTTCAATTCATTACATAAGTTGACATTATCAGTAAGTGTATGTCTAATTAAAAAATGCAATAATTCTATATTTATTAAAAAAACATGAATTGGACTAAAAAAACCTTATGCACATAAAGTAGGTAGTCTATACTCGGCAACGTCCAAAATACTGGACGTCTTTTCATTACGCGGCGTATCTTTTTATTTACACCGATCCTGGCAACGTCCAACATACTGACATATGTTTTTTTCATGATATTTCTACAAAAAACCAAAAAAACGATGTAACACAGTTTTTTTGAGATTTTTCCCGTGTTGATTTAAGAGTAAATTTTGGTTTCTCATTATACGTATATTGAAAAGTTGAAAATCTCACGCCGCCGGCGTTACGCCGCCGCCGTGGATTTTTTCGTGGCGCGCCGCCGCCCGATTTTTTTCGACCGGCGCGCACGTCTAGTCGGTAGAGCAGAAGGAGTGAAGCTCTTCCTTTCTATGTCTGAGCGACGTTTGTATACAAAATACAAACAAAACAAAACAAAAGCAATACAAGAGCCCTATGATGGTCTTCCTTTACTTGCAACTTAAACACTAAAAGATGATATAATTTGTAGGTACATACAATGCATAGACTAGGAATCCTCTAGACGGAGTTTAGACCAATTATTTCATGAAACCGATGCTGCCAAAAATACTGGGGTGCGGGGGACGAAGTGAGCGAGGTCCCGTGCCGTGATTGGTCCGTTCAAAGACACCGACGTCACACAAAGACACTTTCGACTCGAAAATGGAGTAAAACTACCGTATATTGTGGCAGAGGGGGTAAAGCTACTATGCTCAGTCTGGAGGATGTCTTGTCTGTGATACAATGTCATGAAGCTATATGTTGTGGCAAGGGGGTCCCTTTGGTTCCCATAAAGTTTTAAGTCATAATGTATTGTTTGTCATATTATCATTACCTAGTCATAAAACTGATACTGTTAACTTTTCAGGATTTTCGTAAGGCTATCCTATAGATAGGTTAGGTTAGGTTAGGTTATTTGTTTTATGGCAATCCTGAAAAGTGACGCGTTTCTGAACCAAATTAATTATGACTAACAAAATGCGGGCAAACAATACATTATGACTTAAAACTTTTTGGGAAACAATAGAGACCCTGTGGCAAGCCACATCTCCGGTACTCTGCCTAACCTAACGGTAAATGATCGTGCAAAATAATCAACATCTCATTTTGCCTCCATCGTTATCCCGACCCTTTCCATATTCCGAGGTGTTGATAACATAAAGCGATCATATTTCATGCAAATCCCGCATATTAACATAAATATCGCTTCGCGGATCACGGTTTTGTATCTATTAGAGTTACGTTACCTTTTACGACACGACGATTACAATAAGTGCTTCGTGAACGAAGTGTAGTACGAAGCTCTAAAACTATTGAAGAAGGGAAAGTTGAAGCAAAGACGAAGAAGGCCAAGAAGAACTTATATTGTACTTAATAAAAGAAAAAGTTACGGAGAGATAGAGAAAGTTCAGTAAAATGATATTCCGCGACAATACAATTTTTTTATTCAATAAACAATAAATAACGCTTGCATGCAAGCTAGGTACATGATATGTAACACTACCTATACATATATTGTAATATCCCCATACTGTATCAATGCATATAAATAATTTCTGATTTCTGATTTAAAAAGTGTTGGACCCGAGACACGTTAAAAATAAGACATATTTATGAGGGGTCTATATTGGGTTGCATAATAAATAATAATTGATTGTCCTAATGTAAATCTTACCTACGCATAAAACTCATTTCGCATAATTGTTATTGTGCTGAAACTATTAACATATCTGAAAAATTATAAAACAAACCTAACCTAACCTCTACACAACCTATGCAAAATATTTTCGAAAATACTTTCTGTTTCAGCTGGTGAAAAATTATGCGATAAAAAGAGTTTTATGCGCAACATTATATTAAGTAGGACAATCAATTATTATGCGACGAGATAGGCACCGATTTATGAGACGTAGGTAATCTTGGTTATTTATTTGGCTTGTAACTTTTCCTGGTCTAATATTGTCGAGGCAAAACCCTCATTTATAATCAAAATTGAACATGGGTCGTACTGGAGTCTTGAGTGTTACATCATTTGTCATTAAATATAGAAAATTGCAATAAGCATAAAAAAAACCGGCCAAGTGCGAGTCGGACTCGCGTTCCAAGGGTTCTGTACATTACCCAATTTTTAACAATGTATTTTTTATATGTGAAACGCGAGTGAATTGTCTTTAAAAAACCCGTAGGGGTCGGATCAAAAACTAAGTAATTAGTACTACTCACGTTTGACTGCATATTTCTAATAGGTTTTCCTGTCATCTATAGGTAAAGAACTATTTCGTATATTTTTTTTTCAAAATTTTAGACCCTGTAGTTTCGGAGATAAAGGGGGAATGGTCATTTTTTGTCTATTTTCTTAAATAACTTCTAAACTATTTATTTTAAAATTACAAAAAAAAATATATTTGAAATTTTCAAAATGAGCCCTTTCATTTGATATGTAACACGATATAGTTTAAAAAACATTTTTAGGGTTCCGTACCCAAAGGGTAAAACGGGACCCTATTACTAAGACTTCGCTGTCCGTCCGTCCGTCCGTCTGTCACCAGGCTGTATCTCACGAACCGTGATAGCTAGACAGTTGAAATTTTCACAGATGATGTATTTCTGTTGCCGCTATAACAACAAATACTAAAAACAGAATAAAATAAAGATTTAAATGGGGCTCCCATACAACAAACGTGATTTTTGACCAAAGTTAAGCAACGTCGGGACCGGAGTGGTCAGTACTTGGATGGGTGACCGTTTTTTTTTTGCTTTTTTTTCGTTTTTTTTTTTGCATTATGGTACGGAACCCTTCGTGCGCGAGTCCGACTCGCACTTGCCCGGTTTTTTTATTTCCTCATTTACCCCCCAAAAGTGGCCTCCATGTTTAAAATTCATTTGTTTACGTATGATGTCCGTCTTTGGGTCACGAATTTACATATCTGTACCAAATTTCAACTTAATTGGTCCAGCACTTTTGGAGAAAATGGGCTGTGACAGACGGACAGACAGACAAACAGACGCACGAGTGATCCTATAAGGCAGCGGTCGGCAACCTGCGGCCTGCGGGCCGCATGCGGCTCGTGAACCTGTCACTTGCGGCCCGAGAGGTGCCTTTGCGATTTTGTATGTAATAGTGACAAACGACAATGTCTCATAAAGTCATAAATATTAACAAAGTACGGCCCGCGTCACCTCCGTTAACTACTATGTGGCCCTTGACTGCTAAAAGGTTGCCGACCGCTGCTATAAGGGTTCCGTTTTCAGGTACGGAACCCTAAAACATGACTTATAATGGCAGTAAGACTAGCCTGCTCATGCGTAGCATATAGGTCACTTCAAAAAAAAAACATAACTAACAAAAGTAAAACAAAACGATTTAATTAAGTAACTTGAAAACCTCTGATACGATTTCCTTAAAAAAACTTGATTAGCTATTACATTATCCCCTCATTCAAACCAGTATTAATGGAAGCTTCATTTACTACATACAAAGAGAATAAAATTTAGTATTGAGGCATTGTCAAAGTAAATTTTGTAGTCACAGTAAATTTACTGCCATCTTTTGACATACCTAGGATTAAAACTTTTTATGATGCAAATAGCACTCCAAGATTTAAACCAGTGAGCAAAAGTTCTGTCTTTATTAACTCCATTGAGACGGAAAACCGCGCTTTCCGCTGCAAAGACACTTAATTAAATTCCAGTTCTTGTGAATTCTCGTATATTTTAACCTTTATTAAAGCAAAAAGTACGATGTAAATTGCAAAAGAAAATGTCGTTAATGTGTTTCAAGTCGGTGAAATGGTGTTTCTTCATGAAATAATGAATTTAATTATAAATGAAAGCAATAGTCGTTAGGTTTTCTTTGATTGTAAGAGTGGCGTTTTTCGGGCGTAAAGGGAAACTATGGTGCATGAGCCATGAAGTAATTTGTCAAAAAACTAGCACTGAACATTTTCAACAACATATATATACTTCACCGTAATTAAAGCTAAAAAAACCAAGGTTAAATTTTGATTATAGTGCCTAGTACTATATTTCATTAGAGAAAACAGATCGCGCATGTCTCATATAAGTAGTGGCTTACACCTTGATTGCGATGAATACATTATATCAACGGGCGACAACAGGCGGCCCGCGAACCTCTCACTTGCGGCCCGCGAGCCCCCTGGCTATTTTGTATGTAATATTGTCAAACAACAATGTCTGATAAAGTCACACATATTAACAAAGTGCGGCCCGCGTCAACTTCGTTAATTACTAGGTACGAATATGTGGCCCTTGGCTGCTAAAAGGTTGCCGACCGCTGCATTATATCATAGTGTTAAATAGTAGTAAAAGCCTTCAAAATAAAATTACCTCGGAGTTCTTATTAGAAAAATAACTCAAGAGTTGCTAGCGCCATGAATTTCTCTAAATAAGTGGAAAACTTTTATCACGACTGCTACGTAAGTACCTAGTCTCCGTGTTATAAAAACACTTGCAAGTAGAAAGTTCGCAATAACTTCGTAAAAACATATTCTAAAGCTTTTTGTTCACATCATGCACTAATTCTTATCTGTTGAGGTTCACTCGAAAGTACACTGAGAGAAAAATCATTAGTAAACTAAATCAGGGGGAAAAAATGAAGTTTAGTAATAATTATAGACGTTTCACTATTTCTGTAAAGTTAATTTATTTCTACAAACAGCTCAGTAATCCTAAATCTAATTTCAACAAACAGAAAGATAATAGAAATTGCAAGAACTAATAGAAATTGCAAAAGTCAATTTGTTCCTATTAGTTGACTCTCCTTGTCCCCGGATTAAGTTTATTTTTGTAATGCTAAGTGTGTTTTTGTTATCCTTTTCTCTCAGTGTAGCTCTAAATACTTTAAATAAAGGTTGATAGTCATTATCATTCGATTAGCTAGGTTTTTTCTCGATTTTTTATACCTTTATATTTTTTAGTGCTTTTTAGCCACGAAAATTTGATTTATGGCTGTTATGACGATTTTTTATTGATATGCCCCGAAATACACAGACGGTGTAGTTAATACATGCCATTAATATTACAGCTATTAATATAAGTATACTAGGTATTTACTGGCCACTGCCTATATATTCAAGAAGCGTCCTAGAGATTAACGACATGAGCATGATAAAAAGGTCAGACTAAGACTAGTTCGTGCTAGACTTGCCAATTCTCAAGGCTTAAGGTTACATTCAGATATCGACTACTGCAGCGTTACTGTTGCAAAGTAAAGGTGACGTTCGGATGTCAACTGCAGCAGCATTGCTACGTCAACGACTACGCCACAACAGTAATTCAGCTGCAGTTGACATCCTAACGTCATCTCTCCTTCTAGTCGCGACAGTAATGTAATGCGGCAACGTCAACGATATTTATCAAGGTAAGTGACAGTGCTGACATCTCCCCGGGCCCGGATTTAGAGACCTAGGGCCCCTAGGCACTTAGTATGGCAATTGGAATTTAGAGGGGCCTTCTCCACTTCAATACCATTGCTAGGTTGCCTGGGCCCCTAGGCCCGGGCCTTGTTGGTCTAGGAAATCCGGCCCTGCATCTCCCGCGTCAACGCTGCAGTAGTAACATTATTGCAGTCTCCACCCGAAAGATACCTTATAGCGAATTCAATGGGCGCGGGCATGTAAGACCGGTTGCCCATTTGACTTATCGTGAAAATATTCATGAAGGGCAAAGAACACAGTCGGCAAAAGGATCGAGTTCAGGTCTGAATGATATATGCAAAGGAAATTGCTTTTTACGTGCTTATTTTTATATTCACATGTACAGTCAACACCAAAAAGTTATAAATAAATGAAAAGATACTTATTTCGCTTTATTCCTATATGACATATATTTCAGTTTATAAATAATACCTAGTATGTGACTATTTAAAAACACAAATCAAATAAATATTTCGGCTTTCCATAGTAAATCGGCCCTTGCGTTTAACAGACTCTGTTTTTTATGGCTACCTCTTCTAGTGAAGAATATTTATGCTGAGTATCAATATCCTAATTGTGACAGTTTTAACATATGATTTTTTTAAGTTTTTTTTAACCTATTTTTTTCGGTTTTCATTCACACGATTGGTTCTAAATTTTGAAATAATGTTCTTTATGATGATTGGCGTCACCACAAAAAAAGAACAATACTGGTTGTCATAAAAAAAAGAAAAATAAGATGAAATAAAAAGTTCAATATGGCAAAGTTTTTTTGGCGATTGTGAAGTAGTGACACCCCTAGATTTTTTTTTCAAATTGTAGGTCATATACTGGTCTTACTATTAGCCATTATCCGTAACTCAAAACCAAAATAGGTATTCATGCTCATCACACAAACAAACCTACACTAGGATTCAAAACGATTTTAATCAACTTCGTAGATCACATATTTAGTACTAATACCTACTTCGATATTGTAACAAAGTCCTGTGTCTGTCGGAACTAACTGTACCTGGAGTAATTTCATTCAGACTCCATGAGTTACCACCTCGACCGTCTTACAACGTCCCAGACCTGTGCTTTGGAACCGTTTTCTAACTATATTGCCACGACACATCTTCCAAACGAGAACCAAATGTTAATGTTACTTGCCGCTCTATTACTACAATATGCAAAAGTAATAGAAAGGCAGATAATGTAATTTACATTTTCGATGTTCGCGGTAGATCCTCAGCATAATTATTGCGGTTTGCAGTTCGAATAATTGTTCGAAATCTTGAGGTCATTTCTCATTGTGAGCTCTGGTTATTCAAATTGACTCTCGCTAATAATATAATAACACGCATAGTCTAATAAAACATGGTCTTCTATTCCCAGAGTGACACAGGTCTACGTCACAACAACATGGCCGCTATATATAGCGCTATCGCATATTATCATATAGCGCTGTCGCATGATGACGTAGGCTTGTGTCAGTTAGGTGACCTAGAAAAGACGGGAATGGAGTACCAGGCGGAGTATATTATTATACCATGATAACACGGACAGTATATATACTATATAATATATCATAGATACCGAATGGGCTATGTAAGATGGATTAGGCGGCTACCGAGGCGAGATAAATACGTCGCTAAAACGTAAGCAAGATACTTGGGGTGAACTAGGTGCCTAATCCTACTCGTAGCCTGTACGAAATATGAAACAATAATAGTAGGTAGGTAAACAGTTATTAGTCGCAGTTATAATGGAAGAGAATGTAAACACAGTTCCTCGAATGAATTGTAAACATGGAAACCTCGCAAAAATGGCACTCAACACTGTCCAAAAGCTAATTTTAACGACACATTTCTATTGAGTTTGACGTCTACTGAACTCATGATCATGATGCAGTCGCGTCCATTACCTAGGGTATGCTTAATACGGGCCTGACACTATCATGAAGAAATTACATTTTTAGTGATAGTGTGTGGATTGGCTTGAAGGAATGACGGTAAGTAATGAAGTTAGTGTGAATATCTCGCTTCAGTATTGGAGTTATGTCAAAGTAATGACATTACTATTGACAGTGAATTGATTGAAATGATGTAATCAGAAATGACAGATGAATGATGGAAGATAATTCAGTTATTAGAACTAGTTTTTAATAAATAAATATTGGGGACATCATCAGCGAATAAATAGGTATTTAGGAACATAAAGAAGCAATCTCATAATTTCTATTTCATTATTTTTCTTCCGCAGCGTGCTTTGTACGACTCATATGAGGTTTAATAAAAGCAAAACCCTTAACGTTATGCTACCAATATTGGATACGTTATGTATTTATATGCGTTCGATATTGGACTCAATTTCCAAACGCAATATGCTTATAATATGCGTACGAGTAGGTCCATGCCCAATATACTATTGAGTTTATTTTTTCGTAAAGCGAAATATTTGACTTTTATACGAAATTAGCATCCGCTCGCGAGTTTTTCCGCGTAAAGTGGTTAATTAGTGGGTACATTACGATACAAGTGCAAAGAGTAGGAGTTTCGATTTTCATTTAAATTCGGCACTAATGTATCAAGTTTTTGAAAATCGTCAATGTTTACATGTTCGTAAATTCACAATAACATTCTACATGCTATAAAATATTTCATCACACATTTATACCCATAATTTATTAGGTCCACTTCACACACAATGAGCTCCTTAGGATATTGGCGTAACTCCAAAACGATAACCATTTCAAGGTTTGTGTATACTGGCCTTATTTATTTACTAAGCGCATAAAAATATTATGAGCTGATGACGTTATATAAAATGTTTGGATTGTTTTTATAAACATCATATAAAATGCGTGTTTTACTAGCAAAAGCGAAACTAAACAAATTAATAAATATATACTATTATATCAGGCCTATTTGATATTTGGTCATGGCCATAGATATAATAATATTTTTATATATTATATACATGTTATAATATACAGGGTACAAGTGAAACAAAATATTTTATCTCGCTTTCTCAATCTTAATTTGCTTCTTTCTCATCTGCATAAAGTTCCAATCAACACCGTTCAAGAATTTAATATCACCGTTCTTTCAACATTTCCTTTTAAATCTTACGGCAAAATTAAATTCTCTTAAAAGGAATTCTGAGAACAGGAGCCCGATTAGAAGATGCAAATTAAAGTAATTTTGATTTCATTTGACATCACCACCACACGCACACAAGAGCATTATTTTTCTGTAACTATGCGATTTTATACTTTTACAAAAACGAAATCTAAATTAAGTTTTAGTAATTTCTTCACTGACACCAACTTGTAAAAAATTATAATGAAATTTCTAACAATACTGTATACACACTCGTAAAATGTAGACAATCATGTCTGGAATGCAGAACAAGGCGTGGAAAAATAAATTTGTAGCCAACGGGCATAACAAACCCACCAATTGGGGGAAAAAATGGAAAAAGTTTGTTTTTAAACTCGCCAACGGTCCGCTGCCTTTGTGCCACATTATGATACCTACCTACTTATTGTTGACAATGCGCCATCATTATAATTGAGTATGGAAACCTATTGGATGAAATAATGATCATGTAAGTCGTAACGCATATGTATGATTCATTATACTTAAAAAATAAATAATCAAAAAAACAAAGCGTCTTTAAAAAGAAATATAAATGTGTCATTAAATATATTGTCAAACAGAGTGACCGCCTCGCGCCTATTACTGCGAAGCGATGAGTAGTTTTAATCAGCAAATTCCTAACCGTTTTATCTTATTGTATACGAGCACCTACATGGTTACAGCAGGTTAAGGCTGTAAGACTCAGAATTTTGCATTTTTCGAGGCGTACTCCTTGGCGTACTCTTTGGCCTAGGCCTTTCTCACACGGAGCCATCTAGACTAGTATTTTTTGGGTCGCCCCGTGTGAGGAAGGCCTTGTTTTTCTTTAAAAGTCGTTCGTTAACCGATGGCAGGCGATCACAGAACGAGGTGGCTATTGATTGTGTTTGTGGGGCTTCCACAATAGTAACGGGGCTAGAGTTGTGTAATGATCCATTACGGCATAGTCTATTTCATACGTAACTATGACACACAGGTTTTGATGTGAACATTGCAGTCTATGTACAAATTTCCTTTAAAGGCATTTAAAGCACAATTAAAAGTTGGTGAGGGTCATATCTACGGTTGACTTTTCAAGTTTTTGTGATGTTTTGCTGGCAGCAACCAGGTTAAACAGCAGCTTACAATTGAATGCTTAGAATAATTGTTTTTAAGTCATTTTATATTACATTTTACCAGCATTTATCTAATACTATCACAGTAATTCTATTACAATAAGGGATAAGATAGCCTTTGTACTAATGATGTGTGTTCTTTCATGTTTTATGTTTCTTTTTGTACAATAAAGTATTTTACTACTACTACTACTACTACTACAATACTCATCTATCTTCTTTTTTCTCTCATCTCAGCGTGTTGCAATGAAACAATTAATTAGCCCAAGGATCTCCTTAAATCACACGCAGCAGGCCTCGAACCTAAACCGCAGGTCTGCGGTTCTGACATAGTATGTTGTAGTTCTAAAAGGACGAAAAGACTTACAAATTCTAGAAAGAATACATCCTTTTGTGAGTAATATAATAAACTTGAGTAACTTTTTAGTTACATAAGATGATAAATTAATAGGAAACTGAAGGGTATTGGAGTATGCAATACTTAGTTCCGTATTACAGCGGATTGTTTGCCACAAGCAAGCAATGATAGTCGAATATTATGTAAATTATTCATTACATAAGTTTGTACGAATAATTTTATTTTTAATAAAGCTATGTATTATTGCCGACTGTACAAGTTCGGAATGAATAAAGAACTACTACTACTAACTAGAAAAAATATTATTACAAATCAAACTCGATCAGGTTTAGTTGTTTTATTGCCAAATTCCTTTGAAATCCGTCATCTAGTTCGCCGCCTACCTTAATTCTAACCCAATACCAGCAAGTAATTTTAAAATGAGCTGACGGACACAATATGGCAATTTAATAAAAGGATTAAAAACAAAACAAATACAATTTTTTATTTGCAAATAACATGAATAAGCAGAATAATATTATTTTATATAAAATTAATCAAAGCGTTTGAACGATTCCTAGTATTAATCAAGTTCTACATCAGAGCAGAATCTAATTGAAAATTTCCAGAAATTTCATTTAGTTGAGAGTTCTGAAAAGCGACGATTTCTCTTTAGTCAGAGATAAGGATAAGGTCTATTTTTAGACTGGAGAAAAATGACTGTAGCATTTGAGCTGGAAATTCTACGAGTTTTCATTTAAAGAGGACTTTTTAAAATCTTTTACTAACCAGTTTAAATCTTATTTTAAAGCAACATATATGGTAAATGCAAGTTTTATACTATGAGCTGTCAATATACCATGAAACCTCTGCGCTATCTTTCATTTATTAAGTAGTTAATCTACATATTTTTTCTAATGATCTGTTCTAATTCCAATACTTTTACCATGCTTTTGTCCAAAAAAATGCGTTTTGGTGAAAGTATTACATTCTTTAAAAAACAAGAAGCAAAAACACGCTGCGGTAAAAAAGCCCCAAGTTATCTATGGCTCACTTTAATCCCAGTAAACATCTCGAGCATTGTGTAAGCCTGTCCATTCTCCATTGTTGCTAAACCCAATAAAAATAGAATAAATCACGACCGAAGCTATGAAAATCGCCCAACAATGTTCTGCTCAAAACTCTCGACAATACCTTTTTAAATAAACTTTAAGAACCAGCTAATCATACTCATGATATAACTAGGAAGTTAAACCCTAACTGTATTGCAATAGGGCTCCTTTTCCTGCTAAATGTTACAGTGTAATGTAATAGAGTGTTATGATTATTTGTATTTTTTTGTGGGACAATATGCTGCTAACTTAGCTATGCTGTTCATTTATTATCAGTCAATTACTCGTAATTCTTACATTTTAGAACAATCTCAGGAGCCAAAATAACTTTGGCAGAAATAGAGGTTTTCCTGGCGCACATTCAGAAACTAAGTGCTTTCCATTTAGATAAGACCTGGAACGGTATTAAATATGTAGAGTTTGCAAGTGATATAAATGCCCTGAAGGCGTATTTTTGGTTTCAGTAGTACTTAAAATACCTGATTGCGATTAGGTACTGACTCACATGCAAACAAACAATATTAATGTTTCTAATATGGAGAATAAACGAATGATTACAAATTGAAGTGTTTCTACCTACAGTAGGTACTTAAACATTGAACGAACTAAGTAGAAACAAGTCTTTCAAGTCCCAAATATAGTCTGAGTGCATAAAGTGGAACGGAGAGTAACATAACTTTGTCCGCAAGGCTCCAACTTGGGAAACGGGCACTTAAGATATAGTTAGTCTAGGAACTTAAACATTCGACAGGCGAAATCTTTAGGAAGTGGAGTAGTTTGATACTAAGAATAAAATGTATGGTCTAACTTACAATAGATGCAATGCTTAACCATTTTTAGTTTTGATGCCTGCCTTCTATTCGTACTTCCTTTGTCTACCTTACCTAACCGTAGCTTCCTTAATAGCATTAATAACGCACCAAAAGTATCTGCCACTCTGGAATAATTCTCCAAATAGAGATATATCCCTACAGTTCGCGTTCAAAAGTTTACTATTGGAAAATGTTCGATACTTTTGACGCGTAAGTAGTCTGTTCCGCTACTTTTGGTGCTGACTATACACAATTAATTCCATAGGTCGTAGAGTTTTCTATACATGTTTTCACTTGTTCAGGCCCCTAGTACCGCTTCTTGTTCAGAAGCGATCCATAATCTTTTTATGACCGATTTTGAATTACCAATATTAACAAACCATAAACCCCACTTAACTCAAAACGCTAAATGAGATCACAAAACGTGCCCCGGGCGGACCGAATCGCCCGATCAATGCTCTCCCAATAACACCACTTAAAGTAATGGTACTTAGGAGATAATAAACTTTATTATGTCCAGAAACCGGCCGTTACCGTCACGGGAGCATTTTAGGTTATATCAAGAAGGAATCTACGTTGAACATAGTCGAGATATTAGTGTTGGTAACTCAATAGAGCTTAAACGGGCAAAGTTAAGTTGGATACGTCATTACCAAACTTAAATGGAGCTGGACGGGACATGTTGCCGGGCAGAGTGATGGCAGGTGGGTGAGGTGTGCCAAAATGTTAACGGAATGGTGGTGGCCGCTGATAAAAGGAGTGCCTGGCGTCCGTTGCACGTTGGCTCGTTGAGTGGACGACATTCGGAAGATTGCGGGTCACTTCTGGATGAGATTGGCTCGGGACCGGGATAAGTGGCGTACTTGAAGAGAGGCCTATGCTCAGCAGTAGGCGATAAAAGACTGATATGATGATGATGATGAACTCAATCGAAGAGTATAAAAAGAGTAGCAAATAACATTTCTTCTCTGCAAGGAGACAGATGAGACAGCCTCTCACGTGGTGCCGGAATGCAGTGGAGTGGCCATACAGGTCGGATCCCCAAGAGACCTTCCCGAGGTCCTACTCAACATCGTAGGCTTGATAGGATTCCTTGAAGAATTGGGCTGGCAGGACTTTACTTAAAAATTTACCGCAAAATGTGCCGACTCCTGCGAAGTTCTTTCATCTTTCTAGTAAAAAAACACGAAGAATAAATGATAAAAACACTCAGACCCAAATATCAACCTGGGTAGGATACCTACCAGATCTCTCTGTAATTGGTTCTTACGTAATGTTTTTTCGGTAAATATGAAAGAAATCCACATTTGTAAGAAAGACGAAATTGATACCGGCTCCAAATACTTATTAGATATCGTGTTTTCGACGTTTACTTGGCGAAGAAAGAACATGAGATCATCTGCGAGTTCAATAATAATTTGATTCAATAGAGATTTGTGGCTGGTCAAGTTTTCGTTTATCCTGGAGTGACTTAATTGTATTAGCAGTTCCTTGGCCATAGCTTTGCCATTTTGAAAAAAATTCAAAATTTGAATCAACAAAAATAATCGATGTAATTATCCAAACTGTTCGCCAAATTTCACGAGAAGCGGTTGAAACACCTGTATATAAACGAGGATATCCGGACACGAAAGAATTTATACCCAAGTTGAAATAGAGACCTTTTCGCTTTCGCTCGGTCAATTATGTTTTATGAAACTTTAGTGTAACCAAAGAGGATTTGAAGAAGAGAGTTACTGTCATGGTAAATTATGTAGCTACAGTTCATTTACTGCCATCTTTCGACAGAAGATTAAACCTGTTTGAACGCCATTTGACTTTGATCCTTATTCTTTAACTGATATGTGTTAACTTTTTAAATATTAATATTCACGCCATCTACTCGAGCATAGGCTGAAGGTTGTGGCGCCATCGCTCGAAAACATGGAACCATACCTTTGGCCTATAGTCGAGTAGATGGCGTGAATATTAATATTTAATAAGTTAACACATATCACTTAAAGAATAAGGATCAAAGTCAAATGGCGTTCTAACAGTTTTATGTTCTGTCGAAAGATGGCAGTAAATTTACAGTGGCTACATAATTTACTTTGACAATCCGTCTCTATAGACTTTATTCTCTTTGGTGTAACTATATTATGTAGCCCTAATCTATAGGTAGGTACTAGTTGAGAAGCCAATTTGGTTTTGATTGTCCCTTTGCGAGAAAGGGTGGATTGTAAATAGGCATTAATAATTCTGTCCTTCAAAATAGCAACTATGCTATCCTATGGTATCATATCAGTGAAAGAATAAGGATCAAAGTCAAATGGCGTTCTAACAGTCTTAATCTTCTGTCGAAAGATGGCAGTAAATTTACTGTGGCTACATAATTTACTTTGACAAGCCGCCTCTATTTCAAATTCTCTTCGATAAGGTCGTGTAAACATATTTTTGGAACGTTGGCGTGTATAGATGTTTGTGAACTCAACCGTACTCTGTTATCGTTCTATCATCGGACAAGCGTGCAACCTACAAACTTGACTTCGGTTGCACTCTCAATATACACCTAGATGGAGCGAATTTAGACTTTATTTCCAATAAGATAAGAGTTTTAAAGCGTGCACTGCGAAATTCAAGATTCTATATTTAATTTAAGTATTCTCTATAATAGCCGGAAGATAATTACGGTCAGCGTACAAGTGTAACTGATATAAAATGCATCTTGTCTAAAAGTAAACATTTGGTAGAGGATTTTGTAAACCGTTTTAGGACGATGATTAATTACTGTTGCTGTTGCGTAAAATCAACTGAAACGCACATTTAGTTTATTAACTCAGAAACAATAACAGATTACCTGTAGATACCTACATTGACATATTTTCCCATGTAGTAAAAAATATTAGGATATAGGATGACTCACGCTAGACCGGGCCGTGCCCGGGCCGACGCGTCCGACATGTTATTTTCTATGACGGCTGATCGGTGATCACGTGGTGCTTTCCATAGAAAACGAAGCGCCGGAGCCGGATCGGAGCTCCGATCCGGCCCCGGCCCGGTCTAGCGTGAGTCAATCTTTATACTTAAATGTATATACCTGCAGGATACTTGTGTCATTAATTGTAACACTCAGAATCCCATAAATTGTAAGATATTTTTTCTATGAAATAACTTTTGCGAGACTACAGGGTGAAATTTCAGTGTAATTTTTTTATAAAAACAAACGCAACGGTCCAAGTTCCAACGTTATTTCAACCCGTGTGTATCCAAGTTACTTTTAGTTTATTAGATCGCGTGTCCGACATTCACCATACAAATACCTTTGTTACCCATCCCACCAATTTTAGAAGCGGCATTTCGAATATTCCCCATTCCCGTAATATAGATAAGCTCCTAATTGCCTATAGCTAATGCCAAGTTATTTTTGAAAGGGCGTAACATTATTTAACTACCAGTGACAGATACGTCGTTTTACAATAAAAACATTATATTATTATTAACAGGGATTATACGCTTTGTTCGCCCGCTGTGTTTTGCGTGTGAATAAAAATGATTTTATTTGATTTTTGAATCACGGCCGGTACGGTCTAACCTAACCTAAACTATTTGTAGTACAACATAATTACGTGTAGCGTGTGTGAAGTACTTATAATCGGACCAGCTCGGTAGGGGTGTAATTCAGTCAGGTTCATGCATTCGTACAGGGAGTAGTTACTCGTATCTGATATTACTCCCGAGAAGGTACCTAATGGATATTTTAATTTCAATTCTAATTCTATCACTTAATGCGTTATCCGCATAAAATCCACGGCAAATTTGTGCCTTTGTGTTTGTAACTTTCTTCTATTTTGGAACGTTCTTAATTTAGATTTTTGAAGTCACTCTGTATTGTAATTTTTATCAATCAAATTAAATTCTGGATATTATTTTTATTTTGGCACTGATCAAGTCCTGGGGGTCTAGCCAAGATGACAATCGTACATCGACAAACGCTAAAACACGAAAGGAAAAAAACCTATTGGGATGACAGATGCTATGAACAGTCACATTCACATTGTCATATTTACATGCATTATTTAAGTTTTGATTAACGTTTTCTATCAACGATTGTGATGTTGGCTAGACCCCTGATATTACCGACTGGACCTAACCATTTGCTGCGTCCTGCAACACCGACGACGCTGCTGTATGTGTCCCGATTACACTACCTTACGAAGGTCGAGGAGATCGTGAAGTATGTACGAGCCAAGTCCGGATTCATCCTGAGGGTCGTGAAGTTGGAATCTCGACACAGTGTGAATTTTAATTCTTTTGTGCTGAGCGTTCCGACTGAACATCTAGCGACCTTCACCAAGGAGGAGTTTTGGCCGAAGGGTGTCAAGTTCCGGCGGTTCCGCGGCCGGCTCCCTGACACTGCGGGGTTGCGAACTGCATCGCAGCCATAATTGTGTTTTTAGTTTTAAGATATATTTTGTAATAATATGTATGCTAGTTTTAAGGTATTTATCTATGGGCCAATAGTTGCCTGAAAATAAATGTTTTCATTCTTTCATTCATTCATTTCATTCATTCATTACATAACTGTTATTTTATTATTTTCCACGATTTCTTACCCTAATTGTAAAAGTTGGGCCATTGAAGTTCTTATCATAGCGGAAATATGGCAAAAACAACGTCGACAGAAAATGGCCTTTTCATCATTAAATTGATTAGTTGATGTCCAAGACAGCTCCATTAATTAGCTAGCCTAGCAATTTTTCAGCTTTTAGGGTTCGGTGATGAAATTTACTGTTCTTTAGTCAATGTTGGTTAGTATGACTTAAACATTATGCTCACAGACGCAGAGTATTGTTATTTGTTAAACTTTATTGCACAGAACAACTTAATGTACAAAGGGCGAACTTAATGCCATTAGGCATTGTCTACCAGTTAACCTTGGGGAATAGCAGAAAAGATTGTAGGCGGTGCATTTAAAACCAAAGAAATCATTTGAATTTAAACTTGTGTGAGACATACTAACATTGAATAATTTCACGGTTTAGACTCACTTGTTTTAAGTCACTCGCGCGACATGTTTCGGAGAGCCTAGGTCTCCTTTCTCAAGCACTAACAGAAGCACTTGAGAAAGGAAACCTAGGCTCTCCGAAACATGTAGCGCGATTGACTTAAAACAAGTGAGTCTAAAACGTAAAATTATCAAAAGAAATCATTTTTTTATTAAAATAAGATGAGTATTTTCAAGATCATCTTCAGACGTCATCAAAATTTATTTCAGATTCATTGAACTTAAATCTTTTATAAAAATCTGAACCGAATTAAAAGTCCGAACATCAAAAAGAAAATGAAGTCAGGTATTCTAGAAAGTTTCCTGTTAAAAAAGCCGTCAAACCGCCAACAAAAAAAAAGATTTTAGATTTAGGTATAATGTTTATAGGTTAAGTAACTTCTTTTTTAAATACTGTGTGTTCTGTATTCGCTGTTGTGGCAATAAATATTCCTCTTTCTTTCTTTTTTTTTCAAACAATAACGTACGGGCCCCTGTCAGTTCAAATTTTTCCGTAACGTTTTTAATTACTGCCGGAATTAAGGGAATTGGGCCATCGGCACCGGAAGCCGTTGTGTCACGCTTCTTGCAATAACACGTACAGAGGAAATTACACTTTGTTTCGGCAGTTTGTAACTCGTACTGTATATAAATGAATTTAATGAGAATGGCAAATTGGCCAAAGAGAATGGTCAAACTTTTCATACCATGAAATATTAGATAAGTACATAGATGAGTGCTAAATAAAATACATATTTGGAGAAACGAATCTCTCGAAACTTAGGCGGACAAACTCTATCTTCTCTAAAAGCTAAAGATGACTTCAAAAACTAATTATTTAACTTTTAAGATTCCATGAACCTATTTAATTTTAGTAGGTATGGGAAAAGTAGCATATTATGGCGGCAAAATATGTACATCCATGAACCTTTATTTATGACCTTTATCTTGGCACTAAAAATGAGGATCTGCCGAGTCCTATCAAAATTTAGGCGTCCTAACCCCTTTTCGGGGGGGGTATTTTGAATATCAAACTTGTCAGTTCATCAGTACGGTTACCATCAGTTTGTAACTGACATAAACGCCGTCGAGAACGTAATTTACTTTCTATACATCCCGTTTGCACTAATATGCGAGTGCGAGCGAGATGTATAGAAAGTAAATTACGTTCTCGACGGCGTTTATGTCAGTGACAAACTGATGGTAACCGTACAGTATTATTTTGTTACGTCATGTCACGTAAGAAAAGTCAAATCTGCCTCAACTTTTCTCCGTACCCAAACTACAGACGCTAAAGTTTACTGGTACCTAATTACAAATATTCTTCATTTTAAATGGACGAAGTGCTAACTATGAGTTACGTAATACTCTCACATAAATATCTCTAGTTCAGCGCTTAGCAATTACTCTCCTCAAACGATTAGTTACACGCAACGAATGACATTAACATTACAGTTAAATTTAACAGCCCTATAAACGTTAACAACACCCGATCAATCACAAAACATCGGAAATGGTATAGTTTACTAGAAAACAAGTAGTAAAAATGAAACTCTTTATTTACCAGATTTGTAGCTTAAGCTTTTCCGATAAGGTTTATGAATCGCTAACTATTTATCATTATTTGAGTTGTTTTTGAAAATGAAATGTTTTAAACAAAAAGAGCCAAAAGGAGTTATTGATGAGGGTTTAAAACGAGTTTTAAATCAACACTCGGATGGTCGTTTATCTTTGTGATTGAGTTTACTTGCTTTTGAGAATATCTTTCAACTGTTTTTAAGTGTTTTCGTGAGTTGTAGATCATAATACGTGGTATTTTCGTTCGTTTTAAAATTGCAAACAATTTATCATCGGATCAGTGCGTAATATTAAAACTTGAAAATATTTATGCCACAAATAACGTTGGAATTTCAATCGTCACTTATTTTTACAGCCAATGTTCGGCAAGACTGGAAATGTTGAACAAGTTTGTGGTATTCCAGTATTTAATATATCTACTTATTGCTATTAAATTTATACATCAAGATTTCTTTGTAGTCTACATTATTGCTTTTCCGATGATGAGCTTTGGCAATAGATTGTTTAGATAGTTCTTTCAACACCACGTCCAGAATAAAGTTAGGCGCTATTTTCATATAATAATCATAATATATGATTGTTAATATATTGTTTCACATTTACATAGGTACCTACCTATAGCGGATGAGACTATTTACACGTCAAAAGTATTATATTATCAACCATTTTTTAATAATTTTACATAGATATATGTATTTATGTGTACCACTTTTATATCGTGCTGGATACTTCTGAAGGCAGATATTTTTGGCGTGATGATTGATCCGCTAATATTGACACTGACTGTAACTACCAGTTGTCATTATGCTTTTAAATGTACGCGGAATAGATATTACATATATCGGACACTAAACTGCATTATACTGCATTAAAAATTCATGCATGCTGCACTTGACATCGAGGCTATATTTTGTTTTCAGAGCCATTAGATTCTACACAGAGATGTGACTTATTTGAAATACTTGTATTTAAAATGCAAATACTAAATGCAAAATACCTATTTTGTATTTTGTATTTAAATACCTTTCGAAGAAAACTATTTTGTATTTTATTTGAAATAGTTTTTGGGACCTATTTTCTATTTTCAAAATACAAAATACTTCATAGTAGGTAATGTAGGTAGGAGTTACAATCTCTTCTGATGTTACAATCCTGGCAACTCTCTCATTCTGTTAACATGGAACTGTTGAATCTGTTTAGTAACGTCGCACATGACCACAAGAGTAGCGAGTGGTTAAAAAAGTGGAATCTTGAGTGTTGCGAGGGTTTCAAGGCACGAGAGGAGAACAAACTTTTCTGCCCTCGACGAACGAGACGTTTTCATCACACTAACGAGAGGCATTATAGTTACTAGCTGTAAAACATATCAAATCTAAATTAATGCTTTTACAAATTTTCCGTTAAAAACCATCATCCATCCATCCTACCGGTTAACACACTGACTGTGAGGACTGATTGACACACTGTTTTCAAAGAATAAAGAGAGTCTTTTCAACTCGGAAATTCCGAGTAATACTTTTTAATTCAGACTAGGTATTCACTATTCAGAGTACCTTTTATCGCAAAGTATTTGTATTTTTAAATAGCATTTTGAAAATACCTATTTCGTATTTTGTATTTAAATACTTTTTATAAAGTATTTTTCACATCTCTGATTCTACATCAAGCTTTATAGCTATTAAGGTATCAATTTTATTTTATGCGAATTTAGAATAACTAAGTAAATACACAGTATATTGAAATAGTGATGTAATTAGTCGTTTATATTATATATAATAACAATACCTATTATTAATCAGTGGGTTTTTTATTACCTACCAATTTGTCTAACAAGCGATTAATTTATGATCAGTACAATAGGAGAAATAAATAGTTTTATTACCTTACTCTTCGGTTATCGCTCACTTGTCCTAAATACCCGATAACCTCTAACCATTGAAATTAATGTCACAACAATACTCATTCATTCGTTTTACGCAGTTGTGCAGCTGATACTGAATAAGGGTGTCATTCCATTTCCAACTGCAGCTGCAATACTGTCAATTTTACTATGGGAATTGACAATGACAGCGACGCGTTCAGTACCGGTAGTGCAACTGCGGTTAGAAATGGAATGTTACCATAAAGGTGGCTAGTAGTATTTTTCATCTCTTATGTTACTTAATATTAGTAGTACAAAATGAGTACCTACAAACTGAATTCGACTTTTATGAAAAGGATGTAAGTTTTTGTGTAGGTATACGTCAGCTACTTTAATCGTAATGTGTGATAAAATACACATGATTAATAGTTATTTGTTTTACAAGGGGGCAAAGTTGTTGTTTAACCGCTCGTGCTAATATCGATACTCGAGCAAGCGAAAGATTTGAACCACGAGCGTAGCGAGTGGTTCGAAAAATGGAAGCTTGAGTTGTTAAACAAAATTTGCCCCCGAGTGAAACACAAAATTTTTCACCACACCAACCCGAAGCAAATATCAAACAAAATCAAACCAAATCAAATCCAAATGAATGTTATTAAATATTTATCTGATGACCAAAATCATCATTTAGAAGTCAATTCTACCAGCAATCATAAGAAAATAACTCAAAATTTGCATTTGATTACTTTGCCTCACATGTGAATAAAATGCAACTTTGCTATCAGTTTTTGAAGTGCAAAGTACCTAAGTCTTTCCGAACTGGTGTGGTGAAAAGTAATTTATCTACACACATATCATAAACTCTCTATGACGCCTTCAAAATCCGTAAATAATGGCCCACATTACGATAAACTGTTTTGTTACAGCAAATTTCTTATCTGTGAAAATGTGGTAATAGCTTCATTACTCTATCAAAATCGATTTGGTAATGCATTCAACTTTCGAACATCTCTGAAAAAAAAGCAATTTGATTTGACCCCTATTCTAATATCAGTCGAGATGACGTTTTATTTGAAATCAAATGACAATTGCATACAATATTGACAAATCCCGCGTAAGTTGGTATCGGACGATATGGTAATCGACCCCGACTCTAGTTTGTCTCTGAATTAAAAAAAACTACGGATGCGTGACTTGCGTGAAAAAAGTTTTATTTTGCCGCCATTTGACGTACAGTTTATATTTTAATTAATTTGTAAGTAAAAAATAATTTGTTTTGTTGTTTTTAAAGTAACTATAACAAAAGTTTCGTGTAAAATGTGCGATAAAGATATTTCGGAGACGCCAGCTCATATCCGCGAGTTCCGCCAGAGAGGAAAGTGCCCCAATGTCGGCTGTAATATGAGGTTAGTGAATATATCATAGAAAGTTTATAATATGTGTGTAGATAAAGCAGTGTATGTAACTGTACATAATGAGGCATTAAAACACTCGTGCGATACTATTATGAAACTCATTTCATTCGTTTCATAAACCCCCACTCGTATTTTAATGCCTATCATTATGTAGCAGTCACATAAACTACTATTACTTAGTACTTGAAATTTCGTTAAAAATAAATCCTAGCTGAGCTCTTACAAATTTACAATGAAATGTTTGATTCCAATATGTTTTTAATTCAGCAGTTACAGCAACAAAACAATAATAGGTTCCTAATTAATAATGTTTGTGAATTTAACTCTTTTAATATCTCATAGATAATAAAGTAGGTATATTTCATATTTAGCTTGTTAACATTTGTATCTAACCATTATCGGCCCTCATCAGAACAAGTAGAACAACATTAGTATATTCCTGTACAGTCCCAAAGGATTGTGTCCCTTGGGCGATAATGTATATATCCAATGTGTATTAATTACGTATGCTTCTAATGCATGGAATGCCTGTGCGGTATCATGCACCTTGGTTTCCTAACGTGATGCGAATGGATAATGCTTTATTTTTTTTATTGTAGGATTATTTTATTTTAACAATAAATTAACGTAAGTACAAAATCGTGATAGTTGTTTTGATATGTTTTACAATATTGTTTTTGTTCGAAGTGTTTATGATAATATAGACTATTTTAATATAGCATTGTTGACAAAATACCAAACACAAAGTCAGTCAGTATGATCTATTTACAGATTATAAGAACCCAAACAAAAATGTGTGTTTAAAATTTGGTAAAATTTGCTTTAGGTCCGGACTTTCCTGAGCTGTCATAAAAACTCCATGCAATGCAACTTGTAAGGAAGACCGACCAAGAATAAATGAATACTTTTTTCACCGCAGCCGCTCGTAAAGGCTCTCTTTATACTTCAAAAACGAATGAGAAAATAGCATTTTATCTACAAGAGTGGCAAAGTAATCTGATGCAAATTTTGGGTTATTTCCTCACGTTGGCTAGTAAAATTGACGCTCGTGGTTCAATTTTGGAATATTTCACATGCTCGGGTATCAATATTAGCACAAGGGGTTAAACAACAACTTTGCCCCCTTGTAAAACAAATAATTATTAGAACTTAGTCGAACTAAAGAAACTTTTACGACAATTATCACTTATAAAAAAGATGCTATACGTACGTAATACGTACTCGTATGTATGCCAAAAATAACATTACAACAAAAGAACTTGATTGTATTCACTTATTCAAAGTTTCATTTGGTTTCTCCGTGCCCCGCGCCCTAAAATGAATAAACAACTTGTTTTATGCCCTGTGTTCCACCCTCACGGAGTCGGGGATGAAATAAATGTCCCGCTAATCTAAATATACAGCCTTTGACTTTATGACCGTGTATCTTTGCTGGTTTCTGCTGTTGACTATGTCAGTAGCGAGATGTTAGTTCAAGGACCTGATTTTTAAGTAAATTTTAATAAACTGTGTGACACTGTCGGAATGTTTCGCTAACACTTTTGAAGGCTTAATTTTATTGTCCAATGTCCATATTTCAGTACCTAGTTATTATGAGACGTGAGCAGGACTAATCCTGCACACTCAACTGATAATTGATCGATCACCGTCGTATTTAGGAGAAACAACCACACTTTCCTATTTTTTAACTTTTTGGTGAAAGCAAATTTAATTCTCAACAATCATGGTCACCTAATTAATAAACATAAAACCTCTTTAACCGTAATGGCATTTTGATTACGAAGAAAATAAACTGTCAAACTTGAGTGAGATACGAGTTTTCAAAAGTAACCAGACCGTGATGACAGTGATGACATTCAATTTGACACAGAATATCGGTAGTTAAGTATTCTAATTTTAGGGTGACCATGCATGTCGTAAAAAAAATAATAACTTTTTTTTCAACACGACTAGAAAATTAACGTTAACCTCACTAATACTGATACGAAACAGTTGCTTATAATTAACGATATGCGCAGTGTTAGTCCTGCTCACGTCTCCTGAATCACCCTAAGTATATAGTAGTTTGTGTTACAAGGGATCAAAATGATATATTTCCGTCAAGGGCGTACATTGAATCCTGAATGAAGCGATGGATTCTACAATATAATCCCGAACGTAGTGAGGGATTCTAAAGTAGAATCCTGAGCGTAATGAGGGATTTAAGTTTTAGCGCCCAAGACTAAATAATTTTGATACCGTGTGACACATACTGCTTTTCACATCAACTATGAGGAAAATAAAAAAAATCTTAGTGTTGACACAAATTATTATGTTTCAAAATATTATTCAAGCTAAAAAAAGAACACAAAAAATAACATAAACAGTGTCCTAGAACAGAAAAGTACCATTTTGATCCCCCTAGCAGGGAGGAAAAGTGCCACTTTGATCTCTCCTAGCGGGGAAGAAAAAGCCCTTTTCCGAATAGGTGATGTGAAAAAAACATTGGCTATAAGTAAACGCCTAAGCTTTCTATCCCTACACATACAAGTCTTAATTTTTCATAAAGACACATATGTGAGTTATATGTTGGCATACTTAGGTATTAATAATAATTTGTTTTTAGTAAAAAGATACGTTAATACCTACCCTAATTTCATGCTTTGTCCAACTTAATTAATGTCTAAATCTCTAAAACACAAGGACTATTTTAACTGAAGATTATTATAGCAAAAGCTTTTATTTATAAGTCAAAATTCAAAAATATATGGAGCACACCATACCATAAGAAAAAATACGAAATATAAGGAAACATATAGGTAACTAACTATAGGCTTATCGCACGAAATTCCTTTTAAGCCTTATCTAATATTAAGTATTTCTACGAAAAATATTATAATATTATAGCTAACATCAAAACCGCCTTAATTCATAATTGGATAATTGTATGGTAATGTAGTCACGCACCTTCCTTTACTAACTCACTTTTATTTGTTTCTTTAGTAGACTAGTTTATACCTTTTTAGGGTTCCGTAGCCAATGGGTAAAAATGGGACCCTATTACTAAGACTCCGCTGTCCGTCTGTCTGTCTGTCACCAAGCTATACTATCTCATGAACCGTGATAGCTAGGCAGTTGAAATTTTCACAGATGCCGCTATAACAACAAAATAATATTAAAAACAGAATAAAATAAATGTTTAAGTGGGGCTCCCATAAAACAAAGGTGACTTTTTTGCCGTTTTTTGCATAATGGTACGGAACCCTTCGTGCGCTAGTCCGACTCGCACTTGGCCGGGTTTTTTTACATTTTCGAGCGTGGAATAAAAGGGTTTCGATTAATTATAGCTTTGCAAGTTTGAAGGGTTCTTAGAACTTAGATGATGTCTAGACGTTGTAGAAATGACTAAAGTTAAAACTTCAAGTTACATCACGCCGAGCGCGAGCTACTAAAGTTTATCACTGTCAGACTTACTTAATATAATAAAATAATAAAATAAAATAAAAATGTTATTTATTAAGGTATAAACCCATTACATTTCATTAAGTACTATTATATTACAATATTAAATTAAAATTAAAGCTATATACTACAACTAAAAAAGTAGGTACTAATTATAGAGGTGCAGCGGAAATCTTGCTCATACAGTAGCAGGTTATATAATGTACCTATAATAAAACATACACGTATCGTATTTCTTAATCCTATGCTTAGAGTAAGACCAAGACAAGTCTACAACGCTTTTGATAGCACACGCAGTGCAAGTGTTATTTTAAACGTCAAACTTCTATGAAATTATGACGTCTGACGTATTATTTTACCGTTCTGTCGCAGTGCATGATTTATGTAACCATGCCCAAATTGCAACTTTCTAGAACTAACGGAGCATATTTTCCAAAAGTTTTGGTCAAATTTTGTTTTTTTTGGTATCAGCGTAAGGTTTGAGACTTCATCTTTAATATTGTAGTACATTGCTTTAATGTTTCGATTTTTGGTTTGGTTGTAAAACCCAAATAATCTAAAATGTTTTTACATCATTTTGATTACCTACTTTGGAAATTTCTCTTGAACTGTTGTATAATTTGGTACACGGTGTATAAATTAAATATAAATAGTATTTAATTGGCTTTCATTTAATATCACACACATGTATATGTGCAATGCATAGTTTGGGTGCAATATGCAATTTTCGCAACGAGGCAGGAGTCATTTTGATGACGTCATTCCGCTGAAGTAGATGGCCGGCACCGCTGTCTCCCGGCAGTTTTGGAGACCCAATTCCATGCCCACCAACATACTAAAAGTTGGTAGCGGTTTCCAGATCTGAACTATCGACCGCATAAGGCCAGGCCATAAGTACTATAACGAACATGATCGGTCCAGTCATTTTTGAGTTAGTGCAAAAAATCTTCTTTTCTTAGCAAAAAGACGTACCTACATACAAAGCGCTGCAAAGGAGTACCTGCCTTATGCCTGTAATGTACATGATACTTACTAATAGCCCCTATGGTCTAATAAAACATGGTCTTCTATTCCCAGAGTGACACAGGCCTACGTCACAATAACATTGCCACTTTATTTCAACATAACATGTTACATGGGTACATTATACCTATGGTTAATAAGTTAAAATATTTCTTTATAAGTTTATAATTTTCATTTATATGTATTTTATCTTAAATTTTACAATAACACGTCATTTTTAATTATTCGTTAGCAATATCTTCCGATTCACGAAAGAAATTTCAGACGTTCGGGTAATTCTGTTTACATTACTGGCAACACAAGATAGCGCTGTCACATTTGACAATTTGGATGTAGATAACTTCATGCCCTGACCGTCATCCTTGTCGAACGCGTGTTAATTGTTATTTCCTTCTCGCTTAGTGTCAGCAGTCGCAGTGTTTTCCAAACTTTTCACGTCGTAAGCTTGGTAATTAATGTGTAACTGTGAATTAGTTTTTCAAACGTTTGTCATGTATAGATAAATAAAGTTTAATTTAATACATTAGATTTGTTTTATTTTACTATGTTTCTACATGAATAACTTAAAATTAATGCCGTTAAAATAATTTTCACCGTTGGTTAAAATTCTCCCACATTTCAACGTTTGAGAACCTGTAAACAGCATGATGACGTAGGCCCGTGTCAGTTAGGTCATACGCGAATCTCGGAATAGAGTACCAGGCGGAGTATATTATTATACCATGATAGCCCCCGTTTGACCTATTTTGACAGAATGGTAACTACGAAAACTTACACTGAGCATGGCCCGACATGCTCTTGGCCGATTATTATTAAGCTTCTAAGAATGCTTAAGTACCGTAAAATTACTATATCTTAACTAGCTTTTCTCACGTGTATGCGATATCATAAATCCACAAAATCCACAATAACCCCACTCGACACGAACAAAACACTCACCGGTAGCTCACCGGCGCCCTCAAGTTCACGGCCGCCTCCCGCGACGGCGACCTCCTCCTCTTATCCCCCTCCCTCCAGCTCCCGTAGCTCCTCAAAAACCCCCCAACCCCACAATCACTCCCGTTCACTTCCAAAAAATCCGTTTCGTTTGTAAATTCAAATCGTTCAGACACGTTCACATTAGTCAAGTTTTCAAAATTGGAATGGTCGCTTTCGTAAACGCCGTTATGTTTGGGACTAGAATACACGTAAACTCTATCGAGTTCTGAATCGTTCTCAGTTTTGATGGTGAGGTTTGAGATGAGGTCTGATGAGTTGAGGCGGTCGGTTGAGGTGTACCACGCTTCGAGGATGGCGATGTGAGCGTCGAGCTGACGACAGGTCAGGCGGAAAGCGTAGTCGTGACATTGTTGCTCTTCGACGATTTCTGAAACAAGGAAAGTCACAGTTATGCGTCAATACCTAAGTACCCATGTTTCATGGCTCCTCTACACGATGAGCCATGCGGTAGAATGAGATAGCAATATCACTTGCTCTCTCTAACGCATAAATGCATCCCTTGGAGTGGCCGGCGTTGGCCCATCGTGTAGAGGAGCCATTATACACACGGTTTCAGCGTTATGTTCCATTACATTAAACATTTACACATGTTGTCAAGTTGACCAAACCATTAAAATCATCAGGTACAGTCAAAGAATTAATTTCCAACCCCTATCGTACCTTGTCACAGTGACAATGATTTAATAGGTATGAAAGGCGCTAGAGACCTCATATTAGAGTCACTGTGACAAAATGTGTAGGAAATTAAATTCTTTAGCTTTAAGTGCGAATATTCCGTGTGTAGGACACGAAAAACCTCAATGAAAATCATGAGGACATTTCTCGAGAGAAGTACTTAAAGAGAAAAATTTAGGATTGTACAAATATTGAACTGTCTTCAAACAAATTATTCTTATTAGGAATAAAAATATAGAGTCAAGTGTGGCGTTCTGTTAACTAGAAATTATCAGTATTAATAATCACAGTAACTCAAAACTATCAAGTAACCAGTATGCAGGCAATGCTGCAATAGGGAATTAAATTGTCATTCATCGTAAAAGCACCCAGCTCATGCATATTAATGTTGTATCAGTAACGGTTTGCGGTGCATCGACATATGGGTGCCCAGGCCGCGTAGCCAAAATGCCAATCGCTTACGCTCCGTAGCGATCGAAACGCAACTGTCTCTGTCGCACTAATATGGAAGAGTGATAGAGAGACACAAAGCGTTTCGTTGTCGAAACGATAGCGATTGTAACCTTGGCTAGGCCGGCTGTTGTGTAAACATGTCAGGTGATGTATTAACTTGTCAAATGCATTAATATTCAGTATATCTACTAAACTAGAAGCACTTTCTACTGTAGCAAACAAGATGTCTTGGTAAGCGTTGCAATAATTTGACTGTATTTAAAATAAATTATTTTACACCATGCATGAAATAAAGCAACCAGAAGATTAATAGAGAAACGTAAACAACAGTTATTTTTAGACACATCTATTTTACAACCCGTATAAAACTATAAAAAGTAGGTAAGTTGATTGTGACGTCATCACATTCTAGTGTTTCATATAAATTCCATAGTAGCAAAATCGTTTGACAGTTCGAAAAAAGTAACTGATTTGACTACATAGTAGTCAAATATCCTATAGCGTAGTGTAATTGATGCTAAAGTTTAAAGTGCAGAGGCATAAGGTACTGGGTAAGTAGAAGATTTTATAGATATTTGCCATTTTCAAAACTAAATACCACGCTTTCGAATCTGGAATAAAAGTAGGTTTCCTTCGACTCCCTAAGGAAAAAGGACAACAACTTCTGCAATTCCTCGTACCAATCTTGCAGCGAACGCCATACAAACATACTCATTTAACTTTTAATTGTCATACATCAACTACGTTACCTCATAAAAATTATGGTTAAAAAAGTAAATCCTACCCGTTGCATAATTCAGGCGGCCAGCATTCTTGCACGGCCCTTTTTGTTAATTCAAACCACAGACCATCACCCATAGACTCCGCTTTATACGAAAGCCGCGACGTCGTCACACTTAGGTGCTCTTTTTATCCTGCTGGATCATATGACGTTTTATACTACAACAATCTACGTTTAGCCTTAGTTATGTTTCTTTTTTTTTTGAGTGATAACATGCGGTATCCTTCGTGCGATTTTCATCAAAACGATTATAAATAAAACTGGGTATATATGCAACATAACACAAACATATAAAAAAAATCCCTGAGATGGCTGAAAAAAGTAAAGAGGCGTGGGCGAATTTTATCGATATTTTACGAATCCTAAAAAGAACGAGACAATAATGAACTTATTTGTAATATGCATGAGTCCGACGCCCTTCCGGCCTAGTTGGTAGTGACCCTGCCTATGAAGCAGATGGTCCAGGGTTCAAATCCCGTAAAGGCCTTTAATTGAGGTATGAACATGGATATTTGTTCCTGGGTCATGGGTGTTTTTATGTATTTAGGTATATAGGTATGTATAATTCTTTAGGTATATATGTATGTATGTCACTTTATTGCACATAAACAGGTTTACATAAAACGGACAAAAGCAAAACAAAAATAAAAATGTTAATGTTAGTGTGTTGTTGTGTTATATTGTTATGTTGTATATTATTGTACATATAGGTATATCGTTAATTCACAAGCCTTATTGAGCTTACTGTGGGGCTGTGAAACTTAGTCAATTTGTGTAATAATCTCCTATAATATTTATTTATTTTTTATTATGAGTAGGTAGTACAGGTCGCGCTCTCACACTTAATTACATAGTTTGGGAGCGGCAAGGATTGACGCTGATTAATCGGATACATACATGTCATGCTCCAGTGCTCCAGCTAGTAGGTAAGTGATCTGTGATTCAAACACTGCCGGCCTAATAAATTCATGACGTGTTTAAGTTATATATTTATGGAAAATTCTTTGTAGGATTACGGTATAAAGGATTCCTTTATAACCGAGTTGGCGGACTCATTGTTTAGAGTTAGAGGAAAGCTTGGTTTAAGCTTTGATCGGCCTATAAAGGACCTTTTGAAATTGCCAGAATATAAATTTAGGCAAATTTAAAGGCCTCAAAAAAGGCAGATATAAATAAAAGGTTGAATATGGCCAGTCGTGTGTCTTTCTGATAATGAGGAAGAAATTTCAAAGACGACCGGTCTGGCCTAGTGGGTAGTGGTTGTCTATTGTTTGTCCGAAAATTATATAAAATAATACTCATATGCCCGAATTTTATTTGCCCGAATTTCATTTGCCCGAATTGTTTGTTTACCATAAAAATGATGTGACATACTCTTTGTTTACCCGATTATTAGATTCCAGAACGTACGAGTGCCATACGTGTTGTTGTCCATATTATTAATTGTAATAATATTATTTAATAGAATATTTAACCTCACCTAACCCACTTTTCCAGTAGTATTTCTTTTCTGTAAGGGTCGCAGTTCAAACCTAACCTAACCCATTTTTCTAGTAGCATTTGGTTTCTGTAAGGGTCGCAATTCAAACCTAACCTAACCCACTTTTCTGATAGCATTTCTTTTCTATACGGGTCGCAGTTCAAACCTAACCTAATCTACTTTTCTAGTAGCGTTTATTTTCTGTATGGGTCGCAGTTCAAACCTAACCTAACCCACTTTTCCAGTAGCATTTCTTTTCTGTAAGGGTCGCAGTTCAAACCTAACCTAACCCACTTTTCCAGCAGCATAACTTTTCTGTAAGGGTCGCAGTTCAAACCTAACCTAACCCATTTTTCTAGTAGCATTTGGTTTCTGTAAAAAAAATATATTATGGTTAGTGATAATTATGGCTTACAATGATGATGACAAATGATATTATTGAAATTGATTTTATGGGAAACAAAGTTTCTGGCACGTGACTAATAATATAGTAAACAATAAGTATTGCATATGTAATTATGGGAAACAATATAATGGCTGTTGACTATTATGGCAAATGAAATTCTGGCAAGTGGGTGTATACCGTGGGTAGTGACTCTTGCCTGTGAAGCCGATTGTCCTGGGTTCGATCGAATCCCGGTAAGGGCATTTATTTGTGAGATGAAAACAAATATTTGTTCCTGAGTCATGGGTGTTTTCTATGTATATTATAAGTATGTATTATCTTCATAAGTATATATCGTCGCCTAACAGCCATAGTAGAGTTACACGCAGTGCAAGTGTTATTTTAAACGTCAAACTTCTATAAAACTATGGCGTATAAATAACACTTGCACTGTGTGGGCTATCAAAATCGCTGCAGTCTTTTCTCGGTCTAACTCTACAACCTATGCTTAGTTAGGGGCTATGTTGATCTGTGTTAGATGTCCTCTGATATTTATTTATTTATTTTTAAAATGATTCTTGTCTATAATTCTCCGACCATCAAATAGAAATGCCTGCACTTTTGCGTAAGCTTCAAAACACATACCAACTTCGTGGTTGTCCATTTGGCGGCATATGCGCCCACTTCTTTGACAATAATAACATTAGTCTTAGCCGTCAGACTTGAAAAAGGTTGCCTAGCCTAGCCTAGGGCGAGGCCTGAAAATGTCATTCAGTAGCACGAGCGCTTCTATCAAACCCTCACACTTATGACTGGAAGGATGACTGGGAGGTTTTGCGATAAGTAGTACATTTTCAGAAAATATACCTACTCACAGAAACTACCTTTATAAAAAAACACCAACTTTCCAAAACTGTATGGCTTCATTTTTTGATATTCATCAGCAATTGTACGAATTAAGAAGATCCTCCGTTTTGAAATCGGTTTAAAATCATAGGTAGTTAGAGTTAGACCAAGTTTCGCAACTTGGTTAATCGCCAAGAAAACGCTATCTAAGATAACAAATTTATTTAATTTACAAAAGACGTGCAAATATTAATTTCATTCACGGGTTCATCATTGACGGCACAAAAGAAAGAAAATTCTATAGGTACATAGAGGTAGACCAAGAAAAACCTGCAACGATTTTGATAGCACACGCAGTGCAAGTGTTACACGTCATAATTTCATAGAAGTTTGACGTTTAAAATAACACATGCACTGCGTTTGCTATCAACATCGTTGCAGAGTTAACTTGGTCTAACTAGAGTTATCCCCGGTCTTAGGTTATATTCGCTTACAAACGCTTACGATCGTCTACCACGCGATTTTGTGTTTCATCGACTTTAGACGATGCGAGAACTCGCATGCGAGTTTCATTACATTGCGGGTTTTAATCGATCGGTTGAAATGGACGTAACCAACAGTCCGCAATGAAACTAAAATCGCATGCAAGTTCGCGCGCCGTCTAAATCAGCCCTAAAATCTCTAGTTTAATGCAGGCCCCGTATTATCTCGCCTAAAATTTTAATACGAAACTGAAATAACGTCATATTTTAGCAGTAATGTTTCAGACATCGAGATAACAAACTAACCTTTTAATTTACTTTGCCACCTGAACATTCAGTTGGGTCCACGTTGGGTCAAACATATTTCATGAAAGGGTCCCTTGTATGGGCAATACCTACAAGAAAAGTTAACGATCCAGGCGGCCTAGCCATGGTGACAATCGCTTGCGCTTCGCCATCGAATCGCTTTGTGTCTCTCTATCGCTCTTCCATATTAGTGTGACAGTGACAGTTGCGATTCGTTCGCGGAAGCGATAGCGATTGGCATGTTGTCTATGACTGTCAGCTACATATGTATCTATACAAAGTTTTTCTTATTTGGGTCTAAAGTGCTGAAAAGTGTAGCGTAAACATTTGGTATTGATTTTCTTTGCTTTACGATGTCTACAGGAAAGACGCAAACGAGTTTTTTAAGCATAAATACTGTAAAATGTGTATAACCCAGTTGCATACGATACCTAGCAAAGGGTACAG
The DNA here is from genome assembly GCF_910591565.1 of Cydia splendana. NCBI lineage: Eukaryota > Metazoa > Arthropoda > Insecta > Lepidoptera > Tortricidae > Cydia > Cydia splendana. The sequence continues at coordinate 19,365,487 of NC_085964.1, read as the reverse complement.
TCAGTAAAATTCGCAAATCCAGCAGATTGCGTCGCAAAAGGCAGCCTAATGCAATTTAACCGGTATCCCATTGCATTCACCCTATCCTGCATCCCCTACTTGCACACACAAATCTGTATTTTCCTCTCACCTGTACAGCACCCTTGCGCTCCCAAATTGTAGCGTTACCATGACGACCGTCCAAAACAAGCATTTTGACCAATTTACATTGATCCCTGATATGTACTCATTAACTTGAAATTACTGTAAAACAGAATGGCAATCGAAGTTCAGGCTATATTGGTTCTGTATGGGATTAACAAGGCATCTCTATTAAGGGAAAGTAAACGTTAATTGGTGGAATTAAAGTGCAATTCGGATTAATTAACGATGAGTTCGTAGGGTAGGTATGTATTGATGTTGGGGCGACAATCGGACCGCTTGACAAAGGTTGTGGGGCAGGATTGGTATATTTGTAATGTCGTTTTGCACACTGGAGATAACTACTGTAATTGCTGAATAGACTTCCTGAGGAAACTGTATTATTGGGGCCACAGTTTTCAATTTTGGTGAAATAGCAGCTTGTTATGAAAGCTTAATAATGCTAGGGTTATGATGCTGTAAAATAATCTTATTAATTTTAATGCTTGAGTTTTCATTTTCATATACAATAATGATACCGTCCCATTCGATCATGACAGATTTATATAAAAATATGAATTATCTTCCATTGGGTCTTATACTGTTTTTTGACGAGCAATTGTGCACATAAGTTAACTTGAACCTTACAAAAATTAACACTTTAAATTAACGTGTACCAATATCAAAGATACATTGATGAAGATGTGTAAAATGTATGACAATTTCGTGCTTCAAATTGGACAGGTAAACATATGGCGCAGTACAGCGCCATCTGTTTTAAATGTCAAACTAACAGGGCACGTTTTTTCTTAGACTTTACCTCTCATTGCCATATTACAATCAATTCTCTTTGCCAATATACATACATAGATTACCTAACAAGTGATGAGCATTTATCCGTTAAAAGCGTTAATTTCGCGGCAGCATTCGATTCAAAGAAGAAACAATCATGACAAAGGTAGGGTTGACATGTTTACACCTTCCCAATTTAGATCCCTAAGTATCCCTAATCTTCAAATTAAAATAGGGTTGCAACCACTGCACACCACTCGAGAAACAAAACACGTCAAACAAGACAGCATTGTCATGTCAGAAAATACTCGGAGAAGAAATCAATTCGCCTCTACGACGAGGGTGCTACCCTTGTATGTACAGGGGTGAAGATGTCTAGGCCCTGTTTCCATTTTCAAGAACAATATTTATTGACTAAATTTCCGAATAAGTGGCGCCACCCAGAGACTTTTTTTTTAATATTATAAATAAATAAATATTATAGGACATTCTTACACAGATTGACTAAGTCCCACAGTAAGCTCAAGAAGGCTTGTGTGGTGGGTGGAGACAACGATATATATAATATATAAATACGTAGAAAACAACCATGACTCAGGAACAAATATCTGTGTCATCACACAAATAAATGCCCTTACTGGGATTCGAACCCAGGACCATCGGCTTCACAGGCAGGGTCACTACCCACTAGGCCAGACCGGTCGTCATTATCATATCATTATCAATTTGTTAAGGTTTTGAACTGGTTTTGATACGAATTCGACGATATCAGAGATATATATAACTTCGTACTTATAAGATTAATAAAGTCTATGAAAAAAATCAAGTAAAAGTCATTCTCGAATAGATGGCGCCCATAGACTAGGAATCCTCTAAACCGAGTTTAGAGCAATTATTTCATGCAACCGATGATGCCAAAAATGCGGGGGTGCGCGGGACGAGGTGAGCGAAATCCCGTGCCGTGATTGGTCCGTTCAAAGACACGGACGTCACACAAAGACACTTTCGACTCGAACATGGAGTAAAATTACCATATGCGTGGCAGAGGGGGTAGCGCGACTATGCTCAGTCTGGAGGATGTTTTGTCTGTGATGGCGCCATACCTTTGGCCTCTTCTCGGCTAGATGGCGTTGACGACACCGTTTGATATTTAACAATTTTAACACATATCAGTGAAAGAATATGGGTCAGTATGTAACATTAAAAATTTAAAATCAGTTATCCATATTTTGATTAATTTATACATTTTCAATTTTATTTTAAGTTTTAATCGTGTGTCGATAGATGGCAGTAAATGTACCGTGACTACAAAATTTACTCTGGCAATAGCCCTCTATACTAAACTGGGTCAAGCAGATCTTGTCAGTAGAAAAAGGCGGCAAATTTGAAAAATGTAGGCGCGAAAGGATATCGTCTCCAGTGTTGCCAGATGGTCACAAAAGTCACATTTTTCGTGACTTTTCGCCTTCTCGTGTGACATGTGCGTGACTTACGAGCTTGAGGCAATTTTTGTGACTTTTTAAGCTGGTAGTCGAATTTTGGACAAGTTTAGTTCTGCAATTTGTATTATTTAGGAATGCGGTGAACGCACCCAAGTTGACACTTGCACTGACACCTTGACTTTACATCCACCATCATGTTTATTATAATAGTCGTGGCAAGATGAGACTTGTTACCTTGACATGACGGTGTCATTTAGTTTGATAGTAGTAGTTATTTTTTTTAGTGTATGATTCATTTCTTGTAGCCTCATATCTAGAATATCTGTACGAATAGCATTATAATGACTTCGGACAAAAGTTTTATCACAAAATTTTCTACAAATTTGGTTATGTTCATTTTTACTCTGCGATCAATACTTTATGGTGCCCACTGACTGAGACTGGTAACTACGGAACCCTACACTGAGCATGGCCCGACATGCTCTTGGCCGGTTTTTTTTTTATATTTTATCAGCAGGTCACTTAGCTTGCTTACTCCAAACTAAAATTTTTATTTATGATGAACAATTACGAGAATAACGACGTTTTCTTAAATCGTCTATTTTTTATCTCTATATATTAACTTTAACAGCCTGAAGTTCCTAAAGTATTGATCGTAGAGTAAAAATAAACATAACCAAATTTGTAGGAAATTGTATGATAAAACTTTTGTCCGAAGTAATTATAATGCTATTTGTATTAATGCTATTCGAGATATGAGCAAAAATATTAAAAAAGGTACCTTTAACCCTCCCTGCACTCTCAGCACACCCCCTACCCTTGAGGATTTTTAGTATGTTTATCTGGACACCACAAGGTATACCTGTACCAATTTTCAAAACTACACGAATGATTTCCGCAGATTTTTCAAATTTGCTTGGGTTATTGAAAATCTTAATTTTTTAACTTTCTCATTGACCCCCCAAAAGTAGCCCCCATGCTTAAAATTCATTTGTTTACGTTACATGACTTACATGTCCGTCTTTGGGTCACTAATATGTGTACCAAATTTCAACTTAATTGGTCCAGTAGTTTCCGTGAAAATAGGCTGTGACAGACGGACGGACAGACAGACAGACGCACGAGTGATCCTATAAGGGTTCCGTTTTTTCCCTTTGAGGAAAAATCATATAAGGTTAGTAGATTTTTTGTGAAATATATTATTTTCGGAATTTCTTCTAACAAAATCGATTTACCTACCCATACAATACAATAATATAAAAATGTGATTTGAGCAGCAAAAACGTGACTTTTAGGGAAACGAAACGTAACTTATGACTCCAGAGCCCTGGCAACACTGATCGTCCCATAGAAAATTTTAATTTCGCGCCTTTTTCTACTGACACGATTTGCTTGGCCATCTATATATATTCTCTTTGACGATATTAAGACAATATATATTCAAGGCCGTATCAAAATAAGAAAACCCTAACAATTTGTTAAAACGGAATCAGGTCCCGTGTCCAATTGATCGCTTTTAAATATTTTTCTTTGATCTAATTTTACTCTGATATACTTAAGTATGTACTTCAAGCAGTCTTCAATAAACTGCTTGTAAAAACGCATAATCTATCTCTGTATATTTAGGTATTAAATAGAAGTAAACAAATAATTTGTAAATTTTTTAGTTATAACATTTATTGATTAACCAACCAAAAAAACCACCTGGATCTGTCACTGAACGATCTGACTTTAACCTACATTAATGGATCATGTAATGTTTTCATCTACCCTCAACTGGCTTAATAAGCCATTTGAGGGTAGATTTTGTTTACTCTTACCTAAAGATACAAACTCTAGGGCATCGGTCGGCAACCTTTTAGCAGCCATGGGCCACGTAGTAGTTAACGAAATGGACGCGGGCCGCATTTTGTTAATATTTATGACTTTATCAGACATTGTCGTTTGTCAATATTACATACAAAATAGCCAGGCAGGCTCGCGGGCCGCCTGTTGCCGGCCGCTGCTCTAGGACAAATAAAAAAAAAAGAATATGCAACATAAGTTATATTGAATAACATTTTATGCAGTTACTTCCATTAACCATCGGCATGCGTCGTGTCGGGTGCGACAATGCGAACGTGTTAAGTTAACCTTTCTTCACGATTGCCTGATAAACATGAACCGCTGCTTTGCATAAAAATCGTGACAAGAACATTTTTATTATAAAACACTTTGTGAAGCTTTATTCATAGTATTTTAGAGGATGGTCAGGTTTCTTAATCTTAATACACACTCGTATTTTTGATTTTAAGAGAGACATAAAAATATGCTGAGACTCAAAAAGAAAGATCGATTAAAATAGGTACTTATCTATGTTAACATTTCAAGGGCTACTTGCACGCTCCAGGGTTAGCCAATTAACTCGGAGTTAACCGTTTATACAATACAGTTTAACCCAGTTTGGCTACCCCTGGAAGCTACTACTACCTACTCAAATGTCACTCAAAAGCCACCTGTTTTGTACCCTTATTTATGCTAATAAATATTTTGATTTTTTTTTTAAACGTACCTACTAATCTTTAGAGGTGTACCACTACCTACTGTACCTATTTCTTTTTACGGACCAAAGATCACTTTTTACCGAATATTCTGACCGTCCCTTTTTATCCCGTCGATAGGGCTGCCAAATGATAGTGTTTGCAGTATAACTCTACGCACTTGGCAGGATCGAGATAACGCATCCCGTGGGTCAGGTGGGACTCTTTAGTTATTAACACGCGCGGAGGGTGGCAACCCTAACATAACTGCCTTTAACATACAGCAGGGCGTAACCGACTGTGCACAATTTGTTTATACTCTATCCATTGAGAGTATATAGCTTTTATTTAACTATCCTGGTGCCAAAATTCTAATAAGTTAATTATATTCCTATAGCAGTCTAAAAAAATCGGCCAAGTGCGAATCGGACTCGCGCACGAAGGGTTCCGTAAACAAGCACGAATGGTTCCGTACCATTACGCAAAAAATGGCAAAAAAAACACGTTTAAATACTTATTTTATTTTGTATGGTGGTGGGTGGCGGGGCTAGGTTCGCCAAACTCTTAAAAAACTAATAAGTACGATTATTACTTAATAGTATTTTTAAGAGATTACGATTATTAGGACAGTTACCTAGCCTAAACGATGAAATAAATATCGTTGGTCATAAACTAGAGTCTAGTTCATACTAGACGAAGAATTGCGTAGGTTTCAACTCTCATTAAAGTCATTAATAAGAGTCAGTCGTTATCCTTAAATGGTATGTTATCCTAAGTTACTTAGACCACCTAAGGGTCCGACATTCTACAACTAATTATAAATATTTACTAAGTAGACCCGGACCAAGCTAACTCTGCATGGTATGTGCAATGACAAATAAGTGTGGTAATGTATTTTTTTCTTTAATATACGTGAGTGACCCGTTTTAGGTATTTAATATCACGGAAATTTTGCTATTCAAATGTAAAATTTATATGAAAATATTATGACCGTTTATAAGTTTTTTTTCATTTGTTAAGAAGCGAACAGTCATTCATTAACATTACATGTCGATAATGCCGCAGAAATTAATTTACATAAGTTATATATTATGTACCTACTTATAATGCCACTTCCTCATTTTGTTATGTTCAAGTCAGTGCAAGTTTTAAGATGGGCTCTAAAGCGTTTTGATACCTGCTTGATGTTTATAAGAATAAACCATAGAATAAATAAGAATAAACCATAGGTTACTTTTCTATGACATGAGAGGCGATCACGTGATGCTTTCCATAGAAAACGATGCTCCGGAAGCTCCGGACCGGACACGGCCCGGTCTAACGTGAGTCATCCTTTACTTACTATAAAAGTAGATAATTGTATCACAAATCTATAAGTAAATCTTAAAAGTGCAGATGTATAAAGTTACCAAGTCATAATTCACATCATAATTTCATAGAAATTTGACGTTTAAAATAACACTTAGGTACCTACCTACACCGCGTGTGCTATCAAAATCGTTGCAGTCTTGTCTTGGTCTGTCTCTAAAATGTAAAGTTTTCCAGACAACCATTGAATTTGGACAAATAATTTTAAAATCCTACATGCATCAAAATGGCTAATCATAATAATCGCTAGCATTATGCAGATTTGGGTTCATTTAATGATGCACACTTAATTCTCTGTTCTTCTATTTTTGTTGCCTGTATATGTTTGTGACATGTTTGTGACTATCACGAATAAATGTCTTTAAAAAATGCATTTGCACCAAATGCAGCTTTCATGTTCCATGAATAACTGATGTACGACGAAAGTGCACTCAGTGTCTTTCATTGAACAAGTGTATTCGCGTAAAATAAACTTTTGGCAAAGATTCTTGGCACAATACCTCAGGAGACTCAGGACTTTCCTCTCGAGTTTAATTTTGTGGATTTGTGCAGCCAACAATGTAGATCCAGTCAGAATCAAAGAGTTAGTGACGGCCAAATTGGCCAAATATATCATAACACACCTTTTCTATGGTAATAAAAATAAAGATGTGTACTGATACTACCAATATATCAAGACACTTGACACATTTTGTGACATTGTCACTATTGGTCACCATATCACAACTAATGGTTTAAGCATTGAAGCTCATGTCCTTAATTTTCTTTTGTAATGCTATGTTTAAAAGCAGATCTAAATATAAAATAATTAACATAAACTTAAAATTAGCCACTGACATACAACAGCATTATGCGAGCATCTAATGCGTGGCATTGCTGTTAAAACCACATAAAAACTTTACGACTCCCACCAGAAAAATTACTAACACCAGCCAACAATAAACACCATCTTAACCACTTAGAGGAAAACCACTAAAAGACGGCAAAAAATCACGCAAAAATAGTGCTTTTCTCAATGGAATAAAGTATAGAAAAAAATATCGTAGTCATGTTGTAACAAAAGTCGTAAAAAAACTGTCATATACATACGGCGATGATGTCAAACGATTACAAATCGGAAATCAATCCATCAAGAAAGCGCCCCGCTAAAGGTGTTGGGATTAGTTCCCATTCACGAACGAATGATTAATGATTGTCGTTCATTCCCTTCATTCCCATGTTTACGGGAGGTTTAACCATTTAAGTAAACTAATAGGAGTGGTAAAGTTAGCCCGGTTTGTGTAATGCGTGTTGTAAACGAAGTTGTTAGTAAAAATGAATAATAGTATAGTCTTATTAAGTACTTTACTTCTTAGCATTAGACAAAAGGTACTTAAACAAAGTTCACGTGGCTTTTTTTGGGTGAGCATCCGGCGATTATTTCTGACCTAAATCCCGAGATTTAAAACTATTTTCAGTATAATACTAATTTGGCAACGCGCTCTAAAAAAAGTCGGTATTATTTCCGCGTACGGATTGCCAAAACAACTAAATAAAAGTAATTTCAGTCTGGTGATGCAATGAATTGCCGGATTTACTTCCAGAATGTGCAACATTTATTTTGGAAGACCGCATTGGAAGGTCACTTGTGAAAAATATACATACCTACCTAAATACTAAAAACTACATATTAGGTAGTTAGTTAACTTTTAAAATGTTTATACGTTATTAAAAACTACATTAGCTAAAAATATGAAATAGGTACCATACAAAATAATACGTAAGTACCATTTATATTTTCTACAATTTAGAGAAATTTAACAACACCTCCATGTCCTTTAAAATTCGCCAAGCTATTTCTATATCAAAGTGCGCCAAATATAATAGCCAATAAATATATACGCCATTAAAACGATAAAGCGCTAGGTCTTAAATATATACCTACGCCAATTAAACGATTAAGCGCCTAAGTTGGGTACAAATGGTACAATAAATTGGCCAAAAAGCGATACTCGTCGTTGACACTTATAGATCGTCAGTTCGAGTTACACAATAGAATCGCTACGTGAGTATTGGTTCGAGCTTCGAGCAGTCCTTTTGTAAACTGAGACACAACATTTTAAGAGACGCGAGACGCGAGTATTTCTGTATTACGCTGGTCCTATAATATCTAGCATAAGAGTATAATAAATTGCCCAAAAATTGTCTATTGATATTGTACTATCTTTTGACAACCCCCTGGGAATCAAGGTGTGAAATTATGCGCCTTATTTTTAACCCCTTACCCTGCCCTTACCTAATTCCGTGCCACAAAAGTTAGCAGACAAAAACACAGATATTAACAAAAGAAAAGGGAGGAAAATATTTGCCACCTAGTTTCGAATAATCCCATTCGTTTCATATTTATTTTTAATTAATTCCGCAATCACACAATGCAAAAATAGTATTTTCTAATGTATTCTAACCTACCATTCATGTGCCGTATGAACGCAACCATTAAAAAAACTATTCACAATAGCACCCCTCGATTCTACTAATATCAAATCACCGTGATTAAGAAGCATGAAAAAATCAGTCAAGTGCGAGTTGATACAAGTTAAGCGGGGTTCTAAGAAAATAACTATTATAGTAAAGGCTGTTTTAAAATATCATCTAGCCTCCATCTTAGGCAAGTAGCTAGGGTATATTAGAACTACATATATTTTATTCACATAGTTTTTACTTAAGAGTCCCGACTTCGTCGTGAGTCGGGTACCAAACAATTTCGGGTACAATACTACACTTTATAAATACAATACACTTTGGCGAGCACGGATACGTATAAATTACATTACTTAATTGATACAAAGGCAAAGGCTAACTATTTACTGAGTTATTCGTACGAATTGTAAGTCCCAGCTCCCTGAACCCTCAATTATACAGTCCTTTGTACAAACCGCTTACAATAATTGTCCAACATAACTACTTAATTTGGTTTATACATATTATGTACTCGTAAAGACAGGATTGTACATTTTAGTTAAGTAGGTATACCTGTTCTCCTGAATCCCAGGAACCCGTATAAATTTCAAATTAAAGTTCCAAATTTTGGTAGATATTAAAAAACTTAGGACGCTAGTTACTAACTAATAACTAATAGTTACGCGTCTAAATCCCTTCGAAAATACGAATGTTGTAAGTTACCACACGGATCCCTAAACCTTGCCCCAGTAGCTTAATGGCCGCCTGTCAGTCCGTATGAAATTATCATCTGTGCCATATTCCTAGGGATTGAGAAGGGGATAGTGATGAAGCCATTTGTCAAATACGCTCGCGGATTTATTTTCTATGAAATTAATTTAATTTTCTAATTTTATCTATGAAAGAGAAAGACCGAAGAATCTTTCGCTTTTCGAATATTACCCGCTAACATTCGCGCAAAAGATTTACTCAAAAAAGCGACTTTCTGACATGGAGAAGTTGCTCAATTTGGTTTTTTATCTATAAACATAAACCGATTTTTAACCCTCTCAATAACCCTGTTTTTGGTTAAAGGTACCTACTCTCATAGCGATTTGGGATTTTCCTAGTCTATTTTCTTTAGCATAGCAAACTGATAAATATTGGGTTCAAATGGCAACTATTCTATTACCAATTAGCATGATACCTACTCCTCTTCACTTCGCCTGTTTAAAATTCCAGCTTACCCAACATATGTGAAATGCACATTGCACATGCACAACCCAAAGTTTACCGTAGGTTCAACGTTCGTTTGGATACCATGTCAAAAAGCCGTTTGTTTCCCTAGATATCATCATATCCAACGCCAAGTTATGCAAATTATGTATTATACCGCTACTTTGTACCTACCATACGTACAAACTCCCTTCAACGATTATTAGCAATCTTAACTAGTCACCTACTTGCTAAAATTTCTAAGAGGTAAGCATTGTAAGCAATAATCGCCCTTTACTAATTGAGAAATCATACTCCTATTTTATGCAACGGCATTAGTTTCTAACAAAATAAATCAATAGGGTAGGTATCTGACAGTTGCCCAAATGTCCAATTATTCGCGATTTCAGACGAAGGCATCGTGATACCTATATCTATTACTTATTTGACGACGCCTTACATTTGTACCTAACAATAGGCTATTATACTGTATTTTAAATAAATTATTTGACACCATGCATGAAATAAAGCACCAGATAATTATTAGAAAAACACTGATAGGAGTTATTTTTAAACACAAGTTCTATTTAATAAATCGGATAGAAATATAAAAAGTAGGTGAGTTATCCGTGACGTCACGATGTAATGTTTCATATAAAAATCAAAAAAAATCAAAATCAAAAATATACTTTATTCATGTAGGCCTAGCAACAAGCTCTTATGAATCGTAATTAATCTTAATCTAATTATCAGAGCAATTTATTGATGTTAATATTATTCCATAATAAAATTGGATTATTATACATATCAAATTTAACACTAAGAATTTCACAAAAGGATCGTCAAACATTAAAAAGATTGTATAAAAAATACTAGTCTAGAATTTCTAGAATAAAATCTAAATGTCAAAAAAAAAGCATAAGTAACAAAAGAAGTAGATAGTATTACATCGGAATATCCATTTCCTCATCAATAATGAAATATACCTAATAAATAAATAATCATTTCGAATAACAATTAATCCCACGTTGTAATATCATTCATGTAGTCTTCATAGCTATCATTCATCAGTATAAATTCGATATTAGCAAATCGTTTTGACAGATCTAAAAAAGTAACTGATATGACTAACAGGAAAATACCCTATTGTCACCCACCGAATTGCTTATAACACACTTTTCGCGCCTTCACCCTCGCACGTTCCACCAAAGTCAAAGTCAAAGACCAAAGTCAAAGTCGCACAACGAAAAATACCCTCCATCATGCGGTAACTATTGTAACTACTCGTAGACATAAATAATCAGCCAAGCTCAATAGTTTATACAAACGCAGCTTCGCACAAAAGCCCGATTATTTTCTTTCAAAGCTTTCGCAAACAAACTGCCACGCTACGGTGGAGTTCTATCGTCATGTCCAGCGCTGTTCGGAACATTTGTTTGCGGTGTTTCGCAAAAAAACAGTCTGGAGCAATACCAGACTATTGCGAATCGGTACCTGTTGTTATCGAAATGGGGAAATACAGGATGTGTAAGTTTAACCGTACAGTCACCTGCAATAGTATGTTACTCTTCGGGGGTCGCAAAAATATGTAACACGCTCTTATAATGACTCTACAAATAAAATCGTGTCAGATATTTTTGCAACCTTCGTTGGGTAACATATTATTGCAGGTGACTGTACCTGGTTATTAAATACTGAACAACTATTAAGTAACTGAGAGTTTCTTTTATTTTCTGCCATTTCTATATATTGTGACCTTTTTTGCCACTTGTGTATTATTTCTACTCAGAATCACGAGCTCTTTCGATCCTAATGGGATAAAAAAGTCCCAGAGTTGTTTCCTATTGTGTTACCATTTCCCCATATATGTACTTTGTATGGCGGTGACAAAAAGGAAACTTTGAAAAATATATGGAAATTTTAGAACACTTTTTTTCTCCTATAAGGATGAAAAGGGCTCGCGATCCTTACTAGATATAACACAAAAGTGGCAAAAAAGGTCACAATATATATAAAAATGGCAAAAATTAAATGAAAAGCTCCACTATAGGACCAACCCCCGTGGCCCCAATAGCTCATCACTTTATGAAGTCTCTTTTGTTTTCGTTGTTTTGTTTTTTATCTCTTTGTAGATGAAGGTCAAAAAAGCTTTATGTAGTGTTCTACTTAAAGCTATAACATAACACATACATTACACTACATATTGTACTCACTCTTAATTACATTAATAATATGGATAGCTAATCTACTTATTTTCGTGATTATATTTAATACTAGATGGGGTAAGAGAAACATTGGGGCAAAGGAACACTTGAAGTAAGGGGGAATACTCATACTGTTTCTCTTGTCCCGAACAAAATACACCCCACATGTCATTAATAAAATAGTTTTCATTTAAAGCATCTTATCTTACCTATAAGCCCATCCACTCCCAATACCAACAATCCCACGTGCCATAGCGCGAACGCGCTCAACATTTTCCCAAACTCACATCCTTCACCATTTTCCGACACCAAACACTATCAGATAACATTTAAAACGCACTAATCACACAATCTCATTAACTCACACACGCCATTGTATTAATAATTGGATTTAAAGTTGAATGACAGCGTACGTAAATACGAGAGACGTGAATTTGAACGCGCGCGACGCGTACTCTCCCCGTGAAAGCTGGCGCGGTACTGAATTTTCTTCGTAGCCGTAGCGGAGCGTAGCGTCAAGCGTTTTGGGAAAGCCCTCAAAGATTGATCGAATTTTCATTGCCGTGCACATGTGGGTGACGACGATGACGTTCTGTAGTTTAGTTTGACTATGACGTGTGCAGTGGAGAGAATGGGGTAATAAATCTGCCGTCGAAAAGAGAAAATTGGCAATGAATTAATTTCGCAGTGAAGACCTTATAAAGCGTTAAATCGTTTCTTTTTTTATGTGTTAGTCCAACTAACGAGCAGACGACCCGCCGGATGGGAAGATGTGATATCTTCTTTTTAAGTTGATAAAACGCCAAATTCGGGAAAATATGCAAACAGAATATATTTACAACTTGAGTAATTTTATTCAACTTTTTTAGGTAGATATATAATTTGTTGTAGTAGTAAATCCAGTATTTATCTTTAAAATTACAGGATACAATTTGTAGTTTAATTTTATTCCTGGTCCTTTAGGCCTGTTAAGTTGCTGGATTCCGTGAGTCCATTTAAAACGGACCGTAAAGACGTGACTTCCATTCTACTATAGAGTTTAACAACATTAAAACGTAAAAGCTTAAAACACTACTTGCACAGAATCGGAAAAGTTTCACGAAATAAATTAATAAATAAATGTTAAACCACTTTCCTATATTTAGTGGTACTCATTATTAGGGAAACGTCAGAGCAGTATAACCAATTTAAAATGCACCTAGAGCGACAAATAGTTTTAAATCCATACTTATATCAAAGTCTCTTAGGAGGGAAGTATAGCACGTGATCGTCCATACAAAAAGAGAATAAACGTTTTTCCACTTCTAAATATTTTCCATTCTCCATGATTTTCAGTGGGTCAAACACAAAATGCCCCCAAAAAATTTCCCCCTTTTTAAATTTACTTATTACAAAATGCCCCATTTCCTACCAGAGACGCTACGCATGTAGTCGATAGTGTTATTTTTCCGCTTTGTAGCGAAAAGCGCCTATGAACAGAGAACCTGCCTATAGGTTTCTGGCAGTGAATATGATCTATCTGATCTATCATCTCACGATGATAAGTCAAAACGCCAAATAGCCAGAATCACCGCCTGGAACCAGTGGCACGGTTGCTCGCCAGCTTTTATCACTCCAAATGAACGCTTAATACCCCCCCTGGAGGAACAGAAATGTGGAAAACTTGGCGGGCTTTGAACCGTTTACGGGTGGGAGTCGGTCGATCAAAGCAAAATCTCATAAAATGGGAAACTTACCTGAGAATTCAAGCGCCGAATGTTTTTTGCGGATCATATCAGACGACGCAGCACATGACAATGTGCCCCCTATGCCTTGTCACCTGCACTACCGATGATCTCCTTAAAGCAACTCTTCGAGGAATACAAGTGGCAAAACGTTGGACGAACATAATTTAGGAAATTGGATCACCTTTACACCATAAGAAGAAGATGATGATAAGTCCAGGGGGCCGATACTACTTTAACAATTTGTAATGGTTTTGAACTGGTTTGATACGACCTTAACAGTCGTCTTGATTATTGGCGCGCATCTCACGCACGAGTAACTCCTTTTCGCATGCACCAATCAGCATGAGCGGTCATCATGGTCATAATAAAATAACATCAAAACCGTAACAAGATGTTATATCTAAATCGGGCTTCAGCCTTCCTATAGTATGAATTATCTCAAATGATTTTTTCGGGCTCGGGTGCTAATCCGTTAAACAAAAGCCTTTGTTTCTTTTAATAGCGGTCTACGGCACGTGCCAATGCAACCATGTCGTTTAAAAAGCAACTACCGTGATAGTATTAAGGTTCAAATTCATATGACAGCTCGTTCAGAGAACAATCTTCAGAGAGCCCATATAACCATTCCAGTCGCAGAATCACAAAGTGGTAACTAAATGTCAGATGTGTCGTAACAGAGTCCACACAATGTGTCTAGAATTGTTTCGAAACAAAGTGTCGTCGCCGTGTCTACACTTTTCCGTAACAAGGTGTCGACACATTTGTGTGCACTTTGCGTGCGGTTTGCGACTAAATCTGACAGCAAATTTGTGACAGCAAATGTCAATATAAAATACCTCTTGAAAACCAAGGTTTGTCAAAGTACTATTAGTGTCTCGTGTGCTCGTAATTCTAGTAAGTCATCATGGGCAATGCAAATGATAATAATCGACCGAAACCATATAAACACCCAACACCCGTCAACCTTTTACAGAAAAGTTTTTAAAGAAATTCAATAAGCTACTTAGGTCAGGCAACGAATGCTCCAAAAGTTGTAGAGGGAAATGCTCGGAACACAATTTTTGACTCCGTAACTCGGTTTGACAAGTTAGGAGGTGAACATATCAAAAGTCCCCGGCCGTAGCCCTTGAGCGGGGGGGAGAGAGGGGGCTTTGAAGGTCCCATTTTCCCGTTTTTCGATTATATCTCGGAAACTATGCATCTCAGCGACATGGCCACTTATACAAAATGAAAGTTAATTTAATTTGTTACAAGTTTATTCAGTCAATTTTTTCGATATGTTGAATAGTTTTTGAGATATCCGCTCTTGAAAGTTTATTTAGGGCTCTCAATTTTATCTTGATATATCTATATCAGTGAAGGTGCTAGGCCGTGTTTGGTATCGTTTTCGTATAAATCTGGGGTGCTGAATCCATTTAAGATATCACATTGACATCATTCCACAATATAAAAATAAATCTTTTTAGGGTTCCGTACCTCAAAAGGAAAAAACGGAACCCTTATAGGATCACTCGTGCGTCTGTATGTATGTCCGTCTGAATACACAAAATAGTTCTTTACCTATAGATGACAGGAAAACCTATTAGAAATGTGCAGTCAAGCGCGAGTCGGACTCGCACTTGGCCGGTTTTTTTGAAACTCTTCTTGACGCTTAACCGCTGAACCGATTTCGTTGAAATTTGGTATAGAAATAGTTTGCGTCCCGGAACAGGACATAGGATAGATCTTATAACCAAAATCATCTTTTGAAGGTGTGAAAAGTGGCGTGGAAATTTGTATGGGAAATCAATAACCGCTGAACCGATTTATATGAAATTTAGGATGGTCTACATCTTTGATTTAGTTAAAAATGATGAAAAAACATGACTTCAAACCTAAACTTAAACAGTATTAACTTCAAGAAGTCAATTCTGAATTCCCCCCTACACCTCATTTCACACCTTTAAAGGATGATTTTTGAGATAACTTATTATATCCTGTCTCGGGACTAAAAATATATGTGTACTAAATTTAAATTAAAACTGTTCAGCAGTTTAAGCGTGAAGAGGAGTTTAAAAGAAAGTATTTTAATAAGTTTATATGTTTTTACTTCGGAATGGTGTCAATGTGATACCTTAACTAAATTTGGTACTGCGAATTTATACGAAAACGATACCAAACATGGCCTCGTAGCTTTACTGTTGTAGAAGTCAAAATAAAATTGAGAGCCCTAAATTCTTATTACTTGGCCAAACTTGTGTAGAAGGAAAAGGTAAAATAAAAGTCTTCGGCAGGAAAATAAGACACAAATATTTTTTTTTTTGCGTTACTATTTCATTCATCAAATATAAACATACCTTGATTATACTATTCTAGTGAGATCCTCATAGATAAACAAAAACATTTACTTAACAAATTACAAGGTCGAAATGTCACGGAACTTGTGAGAGTAATATGTGAAAAATATAAACTTTTATGACAAAAAAAATCTGGACACAATTTAAGAATCACCCAATTGCGTCGAGGAATCATCTGTATTTTTGCTTGTTTCATTACCTCCTCGCTTCTTTTTTGTCCTTTGTATTCTGTAGCAATTTGTTAGATCTGAAAATAAAGATAACTTGCGTCGTCACGGATGTCGATTTATAGGTTTTAGGGAGTGCAGAATTCGAAAACGATGATCATTTTATAATCCAAGATGGCGACTACGTATTTTGTCATAAAAGTGGAATCCAAAATAGTCATCATTTTCGAAATCTGCGCCCCCTAAAACCTATAAAACGACATCCATGACGACTTTTATGACATAATGCATGGCCGCCATTTTGGAATCCAAAATGGTCATCATTTTCTAAATCTGCGCCCCCCAAAACCTATAAAACGACACCCATGACGACTTTTATGACTTAGTGCATGGCCGCCATTTTGGATTACAAAATGGTCATCATTTTCTAAATCGGGGCCCCCTAAAACGTATAAAACGACATCCATGACGACTTTTATGACACAGTGCATGGCCGCCATTTCGGATTTCAAAATGGTCATTATTTTCGAAATCGGCGCTCCCTAAAACCTATAAATCGACACCCATCTCGACTTTTATGACAAAGTGTTTTGCTACCATCTGCATGCAAGACATTTCTATTATTTTTACGTACAAAAATGGCCCCCTGTCAACTTTCAATCGAGATTTAATCGATAATTTATTCGATTAATATTCAGATTAATTCAATTTCAATCTATGTCAGGTCGACTAAGCTAATCGCGATTAAAATTTGAGAATTAACTTTTTTTATTCCATTAATTAGTCGAATAAACAGTTAATCGATTAATGCCCATCTCTGACCACGGCATTTTTACACTTTGAGAATATCTGAAAACAAATCAACACAAGGAGCCATTTTGCAAATCCAGTAACATACCAGTAACTTTGTTATTACTTTTGACAGCGCGTGTCATGTGTCAACACAGAGTCGACACAAAGTCGAAACATTGCAACTACTTTGTGACTGCAATATTTCTCAGCCTTAAACCATATTTATACATCATAATTAACAAGTTTCGTAGTATGTAAAGCGTTATTTCTGTTATTTAAGTATAGTATACGCATCGAAGTACTAAAAATGCTTCAAATAATATAGTTATGAACACAGGCACTGAGAAGTAAACAATTTCATTTCCGGCTAAACTAAAACAATGTGGTGGCGCGTTGATTATATTACACTTAGTTTATCAAATCACTCGAGCAGTTTAATTCCCCATAATAATTTAAGTCATATTGTAATATAAATGCAAACAATATATAATTACGTCTTGTAATCCGTTTTAGAGATGGCGTATTAATGTCACTTATTTTTATTTAAGTATTTTTCCATCTGACAGTTTCCATTTGACAGGAACAAAATGAACGAATGAACGAATGATTTTGGCATAAAGTAGTCGCAAACCCGAAACAATGTGTGCACACGGCGACCACACTTTATGTCACTTTGTGTCATGTGTCGACCCTTCCCCATTTCTGGTAACTGTGTCGACACGGCGACGACTCTGCGACTGGAATTGTGACCGAAACAGACGGTGTCGACACAAGATGTGTCAACACCGCGTCGTAACGGCGACTGGAAATGGTTGTATGGGAGGGTGGTCTCGTTTTTGGAGATAAAACGTTATCTCAAAATGGGCTGTTTCATGAATTTGAACCATATAATTAGAATAGTAAATTTGCTTTTTAAAGGGACTTGTTCCCGTTACTTATATCAGGGCTATTAGCAGTAAGCAGTGTAACCACTGAATAAAGGAAACCTTTTGTATACGGTCCGAGCCCGAAAAAATCACATGAGATAATCCATACTATAGTTCGTTTTTTTAGCATTAGAAAAAAGGTAAACAATCTTGACATGTATTTTTATTGAAAAACACTTTTGAAAAATAAGTCACGGCAAATATGAAACAATTATGAATCATATACGATATTTACATTCTTTTGCTTTCATATGTAATAGTTACTGATTTTTAAAAAGCGTTTTTGATTAAAAGACACGTCAAGAATCTTGACTACGCGATCTTGACTCAAGATCGCGTAGTCTTTTTCTAATGCTAAAAAAACGAACTAATACGAATAAGTAGGTACTTTTGACTTGCCGCCACTTTGACCGACCCAAATGTCATACGCCATCAACAATCGACGCCGTGAAATGTCTCCACGCCCGCGGGCGCCAATCATCAAGATCGAAGGCACGCCCGCACATTAGTATAGCAAAAGGGCCGGTATCACCTTAACTAGAGACGAGTAATTGATAAAGACTGTCAATCATAGACTTGACGTGACTGAGAGCGGTGGTGGCCTAGTGGATATGACGTCCGACTTTCAATCCGGAGGTCGCGGGATCAAATCCTGGCTCGTGCCAATGAGTTTTTCGGAACTTATGTATGCAATATCATTTGATATTTACCACTAGCTTTTCGGTGAAGGAAAACATCGTGAGGAAACCTGCATACATCTGCGGAGAAATTCAAAGGTGACGAATCCGCGATTCCGAAGTCCCCAATCCGCATTGGTCTAGCGTGGGGACTATAGCCCAAGCCCTCTCGCGCATAAGAGGAGGCCTGTGCCCAGCAGTGGGACGTTTACGAACGAATGTGGGACGAAATTATTATTATTATTATTTTATCATAGACTTCTGAACAAAATGAAGTCCGTAAGGCAAACGGCAATCTGTGTTACGGAGTGAGATTGAGATTACCATGGTAAACTCGGAAACTGTGTACGTGTGAATTAGGTAGGTAATACTTGGTAATACATATTTACAATGTCGCGTCATCGTTGTTATAATGACTACCACATGCTACTTAGCACGCTCAGCTTAGTCACTAGGCAGTCTTATCGAAAAATTTACTAAGCTTTGCCCTCTGCTTTATACTGCGTCTTATAAGCTGAATTAGATTTGATGGCGTCGGGAAAAAACAATTTAACATGGACCTCATGATATAATAATGAGAAATACGAATTTATAAATTTCCCAAAAGTTGAAAATCTTCACAGCAGAACTTCGCGAACAAAATGGCCAATATTAGGCAGGCGGTTTTCTGTGCAGTAGGTACACTATCATTTTGGAATTGTAAAATTTCGTGTGAATGTGCAGTGGAAATTTCGCAAAGCGTATTGACAATCTGCATTATTTACTTATCTTTGGCTAAATAACATAAAGGACTCACTCGCTACTCAGCTCACGTCATGCGCCCTTTCCTATGTTATTTCAAAAGAGCTTAACTGCATAGAGGCGTCAATGTCGTTTTAATCTCTAATGAAATACCTGAGCCGCCGGCGTTTTGATAAAAAACAATAAATTCGATGGGACATGATGGGAATTGGGAATAATGAGAGTATGAAAGGTTGTTGACAGTTCGTTGCCCTTATTAACCCTTTGAACGCAACGCCTATCTTGTGCGGTGCGTCATCGTACACCTTGTGGGATCGCACGAAGGTTAATATTGAGCTGTAGCCGCGAGCGTCATTTGACGTCTTTGGCGCGAAAAGGGCTGATGCTGATTGCACCAAACTGTCAACGTCTATAATACCTCATCAATCATCATATTCAAGATGGCATTATTTTTTGAATATAAATAGTAGGAATACGTCTCAATTTACTTAAATACAATTTGCTATGGTTTAACACATTCAGCGCCAAGAACCCGACTGTCGGGTACACTGTTCATAGCGACTACGCGCTCCATACGGCGAAGACGTGGCTACGCGTTACGAGCGTAACCCGTAGCACTTAGTGGCAATGATTGTGATAAACAATTCTTGAAGAAAAGCGCGTACTACTTTGCGGCTAGGTGTAGGGAATAAATATTTTGGAATAAGTAAAAAATAATTTTAACCGTTTATCATTTATTCCTATTCATAACTATATAACAAGGAGGAAGTCAAACTAATCGAGAAATTATCGCCTAAAACTGTAACTCTTCCATACTTGGCCTGACGTGTAGGTCGTAACAACTACCTACTCGTATACCTAATCTGTGGTGTAGGTACCACCTAAATTCGTGGTAGAGACTCGATAGATGCAGACAGCTCGGTATTAGAGGGGATAAGCGCGGCCGCATGCGGGTACATGAGCCTGTATGCTTCCCAGATGGCATCACCTGCCACGCCGGAGATGTTCTCGACGTCTTTCTGGGTTCGCTTATCGTTTGACACCTGAAAAAAAATATTATAGAAAATATATTCGTAAGTACTTATAATTAATTGCATCGAAACAAAAATCGGTTAGTCTTCCCTTTTTTAGTCAAAAGACTAGGTACAAAGCGCTGCGAAGGTACGTACGCTCCCTTTTGCTTCTAATGAGACTAATGACGCTTTACTAATAGCCCCCGTTTAGCCTATTGTGACAGAAGTAATAGGGTAACACAGTATCGTACACTGCAGACGATCATGGCCCGACATGCTCTTGGCCGGTTCTTAATTTTACACAGAGTGGGGCCACACTGCCGATTTGCGAGCGAGTTGAAAGCTTCTTCTTCTACTTCGCTCCCATTCCAGTATGACAGTACGCAGCAGCGAAATCGTTCCGCACTCGCGGCGAACTCGTTGCGCGCTCGCCTCGCTTTCAACTCGCTCGCAAATCGCCAGTGTGGCCCCGCTCTAGACTTACCACTTACCACCTATCGAAGAACATTTTTGGTCACTGCAAATTCGTAAGTATATTTTTTAACGACTTTTACAAATGGGTACTTGCCTGAGAAGCCATAAAAATGGCCGCCGCAATAATTGCCTGGCGATCGCACTGAGGCACGATTTTCATCGCCTCAGCCCCGAGCACGATGTGATGCGACATGCGCATAACATGTGTAGGCAAATCCAAATCACTGCAGAGAGTATGCACGAACGGGTCCTTATACACAGGTTCCAGTGTGATATTTAGAAGTTTCAGGATGCTTATGAAACATTTGCCTATCGCTTTCTTGCTGCATTTGCTGGCGTGACGGATGTATTTGAATGAAAGCCCCGATTTTTCAAGACGAGCAGCTATGTATAGACACGCCGTCGCGATGGCGTCGTTTGTAAAAGTTTTCAATTGTTTGCTCTCTTGTACCTGAAATCATCTGGTGAAATTAGCAACATTTTAATCATTCGTTGGTGATGCCATGCCCCCAGTATGTAGATACACCCGGCCAAAAGTATGGAAACAGGCTTAGGTATATGAGAATAAAAATCTGTGATATTGTGATAGATTTTTGCCAGATCAACATTTTGTAAGACGATTATCTTTTGGGATTGCCCGATGTCATTTTTTTTTATCAGTAATAGGTACTTATACAATACTTAATAATACCTACAAAAAAACCAAAAAGACCAGATCGGCAGATCACAGACCTCCAACAAGATGGGAGGATGATATTAAAAAGATTGCAGGCCCACACTGGAGGAGAGCAGCAGCAAGGGCTGCTGCGGAGATTTGGAGAGGCGTATGCCCAATATGGGCGCATACTCGCTGAGGAAGAAGAGGTATTCCTACATGGAGATATTAAAGAAAACAACGTTGTTCCCATACTTTTGCCCTGGGGTGTAGAAAAGATGAGATGCATAGAAAAGGGAATCGAACTAGCAATAAGACCCAAAACCTCGAAAGCATGGTTACGTTACCTGTTTATACAGGTCCCAGGACTTATCCACAATGCTCTTGGGCAGTTTAACGCATTCAGCCATCCTCTCAATCTCAATGAATCCATGTATCATGTGTATGTCAGAGCTAATGGATTCTTTCTCCTGGGTGATAGCAGAAGCATTCGGCGAAGCAACATCTTGTTTGGAGCCAGAAGCTATAGCAAGTTCACCTGGTGGATAGTTAAAAAATTCAAATTATTTTAGGGAAATGTAAAGATGTTTTCTTAACCCTTTGAACGCCACGCCAATCGTATCGCCCGTCGTCCTGAACCATGTCGGAATGCACGAGGGTTGATATTGGGCTGTAGCGCGCGTCAGTTGACGTCTTTTGGGGTCAAGGCAACAATAAATAACTTGTCAGCCAAACCTTGAAGTCCTTTTTATCTTTCTTAAAGTCGTTCATGTTCTGACTGAGCAAATAAGTAGTATTCCAACAGTTCTACTTACCTACCCTGGGACCTAAAGTTGTGCTATCCTTTTAGCAAACCAGTACTCACCATTACCTTGGAAAACCAGAAGACTTAGAATTATTAAGCAAACTATTTATTTAATTTCTTTTTAATTGCTAATATGTATGTTCATATTCGTAGTCAAGTTTTCCGGTAACAATTGTCTCAATACTTACTCAATACATGATACCCATATTGGGTGTGGCAACGACAGACTGCCGTATTCGAACTTCAAGATATTCACAAGAGACGACACGTACTAGATCCATTCTAGATACGTTATAGTTTAGATTTCAACTAGTTCTCTTTTGCAGCGCAATTCAGACAACCAATGTCACTTTTAAGATAGATCGTGTGAGATATCTATTAGATGTGAATTAGATCTCTAAGTAATATCCTGTGGAAATCGTTCAATAGTATCTCCAGAATCGCGGAAATGTCAAATTTTGACAGGTTAGATCTTAAACATATCGTTATCGTATTTTGGCGATGTCTACAAGATATCTAATAGATGTCTATTACAAAATCCGAAACGGGCCCAGATGCTTATAAATAGGTAGGTACAAACATTTTATCCTTATCCTATTTATATATTTTACATAGTTACAAATTAGGTTTTCTATAAGACAATAGTAGATTGTAATTAAACTTTCGTGAGACATATTTTTTATGTACTTAGATCACAACGATTACGCTCACTTCTATTTTTAGTCGCTATTGGTAAAATAGGTACATAACATAACCGTTGTGATCTAATTGTTAACCAAGGGATGAAAGGCACTGATTACAGTCGAGGTAGTTTGGTACGCAGTGAGAGCGCCAATAGGCCGATATTGAAATAGGTTTGTGCTTTCACTACGTTTCAATTAGGATACAAGGAAAGTAAAGTACACGTAACGTGTAATTAAAAACATGTTAAACTTTTTTTAGTATTTATGAGGGTACTTTCAATTAAGTACTTAACAATAAAAGTTAGTAGGTAAAAGTCGTTATTTCTGCAATGGGGGGTTAAATATCAAAATGGAAATTGTACAACAAATCCATTTATAACCAAATTAGTAAAATTTAGCGCTTATAGCTTAGCGCTTAGCGTAAAAATAAGAAAAAATAAGCCTAGCAGAAACGTGTCTTTTTCTGCACACTATACATACTTATAGAACAATAAAAACCGGACAAGTGCGAGTCGGACTCGCCCACCGAGAATTCCATACTTTTTAGTAAGTATTTGCAACAGAAATTCTTAAGTAGGTACATCATCTGTGAAAAATTCAACTACCCACTATCTAGCTATCACGGTTCGTGAGATACAGCCTGGTGACAGACAGACGGACAGTGGAGTCTTAGTAATAGGGTCCCGTTTTTACCCTTTGGGTACGGAACCCTAAAGATTACCCACTTACAGAGCATGATGAATGAAAAAGAATAAGATTGTACTGTAATGTTAATCTGTGGTGTAGGTACCACCTAAATTCTAGGCAGAGATTGAATGGGCGCGGACAGCTCAAAGCTAATGGGGATAATGTCGGATGCATGTGGATACATGAGCCTATATGCTTCCCAGATGGCTTCGCCCGGCAAGCCGGAGATGTTCTCGACGTCTTTCTGGGTTCGCTTATCGTTTGACACCTGAATAAAATAACAAAAAAACTTTTTTAATCGAAGGAAACTTAGAAATATTTTCCTTTTCGAGTTGTTTTCAAACGTTTTACCCATTTTACAAGCTTTTTTTAACTTGCAATGTTTGTACTGTTTGTAGGTATACATGTATTATACCTATGTATTTAAATAAGACCTACTCCCCTTTGATTGAGTTGTAACTTCACATACATATGTAAGTTGGGTCACAACACAATATTATGGTACCATCAAGCTGACCTGATGATGGACACATGAGGTGGCCAAAGGATCTTTGTTATAAAACAAGGCAACCTAATTGTTTGGGTTTTCTAGAATTGTCTGCATGAATATTAGTTGCCTGTTAAAAGAACAATACAGTCAGCGATAAATGCTTGTAACAAATATTAAATTTATGAGAAAACAAATTGTTTCCGTGAGAGGTACTATGTAAACTATTTTTTTTTCACTACACTGTAGTGATTACAGTACCTATATTTTTTACAAATACTTGCCTGAGAAGCCATAAAAATGGCTGCAGCTATAACTGACTGACGATCGCACTTAGACACGATTTTCATCACCTCAGCTTCTTGGACAATGTGATGCGACATCCGCAGAATGTAATATGGCAAATCCAAATCATGGCACAGACTATTCACGAACGGGTCCGTATATATATCAGGTTCCAGGTGTATATTGAAAAGTTTCACGATCCGGTCGAAACATTTGCGTATTGCTCTCTTGCCGCATTTGCTGGCGTGACGGACGTTTGTGAATGAAAGCGCAGATTTTTCTTGGCGCGAGGCTATGTATAAACACGCCGATGCAACGGCCTCGTTTGTGTTGGCTTCTAATTGTTTGCTCTCTAGTGCCTGAAAACGTGATGAGTCAATAGCATCTGATGGAATTATCAAGATTTTATCATTCGCCGAAGAAGCCTATACACGCGTTGAGGAAGCCAGGCCCCCACCCTCCAGTAGGTATATAGATACACCCGGGCAAGAGTATGGAAACAAGCTTCGAAGGATTATAAAAGCACATATTAACGTAAGGGGTCCAATACATTTTATGACTCTTCTCTTTCCGCAAAGACTAACTAAAATTCGGGTTCAACAATTTGGGCAATTAAAAATCTTTTGGAGCTACCTGCTATAAGTACTACTTATACCTAATGTTAATTTTTGGTTAACAGGATACAATAGTAATTTTCCTAATAGAAACTTGAGATATGTGATAAAGAAAACAACGTTGTTCCCATACTTTTGGCCTGGGGTGTACAATCGCTTGCGGTCGCGAGGTTCCACCCTTAGGGCGATACTCGTTTGAACGCCTTGCAGGTAGCAGGCAGTAAGGATTAAGGCAATTTTTTCTTAACTGGAACACCGCGAGCGCAGGCGATTGTACTTACATATACCTACGCATAAAAAGGAGTGGCAAGACCCAAAACCTCGTTAGCTTGCTTACGTTATGACTACACGATGGGCCAACGCCGGCCACTCCAAGGGACGCAGCCATGCGGTAGAATGAGATAGCAATATCACTTGCTCCCTCTAACACATAAATGCGTCCCTTGGAGTAGCCGGCGTTGGCCCATCGTGTAGAGGAGCCATTACCTTTTTATACAAGTCCCTGCCCTTATCCACAATGGTCTTGGAAAGATTGACGGAAGCAGCTATCCTGTCAATCTCAATGAGTCCACGTACCATGATTATTTCATTGCAAATGGATTCTTGCTTCTGGGTCACAGCAGAAACATTCGGCGAAGCATTTACGGGGTTGACGCCAGAAGATATAGCAAGTTCTTGACGTGGTTCACCTGGTGGATAGTTAAAAAAATCAAATTATTATTGGGAAATGTATGTAAAGATGTTTTCTTAACCTTTTGAACACCACGCTTATCGTATCGTCGTGAACTTATCGGAATGCACGAAGGTTGATATTGGGCTGTAACTGCGCGCGTCAGTCGATGTCTATATGGTGGTCAAAGGGTTGAAGAAATCAGTCAAACCTTGTCATTATTTATTTCTCAATGGCGACAATTTTACTTACTTGACCTGAAGGTACTTATCCTAAATAGAAATACTCACCATTACCTTGGAAAACCAGAAGACTTAGAATTGCTGAGCAAAGTATTATATAGGTACCCTGCCCACAAGAAACAGATAATCTCCTTCGCTCAACAATGCTAAGCTAGATCTAGGATTTTCCAATACCTTTTTTCCAAACCTTAGCCAGTTTACCAACCTTTATTACCGATAAACTAGCTCCAACTACATGTTATAACTGGAGATAGTTCTTAGTCAGTTGCAAAAACAATTGCACGCGCTTAAAATATTTTGACACCGATTCAGGGCCAATAACAAAATAATTCTAAGTGCGTTCGCAGCTTACAATAGCTCTTTTTGAAGCTGACTAAAACCCACCGTATGGACTGTCTCTGACCATCATACGGTGGCGTTGGACGTAGTTTTAGGACATACCCGGGTCCGGGTACAGTATTAACTAGTATATATGTATCCGATGACAGGAAGGCAATTATCAGGACATTACCTAAATTACATCAAACTACGGGCTCATAATGATGGCAGTACTCATGCAGAAATTGCCTAATGTTTAATGTTGTATATACTTCATAAAAATGCGAAGATGCGCCCTTTGACCGTCAAAGATGTCCACAGACGCACCCGGTTAACGATGGGCGTATAATTTATAATAGGCGTGGCGTTCAACGGGTTAATATTCGGGATTTACTGTAACCTTAGAGTCCCAGAGGCATAAGTTGGCCAGCCAAAAACGGCATGGAGATTTTAAAATTAGAATTCAATTTTTATCGTCCGCGAGTCTCTTTAAGAATCAGGATTTATAGTAAAAAAAGTTTGTAACTTAAAAATACATTTATTTGTGGCGTTACTTATAATAATTATAAACTAAACCTTAAACACACGACCAAGGCGATAATACACTATTAATACAGTTTGAAGTTCTTGTCTGTTTTGGAGTAACTTTATCAGTTTGTTTCTATTTTAATTTTAGAACAGAAGTTTTAAGGCATTTTTTTTTTAATTTACAGGTCTATTGCTATTTTATAAGATTTTCTAATTATTACGATTTCAAAAGAGTAAAATAGCAACACTGATAAAAGACCTCTCGTCATTGGTCAAGCGTGCATCAATCGCAGCAATGTTGCCAGTTTACACTTGTTAAATTGTACATTGCAGCTTTTTACAAAATATTTTTTTAGCAAAACGAACTAGTCTAAAGGGTCCCACTGATTACCAGTTCGCCGGACGATATCAGCCTGTCAGTTAAACCCAAATTTGGACAGTTCCGAACAACTGACAGGCTTATATCGTCCGGCGAATTGTTAATCTGTGGGCCCCTTTATAGTCCCAGTTTGGTAGATGTTTTACACCAATCGTATTGCTATTTTTACATGTTAATATAAATCACAAATACAAACTTTGTTTGAAGTAGGTAGGTCTCTAATAAGTTGGCACTTGTCTTTTTGATTTCTCTTTACATATATATAGAATTTTCCAAAATTTCTTTCACTACTAACTAAATTCGTCATTCTCATTTTTTGTTAACAGAAAACAATCTTTACGCATCAAGTAAATAAGAATCAAAATACAAGGTAAGTGAAATTTAAACACCATAAATATAATAATAAAATAACAAGTAAAGAAGTTTTAACTTAAAAATTGCTTCAAAAGTAATCCAACAAAAGACTTACAGTCAAATCAAACTCAATTATGTATATCGCTGGTAATCAAGGGTATTAAAATTGTTTTTCCACGGTCAATAACATAAAACACTGCGTAATAATAATGAAGAAAAATAAAGCCGATCTTCATTTTCATTATCGACTTTTTTGAATCGAAAATTTGATGGGTAGATAAGTTCCAAATGAAACACAATTTAGCAAGATGTTTGTACAATTTCGTATTCGTAACTGTGTAATGGAACATTTGGGAACATTTTCCCGTTAGTGTGACCCAGGCATAATGGATATTTTAATGAGATATTGTATCTAAATAGCAAATAAAGCAGTGAAAGTCTTTTTTTATTACCCATCAAATGTTTATTCAAATCTGCAGAAAAAAATCGGTAACTAAAAGAACGCATTAGTAAGATATCTATCATACTAGCGGAGAATCTCAACTACAGCTTGGCCAAACAGAGTAGAAATTAAAAAGTGGCAACACTGTAGTCCCTTTCCAACCAATTTATATATATAAGAAAACGGGACGACACTACAGTGTTGCCACTTTTTAATTTCTACTTTTTTGCCAAGCTGTAAAATTGTATAACAAACGCCTTTTCTCGTACAAAAATAAATCACAAATTCCAACGCGGCATTGGCTGGTAAGTCCAAAAATAATACTTAAACCTAAGTTAATATAAAAACGAATAGACCCCTCCACATTCACGCAAAAAACATCCATGGTACAGTCAGCAAAACTATTAGCCAAGCACCCCTGCATGCATTATGTTATGTGTATGCAGGGGTGCCAATTGATAGCCCACCCTGTGGGCCTCGTTCTGGGGATTCTTATCCTGCTTTCAAATATAAAGACGATGTTCTTCTTGAAAGGTTTTTAGTTAATACATATTAGTTTTACAAAGCTGGTTTCTCATTTTAGCGGCAATACTTGACATGTTGACAGACAAAAGTTAAGCTGTCACAGATAACATATATCAGCCCTACGCGCTCAAAGTATACTTTTGGCGGGCATTCAATAACTGTCAGTCTGTCATTAGAACTAACATTACAATCACCTTTGTTGGTATATTAAGCCATATTGTTTTATTAAGCCGTTACGTTGTTGAGCTTGGAATAATACTATATAATATAAAGGTACTACAGAATATAAAATGAGAACACAAGCTAATATCTTTGCTGAATGTACATAAAAACTGTGACATAATAAGGACTGCTAAAAGTTCACTGTAGAGTTGCTCTCCTCCATTTAATTTTCTGGATGGCATCTCATAGACATCGTTTACACGCTAATTCTGGCGTCAGTTCAGTCCTTCATTCCATTCCAGTTTTGACTGATGCCAGAATGATGGAAAATGGACACGGTTAGACGATCAGTCCAGACTGACAACAGACTGATAAAATTACGACACAGTCGCCGTTTGGACACAGAACGCAACAGTCGTTTAGTCTTGTAGTCTAATATGGATATTATTATAAAGAAAAAAAAAGGCCTGTGCTATGATAATTATCGCTTTACTGTTAAAAAAACGTATAAATAGAAAACGGTGGATGAGAAGCTGGCTACAAAGAAGAGATCATTACACGCATCTAAATTTAATTAATGAAATACGAGTACGGAAGGAAGACGAAGATTTTGAAAATTACTCTCGGATGAAAGAAGATCAGTTATTGCAAATGGTCAAACCATATTTGACAAGACAAAACCTGTAGTGCGGCCGGCGACCTCCTCGGCGTCCTCTTCCATTGTTGCATGGACGGTGACTGACGCGAGAATGACACAAAGAGGTTACACGATCAGTCTCCTATCAGTTTTCTGTCATTCAAAACGGACTGATGAAATTTATCAATAAATTTAAATTTTCATCAGTCCAGACCATCAGTCCATCAGTCCGCATGTTACACGATAATTCTCCCGTCATTCTGACCAGACTGATGGACTGAACTGACGCCAGAATTAGCGTGTAACCGATGTCTTAAACTAACAGGCGTCTTCTGATTTTAATTACAGGTAAAGAATTAGATCTGAAATCTAAATTAACTTTTTTTTCAACCAAACACGTCACTTTTGACACTAACAGATCAGATCCATAACTAATCTAGATCTAATTCATAACCTGTTATCAAAATCAGAATACGCCTGTAACTCACTAAATTCATCTTTTATCTGAGGAACAATTTTTATGAAAATTAGCAGTCTCTTTTTTTTACTTATCTGGTAAAATGTTCAGCGAGAATGTGGACGATTCTTATAATAATTCTACACCAGTCCTAAGGCTTATTTATAGATAAATAGGTCCCGAAGTCATGCAATTACATTTTTTTACGAATTATTCCCAGTGTTAAAGTCGCCATATTGGCTACGTGTGCCTGTGGCGCCGTCTGGTTGCTGTAGGCCACATTAGTTATTCGACAGTTGACATATGTCAAATTTCGGGCCACGAAGGTTCACAATTATGTCGAGGCGTACGTAGTTCACAGTTTTCGTTGATCACTTTGCACATACCCAATTGTATACTCTATGGCGTTGTTATAAGAATCATTACCGATTGGATTAACTAGGAATAATTCATTTTCCGATACTCTGCAATATATACATCGCTTTATGTAGCAGTCTAGTAATCCGTGCGATAATAAGTAGGTACTTACAACATATACAAATACAAAAAAGTCAGTTATTCCGTCTTAGGGCTGACTTAGACGGCGCGCGAACTCGCATGCGATTTTAGTTACATTGCGGACTGTTGGTTACGTCCAATTCAACCGACCGATCAAAACCCGCAATGTGATGAAACTTGCATGCGAGTTGTCGCATCGTCTAAATGAGCCCTAACTCACACACAAGTTGCGAAATAAACGCGTGAAAGAGAACAGATTCCTCGCGAAATAATTAGTCTCGAAAAATTAAGATTTATGATGGAAGTTTTTACTTAATGATCTCTTCTGTTTAAAGTTGAATGGCAAAGGGTGGATAAGCAAAATGTAATCAGTCAGTCAACTTTTTGTATGGTAACTGCTAATAAGATGTAAACAAATTAGCGTCCGAGTTCTTAATATGTAAGTAAATAATCGTAACATAGTAAAGTTTGCTAAGCATTCATTTTGCAAATATTATGCCAAAAGTCAAGGTCTTTTACCAAATAATAAAATAACAAAATGATACGTTTTAGTTTAGTTTCAGTTCGTACTTAGATAAGTTTTTTTTTAAACAAGGCAGTTCAGGGAACTGAATGTTACTGGCGCAGTCTGTTGAGATGCGGTCACATTCCCCTTAAGGCACCATTCCAAACTGGACTGCTGAGTGCAAATACAGCCATATAGTTGAAGTCCGCAGTCGAATTTGAAATGGAACCTTTATGCAACTCATGAAGTCTTTTCACTGATAAGACTTACAATTGTGTAAAATTTTTGAAATGTTTGATATTTGAAAGTAATAATGACAATATTTACTTCGTTATTTAACCTGACAACGACAATTCATACATGTAGCCCAATTTACCCTTCACTTCAATATTAAACTAACTTTATATTAGTAAAGGTGCATCCACACTGCCGTTAACTTTTCTGGAGCAACATTGTGCAGCATGGTAACATTAGGTGAGTTATCTACGACCGACCGACCTGACTGGGTTTGATGACCGGTCTGGCCCAGGGTAGTGACCCTGCCTATGAAGCCGATGGTCCCGGGTTCGAATCTAGGTAAGGGCATTTATTTGTATGATGACACAGATATTTGTTCCTGAGTCATGGTTGTTTTCTATGTATTTAAGTATTTATATCTTATACATATCGTTGTCTGAGTACCCACAACACAAGCTTTCTTGAGCTTACCGTGGGGCTTAGTCAATTTGTGTAAAAATGTCCTATAATATTTATTTTATTTATCTAATGTTACCATGTTGCTTTTTGTTTGTGTTGCACCACGAATCGCCAGTTAACAGATTAGACTATGGTAAAAGCAACTGTAAGCAACAACGGGCGACATTTTCAGTGGGGCAATAGGGTATTATACTGTATTTAAAATGAATTATTTTACACCATGCATGAAATAAAGCACCAGATTATTATTAGAAAAACACAGATAGGAGTTATTTTTAAACATAAGTTCTATTTAATAAATCGGATAGAAATATAAAAAGTACGTGAGTTGACCGTGACGTCACGATGTAATGTTCATATAAATTCCATATTAGCAAATCGTTTTGACAGTTCTAAAAAAGTAACTGATTTGACTAGTAGGAAAATACCCTATTGACAGAATATCGCCCGCTGCGCTTATATGTTGACCTAAATAGATCTGGCTTCCATTAACGAATGTAAATTACTAAGTAATAATAAAGCGATTAACAAGTACTCTTTTAAATTAGTATAAGAGTTAGTTACCACAGAATGTTTTTACACAAATATGAAACTAACAGCGGGCGATATCCTCAGTGGGGCAATTCACTGAGTTTACCGACCGATGCATACATGCGTAGTTATCATATATTGATGCTAGGAGCCTGACATCATTCATATGCTGGTCTTCCAACAATGTCAGCAATATTTTACTGTTGTGCCTGGTATATTGATAAGTATTGTCAATATTACTGACGTCAACGGTCGACTGTATTATCTTGTAGGATTCCCAGATGGTCAGGGTGATACTGATAAATATTGTGAATATTACATTTGCGGCAAGAACTCGATAGATGCGGCGAACTTGAAGTCGTCAGGAAACAATTTGGTTGCGAACGGGTACATTAGTTTGTAGGACTGCCAGTGATAAATATTGTCAATCTTACTGACGTCAATATAGTTAGTGATAAATAATGTAAATATTACTGTTTGCAGATACAATCTACATCTATGAGAGAAACTCGATGGGTGTAGACTTGTAGAGAACTTGAAGTCATCAGGTAACATAAGTAGGACTGCTGGATCACGGATCAGTGATAAATATTGTCAATATTACTGATGTCAACACATACAGTCTACATCTGTGGGAGGAACTCGATGGGTGTGGCAAACTTGAAGTCGTCGGGGAAGAGTTTAGCAGCGAACGGGTACATGAGCTTGTAGGACTGACGGATGGTAACGTCTGCCACGCCGGCGATGTCGCCAATCTCTTTCTGGCTGCGTTTGTCTTCTGATGCCTGTAACAATCACAAATATATTTGAGAAGTGTGAAATATTATTACATAACCGGTAGTATGTTATGGTTGGTTCACAAAAGCTGGCATGGATCTTATATGAGAAATTTACACCAGTTTGTACAAATTCAATTTAAAAATATCAGGTTTAAAATTAATTTAAATGTTAGTAGGACTGACACCAGTTTAAATTCGTTTATGAAATTGGTGGTAGTGGTAGTTTTTTGACAGATCCATAATTTCAAAAATAATGATAAAAAATTTAGTTTTTAAGCAGTCCCAGATTCTGGTCCAAATTTGCCTTCTTTTCAATAACTTACGTCAGATAGCACCAGGTAACTAGTTCAACTACAAATGCTAATAGATAAAAAGGTATTAACCTAAAACTTTTGCATGTTTCCTTAATTGTTACCTTAATGAGTTTAACGCCCTTTTGATAACACAAGTACAAGTTAAATGTAAAACTATCATTCACCCGAATACCAATTACCAAAAGTACTTGTAGATAAAGAAGTTTCCAAATTAAATATGTACAATTGTACATCTTTATATAAATTAATATTTATATAAAGATGTACAATTGTACATATCCGACTGAAACATGTTTTCTAGCCGAAACCGAAAGGTTCGGCTTTGGCTCTAGTTTCGGCCGAAACCGAAACTTTCGTGTACTTGTTAAAATCGTTGTAAAAATGTCATAAAACCGCTTTTATACACATTAAAACTGCGTCGACCGTCCAGTGACACCCTCATTAGGGGAATTGTGTTTTCTAATAGGTAAACCAATTAATTTCTGTACTTATACATAAATCAGTAATTAATATTGTTGTCCTACTTGTTCCCCTACTTTTGGTCTTTGTAACATAGTTTGGTTTCATAGTCTAATAGTACGAATCACCATTTCGTAAGTTTCGGCCCGGCCGAAAGTTTCGGACGTTTTAGCCGAAACCGAAACTACGGACGAAATATGTTTTTCTGGCCGAAACTAGCCGAAACCGAATCTTTGGTCGGACACTAATAAATATGCTATGCTTTAAAACACATATAGGTAGCCCATCATGTATATCAATGTTGTAATTGTAAATATATTACTTTCTTATCATACACTTGACTTGACATTTATCTTTAGCAAGCACTTACCTGAGAAGCCATATAAATAGCAGCAGCGGCAACTGAAATAGGGCTCCGTCCAGACACAATATCCAGCTCTCCCGCCTTCCTTGCAATATGTGTGGCTGCCCTTTGCACAGAGTTCGGGAGCCCCAAGTTTGAGCAGAACCGAGACATGAAGTCCGCTGTAGTGATGAGGTCCACAGAGGTCTCCAGAGCTTTGAGGATGAGTTTAAAACACCGGCCAATCTCTTTCTTGCTGATTTTGCTAACGGCACAGATCTCTTTGAATGTACGGGGCACACCCTCCTGGCGGCAGGCGATGTATAAGCAAGCTGATGCAATGGCGTCATTTGCTCGGCCTTTTAAGTTTTTGCCATCGTGTACCTGGAAATACGCAATAAAATTTGATCAAACCTTTGAATAAACATCAAACATTCAATTATTATGTTTTTGTGCATCAATATAAAACTGAATAACCACAAGGTAACCAGTTTTTCTCCAATTTTATTGCTGGCAATCCTAATTGTTGGTTTCTATTAACCCAGTATGTATGCATTGGCATATCAACATTTTTAATTAAAAAAATTACAAACTTAAACACTAAAATCTGCAGTATTTTTTCTTTATCCCTTTAATGGTCCGGATTTAAAAAAATAGACAGATCAAGCCTCATCGACTCTTTTAAGTACAAAAAATTCCAGAAAACAACACAAAAGGATGATGTACAGTAATAATTTTTGCCAATATCTAAAGTTGCCCTATAAAGTAAAGCAGTAATTTTAGGACTACAAGTTAGCAATTAGGCTTGAATTAAGGATTTCTTATAATCTGGTCCATAAAAGGGTTAAAAATACATGATAAATGTCATTTACAAGGCATAACTCGAGTAAGTCAAGGCATAGCTTGTTTAAGAATGTGTTTACATACCTGTTTAAACAAATTGTTAGCCCTGTCCACAATTGTTTTGGGAAGATTAATGCGGTCAGCCATTGTGTTGATCTCTCTGAACGCATTAATCAGTGCCCTGTCTGTACTGCTAATATTACGTCTGTTCTGATACTTTGATACACCGAAACTGTCAAATGAAGCGTCGCCACGGCCAGGACCAATGATTGTGGAAAGGTCTCCGCCTGAGAGCAGCGGGTTCTCTGGCCCACCAACACGAGAGGGGTCTACTCCCGACTTCTCGTTGCTGAATGTACGCCATTCTGAACCAACGTCAATTACTCTGTGAATGAAAGAGTTTTCTTGTCAACAAATGGATAGGTGTGTTCTGAGTATGAAAGTTTTGCTACAAAACGTGTCTATGAAAAGTTGTTGAGTGAGAATAAAGAATACATACTTTGTAAACACAAATATTATAAGCATCACTTAAATATTCATGCAGTCATTCAATTTGCATCAATTGTAGTAGAAATCGGCGTAAAATTAGCTTCCGAGTACATTTGTAAAATTAAGTTGTTCGATTTCGAAACTTTAGAAACTTAGCTTTGGAAAGCAGTGAATTTCGTAACATTGCCAAATATCCAGAATAACGTTACCTGTCTCCAACGACGAGGCCGCATTCCGAGCAGATCATGTCACCTGCCCGGTAATCCTCGATAAGCGGCGCGTCGGGGTGAGCATAGCAGACCACCTTATTTGCCTCAATTCTAAAACCACAAAGGAAAGTTCATCATCCGTAATTACAAAACGTACCATCAGGTAAACTTTACTACGACTTTGTGTAAGAGGCTACCATTACCACAAATAACTTACGTAGAATCTTAACCAACATTATTAAAATTCAGTCATAGAGTATAATAAACAAATTACTTCTGTACGACGGTAACAGAAATAAAAATAAATGAGAAAAACAGACCTTGACGTGCTCGCCATGATTGTCAAGTGGTGTCTATAGACAATGTGTGTATTTTTTAAAACGTAATGTGCGTCCATAGAGTTCAGAATGTTCAAATGTGCAGTATTTTGCCATTCATAATTTATACCGTCAAATTTCATTAATCGCTTAATCTGATTATTAAAAGATAAAATAATTCATGCATATTCTGATATCATTAATATTAAATTTAAGTTTTAACCTGTATGTCAAACGCAATTTACCATCAATTCCATAATTATTTAATTCATCACCGATAGATGTCACTGTCGTACACGAAATAAATAAAGCGCTATTCAAAATAAAGTGGAAAACAAAGTCGTGTCTTGATACATTAAACCTAACTGAAAACAAGATTTAACTTCTTTAACAATACATTAGAAATAATAAGATGTAATTTTGGCAGAACTAGAAGTATTCTGCGTCAGTAACTACAAAAAAGTAGAAACGCCAAACGAAACGAACGTCAACGATATGACAGCGTGAAGTAAAACGCAATTAAAACTAACGCGTACGGCTATATTTAGTTATATTTTACCCTTAAATCTTGTTAAGATTTAATTTAGATATTCCTAATTATTCTTTAATTTACAATTCCGTGGTATTAAGTTGTGTCCCATTCATAAATTGCCGAAACTGAGCTTTACAGTCTCTATCCTGCTGCAGTTTTTTACAAGTTCCTTTATTAGACATGGAGCGAACTCTGAAAAAAACTGTGTCGTTGCGTCAAATGAAATTGTTGTTGGAGTTTTTAGAGAAGAATAGAAATCTGGCGCTCGGCCGATTGAGATCCAAGGAAGGGCGCGCGTTGTCTAAAAAATTATGGTCCGAGTGCGCGGACATTTTAAATGTTGAAAATGTCGGTTCTTCATTTAGAAATGGCAGGGAATGGGCTAAGGTAAATTATAATAAAATTTACTCATTTTAACAGAACTTCTTTCTTTTGTTTGATAATAATTGACAAGTGTTTTATAATTGTTTGCGGACTTTAAGTTTTCAAATAAATAAGTTTTTTAACAACTTATGAAAAAAAAATGGTGATGTCTATGGTAAACGGCCCATGTTTTTTTTTTTTTCAGTTTTATACAGACTACAAAGCCCGCCTAAACAACAAAGTAAGAGCAATGAGAAATAATGAAACCACAGCAGCAACGGGAGCAGAAATAGAACTCACCTCACTGGAAACCAGACTATGCAACATCCTCGGGTACAATATCAAAGATCTGCTTATGGCGAAAGCAAACCCTTTAAGCTTAACCCGAGAAGCAAAGAAAGAATCAAAAACTAAAGCAAAGAGAGTAAAACTAAAAAGAAGAAGGAGTAGTAAGTAATTATTACAATATTGTATAGTCACCATAGGGCCATCGTATAACAACTTATAGTGCTAGTAGAAATTCTGTGCCCAGTTTCAATGAAAGTTAAAATTGTAATACAATGGACCTGTGGTTCCTGGTATAGCTTAACAAATGAAACAAATGTTCCCAATTTCAATTGAAATCAATCAAAGACTAGAATTTTACTGAAGTCATTTCAATACAAAAACATCATCAGCTACTTTGAAAAATTGTAACAACTTTTCTTGAATTCAACCACTCAATTTTTTTTCTTTTTTGTTAGGTTCATCAGACAGTTCAATAAATTCTGC
The DNA here is from genome assembly GCF_910591565.1 of Cydia splendana. NCBI lineage: Eukaryota > Metazoa > Arthropoda > Insecta > Lepidoptera > Tortricidae > Cydia > Cydia splendana. The sequence continues at coordinate 19,327,977 of NC_085964.1, read as the reverse complement.
AAAAGAAACTCTAGAAAGAATAGAAGAATCCCGAATAGAAGTAGACAGGCTTAAGGCTGACGGTCTCTTCAAGATAGCGGAGAGTCTAGTACAGATGGCGGAGGCTCAGAACAGGGTAGCAGCAAGTATGGAGAACCTGGGGGCGGGGGTGTGGCAGCTCTTGCAGAGGTTTGGTCCCGCTCCGGGGCCACAGGATGGGAAGATTTGGGGTAATTTACCTTGATACATTTTTGTTTTTTAATGCCCATTATCCTTTATTATGCTGTTACAATAATCCAGCTATAGATTATTCAACCCCCTAACCTCACCCCTCTGGTGAGATCTCGTGATATTTGTTGGAGTAGATTTGGTACTGAGTTTGATTATTAGTCAGTTATACCTATATACATAGGAACATGATTAAGTACAGTCAACTGTAAAAATATGGGTGCACATATCATCTCAAAAATATGTCCCATATCTCTTAAGTCAGCGAATTAAGAACTATGGGACATATTTTTGAATAAGTTGGCTACACTCATATTTTTACAGTTGACTGTACATTGATGCTTAAATTTTTTATTTTCGATTAAGTCAGCTAATCATTAGTATCATTATTTTACGTCACGTCCGTTTCTAGCGGAATAAAATATAGTGCTAGATGGCGCTGGTATGACCCAAATATTTTTACCGAAGCTCTTTTGGCATAATATTAAGCACGTGTTAAAACTTGCATATTTTGAATACGTGCCGTGCGCCGCAGTGGGTCTTAAAAAATTCCAAGATCCGGGGAATCCCTACTGATTTTAATAGAGCAATATTTATCTTCAATTAAATCCTGACATTTATGAGTATGATGAAATCGTGACTTAACATTACCAGTTTTGAATTGATTAATTACGTATGTCATCAATTACCATATAAATGTTTTGTTTAAATGATAATAATTTATTGCAGAGGAAAAAGTTCAAGAGCACAATATCCTGCAATGAAGACGGCACCAATGGTTATTATCAAGAACATATTTTTTAGGGTTCCGTACCCAAAGGGTAAAACGGGACCCTATTACTAAGACTTCGCTGTCCGTCCGTCCGTCCGTCCGTCCGTCCGTCCGTCCGTCCGTCCGTCCGTCTGTCACCAGGCTGTATCTCACGAACCGTGATAGCTAGACAGTTGAAATTTTCACAGATGATGTATTTCTGTTGCCGCTATAACAACAAATACTAAAAACAGAATAAAATAAAGATTTAAATGGGGCTCCCATACAACAAACGTGATTTTTGACCAAAGTTAAGCAACGTCGGGAGTGGTCAGTACTTGGATGGGTGACCGTTTTTTTTTGCTTTTTTTTCGTTTTTTTTTTTTGCATTATGGTACGGAACCCTTCGTGCGCGAGTCCGACTCGCACTTGCCCGGTTTTTTTATTAATTATGGCCTCAACTACAGAATTGGAAAAGGTTTTTTTTCTGTGACTAGTACGTCTACCATCAGTTTTGACGTACGTCATACGCTCACGTCTACGTAACTTTACTTTCTATGCATCTCGCTCGTACTCGCATATTAGTGCAAGCGAGATGTACAGAAAGTAAATTACGTAGACGTGAGCGTTATGTCAATGTCAAAACTAGTGGTAGAGGTACTGGACATTACATGCACATACTACATTTTTAAACACACCTAAGATGTACGGCTTTCAAAGTGGAGGCCAATTCTTGGGATTAAAAAAAACACTAAAATGAGAACTACATCATCTAGGACTTTGTCGCAATATGTGAGTGACCTTATTTTATTTAAGTAGGTAGTTATTGTATGTACCGGGCCTATTATCTTTGTTATTATGAATTATGAGTATGAATTAATTCATAGCCAAGTCATGAGACTTATGTTATTTTGACAAGGTTGTATAAAATGTATAATTATCCTAGTCATGTTTGGTGATGATGATGATACATATTATTATCGAATTATGTAGGTACCTACGTATATGAATAATTTTACGGGAATTTGTAATTTTTACATGCCTTTATAAAAAAAAAGTTGGAAAAATTATCTGTTTAAATGGACAATTGAATCGCAGTTTCTATAAGCCCTCAATAGCCATATAATGCTCTACATATATCTATACCTAGTCAACTATGTTATAATTGTAAATTTTATTCAAAATTGTCGCGAAAATATACCTTGAAGTGTTGCAATACGACTTAATGTATGGAGCATTTTATCTTGTTTTTCTCACTGAAAGGGGTACAGACGTAAAATGATAATTGATAACAGTTATCAAACTAACCCTTGTGTACACATGTAAATAGTAAGTTAACTGTATTATTAGTACTTAAGTATGTTAATAAAATGAAAAAAAATATAAGAAATGTTTGAATTATTTAACCGCATGCGGAATAATCACGTGATTTGAATTGCATAATAGGTTGGTATTCCATCTGTCCAATATCTTGGTTCTATGTGTATTTGCATTTCAAATTTTGCTTAATGAGAGTGAGACGCAATGCACATTGGATAAGTGGAATAGGCCCCGTGCATGAGCTATAGGGGGCAGCATAGGAGCCGTCAGATTTTTGGTGCCAGGCGTAAATGTCTCGTTTATGCTCCCGATTTAGCCCACAAGATGGCAGAACCTACTATGCACAAGGAAACGTACCGCCAAGAACGGTAGATGATAGCACTTGCTTTGGCAATGTACATGTGCACATATGTTTCCGATTCTGGCCACAAGATGGCAGACCCTCCAACGCGCACGGTCCCTATATCACCCTTAGCTGTGTGCGCGACAGTAGCGCTTGGCAGCTTTGGGAAACTTATTTGACACTTGGAGAAGAGTCGTGAAATGTATGGAATCCAATACATTCTACGACTCTTCTCTCCGCACATACTCTAGCAGACCAACCCCCTTATGCATAAAACTTTACGGGCCTGATTTAGTTAAATTATGTTTTATCCCTTTCTTACACACACATAAGTCAAAATGACAGATAAAGACAAACGATTATTAGCTAATTGAGGTTCGTAGCGCGTTTATGAATAAAAGGGTTAAAATTTAATAGTATGAATATTAGATCTCTATTAGTTTGACAGAAAATTCTAAGTCGGGTTATATTTGGCCACTTTGGCTGTCACTAAAGTTGGTCAAGCAGAACTTGTCAGTAGAAAAGTCGGCAAATTTAAAAAATGTAGGCGCGAAAGGATATCGTCTCATAGAAGTCATAGAAAATTTGAATTTCGCGCCTTTTTCTACTGACAAGATTTGCTTGACCATCTATGTATTTGATACTGACTGTACTAATTAAAAATATGTAGGTACAAATGTCACGCAGGCGTAACCACACTGAAACCGAAAGTTAATGCAAATTGAAAATGCTGGCCATTAACCATTATAAATTGAATCGTAAACTGTAATCGTCCGTTACGGTTTAAGGTTTAATTTATAATGGTTAATGGCCAACATTTTCAATTCGCATTAACTTTCGGCCAACACTGAACCACAGAACTAAAAACGCTCTATGTCACGTGACATCAGTGAAGTAAGCTTTTTTATTCGTATGAGGGCCAAGGTCTGTAGCTGTGATCATGACATGACAGCACGCATAGAGATGACAGCGGTGATCGATTTCAGTAATCAACATTGACCTCCTTGCTCCATTCATCGTTTTATTCGCCGCCCGGTTAATTACGCAAGCTCTCAACTTGTTCACTTATGCCAAGCTAAAATCCACGTTGAGCTACAGTATTGAGGGTCAAATTTCGAATGAGCGTAAATAATTATTTACGTTGATTGGGAGGTAACGAGTTTCGTTTGTTTTGCGGTTTTTCGATAGATGGCGCTGTCAACAGTCAGTCAATCAAGATATCAAGTTAATGCAATGTAAATGACCTTTTGAATGGCGCGACGCCTAAAATGGTTGCATGTTGGAGCCCATAAGGTTGCGTTGCAATACTTGCTATGCCTTTAGGTAAAATTAATTTAATTTTGCCTTTAACTTTAGCATTATTTTTTTACAGATGCATGATCAAGCCAAATCCAATGAACACCAAGCTATCATTATATTGATTATAGTACATAATTAGATGCAGCTACAATTTTCTTGTACAATCTCTTGCAACAATAAATCTTGCACAACGAAGCGCTCGAAAATATATGACTCGTTCTTCACAGAATATGATTGTGCCTAACATTTTTGCACTTCATTGTGCAAGTTATTACGGGTGACTGTACAGCAAAGTGAAACATATAGGTATAAGTAATTTGCGCCCTATTCCAAAGAGAGAGAGAGAGAGAGAGAATGTTTTCGTAATTTTCAGGAAAATTTTACATGAATCAAAGGAAACTTTCATTTTGGAAATGGAAGATATCTATTCCCTTGCAAAAGTATGAGAAAGCTCCGTAATTTTTCCATATGGATATTTCGCAGTTTTGGACTCATTCCGACGGCACATCGTTGACGTATACCTATGACTGACGTAGGTAGGTAAGTACCAGGACAGAAACTACAACGCAAATTATATATTTACACCTACCTATTAAATTAATTATCTTGGTAGTTGTAGTAAGATTCTGTTCCTAGGTGCTTGTTAAGCTTATTCTAGGCGTGCTAAGGGCTTGGTGTAAGAGATTAATGATTGATATTAATTTGTTACTTAAACCCTACTACGAGAATTATCGTAACGGTAACAAGCTGATTAACAAATACAAATGAATAATTACAGTTGCGCAATGACAAGCAATTAGTGTACAAGGCCTATGGTATCGTAGAGTTAGTCCAAGATAAGTCTGCTATTATTTTGATAGCACACGCAGTGCAAGTGTTATTTATATGTCATCATTTCATAGAAGTTTGACGTTTAAAATAAGTGAGTTTTCAAAATTGTTGCAGACTTTTCTTGGTCCAACTCTATACATTTGTTTTAACTTTAACTGGTTTATTTAAACCACTGCCAACCTATAAGAATATCTGGGAAGAGAAGTGAGTTATTTAGAGGTAAGTTTAATCGACAAAAACAAAAAAAAACACATGTTAACATTTGTTACCCAAAAATTATGTGATTAATTAATTATTGTTTAAAATGTTAACAGAATGGTGGCCGCTTTCAGATGAAAGAAGCGCCTGGCGTCCGTTGGCTCGTTGGGTGGACGACATCCGGAAAATTGCAGGTCATTTCTGGATGAGATTAGGTCAGGACCGGGACAAGTGGCGTACTAGAAGAAAAGCCTATGCTCAGCAGTGCGTTGCTTATCATGAACAGTGGCACAACTCAAAATGAAATGCTATTGCATTTAATATTCTATCTTTTACTGATAAGATTTAAAATCGAATGGCAATTCATTTTGTTTTGTGTCACTATTCATGATAAGCAGTGGGCGATAAAGGGTTGATATGATGATGATGAAGTTTAATCGAGAAAATTGCAATTAGGTAAGTATACTTAGAGCTTTCTAGAACTATAAGATGGAAGCGTATAGTTATATTATAAGGTTTTTATTTATGATAGGTACAGTAGAAGGCAAACGAACACACATATCTCCTGATGGTAAGCAATAACCATCGCCCATGGACACCTGCAGTGCAGCATCAGAGGACGCAAGCGCGTTGACGGCCTTAAAAATGGGATTATGCTCTTTTATTGAAGATTTGAAGGTCGTATTGGTCCGGAAACGCCGGTGTCCTGTTTCGTAGACAGGAGGACCTCAAAATACAGGGTGCATTTGTTATCAGTCACAGACCTGATCTGAAGGGTGAATATGTAGGTCATACTGAACAACTTTTACTATGGGGCCAACCCATAAATCGCGATAAAAATTCTGCCATCTCATTCAGTGAATCAGAGTCAATATTTTATATATAGACCAGCTGATTTTTTTTTCGCGATTTCGTGGTTGTGCGCATAGTACAAGTTGCTCAGTATAACCTAGGTACCTAGGTACAGTATCATATTCACCCCTCAGCGTTTGGTCAGTGATAGCAGAAGCACCCTCTGTAGGTATATAATATAAATAAAGCACAGCAGTAGTCTTAACCCTACATTAATCAATCGGTTGAAAAATAAACTGGTTCGCTCAATTATTGTACTTTAATTAACTAATTACTTAAGTAATTGTTTCTCGTAAATGCAGCGACGGACAGGTTGTCTTAACACGTGCCTGATTGTGTCACAGATATTTTAAAATGTAAAATGACATAAGTCGTATTCGTTTTACATGCAATTATAGCCTTTATTAATAGAATTGTGGGCCTAAAATCGCGTAAACAGTGCGTGGACTTACGACGCCGAATTATTTAAAAAAATGGAATAAAATTTGAATAAAATACACATCAAAGAGCCGCCTCCCTAAGGCACTTATGAGAGTTATGAAGTCTTAAGTAAATTCTAATTTGCATTTCCTGATCTTCAATGGAGATATTGCAGCATATTTAATAGGTTTTCTACGAGTAATTCAGACTAAGTTCAAATTGTATACAGCAGTGGTTCCCAAAGTTGACTGATCAGCGGTGGAGGTGGACTTGGGCTGATTCCAGATGGGCGCAGAAGTCAAAAGCGTCTTGTAAACACAATAATTATATTTGATCAAAAGCAGAATTAGCATTATTTTAGGTGGAAATGTGAAGTGTATGTTTATCCCGTGTTGACATGGTAACAGCATTCAAAAATTAGATTCCATTACATAGTTAGTTACATACAGGTCGACCTAATAGCGGTATGCTGGCGCCAATTATAGGATGGTATAGTAAGGTCTCGCTGGAGATAAAAATAAAAGTAATAAAAGCGACTCTGTTACCAATAATAGATTATGGCATAGTTCAACTCTATCCTAGGGTGAGTAAATCTAGGTTGACTGAATTAGAGAGACAATACCGCATGGCATTGAAAACAGCTGCTAATTTTCCGCATAACACGAGTTCAGAAATCATTTGGGAGATGCTTGATGAAGACCCATGGTACATACGGGCTAGAGACCTCCATGAAGACATGCTCCGTAAGTTAAAGGATCAGCAAATTCCGGGTCTTACGCAACCCGGGGACAGATATGATAAGCCGAACCACCATAATCCTATGTTGCCTGGTCTGCGTACTGGTGAAATTGACTATGTGTGTAGACACGAAAGAGGAAAACCACTCTCCAAGCGAATGGCCCCACCTCGTATCCCTGTCATTTAAATGTATACATAGCTTTCGCGTGAGCCAGTTCATGTCTGAACTGAGCCCCATTTACTTTACATTAGATCTTTTTGATACCTAAGACATATATGTAAAATAATACTGCTTGCACTTGGCGGGCCATAATTCTGTAACTTAAATTATATAAAATAAAGTTTTATTATATTCTATTCTATTCTATTCGACCTAATAAAAGCTTGTTAATAGAACTAGAGCATAGCGCACAGAGAAATGAAAAAATCCCGTCTAACAAGACCCACATCAAACGGGACCCACCTCTTGGCCGTGTTAAAAAGGGGCATAAAAATATTAATGGTATCGTCAGATCGGAATGTATGTCGTCTTATATTATGTTTCAGGGCCCACTCAATATTCACTCGCGACCCTTAGTTTGGGAAATGCTGGTATACTCGTACAGTAAGTGCCTAGGTTTTTGATATTGGTGGATAAGACTTGAGTCTTCTGCTTTAAGACTCGACTTACTTTTTCTGACTCTAATAATTAAGGTTGAAACTTGAGTTCTTTTCAACTTGTTAGAAACTGGAGTCTTTTGTAGAGACTCGAGCCCTTTTCAGAAAACTGTCAATTTTTTTACAAAATTTTTCGAAATGTTTATGGAATTATTAGTTAGGTACCTACCTACACAAATCATACCATAATTACCATAACGCCTATTTTATTAACTGTTAATCTAGATAAAGCCTACAACATTATTGACGGAGTCTTTATTCGGAGGCTCGAGTCCTAGTTCGGTTTAAAAACAATCACAAAACGTTTCGACCCCGAACTTTAATTTAAAGACGCGGAAGATTTATAAGCGCAGTCTCGTAAAAGGAGTGTTCTTCAAAAAGTAATTAGTACTACAGGTAGGACCGTGGGCCTCAGGAGGCTATATCTAGCTAGGTATATTGTCTAGCTAAGTAGCTACTACGTATGTAGGCAATGTAGTCATATATGTATATGGAGTCTACAGTGCGTATGCGAGGTGTCGTTTTACCCCTCTTGACCATGAGTGTCATAAGATAGGCACGATGACGTAACCCTATTCCAATATCAATTCCTTAATATTATTCCACATCTAGTGGATTTACGCATACATTAACGGCCTCCTAGCCTAGTCGGTATAGTGACCCTGCCTACGAAGCAGGAGGTCCCGGGTTCGAATCCTGGTACGAGCATTTATTTGTGTATTCATCACAAATATTTGTTTCTGAGTTATGGATATTTTCTAGGTATATAAGTACCTATTTTTTTATATGTGTATATTATACCTATATATCGTCGTCTAGAACCCACAACACAAGCCATTGAGCTTACTGTGGGACTAGCTAGGCCGATCTGTGTAAAATTGTCGTATAATAATATTTATAGTTTATACCTAATATTTATTATTTATTTATTAAAATAAGTAGTATGGGAATTGTAGAGATGTGAGTATAAGCACAGAATAAATAATAGTACTATCGTACAGAAAGGAAACTTCCTACAAAACCGAAGTTTGACAGCGATTCAGGGTCGAATCTTGCTATCCCTTTCTAATATATGGCACTATCCCTTTCGGCTATTTAGGGTTGTCAAAATTCAAGTGATTATCTTATCTGTGGTCGTGCACGCAAAAGGAAGTCAAGTGGTGCCAACCCTAATAATTGCTCGGAGCAATGCTGAGCCGAGCGGAGCTGAGTTTGGCCGATCTCAGGAGTTTCGCACCCCTGGTATAAGTACCATCACCCACACTGTTAACTGTACATCGGTGGACCTATGCCTTTTGTAATAAGGTCCACCGATGTACAGTTAGGAGTGTTGCTGTTTGTACCCTTTAGCTAAGCACTATCACAAATAACACCCAATTGATAAACCTCTCAATTTAGCAACAACAACCTCAATTAATGCCGAATCGACTCGATTAAGGGCAAACATATTTTGTCTAATAACTTCCCAAACCTAGTATCTCACTCCGCAGTAACTCTAAAATGAACTTTATGCCTCGTGTGATAAAGTTCATCGTTGAAGTGACCGTGGAGTAGATACGAGATTCTGAAATCGGCTAATTTTTAAGCCTAGTTCGGAACCTAGCTGCCCTTGGGTTGCCGGCGACAAGTTTTAGATACAAATACTTGAGTAGGTATTTTAAAACACCTTGAGCTGATTGACTTGGGTAAACATCATTTACTAAGGTATAGTCGCCATCACTTATATCGGAGCGGCCAAGGTGCTCAAAAATATCTAAACAAGCACTATAACGCCTTGAGAATAGATGCGCGTTCAGATATTTGTGAGCACCATGGCCGCTCCGATATATCTGATGACGACTGTACCTGCGCCAAAGAAGGCCCATCTTTATTTTTATTTTTCTTATGTTTAATATGAACTTGCAGTTTTGTCTTTTGTACTAAGCGACTATATATGGACGCAAAAATGAACCCCTTCACACTTATTATTAGGTATAAAAGTATGAAATTTTGAAAGTATGTACTTAGGCAAGCATTATAAGCACCTGGCCTTCTTTGGCGTAGGTTCCTTACGTTACCTAATATCTAAGTAGGTGCCTGCTTATAATTATTATACAGGGTGGCCAAAAAATAAATGCATTCCCGTTGCCAGGCAGGTTTTGGGAGTATACTGAGCAACTTTTACTATGGGACCAGCCCCCCAATCGCGAAAAAAGAATTTGGCTGCTTCATACATTTTGGCTGGTCCATTTTCTATGGGAGGGTAATTTTTTTTCGCGATTTCGAAGTTGGTCCCATAGTAAAAGTTGCTCAGTATAATCCCAAAAGCTCCCTGGCAACGGGAACGCACTTATTTTTTGGCCACCCTGTCCTGTAGATGCATAAGAACCTACCACGGAAATAGAAATCCGTGGAAGCGCTTATCTTATAAGATGGCGTTTGGATAACGACTGCAGCAGTGACGTTGCAACAGTAATGCAGTCATCATTCGAATGTCACCTTAGCAACCTTCTGAATCCTCTAGAGAGTCTAGAGTCTAATGGAATGCTTTTGTAAACTTTCCATGTGTGAATCACCGGTATATTGTCAACAGAGTAGCGTAATTATTTTGGGGAATCTGGCAGATAATAAGGAAAACAGTTGTTTTGTAAACGTGACTATAGACAGTGGCGTATTTGCCTTTAGGCCCAGTAGGCCCGGGCTTAGAGCGGCAAGATATTAGGGGCGGCAGCAATCTATATATGGGTGCTGAGAAAGGGGCGGCTAGTAGTTACTACAGGGCCTGGGGCCTAGGGCAGCCAACACTGCTAATCCGCCACTGACTATAGATATATGACTAGTGTAATGTTAACAGGGAATGTTTTCCTCCATCCTCAGGACATGGCTGCCGTCTATCGAGCGCACTTTATCTAATCTTCACTTCGATCTTCACACGAGTAGGTGGGTCAATTTTCAAATAGGCATTTTTTGCTGTCCCACGGCTAAAACTCGAAGTCCATAGGACTAAAAGACTGGGTATGTATATATTTTCATTCAGTGTATTATAAGCTTTAAAAATAATGCACAACTGTACCTAAAATATTATTTGTTCCTGACAAAATCGTATTTGAAGTTCCAAAAACGGCGAAATTTGCCGTTTTTGCGTGTCCCAGTGGCGGCATCGCGCAATAAAAAAAATCATAACTTTGGATGTAGGCAACGTATTATAAACAACGTACGTATTGTATTTCTATAAAGAGCATTTTCTAGAGAATTGATTTAATCATATTGATAAATTAATGCGTTATTTAATAAAACAAGGCAAGCCTTTTTATCGCTGTCCCGCGCGGCACCTGTTTTGTTATGACTTAAATATACCCCCTATAATCTTCTTTGTCTATTGAATAACGGTTAGATTAAATTTACAACGCAATAGTGCGGTTAGTTGGACATCGATTGACATCAAATGTAGACCCGGAAACAGTTTAAAATATTTAAAAACAGATGAAAATCTCTTTCGATATATTTTGGTACGACTACAATGACATTTGTATGGACGCTTAATACGTTGGTACATAGTTGGAATAAAAATGTTTATTTTATAATAATAGTTGCAAATATAGTGTTCAAATATATAGTAAAATAAATAAGTGAATCGGTTGTATTGAGTAGGAAATATCGCTAAAAAATATTATTGGCGACATGTCGTGACATTTGTATGGCGACATTTATACGGCTATTTTGACCGTATAAATGTCGATTGTGGCATACAAATGTCGACATAGTGCCATACAGATGTCGAGAAGGTGTTATACAAATGTCGTCAGGGTCTTATAAATGCAACAAAAATAATAAATAGTGGCATATACATGTTGATACTGCCATATAATGTCGAAAATATGCCTTATCTTATACATGTCAAAAGCGCCTTACAAATGGCTAAATAGTGTCATACAATTGTCGATCTTTAAACGTCCATATCTAGCTAAGTATAAAAAGTACAGAGGTGCCTCCTACAGTATATTTTTTGTTGTTAAGAACCCTTCCTAAAACGATGATTATAAATCACATTTTTCAAAAATAAAAAATGCCATATAAATGTCGAAAAAACACCCTCTTCAAAAATTGACCCAGGTATATGGGTCAAAAACTTTTTTAGTATGAGTTCAGAGGTTATGCGTTTTTCCCGTGGACATCATTAAATAATTGGATTTTCCTAATTTTCTCACTGGTTTATAAACTGAAAATAGATGGATGTCATTATAATGTAGTAGAGTGACTACTCAAAAAATACAAATCAAAATATTTGATAAAAATAACTCCCTGCCCTCACTGCACCTTGCGCCTTGTGGCGGGATTCCACCAGTGTGCGGCACTGTGCAGCACAAGCATTTTTGTACTGAATATGCTTGTGCCGCACAGTGCCGCACACTGGTGGAATCCCGCCATTACAAGTACATGCATGTTCCATCCTTCTATTAAAAGCTGCATGATGGAATATTTAGGTTCGCTCGATCAATAGAAAAGACAATCGAAGAGACAAAACGGCAGGCTCATGTTACATTAACTGACGGCTCGATTCGGTAAATGAATTAGAGATGCACTAGATATGAAATAGTAAAGATATGTGACGTTCCACGGCAAAATGTACCTTATGGCGGCTGGCGTCGCGATTCGGGAAATGAATTAGAGATTCACTAGATATGAAATAGTAAAGTTATGTGACGTTCCTCGACAAAAGGTACCTTATGGCGGCAGGAGCTTACGTCGCATAGCGCCGCAATAATATTGGAGCGACCTTAATAATAGCGTAAGCGCCAATCGCCATAAGGTACCTTTACCCGTGGGACGTCACAATTATCTTTACTATATCGTATCTATAGTTAATCTCTAATTCATTTCCCGAATCGCGCCGTGACATTAAGTACTATCTAATGACCTACCAGTCTATAACAATTTAGTAACAAAAATGATGAAATTTCCATGTTTTGTTTTTCTTGTCTCTGATAGATACAAACTAGTGATCCAAAAGACTCGAGCCTTTGGAGCTCTATTTTTTAGGGCTCGCCTCATCTCTTGACGTCTAAAAGGCTAAAAGCCTATTTAGCTCTTTAGCCCCCGAGCCTAGTTCTATTTAAGAGCCTAGACTCTTGGGGCTAATAACCTTATTAAGTCCCTAAAAAAAAGCCTATTTAGCTCTTTAGCCCCAATCATTAATAAGGTTATTAGCCCCAAGAGTCTAGGATCTTAAATAGAACTAGGCTCGGGGGCTAAAGAGCTAAATAGGCATTTAGCCTTTTAGGCGTCAAGAAATGAGGCGAGCCTTAAAAAAAGAGCTAAAAGGCTCGAGTCCTTTGGATCACTAATACAAACAGCAACACTCCTAACTGTAGGTACATCGGTGAACCTTATTACAATAGGCGTAAGGTCCACCGATGTACAGTTAACAGTGTGGGCGATGGTACGTGTCCTAGAGCAGAGGGCCTACCGCGAACCACGTTCGACGTGTTGCCTCTCTGTCGCACTTGTAAATTCGTACGTAAGTGTGACAGGGAGGCAACACGTCATACGTGGTTCGCGGTGGGCCCTCAGGGATCTCCCGTAAACAGTGCGCATTAACTATTGCGAACTTTCCGTGTGTGAATCATTGACGACCTATTTTTTGGGGTACCTAGTTATCTTAGGGCCACTTGCACCATCCAACTAACCCGGGGTTAACAGGTTAAACCTGGAGTTACCATGGTTACCAGTACAATTTGACACTGGGTTGACGGTTTAACCGGTTAACCCCGGGCTAGTGGGATGGTGCAAGTGGCGCTTAACTAGATATTATTGACATAGGTACTTACAAGGTCAACTGTGCTAATTAAATATTACAAATGAAACATGATATAGGTTTTAAATTATCTACGGGTTGATACAAATAGATGTTTAGATATTAAATGAGTGAATTGCAAAAAAAAATACATAGTTAAGCACCTGTAATTAGTCCAAAGTTAAGTAATTGATTCCATTGTGTTACCACAGTTAAGCCATTTCTATTCAAGATAGATGCATGAAAGTGTGTTATTAGCGTATGCTATAGACTTATATGTGTATGAATTAAGTTACATAGTTAATTTTCGTAACACAAATGAATCAATTAAGTTAAGACTAATCACAGCTTCTTAACTGCGCTTAATTACGTACTTACAATTTTTTTATTATTTATTATATATTTTTTTATTTAGATATTCGCGGAAGGCCCTCTCGTCCAAACATAATATGTAGGTACTATACACAAACAATTCTAAGTTTCCGCATGCGTAAATCATCGTCATATCAAAAACAATCAACAATGATTTTAGGATAGCGACGATGTGACGATATAGTCACTCGCACCAGATAATAAGGAAAACAAAACAACGGCGTCATTTATGACTAATTTGAATAGTTAAGCGCTTGACGATTCTGCGTAAATCAATATTTATGTTTATACCGTAATATTCCTTTTCTACTACTTACATATACTGTAGGTACTTGTATTATTTAAGGCTATACTGCGATTGCGATTTATACTCTGGCAATTACAACTTGTCAGTCAATACGAACCAGGAAAATTATACTCATCACTTTCTTTTGGATGCTAGTACTAGGCGTAAGACAAAGCCAGTGTGATTATCTCTGTCTATGATTGAAATGAAACAGTCCGGGACCAAACTGGGCCAGTATGGGAACAACTTGGTGAATTTTCAGTGCTGCCATCCTGTGTAAACCATGCATCTAGATTCTAGAACCAAAAGGACAGATACTTATCTAGGTTTTATTATACTAAATACAGGTACTGTCGGATCCCTTACATAAGTATCCACTTTTCTATACAATTAGTATAGCAACTTGGGCATTTAAGTTGGGGCACCGACCGTACATCCATAATTATGTACATCGAATACTTAAAGGGGCCCACTGATTACCAGTCCGCCGGACGATATCGGCCTGTCAGTTAGAAGCAAAATTTGACAGCTCCGAACAACTGACAGGCTGATATCGTCCGGCGAACTGGTAATCTGTGGGCCCCTTAATGTTATAAATTCGAAACCAACCTGTGTAGATAGGTATTAGCTAAACATCAACATGATTATATAGACGAGATAACGTGTTCAACCCGCAGAAATGCTTTTCATGTTGAAATTTATATTATATATTCAGGAAAAATACTCCCTTATAACGCACATGTAATCAGTAAACCTATCTTTCCTTTTTTCCGAGAACAATACAAACTCATGCACTGATTTGTAATATTACAAATTATCGAATTTGTACCTTTACGGCTCTACTTTAAAGTCCAACTTCGCCTGACGCAATAGCAGATGGACTCTATAGACATGAGTGACACGTGTTGTTAGACTATTAGCATATTTATCATGGCTACGTCACAAGTATTAATTTGTATCCAGTATAATTTGAGCCGTCTATTTGTGATAATATTGCTTACTTAGAGTTCACACTTTACTGGACTTTTGTAACACGCTTTGTAGAGCTGTTGTGAGTAGAGATAGCAAATCGTATTTATGTCATTTTATGTCTAGTATATTTTGACCCACATATTCGTAACAACTTTGCGTAACCAAAGTTCTGAGTTATAGAAGTTTGTAGCATGCCTTAGGAGAGCGTTGTGAGTATCAAAAACCTAGTAGGTACTTAGAGATACTAGAGATAAAGTTTAATAAGACGTGGTGATGAACTGATGAATCATTGAATAATGTTAAACAATATTTTCCATGTTCCCCGGTTTTTCCGTTTTAAATTACTGTAAACTAAAGCGATCAAGATCTACAATATCTACTTACATATGTTTTTCAACATCTGATGCCTGAAGTTCAGCATCGAACCTTAGTCCTTAGTGCCTTCTTACTATCATTTGGTTCTAGATCAATACATAGTAATCATTGTACTAACCAAGAAACCAACCCGCTGCCAAAAAGCCGCTGCCTAAAAGCCGTTCCCATACAATCGTAGTTACGCACTTATTTAAAAACGATATGCTTAAAATATACATTTTTATCCTGAGACTTAAATTGTAGGATAACTGATCAATCTAATCATATTAATCGTAGATAAAATGAGTCATTTCGCCAGGACTCTTGAATCATAGATTTTTATCTGGAAAATTCAGACAACGCTTAGTCAATAGTAGCTGTAAAAGCACTGACCATTAAAAATGACGAGATTGATGACAGTATTACCTATTGTATTGACCGTTAGCAGGGGTGCGAAACTCCTGACTTCGGTCAAACTCGGCTCCGCTCGGCTCAGGATTGCTCCGAGCAATTATTAGGGTTGGCACCACTTGACTTCCTTTTGCGTGCACGACCACAGATAAGATAATCACTTGATTTTTGACAACCCTAAATAGCCGAAAGGGATAGTGCCATATATTAGAAAGGGACAGCATGATTCGACCCTGAACCGCTGTCAAACTTCGTTTTTGTAGGAAGTTTCCTTTCTGTACGGTAGTACTATTAATTATTCTGTGCCGTTAGTAGTGAGTGTATTACCTCATGTATGACCTCATGTTAATGATGACATACTTATGAGTAAAAGTTATTGTAAAAATGTTAGAAGTAAGGAATTGCTGACAATAAGTAGGAGTGGCGAGATGACGCGATGACCGGTGACCGACATATTATTATCTAGACAATACGGCATAATAGGTAACGCTTTAAGGGTGGTACAGTCAGCATAAATAGTAGCGCAGCCATTCTCAAAGTGTGTTCCGCGGAACCCTAGGGTTCCGCAAAGCCTCTGTTGGGGTTCCGCGAAAATACTTGTAATAATAAGAAAAAAACCAGCTGTTCTATAGGTGTATATCTCTGGTCTACAGTGACGAACGAAATTTTTTAATTTGGGGTTCCTTCAAATATTTCGCTTTCCAAAAGGGTTCCGTCACCAAAAAAGTTTGAGAACCGCTGTAGTAGCGGATGAAATAACGCCCCAAAAGTAGGTACCTGCCACCCTGGAATACTTCTCCAAATAAAGATATCTCCTACAGTTTGCGTTCAAAAGTATAGTAATAGTATTGTAGTAGTATGCGGTTTTACTTAACAATAGACAAAGGATTATCCGTCGGGGCCAGCTATAAATCGAAAGACTATAACAGTTTAATTGTTCTACATTATGATTTGATTGATTTCACTGGCTCAGTGACCCAAAAAGGATCTTGGCCTCTGACACAAGAGAGTTCTACATTACAGAGATATATATCTTTTAGTAAGTCTGTCTGCTACTTTTAACGGACTCTACTAGATTTTTTATTTGTCTTTCACAATAGATTCGCTAGGTCACATATTAGTAGGTACCCGTAGTAGGTATCAGTATTGTACATCAACAACGTCGTACTCTGTCTACCTATTTATTACTTTTATTATGCCTGCATAAATTTCCTTTTGTATTCATATATCTCTAACGTGTTTAATAAATTTTTCAGTCATTAGAATAAGACGACCCTGTATCAACTGACCCCGGAAAAAAAAACAATTGAACGGTGGCATTGACGCGGCATTTGATAATGTGTGCTCTTATCTAGGGAAAAAGGTCAATGCATGACATGACTGTGTTAAATAGTCGTATTATCGCTACAATTAAATCTACTGGCGGTCTAGCATGAGTTGCGTTCTCGCGCGCGACTCCATACATCAAACGCGACTTCAAGTCCTCTCGCGCCCGAGAACGCAGTTATGCTAGACCGCCAGACGTAATGATGAAGAAACACAGGGCCACTTGCACCATCCCACTAACCCGGGGTTAACCGGTAAACCTGGAGTTACCATTGATTACCAAGTACAATTTGACACTGGGTTAAATGTTTAACCGGTTAACCCCGGGTTTGTGGGATGGTGCAAGTGGCGTGTTTGAGATATACAAATGAAATAATTTTAATTTGTCAGATTTCCCTTAGAAGTAATGGCTCGGTGAGGCTGTAGACCTCGCAAACTACGGCTTCGCCATTGTGAAATATTTACAAAGCTGATCGACAAAAAAAACTGTATAATTTTGGAACCTGCTCACAAAATTTCACGATATTCGGAAAAGAAATGCGACACGTCGCGGAGAACAAAGACAGCATTTTTGCCCAACCTGAAACGGACACCTTTGCTTTCGCTCGGTTACTATGACAAATGTAGGTAGGTAGTGAAAAACCTCGAAAACTTTAGGCCCACTTGCACCATCCCACTAACCCGGGGTTAAGCGGTTTAACCGTCAACCCAGTGTCAAATTGTACTGGAAACCATGGTAACTCCAGGTTTAACTGGTTAGCCCCGGTTTAGTGGAATGGTGCAAGTGGGCCTTAGACTTTAGTTTAGGGCGTTAGAAATGGACATCAATGACATTATACATGTACTCGGACAACAACAATTGTTACCCTTCAAACTTCCAGCGTCATTTTAGCTTGTCTAAAGTAGGCATAAAAACCAGTCCTTACACATTCACGCGCAATACAACTGAAATGTCAAATCTCATTGCGGAATTCGAATTTCGAATCGAGCTCGAAACAGTGACGTTTGGCAATACATAGTTGATTTTCGTTCAATTGACGCAACATTTCATAAGAGTGAAATTCATAATATCGAGTGGCAATGGCAGCTTGCCGACTGTCAAGGTTGTAACGCAGTATTGCATCTTCGTGGTTAACACCTTTTATTTGGCTTTAATTAGGTGTTATTTTAACTTTTAGGCCCACTTGCACCATTCCACTAAACCGGGGTTAACCAGTTAAACCTGGAGTTACCATGGTTACCAGTACAATTTGACACTAGCTTGACGGTTAAACCGCTTAACCCCGGGTTAGTGGGATGGTGCAAGTGGGCCTTGTGTACTAAGGCCCACTTGCACCATTCCACTAAACCGGGGTTAACCAGTTAAACCTGGAGTTACCATGGTTACCAGTACAATTTGACACTAGCTTGACGGTTAAACCGCTTAACCCCGGGTAAGTGGGATGGTGCAAGTGGGCCTAAGTGCCAGTTGCACCAAACCGCCTGTCACCGTTAAGGCGTTCGTTAAATTTTATTGTATGGGAAGTTTCATAGTTCACTGCTGTGTGACGTTGATCAGTGTGTCAAATGTAGTTGGTTGGTGCAACTTGCCCTAACAATAACAATTTTAACGGTCGGCAGGTTTATCTGCAATAGGTAAAGTTCTGATTAACAGTCCGCCGGACGATATCGGCCTGTCAGTTGTTCGGAGCTGTCAAATTTTTGTTCTAACTCACAGGCCGATATCGTTGGGCGGCCTGTTAGTTAGTGGTCGGCTTTAGTTATCATTTTGGACTACGGTATTATGTACCATCAGCCGCAAAAGTAACAGATCAGACTATGCGTCAAAAGCAGGTATCTACTATTCTCTATAGGTTAATAAAAATATATAAGTCCCTGTATGCAGAACAATTTGACAGTATCAGCGATCTGAAGAGATTTGGAAAATAATTCCAGGTTGGAAAATACTACTTAACTTATCAAAAAATAAGTGCAAATACTCGTATTAAGTAAAATCCAATTAAAAATGTTAATACTTAGGTGTTTTTTTTTCACCAAGCTTCACCAAAGAGGAGTTTTGGCCGAAGGGTGTCAAGTTTCGGCGGTTCCGCGGCCGATTCCCAGACACTGCGGGGTTGCGTAATGCATCGCAACCATAATGTGATTTATAGTGTTTAGTTTTAAAATATATTTTTATATAATACCTATGTATGCTAGTTTTAAGGTATTTATGTATGGGCCATTAGTTGCCTGAAATAAAGATTTTAAGAAAGATACTGACCTCTGGTGCCTTGATATTGTAGATAAGTACCTATGTAAGTACTTATACTTATGTTAGTGTTGAAAACTTGACATTATTTCTTAATGTAATAAAATGTAACAGCATGTAACGCTGTTAATTTAGTAAGTTTTTGATAAGTAATATTACTTTTACCATAATTTTATAAAATTTTGTTTCATTTTATTTAGAGTCATATTTAGTATTCGTTCTTTTTAAATTCTATAAATAGTGAAGCTTAATAAAATAAAAAACAGCCGAAAAAAAGATAACCTACGCAAAATTGTGTTTATTCCCATATAGTATGTTGGTAAATATATACACACAATTTTTTCAATTAAGTAGGTAGTAGGTATATAGTTGGTACTTGATTTATAAGTAAACAACCGTGTTATTTTATAAATATAAATAGAATCTCTTTTTCCTTCTTGTTTATAAATAAGGTCGCTAAATTACATTTACCTGTGTAATTTCTGGCTCCCGAGAACCCCACTGCAAAATTATGTTTGTTCCTCCCACAACCGCAAACATTAGTAGGAACAAATGAGCACTTATACCTCTTGCGACTATTTATACCTATAAAACCTATTTACATTTATAACACACATAAACTACTTTACACTACTTTTTTTTTCCGGGGTCAGTTGAAGTTGTTTGTTGCAGGGTCGTCTTATTCTGATTGGACTGAAATATTTAAACACATATAATAAGGACAGCCTTAACGATAACTCACGCTAAACCGGGCCGGAGCTGGGCCGGAACTTCCGGCGCTTCGTTTTCTATGGAAAGCACCACGTGATCACCGATCAGCCGTCATAGAAAATGACGTGTCGGACGCCTCGGCACGGCCCCGGACCGGTCTAGCGTGAGTGGATCATTACGCTTCCGCCTGTACAAATCTGGCTGTCCCGTGTTATAATCTTATATTATCCCCCCATTTTTCACCATTCCGCGTGTTTTTTTTTTAATCAAAATATACCTAAACGTGTGTGACCTAAACATATCCCGCGCCGCGCCCTTCTTGACATTTCGCTAGTTTCGCTACTACCCCCTAATACCGGCGCGCCCAACGAAATGGGAGCTCCATATGTACCTTCAACTTAGGTACCTTTATTTACTCACTCATTGTACACGCGTACCAGTTTACTTACCTTAGTTTGTGGCGACAGTTTCTGCGACTGTCCCTAAAGATTTATTTACAAAGACCTATTAAACCATTAGCGCCTACACCCACTTTTTGGAACCCACCATTTTTTAATGCTGTTAGGTAGAGTTATTCATGATGGTCAATCCAAGCACGACGATGCCTGGTTTTCCTCATTAAAAGAAAAACGCATGAGGCGCCACGAGCAGGCCTCCAACCCCCGCCCACCTGGGGGAGCATACACCTGCTGCGTGTGTGGCCGAGGGATCCTCTCTCGTATAGGGCTTTACAGCCACGAACACGTGTCGTAACCGGGATGCTGCTTAAAACATCTGACTCAGATGATAAAGGCCCATTATTATTAGGTAGAGTTACAGTAGAAAATCGAATGTATCACCATAACCCAGGTGTACCCAAGTGGATACAATGTGCGCTAATGGGTTAACTAGCCTGATAAAATAATCAGTGTACCCATTAATCGCCTACACCACAATTAACATTGCTCGACTTAGCCTCACCAAAACCGTTCCTCTCTAATGCAGCGAACAAGTTTTCCTTGGCTATTTAGGCTCGCCAGTTGACTTTAAGTGACCTTGTTTAAAATGTTTAAATGCAAGAGCCTATGCAGTAAAATTTTTGCAAACGCTTGCCAATGCAACTGGATTTCCCAATCGCGCGTTTAGGCTAGTTAGTAACTTCGTATTCTCCCAAATATTCGTGTTGATTCTCTATGAGTTTATTTAGAAAAATAAAAGACACACACAATCTTATTTGAGCTTATACGGCCTGAGGCCTATTACAGCCGGCCTTGTAGGTAGATTTAGACCAAGCTAAGTTAGCAGCGATATTGAGAGCGCAGACTGTACTAGGGTTATTTTAAACGTCAAACTTCTATTAAATTATGACGTTTTAATAACACTTTCATAGTCTGGACTATCAAAATCGCTGTCAATCTGCCAATTTCGCTTGGTCTAACTCTAGGCATAAAATATTAGCGTAAGTAGGTACTATATCAAGTTGTAACGCGGTAAGAGGAAGCTAAAAATGTAACCTTATAACAAGGTAAACACTATAGTATGTATCTTTAGGTATTTAAATAAAAGTAAACAAACAATCTGTACTATTTCGGGTAGTTATAACATTGATTGGTTAACCGACCAATTACAAAACCGCCTGGATCAGTCACTGTACGACCTGACTTTAACCTAGGTACATTATTTGATCGTGTAATGTTTTCATCTACCCTCAACTGGCTTAAGGAGCCATTTGAGGATAGATATTGTTTACTTTTTTAAATACCTAAAGATACAGACTAGGGGCATGGTCTAATAAAACATGGTCTTCCATTCCCAGAGTGACACGCGATTACGTCACAATAACATTGCCACTTTATTTCAACATAACATGTTACATGGGTACATTATACCTATGGTTAATAAGTTAAAATATTTCTTTATAATTTTATAATTTTCATTTATATGTATTTTAGCTTAAATTTTACAATAACACGTCATTTTTAATTACTCGTTAGCAATATCTTCCGATTCACGAAAGAAATTTCAGACTTTCGGGTAATTCTGTTTATACTACTGGCAACACAGGATAGCGCTGAGGACATTTGACAATTCGGATCTAGATAACTTCATGCCCTGACCGTCATCCTTGTCGAACGCGTGTTAATTGTTATTTCCTTCTCGCTCAGTGTCAGCAGTCGCAGAGTTTTCCAAACTTTTCACGTCGTAAGCTTGGTAATTAATGTTTTGTTACGAAAATGGTTGGCTGTTCTATTCGGAACTGTAACTGTAAGAGTAGGAGTAAAAAGGGCAGTATAATCAGATTTTATACGTTTCCGAATAATGAATCCGTAGCCAATGAATGGCTTCGCTATTGTGGACTGAAAACAATATGTAAAAATGGTATGTATACGTAATTATCGACAATAATTACTATTAATGATAACATTTTATGTTCTATGTTTGCTTGTTAACGCAAGCAGCCCCCCTAAGAAATTAAAACGAAAATTGATTAAAGTGTCGAACACCGTTTATTGATTAACTGTGAATTAGTTTTTCAAACGTTTGTCTTGTATAGATAAATAAAGTTTAATTTAATACATTAGATTTGTTTTATTTTACTATGTTTCTACATGAATAACTTAAAATTAATGCCGTTAAAATAATTTTCACCGTTGGTTAAAATTCTCCCACATTTCAAAGTTTGAGAACCTGTAAACAGCATGATGACGTAGGCGCGTGTCAGTTAGGTCATACGCGAATCTCGGAATGGAGTACCAGGCGGAGTATATTATTATACCATGACTAGGGGAACCTATTTTGGCCACAATTAAACAATGATAAACAATCAAACTTTACATAGTAGGTATATACCTAATTATTTCCCATAGCGATAACAATACAGACCACAATGTCAAAAAGGCACACGCGGTGAGATAGTGTGAGGTATCATGGCCAATGTTCAAATGTTATTGAAAGTCATCACTTATTGTTGTGCAATTTGTAATTTTTGTCTGTCATTAAAATTATTTACTACATCAAATTAGAAAACAGGTAGAAGTTATACCAAGAAAAGTCTGCAACGATTTCATAGCACAGGCAGTGCAAGTGTTACTTTAAACGTCAAACTTCTAGGAAATTATGACGTATAAATAACACTTGCTATCAAAATCGTTGCAGACTTTTCTTGGTCTAAGTCTACTTAACAATCTTAAAAACAAATTTTATAAATACACAAAAGATTAGAAAAACTTTTGAAGAAAAATACCTAAAAGACTTATCGAATGGTATGGAATAGAATCAAAATTTTAACCTTTCATTGAGTTTAACCTTTCTTTAAGTTTAGATTTGGTAAGCGCGTGCTCTGCTGATGCTGCAACCACGCTGCAACGTCCCAATTTGCATCTGACCCCGCTTTTTTATGCAGCAACTGCATGAGTAACCCTTGATTTAAATTAAAACAAAGGGTCGTGTGTCTGCCGTGAGTAATGCTCAAGATGAATCGCTGAATTTGAAGACAAAGGAAAATGTGCATCAAACATTCTGAGTGGATTAATGTAAAAATCCGGATTATTTCAAGGCTTTTGATGTATTTGTACAAAGGTAAGTACTTTTTGAACTCTATAATTAATGCTTTGTTATTATATACGACGCCAACTATGACGAAATTTCTTAATAAATATGTTTATTGAACCTATAGTAATTTCACAACATTTTGCTGTTTCATGTAAATCTTTTGACAAGGCAACATCGATGTTTCGACCAAAAAATTACCTTTGTGTTTTTTAAATTCCCCATTTTCTTAATTCGCCTTT
Source organism: Cydia splendana (assembly GCF_910591565.1). NCBI lineage: Eukaryota > Metazoa > Arthropoda > Insecta > Lepidoptera > Tortricidae > Cydia > Cydia splendana. Next base: position 19,304,138 of record NC_085964.1, on the reverse strand, counting down.
CCTTGAAACATCAAAAATATAAATACCTACATATTAAGTAAATTTATTAAGTCGATCACTAACATTTTGTAAGTCGAAAATTGGGAGTTAAGTATTATACTTATTTATAATCGCAACAGTTAGGAAGGTACGCGACAAATCATATTGACCCTTGAATCCCTTGATACACCTAAGCGATCGAATTCTTCTTCTAATCTACCTGATATACTTTTCCTAATAATAGTATGTAGTTACCTACAGCTTCAAAAGGCACCCGTTTCAAAGAACGTGACTTCAAGTATTACTTGTGTAATATTAAAGGATACAAGACACTGTCATACCTATCCACTTCACCCGGCCCACCCACGACCTTGTCTCCACTCAAGCCGTGTCACAGACAACCTAAACGTATTCAGTCATTAATTTACAATATAACCAAGATGATCAAAGGGTAAACGAAAGGTAAATCTAATTTAAATACACAAAACAACCCAAATAGGAAACACTTAAAAAACCTCGTCCCGGGAATGCTCAGGAGGCCTGACTAATACCCCTAATGTCGGGAGAACAAAGAATCTCACGCGTGCTACTTGGTTGAATCACCCGTGGGTCGGTGACGAAGCACTTTCAAGAATTCTATTGGGGTTGAAGAGTTTATTTTGAGACTGTTTTCTATGTCGACAACATCGATAGAACACAACAGGGTAATAAAACGAAAGCAACATCAGCAGGAATTTCGGTCTTCCGTTCGGAATTAACGAGATGGGATACCGATTTCAAAGATGATGAAATGTTTGAAATTGATGATGAAACTAGCTGCTGGAAATAAATAATTGCACCACGTTATATCGCACTGCTGTATGCTGCTGGTATGATATTTAAAGATGATGAAATAGATTGTACGTTCATTAATGTGGGATACTATAATATCCTGAAATCATTGGTTAACATTTTGAAGTTACACAACTTGTTATAAAAAATCGGTTTGCTTTACAATATGAACTAATGACGAGGCTAATATAATAATAGTATCTAATTCGTAATACCTGGTAATACTACTTTAACTATTGAATAGGTACACTGATGATGATGATGATGATGAAGAGGTACACTTACATTGCAAAGTAATTTTTATTTCATAAAATGATGAAATACCTATTTCAGAATTAGGGGTGAATCATCCGCAGGTTGAACAAACCTAAGATAATGAAATTGAGGGTATTTGAAGAACATTTCCATTTATTTAGCAAAGTTGCATATGATGATGAAATTGATGATGCTGCCTTCAACAATGCATCATGCCTTGGCTCAAAGTATATGAATTGCTACCGATGTGTTAGGTGTGTTACGTCACAAACTTCTTCATGGCAATACCTGATAAGTTAGTAGAACCCGTTAATTTTCAAATCAAGAATGAATAGGCAACTTGTAGATGATCCTCCTTCATCATCATCATCATTGTAGATCATCCTTGAAGCTATCGACAGAAGAAGGTATAAGAGTGTGTTCAAACGCTTACCTAAAATCCTCTCCATAAATCTAAAATTACCCAAAATAAATGTAATGATAATTATAACTTAAAGGAAGTATATACTTAAACGATTGTATTAGAATCAAATCGGAAAAGGCCAAAACAAATAATAAAAGTAAATAAGATAAGTCTTATATGAACGATAATGACGTTGAAAGCAACACACAAAGTCATATTGATCGAATTAAATCAAGCTACTAGTTATCTGAAAACTGATGGTATAATGAACACTGAGGCCGGCCCTGCCGTGAAACACGAAAATCGAATATTCTTTATCTCTTTCTCTATCTCGAATATAGGTACAAGAGCAACAGAGAGGAAGAAACCGACATTTCGATTTTCGTTTTCGCTGTTAGCCCTCATGCGAATTACAGGTTGCGCTCTTAAACTGCAGTCTTACAAATTGCAGTGTTCCCAAATTACATGGCCAGATGAATTTGCCGCCGCTCCTGGATAATGCCTGTATATGGAGAATTTTTGTGGAATCTGTCTTGTCCACATCTGTCCCGCTCCCGGTGTTTGGAATTTTTTGATTTTTCGGGATTGTGGGTTATTATATATATTATTTTCCTTTGATCGTCATTTGAATTTGCTTTACCTGTCTACAATCATGGGCTAACTTTTATGCAGGTACCAATACAATCTTGCGATACATAAGTACATGTCCATCCGTACTCATAAATGGGATTTAGGATTTAATTTGTCCTATTTTATGTTACTAAAACTTGAGGACATTAATATCCATAATGTTTCCAATTTTCCTAGTTCCTTCGTACTTTCTTTGTACAGAAAATATGCTGTAACTTAAAACAGCAAGTATGTAAATACATAGTAAGTTGGCAGTATCCTAAACTTTCGGGAACAGAACACAAAATTTGTATGTAATATTACCCAAATTCACAATAGTTCAACATAATCGTTGAATTCATTTGTTATTATAATTTCGGCTTTTTGAAATAATGGCATATTCGTATTTAACATCGTAGGTGGCACAAATATGTTGAAACATATATCATAGACATCAGCACTTGCGCAACATATAAATCATATAATACACCATTAAAGATTTATGTGAAAATATCGAAATATAGGTCACAGTCGAGGTCGGCCGTAAAGTATTTTGCAACTCATTTTATTCGTATTCAAGAAACAGCTGAAAAAAAAACGATTGCGTCATATTCACGTAACAAAAAAGTGTTTTTTGTTCTCTAAAACGGAATTTTCCGCAATCGTCCTTCGGGGAAACGTCAGGAAATTCAGATTGTAAAATTATGTTAGCAACACGATAGTTGACGTCTGCGTTCCTCTCGCACCAATGTAGAGTAATGATGCAAATAGCGAGATCGAAGTGTTGTGTTGGTATCATATTTTAAGATTTGAATATGGCTTCTGGAGTTATATGGGTACCATTTGTTTTCCAAGTTTCCACGAGAGTCAAGTACTCAAAGTAACCAATTCATAGTAGGTAATACTAACTTAGAATCTGGCTAGCGAATTTTCATATTGTTGTGTTGAAATTTACTGCGTAAAGTAAAAAAAAAACCTAGGGGTTTTACCGGGGCTTGTAACTGTAACAGGAGCAAAAAAATAAACTACAGGCAGTATTCCTCAAACTAACCAACATTTGTTCTGCGACTTTTAGCACACTTTAAAGACGCAATAGGTAGAGTTAGTCCAAGAAAACCCTGCAGCGATTTTGATAGCCCACGGAGTGCAAGTGTTATTTATACGTCATAATTTTATACAAATTTGACTTTTAAAATAACATCACTTGCACTGCGTGGGCTATCAAATTCGCTGCAGACTTTTCTTGGTCTAATTCTACTTACCTATTGCAAATTGTGTTATGTTTAAAGCGTGACAAGCTACGTCCATTATTACACTGATGACAGCGTACATTGAAGATAATATTTAATTTGTATGAAATAAAGACATTTATAGAAGTTATTGAAGAAAAGTGTCATCGTTTGAGGAGTAGGTACCTATCTATGTTTAAATTAAATGTAAATATATTTTTCCTTGTTTATTTATTTTTCCTGTTTTGTTTTGTAGGCCAGAGTTGATTTTTTCATTGTGATTGACATCTGTATTTGCAATTTATAGATTATGTTTAAGACTTCGTCACACAGGCGCGTTTTCCAGGCGGGGCGTGAGCGGGGCGCGCCGCTTTTACGTATAAAACGCTCACGCCGCCGCGCCTGGTAAACGCGCCTGTGTGACGGAACCTTTAAGTTATTTGCTCGTGTTACAGGCCCCACCACCCCACCCGGTATATGGTAATAGAGTCCATCTAAGCTACAATTTCACCTCTTGGACAGAACGAAGTTAGGGAGTGTCATTATAAAAAAAAATAAAAATAAATAAAATTCATTTATTTCGGACCATAGAATCCATATCGTAACTAAATTCCATTAGATTTAAAATAATAAAAAAAAAAAAAGTCATATTTTCGTAGAAGTTTGACATTAAAGATGACATTGTCATACTCTGTCATTCCAAATGCCCTGCAGAGTTAGCTTGGTCCGACTCTATCCCTATCCCTAGATAAATTATGATTCTATATACCATTTTGATACTTTTAGCATATACTTATAGGTAGGTACATATAATTATGATACAGTATTTAATCATTTTTAGATAGACAGATGACGTGTATTTAAATCTTATCTTATACCTTTAAACTAGCAATTCTTGTATATTTATTTATATATAGGTAGGTATATATTTCGGCGATCTCGGAAACGGCTCTAACGATTTCGATGAAAGTTCCTATATAGGAGTTTTTGGGGGCAAAAATCGATCTAGCAAGGTCTTATCTCTGGGAAAACGCGTATTTTTGAGTATTTATAATATATTTTCTGAGCAAAGCTCGGTCTCCCAGATATTATAATTAAAATGTGAAAAATAGATAAATGAATAAAAATACGTTCCATAAATATAATTACTTAATTAGTACACGGCTCTAAGACGCTGACAATAAAGATAAAGATAAAGATTTTTTATTTGCAAGAATACTTATTCTAGAATACAAAGGTGATGTTTTGTTATGTGGTATGTACAGTATTCAGTCGCACACAACGACATGCAAATTTTACAAAAAATATTAATATATTTACTAATTACTACTAAATACTGTAATTGATTAAAATTCAAATATTAAATGTCATAATAATTAATTAATTAATAATAAAAATAGTTTATCGAACGAGCGAGCGAAGCGAAGCGAAGCGAAGCGAAGTTCTTACATTCGACTTTGAACACGCGGCTGGCTAGCGGCACGTCCCGGCATTTCGATGTTTTTAAGCTGAACTGTCAGAAGATAGTTTGATACTAATTTCAATGGAATTGGGTAAACGTGTAGTCGAGGGCATTATATTTTAGTCATTAAATTGTGAGCAGGCCCGATCAAGGGGTCATTGAGCTAGAAGAGCTTAGAAGGCCAAAAAGCTGTTTGTGAGAGGTCTTGCTATTCTGGTCATTTTTTTGCAAGAACCATGGTCGAGTTTAGTATCAAATGAAAGTGCTCGACTTACACTTTTATAATATCGTTTTTAAATTTACCATTTTGAAATAATTAGCAAGATAAAAATAAAATAGAATAAACATAATATATGTATTTGACATTTGACAGGAAATATTTCGGCTTAGCACAGATACAGTTTATTTTAATCTCTATGGTGGTGACTTAAATCCAGGGGAGGGACAGCCGTATACGAAGCCCTTTATTCGAAAAAAATAGCGCCATCTATATTACTTCACGCTAAACTTGTAAATGGCGCTTCAAAATTGATGCAAAAAAGCAAATGTTGTCAGTAGAAAAAGGCGCGAAACTCAAATTTTCTATGAGACCATATCCCTTCGCGCCTACATTTTTTCTACTGACAAGATCTGCTTGGCCAGCTATATTATACATACTACTCATTGCTTAAATCTATCAGTTAAGGGCTCCACAGACCTTGCAATAAATCCACGCGATCTTTGATCCATCGCCGCCTATAAAGCGACATAAAATAGTAGAAATTAAATAAAATGGAACTCAAAAATGTTGTTTTCACTTCTCATGCTCAAAAAGTGCACCTTTATGTCGTGTCTTTACGACATAAAATCGCATTTTATGCTCTAGAGCATAAAGTAAAATCATCTATTACGACCCATATTGACTTAGCAATAAAGTCCAAATTCTGCCATACAAACTGCCAGCCCTGCCGGCGCGCCCCCGACCGGCGCTCTCCCGATCGGCGTGCCCCGCGCCTCCGACCGGCCCAAGAACAATTTTCTTTAGTCTTGAATAAATACGTTAAAATAACCTAAAATATTTGATTTTTTGTATATTTTCCTCGCAATCGAAGTGAAAAGCAGAGTGTACAACAAGGGCATAAATGTCACTTTATGCCCTTGTTGTACAATCTACTATTGTTGTTGCCATGTGTAAGCATTTTACGTCAAAAATGTGACAGTTACGTAGAAAGTGGCGCCCTCATTTATTTTCTATTATTTTATGTCGCACTATACGAGTACCTAAGTAGGTGCAACAAAGTCAATCGCTATATAATTTTTGGTTAACCGCGAGTTCTCAGTTCGGGGCGAACTACTAATAGTATTAAATACTTTAATGGAAATTGTATTCTAAATATTCCTTCACGCTATAGAAACAGTGCTCTAACAAAAAACTAGTTAATTTTTTCTTGTACTCCATAGCGTTTAGTAGCTTTAAGTATACTGTTGGGCAAGTTGTTGTATAGAACTATGCACATATTGTACGCATTCTTCTTATATATATCTAAGTTGCATCGAGGTTGGTGTAGAAGATTTTGATATTGAGTTCTCTGGCTTGAGGAGAATTCAGATCTCATTTTAAACAAATCGGGACGGTTTAAATAAAGTAGGTACCTCTACCTATATAATTTATATAAAGGTATCACTTCCTTATATAGTAGTATACCCTATAATGGACGCGGAACCAGTAATGGGACAAAAAAACACAATTCCTCTAAAATAAGTATATAAAAGTAGTTTATAAACACTGGATATATTTTTATCATAAATAAGAGTCCTAGAGCTGATTATGTTTGAATTTTTATTAAATTCGGTTATTTTTTAAGAAATGTGCGTCAACCCAAAAGTTGTCGTGCCACTGAAAAAAAATATCACTAAAAATTCTTAACAACTTCGCTAAGAGAGGTGAGTTAATTTATTAAATTTTAATTAATTAATACTTGATGAAAACTAGAATGTGTTTTGTTAATTGCATTTACCATGAGATAAGGTATACAACACACTATGTTGTGACTCCACAGATGTAAAAAAATAGTGGTATTTGGCCCAATCCCATTATAGGAGCTGTAAAACTGCATACCTCCTATGATGGGACAATTGACATAATGATGCTTGCCATGCCATAATTTCATGTTTTAAACAATACAGAAGTAAAATGTAGTTACGAAATATGTCAACCAGGAGGTATTCTCGGACTTAGGATAAATTAATATCGTTTTTCCAAACTTTTATTTAACTTGCCTTGTTAGTTAGTGTGGGTCAAATCTTGGTAGCTGAATTTGACCCACTTTTTGATTTCCGATTCAGTTGAAATTTTGTGTAAGTACGTAATTAAGTATGCAAATCGGATGATAATGCAATATTATGATAACATGGACTTGATCTGATGATGGAGACAGGAGGTGGCTATGGAAACTTTATCGCAATAAACCCTAACTAATTGTCTTTGGGTATATTAGAATTGTCTCGATGAATCTAATACAATAATAATTGGCAGTGGAAAGAAAAATACATTCAGCGATAAAAGGTTATACCAAAAATTGATTTTTTTGCCATAACTTATTCTCCATTTCTATATTTTATACTGATAGAGCAATGTCCATTATAGGGGGCCCATTACTGGATCCACGTCCATTACCGGGGGCCCATTACTGGAGCTTTGGTGTCCATGACTGGAGAAAAAAAGCATAGTTTTAATTTGTTAATTATGTGGAAACTCATTGCAGTATCTTTGATACAACACGCCTAAAACATGAAAGGCGGATAGGACTTTCATCTTTTAACACGCTAAGCGGAGGACCATTTACATGTACAAGGGAAATATCATAAATACACCAAATTTCCTCTTAAATGTCCCATGACTGGTGCTGTTACTATATAATGATTCAGTAAGGTAATGAAACAGCCTCGGCACTATACGTTCATTACGTTCGAGAAAAGCAAAACTTCCTTTCCGACAGAGTTTATCTTACTTCCTTATTGTTGCATTGTTGCTATTTCCTTGTTACATGAGTCAAGATTAATGCGAAGTGTTTTTAAATTTTTAACTCATAATTTGGAAGTTCTTTTAAATCTTTTACTCACAGGTTCACGGACAAAAAATAAGTGCATTTCCGTTGCCAGGGAGGTTTTGGAATTATACTGAGCAACTTTTACTATGGGACCAACCCGGAAATCGCGAAGTACGATCCCAAAATCTCCCTGGCAACGGGAATGCACTTATTTTTTGGCCAGCATGTATAAAGAATTAAGACGAAACAGGAGCTGAGTTTTAAATATTTTAGGTAAATATACCCCTCTCGCTAACGGAAGCGGCACCTAAAAGTAGTGCGATAAGGACAAGGCGAAAAATCCTGCGTAAAAATCTCAAAAATCGAGGTTTCGTACTCCTCAGTTTCCTCCTCCAAAACTTAACCAATCGTAACCAAATTTGGAAATCTAAATGATTATGAAATTATCTGTGTCGGACCGTTTTGCTTTTTTTGGCTAATTGATATCAGTTTTGAATGCCACGCCTCTCATTGCGGCATAGTCAATTAGGCCATTTTGGCCATTTTTGAAGGGCTCCAACGCCTTAAAAATCAAAAATATCAACAAAAGCAAAACGGTTCGACACAGATATTGACAATATTAATCTGTGTTGAAAAAATCATTGCTCTAGCTTCAAAACCCACGGAGGTAAACGAGGAGTACGTTTGTATGGAGAAATGATCACTCCTGTTGGCTCTTAAATGTAACCATCATAATCACATTTTATCACTAACGTAATATTAAACGTTAGTAAATTAATCTTAAACGATTTTACTACTTAAAATAGTATTCCACTCAAAGTATAGGTAATAGTTATACCTACCTAGAAACCAGATTTTTGTCACTATGGCCGTTTAGCGACTTTACGACTTCGCACACCGACCTTCGCTGCAGTTCATTTATTCGAACGAAAAACGTCCTACAACACACATTAATATCTAGATACTGACGCCATTTTACTCTCGAGTGTGCTACACGTGCTGCTACCTAGTTATTATAAGTTAATTGCATACAATAAAGCAAACTTTATAACTGGTGGTTAAACTGACAGATGACGGATATAAGTGATGTCAATTGTTTTCTTTCCATTAGGTACCCTTACCAGGATGCTGTCAGCTTGGCTTTATCTTCTCTACTTTTAAAATGGATGTGTTGTAGGTATAATATGTATATGTCGTGGCCAGATCTTAGAATTGATAATTTGATAATGTGGCAAGAATTGCAAGAAGATTCTCATGCAAGTTTCCACTTAAAATATCCCCGTTCTAATCATAATTCGTCATAATATTAGGGATTATTACTCAATGTTCTTAACTGTTGACGATTGTTTCTTTTAACATTTACGTCACTCATTGGCGTCTATTTGAAGTGTCATAGAATTTTTATCCAGCAAGGTTTGGCAATAAACTTGCTGGAAAAAAGTCGGAACATTTCATGGGAACTTTGCAATTTTTTTTAATTCTCTTAGGGCCACTTGCACCATCCCACTAATCCGGGGTTAACCAATTAAATCTGGAGTTACCATGGTTACCAGTACAATGTGAAACTGGGTTAAAGGGTTCACCGGTTAACCCCGGGTTAGTGGGATGGTGCAAGTGGCGCTTAGGCTGCACATTGCTAACTCGACCACACATTGTGCAGGGAGATACGGCCAAAATTATTAACGAAAGACAATAGAAACCTGCGTCCGGAGTGCAGACTATTTATTCGGTCAAAAGGGTTACCACAATCCAAATACATATGATGTCATTTAATGGCCCATATTGTCTTTTTTGATAGTTGTAGTCGAACTACGTGACTTATCACACGCAACGCAATTCAATTCATGAGATTAAGTATACCTACCTTTTAATCGCACTATTTACAAGATCGTAGAGTCTAGACTACACTTTTATGACGTCACAATAAGTAATTATTTTTCACATTGAGTATCGCTCAGTAAGTACTTTAAGTACTTAAGTTAACTGGCGGGAAAAAATTGAAGAAATTGGAACCTTATGTACTTAATTTTATTTTAAGTTTAAATTTTTTCAATAGAATATCTCAAGTTATCAACTTCTTCCCGCCGTGTACGCGGATATATAAAGTGCATAAAATGATAATTTAAAAAATCGCATTATCCTCTAGGAAACTACTTTACAAATGTATAATTGATGGACAGTAGTAAATCTGCGTAAATCCATATGACTCATGTGTGTCGTGACGTCACAACTTCCGTCTCGCCATTATAAATATGGAAGAAGTAAACAAACAAATTATGGCAACAACATTATCGTATCGGATACCTACGTCACATCCGGAGATCTTGGACGGCTTCCAGCCTTGAGTGTATTAAATCCGCTACATTATTTACAATATCCTGTGCTATTAAACTAGCAAGGTTTGTTTATTTATAGGTAGTTCATCCCAAGGCTTATTTCAACATATTCCAGGGTACAGTCGCCATCAGATATATCGGAGCGGCCAAGGTGTTCACAATATCGGAACACGCGCTCTAACGCCCTGACAATAGAGGCGTGTTCCGATATTTGTGAGCACCTTGGCCGCTCCGATATATCTGATGGCGACTGTACCTAGTTAAGACAGCTATTTAACTAATTTATTTGGTCGGACGAAAATTTGCAGTTGAGAAATTATACCTATGGAAGATTTTGGGACCCTGTGGAAAGAAATGATTAGGCTATGAAAAAGGATCTAGGTATAACTGTGATGCAAGTTACTGCAAGTAGTTTATAAAACTAAAAAAACTAAGTCAACGGCTGTTTAGCTCTAGATGCTATGTCTCATGGTATAATAATATACTCCGCCTGGTACTCCATTCCCGTCTTTTCTAGGTCACCTAACTGACACGGGCCTACGTCATCATGCGACAGCGCTATATGATAATATGCGATAGCGCTATATATAGCGGCCATGTTGTTGTGACGTAGGCCCGTGTCACTCTGGGAATGGAAGACCATGTTTTATTAGACTATGCTATGTCTAATTATCACGTGTTAAACCAAATATGACTGAGGTTCGTCATATAGCACACGTCAGTTGAGGATATCTAATTAGGAATTAGATAATTAAGTACTTACGGAATTAAAGTGCGGAAACCCAAACTACGGTTCCGGGTTAGATAAAGGACAGATACGAGTACTTTAAACACACTGCTACCTAATACCTAACATAATAAGTATATATGTACTTAGTAAACACCAGTGGCGTGCACAAAGATTTGAGACTGGGTAGGCAAAATTACATCAGAAAACCGGGCAAGTGCGAGTCGGACTCGCGCACGAAGGGTTCCGTACCATAATGCAAAAAAAGGCAAAAAAAAAAACGGTCACCCATCCAAGTACTGACCCCGCCCGACGTTGCTTAACTTCGGTCAAAAATCACGTTTGTTGTATGGGAGCCCCACTTAAATCTTCATTTTATTCTGTTTTTAGTGTTTGTTGTTATAGCGGCAACAGAAATACATCTGTGAAAATTTCAACTGTCTAGCTATCACGGTTCGTGAGATACAGCCTGATGACAGACGGACGGACGGACAGCAAAGTCTTAGTAATAGAGTCCCGTTTTACCCTTTGGGTACGGAACCCTAAAAAATGAGAGCTACTATATCAACAAAAAAATTGCGTGATGGTTTTCATTTTGTTGTCAAGTCTTTTCAATTACTTCTTTTTTTGGCTAAACGAAAGCTTTGAAAACGCATCATTTTTAATAGTTTGCACACACACACACCCACCACAACTTTCACAGTTATAATTATCCATTTTTTCACTAATCGCACTTTATAATTTCCGGCAACTGTTATCTCATAAACTCACCAAAACAAACAAACAATGGCGACCGAATAAAAAATGTAAATAAACTTAACCAAATACTGTAAACGAATAAAAAAATAGTCTCGTATTAGCACTAAATTACCATAGCAAATGCTACTTTTTAAAATAGTCACGTAAACATCGGAACTATTCGGAAACTTTCGGGCGTCATTCGTTTAGGTTTGGTACGAAAGACACTGCCTATTGCGTCTAAATGTGTGCGTTACTTGTATAATTGTGTGCTCGTACTTATAGGAAGGCCCACTACACTGTAACCGCGTAACGACGACTCACGGAGAGGCACACATAGAAAGATTTAGACGGAAATGTTTTCTGTCTTTGCCGTGCAAGGCACGTAGCGGCGCTAGTGCCGCGTGGTGTAAACTTCATGTCGCGTAGAATTATAGATGATGACTTGATGACAAAGCTTCACCGGTAGATGGAGCGCTTATTAATTTTTAGAATGTTTTAAGTTATATCGATTACTGATAGTACGATCAAGTATAAATTAAATTAAGTAGTTTAAGAGGATAGACATCGGAATTATAGTAGGGTAGGCAGTGCCTTTTTGCCTTTATGAAGTGCACGCCACTGGTAAACACACTGCTACCTAATACCTATAATATGTAGTAAATCTCCATACAAAGTTACGTTCGTCCCAAACAAGGATTTTTTCAATATGGATACATACGGTATCTTTGAAGACTCAGATGAAAAATGTTGATTAAGTAGGTAGGTAATTAATTATTGTAATAAACGTAAGCGCCAGGGAATCAAATGTCTTAGACGGGCTCTATCTACCTTATTAGGCATTGTCTGGAGACACAAATGATTCTGGCAGCTGTGAAGGGCCATCCCCGCAGAGGAAAAAATCCTGTGCACTGGAAGGAGCCTGTTAGGGCCATTAAATCTAGTATCTTAAGTCACTATCGATCTTCAGATATGTGGAATCGATCGAATAGGGCCTAGGGACATGTAGTAAAAATTATGTTCGACAGGTTTTAAACCTAATAGAGCTCCTACACAAGCTCTTAACGCGGATAAACCTACTTTTAAAGACAGAAATGACAGAAACTCAAGAAGTTTTTTAACATAGTAACTTAAACGAGTACATTACAGACAAAGAAACAACAGCCAAACTAAATATAGACTAACATAACGACATTGCACAACAACCAATCGACCAATTTACGTTATCTAAAAAACTAAACGCATAGCGGCATTACGTTCTGCGACTACGTCATTGACTTTGAACAAAATGAATGAAAAACTTCATGACCGGCCTATGACAGTGACGCGTCATTTTACTGCGAAACGTCACTGTCATGCGGTTAAATCTGCAGCATTTCAAGCACTTGCACAATAGGTAAATCATTGCGCAACTTTTTGTGTAGGTATAGGTATGTTCTAATCATGCTTGAGTGTGAATTTGCTATCAGAGCAGCGCAGAACGCAGCTGTGAAGACTATTTTTTTAACGGGTAAGTTTTTATTTTGTTTTTTCTGTTGTAATTGACCCTACCTGGTAGGGTGATAGTTCTATGATATAAAAGTACGAGTAGATATAATAATCAAATGTGTAAGTAGAGATGGGTAACTACCCGGGTAAATACCCGAGAGCGGGTATTTACCCGGTAAATACCCGATATTTACCTACCCGCGGGTAAATACGCGGGTATTTTCGTTTTTCTTCTAAATTTGATGTGTTTAATGGTATGTGAGTATAAATAAGATTAATTTAAGTATTTTTTTATAATGTTACATAAAATGTATGTTCAAACCAAGGACCGGAAAACCCCTCTTTACGCTTAATCCTATCAATTCGGTAACCCAATCGATTCGGTTACCTTATCATTAGGTAACCCTATCATACTGTTACCTGATTGTAATGGTAACCTTATTGAAACGGTAACCCTAACCTTTAACCGAGTTAATCTCAAAACCCCATCGCGATAGGGTTTTTGTTAAGGGTTTTTAACAGGTTTTCATTCAGTTATGGTAACCTTTATTATCGGTTGCTTACTGGTTTGCTACATTAAAGTAGTTTTAGTGATGTGCCGTCAGAACTTAAAAAAATACTAAAAAAATTGTTTATTTTATTTACTTTAATTATATTTTGTTGATTTTATTGACTTTATTTATTAAATTTATTTAATGTAATTTATTTATTTATTTTATTTAATTTATTTAATTAATTTAATTAATTTAATTAATGTAATTAATTTAATTAATTTAATTAATTTAATTTATTTAATTTATTTAATTAATGTAATTAATTTAATTAATTTAATTTATTTAATTTATTTAATTTATTTAATTTATTTAATTAATTTAATTAATTTAATTAATTTAATTTATTTAATTTATTTAATTTATTTAATTTATTTAATTTATTTAATTTATTTAATTTATTTAATTTATTTAATTTATTTAATTTATTTAATTTATTTAATTTATTTAATTTATTTAATTTATTTAATTTATTTAATTTATTTAATTTATTTAATTTATTTAATTTATTTAATTTATTTAATTTATTTAATTTATTTAATTTATTTAATTTATTTAATTTATTTAATTTATTTAATTTATTTAATTTATTTAATTTATTTAATTTATTTAATTTATTTAATTTATTTAATTTATTTAATTTATTTAATTTATTTAATTTATTTAATTTATTTAATTTATTTAATTTATTTAATTTATTTAATTTATTTAATTTATTTAATTTATTTAATTTATTTAATTTATTTAATTTATTTAATTTATTTAATTTATTTAATTTATTTAATTTATTTAATTTATTTAATTTATTTAATTTATTTAATTTATTTAATTTATTTAATTTATTTAATTTATTTAATTTATTTAATTTAATATATTTAATTTATTTAATATATTTAATTTATTTAATTTATTTAATTTATTTAATTTATTTAATTTATTTAATTTATTTAATTTATTTAATTTATTTAATTTATTTAATTTATTTAATTTATTTAATTTATTTAATTTATTTAATTTATTTAATTTATTTAATTTATTTAATTTATTTAATTTATTTAATTTATTTAATTTATTTAATTTATTTAATTTATTTAATTTATTTAATTTATTTCATTTATTTCATTTATTTAATTTATTTCATTTATTTAATTTATTTAATTTATTTAATTTATTTAATTTATTTAATTTATTTAATTTATTTAAATTATTTAATTTATTTAATTTATTTAATTATTTAATTTAAATAATTTATTTATTTTAGTTATAATATAATAATATTTATAATAAGAACACACCACACAGGTAGGTATAAAGATAAACAAAGGAAAGGCAAAAAAACTTGTTTGTGCTGGAGTCTTCATAGACCGCCCATGCCAACCTCGATTATTCAATAATAAGTTGAATTTAAGTGTGCGTAAAGATTACAATCGTTTGAACTGGTCAAAAACCTCATAATGAGGTAACTGAATAGACTGGGTTTTTATTTCGGTTACCGGTAACAGAGGTTAACTCGATCTGATACGGTTACCGAATCAAAGTGTTACCTTATTAAGCGGTTACCGTTATGGTAGGGGTTTTTATAAACACCTCTAAAATAACCCTATGAAAAACCCCGGTTAAGGTAACCGGTTCCTGTCCCTGGCGGCGTAGCACGGTCGCGTTTTTATCCCTTGTCACCATGCCTGTCACGTTCTAACAAGTATGTAAGTGCGAAAGGGACGCGCATAGTGATAGACGATAAAAATGGAACCGTGCTGCGCCCGCTGGTTCAAACTAATTACGAAAAGGTTGCTATGAGGTGAAGTTCGATTTTAACATATCAGTCCAATTATGAAAATCGTGTAAAATCATTCCCTGGCTTCCGGAAATGTTTTTAAATGCTTTTAATATACATTAGAAAGATGAAAATAAAGAATACTTATGAATGATAATAAAAATAAATTGTGCAGTATCCCAACTTGTGAAGCTTATAAGTCAAACACAGTTAGTTTTAGGACAAAAATGTATATAACCTTTTTTGTAGAAAATTATGTCTACTTTAGCTTGTACATACAACAGTTTTCGATATTAATGACAGATTCCAAGAAATATGAAAAAGTTCACTTTTGCCCCCCTCCCCCCAACCACACCCCCCACCGACCGAAGTTGGAATGTGTATTATCAACGTATAAGTACGATAATTTACTCAAGTCTAAAAAAAAATACGCTTATGACGGTCTTTTTTTAATATTTATAAAAATTGTACTAAAAATTCCTTAGATACAACTGCAACTGCAAGTAAACCATTTCATTTTAAATGACACACAATAATTACAGCCATTAACTCGGTTTATATCTCCACTTTAACACAAATCGACATGTGCAACAAGAAATGAATCTACCCGTCCATTTGGGTAGATACGGGTAAATACCGGGTAGATGGGTATTTACCGGGTATTTACCTGGGTGGGTAAATTGGGTAAATACGCGCGACCCATCTCTATGTGTAAGGTATAGGTACAGTCAAGTGTAAAATATGGTTGCACACATCACATCATACTCAAAAATATGTCCCATAGCTCTTAATACGCTGACGTATTAAGAACTATGGGACATATTTTTGAGAAGTTATATGCACCCATATTTTTACACTTGACTGTACATACCTACGTTTAACGTAAAAATGTTCAAACAAAGTGATCCGTTTTCGTTGCTTTTCTACATACTTTCGCTGAGAAGTTTTTACGATTGATGAAGTCCCTTTAAAGTCCATAAACTTAGAAACAATACAAATATACCTTATATTTCATTCAAACAGTAGCTTAGGTAATCCCAGCTTTCTTTAAAACCTTTCAAGCGCGGTTTTACGCTTCACATTTTTATTCCTACAGAAACTGTTTAAAACTGATTTCCTTTCCCCCTTCGACTCGTGCCGAAGACAAAATGGAAAAAAGCATGAATCGATCAGGCGAGGCATTTCGCGTAGGGCCAGTGTAATATGCGTTTTACAACCCATTGTGAGCAGCGTACTTCTAACAGGTTCAGAGCTACATGGAAATACGTTTACAGCGCGGCGAAACCTGACAAAATGCGAGTTGAGTTCTTTGAGGGCACTACAATGTAAGTATTCCTTTTACATATATGGAATGAGGATAAACACGAACGCTAAGTGTAGATGGAGCTGCAATCGTTTTTGTGTGTCGTTGTTCCAAGTTTAAAAAAAAAATCAATTAGTCAAATCAATACTCTTATGCCATATGGTATAGGTACCGTACCTAAAGCTCTAGTCATGCACTAGTGGAATCCCGAGAAAAGCCACGTAGGTACTTATATAATGCATCCTGCTTATGAAGTATGATCTCTACACATCAGTGCCATAGATCTACCTTGGTAGGTATAGACAAACGTCGAAAGCCCGAAAGGGATGCATGCGGCTTATTTATTATAAAATGCTTACGTATACGGTGCGAGACATTCACGACATACCCATAAGCTTCGTTACATTGCAGACTGAAGCATATTGCAAATACTGCAATGTAACAAAAAAATTGCATACCTACCTAGCATGTTCGTGTACCGTCTTAGTGAGCCTATACCTAATACTCTCAGATACAAGTACCTCAGATAGGTTCATCTTCTTCGATCCAACTTGTCGATGAGTTACGCCACTGATGGAACAATATCCCATGGCTGCTGACGCACGTCAAAATTCAAGTCATGTAACTGAACGTGACTTTTGGTATAGGTACCTACGTAATGAGAGTACCTACGTCACAGATTCTTAATCACTGAAAGAAAACGCTTTTCGCAACATTCTTACGTCGGTGAAAATATTGACCTCGTTTTCCTCGTTGCAAAACAATTGGGCAACAAAAAGTTTGAAGTACATACCTAGCACGCATTTCATCCTTAATGAGAATCACTTAATAATCACTCGGTGAAGCAGTACGACTGATTTGAAGCAATGTCAACTACTGTACACATACGGACTGACACAATGCCAATATCAGGAGCACACGGCTCACACGCAACTATAGCTTACAGGGTTAAGCATTCCCTAAGCTACAAACGAGAATCGCATTCACTCCGGAACATCCCCGACGCAATGGGGACTCTGATCTGAATCGCAATCTGCGTGCCGTCTTGGTGAGCCTATACGACTATACGTGGCCTATTATACTCTCAGATATATCATCGTCATCAATTCACCATCCAGATAGTATCAATCCTACTGAAAAACATCCACTGCCTGACAAAAAGGGCGTCCCCGAAGGTCCATGACAAACCTCCGTGACGTGTCCCTGTCAATGCAATACATACAATCTTGACAAGTTCTACGATCCAACTTGTCGATGGTATAGTTACGCCACTGAATGGAACAATATCCCATCCCATAGCTGATGCTGACGCACGTCAAAATCCAAGTCATGTACCTAACTGAACGTGACTTTTGGTATAGGTACGTACCTAATGAGAGTACGTCACAGATCCTTATTCACTGAAAGAAACCGCTTTTCGCAACTATTCTTACGTCGGTGAAAATATTGACGGAGGACTTCATGTATTGTGATTTTTCTGCCACGTTTTCCTCCTTAAAAATCAATTTAAGCAACAAAAAGTTTGAAGTACATACCTAGCACGCGTTTCATTGCAAGTCTTAATGTAGGTAGGTAACAATATCCCATAATTCCCATAGCTGCTGACGCAGGTCAAAATCCAAGTCCTGTAACTGAACGTGTCTTTTGGAACGTAATGAGAGCTTGTACGTCACAGATTCTTACTCACTGATTCCTGAAAGAAAATGCTTTTCGCAACATTCTTACGTCGGTGAAAATATTGACGGTGCAATTCATGTGACTTAAGCGACGAAAAGTTTGAAGTAGGTACATACCTCTCAGATAGTATTCATCATCATGCAGGTAGTATCAATCCTGCTAAAAGACATCCACTGCATGACAAAGGGCGTCTCTGAAGGGTCCGTAACAAACCTCCGTGGCGTGTCCCTGTCAATGCAATGGTTCCATACAATTTTAACAAGTTCTTATCCAACTTGTGGATGGTATAGTTACGCCACTGAATGGAACAATATCCCATCCATAGCTGCTGACGCACGTCAAAATCCAAGTCATGTAACTGAACTTGAATTTTGCTTTACGTAATGAGACCGTTGTACGTCACAGATTCTTACTCACTGATTCTTGAAAGAAAACTCTTTTCGCAACATTCTTACGTCGGTGAAAATATTGACGGTTGAATTCATGTGATTTTTCTGGCACATTTTCCTCGTTAAAAATCGATTAACCAACAAAAAGTTTGAAGTTACATACCTAGCACGCATTTCATCCTAAATGGCGCGCCGTCATTGCAAGACTTAGTAAGCCTAATACTATCAGATAGTATCATATCATATATCATCATTCAGATAGTATCAATCCTGCTGAAAGACTTCTACTGCCTGACAAAAAGGGCGTCCCCGAGGTCCATAATCCAGAATAAACCTCCGTGTCCTTGTCAATGCAATGGTTCCATATAAACTTGACAACTTGACAAGTTCTTCGATCCAACTTGTCGATGGTATAGTTACGCCACTGAATTTAACAATATCCTATGGCTGCTGCTGACGCACGTCAAAATCCAAGTCATGTAACTAAACGTGACTTTTGGTACACGTAATGAGAGTACGTAACCGATTCTTACTCACTGAAAGAAAAAGCTTTTCGCAACTTTTCTTACGTTGGTGAAAATACGGCTTACGGCTCATGGTACCTACTTCAAATTTTTTGTTGCTTAATGGATTTGCAGCGAGGAAAACGTGCCAGAAAAATCACATGAATTCCATCGTTAATATTATTTTCACCGACGTAAGAAATGTTGCGAAAAGAGTTTTCTTTCAAGAATCAGTGAGTAAGAATCGGTGAAAATATTGCGACTTAATCAATGAATTCATTCATAACTTCTCCATGCAATTTTGTAGCTCATTATCTGACATAACCTATATACCTATATTTAATCATTAATGGCTCTCAAATTTCATCGTTTACTAATAACAACCACACTATCTGATGTTCTTATTTATTTGCTACGCATCATACTTGCAAACCAATTGGTTAAAGACCTCTCTCCAGGATCATCCCAATGACCGGTCGTGAAATGCCCTCATCCAACGCTTCCCAACGATCTTTTTAAGCAAAATGGTGGAAATTGGCGCCATTAAGCGCCAGTATTATGGTCTAGGGCTAGGGCACTTAGGACCACTGAGTTCGCTGTGATAACGACTCAAGTACCTACTTAAATGTCTTTTATATTTGTTTTTTTTTTAAGTATATGAAGCTTATCGTGAGGTCTACAGCTCACAGAGCCACTAGTAGTAGCTTTTTAACTCAATGGGTGGACGACATTCGAAAATTTTGCCCAGATTATTTATCCTCATTAAGAGGCCTATTATTATATGCTTTATTGCTTAGCAGTGGATGATAGTGATAACAGGCTAACAGATGATGATGAAGGTCAGGCGGAATTGGTAACGCATTGGACCGGTAATCCAAGGATGTGGGTTCGAGTCCCACACTGGCCAGAGTTGATCATCGTAGATTTTTTCATTGTGATTGACATCTGTATTTACAATATATAGATGATGATGATTTCTTTATTTGACGATTTCGTAACAAACCGCAATTATCTTGCCGCCTATTTACTTACCACATTGGACTTTCACCCTTATCAGAAGCTGTGTAAGATCTATATTTGTAGACCTTTTCGTCTAGCGCATCTGATACTGTGAGGTCTATTAGCATTGCATAATGGATAAATAATAGGATATCGATGTCTTTTCGAACAATGATTTAGGCATGCTGTGATCAAATTAATGACAGATTTTTAAATAGGCAACAGAAAATAGGAGGAAGTGGGTAAAGAGAGGTCTCGGACAAGATCATATTTTATAAACTGGAATGACATGTCATAAAAAGTGACCAAACCCAGCTACCTAAAACTCTTACCTATATTCTCGTATTATGTGGGTCACAGGTGCTTAATTCTTTCTTCTTCCTCGTGTTATCCCGGCACATTTGCCACGGCTCATGGAAGCCTGGGGTCCGCTTGATAACTAATCCCGTGATTTGACATAGGCACTATAGTTTTTACGAAAGCGACTGCCATCTGACCTTCCAACCCAGAGGGGAAACTAGGCCTTAATGGGATTAATCCGACTTCCTCACGATGTTTTTCTTCACCGAAAAGCAACTGGTAAATATCAAATGATATTTCATACCTAAATTCCGAAAAACTCATTGGTACGAGCCGGGGTTTGAACCCGCGACCTCCGGATTGAAAGTATCACGCTCTTACTGCTAGGCCAGCAGCGCTTTTTAGGGTTCCGTACCCAAAGGGTAAAACGGGACCCTATTACTAAGACTTCGCTGTCCGTCCGTCCGTCCGTCCGTCCGTCCGTCTGTCACCAGGCTGTATCTCACGAACCGTGATAGCTAGACAGTTGAAATTTTCACAGATGATGTATTTCTGTTGCCGCTATAACAACAAATACTAAAAAATCGGGCAAGTGCGAGTCGGACTCGCGCACGAAGGGTTCCGTACCATATAAAAAAAAAAAACAAAAAAAAAAAGCAAAAAAAGAAAACGGTCACCCATCCAAGTACTGACCACTCCCGACGTTGCTTAACTTTGGTCAAAAATCACGTTTGTTGTATGGGAGCCCCATTTAAATCTTTATTTTATTCTGTTTTTAGTATTTGTTGTTATAGCGGCAACAGAAATACATCATCTGTGAAAATTTCAACTGTCTAGCTATTACGGTTCGTGAGATACAGCCTGGTGACAGACGGACGGACGGAAGGACGGACGGACGGACGGACGGACGGACGGACGGACAGCGAAGTCTTAGTAATAGGGTCCCGTTTTACCCTTTGGGTACGGAACCCTAAAAACAGAATAAAATAAAGATTTAAATGGGGCTCCCATACAACAAACGTGATTTTTGACCAAAGTCAAGACTACATGAATGATATTACAATGTGGGATTAATTGTTATTCGAAATGATTATTTATTTATTAGGTATATTTGATTATTGATGAGGAAATGGATATTCCGATGTAATACTATCTACTTCTTTTGTTACTTATGCTTTTTTTTGACATTTAGATTTTATTCTAGAAATTCTAGACTAGTATTTTTTTATACAATCTTTTTAATGTTTGACGATCCTTTTGTGAAATTCTTAGTGTTAAATTTGATATGTATAATAATCCAATTTTATTATGGAATAATATTGACATCAATAAATTGCTCTGATAATTAGATTAAGATTAATTACGATTCATAAGAGCTTGTTGCTAGGCCTACATGAATAAAGTATATTTTTGATTTTGATTTTTGATTTTAAATACTAAAAACAGAATATAATAAAGATTTAAGTGGGGCTCCCATACAACTAAGGGGTCATCCATTAATCCATTATTCCGTACCCAAAGGGTAAAACGGGACCCTATTACTAAGACTTCGCTGTCCGTCCGTCCGTCCGTCCGTCCGTCTGTCACCAGGCTGTATCTCACGAACCGTGATAGCTAGACAGTTGAAATTTTCACAGATGATGTATTTCTGTTGCCGCTATAACAACAAATACTAAAAACAGAATAAAATAAAGATTTAAATGGGGCTCCCATACAACAAACGTGATTTTTGACCAAAGTTAAGCAACGTCGGGAGTGGTCAGTATTTGGATGGGTGACCGTTTTTTTTTTTGCTTTTTTTTTGTTTTTTTTTTTTGCATTATGGTACGGAACCCTTCGTGCGCGAGTCCGACTCGCACTTGCCCGGTTTTTTTCACAGGTCACAGGTGCTTAATTATGTAATTAATATACCTATTGTTTAGCAGCCTATGCACTTACTTACCTACTACGGAACAGAACCACCCTGTCCACCGCAAGTTCGATAAGGTCCAAATGAAACTGGTCGATTTTTAGGGTTCCGTGCCCAAAGGGTAAAACGGGACCCTATTACTAAGACTCCGCTGTCCGTCCGTCCGTCCGTCCGTCTGTCACCAGGCTGTATCTCACGAACCATGATAGCTAGACAGTTGAAATTTTCACAGATGATGTATTTCTGTTGCCGCTATAACAACAAATACTAAAAACAGAATATAATAAAGATTTAAGTGGGGCTCCCATACAACTAACGTGATTTTTGACCGAAGTTAAGCAACGTCGGGCGGGGTCAGTAGGTACTTGGATGGGTGACCGTTTTTATTTTGCCGTTTTTTGCATTATGGTACGGAACCCTTCGTGCGCGAGTCCGACTCGCACTTGCCCGGTTTTTAGTGTTCCGTACAAAACTTGTCTTTGTTCACGGATAACTTATTCCACCTTATTCTAAAAGACCGTGATTAGATACCTACGTCAACTTAACGTATTTAGACACAGGCTTAGTTAGGTATTTAAGTGACAAATACATTATCCATACTAATAAGTTTTTGGCAAAAATTTCATTTTTGGTACAAGCTTTTATCGCTGACTGTACTTTTCATACGACAGACAACTAAATACTCATCGAGACAATTCTAAAAACCCCTAACACAATTAGGTTGCGTTGTTTCATCAGAGAGTTCCTATGGCCACCTCCTGTCTCCATCATCAGATCAGTTCAACAGCTGCCAATTTTCATGACGCTACGATCCTTGGAAGATGGTTAAATTAGTTACCTTAGATTCCATTACAAGTTAGTTACATACAGGTCGACCTAATAAAAGCTTGTTAATTATAAATGCGAAAGTGTGTCTGTCTGTTTACCTCTTCACGCATAAACCGCTAAACCGACTTGGAAAAAATTTGGTATGGAGATAGTTTGGGCCCCGAGATAGGACATATGAGTAGTTCTTATCAATCATCATCATCGTCATTGCACGCAGACGAAAGTCACGGGCAGAAGCTAATAGTAAGTGATAATTCTATTTTGGTCAACCACGGAGATGGGATTTCAAAAAGACACAACATTTATCTCAAGGGAACCATAAGCCCGCTTCACACTCGTGCGCGAGTCGCGGCACGAAGCCGCGAACGCGAGTGTGTATGTGTAGTCGATTTAGCGGATTTGCGATCTCGACTCCACATACGCGTTCGCGGCTTCGCGCCGCGATTCGCGTACGAGTGTGGGGGGGGCTATAGGTACAAAGTTTTGTGACGTAGGTAGATGTCCTAAGTTATCTTGGGGCACGGCAGTGGCGCCAAGTCGAGCAAAACAAGAGGCACGGCCGTCGTACCATCCTTTTCTCGAAGCGATTCAGGCCATTTTCGACGTCCTGTAATTTTGTGCTGGCTAAAGCTAGAACCCTGAATTTTCAGTGACATATATAGGGCTTAACATGCTTAACATGCATATAATCTCAAAAACAGTTCAATTTGAACTTGTAGTGTAAGAATTATTGTACGTCAAAGTTCCTTAATTTCGACACTGACACACTCACTCGCTCGCTCACCGATCATCATAATTCTAAGGTACTTCTAGCATACCCACAAGCTTCAAATTTTAAACATAGGTGGTTTTCAGCGTATCAAGCCATAGAAAACCTAAAAATATTGCAATATCAGTTACGTTTTAAAGATTTAAGAACTGCATAAGTAAGTTTGCTGTCCCATATAAATATATGATATTATAAAGTTACTGTTGCAGTTCTTACAAACAGTAGGTCAAGTAAAGGTCTGTGATGTACGACGTGAGTATTAAGATATGTATAGTTATTATATGTGTACTAGATGGGCCCGCAGCTCCGCTCGCGTAAATGAAATAAAGAGTTTGTCTTATGTTTAGTTAAATACCGACATTATTATGTATTCAACCCATGCCAGGGTTTATAACTGTGATAAGGATTTCTTATTTGTCAAGTAGGTAGCCGTTATTTGGATAACTTAATTCCAAAATTTCTTATAAAGGTATTTATTTAAAACTTGTTTTAACATAAAATTATTACTTATTGTTGTAAGCCTAGTTGCAAAAACGTTCATTAGATTACTTATTTTCCGCTTTAAGCCACGAATATGGACGACCACCACCCATAAATCGCCTTTTCATACAAACGTAGGTAGTCCCCATTTCCCTTTCTGGATCTTAACATTACTACGGCTAAGGTGACGCAACGATCCAAAGGACTCACCTGGCCTCCGATACCAGCGGGCTCAGCACGGTTCCATTTTTATCGACTATCACTATGCGCGTCCCTTTCGCACTTACATACTTGTTAGAACGTGACAGGCATGGTGACAAGGGATAAAAACGCGACCGTGCTACGCCGCCAGATCACGTCATGTTTCTTGCGATCTTGCGATAGCTCTCGCCATCGGGCGTCTCCCATTTTGTTGTCCCAAGTACGCTCGTCTCCCATTCTATAACTTTGTATTTTTGGCTCATCTCGGCAGCCCTTTCCCTGGACGAATGACAATGTTTGCCGAAGCCATGAAAATCAATCTGAATAATAATAACTCATAAAGAAATTTAAAACAATAAAATACAAATTATTAACACGATAATCATACGATAATATTAATTTGATTGATATATACGTCATAAATGGCATAATTCAGTCGTATGGGCTATGGACTAAGGTTGAGGTTGGCAGCACATTTTATTTTACTTCGTGTAAAAACACTCAGAAATACCTGTATACCAACATGACAAACATAATTTAGGTTACTTTAACTTACGGATTATTTGGTCTAATCTGTAGCACCGCCAAACGAAAGCAACCGAGAGTTGCCGAGAAATGGTCGAAGTCGTAAAATTATATATACTCTCCCGGCCGGTTTCGACCACGGCGACTGTTTCAGCTCCGTTGTTGTATGCGTTCGTGTGCTCGCATATGGCTCGCGTAGCCGATTTTATTTGCGAAGACCCGTGCGCATGACGGGCAGGAAAGCACACCATTGACGTAATTATACCTAATAGCCGCTGGTGGGCGGGCCTTCAGCTCATCCCGTCTGATATCGAGTTCCACAAGTCGACGGGATTCAAAGTCATTCGTTTGCTTAAAGACGAAAGATCTCCATACAGGGCGGTCGGCTGCCTGCTTCTCCCACAGAAGCGGGTCAATGTTACAGGTCTTCATGTGGCGCTTAAGCACATCCTTATACCTGAGAAGTTGCCCGCCATGCTTTCGCTTGCCCTCCTCCAGCTCCGAGTAAAAGATGCGCTTAGCCACCCGACCCTCTGCCATCCTTGAAACGTGGCCGCCCCAACGAAGTTGTCGTCGCATAATATAAACTTCGATCCCACCCACTTTAGCTCTTCGCAAAACTTCGGTGTTCCGTACTCGATCGGACCAGCTGATGTTCAAGATTTTGCGAAGACATTTTAGGTGGAATCGGTCTAAAGTGCGGATGTGACGACGGTATATGGTCCACGTTTCCGAAGAATACAATATGTTAGGAAGCACAACAGCCATATATATGGAGATCTTTGTCGCCAATGTCAGGTCATGTGAACGGAAGACCTTTCCATCCAACTTACCAAACGCCGCAGCAGCGGCACCGATTCTGATGTTTATCTCAGCGTCAAGGTCGCACGTAGAAGTTACTGTGCTCCCCAGGTACCGGAACTTATCTACCTGTTTCAGCAAATCCTCCCCAAGTCTGACAGTCAGTGTCTCGCGACCATGGATGTCTAATGACATTACTTCCGTCTTTTTGACACTGATTTTCAGTCCAAACTTGCAGCAGGAATCGTGAAAGTCGGTCAAAAGTTGCTGTAGGTCACCAGGGGATTCCGCAATGAAGCACAAGTCATCCGCATACATGATCTCGGTGATCACAGCGTACGAGACCTTAGTGCGAGCCTTAAATCTGGCCAAGTTGAAAAGACTACCGTCAGTGCGGAAACGGATGCGAATTCCATTCGACGAGCTCTGCCTCTGCAAGACTTCACGGACAGCCACAGCAAAGTAGAGAGCAAAGAGTGTTGGCGCTAGGACGCAGCCTTGCTTCACCCCACAGGTAACGGGGAAGAAGCTAGACTCTTCGCCATCCACAGCAACGCAGCATTCCATATTGTCATGCAGAAGTCTCAGGAGTCGAACGAACTTATCAGTGCACCCTAACTTTCTTAGTACTATCCACAGAGCTTCACGGGGGACACTGTCGAACGCCTTCTCAAGGTCAACAAAGCAAAAGTACAGCCTTTGTCCCTGTTCCCTGCTTTTTTCCTGCAGTTGACGCAACGAGAAGATGGCTTCACAGGTACCCCGATTAGGACGGAAGCCAAACTGTGTTTCCGGCAGGATCTCTTCAGAGAGCTTTATAAGGCGGTTCAAGAGAACTCTGGCAAAGACTTTTCCAGGAACTGAGAGAAGCGAAATACCACGGTATGAGTTGCAGTCCGCACGGTCACCTTTGTTCTTGTAGAGGGCCTTAATTCGTGAAAGTTTAAAACTAGAGGGAACATGTTCTTCCTCCCACATACGAACAAAAAGTGCCCAAACAGACGAGTGCAACTTCTCACCTCCGTACTTCAGCAATTCACCTGGAATAGAGTCAATACCGACCGCACGCTTATTCTGCTGCTGTTTGATGGCAAGAACTACCTCGTCACGCGATAGAGGCTCGTCCAGCTCTATAACAGTGGAGAGCTGAGGTATTAAACTAATGTGCGATAGATCTGCTGTACGATCTACATTGAGCAAAGCGTTAAAATGTTCAGCCCATCTGTTCAGCACATCATCCCTAGTTTTCAGAAGACACTCACCATCGACTGACTTCAGCGGTATCTTAGCATGGGAGTTTGTGCCGATTAGCTTTCTGACCTCCCCATAAAACTCTCCGAGCTAGTTTGAGTCAGCAAGCCACTGCATATGACGAGCCTTGTTCTGCCACCATCTTTCTTTGGTTTCACGGCATAGTTTTCTCAACTCCAGTTCACTACGTCTAATATCTCCATCTCGACGCTCTCTTCTATGCTCTCGTAGGAGACGACGGTGTTCGTGCAATGCCTCTGTCAGAACACTGTCATTTTTGTCAAACCAGTCCTCATTTTTACGGACTGCTAGACCAAGCGTAGTTTCTGCTGCGACCAAAATATGAGAGCACAGAGACTCCCAGAGAGCATCGACATTCAAAGTCTCATCAATCGGCGACGGAAGCACACAGGACAAGATTTCGGCATAGTTCTTCCTTACCTCTGGATCTTCTAGTCTATCAATATTTGTGCATATAGGTTTATTTCTGCCGGATCTTCGAGGGCGATGAAGGTAAAGAGATAGTTTGATGACAACAAGCCGATGATCCGTCCAACAGTGCGCACCACGCATGACTCGAGTGACCTGGACCTGGGAAAAATCCCTATTTCTCACAATAGCATAGTCTATTAAATGCCAATGCTTGGATCTCGGGTGCATCCACGTCGTCTTGTGCTTGGCAGGCAGTCTGAACATAGTGTTAGTGATTGCGAGATCATATTGTGCACACAAGCTAAGCAGCAGCTGACCATTGCTGTTCATATTACCGACTCCGTGTCTGCCAAGCACATTAGGCCAAGCTTCAAAGTCACGTCCAACTCTGGCATTAAAATCGCCTAGTAGAAGGATCTGCTCCCTAGCACTTATACGGTCGAGACATTGTGTCAATTCCTCATAAAATCTATCCTTAATCTCATCAGATTTGTCAAGCGTTGGAGCATAGACACTGATGATATTGAGGTAGTTGTCATTATCGAGGTGTAGGCGCAGTGTGGTAACGCGATCAGAAATATGGACGGGGTATTCCCGTAACGTACCTACAAGACCATTCTTTACCGCAAATCCGACCCCTGACCTTCGGGGCTCAGAAGAATCTGTACCTTTCCAAAAGAAAGTATAACCTCCTCCGTTTTCTACCAGCTCTCCTTCGTCGGCAAGATGTGTCTCGCTGATGGCAGCCACGTCCACATTGTATCGGCCGAGTTCCCGAGCTACTATCGCGGTCTTTCTTTCAGGACAGGTATTCTCATTGCGGTCAAGAAGTGTTCGCACGTTCCACGCGCCAAATGTCATTTTTTGCTTTTGGACAGTCTTTTTTCTTATGTTGCGTCGACCACGATTCAAATGATGCGGAGGCAGCCGCGGTTACTACCATCCCTTGTTGAAGGGTGAGCTTTTTTTAGGGCACCTTTTCTAGCCCCCTCCCCGGCTAAGCAGGGAAAGCAGTGCCTCCCTAAATAGGGCTGCTTTGTCACCCTGGGTGCTGCCGAATCCTCTCTGTCACCCCAGTGCAGAGCGAAAGCGACCACAGCGCATACTGCGCCCCCAGGGTCGCCAGTGTGCAGGCATCAGACAAAGCCCGGCTTGCATCAAACCGAACCTCTCTACCTCAACCCATCGCCATTGGACTTTGTGTATGATCGGAGTCCTTTTTCAGAAACAGTCAGGTGCGCAGGAAATATTAAGGTGCACAAGCGTACGCGCAAACGCAGATGCACACTCTTGTCGTCACCCATCTTGACCCAGTGGAGCGGAAAACCGATACGACCGGAGATGGGGTCAGATGCTGTGTCTGACCGATGATAACTATGCCCTCTATCATCGCTCTAGGCCATCCACCTTGCCTTGTTATCCCGCCGGGTCCACCAAACTCGACTGCATATCTGCTTTAAGCTGCCTTTCCCACCGGGATAAGCTTGTGCATTTAGAGCGAGAGGTTTTCGCTGTAAGACCTACCATAGGCAGGTTCCCCTCACCAGTTTAGCCCGCGAACCGACGCGGTTTACCGGGGTGTGGCCGCTGCATGCACTACAGCTTCTTGGAGCCACTGGTGAGAGAGTGGGAGCACCTGCAGTCAATGAGGCACCACCGTCTTCAATAGACCGGTTAGTGATGCCCCAGATAATGAGTGCGAGACGACCCCACTACACCCCTCGTAAAATTAAGATTGTTATGAAAATTTATTTTCCTTATTGTAAATTAAATACGCATCGAAAGCGATAGTTTTTATATTCTAGTTTTATTCTCATATGTAGATAATAGACATAAACAGTTTTTTCTTATCATACGTGCGTTGTATTCGAGATACGTGTCAAAAACTTTTTTAGAAATTTGTAAGGCGCCATCTCTCTTCTTCGCTCGTTTTTTATCCCGTTCTGGTTTTTCAATTTTATATATATGATGATGATGGTATGGCTATGAGTATGGTAAGGATATGAATATGGCATCGGTATGAGTGCGGGGATGGTGTGGGAGTTGTGGGATGGGTACTTGGGTATGAGTATTGTATGAGTACAAGTATAGTTTAGTGTGGCCATGAGTATTGTATATAGGTATTATTACGAGTATAATGTGGGATGGGTATGAAAATGAAAAATGAAAAAAATGAAAAATGAAAAAATATTTTATTCAGTTTAAGAATTACTTATACAGTTGTAAGTGTTGGCGCCTCTTTTTAAGTAACAAATACCTGTGTTAAGAGGCACCGCTCTTCCTTAGTCGGTAATAGAACAACAATATATGTATATTATTAAATTAACATAGAAATTAAATGAAATAAAATTTACGCACCGAGAATAACAAAAATAATTACTTATAAGTAAGTTTAATTTAACCTAATGAGAATATGGACTTGCAAGTCCTAATGAGTGTGCGGTGTGTGTGTGTGTGTGTGTGTGTGTGTGTGTGTGTGTGTGTGTGTGTGTGTGTGTGTGTGTGTGTGTGTGTGTGTGTGTGTGTGTGTGTGTGTGTGTGTGTGTGTGTGTGTGTGTGAATGTGTGTGTGTTTACAGTCCTAAAACACTTTGGATTAAGTTTTCTGTGTCATAATAACTCTTACATTTAAGCCAGTCTGTAATCATTTTTTTACATTCATAAAATGGTAAGTGATATATATTTAAGTGCTTATGTATGACATTGTATAGTTTGCCAGATTTATAGACAAATTGTCTACTAGCGTATGTGGTATTTATTGAAGTGGTTGGAATTATGTTACCGTTTCTCCTTGTATTTCGTATGGTAGGTGTAAATGGTTTAGATTTGTGTATTTTTAAAGTTGCAAATAATATGTACAGTTTTCTTACTGTTAATACATCAGAAAGCTTATATAGGTGTACGGTTGGAAATCTGAATGGTTTAAAATGCATAACTTTTAATAGTGATCTCTGGGCTCTTTCGAGCTCTAAAAATTTGGTTTTAGTGGCGCCTCCCCAGACCGGTATGCAGTAACTAATAATTGATTGAACTAGGGTTAAGTATATTTGTTTAAGAAGTTGTGAATTAGCGATATGTCTTAAATTTTTAAAGACCCATATAAGCTTCCTGACTCGGCTCATGAGCAGCTCTATTTGTAAGTGCCATGTTAGGCGTTGGTCAACGAGTATCCCTAAATACTTAACACTTTCAACTTTATTTATAATAGAGCAGGCACAGGTTTGTATATTGTTATTACATGTGTGGATTTTTATATTATAAATGGGGCCAGGTTGTGAGCTATTGTAGTTTGTGAAGCAAATATAGTTTGTTTTTGTTGTGTTTAATGTAAGGAGACGAGAGCGGAGCCAGCAGGCAACTTCTGATAAACCTAACTCTGCAGAGTGTTTCACGTCTTCCCAAGTATCTCCAGTGAAGACAATGGCAGTATCATCGGCATAGGTAAAAATGTGTCCTCTGTTTATGTGCATATTACAGAGCTGGTTTATATATATTAGAAATAGGGTTGGCCCAAGGACGCTCCCCTGTGGCACACCAAAAGATATATCTGATTCTTCGCTTATGTAGGTTCCTATTTTTACTTTTTGCGTACGGTTTTGCAGATAGTCTTTAAAAAGTTGTAGTGGGACGTCTCTAATACCTATATTTTCTAAAACTGACACCAAGGTAGGAATGGAAACACTATCAAATGCTTTTTTAAATCTAAAAATACTGTTAAGCATTTTTTATTTTTATCTATTTTGTCTACAATCAGAGACGTGAGAGCTGTTACTGCATCTTCTGTAGATAGTCCTTTTCTGAAGCCATATTGATTGTCTGATAGTATCTTGAAGTTTGTGAGGTAGTTTAGAATGCGGTTATTAAGTAGTTTTTCTAATATTTTAGAGATAGCGGGTAAAACGGAAATTGGCCTGTAGTTGGATGTATCATCTCTATTTCCACTTTTGTACACTGGAGTGATTATTGCCTTTTTAAGTGCGTTTGGAAAGGTTCCGGTCTTAAAGCAGAGATTGATAAGGTGAGTTATAATAGGAACAACTATTGCACTGGCCATTTTCAAAAAAGTTGCAGAAATGTTGTCCCAACCCGGGGCACTATTTGATTTCAAACTTATTAAAGTCGTGTAAACTTCCCTGGAGTCAGTGTCTAATAATACAAAAGAAGATAGTAAGGGGTTTACCGGCTGATTAAAATTGTAAGAAATATTAGAATTGTTTGTTAAAATGTTTTCAGCTAAAGATTTTCCGATACCGGCGAAATACTCATTTACCGTGTTCACAGCATCAGTTGGAGAGTCTTTGATATCGAGTAGTTGATTGCTCTCTGTGTTTTTAGGTTTACGATTTGTTATGTTATTTATAGCTTTCCACAGATACTTAGTGTTTTTACCAGCTTTGTTAAGTTGTTCTTGGTTATATGCTCGTTTAAGTTTCTTAATGAGGTTATTGCAATAATTGCGATATCTTCTATATGTAATTTTAAGTGTGATGTTATCTGGATCAGAGCGTAGTTTAAGCTGCATGTTATTTCTGTTCCTAATACAGCGTAATACTCCCATAGTAATCCAAGGCTTAATTATACGTTTTTTTACAGGAATTAATGTAGTGATAGTATTTTCTAGCAGGCAATTTCTTAATTTACTTATCAAAATATCTGTCAACTGGTTGGGGTCAGTATAAGAGCTTAGGTTTGAAAGATTTTCTTTAGATAAGGTACAGAGTGCTTTTTCAAAGTCGATAGATGTTTTTGTTTTTTGGCATGTTTCTATAGTGTTAATCTTTGATAGCTTAAGGAATATCATATAATGATCTGTGATAGTTGTTTTTAATACGAATGTATTTGCACAAGTTTTGTTTTTGTCTATTTTCAGCATAAAGTGGTCAAGGCAAGTCTTGTCTCTCGTAGGAAGTAAGTGGCCTGGCAAAAGACCGTGCATCGACATCATGTTTAGATAGTTAAGCCTATTTGTGTATTCATACGACTGTTCATTTTGTTTATTTATAATATTAATATTTAAATCGCCAGTGATGATTATATCTTTAAAAGTTTTGATGGTTTCTATATGATCATTAAGAGAGGTTATGAAACTTTCTGCGTTACGGTTTGAGGGAGAGCGATATATCCCGAGGATTTTTATATCAGAAAAAGTTATCTCTAGGCACGAGGCTTGTGATATTTTTATTTCCTTTACCTTAACTTTATGCGTATTTCTAACATAAATAACCACACCATCATTTTGATTAAGATGGTAAGTCGAAGAATAAGTGTTATAGTTTTCAATTTGGGGTATGGGTTTGGTTGCATTTAATCTACATTCACTTAATATTAACACATCAACATTAAATTTAAACTGAGATAATGTCAAGTCCAAGTCATCAATGTTGCTGTATATGCTTCTGATATTTTGTGATATGATTGTAAAATCTGATTTATATATGTTAGTATGTTTTGTTAAGTCCTCAAGTTGGCAATCGATGGATTGTGCAACAGCTAAATTGTCTAGTTGATTTAAAGTTATAAGTGTAGTATCCATGCTTGATTAAAAAGTATGAGTATGAGCTTTGAGAAAAGTGGTAGCTGACGTATAAGAATGACTTGGCCATCGCACATAATGCTTTACTCGTACCGTCGTAAATGTCGTAATCATTATCAATAATGGCCAAGTCATTATATGTATTAAAAATTAAAGATATCTTATTGATACGGTTTTAACACCACAGCATTGACAAAAATAACCGACTTGGTTTTACATTACATCTCAAAACTTTTATGTAGTAGAAGAATTGCGTTGCGCGAGTTGCATCTTTTTACATGTAATGTTTTTGATGGGTAGTTTATACCTATGCGAATTCGACTAACCTACGAATGTATAGCGAGCTGCAAAATTGCAAGGACACATTAGGAACGAAATTCATTCATAAAGTGGCCTTGCACTTTTGCAGCCACCTTCGGCCCATAGCACAATATACCGACCAATCCAAAATAATCAGTCAATATGAACTGCCTACGAAGTTACGAACGAATCTTAGGTAACCTATTAGTTCTATTTGCATATTCAAACCCTAAAAATACATTTCGCATTGAAAAGGGAGGAAAATGTTCAGCCTTAGCCCCTTGCATAAGTTTACAAACAACTAATTCAACTTTTCTAAATCGGTATTTTATTACCAACGTTTGGTTTACCTAACGAGCAAAACGTAACATCACTCAGCGCAACAATTAAATTTACATAAACGTTCAAAAATATTTATTTTGTTTCATAAATCACTATAGGTACCTATTTCAATAATTGTAAAATAATATTGAAATGAAACAGGTACAGGTGAGTAGGTTATAATGTGCACATTTTGGCATCTACATTGCATTGCCAAACGTAAATGAATGGCTGAAGTCTTTCCTTATCTTTGAAGAGCGGCGGACGGTGAGATAAAGAGAGACAGCTAGCTAGTTGTTGTTGCGGCTACGGACCGCATGGCGTATACTCGCGTACTACGCAAGTTGACGGTGTGTCGACATTGGACGTTGGTTCGGTTGCCGGCTCCGAAATCCGAACGAACCGAGCGGCGCGTCAAACTCGCCTCCGCCGTCAGTCTCGCAATGGCGTTAGTAAGCGTCGGTCGTGTGTTCGTTTGATTTCACAACAACCCGAGCGGACACCGGCCCAAAATATTGGCCTGTCTATTCGTGCTCGAATTACTCGGAAACGCTTCCTGTAATTCCGGTCATAGCAAAGCGAACTAACCGCCACCACGGACAGTCAAATTTTGGTACGATATCCACTCCGGGCAAATCATTTCAAGGTTCGTACCTTTATTTTAGCGTAATTTCTTGCCAAATAAGTTACTAAACCGCCGATTGTCTCGTAGTTTCGTTTTATATTTTGTAACTTTTTGCAACTCTCGTATTTATTCACGTTTGTTTTGTTACAGATCATGTCCATCATATCATCGTAGTTCCTCATCGTTAAGTGTTTGTGTTTTGTGGATATAAGTGTATTAGTGACAGTGTTAGTGTTGTGATGGATCCGGGATCGCCGTCGCTGTTGTGGCCGCTGCGCGTGAGCAAGCCGGTGGAGCCGAGCAAGGATGAGCGGGCGGCGTCTCCGACGTTGTCGGAGCGGCTGGCCGCCTCGCCCGCTGCCAGCCCGGCGCCCCCTAGCCCTCAACCACCTCAGCACCAGTTCCAAGCCGCTCTAGTAGCGGAGAAATACCTCCTGTTGGAACAGGTCGAGGGTTCCTCTCTTTGTCGGTGTGTGGACGTGCGCACTCAAGAGGAATATGTATGCAAGGTAAGCAGTAGCTTTATCAGTACTTTGTCATACGACGCGATAGTATCGATTACCTATCACAGTAAAGTAGGTAAACAATCCTTCTGAATATGCGTAGGCATTAGAAGATCAATCGGTTGATATTACAGTCGATGTAAATAATGTCGTCATGCTCGAATCTCGAAGCTAAGTTCGTCAACAGGATGTTACAAGTTACAATCATGTACCTAAACTTAATTATGCCGGTAAATACATTTTAGGTAGCAAACACAGTTCTGTTATTATTGTTATTAAAAACAATAATAATTTTAATAAAGTAGGTAGGTAAATACGTCTACTCAAACACGCGAATTTGACATTTGTGACATCTGTCATCTTACTTTTTAATTACCCTGTTGACAAAGGCGAAACTGTTTAATGCCACGAACTTCCTAAAATAACTTTTTAAAATTAATGAATTGTCAAATGCTGCGTTCTGAAATGGCATTCAGAACCTAGCTAGGATATGAGAAGGTAACGTGTTTAGTTTCGAAACTGGCTGGTTTCAACAGAACAGTTGCGTAGCTTTGTTTGATTGATATTAGTGCGTAATCTGGCTTTTAATCGACCTCTGGTCCATTTAATTGACTAAATGGCACAACCTTTGTTCTAGGCATCAAATAAAAATGCCCTGTAGCTCTAGTAAAATTTCTTTGGTAGGTAGGTATATTAAGTAAGAGAGCAAAGAAGACGCAACTTCACTTAAAAACCAATCAAAATTCAATAATAAATAATAATTTGTTGTTCATAGTCCAATTTTAATTTGATTAAAAAAAAAACCAGTGACCAAAATTTTAAAGTTCATTAAAACGTACTTAGTATGTTCTGAATTCTGATAGTAACTCACGTGAGAGTTTGTTTTCTAATTATGTACTTATTTCATAAAATGTAAATTAACTGACCACAACAGTCCAAAGTCTATGTACCTAGTATCTACGAGTTCGTAAATTTGCCCCTCTGATGACAAATACATCAAAAGGGTAAAGGGACTGGATCCCACGGGATAGACCCCATGGAGAGATAAGCCCAGATCCCAATAATATACCCTTATGCCGAGCCCTTTCTATGCAATTACTCAATTGTACTGCTTGCAAATATATGAGTTTGTCTATGATTTCTCACGCTAGTGAAATTAAAAAGTCACTGGTTGCTAATTCAATTAAATAACGCGCAGCCATTTGCCAAGTTAAAAAAAAATGCTTTGGTTACATCGTCCGTTTGATTATACCACCCTTGCATAAAAAAGTCCGTTAATTAAAAACAAATGATTAATCGTTAAAACGCATTGTTAATGGGTAAGCGATGTGGCTTTATATGTCACGGCCCCGCGCTGCTCGATCGGTCTTGTAGGCCGCTGTACCAAACAATGTCATGTGTCTTTTTCGCAACCGATCGTGTTAACAATAACCTCCTTTAACACTAAAACACGTCTAGGGTTTAAGACAATTTTACATTAGAAGTGTTTAACTAATAGGTAAGTAAACGATTTTATCTTTTATAATTAAATACATACAAAAGAAATGTTAAAATAGAAACAAACAAACATTAAGTAAGTCTTTGTTTTATTAGCATTAAATGATATCATTAGCCGACGTGAGTGACACTCCACCCAAAAAGCCTCCATGATTCATCATCGTTGATAACATCGCGACTAACGTCATCACAAATGATAGCCTTCTACAGTCATTTTAGGCAATGCAGGATAACATGGATCTAGACAAAGGCCCATACGGTATTGTCAAGGCGCAGAATAGCCACTTCCTTCGTGAGAACCCGGCAAGGTTGCGTGAGGCAACGACGTTGCTAAAC
This sequence comes from Cydia splendana, assembly GCF_910591565.1. Taxonomy (NCBI): domain Eukaryota; kingdom Metazoa; phylum Arthropoda; class Insecta; order Lepidoptera; family Tortricidae; genus Cydia; species Cydia splendana. The sequence continues at coordinate 19,267,246 of NC_085964.1, read as the reverse complement.
GTATTTACAACATAGTCTTACCAACACGACTCAACGACTGACACATTTGTATACATGCCTCATATGACGCGGCTACTCGAACTCGCCAGTCTGCATTCTAAATTCAAAATAGCTGCGAAATTGTCTATGGCGCTCTTAAGTTTTTATCGCCTATCTATCGCACACGTGGTACGCCGCGCCTAAAATAAACGAGACCTTCTCATTGACATTGTGAAATAGTCTGTTGATAACGCGTCGAATGTCAAAGCGAGGCTAGCGGGCCCCTCCTATCCCCCTCCCACTAAACAAAAGCGGCCGTGCCGTGATAGCACGCAGACATAACGGAGCCCGAACTTCGAAAAATAATGTACTTAGTAGGCCATTGCAGCGTACCGTACCGTACGGTAAGAGACAATCGATGCCAGTAGCCGATTCGATCGCAATTCCAAGAACAATGGTACCGTTTAAAAACGGATACTGCAATGGGTTCAATAGTTGTTCAAGTTGTTGCTAAGGCTCAATGCATAATTTGCAAGCGGCCATCAAATAAAGATAACGGTAACTAGGTTAGCTCCCGTAAGCCGTAAAGCGCATTCGATGCCAAATATTATCAAGTGCTCTGTCAACATTGCGAATTTTATCAATATCTCTACTCTGTAAATACCTCAAAAATTGGGTCGTGTATATTTTCGTAACGCCCAGTTTTTTTATCTAGAACGTAGCGTCGGCGCGTCTAGTGATATGACTCAAAAATAATTTACTAAAACTGTGAGCCCTATAAATAAATATTTGCGTCGGAAAAAGAAATTGTTCGACGCACGCGACAAACGTGATTCATCATTCGTGAGTCGGGAAATCAGATTTGGAATTCGCGTCCACAATGTCGTTGACATTTTCGTGCTTGTTCGAAAATAAACTGTGACTGCAGTCGTTAGCCGGGAATAACTGTTCGATGTCATGCCATCCTGGTACAAGCCACAAGCGAAATCAATCATGGATCAATCCTATTTATTAGATTTCAAATAAAGACCAAAGAAATGGCCGTTATAACTATTTTTTAAGGCAACCGCTGTCTCAGGCAGTTCATAGTTTCAACCAAATACATAACTACCTACTACTTTTAACAGGCTAGGTATTATTATGCTTACAACGATGAGAGCTCAGATTATAATAAATTCCCAAGGAATCCTCTCTAGACATACATAGCCTCTATTATAAACAAGAATTACCGTTTACTTTGATTTCTAAACTAGATACTAGTCACCAGGAATTCCGTTTGAAGCCAACGGGGTCCGATATTTGCAAAGGGTCAGCTCTATTCAAATGTTTCAACCTCGTTATTCACGTTAGACTTAGCCCTTTTAAATCCCAGTCTCTTTGAAACGGGCCCTTTGAATCTAATAAATGGTTATTACATAGTCAAAGATCCATAAGGACGCATCCTTACTTTGTAACAGTTAGTTCCTTTACAAAATTCCACGATTTGCTCGTTGAAAATTTAAATTGAATCGATCACTAGTAAGGCCCATCACGCAACCAAACAAATCTAGGTCAAAGAAAATTGCCATGGCCTCATTAAGCCTTTTAAGCAACATTTACAAAAACGTTTCAGAAACCTTACAAACGTTAGAGTTTTATTTTTGTCGACTGTTTGTTTGTTAAAATATAGGGAATACGCTTTCGCTCATGAGAGGTTTGAGCCTAATAGGCTGTAGACTGATGATTATTTTCTTCGTAGGTGGTGTCTCGAGACTGCAGCAGTTTGTTGCAAGCGCACTACCGTCTCGACGGGCACCCGCACGTCAACCCAATCCACGAAGTTCTAGTCGGCGACAAGAGAGTTTACCTAATATTCCCTCGGTCGCACTCTGATCTCCATTCTTACGTGAGGGCGAGGAAACGGCTCCGCGAACATGAGGCCCGGCGGCTGTTCAGACAAATGGCCGAAACTGTGGCCGCCTGCCACGAACAAGGAATAGTGCTCCGAGACCTCAAGCTCAGGAAATTCGTCTTCGCGGATCCCCAAAGGTGAGTTTCTGACTTATCTGCAATGCAATTCATAGTGTAAGATGTGTGCAAACTGACCGTCATGTCGTTTTCGCAAGTTTAAGTAATCTCGACTTAGCAATAGTTTGTAATACGACATTAGTATCCCTCGAAACAGCGCAACAGAAACAAAGTCGGCCGGCCGCGGTTCCGATTGCCGATGTGCTCAATTCGATGAAACTGACTGACGCAAGTATTTAATATCTCGGCTGCAATAGAGATCGATCGATTACATCCTCATTTTTTAAGCCAAGATCGTTCGTGAGAATATTGGGCATATAAAAAACGAAGGGAAACGGAAACGCTGTTGTATTTTAAGTAGCGCGTCATTTCCTTTCTTCGCCGATAGCGCCTCACGACAGCGATAAATGGTTTATCAAGTCATTCATTACCGACAATGAATATGCGGCGCACGTCGCCTTAATTATGATAGCGGCGTTCTCGATACCTAAGTGCCTACTGTCGCCACCGATACAGCTATCGTCGCCGGGACAACCGGTCCCTGCACCGACTGCCAACTTCACCAATTATATGTCATGACACAGAATACGTGATCAATCTTATCGACAATCTAACGACACATTGCCCAAACAGTTCACCTTTCCAACAAAAAACGTGCGTTACAATAAGACAATCACACATAGGGGATTACTCAACTATTTTAATTACGACGTCGAACGGTAGCCCGCGGATTTTCGAACTTTTGAAATGTTATCTGGCCTCCATTGTTGCGAATATCTCCGGCAATGCTAGCGGCTCAAGGCGAGCGGTGTCATTGCTGCGTACAATACCGCGCCGCAATCGGGTCAAGGGTCCGCGCGCCGCGCGCGGTGCGCGAGCGCAGCTCCCGCGGTACCTGCTATGCCTGCCCCGGTCAGGTGATCCCTAAACCCTCGACAATGCTCCCGGATTATTATGCACCCCTTAAAACGAAATTAACAAACGCATTCCTCCTCAACCTTCAAATAAATATCCACCATTCACCTGCCCGCATCCATGCCATTGTTGATTTAATGAGATGAGATGCCTTTATTGAGATAAAAAAGGTTATTTTTTTTACGGAGCTACTGTTTCAAGAATTTGTCTGATCCTCGTTAAATGCGGTTGACGCAAATAAATCTCAAACCGCCCCCGGTCACCCTCCCACGTTCGGGGCAACAACCAGCCTTTTTGTGTACGCATTAAGTTATCCCGCCGTCCCCGCTGAGACAATTTTCGTTACGCCTCCGCACTCGGGAGCTGACCGTAATGGTTCCTTTGACCTTTGTGTCTCTGCGTCCCTGCTGACATTCGCCGAGCATGCCTTTGACGCGACCGCCAAGCCGCAGACTGCTCGAGTTGTAAAATAGGCTTAGCTCGCGCCAGACGCTACCTCCCGCGAAAATGGCAGATAAAACGAATCCCATCTACATATTTACGCAACAGTAATAATTCAGTCCGCTTTGAGTGGACAGACAGAGAGAAAAGGTAAAATTTAATACGCTTTTGAGCGGCGCGTCATCAAAGCCGGCGTTGTCAAAAGCAGTCCGCGATGCGGAACGGGAAGCACCGCGACCGTGCCTCAAATGTAAAAACTTTTGCTTTACCCTTTATGTAATAGCAGAGCGAGTGCGCCTTGAGAAGCCTTTGCCAAAGTTGCCGCTCAAAGCTGGAATGCTTTACATACATTTGGTTATTAGACACGAGCTCAAAGTCAAAGATAAAAGTTAGATTGAAGGAGCTCGCGGCTCGCACGGTGCGCATACTTGCAAGATAAGATGGAAATGTGTGCGTGCACAAACACAACAGTTATTAGGCAAACGGGACGCAACCTTCGGCCGAAGTCTGCTCGTCTGGCTATTAAAGTATTTAGACAGGATATTGCACATGCGCTTCCAGTTTTGGCATGTGTGATTTCGGAACGGAAACGTTTTTGTTTCTAACGGACCTTCGGCTCTAGGTCAGGTAACCATCCGGCATTATATACTGACCCGGGAATTCCATCATCCCGACAGATGCCTAATCGCTCCCAAAGGAGTCCTTTTTTGTGTGATTATTCAGATGGGCAGCGTGACCGCGCCTTATTATCATAAAGAGCAGCTGCCCTTGTTTAGCCCTAAAAAATCTAATGATTATGCACATGTGGCGGTGACCACTTGAACTATACAGCTGGTGTTTGCAATCGTGAGAATTGTCGTACGGTGGAGAAGGTGCGATATGAGCAAGTGCCCGCCCCGCGACCTCCGTTCTCACGTCTTGCGATATAAAGGCACCCCTGATTATAAATTCGAGCCATCCGGAACGCGGCCGGGACGCCGCGATCAACATCCCGTCCCGTTTCAAAGGTAAACAAGAACATTAATATTGATTTCCAACTCTCTTTGACGCTTTGAAGTGGATTTTCTTAACACTCGCCCGTAGTTTTTCATGTCCTTTGAGATGAAAACGGACTTTTTTTCACCGAGCACCCGAGAGTGCTCCGCGAAGACGGTTCTTTGACATGAAAATGAAGAAGTATTGAACCACCTCCTTTTGAATTACTCCTACAATGTGTACTGAAAGTTTTTAGTGATCGTCCCGATCCTCGGCTAAATAGGATTTGCATTGAAATTGAGTTTTGAGGCGGTAAAGGGACCGAAATGGCATTACTTTGCTAAACTGTCTAAGAGGGTTCCGTCTAGTGGTTCGACCGAGGCATGTGGCCTTTGCCAGAATCTGGGTTAAGTTTCCGTTAGTGCCGTGTCAAAGAAAGCTGTCGGTGTAAACTTAATCGCTGTCGCAAATCGAAACTTGCTTTCACTGAACGCCGCATGTTGCTTTTGTGTCGGTATGGAATGGGAGCTTCATATGAAACTAGAAACTATCAAGAGAAATCTTGAGCGTATCCGGACGCGGGCCTTGGGGAGGAAATCGAGGTCGCAGGGCCGATAACGCAGGTAGCGAGACCTCGGATTATCTCATACGATCCCGCTTATTAAACATGAAACATATAACTAATCTTACACAGGAAGGCTCCTTTGTTAAACCAAACAAGCAATTACCGCGGCTATTCTCGGCGGTGACGTTACTGCGGATTTGACGTAGGAAAGCCGGATGTTTGGCCGTAAACTACATTTGCCGATACGGAATAATGCATCCATAATTTCGGCATGACGGACAGGAAACGATGGAGCGGAAATACATTCATGCAACGCGAGATGGTCTTTGTCCACGTGATCTGTAGAAACAAGACATTTTCTATGCTATTTTTTATTTTACTACGGAATTAGGCGAATCTACACCAGACACGCCGGAGCCCACGTTTAGCCGTAGATACATAAGCCTTTGTAAACACGGCCAGGTAAAATTGTCCTCGGCGTATTGTCGATCCCATCCCGCCCACTCTACGCCAAAATAATAATAGCCTGATGCATCCAGGTAACAAAACAAGACCCTCGTTTTTTGCGTAACGCGTTCAGAAGCCGGATCGAGTTATCGAATGCACTGCAAACAATGATGGTGAGCGTCGTTTGATTACGCAACGCGATATGCCGCACAAACTGCTTGAACTCGTCCGATGATCCTGCTACCTGGAATAAAAGATGTTTATACCCAATAACCGGTTGCACGCGGAAATTCGAGTCGGGACCGAGCGAAATGTGTCGGTATATTCGCACTGTTTTAACGGGACGGTATATTTACGGGCCTGGCACTCGCCGGCGGATGTGCCAAATCGGTTCGCGATAGAAATGCGGCGCGCCAGACGCATGCCAGCCCGGCCACCGGCTGACACCGCATTTCCTTCTAATTTAGAAACCGTCTATATTCAGTCTACGCAGAGTTTTGTAAACACGCATCGTATCGTGCGACGATCGCGGCCCGCGGCGCCTACATCTTTTCAAAACGTTTTGAAACCCAGTTGCCAAAGTCGTGGTGCAAGCAACATTACAACGACGTATTTGCATAATACGGGCGCTCGGTAATCCTGTACGTCTTAGTTTCTCGACAATTGTATAACATCGGCCATCGTGAGAGTTATTGCTCTTGCATAATGAACCTTTGGTTACAAATTTGCAATTTGCTGCGTATAGTTTTCCCAATTGGTCTTTTGGCACAGATCCATGCAGGCGTGTCTCTATAAAAGATAGGGGAATGATTCAGACGGGCGTTTTGGGGCGTTTTCGCGACCTCGTTCGCGGCGTGGTGAGGCCGCCCGAACTGTGCCAATGTCGTCGCTGGCCGCTGCGCCCGCGCCTCATCGATCGAGCGGAACCGATGCCCGAGCCCACAAAAGCACGTTAATCGATAATCGACCAAGTCTAGACTCGTCATTCACCTTGAATCCGGGAAGGTTAACGATTACAATTTTAGATTACAACGCCACAATCACACCTACGCCTCTCCCTCAACCTGAAAATAAATGGAACGTCCGACGCGATTCGTCACTACTATAAATAACGCGTGTTCGCACCTTTTTTGGTGGTTCGAAAACACCGGACGCGACTACCGGACGCCGAGAGAGTCGGGCGAATGTCACCCGTACAGGAAGCGCAAAACGGGCTGCGAGACATTCGACGAAATAAATTGCCGGACATCGGTGTCACCCATACAAAAGCGGATTCGATTGTGAACGGAATCCAAAGCGATAATGGGCTTATGTTTACCTACACCTTGCATCGAACAACACATTTATTGTCATTTAGGAAGGGCGTTCCGGTTTCCTGACTGTTACAATAAAGTATTACAATTTTTTTTCTAACATCCTGGCTCATAGAGTTTCATTCTGTCGCATTATGTAGTGTCAGCACAGCTGAGAATACGCATGACTCGCTATTAAATTGATCTGGTTGCGTAAAACAAAGGTCTGCAGAACCTTGCACAAGAGACGCGGGCGCGGGCGCGCCGCCGACATATCTGCGGATTTGCGTAACGCGCACTTATCCGCCGATATGCCACCCGTATGCGCTAAACCTACTACAAACTTACTGTCGAAACAGGGGGCGTATTTAATTAGAGAAACCGCTAAATTTGAAACTGTAATCATTAAATGAATATGACAGTGTCCATGATGATATACTGCCGCAATTCCATCTTTGTCGACTTTTAAACTCGCTGGCTCGTTCTGACTTGCATTGGCTTAACCAAATAAGGCCGATTACCTTGCCCTATGCAGTTATTGTGTTAAATCTACATTCGAATGCGACGCTCTCGCCTACCGCACAATCTTGGGACTGGTGTCATGTCATGATATCATTCTGTGAGTCATCGCTCGGAGCTGAGGTACGAGTACATTGAGCTCCCCGTGAGGGCAAGCATAAGGCACGTCGCGCAAAAAAGGTTTTACGGCCCGTCGCACGCGACCCTTCGGTGCATTCACTTCGCCCCGCGAGCAAAAAGCTTGCACGTGCCAACAATTAACCCGGGACAAGTCTTGGAGATGCCATAATTGCGCCCTCTTCGTTCCACGTGGTCGCCCAACGAGAACCGACTAAGGAATCACTGACCGCCGACACACGCCACCCATTTTAACACCGTTCCATACCGTTCCATCTCGCCAGCTATCTCGCCTAGCAACAGACTGAAACAGCAAGCCTGGGGATACTTTTTATTTCGTTTTGCACTTCTTGAAACCTGCCGTCGCTTGTGCCGTTTCGGAGCGGCCGGCCGCGAGCGAAGGTCGCTGACCGCCGAAAACCACCCAGCGTAAACAATCCTAACATGAGAACAAAATAAACAACTGTGATGTAACCAAATAAGAGAGAAGGAAACAGTAGCCGAATACCAATCCAATAATCACTGTCCATGACGTTTATAAATAGAATGTTCATGTTCGAGTGTTGAAAGAATACAGGCGTCGATAACAACGCTCTTTTTAAGTTGTGTAGGATTATCTCTCTCTATATTTGTTCTTGGAACTTTGAGCTCATTTAATACACAATTCATCACCGTTAACAACTCACCTAGTCATATACAACTTAAAGTGACTCAAAGAGGACAGTACTCCATACTCGGACATGTGATTCAGCTAAATTTCTAAACGCTAACATATCATATCCAAAGGTGACTTCTGATGAGTCAATACTTTGGAATACTTACACAAGTTATTCGTGTCGTCTGAAAGAGCCATTGCGAACTATTTACATGGTAAACTAATTCAATTTTACTACGTGACTGATTTCGCGTTGAGGTCCAAAATTAATTAAAAACTTCACAGACTTAACAAAGGTTAAACCTATTGTTTTAAAATATTGATGTTACCAAGTCACCTTAACGGCCGTCCGTTGACCTGTCTGGTTCTGAGTAAAGAAACCTCAGACAGAAAGAATTTTTAAGCACTGCGGCTTACCGTCATAATAAGCTACAAAATAACAAAGTAAAAATGAATCAGTGCGACAGGCTGTGATGAATTCCAGAGAATGCGTCAGTGTATCATGACGTCATTGCTATTAGGGAAGCGAAGGGCAATGTCGGAGGGTGCAGGGTGAATCATAGGAAGCGGGGTCACTACCCCCGCATAGACCCTCGATACCTATTTACGGCCGTCTAAATTTATACGGGATAAACTTAAATGTTACCTCCTACACAAAGATGTTCAATGGCGACGTGGCGTATCAAATTTCGATATTAAATGTGCTGATAACCTATCTGGAGGTGCGATAGTAATTTATTTGCAAGACATCTTTTTGAATAAATGGAAAAAACTCGGCGACTTGATTGCGAGCGTACGAAAACAAAAGCAAAACTTGGAATTATACCGCAAAATGAATGAGGCGAGTACTAAAGCACAAACAAACAACGTAAAAATTATGCAGGCAAAAAGTTGGGGTTTCATTTCATTAGCTATACAAATAACATTTTTTAAGTCTCGTGTTAAAGTTTTATGAGTGGACTGGCCAGAGAGCTCCCGTAAATTGGAGGCGTGGGTTTTTTTCCTGTTCTGACGCACGCATTTAATTCTTGTACTTGAAATTTTGCATCCGAAGATCTATATGAAGATATATTTAAGTGCGGTGCCGTGGGCGATTTGCGTACTACATTCCCGATGTATGATCCATTTCGCAAATATAACCGTTCCGCGGGCAAACGGGGGCGTAGTGTAAATATGTATTTGTTCCAGTAAACGTTCTTCATTCACGCCCACAACGTCGCAAAAATCGGACAAGGAGGAACGTATAAAAAGGCCCACGCCAAGCTAACAAAGATATTTATCTTAGAAGGAAAATATAAAAGCAATATCGTCTGGATGGCAACGACGCTTTACTATACAATACAAATAAATTTGTTCCGCTGAACTTTTATTGTGAAGAAGATCTAGTACTCCATTTCGACTAAGAATAGGGCGACCCTATGATTTACATCTGCAGAATTTTCCTATGTAAAACAGCGTATACGACATGTAGTTTAAAAACACATACGTTATTTTGAAGCGTTCGCGATGCATCGAGCATTTACCTCGCCCGGCTGCAAAATAAAATGAAACCGGTCTGACTTGTCCAGAATTACAATTAATCCTAAATCACAATCTCACACATCCAAGGCTTGTATTGTAATGAGCTGACCTGTATTGCAATTCTAATGTGTGTGTAATTCAATAGACAATGGTGATTATGCTTATTAGTGAGTGGACAGCGGTTTCCTGTCTGTCATCGCCTCTTACCACTTCACCTTTGCTTCTACATACCAATATCTCACATAACTAGATACGTGTACACATACGTGTATATTACTCATGCCCATTTGTAATGGTCCATCCCTGTATCATCAATGATTAATGCACAAAAACGCCGTATCTATTTTCCTGTTGAAATTCACTTTTTGTTATCCTCGTGCGGTACTGTTGTCCTAGTATTGAGTTTCTTGGTAACGCTCCGATAAACAGACTAATGTTATTTGTAATTAAGCGCCGTGATGTCACTATTTTCTCGCTTCATAAACAAATGCTTTGTCACTGGACATTGATGACATAGAACAAGTCGAGCGTGCAATATGAAAGATTAAGTAGACACGACCACGAGTGTTTAAATGATTAATGTCTTAATTTGACCAATAATATACTGCTTGTAAAATGCAACAGTGGCACTACTCCAAATATTCGAGCGCCGCTAATTTTAACGCTTTATTATGGCAAGATGCCTTAGCCGGAGGAGTCTGTAATGTGACAGTGACGGATGTTATCCCTGCCGGGGCTACTGACCGTGTACTCCTATATCAAATAAGTCGTAACGCTATCAGCAAACCAGTTTAAATGAAACCTCGAGGTCCGCATCAATCTTAAAGAGAACTAATACTGGTTTCCGAGCCTTCAAATGCGATCGGAACTGCTCTGCCGCGTAGGCGCATCCTAATCTCGCCGAAACGCCGATGACGTAAGCCAGTTCACGGTCGCCGAGAGGAAATGACGCAAGCGCTGCACACAGCGTTACAACACTAGTCGCCAAAACAATTCACGTGACCGCCAAAAGAAACATTCGGCCATTCTGTAAAAAGTATGCCTTCGGGCTTCGTTTTCCGATAGCAAGCAACGTCAGCTTGAAGCGTTACCATGGGCACCTATGGATTCGCGATCGTGCGCGTACCAAGGTTCGTCATCGACATTGACGCGTATTTTAAGCACAATTTAAGACCGCGAGCGATCGGGAGCGCTAAGCGACATTGAAATAAGCGTTGCGAAACGGTACTCTTTTCGTGGTTCTGGCCTCGCGTACGAGATTGAAGAATACGTATAATAAATATGAGAACGTATCCGACCTCCGTTCGCGGTCGCGTTGCGTAAGCGAGCGACAAACAATACAATACCATGCATTGACGTAACGTCAAGTTTGGGCTTGATTGACATTTGACAAATGGTTCTTAATTATGATGAAATTGTTTCTCCGTTTTAATAATATCAATTGGAAAAATCGCTTGTTTTTAAATAATATAAAAAAAGCTGAATATGCTGTTTAAACAGGGGTCGGGCGACATAGCTGGTTGATGATCCCTCGCATGAAGTCATCGATATAATCGCGACAATACACTCACGTCATTAGTAAACTTGAACATTCCACTCTTGTTTTTCCACGGCACAATCGATGTATTTGTACAGATCCGAAGCAATTTGCGCAGTTGTCGCCTGGAGGATTCGCGAAGGTGATGTAATCGTACCATGTTATTAACTAGTAAATACTCAGTACGCCCGCACTCAAACGTTATGAATACATAATAATCAGCGCGAACGAAAGTTCTTCAAGCATAATAGCTCCTTTATTCCAATCTGGACCTAGGCACGTGTCTAACAAAGTCAAATTATGAAGCGCTTGAATGTTTTCCTTAACGTTCTTTTGTTTTAAAAAAACAAAACGTTCGAATTTGTAACAGCAAATTGTTTCAGGGATTCGTGCCTACTCGTCTTAGCTTTTGACGTAGGTTTTCATTATAGGCACCCACGCAACACGTGACTCGTAGCGTTTGCTACGGCGTAGCGCGTAGCTCTGACGTCACGGCTCCGTGACGTGCGTTGGTACGGGGGTTGATATCGATTGTCAAAAAGTAATGAGTTTGTATTGACGTGGGCACCAGGAAAAGTCGATATACCTTTAATTGCGACATTCACGACACTGTACCGATTCTGTAACGTTTAATTCAACAAATTAAGAAGGACACGGCAATCGTTACTTGTCTTACGAGCGAACGTAAACAACATAAAATGCGGAGTCTGACGCAAACTCAAAGAAAATTGTGTTATTTGGCGCCATTCGCTAAACTGTCCGATTGGACATTAGTCAGCCGGTTTCTCATTACCGTATACATCGATTACGCTATATGTATTATATTTCACCAAAGATTATAATTTTATCTGTTCATGAATGTTTAAAAGGCTATCTAAGCGGATACACACAATCTGGCTTAGTCTCCCCTTCAGACTTACAATGTTAGAGAGCATTGCCTTAATCACCTTCACGACACAGGGTGACATTGCTCTGATGAAACTAACGCCCACGCTTGCGATTCGAACTGACGTAAGCCATACCTAGACTTAGTCGTAGTCTTATCACAATTATTTTCCATAAGTTAATTGCTATTAAATGACGTGTGTGATCTGGATTATGCGTCATCGGAATGGTTAGCTTCCGCGATTGATCGATACTAGGAAGTCGATGATTTCCCATCCCTACTAGTTATGTGGTATGTTGTTTAGTACTTAAAAAAGATCCATCTACCACCATTGGAGTTGCAAGCAAAGCCATGGCAATCGCTTAACAGGAGTACGCTTGTTTGCCACCAATTTCGTATAATGTTAACTTACAATGGTACCAGATATCGACTGATAAACTTTATCTCCGGCTTTGTCCTCGATAACTTTTATCGCCAAAACGTACGCGGAAAACGCAACCGGTATCTATTTCGGTGATACTGTTGTATTCCAATTAACATGAGCAAGAATCCGGCACGGCCTCCGCGCGGCCGCGGTTCAATGTCAGTTGCGCAACGCTTCCGCCTCGCGGTGCGCCCGCGCAGCCCCCACCTACCGGCGCAGAGTCGGACGGCACCAGTGACCAACGTTATGCGACAGAGGAATACGTAACAATTGTCCGCAATCGAAGACCATGCGTATTCTGGTTCGCTTGAACATTGGATTCACCCGCGCGTGGTGCGGCATACAATAAAATAACACAAAGCTGTTATTCCCTATTGCTTGTCACTGTCAAACCAGTATCAGATGAGCTTGAAATCTTTAACAACAACACACAATTAAAGATCTTTCGTATGCTACGTTTGAGGCTAATGTAAGCCTTGCGAGTATTCCAGGAACAAAACGATCGTTCCAAATTTGAATTTATTAAACGTCGATTGGTCGGTGGGTGATAAACATAAAAAAACAAAAGATATTCGACGGTTATTTTGAATGTTTGCGGAGATACGCTCAAAAATAAAAGACGACTTTAATTGCTTGGTGTTTTTCAAGTACCTATCTTATTTGTTTTTTTACAACATGATCAAATTTATTCTGATACGACTAATTTTCATGGTATGGTAACCGACAATATTTTTGCCACCAAAGATAAGGCAGTTAGGATTATTTAAATTAATGATAAAATTATAATTGCATAAATGCATTCACTTCACAGGTGTGTATTTTTATAAAATTTCATCATCCTGACGTCAGCGTATACGTGACAGCATACACGCTTATGCTCATGAATCTCATCACGCTTACCTATTCAGACTTTAGACTATTCTTGTGTCAACGGATGACGAATGATGATTCTTAACTCCGATCCGCGTGAAAATCACGTTCTGATGTAAGAAATTCTAGCTATTATAATGCTTTAAATCGCATCATCGTTACATAATCACGTGGTTCATTAACATTGATAAAAAATATATTAATACTATAGCATGATTATGTCTTGAGGATATCTACAAATTTGCATTCTTTAAAAAATTGGTTGCGTGTACACCTTTTGAGCACGCTCTTAATAAATATGCATCTATGTAATTATAGACCATGTATTCTGAGTCAGACAGAAATTTATATAGCCAAGACTATTAAAGCATACATGCGCTTGCATTCGCCGTTTTTATTTTTTATTCTTTTGTCTCGATGTTCGGCCATCTGCTACATTTCTCTCTAGGTCCGTTTCCGGCTCTGCGTCCGCTAACATCCGGTCTTCAAGAACACTTCAACTCCCCTATAAAAAACCCTGGGAACATTCGTGATTCGTAATAGACTCAATTTGTTTATTACCGCTCTAGGATGTAAACCCGGTCATTGGACTTATCTTTATATATGGTACGAGACTCAGTCAACACTTTAAAGGTCACATTTATCTCTTTATCTCTCTAGATAGCGCTAAGGTCGTATGCCGCAACGTGCTATGTTACAATTAACTTCATAATAAGAACGATCTTTGATGTTTCAAAGGTTTTACACAAAAAAGTTCAAGGTGTTCTGTGCATTGTAAAGTTGAGTCGGGTTAATCTTCCAACAATCGACTGAATCTTTTATACCTTGCCAATTCTAAGCGACCCTCTTCACTGGCAGCTTGCACAGATGTTCCAGTAAACAAATACAGCGGCTTTTGTGATGCTCCTACGCATGATTTATCGCTCGCTCTGCGCCGAAACGATGATGCCTCATAGAAATCCAGCCATTGTGCAAATTCCAATTCAAAGACTAAGAAAAACACCTTTCTGGCGACACAATGAATTGCACATGCAATGTCTTGTCTACCTGCACGCACGTGTTCGGCATTCGCATACCATGCAAGCATTAAATCACTTTATTCGGTCCAATCAATCAAACCAAATCAAACTTAACATGTATAAGAACAGGGTCTACTTTTCCTCGTTTATGAATAAACGCAACGTCTGCTAATCTAACATCTCGTAAAAGAACTTTACGGCCAACAATTTCTCCGGTTTATAGCGATGAGTCTATTTTGGGTTCAATATGTTATTTTATATAAAAGGCTCCAGTGTCCTCTCATTGGAGTGGTCGTTACTTGCATACATAATTTACGGGCCGGTTTATTTATAGGCCTATTCGGTTTTGCGGACACATTGTTGCATCCAAGTGCAGCTATATTTTAAGTCGGGACAGCGTCAATTTGGGTTTGGAATATTCCCATTGTTTATACCAAGCGCGGGAGAATGGGATGCTTCCAGCGAAATTTTAACCTCTAGGTCTTTAAAAATTATCCGTAATCGGATAGTGCACTTAAACTGGTGTTGCTCAGCAATGGGAAAAACGCCCCTGAAAACAATGGCCGAAAGGCTGTGTTTAGACACCTGAGAACTCTATCGGGAAGCACACATCCCGACAGTCGACAACGTAAGGTCAACACAGTTTCGATACTATCAGTTGTCCGTGTTTATTCAAATGCTCCTATAACCAGTCTCTAAGTTTGACTTTCGACATCTGCTGCTCACATACGAGGTCAATATTTGCTGTTTTTTTAAGTTCCTTTCTTTATGTCCCTGCCTTTGGGATGTCTTTTGTTTTGGATTAATGCTCTCCTGCTTTATATAACAGAGCGAATTTAATCAATACACTGAAAGGTTTTACTGATCCAAGAAGTATTTACATATTTTTATTGCGTATAAATTCGACTAATTAAAATGTTACGTCTATACTATATATTCGTTCCGAAAACAATGGAAAACTCTTGTGTATTCGAATAAATGCAGGATATTACGCGATCCGGAGTAAATTGGTTTGGCCGTTATTAATTTTGATAACTGGGATTCGATTCGTTTCGCTTTTGTAACAAAGGGAAACCATTGTAATTAATTTACTGTAGTTTCAATACGTAAACAAATGTTTTATTGGACAGAATCACATTTTCACAACGCAGATTGCTTATGAAATTTATTCTCGTTAGTTTAAAAATGGAATAGTGGTATTATTTGAACAAGAGACGGTATGAAAAACAAAATTGACGTGATATTTTTTTCCTGGAGCTTGCGCTCGACCAGCTGTCGTTTCATTGAGATTAGAAACCTTTTTTGGATTTTTACGTAAAACATGTGATAGAAAAAGTGACACGTTGCACATGGCGTTGGCTCTACCTGCCTTTGTTCCGAACACAATGCGTGCACGCATCTGCTGCACCCGACTGTGTAGAGAGTAGACGCCCGCTCCACCTACCCGGCTATCCATCATGTTCATTCAAACCGCCTGACTTTGCAATTTTTGCAACGTTTACTCAACCATTAGAACAGTAATCAAATGTAGACTTAGGTCTATTAAACGCGAGGTCAGCGGTTACATAATGAGGACGAAGGTTGCAGCGCTACATTGCCAAAACGTAGGCAATGCTCATGTTCGCCGTCGATAGCACTCGAGGCTTTCGTTCGATTCCATTCATTCTTTAATTGCGCCCTCCCCACAATGCACGATGACGTATTTATAAAACAAAGCGTCGAATGCTCGATAGAAACAATCGAGTGGTCCGGATGCTGCGTTGTGAAACAAATCGGCCGCACATTACCAAACAGTGTGCTGCCGCTTTTGTAATTTTGTAATACATCTGGATCGTTTTGAAACTCATTAACCTGTTTATATTGCGCGCACTTTAGTTTCAAAAGCCTCTTGAGGACATTTTCATTTCATTATTCCCGGACACAGTCGTGACAAAGGGACGCCTCTAACGATCAAGTTACTTTTGTTTGTCGGACGCCAATTAAACAAAAGATGTCCTAGCGCTCTTTGTTATACATAACTGTTGTAAATTGTCCCGGGGACGAAATACTACTCGAGAATGAATTTAAAATTGTTTCACACGGACAATGCTTTTTCATTCGGACGTTGACAGACTGGACGTCTTCAATGATGAAGATCGCTACTCGTTTGTGAAAAGGTTGTGGAGCATTACAAATGCATCGGAACTGTAGTTAGCTCATAGTAACCGATCGGCGTTTTGGAGCGGAGGCTTGCCGCAATAAATCCTTGATGGAACCTTAACCCACTTGGATGATTACGAGCGCACTCGCCTGCGGCGGACGCGGCGCGCGCCCGCGGCCCGCGCCGCTGACACCGACGCACATTTATTTTTATGTATATCTCTAAAACTCAAAGGGTAGCTAAAGGTCTAGCAGGTGCGACGAATTCCTAAGCTACCCCTCTGAAGTTAATGAATAATTTATGTACACTCGTGGGAGCTGCAACGGCCGTTGCAGGGCGGAGGCGCTCGCGCACCTGCGCGGCGACCTTGCGCAATGGCACATATATGTACTCGTTTACCCACCGACATATATCGGAAACCGCTTGCGAGATACTTTGTTTGCGTTTCGACATTTATTTTGTTCGACGAAACCTTAGCAAAATGCATACTATGCTCGTTTAACTCACGAAGACGCTTTATTAATAACGTGATATGATGATATCGTATCACATGACATCAGATTTAAAACTGATTGACGGCTGCTCGCCAACTGGGTCAACATGCCAATGTTATGACGACCATAAAACCGTTGTTGGCGCGATCTGGCGTTTAATGAGGGAGTTTAAGACGAGTAGTCAGGTGCTGGTGGCTGCGAGGCGTGACGGCAAACTAGGTCAAGTACAGTGCTGTGTCATTCATTGTCGCCCCGCTTGCACCTACTGAACTTGACATATCGCGACTTTTCTGCCAATTTATTGAGGTCACTGCAGAGTGTGCATTAATCTATCAGTTGCACTAGTTCCTCGTTGCATCGCGGGTTACATCAACTGTAATTGCAGTAGTGTGACAACACTAGTTACTTAACTACTGCTGCAAGCTTGATGTAACGTATCGTGCCCATTTAACGTAATTTTCCATCCCGAGAGTACTAAGCTCGAGACGCATTCGCGAAATCCATGGGCCTCTGACATCACCGGGGTCGTCGCCCGGCTCAAAAGCCTCTATGATACAACGCTAATGGCCAGAGTACATTCACCGCATTACAAAAACTACTTCAGTTCCGCACTTTCTTTATTGCATCACGCCGTTTCGCCGCACTCTCCTCCTTCCGTCGGTTGTGCAAGCAGCAGACCCAACGGAATAAATTAAGCAGCTAGTTCCAATTTCAAAATCAAATTCTTTGTCTCATCCGTTGCGTAGCGTTCTAATTGGAAGTTCACTTGTTTCCGTGCTTTCTTCGTTGCGTCACCCTTTGTGCGCTCCCCTCTATGACAGGTGATTTCGCGAGTTCACCGACCTTACAATCACAATTGTGCTTTTATGAAACTGCGAGAAATGTCTGTTCCGCACTTTCCAAGTTACATCATTGCGTGAATTGAGTCTAGAAAAAATGGCCAGTTCAACGACCGGGTTGGGCTTGTTGTTCATTGCTTCGGTATTTCGAGTCGTTGATCCTTTCATGATCTCATCGTACACTAGTTAATAAAAAGTGGAACGTTTAACACATCGCTCTTTTCCCATGACATCATGAGACATTCATCGGTGAAAGGTCTGAGAAAAACGGTACTGAATGAGGAAGTGCTAAGTACCGCTGCATAGCTGTACTATTTGCCCGTAGACTTGTAGTTTCTTACCATTCGTATCTAAACCGTGAGGTTTTACAAGTCTATAAAACGTTTGATGGGGGTTTTAATAGAGTTGTCAAGCTTTAGCTCCCGGTTGGCTTGTAAACGGCGGGGCATTGTCCGACTTTATTTATCCAACACGATCCTCGGAATCATTCGATGCACGTCCACGATTCACACAACAGTGATCGGAATTCCTGACGTGAACTTTCGTTGAACTACGGATTACGGAAAGCAACTATCAGAGCTGGTGACAAGGTAGTACTATAGTAAATGAAAATCGGCTCAAAACAATCCATACACTTAAGCTTAATTTATCTTAAGGATAACTCCATCCAAATAGCGATTATAGCGTGTTAAGAGTAAACTGCACCAGGAAACTACGCATCCTCTGCTCAGTGTTTATTACTTATACCAAAAGCCGTAAGTGTTTGTAAACCTTAAGAAGTATACGGTCTTTAATCACGGTGCAAATCCGTGGTCGGTTCGGTGACTAGGTATTTTCGCGGACTGGTCCGACAGGTCCAATGTATTAGCCTCTTCAGGGTACGTAACGGCACAAACCCGTTCCTCCGAGCGTATTCGCCTTTTATTTGCACCGATAAACTTATTTACAAACTTTGCTATATAAACAACCTTTCACACGTAAAATTTCTCTGGAATATTTTTGTCAAAACCCGATTGAAAATGTAAATAAATGACTCATAGTAGAATTTCCGTAGTATTGTTTACGTTGGGCACACGTTTTGCCGCTTTTGTTATAGTAAAACCATTATGTACTCCGTATAGTAACGCAGTATTAAAATAAATACGCGTGACTGAGCATGTACTACGTCATCCATCGCCGCTCCGACACCTGACCGATAAGCCGTGCAGGAATTTAGCCAGCAGTGCATATCGCACATGTGGGTGTAGTCGCTTAGCTTGTCGAGTTGTGCCAGTATTTGCGTGTCTTATCGCGGCGACTCGATCGCTCTACCTGCCTCCACTACTACGCTACCCAGGAACCCAGGTCGTACCAGTATTATAAAACTATTGTTCCTGATTCGATGGAGTTCTCGATAATGTCCCATGTATTGTGATGTACTTCAGTCGAGCACTTTAGCGGTACTCGGTTTACAAAACAATGTTTTTTTCGCTTGAATTTATTTATAAACAACAAAGCTTCGCGGAGCTATAGAATCGTGATTGTTATTCAGTTTAAGAACTCTCATATTAACATTTTATGACCGCGATTGTGTTATTGTAATAGTTATTTACACTGAGAATATAGTATTATGTATTAATTATTGAAATCGGTAGCGAGTTGACGACGTATAAATAATGAATGCGGGCACCGCGAAATGTCGGCCCGATTTACATCTGAATGTCATCTCCACAATGTGTAACACATTTTCGCAACCACGTACCTTTAATACACACTTAGTAAGTATGAGGCGAAGTATGGAGATTGTGTAACTTGTACAAACATCACCTTACCCACACTACATCATTACAAAATATTTGCTTATCATATCGCACCGGCTCAATAAATAAACAACTGGTGAAAATATTATAAGATTTTTTAATGCCGATAAGATAATGGTGAAATGACGATAAAAATTGCGATAAATACCGATAACGCTTTAACGCCATCTCTCTTACACATTCGTGTGCTTCTTTGTATAATGTAAGTATGTATAATTAATTCCCGTAATACCCGGGAACCTTTACCAAAGATCAAGGCTTTACATAAAGGACAAGGTCTCGATGACGTAGGCTGTACTATGAATAGAACAGTTATAATTCAATTTCACTGAAACATGAAGGAAAATCCTCGGCATTTACTTTATAGCTCGAGATAATAAGCTCTGCTCTTCTTCCATTAAAACTTAACGTGTTTCGGTAGATTGAACTAATTTAATCACATAATTGATACCTAGTATTGCGAATCGGGCAAGATTAATCCTATTTGTAGTCCCACGCGTTTCTGCAACCACGAGTACTGCGTGTTTCGTAAGGCGAAATCGCAACATCGCTTATTTCTCGTTTTCGAAACCATCCTTCGACAGTCATTCCTTAGCCTTTAGTACTTAACTTGGCACAAGTACATTGCGGTTATTG
The DNA here is from genome assembly GCF_910591565.1 of Cydia splendana. NCBI lineage: Eukaryota > Metazoa > Arthropoda > Insecta > Lepidoptera > Tortricidae > Cydia > Cydia splendana. The sequence goes on along the minus strand of NC_085964.1, from coordinate 19,247,169 downwards.
TCTTACGAGTTCGATTTGGTAACTAATGACTTATGAAACGACACAAACCGATCGACGACTGGTTTGGTGATGATACTTGTCTTGATTCAGGTATTGTGTGGTTTCGTTTTATTAGTAAGTAATTGTAGTTATAGCGTCAACGTGTTTTGTTTCACAAGCACACCCATGTCAGCCGCAGTGCAATTACGTGGAGTATTGGTTACGTAGGTCCGTTACGCCATGAACGCTCCGCTAGTCCACACCACACCTACTGGTGTCAGAGACAAACGCTCGCTTATTCTGCTCTTGTGCAAACTACATTATGAAATGGAGCGTAAGGACCCGACGATTTAATACGCGATACGCAGAACGTTTTGCAAATCCGCCGAACGAAACTATTACAAAACGCACAAGGATTTCTTAAGGTTTATACGTTCCGTTGTTCTCGAGAACCTTGTCGCGCTTCGCCGTAAATTTGAATAGGCTGTGAAAATCGAAGACCGAAGCTAGTTGTCCAAACCTTTGCGTCATCCGTGATCGAACACTGTTAACTAACTGTTAGCAATGCGGTGCCACACCGGCTCGAGGCGAGTTCGCAATATTTCTGAGTCGGCTCCCTACATATCGCAAGCTCTTGCGTCGCACGAGCAACAGCTTTATGATTAATCGTTGCTCTAATTTCGATATGTATTGCAACCCCTGCACTGCAAATGCCAAGAGCGTTATGATGGCGTGAGATATAGGGCCGAGCCGATAATAGCGAAGGCCGTGCGAGACGTTCATCTGGTCGTTTCGCACTTCCGACCGGGCATAATAAGGAGGAAGCGATTGCAGAGCGAAACAATCGTCGATTCCGGGCGCGCAGCCGCGGCCTCGGCGGAAACAGCGCCCGCGCGCGGATGTGGATTTACTCTTTTTATTATCGGCCGATCTAGAACGCATCTGTCGGGCGACGCGACTCCAGCTGCCCTTCTACGGTTATCGGCGTCCTGTTCTACAAACAGGCCAGACTGGGCACGCGCACCTGCCGAGCCTTACCAGCCACATACATTGTTTCTCAGACATAGATAATTTCACTTCTTATGCGGTTGCGTGTCATCGTTAGCGTGAAAGTTATCTTCGCGACGGATCGTCACACGATGCCTTTTTCTACCAGTTCATGTAATCGTGATGATTACCCGAGGTGGGAGCTTTTTACCAAACAGTTTCCCAACATGTGGAAAAGTCGGTTGAAAACGTAACATCGGGTTATGAAAGTGAATACGCAAACGTTACTAGCAATCCAGCACGACAGAATTCCTTTTCCACGTTACACGATTGCGCCAAGTATCCCACCATGTGGCGCATGGCGCTGCGGCCGGCGCCAACTTTTTTAGCCAAACATATCTAGCGTGTCCACCCAATGGCCCTGAAAGATCAAGGCTAAAGATCGTTTGTGCCTTTGCACACGTGTTCGACGTGCGGCGAAAGTATGTCGCAAGACGTAAGTTATATCGGGGAAGAGTCAATGAACGGAAATGTTCAGGCGGCAGTGACACGCGTTTATCGGGCTTGCATAATACCGGGGCTTGCTCAATCCCCTCGAACCCGGCTCGCGTTCTGAATGTTCTGCTGCTTCAGGACTCCCGGTGCATCAGTCTGTCGCAAGCCGTGGTTCGCCGATTGCGGGCCGGGTCGTTGAACGCTTTCTACGGCGCTCTTTCCCGGCCGCGCGATTGCAAAACCCCGCTGAGGTCGCGCTTTCTTCGTTCGCGACGGAGAAATTGTTGCGCCACGCCGCCGTACACCGACCTCCCGTTAGAAAGTCGACCGCTCACCGGATTTAACACACGTAACGGTGCGATTGCAACGATTCGACACGGAGATCGATGAGATTCTGGCACATTTCGCGGACGAATTCCGGGCGCTTTCTTCTTACGCAATTGTCGCGTAACAGCGGGTCATCGAACGGTACCCCGTTTCGTAAACGTCGCTCGCTGCACTCGCGCGCAATTGGACGATTGCGTGCGGTAGTGAGTATGACTATTTAGTCGCTTGCGCAACGGGCCGTCCTGGAGTGGCGCCCGTTCCGCAGTCCGCGCGTTGCAACACGGGATTATTTCTGCGGCCGCCGTTGGACCGCCGCCCGGGCTTGCAACACGGCCATATCGCAACGCTCATAATCCACGCCATTGTGACACGAGCACCCGACCCGAACACGGCCACTTAGTCCCCGATAAATGTCGGCGATGTGTCATCCCACGCCGTTCCCATTCGGTGCATTCGATTTAAAACTAAAACTATTTTGCAATCGATGTTCACATTAGTGTTTTCGCAAGCGGCCCAGCGCGGTTTCAAAAGCGTTCGACTTGCGTTATCGCGCCCCGATAAAGCGTGCGCTTGTGCGGTTTTGAGACCTAAATTCAGGATGTCGCTGTCACAGAGGAGATTTCACAAGTTTTGAAGAGTGATGAGACTGATGAGTCACTGAATAAATAAGGGTAAAGTTCCACTGTTTACAAAACCGATGGTTAACAAATGAAGGTATCAAACATAACGCACAAACTTGCACTTTATTCGCGCCGCCTTATGGATCAAAATGTATATCACTACTATAGGATGCCAGGGATGCTCTGCGCGATTACCTAACTAGGTAGTCCAACCTGTGTGATCTTCCAAGAAGTCGATCTTATCATCTGCTTAAATCCTGAATATCGCTGAATTAATCTCTAAAGATTCTCTAACTGGAAGCTGCTGGTCGAATGCCACATCCGGTGCTCTTACGCAAGGTCCATGCATGCCCGTGCGGAGGCTGGGGAAGGTTTCCCAACGCTCCCGGCGCCGTGAGGCAACCGCTTGCGACACCGCGTCCCTACGACTACAATACGAATTACGAAAACCTATGACTAACGGTAGGGCGAGGCACTTATGAAAAGGTTTATATCTGCGGCGTGAATTTTAGTTGCTGAACTTAAGAAATAGATGTCAATTACAATGTATCGTTTACAAACTAATCCCTATATAGTCCCTCCATATATTCCTCAAAATTATGTAATGGATAATGGTATTCTGTCATGGGACAGTACTCTAAGGGTCGGTTGCACCAAACCGTCTGTCACCGTTAAATTAAAACGTTCGCTAAATTTTATTGTATGGGAAGTTTCATACTACACTGCTGATTGACGTTAATCAGTCCGTTAAATGTGGTTGGTGCAACTGGCCCTAAGTATAGGATGAGTTACCGACTACTACTCAGTTTAAGCGTCAAAAAATCACTTACAGACAAGTTTAAATAAAGCATAATTGTGACACATCACGTATTAAACATGAATATTGCAAACCAAGTGTAATTAAATTTAACCTTTTTGCCGCATGTATCATCACTTGCGCAATGTCATGTGTAGATACAGAGCAGGAAATGCACGCGTGCATCTGGGCCGGCCATTGTTGCGAAACTGTCAGGGTTGAGTTGAGCAACGAGTTGCGAAACATCCCGTTAATTGTCCATCTCATATGAGGGAAAGAGAGGACGCTATAAGGCGCGATAGAAAAAACTTAGTCAAAGAGTTTGTCACCAACAAAACAGCAAAAGCATATTTAATAAAAATGCTCTGACGCGCTGACAAGAAATTATTGACAAGGTGACAAGATTTTGGACGCTTCGTCCGCTTACATATTTCTGCTGCTGCTTTAGTTATAGTAGACACAATTAACAGGACATTCGTAAACCTTACTGCGACGGGATAAGAACTACCAATGGTCAATAAGTTACTAATGCACGCGTCAACAATAGATTCTCACGATAGCCATTGTTTTTGACGACACGTGTACTTAATTGTAGATCCATTCATTACAGTTACAGCAATTAATGCATTTCCAAACATTTCTACTTAAACTTCAATTCTCAATTAACTGGAAACATTATTCAAAATTCTATTTTATTCGCATGTTTTAGGTTTGAGATTGCATTGCGACTGATAAGTTACTTAACGCGTTTTAGTTTTGTTTTGACGTAAGCGAATGCCAAGCGTGAACCGTTCTTAAGGTTCAATGGAAACTAAATAATAACAGATAGTTAATGCAATTTGGACAGTGTGAGTCAATTTACAACGTCACGATTGTATTTACATTAGATATTTAGGGGTACCGGAATGTCGTACGATTTATAATATACCTTCAGTAAATTTCCTTTCTAATTTAATATCGATTTGGTGACTCATAATTCTCATAAATACATCAATGCATTTTCTTCATATCTATTTTAAGTCATAGCTCTTGTCCACTGACAGAAATACACACAACATTTGTATTTTTTTCGCATTGATAAAACCTTCAAATTGTGTTGCAAATTTTCATAGCAAACTATTTCCATAATAACTCATCTAAATCAAACTAACTCGAAATGAGCTCGAATTTGACTCGCACAAACGCATGCGTAATGCGAATTGCGTAAAGTGTTGCCAGTTGCGACAGGCGGCCGAGACACGGCGCGCCATGGCCGATCGGAACACGCTCGGAAATCCGGCCAACCTTCCGATGCTTGCAACACTGCCGAATGTCATGTCAATGCCGAAAGGACATTTTTTTTTAATTTATGGTCCTTTGAAAAAAAATATAAATACGCATATTAATTAATTTAATTTAATATGTCTGAGTCTCATGGATGTTATGTTATTAAAAAAAACCGGACAAGTGCGAGTCGGACTCGCCCACCGAGGGTTCCGTACTTTTTAGTATTTGTTATAGCGGCAACAGAAATACGGTTCGTGAGATACAGCCTGGTGACAGACGGACGGACGGGCTATATGTCATAGATTTTTATGATTTATAGCCATACCATGACAAAGTGGCACTTCAGGTCCCATGTCTTTTTTTAAATTCGCAAAAGTAAAAAAAAAAACGAAATTATCGAATCGATAACTAAACGTAAACACGTTGTTAGCGTTGCGAAACGTTACGATATCGATTGCAAACTTCAGCTCCGCTGTAGGGATTTAATTAGGATCAGTTGCGCTTGCGTCGAACCTAAAACGGACACGAGGACGCCCTCCGGCTTCAGACTCCGCTCACTGATGAATTACAAAAAAGGGCTTGCTTGACTCCATCATCGCCACAGAATAATAATAGTACTACCGTACAGAAAGCTCCTACAAAACCGAACTTTGACAGCGATTCAGGGACGAATCATGATATCCCATTCTAACTTATGGCACTATCCCTTTCGGCTATTTAGAGTTGTCACAATGAGGGTTTCCGCGATCGAGATATTCACTAGATGGCAGCACCGTGACGAGAGGTCTTTTTGACAGCTACTGTCAAAATCCACAAATGAAAAAAACATGGTTAAACATGATTGGTGGATTATGAGAGCTAGACCTCTCGCCACGGTGTTGTCATCTAGTGAAAAACTCGATCGCGGAAACCCTCATTCAAGTCACTAACTTATCTGTGGTCGTGCACGCAAAGGAACTTCAAGTTGTGTCAACCCTAATAATTGCTCGGAGCAATGCTGAGCCGAACGGAGCCGAGTTTGCCCGAAGTCAGGAGTCAGGAGTGTCTCCCCACTGTCATCGTGTAAGGCAAAATAAAATATGAAACATGACTTTATAGTCCTTAAAATAGATCAATGCTTCTTCGCGAGATTAATAAACTGCATTTATTCTAATTCTGTCACTTTATGCGTATTTATAGACTAAAGATCGTGTAAACAACTCGTTCAGTAGTAGTAGTAATAATAGTAGCAAAACACTCTATTGTACAAAAAAGAAACAGGAAAAACACACACATAATTAGTACAAAAGCGAAATTATCCCTTAGGTACAGGGATCTCTTAACGTAGTAACTCTTTCAACAATTCTAAGAAAACTATATACTTAGCGAGATTGCAAACTGATAAAATATCATAAGATAGGGTAATCCTTTATTTTTATCAATACATAAGTATCCGAAAGAGGTACCTGAGCTGATTTAGACGGAGGGCGAACTCGCATGCGATTTTAGTTACATTGCGGACTGTTGGTTACGCCCAATTCAACCAACCGATCAAAAACCGCAATCTAATGTAACTCGCATCGTCTAAATGAGCCCTTATTTCTCTATCCTCTAACTCTAAGAGGATAATCGCACTCAGCATAGTGCCAAGCCAAGTGTACAAATATGTGACGGTCCATGGAAAAAGGTACCTTATGGCGGCCGGCGCTTACGTCGCATAGCGCCGCATTAATATTGGAGCGGCGTTAATAATAGCGTAAGCGCCAACCGCCATAAGGTACCTTTACCTATGGGACGTCACATATAATCATGTAGGTACTAAACTCTTTCGACAATCCTAGGTCACAATCGACCCCCTCAGGGTTACCGTTGAGCAAAGCGTAGTGTTGTTAATCTGTGTAATGTTGCATTTCGTCAGCCCGTTCCCACAGCTTGCCTCACAGATGTACTGACACGTGCCGCTACACGCACACGCTATTGTGTGTACGGGAAATTACAGCGTTTAGTGCTGTAAATACCCGTTAAATAGAGATGTTCCTTAAAATTTATTGGGGAAAACTTACTCTAATTAAAATAAAAGTCCCCGGACTAACGGACCCCGTCTTTATTTAGTATTTAAGCTGAGTAGAAACAAAACCAAACCAATAAATTTGGCATCTATGTAACTACAAGGATCCTATTCTTAAAACTCAATTTGTCTGTAGTAAATTAGCGATCGCAACGGCCAGTAAGTACTGGTACGTCATGAGAAACGCTTGCGCCACCTAACGAGAGTAACCTTTGCATACGCTCCATATTGTCACGACCGATCACTCGTTAATAAATAGTTTCGTTTATCTCAAGGCGAATTATAGCTGCAACTGCATTGCGTTAACGTTAGTTAATCAACATCCAATATGGCCGTTCAGGGTTACGAGTTTACGACTAAAATCCTTAAAGATCTAACGCTCTTGGAAATTGCGTTTGAACATGAAACCGCACGTTTTGTAACTTTTGAGCAAACTAACTACTTACAAGGTTCGGGAAACGCGTTTCTATTTATACGAAGGCATTTATTCTAGGCAATTAGCGTGTAAAAATAGATCCCCTTTAAGTTTCAGCTCGCCCCATCCTGCTTATTATTAAACAGGCTAAAAATATCCAATGCATTAATACAAGTCGATTTGAAGTACCGCCTCCCCGCGCCACCTGCCGTCTACTGCTGACGTCTACTTCGTTTTTCTTTTAATAATTGCGTCGATTTTGCATCGAGCCTTCATTAAATGCAACTGCAATATCGATAAAAAATAATCGGGGCTTAAATCAACGCGAACTATGAATGCGCTGGAGACTTCATCTTAAATATCGCCGGAAATTAGCCTTATTAAGCTCTAAAACGTTCAATTGATGTGGAAACAGTCTCCCACGTTTAGTGAATTGTACGATGAGTTACTTTACATTCGATCGACGCGTACGGTTTCGAATAACTGTGCATTTAATGCATTTCGAAACGCTGTGAAATACGAGGTCGCGCACCGCGCCGAATCCCGTAACGTGACGAAACCACATAAATTAATAAAAATAATATACGCGACAAATAAAAGCGCCGTATGAACCCGTATAACATTGCAATCAACTTTATGATACTAGAGTTGCGAATTTAGCAATGGTTTTTGCCTATGAGGCTTTATACGAAGCTAATTTGCCGTGGATTGGTTAATGCGCGCGGAAAACGCTTTGAGTTCAAAGGGAGCCATTATGGACGGATGGATACGAGCCTATAGCCTGTATTGGGTCAACGCTTGCACATTACATGCAGCCTGATAATTCATTAATATAAGGGTGTTAAAAAAACTCAAACCTATTTCATGTGACTAAAGTTCATTTTCCTTTGTTACAGGACGACGTTAAAACTAGAGTCATTAGAAGACGCGGTAGTCCTAGACGACCCTGAAGAGGATCTGCTGCAGGACAAGCGAGGCTGCCCCGCGTACGTGTCGCCCGAGATCCTGAGGGCGCATCGGACGTACTCCGGCCGCGCCGCCGACATGTGGTCGCTGGGGGTCATCCTTTACACCATGCTCGTTGGAAGGTAGGCATCCACATCTAGTACATGAATTCTTAGAAGACATTAAAATGTATACCCAGCTCCACGCGTTGTTTTCCCGATTAAAAAAAAAGGATTTGATACCTAGAGCAAGTTCACAACATTCTGAAAAGATAAGATCCATGGTTCAGCTTAAAAATATTCCAAGTTTATGTAGGTCTGGCGTTGACATCCACTTAAATGCGGGTTTTTTTTCGTGGACAAATTGTGGAATGCAAAATGATAAGACAGGAGATAATTGATCGCGCGGAATCCTATCGCAGCTCTAGATAAATACTTGCATATAAATTGCGTCAATTAACGTCAATTAAAATAATTTTAAAACAGAAAATATGTACCAAGTAGGTCAGCGGGAATGCTCTAATTATTTTTACATCCCACGTAGTTTTTTCTTATTCGATTTTGCGATATAATGAATACAGGGCTAGCAACATTGTAAGAAGATAATCGCGCGCGAACGCCAGGCGGCTAGCCATATTTTATTAAAATTGACCCAATCAACGCAAACTCTCAAGATTATTAGTAAACAGATCACCTGTCGGTCACATAGTGTCCGTTGGGTCCCGGCACCTGCCAGCCGTTACGCGCCAACGGCCAACAATTATATCACCCACATATACGATACGTGGTGAAATCTTCCCACCTGCCGCCACATGGCGAAGACGTTGTACCTCCGAAAGCCTTTTTACACGCACCTGCCGTTCGCCAACCTTTGTCTTCTACTTTTTTCCCCCGACGCACCCGTAATTTAAATTTTGAGACTCGGGATTTCGCCGCAATCGGCCTCACCTGTCGCCGGAAGGGTTCTACCTGAGTTTTTGTTTCGCATCTGCCTCCAAATGACAATCGGATCGCCACAATTAATTGGAGCTGGGTGCTGTAAAAACGCAACAATTTGTGGAGCCGGCCTAATGTCGATGTTAACGATTTTTAGTTTTGAAAACGCGATAAGTTTTTTGTTTCCGCTCCGATTTTTTAAATTGATCGGCGCGCATTAACTGATATCGTATCTTGAATAATGGTTGTCGGATGATATGATTAATCAGTACTTCCTGTACACACATTAAACGTAACATTTTTGTTGTTGCAGGTATCCATTCAACGACTCGGAGCACGCGTCCCTGTTCGCGAAGATTTCGCGCGGGTACTTCGTGGTCCCCGAGTGCTTGTCGTCGCGCGGGAAGTGCTTGATCCGATCGCTGCTGCGGCGGGAAGCCTGTGAACGGCTCAGCGCCGCCGACGTGCTGCGCCACCCCTGGCTGGCGCGGGACCCGCGGAACGAACTTCCCCCGCGAGCGGCCGCTTCCCACGACCGCCTCGTCCCCGACCTGCACCTCGAACCGGAAGATTACTTCTAACCCTCCCCAAGCAGCTCGCCCGGTGCTGGCATCGGGCATGTAGATACCGAGTTCCGCGCGTAGTGAAAATGTCAAAGTTATTTATGAATTTAAATAAGTTATTCCGGCCTAAATTGTCGCGCTAGCTTGCGGTTGCCTCACTGAAATAGTCCGCTTGTTTTCAGTAAGTAAGCCCGAGCCAAATAGGTCTCCGTGGAGATTTTAGTTAGTTAAGCAGACGCGCGGGCGGCTGGTCCGTCCGCGCACTAATTTATACTTGGCCGAAGCTCGCGAATGCTGTAGAAGCCGCATAATCGGATAGTTAGTACGGTGATGCGGGTTTTATTAGCAGTCGGGGTTGGGAGCTGTAGTCGTAGCGTTCGTAATGACAGAATAAGTGAGACTGATATCGCGTTCTTGTGATCTATGGAGTCGATGGCGATCCTGCAGCGGCCGGTCCGAGGGTCCGAGCATCCCCGGCAGCCGCCGCCGCGTAATTTATAAAAAGCATTCTGTTAAATGTTAACTATTACGTTAATTCCTCTAAGCGTGATGCATTCAAGACGATTTCACTTCAATATAGATTCTATATTGCATTGAAGTTGTTACGCTAATGTTAGGTAAATTATGTATATTTTGTATTTATATAAAGTTTCGTGTATTGTGATCTCCACCGATGTTATTTAGCGATATATGATTGCCATTACGTTGTTATATTCAGAAGTGATTTCTTTTGTTGCACAACAATCAGTTGCTTCCATCATAGAGTTATTTTGATTATATTATTTGGTTATTAAATCGTGATTATTCGGCAAATCGACATGCGGAAATTTATTTTATTATATCGAGTGAAATTGTTAAATTAAAAATATATTCACACCACCTTGTACCGAAGGCGTTTGTATTTGGTCTGTGCCATGTATTTAATAATAAATAGTGATCATAAATAAATATTTAACACGGCGGTCTTTGGTCGTCGGGCACTCTCTTCCTAAACTAAATTATTTCCTGTTTGGTACTTGGTGTTGACTTTTTATTTTGATTGTACATTTTTGATCAATTTTAGTTATTAATTTGTTCCAAATCGAAAGTTCCAAATCAAAAATCAGTGTTACCATTCTTTAAATTGTTACCTTTTGTAATTTTTGTTAAATCGTCATTTTCTTACACTTCTGATTGTTATCTTTCAATTGTCGAAAGCGTAACTGTTTTGTCTTTCATTTGAAAGTTTTGTACAATAGTAGCGTTACTCTGTAAAATAAAATATTACTATTACTTCTTAATTTATACAAACTGTAAATAGACCTAAGATATCATGAGGATTATCAAAAAAGAACGAATGATAGAGGGAATAAATAATTAAGAAACATAATACCTGAATTTGCTTTCCATCCAATTAACCTAAATGGGCCCACTGATTAACAGTCCGCCGGACGGTATCGGCTTGTCAGTCAGAACAAAATTTTGACAGTTCCGAACAACTGACAGGCCGATACCGTCCGGCGGACTGTTAATCAGTGGGACCCTTAATGATTGAAAAATGTATTCTACCACTCGGGCACTCCAGGGGGGGTCTAGAAAAAGCCAATGGAAACGAAATAATGTTAGGAAACTCTCGTAACTTTTTGCAGTAACTGTCATCCCGATACATTCTATCTTTTCGTTGGCGTTTGTCGATGTACGGTTGCCATCTTGGCTAGCCCCCCCGCACGTATCTGTTACCGTAACCGTAAGGAACCACAATGCCTAGTCGGAGACCAAATGTAAAATGGTTCTCGCCTACGGCACAGATTAAATAATAGTACTTACTAGGTCCAGAAGGTTCACTCTCTAACAAAACGCGTCTGTTACGACAGATATGACCGCAGGGTGGCGCAAGCGCGAGCAGGCGTCGGTTCCGTAGCGGTGCGCGGCAACTACTACTGCTGGACACCAAAATTGGTGTGGCCGCATGTACTTTGTAGCGACGCGACGAAATCGCGGAGTAAGCCACGTCTGCCTACTATGGTCAGAAAGCAGTGGGAACAAGTCCAGACAATACCTAATTTATTAACGTTATACCATTTCTCTCTCGAGAATTCTCAGCCAAATTTGTCTGGACTAACACTTAGAAATATTCCATGACCTTATCATAACAAGGACGAAACATAATTACATCTGTCAATTACGACCTTATTCTGTAGTAAATAAGATTCAATTCGTATTTAACGTCCTACGCTCTCACCTTGACCTTAATAGTGAAACAAGGACACAGTCGAATGGGCGTTTGAATTTAGACTTTATTACTGAGTAAAAGAGTTCAGTCTGGCAATAAAGGATCAAGTTGAAAATATAAAGTGCGATAAGGTAAATGTCCTAGAGTTTGATAGCTCAATTCCAATAGATGACAGCCCATTTATTATCACCTAGCAGCAGTACGAGTACATAAGGGTCGTGGTGCTGGTGGTGATGGTACATATATATTCCACCTGTCCAAGTCCAATGTCAGTGCATCTCACTCTCTCATTAAAGCAAAATGTGAGACGCAACGCAATACACATTGGACAAAGAAATTGGATAGGTGAAATACCACCCTAAGACTCACACGAACCCGACGCAAAAAAACCGCTTCCATACAATCGAAGTCAACAATATCTATGTCTGGTACTATACTCTATATCTTTAGCTATTTAAATATAAGTAATAAAATCTACCTGACTCGTTAAGCCAGTTGAGGGTAGATGAAAACATTACACGATCAAATAATGTAGGTTAAAGTCAGGCGGTTTTGTAATTGGTCGGTTAACCAATAAATGTTATAATTAACCGAAAATGTACTAATTGTTTGTTTACTTTTATTTAAATACCTAAAGATATATACAGACTTAAACTTAATATAGTTATCGTTGCAAAAAAATGTTATACATAGCAAATAGAACGAGTAGTAATTTAATACTTGATAGAAGTCCAATGCCTAGCTATTATGAGAATTTCATATTTTGCCAGAACTATTATATAATCTGTGCCATAAGTAATAATAATAAGCGCGACTATGCCATTAGTTCCCCCACCACGCAGGCACGCTCTACTACTAGCTCATACCCAAAATTAGGTACAGTCAGCTGCAGAGAAAAGGAACCTCCTCTGCATAGAAGTTTGTATGCAAAGGTGCTAGCTAATGCTAATAGTATTTCTGACTGTACGAACGTACAATATATGCCATCTGTGCTTTCTAACTTGGAATTATAACTTAGACCGTGATAACAAATTAATAATATAATATGTAGCTAGCTAGCTACCGTGATACGCAGGCTGCAATTAATTTGAACTATCTGCGTAGACACTAGATGGCGTTATTTAAGATGTTCGTGATAAGGGGCTATTCATAAATTACGTCATTTCAAATTAGGGGGGGGGGGTCTGGACATCGGATGACGGTAGCATGAAGTAGGAGGAAATGGGGTCATTTGAAGCATGATTTTTGGATGATTATAGGGGGGGGGGGTCCAAAATCGTCAAAAATCGATGACGTAATTTATGGACAGCCCCTAAGCAGAGGTCAATTGCCTTATCTTATACTTGTCTACAAAATATAATGGTTCTCAGACTTCACTAAATAAAACCTATTAACTAGTAAGAGCAGAGGGCCAACAACGAAAATAGTCATGGTCATGATAACTTTTATAGATTTTTCAAGTATTAGCAGGAATGAGATGGTAATACCTATTTATAAATAATAATATATAAATAGTAATATATTACTTATTTTAATGTAGCTTATTGCCTCTGCGGTTGCACGCAGGGCCGTGAATTGAGTAATTAATACTATGAGTCGACGCTAGGAAGAAAGCAGAGACCCCGTTTATTATAACAATGTCATAAACTTACGCAACCTTGTGCAACATTAACAGTCTCTTTCTTAGGGTGATATTCCACCTGTCCAAAATATTTTTGTCCAATGTCAGTGCCTCTCACTCTCTCATTAAGTAAAATGTGAGACAAAATACACATTGGACCAAGATATTGGACAGATAAAATAACACCCTTAGGTACTTGTCTCTGCCTACAAGGAAATACAGTGAATAATTAATTACCACCATATCACCACAATAGTCACATTAATACAGTCCCGGACCTTTGAACTGTCGCAATGTCACCAATTTCCATAAGGAAAACAGAATCGTCCTCGGGAAATTCCTACTATTATCTACCATTACCAGCTACTACGTTCTACCACTTTTTACTAGGAAGTGAGTAGGAAGTCACGTCAACAGTGACGTAACACATACATACAAAGATCACATGCACAATATTGTGCAATATCCTAGTACCTACTACCTACTTTGGAACGGGTATAATCCCGAGTACCTCTAATCTAATATTGTAGTACCTACCTATTGTATCTATAAGTACTATATTTACACAATCGTAGTAGGTATACTTTTAGGGACTTAATAAAACAAACACTATGTCGAGCGAGTTAAATGAAAAATAAAAATAACAAATAAATAAATAGCTTGGATTTTATTTTTTAATGCAAATATGCTACTTAACATTCTACTGTCATAATCTCGAGTTCTAATCTGTAATAGCCTCGAGTAGTTAACCCTTTTCCAGGCCGCACCAATCTACAAGGTTTTCCCAAAAAATCCAAATATATTCCAATTAATCCAGCTTTGATGATTCATTTGAAGGCAAGTCACATTTCCCGAAAGTGCAATCTAATTTGAACCTTAAATCGGAATGCTAAAGTTGAAATTCTTGTGGCGTGTGTGTGTGGTCGATATATCGTACTATGCCTAGAAAAGGGTTAAAATGGATGTAACCGGGTCAATAAAAAATAATAAATCAGCATCACAGTAACATTTTATTTCCATTTGATTTATAATAATAAAAATTACGCTAAACTACCTTATCACGTAAATAATGCCACCAACTCGTTTTAAATTTTTATTAAAAAAACAGTAAAAACAGCAACCGGAACCGAAGTAACCCTTTCAAAGTCCAGGGCACCTAAAGTTGTGGTCCAAAGTAAACAGGTTGTTTTTCTAAGAACACTCGCCATCAACAAAATTAAGTTACGAATGGGATCCTAAAACTTCTGTTTCTCACGTCATCTACATATACATAATATACATAGCAAGAATCAAATGTAGGTATAGGTAATAGCTATATTTTCCAATCGTCACTTTGGTTAACGTGGTATGCTGTCAAAGTGAATGTTTGTCATCAAGCTGTGCTTCAAGCATAGATCGATGGATCTCGGAAATTTTGCCATTGCTTATAACAGGAACCAAAGGTTCGAAATACTTTGGAGTCAAATACCCCATTTTAATCAGATCAATCATACACAATGAAAGGTAATGAAAGGCACAGCGGAAAGAAGATACTTACATGTAAACCCCATTATCTGGATAGTAAAGCGCTTGTAATATAGGTATTTTCGCATGGCACAATGCATGCGATCCAATTTGTATCTTATCGCATTGACGCAAAACCGAAGATAAGGAAACTGTCTAGTCATGATAGATCGCGAATTAGTCTGCAAATTTGCAAAAACGTAAGTTCTGTTTCCCAAGGTGCTCCTTTTGACCGCCACGAATATTTTATATAAATCGCATTAGTACACTTTATTAGTAAAACCCCTTTTTCATAAAACAAGGCAACCTCTCTGTTAAATTATCTCTTTCTAACAAACAAGTGTAAAAATGATACATAGGAATAAACGATAATCATCAACAGTTTGTTAGATTTGTCAAACGTTTATGAATAACGCCATTAGAAGGTATCAATATATTAAGGTTAATTTTATATTGTAACCTTTGTCAGCTATGGCCGACTATGGTGGTCAAGGGGTTAAAATAAAAGGTGAGGATAATGGTAATAGAAGAAATAAACATGGTTCACGTTATTCAGTTGTTTTTGAGAACAGACAACCGTATGTTTATTTTGGGTACTATTTTGATGTTTCAATATCGAACAGTGGAATCCAAAAACATTTCATTTGATTTTACTATATAGTGGTTGATATAAGATTATCCTACGGCATTTTAGAGTTAGACCAAGAAAAGTCTGCAGCGGTTTTGATAGCCCACGCAGTGCAAGTGTTATTTTAAAGGTCAAACTTCTATGGAATTATGACGTATAAATAACACTTGCACTGCGTGGGCTATCAAAATCGCTGCAGACTTTTCTCGGTCTAACTCTAGTAAGGTTTATAGGCTATATATTGGCGCTATCGAAAAGATTCGAGATGAATTTTGAATATTTAGATCGGTCCAATAATTAAAAACTTATGGCTTCTTGTTTCAATCTGTCTGTAATAATAAATTAATTTTTTTACAATCTGATTCTGATTAGATACAAAAAAAAAATACTTATTAGTACTACAACTATGAATGCCACCACTTAATTATTTCTTGATGTATTTCTGTCACCAAGAGCTTAGGGTACAATATTTTACATTGCAACATACTTTAATTATTCTGCCACATGCACCATGTCCATGAAGACATTTAAACATGATTATAAAGAGTTTTAAGTCGATCTACCCGCATTATATATGCATTTCCCTGCTTTTGTATGGCGGTTATTTATTTACCGATCGTATTCTAGATTTCAGGATGAACAATCCACCCTAAACTTTGTTTTTAATCTTGAGATACTAAATTGTCAATTCAATATACTAATCTATTACCAATTTGGTACTCAATTAACCATTTGACCGCTAAGACGTGAACTGACGCGCGCGGCTACAACCCAATATCAACCTTCACACATCCCGATAAAGTTCACGATGAAGTGCCGCGCACGATAGGCGGGGCGTTCAAAAGGTTAACAGGTAGGTTCGACAAATTGGGTTAGGGTGGTATTCCACCTCTCCAATTTCTCGGTCCAATGTGCATTGCGTCTCACTCTCTCATTAAGCAAAATGTGAGACGCAAATACACATTGGACAGATGAAATACCACTCTTACGAGAACTGGAATATGGTGGAAAGATGTCTAGTAGCAGCGCTCGGCCTTGCTGGGGCCGTGGACGACGTTCGAGCTCCGATCTAAGTGGGTAATATCTTGGAAATTTACATATCGTCTAGCGAACCAATTTGTCACTGGAAAAATAATTTGATATTTTTCAATTTTGCGGACAAACTGGTTTGTTACCCTCATATTCATAAACGTTTACTAAAGTTGACAAGCCGATAATAATCGTTTGTCCCTTTCCATCATATCAATACGTCGGAAAGGGGCAAACGATTGTTATCGGCTTGTCAACTTTAGTAAACGTTTATGAATAAGGGGGTTAGACTATAAAATATTGAAGTGAGACGAGTCAGCGATTTGTCTAAGATGTTAGGTTAGTTGTAGGTGGTCTAGTAGCAGCGCTCGGCCTTGCTGGGCCCGTGGACGGCGGCGTGCTCGGCCATGCGGCGCTCCAGCTCGGGCCGGAAGTGGCGGATGAGGCCCTGGATGGGCCACGCCGCGCCGTCGGCCAGGGCGCAGATCGTGTGACCTGAAAAGACAAGAAGATATCATTGTTACTTAACTGTTATTTTTTAGTCAGATAAAAAAAAGGAATCGATGAGTCCGATGAAAAACAAAATTACGCATTTTTAGAAGCAATTTTCATGTTAAGAGCCCATCAGCGTGCACACTAGCGCCCCTGCTAAATAATCGTGATTATTTAAATTTGACTAATAGGTATTTAAAAAAAGGGGGCCGCTACGTACCTACTGTATTTTGTATTTAAGTACCTTTTGAATACATCAAACTAGTTTTTTTACTGGATTCGTCAATCTATGCGTCCAAAGTTAAAACGGCCGTTTTTGTTTTGAGTTCATAGATCGACGAATCCAGCAACATAAAAACTAGTTTGATGTATTCAAAAGGTACTGAAATACAAAATACAGTACGTAGCGGCCCCCTTTTTTAAATACCTGTCGTTAAATTTAAATAATCAGGATTATTTAGCAGTGGCGCTAGTGTACACGCTGATGGGCTCTTAATAGCTTTTGTGCAAAAATAATTAGGTTTTTTCTAACGAGCGAAAGTTATTTAATCGGGTGCAAATCAATGAAGTTACTATAGTTCGTTTTTTTTAGCATTAGAAAAAACTTGAAAGAAGGTAAGCGATTTTGACATGTCTTTTCATTGAAATACGCTTTTTAAAAATCAATAATTATTAATTATTACTAATGAAAGCAGAAGAATATAAATGATCGTATTACATTCATAATTGTTACATATTTGCCGTAACTTATTTTTAAAATGTGTTTTTCAATTAAAAGACACATCAAGATTGTTTACCTTATTTCTAATGCTAAAAAAACGAACTTTAGAGAAGCCTCAAGATTACTATTCATATTTTTTGGAAACGGCACGGTTTTTGGCAAACGTACTGCACCTTAACCGTTATACATATAATCTCACCTTCAATCTGTTTGGAAAGCTCCCACAGCATGTCGATTTCTTTCGGGGAAGCGTTGCCGTCAACGAATCTGAAATAGAAGTGATGAATTCATTAATTAGTTTTTTTATTTACAGATAAAAACTACGAGTTTCCCTCTTTGACAATTAATTAATTTAATGTCTGTCAGTAGGTATGTCTAAACGAAGTCACATAGTGGCAGCCTAAAACAAATTTTCACAAGAATTGTCATTATCTCTAAATGGTATTTAATTGGTTACATTAAATTAATTAATCAATTTTCATGGATTAAATATTTACCACCAACTCACTTTGGTGGTAACTATTGAGATTTTTCTTTTATTGTAATGGTAAAAGGTAAGAAAAATTCTCAGTTGTCACAACTAAATAACCTGACATAATACAACTGAAAAGACAATTTAGTAGTGCTATTTTGATATTTTAAATGACTGTCTTTCGTTTTCCATCTTTTTCTTTTATATATTACCTGTATATGATCTTCTTCATCCACCCCACCCCCTCGCGGCACGGCGTGCACTGTCCGCAGGACTCGTGCGCGTAGAACATGAGCAGGCGAGCGATGGCCTTGACTATGTCTGCCTCACTCACACTCGTACCTGTATATGATCTTCTTCATCCACCCCACCCCCTCGCGGCACGGCGTGCACTGTCCGCAGGACTCGTGCGCGTAGAACATGAGCAGGCGAGCGATGGCCATGACTATGTCTGCCTCACTCACACTCGTACCTGTATATGATCTTCTTCATCCACCCCACCCCCTCGCGGCACGGCGTGCACTGTCCGCAGGACTCGTGCGCGTAGAACATGAGCAGGCGAGCGATGGCCTTGACTATGTCTGCCTCACTCACACTCGTACCTGTATATGATCTTCTTCATCCACCCCACCCCCTCGCGGCACGGCGTGCACTGTCCGCAGGACTCGTGCGCGTAGAACATGAGCAGGCGAGCGATGGCCATGACTATGTCTGCCTCACTCACACTCGTACCTGTATATGATCTTCTTCATCCACCCCACCCCCTCGCGGCACGGCGTGCACTGTCCGCAGGACTCGTGCGCGTAGATCATGAGCAGGCGAGCGATGGCCATGACTATGTCTGCCTCACTCACACTCGTACCTGTATATGATCTTCTTCAACCACCCCACCCCCTCGCGGCACGGCGTGCACTGTCCGCAGGACTCGTGCGCGTAGAACATGAGCAGGCGAGCGATGGCCTTGACTATGTCTGCCTCACTCACACTCGTACCTGTATATGATCTTCTTCATCCACCCCACCCCCTCGCGGCACGGCGTGCACTGTCCGCAGGACTCGTGCGCGTAGAACATGAGCAGGCGAGCGATGGCCTTGACTATGTCTGCCTCACTCGCACTCGTACCTGTATATGATCTTCTTCATCCACCCCACCCCCTCGCGGCACGGCGTGCACTGTCCGCAGGACTCGTGCGCGTAGAACATGAGCAGGCGAGCGATGGCCTTGACTATGTCTGCCTCACTCACACTCGTACCTGTATATGATCTTCTTCATCCACCCCACCCCCTCGCGGCACGGCGTGCACTGTCCGCAGGACTCGTGCGCGTAGAACATGAGCAGGCGAGCGATGGCCTTGACTATGTCTGCCTCACTCACACTCGTACCTGTATATGATCTTCTTCATCCACCCCACCCCCTCGCGGCACGGCGTGCACTGTCCGCAGGACTCGTGCGCGTAGAACATGAGCAGGC
Organism: Cydia splendana; assembly: GCF_910591565.1. Lineage (NCBI taxonomy): Eukaryota > Metazoa > Arthropoda > Insecta > Lepidoptera > Tortricidae > Cydia > Cydia splendana. The sequence continues at coordinate 19,227,646 of NC_085964.1, read as the reverse complement.
GAGCGATGGCCTTGACTATGTCTGCCTCACTCACACTCGTACCTGTATATGATCTTCTTCATCCACCCCACCCCCTCGCGGCACGGCGTGCACTGTCCGCAGGACTCGTGCGCGTAGAACATGAGCAGGCGAGCGATGGCCTTGACTATGTCTGCCTCACTCACACTCGTACCTGTATATGATCTTCTTCATCCACCCCACCCCCTCGCGGCACGGCGTGCACTGTCCGCAGGACTCGTGCGCGTAGAACATGAGCAGGCGAGCGATGGCCTTGACTATGTCTGCCTCACTCACACTCGTACCTGTATATGATCTTCTTCATCCACCCCACCCCCTCGCGGCACGGCGTGCACTGTCCGCAGGACTCGTGCGCGTAGAACATGAGCAGGCGAGCGATGGCCTTGACTATGTCTGCCTCACTCACACTCGTACCTGTATATGATCTTCTTCATCCACCCCATCCCCTCGCGGCACGGCGTGCACTGTCCGCAGGACTCGTGCGCGTAGAATATGAGCAGGCGAGCGATGGCCTTGACTATGTCTGCCTCACTCACACTCGTACCTGTATATGATCTTCTTCATCCACCCCACCCCCTCGCGGCACGGCGTGCACTGTCCGCAGGACTCGTGCGCGTAGAACATGAGCAGGCGAGCGATGGCCATGACTATGTCTGCCTCACTCACACTCGTACCTGTATATGATCTTCTTCATCCACCCCACCCCCTCGCGGCACGGCGTGCACTGTCCGCAGGACTCGTGCGCGTAGAACATGAGCAGGCGAGCGATGGCCTTGACTATGTCTGCCTCACTCACACTCGTACCTGTATATGATCTTCTTCATCCACCCCACCCCCTCGCGGCACGGCGTGCACTGTCCGCAGGACTCGTGCGCGTAGAACATGAGCAGGCGAGCGATGGCCTTGACTATGTCTGCCTCACTCACACTCGTACCTGTATATGATCTTCTTCATCCACCCCACCCCCTCGCGGCACGGCGTGCACTGTCCGCAGGACTCGTGCGCGTAGAACATGAGCAGGCGAGCGATGGCCTTGACTATGTCTGCCTCACTCACACTCGTACCTGTATATGATCTTCTTCATCCACCCCACCCCCTCGCGGCACGGCGTGCACTGTCCGCAGGACTCGTGCGCGTAGAACATGAGCAGGCGAGCGATGGCCTTGACTATGTCCGTCTGTTTGTTCATCACGATGATGGCCGCCGTGCCGAGGGAGGTCTGGGCGGCTACTAGGCCGTCGAAGTCCATTAGAACTGTCTCGCATACACTGGAAAATAAAACAAACATTGCTTCAACTTCAATTCATTAAATCTTGTAACTAGATAGCAGTTTCAACACAAAACAATTCCCTGACTGTATGTGCTACTTCTTGATTTATTTGCAGAATACTTTTTGAATACTAACTCGCGTTGTTAGGCAAATGAGTTAAATGAATATCCGTAAAACTGCAATTGGATTATTACGATCAGTGGCAATTGGATTAACGTGACAGCTTGTTAAAGTACGAGTACAAACACTCTCAATGCACTCCCTCGATGGTGTAGGGAGTGTGGACTATATAAATCACTCTTTAAGAATCAGCGGGGTGGAAGATCCTCCCGGAATAACTGCCAACAGATTATCCGAGCCTCCAACAATGCCACCGACGTGTCTCTCAAGCAGCTCTCTCAGAGGGATGCTCATCTCCTCCTCGACGGTGCAGGGAGTGTTGACGTGTCCGGAGATGTTGAACAGCTTGGTGCCGGAGTTACACTCTAAAAGCCGGCGTGCAAGCAATATGGACCCTGAGACGTTGTCTTGAAGAGAACTGGCTATATAGGTCACTCTTTAGGAATCAGCGGAGTGGAAGACCCTCCAGGAATAACTGCCAACAGATTATCCCAGCCTCCAACAATGCCTCCAGCGTGTCTCTCAAGCAGCTCTCTCAGAGGGATGCTCATCTCCTCCTCGACGGTGCAGGGAGTGTTGACGTGTCCGGAGATGTTGAACAGCTTGGTGCCGGAGTTACACTCTAAAAGCTAGCGTGCAAGCAATATGGACCCTGAGATGTTGTCTTGAAGAGAACTGGCTATATAACTTACTCTTTAGGAATCAGCGGAGTGGAAGATCCTCCCGGAATAACTGCCAACAGATTATCCCAGCCTCCAACAATGCCACCGGCGTGTCTCTCAAGCAGCTCTCTCAGAGGGATGCTCATCTCTTCCTCGACGGTGCAGGGAGTGTTGACGTGTCCGGAGATGTTGAACAGCTTGGTGCCGGAGTTACGCTGGCGGCCGAAGGAGGCGAACCAGGCGCCGCCGCGGCGGAGGATTGACTGGAAAACGGAAAAAAATGATTAATTTATTTAGTGGTAAATAGCCCTGAGAAAACATAATTGAAAGAGTAACAAATGTTAGTTACTGCAACTTTTACACAGTTAAAAATGCCATTATTTATGGTTTTCATCAGCACTTTACTGAATGGTGATTTCCTAAAGAAAATACACCTATTACTGTGTTGTTTTTTTAAATATAAGTGTGGATAAACGCCATTATCATTCAAAACTCTTCATATTTCGCTTACTTTTGTAGCTCTGTACTGTAATCCTGCAATGTTGATATGCCTTCCTTCCTGTCTTCTTGCCTTCACTATACCTAGTATAGAGTATAGGTGGTCAACTTTTCGTGCCTAACATTGTGGCCTCTCTCTTTGTCACAAAAACCGTTAGCCACAGTATAAAATGCAACTTACTGGTGCAACAGCAATAGTCTCCACATTATTGACTGTAGTCGGGCAACCAAAGAGCCCAACATCAGCGGGGAACGGGGGCTTCAGCCTCGGCTTGCCCTGCTTGCCCTCAATGGACTCGATGAGTGCGGTCTCTTCACCGCAGATATAGGCGCCGGCGCCACGCTGGACGAAAACATCGAAGTTGTAGCCGGAGCCGCAGGCATTCTTGCCGATGAGACCGGCTTGGTAAGCCTGAAAAAATTGTATACAATAAGAATAACAGTTTCGAATGATTCACGGTTACTTTCTAGTGACTTAAAACGCAATCGACGCGCACGAATGAGGGTAGACCGAGCGCGGTCTACACAACTTTGACACCCACCCCCTATCTTCAGTTACCAGTGAACAATTATCATCAGTTTTAGAGTGATAAAATGTCACGGATAATCCCAATTTTATATTAAAGGAAAAAATTGAAAAAATTATGCTTCCAGCAGGGCTTGGAACTGAAAATCCTGTTCATAAAGAGAAAAAAAATAGCTATCAAGATTGGGTTTATCCATTCCTTCAGAAGCAATTTGTCATTGTATTATTGCAACCCAATTGAGCAATCATTGTATGGCATGATGATAATTTTCTCAGAACAATGGAATCCAATTTGCTAATTAAGCTACAAGATTAAGTGTGTAATGATTATTACTATTACTAATGATTATTGACAATAATTTCTCTATTCCACTGGTAAATACTATGGAATCTGTCAGTCATAGCATACTGGTAGCGTATTGGTCCTTTACCAACTTAGGTTAGTACAATCACAGACCTGAACTGAATAAATTTAATGTACAATACAAAATGACTTTTGTCCACCAGAGGTGTCCATAGAACTTATCCTACAAGTAAATAATAAACGAATTACCATTAGCCCCAATTATAATTTTCTCTGATGTTAGGGGTCATCCATTAATTACATCACACGTTTAGGGGGGGTCAAGAAAATGTGACATGTTGTGACAAGGGGGAGAGGGGTGTCACAAACTTTGTGACGTCACTTTAACTTCATCAGTAAACAAAATTTTACTTTAATCATTTTATTTACTGTACAGTTCAAAAACAAGTTTTTGGAACGATAATCGTTTTTATTAGTTTAATTTTTTTTCATAATCAGTTTTGGGTTATAAATTTACTAATATTTTGACAAAAAATTAATAATACTTAATTCGATTTGCCGATTTCGTTGAAAAAATGTGACGTCACACCAGGGGGGGAGGGGTTTGCCAAATGTGACCAAGTGTGACAAGGAGGGGGGAGGGGTCAAAAAACCTTGAAATTCGTGTGACGTAATTAATGGATGACCCCTTATCCTATCAAGTCTCCTAATGAATACTAAATAACACAGTGACAACAACCTTTGTCATATTTTGTCATTGGTTAAGAGTTTGTGTAAGCTAACTTTCCACGGACTTGACCAGAATAAAGTTTGGTATGTCTTTATAAAACGTTTTCTCTTACCTCAGCAATTGCCACCTGCAGGTTGCTAGCCTCATTGTAAAACTCTCCTCTGATATAAATATAGGCAGCCTGTGCACCCATACAAGCCCCAGCAATCAAGCACCCCTCAACCAGCTTGTGCGGGTCGTGGCGCATAATCTCACGGTCTTTGCATGTGCCTGGCTCACCCTCGTCAGCGTTCACTACCAGGTATTTGGGGCGGCCGTCGGAGGGCTTATTCATGAAGGACCATTTCATACCGGTGGGGAAACCGGCGCCTCCGCGGCCACGGAGACCTGAGGACTTCATTTCATCTGGGAAATTGAGAATTTAGGTAAGTTAAAAAATTTGAAGTACACACTGCTCCTACAATAGCCGGGTTCACACAGAGCGAATTTCCTCGCACAAAAAGGCCAGTGTAGACGTGCCTCGGCCGCATTGTCTCGGGCGATTGCCTTGGCCGTTTTGTGCGCGAGGAAATTGCCTCATGCGTATGCTCGCTCTGTGTGGACCTGGCTAATGAATGTATTATGACATGAATTGATAAACTAATTGTTATACATGCGAGGCCAAAACAAATCTTCTAGATCATCTAATTATGCAGCAGTAATCCACTAATAAAAATCTCCACAGAGTCAATAAAAAGGGAATTTATACTCATAAGACAATATATTAAGCTACTTACTGACAATCCAGTCAGTGCCCTTTAAGATGATTTCTTTAGTCAAGTACCAATCGCCGCGACTCATGGCGCCCTTCAATCGCCAGTCGTGTCGGCCGTACAAGTTAGTAAAAACCCTGTCAGCATCCGCCAGGGGCCCATATTTCGCCTTTTGTGGCGGAGCCTGCGTCTGCTGGAACCGCACGGGCACATTGTTGACGCTCACCAGCGGCCCAACTACACCTGGAAAACACCACAATACGTCAACATTATGTAAGATTCAGCACTACGCACTAAACTGCTACGGTTTCACAGAGCGATCACAGAGGTTGTGACTGCCCTAGAAGCTTCTACTGAGGAACCGAAAGCTTTGCTTTACAGTTTTGAGTCTATTTACCCAGGTGAGCCTTCGTTCCCTGAATAACTCGCGCTAATGCACCAGCCATTTTTACAAAACTGACCAAAAATCAGGGAGCTGTCATTCCAAACATATGCTAAGGACTTTTTAATAAGTTTCCTTAGTTCAGATACAAGTTTTTTGGCCTAGTCTAGGCGTTTATAACAGTGATTCAAACATACCGGATACGGAAATTGCCTCCCGTGTGAGCATGGAAGATGATACAGTTATATATCATTAAAATTTACGCGGGCAAGCCCCCGTAACACACAGCACATTACTACCAGTAGTAATGAATGTGCTGTTTGTTCTATGAATTGTTATTGCATGAATGAATAATAGTATTTTAGATTATCGAGGATGGTAGATGGCAGATCGTGCAGTTCAGTTTGTGAACACATTTTAAAGGTAAAATATTTATTATGAGTTTTTTCGGAGGTACAATTATATAAGACTTACCATTTTCCCAACAATGCTATGTGGTGAACAAACGTAGGTATTGCATTTATATTTCCTATTACCGCGAGATAATTTATTTCAGCGACATTACTTCTCGGTTTATCTTAAATTCTGCTTCTGTCAAATCTGTCATAGTTTGACCAGAGCCAAAGACTATCATAAATGCGAGAACGTCAAAGTAACAAACCAGCCAGCATTCGCGCTTATCAAGGAGGCTCTATCTAAGCACTCTAAGCAGTATGATTTTATGCTCTTTGGCAGTAGTCACATCACTGCACCTCTAGCATAACTTACCGCGACAGGCGTGAGAAGAGACAGATCGCGATGGGATCTTAGAGGATATAACCAACGGAGACGCTATGTCTAAAATTTTCGGTACAAAATAGTCTGCCGTTTTTTGCGGGGGAGGGGCACATCAAATGTATAGGTACGTCATGTCAGATAAACGTCAGTCCATACGTATGGTTGACATGTGGTTGACCATTGGCCGCCTTTTTTCGACAGAGGGGAACGCCTGTTAATGGCGGCTCCGATGGGATCGACATCAAGATCGACATACTTTGAATTACATTACTCTTTGAATGATGTACTCTGAATGTAGGGCACTTCCCGCACCTGTATTCAAAAAGTACAATATATCCTATCTTATACCTTTAAACGAGCTATTCTTGTATTATACTTTTATATATTATGGGATCTGAGAAACGGCTCTAACAATTTCGATTAAATTTGCTATATGGAGGTGACAAATCGATCTAGTTAGGTCTTATTTCTGGGAAAACACACATTTTTGAGCTTTCATATTTTCATATGTTTTAATCTCCTAGAAATTATTTTTTGATACGAAATGCCAATGTCAGCGATCACAAGGGAATGTGCGTGAAATGGAGGAGACTTACTACTTTCAAAGTGAATGAAATTTTGAATCTAACTGTTGAGTGGAAATAATGAGACAAGAAAACATTGAATTTTTTAATAATTTTATTTCATTTTGAAGATATTGCTATTGGTTAACACCAGTTTTACTTTTGTTGCTGTACCTAACATTGTATATTGCACATCAACAAATGAGTGCAAACATTTTTTCAAACACTACAACTCTAATTTTCCTAATCTTTTCGACATCAACATTTGAACAGGCGGTAGGCGACTAGCTACGAAATTATTTTCGGGGTCTTATAAAAATCCTGATTTTTATAGACATTATTAGAAGCAGCGCTCTGCTTTGCTTGGGCCGAAGCAGCAGGCATACTCTTGAATACGGCGCTCTAGTTCAGGTCTGAAGTGGCGGATAAGACCCTGGATCGGCCAGGCAGCGCCATCAGCTAGTGCACAGATAGTATGCCCTGTGAGAAAAAAAATAACAAGTTACAGAGTTAGACTAGAGCTACCGATGATGTTAAACGACTCCATTGAGTCCTTGTTTCTTTTCTACATCAGCTAATCATTTTTAGATATTGTACACCCATCTATCTTGAGATTTATGTGAAATTCACCTTCAATTTGCTTAGACATTTCCCACAGCATGTCGATTTCTTTCAAGGCAGCATTTCCACAGACAAGTCTAAGTAAAAATATAATATGAATAATTAATATTTTATTAAACATGGCTTAAATTACGTGTTAGTCTAACTACTACTAACATAATTTGTTGACTTTTGAAGGATTAAATATCTATATCGTGGCCTGATTATAGATTTTTATCATTTCAGATTTAGGATATGCCAATAATGCCATCATAAAATTGATCACTTCATGATACTCGTATGGTCAGATTATGCTTGACTTTTCATAATGTGACCAACTCAGTATATCACGCATTAATTGTAAGATCCGGCCACGACATCTATGAAATCACTTGCTGGGCATTATTTCACTTCTGGATAAAGGCACTTTACCTCGAGGTACCAACTAGCTCTACTTTAGTCTTTACCTTTGGAGAATCTTCTTCATCCAGCCTACACCCTCGCGGCAAGGCGTGCACTGGCCACAAGACTCATGTGCATAGAACGTGAGCAGCCGATCAATGGCTTTCACTATGTCGGTCTGCTGGTTCATAACTATCATCGCTGCTGTGCCAAAAGATGAATTCACCGACATTAAGTCGTCGTAATCCATAAGTACTGTCTCACATATGCTGGAAGACAAATACAAAATCATTATTCTGTTTCTGAATGAACCCAATCTGAAACTTAAAGTGCGTTACATATTCCTCTGGAGATAGTCCCACTCCCACCTCCTAGAATGGAATTTCAGCATTCAAAGATAGAACACCTCAGCGCTGGTATTAATGGATTTTGAAAAAATTAGCTCTTTTTTAAGATCTTACTGTTTAGGTAAAAGAGGACAAGATGATCCTCCAGGAATAACCGCCAACAGGTTATCCCATCCTCCCAAAACACCACCGGCGTGCATTTCGATCAACTCTCTGAGCGGGATGCTCATCTCCTCTTCGACGGTGCATGGCGTGCACACGTGTCCTGAGATGTTAAATACCTTGGTGCCATGGTTACGTGGTCGACCGAGTGACGCATACCAGGCTCCACCGCGTCGGAGGATCGTCTGAGGAGATTCAGTAAATGCTATGACAATCAATCTATAAACGGAACGAATGATAAAAAAGGTGGTTATGGTGACAAAACGATGTAGTCAGCGTTAACAAAGAAGAACAAAAGGGAAGATCATTAAATTATCAACAGGTATATGTTACTAAATAAAGTTTTGAGTTATATTAAAATAGAACACTTTCAACTTACTGGTGACGAAGAAATAGTTTCCACATTGTTCACGGTAGTAGGGCACCCGAAAAGACCAATATCTGCTGGGAAGGGTGGCTTCAGCCTTGGTTTACCCTGCTTGCCCTCTATGGACTCGATGAGGGCAGTCTCCTCGCCACAGACATATGCACCAGCGCCGCGGTGCACAAACACGTCGTAGTCAAAACCAGAGCCGCAGGCGTTTTTACCAATGAGACCCGCTTGGTAGGCCTACAGGAATTGTAACATGTGGGATAAAATTGCCCGGAAAGGAGACTAGTGCTTATAATAATTGTTCGTGTGTATGTTTTACTGTTCGTAGTTTGGGATGAACAGCTCGGGACTTCGTGTCGGAAGCCGGTGTTGCTCGAAGGCTTGGGAGCTACCTCTTATTTGTTCTATTTTCTAATTGTCAGATGATGGTTGTGTCAGAAAGTGTGTTACAGGCAAATAATAATGACAAGCAGTATTACTACAGCAGCGAAGGATATTTTTCTGTCGTTTTGAGCTGAGTCTTACCTCAGCAATCGCCATCTGGAGAATGTTAGCTTCATTGTAAAATTCTCCTCTTATATAAACATAGGCAGCATGTGCTCCTATAGCAGCACCAGCGAGCAAGGCCCCTTCAATGAGCTTATGGGGATCATGGCGTATGATCTCTCTGTCCTTGCACGTGCCAGGTTCACCCTCATCCGCATTGACTATCAGGAATTTGGGACGACCATCAGATGGCTTTTTCATGAAGGACCACTTCATGCCAGTGGGGAAACCCGCACCACCGCGACCTCGAAGGCCTGAAGTCTTCATTTCATCTAGGGTATTAAGAATTTTGATGTTCATAAGCAGGTCTCACTGTGTGAATGTATGTATTAAATAAGGAACAGATATTTTAAAATACTAACTGATAATCCAGTCAGAGCCCTTCATGATGATTTCTTTAGTCAAGTACCAATCACCTCGACTTAAGGCACCTGCAAGTCGCCAGTCGTGCCTGCCATACAAATTCGTAAAAATTCTGTCGCTGTCACAAAGCGGTCCACCCCGCGTTTTCCCTGTCTGCTGGAATCGCACTGATAAATGATTGACGATTCCGATTCGGCTAGGAACACCTGAAATTATATGAAGGCCATGAGGTCAGCCATAGTTTGGTTGGCCTAGGCCAGCAGGTAGCCCTAGGGCTATCTCATTTCAAACACAGACAAAGAGAATCATACTGTCTTTGTCTTACGCTAGTACTAGCACCCACAAGAAAGAGATGAGTGAGTATAATACTATAATACAAAAAATATCATACCATACCACGATAAACAGTCATGAAAGGTGGCTAATTATAATTTTACTTACCTGATGATGCTTTTGTAGTATTCATTATTCTTGCTAGAGTTCTAGCCATGATAAACAACAATCTAACCAAAACAGCGATAGTTCAAAAATTGACAGCAGTGTCAAAATATTTGTCTTTGCCACGAAAATCTCTAACATTGCTCTTCATCAGTTACAGTCTGTCAAGCCATTTCCGTCAGTGGAAAAAAGCGGCAAATTTAAACAATGTAAGCGAAGGGTTGTCCAGCCATAGAACATTTGAGTTTCGCGCTTTTTCTACTGACAAAGTTGTTTGACAGACTATATCTCTACCATTGACGTATATAATCACAGGACTGGCCTTACGGGCAATAAGAATGGGGCCAGTGCCAGTACAGCGGTGTGACACCGCTACAACGCGATTGGTTGATGAGTTCGCATCACGCACGCGATTGGTTGATGAGTTCGCATCACGCGCGCGATTGGTCGCAACTAGCTGCGTTAGGCTGCGCGATTGGCTCGAATTGGTGAATCACACCGCTGAACTAGTACCATTTTTAGTGCTCGTAAGGCCAGTCCATAGATATAATACGTCAATGATCTCTACACTGTGTGTCTTAGAGGATATAACCAAACGGAGAAGACATGTCTATAATTTTCGGTACAAAATAGTCTGCCGTTTTTTGCGGGGGAGGGGCACATCAAATGAAACGGATGCTGCAGTTTTCTTGGGTATACATATTGATAAAAACTGCAATTGGAAAGCTCATATCAACTACTTATGTAATAAGCTAGATCGTTTTGTTTATGTTTTGTATCGTTTGCGTTCTATTGTCTCTGAAGCGGCAGCAACCGCAGCCTTTCACGGCTATGTATCATCACAAATTCGATACGGCTTAATAATATGGGGCAACTCTACCGAGGCCGATAGAGTCTTTAAAGCGCAAAAAAGATGTGTGAGATCATTATGCGGGGCCCACTACTTAGATAGCTGCAAGCCATTATTTAAAAGAAAAAAAATACTGCCTTTACCATCCTTGTACGTGTTCGAAATGTGTAAATTTGTTAAAAATAATATAGGTTTGTTTAAAAAAAAGGGCAACGATAAACGGCACAAACACGACCTAGAGATACCGACGCATCAAAGGCTAAAGCTGTTCCAAAATAACTGCTATTGTATGGCTGTAAATTTGTATAATTCTATTCCTGTTGGTATAAGGATACTAGAAGGAAGTGAGAGTCAGGATCGCGGGTGTACCTAAATAAAAATAAACAAAAAGCATACCATATTTTAGTACCTAATTTGTACTATTTGGTACCTCCTTTAAAAAAATTAGTACCTCACGGTATTAAAAGTTATTACCAAAAAACATTACACCCGCCATTCTGACAGTCAGAATGGCGGGTGTATTTTATTACGCAATGATCCCGCGATTATTGATAAATTCTATAAAAGCCAAATTTTAGTACCTTTTTAGTACTTTCATATTCAATTATAAATTGAGCCATTTTATTTGTGGTTTCCGAGTTTTACTCATTTTACACTTTACATTGCTATTACAATTTTGCAGGCGCTTTAATTTTTCACCGTATCGATTTCGTTTTTAAGAAAAAACGCTACGCTACAACTATTGTTATTACGCCAGGATTTAGTACCTTTTACGTTTAATTTGTTACCTTTTCACGATTAATCTGTTAAGTTCAATTAACTATGAAAATTACGTCTTACAAATGGCCAGGCGCCATGTCATAGAATTCTTCGTATGAAAAAATTCTACTCTTCATTGTGCTTGTAATTGTGTACCTAATACCTACTTTTAAGTATATGGTGATTAATGAAATAAAACCCGCAAATTATGTCTGTTTGTCGGTATATGACTTCTCGTCCCGTTGATGTCCTTTTTAGGGTTCCGTACCAAAAAAGTACAAAAGGAACCCTCATGGTGCGACTCTGTCCGTCTGTCCGTCCGTATGTCACATCGCTAAATATATGGAGAACTACGGAAGCTATCGATTTAAAATTTGGAATGATTATTTGTTTATGAATTTTTAATAATTATGGAAAATGCCCAATATAAAGAGGGGGCAAAATTTACAAGTCTATAGTTACTAGGTCGAGTAGGATATCATTTGAAAGCGCTCGAATTGAACATTACAAAACATTTCTTTTTCACACTGAAAAATAAATTTATATTTGAAGGAAAAATGTGAAAAACAAAACTATTAAGGTCAATGTGGCCAAATCCGTCAGAGGAGTAAATCCGTCCAACAACATTTGCGACTATTCTAACAACAGTATACACTTGCTGACTCGATCGCTAAAGCAGAGAGCATATTTAATACCAGTAGTCAAAAACAGATCATAACAGTAGTCAGAAACAGCGCTCAGTCGCCAGTAAATGAAAAAAAATAACGCTATTAAAGTTCAGGTGCGCTCCGAACTTGATATCGAGCTAAGTGTGCTGCTCTGTTTTGTGAAGTTGGGATGAGACGATGTAAGTTATGCCTTAATAATGGCTTATTTAGAATTTTAGACGATGCGAGAACTCGCATGCGAGTTTCATTACACTGCGGTTTTTGATCGGTCGGTTGAATTGAACGTAACCAACAGTCCGCAATGTAACTAAAATGCATGCGAATTCGCGCGCAGTCTAAATCAGCCCTTAGTATGTTTATTATTGTTCGATATGCATGTTTATCGGTCTTTTTATCCATTTTACATTATAATCTCTTGGTGAGAAACCATGGGTGGTTAAAATTTGTGTTTACAAAACTATCGAGCGGACAAATCCGTCAATTACGAAACGGGAAAAATCGTCATGTGCCGGAATTTCCCTATTTCATATATTGCCAACCTTTTTTGATTTGACTCACTTAGGTAAGTATAACTCATATCATACTCATGCAGTGATGCGAGATTTTTACTGAATTCTCAAATTTCTCATATAAATTCGTGGTAGCTTTCGTACATCAATCTAAGATATCTGTGCTGTATTATTTAAAATTAAAAAGTAGATATTATTTTTAAACTTTTTTTAAAGGTTAAATTTAAAAATAGGACGGATTTGCCCCAAGAATATATTTGGGAATAAAATCTAAATTTAACCTTAAATTGATAGTGTAGTAAATGAAGCAAGTTGTTGTATGGAGACCCATGCATTAATTTCTCAGTCGATGATATTTAGCTTGGTTATTGTATAGTATGAGCCGAGACTAACATTATAAATATCCAAAAAAAAACACTCCTAAGTTAGGTAAAAACACAAATCTGATTATATATTGAACCGAGTAATTCCTCAGTCCAAAATTATTTTACAAAATAAGTTATTTGTATCAGTATGTGATACTAGAAAAAAATCTAAAAGTTTTGTCAAACATGAGAATATTTTTTTATAATACTTCCTTTTTTTGACGCTCATTTTCATCGGAAAATTGCTCTGTCATTTTTTTCTTCTTATATGATCTTAGAATATAATTTGGCGCAGTGGGTAAAAAAATCCAAAAAAAATGCGTATCGAAATGTATGTATTATAGAACTATTCAAAACTGAGAGTGGAAAATTTTTAGATTTTCATTTTGTAGGTATAAAACGGCAATAAAATGGCATTCCAGTGAAAAAATTAGACTGAGCAATTTTCCGGTCCAAGACACGCCAAAAAATTTTATTTTATTAATACTGTTATTTCTGCTGGGATATTTTTTTGATATTTCATATATTGTTGGAACACGTTACATGAATATGTCCGGTGAAGAAAGTTTGAACGGAGCATTTTTCCGTAAAAAGATATTAACGATTTAAGACTTTAGGTATTTACTTTAATTCTATTATTATTCCTTCTTCCTCGCGTTATCCCGGCATTTTGCCACGGCTCATGGGAGCCTGGGGTCAGGGTTGGGCAGTATTTCAATTACATGTATTTGAAATACATTTTAGTATTTTGTATTTGTATTTCAAATACTACCTGGAAAAGTATTTTGTATTTGGTATTTCAAATACTGCACTCACATGTATTTTGTATTTTGTATTTCAAATACTTTAAGCTTCAAAATACATTTCTACAAAATACATTTTTTTATTAAATTCTTTGATCCTAAAATGGAACGTTTTTTTAAATATAATGTACGACTTGTACGAGGTGCAAATATGTAGGTACAATGCGCGAGCTATTCTGCGCGGAACTTTTCGTCAACAGCCAGGGGATAGGGTCATTGCAGTAGTTTCCGTCCATGCTCTAGTTTTCGACCACTTGACAGATTAGCAAATAATATATTTCATTTTTAATTTACTATTTGCCAAATATAATTTTTATATGTAGACAGATATATTGTTTAGCTAAGGATTGAAATCAGTCCAAATTTGTGCAGCAATGTAGGTTTATACCTATTCAAATTTCGTCAAGTGGAAGAAAACTAGAGCTGGACGAAAACAAGCACAATGACCCTATACATTTTTAGGAAAGGATATTCGTTAAAAACCGGCCAAGTGCGAGTCGGACTCGCGCACGAAGGGTTCCGTACCATAATGCAAAAAAACGGCAAAAAAAGACGGTCGTTGCTTAACTTCGGTCAAAAATCACGTCTGTTGTATGGGAGCCCCACTTAAATCTTTATTTTATTCTGTTTTTAGTATTTGTTGTTATAGCGGCAACAGAAATACATCTGTGAAAATTTCAACTGTCTAGCTATCACGGTTCGTGAGATACAGCCCGGTGACAGACGGACGGACGGACGGACGGACGGACGGACGGACAGCGGGGTCTTAGTAATAGGGTCCCGTTTTACCCTTTGGGTACGGAACCCTAAAAAACTAAATGATTAAACAAAAAAAAATTAAAAGTATTTTGTATTTTGTATTTGAAATACATTATTTTAAACACTGTAATTTGTATTTTGTATTTCAAATACCAGTCACCAAAGTAGTTTGTATTTGGTATTTCAAATACTTTTAAAAATGTATTTTGTAATTTGTATTTGAAATACGTGGAAGCCAGTATTTTGCCCAACCCTGCCTGGGGTCCGCTTAACAACTAATCCCAAGAATTGACGAAGGCACTAGTTTTTACGAAAGCGACTGCCATCTGACCTTTCAACCCAGAGGGGAAACTAAGCCTTATTGGGATTAGTCCGGTTTCCTCACGATGTTTTCCTTCACCGAAAAGCAACTGGTAAATATCAATGATATTTCGTACATAAGTTCCGAAAAACTCATTGGTACGAGCCGGGGTTTGAACCCGCGACCTCGCTCGCTCTTACCGCTAGGCCACCAGCGCTATTATTATTATTCTTATTATTCTTTGGAAATTTATACAATACTTTTTATTTATTGATACTTTATCATACTGTAAAGTTTTTTCTGGCTGAGGAATTACTGCGGGGTCCACTACCTTTATTTACTACACTATGAGTTCACTAAGGTTTAGTTTCGATTAAGGGTAATATAGTGGTATTTATGTTCACTTGACGTAAGTACCTACATGTTTGTACTACGTCACGATACAAGAAAAATCGTTGGTTGACAGAAATGCCCCAAACCCTAGGGAAAATCCGTCAACTGACATGTCTTTAAAAAAAATCATATTTAAATAACCAGCAGTACTAGGAGTTTAATATGAGTACCTTTATATAAATAAATAAAATATATAAATAATTAATATTGGGGACATCTTACACAGATCAACCTAGCCCCAATCTGAGCAAAGCTTGTATTATGGGCGCTAGGCGACGATATACATACTTATATAGATAAATACATACTTATATACATAGAAAACACCCATGACTCAGGAACAAATATTAGTGTTCATCACACAAATAAATGCCCTTACTGGGATTCGAACCCAGGACCGTCGGCTTCGCAGGCAGGGTCACTACCCACTAGGCCAGACTGGTCGTCTATATCTCATAGGTTAAATAAATGCTTAATCTATTACAGTGATAAGGTTTATTAAAAAGTTAATATCATCATAGTTATGACCGGCCAAAGTGAACTTAAACTATGACGGAAATGCCCTCATTGACCTTAAATCCCCCCCTAAGTATCCCCGAAAAACCAACATACATACAGTGAGTATTTTAGTTACTAAACGTGTCTGAACACCAAAAATTTAGTCGAGAAGACTAGTAAGAGTGGTGGAGTGAGGCCACGGGGAGGCTCACTCGCCAGAAAAAATAGAACAAAATGGATCCATTCGACTAATTTACTGACTAATCTACTCGACTAAATTGTTGGTGTTCAGACACGTAATACTCGCAACTCGCCACTCGACTATGTAGTCCGAACTAGGCTAGACATTGATACTCAAGGCGGTTTGTGTACAAGTGGCTTAACCGCGAAACGCAAAAATCGAAACTTCGTTATCTGCCTCTCTATCGATCGAATATGCAAGAGTGATAGAGAGGCAGAAACCGAACTTTTGATTTTCGTGTTTCGCGGTAGGCCCTGTGTTGGTGCTAGTGACGCCCTCTACGCAGAGTTTTGCGTAATATTCCCTGTGGGGTCGCTTTCCGTGCCATATTCATACTCAGACACAGCGACCTTGTCAGAAGAAAAACTGTACCAAGACGATAGAAAAACATCATGTAATAGTTAAATGAAATAATTGCTTGTATTTCTAAAAGGTATGTATTTCAATCGTATGTCTTCTTAGCAAAATCAACGGGATCCCACAAAGAAGTATATTCATCACACTAATATACCGACAAACAGACATAATTTGCGGGTTTTATTTGATTAATCAGTAATCACGATATACTTAAGAGTAGGTATAGGTACACGGTACGCGGAATTTTTTCATAGGAAGAATTCTTTGACATCGCGCCTGGCCATTTGTAAGAGGTAATTTTCATACTTAATTGAACTTAACAGATTAAACGTGAAAAGGTAACAAATTAAACGTAAAAGGTACTAAATCCTGGCGTAATAACAATAGTTGTAGCGTAGCGTTTTTTCTTAAAAACGAAATCGATACGGTGAATAATCGAAGCGCCTGTAAAATTGTAATAGCAATGTAAAGTGTAAAATGAGTAAAACTCGAAAACCACAAATAATGTGGCTCAATTTATAAATGAATATGAAAGTACTAAAAAGGTACTAAAATTTGTCTTTTATAGAATTTATCAATAATCGCGGGATCATTGCGTAATAAAATACACCCGCCATTCTGACTGTCAGAATGGCGGGTGTAATGTTTTTTGGTGATAACTTTTAATACCGTGAGGTACTAATTTTTTTAAAGGAGGTACCAAATAGTACAAATTAGGTACTAAAATATGGTATGCTTTTTGTTTATTTTTATCTAGGTACACCCGCCATCCTGACTCTCACAGAAGGAAAGGCTTTTCAAAAAAAATTGTATAGTCTACTATTGGAACCATAGATGTAAGTAAATTGAGGTAGATATGGTACCAGGCACACGATCGTGAGCCATTAAATATAGGTTCCGGAACCTTTTCATTCATTCTTTTAAAATTATGGCTTCAGCCCATTGGGGCTATTTTGCCAGTGTCAAGGTCGTAGTAGCAGGGTAAAACGATTGAAATTGTACGGTTAGTACAAGACAGTGTACGGTGATTTAGCTCTTGTAAATCGATAGCGGGCTTTACAAGAGACACGTGGACAACCGGCCGTAGACTCCAAAATGATGGTTAAACGTGCTTCAAGATAAATTCTCCATTCACTGCACACTACCACATTAGTTTACTGTATAATAGGCTATCGATATTACACTTTAAACAATATTAATGAGCAAAAAACGAATCAATTAATCTCGCCGCGTGCCATCAAGATGGCGCTCGATCCGGAAGTCTCCGGAACCTATATTTAGTTAGCCGTATGGGTGACGCCAACCTGTCAAGTTGTCAAAATCGTTGGATCAAATTTTAGTTTTGTCAACTATGAACGTCACACGTCTACATAAATAAAAGGTCATTGATTGGAACATTGTTTTTATAACTTAAATGATTTAAAACAACATTTTAAAATTAATAATTTTAGATAGGATTTAATTAAGTAGGAATTTGACATTGATACACATTAACATTTTTTATTTTTTCTGTATTTTTTCATTTATTGGAAATTTAATTTGATTATGAATGCTGAAATTTCAGCGGGACATGTAAATAATTGTACAGTTTACTGTTGGAAAATCGATAATGACATGAATGATTAAAAATTTAATACAACTATTTATAATTATCAATATTTAGATAATTTAGTTTAGTAATTTGACATTGATACACATTGACATTTTTTTTTCTTTCTCTTCAACATTATTCTGTACTGCTTATTTAATATTTGTTATGTAATTTTGTGATAAATATTTGAATGCTGAAATTCCAGCCAGACATGTAAAGAACTGAATTTGTATATATTGACATCTTATTTATAACTCGTGTTTTATCATCAAACATCAAACATCATCAACATTTATTCAGCAAATAGGCCACAAGGGCACTTTTACACGTCATCATTGAATTTACATACAAGCAAAAATAATAACATCAACATATCAAATAAACGATTATCTTATCTTATCTTAAATGTATACGTAACGTCAAAATAGCCATGTCAGATAAACGTCAGTCCATACATGTGGTTGACCAATTGGCCGCCTATTTTCGACAGAGGGGAACGCCTGTTAATGACCACTCCGTTTGGTTATATTCTCTAAGGTGTGCGTCTGTCCTGTCCTTTAAGGCCTCATACGGACGAGCGCTTTTTCAACGCGCGTTACAAAAGCGCTTCAATCCGTCCACTCCACATGCTACAATCGATTTAATAGCGAGCGAGGAACATATATCTCTTTCTCGCTCTCACTTATGGGTGCGGTGCACCGTGACCTAGGTGCGGTGCGCTAGTGTGTTAGAGTGAATAGAGTGGTATTCCACCTGTCCAATTTCTTTGTCCAATGTGCATTGCGTCTCACTCTCTCATTAAGCAAAATGTGAGATGCAAATATATTTTTTTCTACTGTAGATGTGGAAGGTAGAGTTGTGCTAGGCGTGGTAAGCGGGTGCGGATGCAGGGGCAAATAATAAGCACCAAACGTTCGTTTTCGCACACCGATTTATTGTCCGTAACGGCACACAATACACATCTATATAAAATAGAAGGAGTGAGAGCGAAAGCCAAACAATTATTACAAAATACAAATTTAACGGGAAAAAGCAACTTAGTATGACAGCCACGATAACAAAGTTCGTCTCTAAGGGCTCACTGCGCCTGCGGGAGGCGGGCGCAATACATCGCTGTCAGCGCTGCAGCCGAGGGTCGATCGTTAGACCGTCAAGCACGGCGCGCAGCGCTTACAGCTGCTCTAGGATTATTTACACAGCACAGAGCTCATACAACTGAATATTATCTAATAATAAAATCGGTCGCTCTGTCCGCGAGTAATTAAAATATATTTGGGATAAATTATAAATTCATCCCTACATCACCCCCCTCCAGAGACCGTCAAGGGCGATAGAAAAATAAAAAATAACTTAATAATAATAATCTGGGATACGCACTGTACGTCCTGACCTAGTCTTTTTCACCGTATTTTCAGTCTCAGGAGTAGGTTGAACAGATGGAACAGTAATAGGTACACTCGGCTCATCGGCCAGTATGTATGCGGGTTTAATGCGGTCTATAGACACTGTTACACTTTTGCCGTTCACACGCAACTTAAACACTTTATCACTTCTGTCGAGCACTTCGTACGGACCAGTATACGCAGGCTGCAGTGGTGGATGACTCGCATCGTCTCTGAGCAGCACGTGACTGGCAGTTTTGAGGTCCTTATATATGAACACTCGTCTATTGCTTGTATGGCGTGACGCTGGCACTGGAGTGAGATCATGGGCAAACTTACGCAGGCGTGCGACATAATCAGTCACGTCAATGGTGTCATCGGGCGCCTGGGCGTGCAATAGCTCCCCTGGCAATCTCAGTGGCTCTCCGTATACGAGCTCAGCAGTCGAAGCGTTAAGATCCTCCTTGTACGCACTACGTATCCCAAGCAGGACCAAGGGTAATGTGTCTACCCAGTTGCTAGTTGCGTGACAGGTAATAGCGGCTTTCAACTGTCTATGAAAACGCTCCACGAGGCCATTACAGGCCGGATGGTAGGCCGTCGTGCGACGATGCTGGAAGCCAGCTAGCTCAGACAGATGCTTGAAGAGGCAGCTCTCGAACTGTCTGCCACGATCAGTTACGATGTCGTTGGGGCAGCCGAACCGTGATATCCAGCCATGTAGAAGTCCTCTGGCTACGGCTTCTGCTGTGATCTCTTGTAGCGGTACCACCTCAGGCCAACGTGTATATCGATCGACGGCTGTGAGGCAGTATTTAAATCCT
Source organism: Cydia splendana (assembly GCF_910591565.1). Lineage (NCBI taxonomy): Eukaryota > Metazoa > Arthropoda > Insecta > Lepidoptera > Tortricidae > Cydia > Cydia splendana. Next base: position 19,207,513 of record NC_085964.1, on the reverse strand, counting down.
TGAGATACTGGCAAGGGGCCTATGAGGTCTATATGTACATGCATGAACCTTGCTCTGGGAAGTCTGTATGTCCCAAGTGGTGCAGAAACATGACAAGTCACCTTGGCTCTCTGGCATGACAAACAGGTACGTGTCCATTCGCGGTAGTCTTTCTTGATACCTGGCCAAACGTACCGGTCTGTGACGAGCTTAACGGAAGCATTAGCACCAGGGTGGCTAAGGAAATGCAAGCTCTGGAACACTTGTCTGCGCAACTCCTTTGTGACATAAGGCCTGAGTGTCCGGTCGCTCTCGTCGCAATACAGTTCGGCCTGAATGCCTGGCAACTTAAACTTCTTCAGACGCAGCGAAGTGTCACTCTGTAAGAGTTCCTGCAACTCTGGATCTCTCGTCTGGGATTGCGCTAGCCGCTCCAAAGCGATCGGCTGTGCGACTTCCTCAACGCGCGACAGGGTGTCTGCCACCACGTTATCTTTCCCAGAGATATGTCTTATGTCAGTCGTGAATTGCGATATAAAATCCAAATGCCTGAACTGTCTTGGTGAGCAGTTATCCTTGCGCGAGTTGAAGGCGAAGCAGATAGGCTTGTGATCCGTATAGATTGTGAAGTCCCTGGCCTCAACCATGTGCCTGAAGTACTTTAGCGCTTCGTATATGGCCAGAAGCTCACGATCGTACGGTGAGTACTTACGTTGCGCGGGGCTCAATTTTCTCGAGAAGAACGCCAGGGGCTGCCACTGCTCGTCAATATACTGTTGTAGCGCGGCTCCCATGGCGGTATCAGAAGCGTCTGTGACAATGGCCAGCTTAGCCTGACTATTTGGATGCGCTAACAACGCAGCCTGACATAAGCTGTCCTTACAACGCTCAAAAGCCTCATGTTCTTCAGTGCTGAAGTTGACGGGATGAGATGGCTTTGCAGATCCAGTTAAAAGCGCATGAAGTGGAGCCTGCGATGCTGCTGCCCCGGGGATAAATCTGCGGTAAAAATTAACCATCCCCAAGAATCTGCGCAGCTCCCTCACGTTCTTTGGGACCGGGAATTCTTTGATGGCATCGACCTTAGATGGGAGGGGCTTAGTACCTCCGGCTGAAATGCTGTAGCCCAAGAACTTTACCTCCGATGCACCGAAGACACATTTGGAAGTGTTAACCACCATCCCATACTCCTGGAATTTGGCAAACAGCTGGCGCAGGTGCTCCTTGTGAGTTACTTCGTCTTTCGAGTACACTAGGAAGTCATCTAAATAGGCATAACAAAAATCCAGCCCCCTTACCATCTCGTCCACAAACCGTTGGAACGTCTGGGCAGCATTCCTGAGCCCGAACGTCATATACGGGAACTCGAAGAGACCAAACGGTGTGGTGATCGAGGTCTTCTGGATGTCTTCTGGGTTGACGGGGATCTGGTGGTACGCCTTCTCGAGGTCGATGGTGGAGAAAATCTGACAACCAGAAATACTGTGAGCAAAGTCATGTATATGCCGAATGGGATATTTATCCGGAATAGTTCTGGCATTGAGCATTCGGTAGTCACCACAAGGCCTCCATCCATTATTCTTCTTGGGGACAAGGTGCAGAGGTGACGACCAAGGTGACTCTGAAGGTCTGGCTGTTCCATTTTGAAGCATTGCGGAGAACTCGTCCCGAGCAATCTTTAATTTATCCGGAGCCAACCGTCGAGGAGAGCAAGACACAGGAGGCCCTGGAGTAGTCCTTATAAAATGGAGGACGTTGTGTTTTGGAACCCGATGAACGCCGAATGGGCGAGTAATGTCGGGGTATTCGAGTAGTATGCGATGATAATCTGACTCACCCGACACCACTTTGACTGAAGAAATTTCGTCCGTCGAACATCCAGGCAAAGCCACGACACACAAGCTAGTCATCCTGTCGATGAGCTGTTTATTCCTGCAGTCGGGGAGAAGGTCATAATATGCCAGGAAATCTACGCCGATTATAGGCTTCGTCACATCCGCAACAATAAATTGCCAAGCAAAGTCGCGGCGTAAGCCTAGGTTCAGTACTAAGTGAATGTAGCCGTAAGTAATTATTGGTGAGCCATTCGCTGCAGCTAACTCGTAGTTGGTAGGATGTCGCCGATATTTTAGTTGAGACCTAGGGAAGACACAGACGTCGCTACCAGTATCCACGAGAAACTGTATCTTCGTTGTATGGTCTGTAACAAATAAGCGACCGGGGCTAGGGCAAACGGCGGTCGCCATTATCGAGTGCCTCTCTCGTTTCCCGCCTGGTAATCGCACGGTTTCACGCATCTTGTTGCCTTCTCACCGAACTTCGCATGGTACCAGCACTCAGGAAACTTGCGGTAATTCAACTGCGACCTCTGTGAGCTGGAGCGATTGCGGGACTTGCTAGACGCACGAGCACGAGATCTTGATCGCGACGGCCTGTCACTATCGAGCTGACTTTTTAGTGTTTTCATGTCTTTAGTCAACTCACTCACTTGACGTATGAGAATAGCCATTTGAGGATCAGGCGCCGATGCTGCGGCTACTTGAGGAGTTGCAACGTCGTAAACACGGTCAGCCAACTCAGCGAGCTCTTCAATTGGGTCATTGGGCTTCGATGCGATCACAAATTGCATGTTGCTTGGCAGGCGAGACGTCCAGATAGATAATAGGAACTCATCGGGTATATTCGGCCCTGCCAAATGACGTAGGTGGCGGAGAAACTGGGAAGGTTTTCTATCACCCAACTCTTCCTGACTAAGTAGCTGCTTTACTTTCTTCTGCCGAGACACCGACAGTCTTTTGATGAGCTCATCTTTAATCTTTTTATATTTGTCAGTGGCTGGTGGCGAGACAATTATATCCTCCACCTCGGCAGCATATTGGGAATCGAGCTGCGCGACGATGTAATTGTATTTGGTCGCGTCCGCAGTAATATTGGAAACAGTAAATTGAGATTCCATTTGAGCGAACCATACTGCAGGTTTCTCCGGCCAAAATACAGGCACTTTTACGCCGATGCGGTAAATTTCCGTGGGTATGCTGCCCTCTTGAGTACCTTTTCTTGGTTTGCTCGGCCCAGGCATCTCCGTGTCTACGAATCCGTCATTCTCGGTATCGCTCATTCTCAGTGTTCTACGTGGTCACCAGTGTAGATGTGGAAGGTAGAGTTGTGCTAGGCGTGGTAAGCGGGTGCGGATGCAGGGGCAAATAATAAGCACCAAACGTTCGTTTTCGCACACCGATTTATTGTCCGTAACGGCACACAATACACATCTATATAAAATAGAAGGAGTGAGAGCGAAAGCCAAACAATTATTACAAAATACAAATTTAACGGGAAAAAGCAACTTAGTATGACAGCCACGATAACAAAGTTCGTCTCTAAGGGCTCACTGCGCCTGCGGGAGGCGGGCGCAATACATCGCTGTCAGCGCTGCAGCCGAGGGTCGATCGTTAGACCGTCAAGCACGGCGCGCAGCGCTTACAGCTGCTCTAGGATTATTTACACAGCACAGAGCTCATACAACTGAATATTATCTAATAATAAAATCGGTCGCTCTGTCCGCGAGTAATTAAAATATATTTGGGATAAATTATAAATTCATCCCTACACTACCACCCTCGGCTATATCGACCAACGATATGGAAGCTAGTTATTTGGCCTGAATAATATAAATTTGAGCGTTTTTAACAGCAACATAAACGTTCCCCTGGAAAAAAGTGACACATGACACTTTGACACGAGATGACATAATGACGTTGACGTTGACGGGAAAGGGAAGTGTAGTGTTTTGAAATTTTTATTTTTTGAGGAATCCGGGTTGTTTACATTTGTGCGTAAATTTTCCTGATATTATTTAAATACGTTGCAACACTTGTGTAGACAAGCGCAACTTAATTTATAAATTATAACTATTAGGTTGAAATGGTGTTCCTTAGTACGTTTCTTCAATATTATGGCATCAGTAGCATCTTATCACTTTATATTTTTACTGTTGTATTATTATTTGACGAAATATTATCAGTATAACACTAACTCAGGTTTCTATTATCTATATTACTATCATTATCACTCATTCCGACTGTTTGTCTTTTTGTGCAATAGACATTCTTTAAATAACAAGTTTTTTTAAACTTTTAGCTAAAGTTGTTACAGCCATGGCTTCAATACCACCGGTCACTACTCTTTCAAATCGGGTGATTAGGGTCCTTGGCTGTAATCCAGGACATATGACTCTTCAGGGCACAAATACTTACCTCATTGGTACAGGATGCAAGTAAGATCTTATTGTGTTTTACCATGACCTTTGATCCATGTGTATTAAAGTCACCCTAAATCTAAAAGATTCTTTAAAAAAAAAGTCCTACTACTGTTTTCAATCATGGTCTTAAAACAAATTGCTTTTATTCATGTTCAATGGTTCACAATGTTAAGTATAAGTAATAATGTTTTTTTTTTTAATTTAACTATCTTTTTTCAGCCGGATCTTGTTAGACACAGGAGATAAAGATGTGGAAGAGTACCAAAGAAACTTAGCCAATGTCCTGAAGTCTAATAAGGTGAACATAGACCACATAGTGGTCACTCACTGGCACCATGACCACATTGGAGGAGTGGAGAACTTATATGGGACTATTGCAAGTAAATAACTACATTTTGTAGACTTGTCTGTAGATCATTCTACCATTACTCTTTTGGCCACCCCAGACTGCTACAAATAAATATGTAATTACATGATACGCTACTCAGTGTATAATGTAAATTCCATAAAGACCTTCATGCTTTACAAAAAAGTAAGTAGCAGGGCCTACAGACTTGTAATTAATATTTTTTTAAGGCATGAAAGTGAGTACAAAAGGTGTTAGTATATACAAAAAGTCCATCACAATCTGCCAAGATCCAGCATGTAATATATCATAAATTAAACTAAATTAATTTAGCTATAACTATAAAATAGCAAATTAATAAATAACAAAATATGTATTTATGTATTAATAATATCATGCTATAATAATTAAAAAAATCTTAAATATTGTTAGATACTTAGAAAACTTTGAATTCTGGTAAAACATGTTTCTTTGCCATTATTTCATTCTTATAAAAGTTGTTTATTTGTGTTTATTTCAGATCATGCCAAAATATGGAAGCACAAAAGGTCCCCAGAAGATGCACCAGACAAGGAACTACCCCCCTCAATACCCCTCCAATGGCTCTCAGATGGCCAAGAACTGACTGTAGAAGGTGCCACCATCAAAATACACCACACACCCGGCCACACAACTGATCATGTCATAGCAACTTTGCTCGAGGAGAATGTGCTGTTTTCCGGAGATTGTATTCTTGGCGAAGGCACTGCGGTGTTCGAGGATTTGTATACTTACATGCAAAGCTTGAATAAGATACTGGATTTGAGGCCTAGTGTTATTTATCCAGGGCATGGAAATGTTGTTGAGGTATGTTTTTGAGTTATATACTGAGTTATGACTTACTCCTGAGAACATTAAATTTTATACTATTCATATTTATACCTTAAATTATGTTACAGGACCCAATCCAAAAAATAGAATACTACATATCACACAGAAACCAAAGGGAGAAGCAAATTTTGGACGCACTGAAAGCAAATGCAGAGAAACAACTTACAGAGATGGATCTTGTAAAAATTATATACACAGAGACACCAGAACATTTGTGGCCTGCCGCTGCTTATAATGTTAACCATCACTTAACGAAACTTACTAAAGAAAATAAAACTAAATGTGTAGAAATTGACGGAGAGAGCAGATGGCAGTACAGTAGTGAGAAAGATTGTACATGTAATTTATAATAAAAATGTTTTTATATGTTACTGGCGGTTTACATTCTCGTGCGAGCCACGAGACGTTTATACCGTGCCGTTAGTGTTTAAAATTAGCTCGACTAGCTTACGAGACACGAGGCGAGAGTGTAATCATAAGCTCGACGTGCTTACGCGATACACGAGCCGCGAATGTAAACCGCCTATTAAGGGATTTATAGATCGTGTCATTCACGAAGACGTGTCTTGACTCGTATTGTCATTTTATTAAAAGTAAAGTTTGACTAATCTGCGCGGCATCGTGAATGACACGAACTATATGTGTATAATTTTTTTATTACTAGTCATATTTTGTTGATGTAAATAAAAGATAAAGCAATATTAAAAACAATTTTATTAAGGTAAATGAATACATTCTTATAAACAAAACAGATTGACTTAAATAACTTAATATTCAATATTTATTAAGGCGCATAAGCGTTGATATCTGCTAGCACGGGTTTAGAACTCCTGTCCTAGTGAGTATTCCTATTATATCATATGGATAATAAAAATAAATAATTGAGTTAGTTTCGATTTTATTTTCTCCCTTTAAACAGAACAGATAAGCAAAGGACAGCGCATTGCACTCTGCATACTGCATCCGATTCGCACGTCATGAGAGTGGGATGTCACTATAATCAGGGGTACGAAACTCCTGACTTCGGCTAAACTCTGCTCAGCATTGCTCCGAGCAATTATTAGGGTTGACGTCCCTTTGCGTGCACGACCATAGATAATGTCTTGAATTTTGACAACCCTAAATAGCCGAAAGATATATTAGAAAGGGACAGCATGATTCGACCCTGGCCGCGTAGCCAAGATGCCAATCGCTTACGCTCCGTAGCGATCGAAACGCAACTGTCACTGTCGCACTAATATGGAAGAGTGATAGAGAGACATAAAGCTTTTCGTTGCCGGCTGAACCGCTGTCAAACTTCTGTTTTGTAGGAAGTTTCCTTTCTGTACGGTACTATTATTTATTATGTGCTAATACGCGTAAAGCGTTGTCTGGCTCAACCATCGGAGCGACGTGCGGATGCAGTGTGCCATGCGCCTTAGGTAAACCTTATGCTAAGCTAGTTTTCATTACACTCTGCGCCTTAAGAAATACTGATGACACCTGATTTAAATCTAAGTAAATGAAAACGCAATCGGAACTTTTGAGATTTAAAAAATGAATCCAGCTAGCAATATTAAAATTGTGCTAGTTTTGAACAAATAGGAATAAAATTCCTAACTTGATCGATCACCCACTGCCTCCACTGGTCACTTTAAGACTCGAGCCTTCATCCATGGTAACATACAAAAGGACAAAACAGACTGTCAGTTGACTCAGTAGGGTAATGTACCCCCATTGGAAAACTGTGTCTCCCTTAGGGCGGGATTCCACCAGTGTGCGGTACGACCATTTTCATACTGAATATGGTTAATACAAAAAAGTTAGGGGCCAATATCTTGGTCCAATGTCATTGTGTCTCACTCTCATTAAGCAAAATGTGAAACAAAATACACATTGGACGAAAAAATTGTACAGGTGGAATACCACCCTCAGGAAACGTGTCCATATTGAAAGTGTCTAACTTTTACCATCTTGTATCTTCAGGTCGGCTCACTTTCCTCAAATGGCTAACATACTTTATAGCTGTTCAATATTAAATTATCTAAAACGTCCGGTCCGTTGTGAAATGTACTCTATGTCGAGGCAACAAGCTCCGTTTTGGCCTGATACTATCGGCGCACCATTTTAGGCATAGGCATGAGATCCGAGTCGTCTATAAAGCGATGGTTGTCTATGAAGTCTAACAGCCGCTCCTTGGTCACGGGGTCTCGTATACTTTCGCATACGGCTGAAATGGAAAAGATAAATTTAATATCGGGTTTAACCTTTTCGACGCCGTGTCAAACACAAAAGCTGTCACTCGGACGCCACGTCACCGAAGTGTCAAAACTGAAATTGAACTTTATGCATATGTACGTAGGTCTGTGTTGCTCTGTGGTCTGTGACGGATTAATCGGTCTTTGGCGTTGGACCTACGGTGCGGATATAGCGGTCATTGGCGTCCAAAAGGTTAAGGCCGGAGCACACCGGATGTGTGGGCGTAGACGTGCACGTGCCCCAGAATGTTTGAGCCGCGCACGCACACGTCACACAAGCGATGTGCTGTCTCATAAGAATCTGTATATTCGTATACAGATTCGCGTTTTAATAACTAAGCAAAATGTTAATGCCAACACATTGAACAAAGAAATAGGGAATATTACGCAAAACTCTGCGTAGGGGGCGCCACTACCACTACCCATCACAATCTGGGGGTCTACCGCGAAACAAGAAAATCGAAATTTCGTTAGGTATCTAACCTCTCTATCACTCATGCATTTGCGAGCGATAAAGAGGCAGATAACTAAATTTCGATTTTCGCGTTTCCCGGTAGGCCCTTGTTAACAAACCGCCTTGATGCATCAATGTCATATTTTATTGTCTGTGAAAACTTGTCAAAAAACAGTTTAAGCCACAGTATGTATAAGTGACTCTAATGTTTTACTAGCTAGCTTAGTGCTGCACGCTGGCGGCAGAACATTGCAGTAATACCCCCTATTGGGCAGGTGGAATACCACCTTTACTTACATTTGGCAGTATTATAACTGTTAGGGTAGGACTTGTCAGTCCGTTCCCTCATGAAGACCCAGCGGTTGTTCTCGTAAGTACACTCGATGATCTTGTTGTTGAGGTGTTTAATGTCCTTGGTGACTTTCATGGTGGCGAACGGCGGTTCTAGCTGACCGACGAAGAGTTGGCCGATCTTTTTTGGTAGAATGCTGAAATACATTTATTTATTTTAAACTAGGTATGGTTTCAAAGCTCTCCAAAGTTTTTTTAGTCTAAATTTAGTATATTTTACACTACTAAAAACCGGTAGGATTTTCGATCTAGATATTTTGAAAAAAATATCCTACATTTTGTCAGAAAATATTGTTTTCAGTTACGTGTGGATGACGTTCGAGAAATTGCGGGGCACTTCTGGATGAGACTAGCCCAGGATAAGTGGCGTACACGAAGAGAGGCCTATGCTCAGAAGTGGGCGACTGAAGGCTAGAATGATGAATTCGACATACCCTTGGCCGCCTTCCGTGACGATCTTTAGCTTGAAGTCGACACTGTTCATGTTGCTAGGCTTCCATTTTAGCACATCCTCGCACGGTCCAGGCACGTAGGGCTAGAAATTAATTATATCAGTTATTTCATGCCTTGATTTGCTCAAATACACCACAAAATTCAAGTATTTAAGAGCCCACCAACGTGCACACTAGCGCCACTGCTAAATAATCGTGATTATTTGAATTTAATGACAGGTATTTAAAAACGGGGGCCGCTACCCACTGTATTTTGTATTTCAGTACCTTTTGAATACATCAAACTTGTTTTTATGTTGCTGGATTCATCGATCTATGAACTCAAAACAAAAACGGCCGTTTTAACTTTGGACGCTACGGTACGTAGCGGCCCACTATTTTAAATATCTTTCGTTTAAGGGATCATCCATTAATTACGTCACACGAATTTCTAGGTTTTTTTACCCCTCCCCCCCCTCCTTGTCACACTTGGTCACATTTTGCAAACCCTCCCCCCCTGGTGTGACGTCACATTTTAGGCAATTTTGTTTTTAACGAAATCGACAATATTAACTCGGCATTATTTTTTTAATAAAAAAATATTTTTGATATATAAATATTAGTAATTTTATAATACAACGAAAGTTACATCCAAAATCTCATTATTTAACTGTACAGCGAATAAAAAAATATAAATGAATTTTCGGTTACTGATGAAGTTAAAGTGACATCACAATGTTTGTGACTCCCCCCTCCCCCATGTCACAACATGTCACATTTTCTTGACCCCCTCCCTCCCCCTAAACGTGTGACGTAATTAATGGATGACCCCTAATTTAAATAATCTCGATTATTTAGCAGTGGTGCTAGTGTGCACTAGACATGTGCGCCGCGCCGCCGCGCCGCCGCCGCCGACGATTTTTCCACGCCGCCGCCGCCGATAAATTTGACCGGCGTATAATCGGCGTGGGAAATATTGATACCTAACGTATCTTATCGCATTTTGCGTAGTGAGTAGATAGTATCAGACACATAATTTGAAAATCCTTATGCTTTTTCGCTTATTATTTGCCAGTGAATCAAATTAGCATCATTTTTGTCGTTGCGCTGTTAGCTGTGATAACGATTTAGCGTTAATTTAAACAAGATCTAGTTTCTGGATCACAGGTTATTATTTGATATTTTATCGCACAGCTTTTTTGTAGAACGCATTTTGTTTTAGTCTCTTGATTGTCAATTTAATAAGTGAACTAAAGTCAAGAAAATTGCAGGTATGCATATCCTAGGACATAAAAATGCTATTTTCTTCTTAGAATCTCCAGCCAGCTTTCACTACGATTATAATTGCGTATTTTATGATATCTCGTATGATGCTGGTGACACGCATAAGGGTCATCATATGATAGATATTTATCCTATAATATACAATTTCATTTATTTTAAAACAATCAACACACAATCAATTCTTAGTCATTCTATCGTGAATATCGGCTTCTTTTACTTCATCATCATCATCATAATCTCAGCCATAAGACGTCCACTGCTGAACATAGGCCTCCCCCTTGGACCTCCATTCGTACCGGTTGGAGGCGACCCGCATCCAGCGTCCTCCGGCGACCTTAACAAGGTCGTCTGTCCATCTTGTGGGTGGACGTCCTACGCTGCGCTTGCTAGTCCGTGGTCTCCACTCGAGCACTTTTCGACCCCATCGGCCATCTTCTCTGCGTGCAATGTGGCCCGCCCATTGCCACTTCAGCTTGCTAATCCGGTGGGCTATGTCGGTGACCTTAGTTCGTCTACGGATCTCCTCATTTCTGATTCGATCACGCAAAAAAACTCCGAGCATAGCCCTCTCCTTAGCTCGTTGAGCGACTTTGAGTTTTGAGATGAGGCTGATAGTGAAAGACCACGTTTCGGAGCCGTAAGTCATCACTGGTAACACACATTGATTAAAGACTTTCGTCTTGAGGCACTGAGGTATGTCGGACGAAAAGACATTACGAAGTTTCCCGAACGCTGTCCAACCGAGTTGGATTCGGCGGTTGACCTCTTTCTCGAAGTTGGACCTACCTAATTGGACTACTTGTCCTAGGTCTTTTACTTAACAATATATATTTCAATCAAAATTATAAAAGTCAGGTTAAGCAATTATACAATTTCATTTATTTTAAAACAATCAACACACAATCAATTCTTAGTCATTTTATCGTGATTATAGGCTTCTTTTACTTGACAATATATATTTCAATCAAAATTATAATAGTCAGGTTAAGCAATTACACTTATAGGAACTTAAATCACCAAGGGTCATCACTAAGCTACCAGTAAAGAAAACAAAGTAGACCTTAATATTCCATAAACCTCTTTTATGAAATACAATGTATTATCTCATAAAAAGTTTTTCAAGCGATTTTACGTTAGAGGGCTCGTCTTTCAAATCTTTGGGTAGCATGTGGGCTCGCAGTATGTAGGTCTGAAGACACGCGGGTTTTCCCCTGCAAGTGCCATGCGACACGGGTAGGGCTTGCAATTCGAATATTCGAATATTCGAATATGTCGAATATTCGACCTGTTTTGATATTCGAATATTCGGCCGTTCAGGTTTCGAATATTCGAATATTTTTTATTACTAGGTAAAATCTATTTTCATCCGCTATAGTTACAGTTTCTGTGTGTTTTGCCGGGTATTAACAGTGAATGAGGAACGGTAGGTACCCATATACGAAGGAAATAATGTTTTTACTGTATTCCTCTCAATAGGCTTCGTGAATACAGTTAAACCTAACTCAATTTCAAAGAAAACGAAATCTAAAAGTATGTTTTATTACGGTGCGGCTAATGCTTTTTCTAGGTACAAGTAACGTTACGTAAGTTTTAAGATAAAGGGTCATTCTGTTTATTGAGTACAAGCGTACCTTAAGCGAATATTCGAAGTCTAAACCTTGCCCTTTATCACAATTCACAAATTTGATCATACCAAACCTACCGAACTAGGTAATCTAACCATGCACCTTTAGCTAACGAATAATCCAGCCCGTAGTCAGCCAACTTTTTCCCATAAATATTCCAATACCAATTATATAACTTATATAATAGCCGACCATTAGGAATCAAAACTAAACTTGCCAAGACAAATAAAGTCAATAAAGATTCAAAATACAATTGAATTAAAGGCCATTTTACAGGCCCCTTAATGACTAGAAGTTAATTTAAATCAGAAAATGATTAGTGATTATCTACTAAAATCTTTTCTCTCTTACATACGTGTTTGGATGGTTAAAGTTATATTAATTCAATTCACGCAACGGCGCATTTATAATAAAAAGATTTATCTAGAAATATTGAAAACGTCTAATTTTTGCGTTTTACTTGCTTTTATAAACGTGGGCATCTCAGAGTAGGATGATAAAATCTAGTCGATTAAGTGGAAGTTTCTGCAAAATATTATTAATTTTAGCAATATGTGAAAAAAGCTTTTGAATAAAACGTAATAAACCGATTTTCGTTCCTTTTCTTATTTTTTTTAAATATTCGAATAATTATTCGAATATCCCGTCAGAAAAAGTCGAATATTCGAATACTTGAAAGTTTCGAATATTTGCAAGCCCTAGACACGGGACACTTCAAAGACATTCTGTTGAGCGAATCAACCTGGCGTTTACTTTCGAAAACGATGACATATTTATTCTAACATACATTTCTGATAATTCAGTTCAGACAAATGTAAAGTAGTTCATCATTATTTCGTAAAAAATTCTAGGTGAGGCGACAGCGGCTGGGAAAAGTCAATATAGATTTACGACTTAACTTATAAATAATTATTTTTGTGTTTTATTTGTATTCCGCTTACAAAGTCATTATACTGCATAAAATGTAGCGTTTTAAAGTACCTATATATATATATTATTTTTATGTTAATATTTAAACATACCGTTGGTAACCGTCAGGTTAGTAAGAAATGGTTGCCAAATGCCAAGTGACGTGATGGGATATCATTTTCGACAATAATTTAGAAAACACTCATAATCAGGGGCGTATTTACCCTAGGGCCATCCGGGCCATGGCCCGGGGCGCCAACCCCCGGGGGCGGCATATGCCGCCCCTGGCGGATTGCATTTTGTTTTTCTTCCTTGACTTCTAGGGCGGCGAAACGTATTGGCCCGGGGCGCCAAAATTTAAAATACGCCCCTGCTCATAATATGTTTTGGATAGCCTAGTAAATACTCAGAAAGCTTTAATGTAGAGTTTCTACAGCTACGTTCTCATGCAGTATCAAAAATTATGCCACGCCGATTTCACGCCGATCACGCCGCCGCCGCCGGTCAAAAAATCATCGGACGCCGCCGCCGATGATTTTGCCATCGGCGCACATCTCTAGTGTGCACGTTGATGGGCTCTTAAGATACAATAAGGAGATAGAATATTTAAATTATAAGCAGTGATCGTACATTTTCCAGCATTTTTGGTGCAGCAGAGTGGTGTTGTATAACGGAATTGGTATAGATAATTTCAACTGAAATGGTAAATTAAGGTTAATATTAACGTAATTAACGCTAATTAATCATTAGGGTTGAAATTATTTATACCAATTCCGTTAACACCACTCCGCTGCACCAAATCGATTCGCATGGTGTTAACGGAATTGGTATAGATAATTTCAACTGAAATGGTAAATTAAGGTTAATATTAACGTAATTAACGCTAATTAATCATTAGGGTTGAAATTATTTATACCAATTCCGTTAACACCACTCCGCTGCACCAAATCGATTCGCATGGTGTTAGCGGAATTGGTATAGATAATTTCAACTGAAATGGTAAATTAAGGTTAATATTAACGTAATTAACGCTAATTAATCATTAGGGTTGAAATTATTTATACCAATTCCGTTAACACCACTCCGCTGCACCAAATCGATTCGCATGGTGTTAGCGGAATTGGTATAGATAATTTCAACTGAAATGGTAAATTAAGGTTAATATTAACGTAATTAACGCTAATTAATCATTAGGGTTGAAATTATTTATACCAATTCCGTTAACACCACTCCGCTGCACCAAATCGATTCGCATGGTGTTTGCGGAATTGGTATAGATAATTTCAACTGAAATGGTAAATTAAGGTTAATATTAACGTAATTAACGCTAATTAATCATTAGGGTTGAAATTATATATACCAATTCCGTTAACAACACTTCGTGCACCAAAAATGCTGGAAAATGTATGATCACTGATTATAAGTAACTGGTGACCGAAGAGCTGGCGGCTTCCTCGCACAACATATCATCGTCGCACAGAATTGCGATACAACGAGGAAATGCCGCCAGCATGCTTGGTACAATGCCTCAAAGGCCTATTTTAGATTTAAGCTTGTTATTAATTTAGTTTAGTAGTACCACCGTATACATCTTTTATGTAAATAAATGCATTTTAGTACAGTCGCCATCAGATATATCGGAGCGGCCAAGGTGTTCACAATACCTGAACACGCGCTCTAACGCCCTGACAATAGAGGCGTGTTCCGATATTTGTGAGCACCTTGGCCGCTCCGATATATCTGATGGCGACTGTACATTAAAAAAAAAGTTATTTATAACGGCTTTACATGATGTCACATTAGATCTTCGGCTTATGCTTCTGTCCAACCATGACGAAATGTCTATATAGGTATGTTCAGAATAATTAACATCCACCAAGCCATTATCCGATGCGTTATGTGTCTATCTCCTAGAAGGTTTCAATATGACTGTTTGAATGCAATGTGACCTACCTCCTTAAAAGGCTGGAATATGAATCCATCAGGCTCATGAGACAGGGTTTTAGCGAACTTCTCCCCCAATAATTGGTGCGCCATCCGCACCTCATAGAATTGCTTCATAAGACTGTAATATGTAACTTACCTCCTTAGAAGGCTGGAATATGAGTCCATCAGGCTCATGGGACAGGGTTTTAGCGAACTTCTCCCCCAATAATTGGTGCGCCATCCGCACCTCATAGAATTGCTTCATAAGACTGTAATATGTAACTTACCTCTTTAGAAGGCTGGAATATGAGTGCATCAGGCTCATGAGACAGGGTTTTAGCGAACTTCTCTCCCAATAATTGGTGCGCCATCCGCACCTCATAGAATTGCTTTAGCCGTACGCTAAACGGTTTTGAATGTGACTGTTAGAATGCATTGTTACCTCCTTAGAAGGCTGGAATATGAGTGCATCAGGCTCATGGGACAGGGTTTTATCGAACTTCTCTCCCAATAATTGGTGCGCCATCCGCACCTCATAGAATTGCTTTAGCCGTACGCTAAACGGTTTTGAATGTGACTGTTAGAATGCATTGTTACCTCCTTAGAAGGCTGGAATATGAGTCCATCAGGCTCATGGGACAGGGTTTTAGCGAACTTCTCCCCCAATAATTGGTGCGCCATCCGCACCTCATAGAATTGCTTCATAAGACTGTAATATGTAACTTACCTCTTTAGAAGGCTGGAATATGAGTCCATCAGGCTCATGAGACAGGGTTTTAGCGAACTTCTCCCCCAATTGGTGCGCCATCCGCACCTCATAGAATTGCTTTAGCCGTACGCTAAACGGTTTTGAATGTGACTGTTAGAATGGATTGTTACCTCCTTAGAAGGCTGGAATATGAGTCCATCAGGCTCATGAGACAGGGTTTTAGCGAACTTCTCCCCCAATAATTGGTGCGCCATCCGCACCTCATAGAATTGCTTTAGCCGTACGCTAAAGGGCTCGCGTTCGCGGTGTATCATTTTCTTCTCCATTGCTTTTAACCTGAAATTTTAATTTCTGTAGTTTTCAAGAGGAAATGGTATCCTGTTGTGATGTCATATTGTACCGGCTACTTCCCTTTAAGGTCTATAATGAGGACACTATACTCAAACAACTTTTAAATAATATGCTATTGGCACAAAATTGCATCTATGCTTTTTTGGATTTAAAAATAAATCAATATTAATTATATTCCGAGATAAACTATTGATTCATTTCGTATTTGATACGCTTTTATAACGTGTTCGGTCTTATAAAGTGCATAGGATCATAAATTAGAAAATATCAGTGCTCTGCTTAAGAACTTAGGTATATCCAGGCCTTCGAGCAACACCGGCTTCCGACACGTCGGAAGGGAGGGGCCCAAGCGATATCTTGCCGTACAAATCTTTCTGCCATTTTTAAAGGTGCACACAGGCGCACTTCTCACATACTTACATACAAAATCCAATCTGTAATGACGACACAAATACATAGAAAATGACACACGTCAAAGACAAATCTTGCAAACCTCGATCTCGTTTTGTGTACGGACGAGTCACAAGTGTCACAACACGCACACTAACATATTTCCGTCGAAGAATTTTATTGTATTCTGACAGATGAGAAGTCGGATTTGTCGCTCGACCGATCCGCAATTTGTACTGGGCGTAGTGATGGGTCAAATCGAAAAATTTTCAAACCGAATAAGTCGACTCCGATTTAAACCCAAATCGGTTTGCAAACCGATTTGGCCAAGTCGATTTAACTTCTATTTTTTAATTATCAGTAGTTCAAACCGCTCCGTAGTCGCTTGGTTTTGAGTTGAAGAAATCGAATTGTAAATTTTACGGTTTGTTCGACCCTTAGAATTCTTAGAATAACACGACAGCAAAAACTTTTGACATCAAACTTTTGTAATATTTTTTTACTTTCCGTTGCGCGGTAGATCAAAATGTCATTAATTGCTAAAGATAAAACGGGAAAGCACTATACGAGCAAGCTGGAAAGAGCGTGCGGTCTCGTGCGATTCCGTGAGTCATTGCCGCGAATTCGTTCAGTTAGCAAATCGACGCGGCGCAAAACTGGCAAACCGATCCAAGTAAACCGCCATAATCTCTTCTCTCTCGATCTCTTTAAGCCTATGCGAAATTGAACCTTACTACTTGAACCATAAGTTTCATTTTACTTTACCTGTAGATACCAAGTTTTGACTTGACTCGACTCAATAATGACGGCAAAGTGCATGCCAACATTTTTCTTCGTGGTTTGAAGTCGATTCGTGTACATTTTATGCCTCAATATGTCCGACGAAAGTGACGCAGCAACAAATCGGAAAGGGTGCGCTTAGAGCGGGTGAACGTATCTTAAGTCGATTTACGGAACACTCAAGTCGATTTAGTCGACTTCAGACCTAAATCGGTTTGAACCGATTTGTGAAGTCGAATCGTAACATCGCTAACTGGGCGAGCAAAATCGATAAATCCAACAATTACATCAGACTAAAATATAATAATTGTGTTTAAATGTAATTAAACGTATGATATGTAAAAAAAATATTACATGTGAAATGTAACACCTTCTTTTCGTAAATTTGATGACCCCGACCTCTTTTTACAACAAAAAACCGAGCAATTATGCATTTTTCTGCTGCTGTGTTCACGCGCGCGTCTGGACTCGGTCTAGTGAAAAATTCGAGCGCAACTAGCTTTATTACCTGCGCTAGATCAGTTGATCTTGTACCTAGGCAGAGGGAAATAGTGCGAATGCCGCCTCCCTTCCGTGTTGCTCGAAGATCCAGGCCCATCCCAGAGGTCACCAATTAGTTTCTTCCGGGGTCCGGTTCTTAAAATAAATTGACCATCGCGGACATCGCGGTCCGTTTCTACTTGATTAAAAAAGCAAAAATATATAATAGGCTGTCCGGATCCAAACCGCGGTCCGCCATTTAGTGACCCCTGGGTCCCCTGGCCTATCCTATCCAATAGATTTATACAAACCCTCACTCACCCAATGACCTTTTATTTATGTAGACGTGTGACGTTCATAGTTGACAAAACTAAAAATTGATCCATCGATTTTGACAACTTGACAGGTTGGCGTCACCCATACGCCTAACTAAATATAGGTTCCGGAACCTATATTTAATGGCTCACGATCGTGCGCCTGGTACCATATCTACCTCAATTTACTTACATCTATGCACTCACCTAGGATTAATAATTTCATGTTCTATATAGTCCATCCTGGACGGGAAGAAAGCCTTCTTCGATATGTCCTGGTTCTCGAACCGAATAATGTCGTAACACAGGTACCGGGGTATTTCTTTGCCGTCTACTTTGTCTATCACCATTTCCTAAAACATTATATATAATATATATAAATTTAGTTGAAATCTAGGTCTATGGGGTCCCAGCGCGCATAAGTTGTTCGCAGAAATCGCGAAGCGTCTGGTTGACGTAACTGGTGACCGAAGAGCTGGCGGCTACCTCGCAGCATTGCGATACAGCGAGGAAATGCCGCCAGCATCCTTGGTACAATGCCTCAGGGGCCTATTTTAGATTTAAGCTAGTTATTTTATTAATTTAGTTTAGTAGTACCACTGTATATATATTGTATGTAAATAAATAAATTATAAAAAAAAAAAATTAACAAAATATGTCTCAAATCTCAAAAAACAAACCATTACTTTATTGCGCTGATAAACAGACATCAAAAAATATTTGCAAAAAAATACCTATAATAGGTTTTCAACTTTTTACCTAAGTCAAGTAATCAATCAAATGAATTTTTGATTTATACTTACACCATCTAGAAGGGTATCTCTCAGATGCTGTCTCAGATCTTTCCTATGAACAAAACGCAGTCCAAACACTTTGAATACGCAGTTGTCTCTGTCTATCATGTACACCTCGCCTTCTCCGTCAATTAACATCATGTATCTGTAAAAGAGTACAGCATTACAAAAATAACCTCAAAATGTAAGCTCTCTAATGTTATCCAAACGGAAACTATGAGGGTTAGAAATAAAAACCGGCCAAGTGTAAATAATTAGTGTAGTAATTTCACAAGTAAAAGTGGTCATATTTTTACCTAATTTTATATTAAAGGAAAAAAATACGCTTCTGGGAGGACTTGAACCCGCAACCTCCGCAATCCGTGCGTTTGCTCTAACCAATTGAGCTACGGAAGCCTACCAGGGCCTCGCGAATCAT
The DNA here is from genome assembly GCF_910591565.1 of Cydia splendana. NCBI lineage: Eukaryota > Metazoa > Arthropoda > Insecta > Lepidoptera > Tortricidae > Cydia > Cydia splendana. The sequence goes on along the minus strand of NC_085964.1, from coordinate 19,188,607 downwards.
TCCATTCCTTCCCTCATGTATACACGCCTTTGGGTGGCGTATAGCTACATCTACCGAAATACGACTACATCTTTTAACAGCACCGCATATTTTTACCTGACACCATCAGCTTTCCACGACACCCTGTACGGCTTCTCATGCAGCTTCCTCAGATTCATCACGTCCATGGAGACCGGCTGTGACCCCGGGAACCCAGTCTTGCCCCACTCGCAGAACTCCTGGGCTTTCTGCTGGATCTCCAGCAAGCGGGGTTGGGTGTTGAACGGTTCCACCCCGCGGACGCCTGGCATGAATGTAGTCTTCTTGAAGGTGGTCTCTTTACGACCTTTCTTGGGTTTAGGTCTGTGAATGTGTGTAATTTTTATCATTAAAAAGGTAAGCATAAGATTGTGTTATTGATTTAGGTTGGAATCGGTGGTAGTTTTTGTAATTTAAAAATGAATTTTTGACTAAATAAAATTGGAGAATTAAGATTTATTATTTCACTTTCCAATATCGCTATTTATAAGAATAAACTACAGTTTCTATCTGTTTTGAGTTCCATTCTGTACATCTGCCTATTACACACATAAAAAAAGTATACCAAAATTACATTATTTTGAAGATCGTTGTATTACAGTTTTTTTTTTATAACTGCGTGCCTTCTTTTCCTGCTGCTGCATTACTTAATCAATATGATAGGTACCTCCATTCCTCAATAAGAGGAGACTGCAGAGCTTGAACAAATACGGTACTTTTTATTGAGACACAATGCATACTTTTTCGATACAAAAAATTAAATATTCTCGCAATTTTTTAATAACGCGGATAGCGTCCTTATAAAAAGTGCTATGACATTTGGACAATAGAGAAAGTAGAAAAGATGCACTTACCCCGATGCGTTTTGCGAAGAGGTTGACTGGGAATTACTCGGCGTACTGTCGTCGTAATCTTCTCCTTCTTCCTCTGTTAGTTTGAAAAAAAAAAAATTAGTAACAAATTCAAATTCAATTTCTTTAATGTCAAAATAACACATGTCAAACAACATCACAATAGAACTACAAAATATACAACTAACACTAAACACTCAACTACAAAACACTAACACTAAATTAAAAACACATAACCAGATCAAGGAAAGAAGAAGAAAATAGCTTAAACATCACAAATACATCACAAATGTCATTATTTACGAAATTATTTAATGTTAAATTTACTGTAGAATTCCTTAACCGTAAAAAATAACCATCTTTACTTTCAATTAAAATAAGTCAATATTTAGGGTTTCGTGCCCAAAGGGTAAAAACGGGACTCTATTACTAAGACTCCACTGTCCGTCAGTCTGTCTGTCACCAGTCTGTATCTCAAAACCGTGATAACTAGACAGTTGAAATTTTCACAGATGATGTATTTCTGTTGCAGCTATAACAGCAAATACTAAAAAGTACGGAACAACGGGCGCGTCGGACTCGCACTTGTCAAGTTTTTTTTTAATTTTAGGGTTAACTTACCATCGCACCAATCGGGCCTCTGGGGAGCAGCTGGTGTGTACTCCACGTCGTCGTAGCGTCTGTATAACTCTTGTAGGTAGTCCTGCTTGTAAATGCCTGGAGGCCTGTTGACGAAAGTTTAACTCATGGTTAATAATAATACCCCGCCCACTGCTGGGCCCAGGACTCCTCTCAAGCACGAGATGGTTTGGGCTATAGTCCCCACGTTGGCCCAATGCGGGTTGAGGACTTCATATATACTCATGGTTACTAGACTCAAAATAATGGACTGGGATAGTCACGTCTGTCGAATGAGTTGTGGGGCAAAGCAAACTATAATAGCGGCTTGACGCTGCAGTTAAACTGCTTCAACATATACGACACAAGCAGAGAGCCCGTTCTGTTGAATCCATGCATGCAGTGGGGGTGCCGATCTCGTCGCATAATAATTGATAGTCCTAATGTAATGTTACGCATAAAATTCGTTTTACATAATTTTTCTCCAGCTGAAACAAAGAGTATTTTCGAAAATATTTTGCATAGGTTGTGTAGAATAGGGTAGGTTAGGTTAGGGTTGTTTTATAATTGTTCAGAAATGTTATTAGTTTCAGCACAATAACAATTATGCGAAATGAGTTTTATGCGTAACATTACATTCGGACAATTAATTATTATGCGACCCAATATAGACCCATGCAGTGGACATTAATAACCCCCAGTGTGGGTTCAGGAAAACATTCATAGATGATCTTAATGAACATTGCACACACCTCATCTTAGCAAAATCTATAATCGCAGCCTTCATGCTGCAGTCCAACTGCTCTACTAAGTATATAGCACACAAGCAGAAAGCCGGTTCTGTTGAGACCGTGTGTGCAGTACTCTGATAACTTCCAACGGGTTCTGACTCAGGAAATCTTTCATAGGTCATAGTGAACATAGAACGTACCTCATCTTAGCAAACTCTATAATTGCAGCCTCCACGCTGCAGTCCAACTGTTCCACCATATACGATACAAGCAGAAAGCCGGTTCTGTTGAATCCGTGTGTGCAGTGGACACCGATGACTTCCAGTGGGTTCTGGCTCAGAAACTTGCTTACGAGTTGGATAAATAGTCTGAAATATATATATAACGACTTTTATGCAACACAATTTTAGTTTACACTGGTGCAAAACATCTATGAGGTGAAATAATTCATTGGGTACTCCGGGGAAAAGTATCTAGTAATAATCAACACTTGGTACATAACATTAAGGTTTCTAAAAAAGTTTATTGATTAAGAAAATATTTTATCAATAATCACTTTAAAAGTTCAAAATAAAGTGTCCCCCCCCCCCTCTAATTTTTTACCTACAAAAATATGAAAAAATTGAGAAAATAAAGCTTTTTAAATACTTTCCATAAAAACTATTTTGAGCATGATCGGTTGGTTGAGCCCTTATTGATTTTCTGGTTCAAAAGACAAATGCCATGAAGATACATCCTTTTGCTTGTATGACTGTTCTGTATATGTTTTATCCAGGGGCGTATTTTGAAATTTGGCGCTCCGGGCCAATACGTTTCGCCGCCCCAGAAGTCAAGGAAGAAAACAAAATGCAATCCGCCAGGGTCGGCATATGCCGCCCCCGGGGGTTGGCGCCCCGGGCCATGGCCCGGATGGCCCTAGGGTAAATACGCCCCTGGTTTTATCTAATACCTTTAAACGAGCAATTCTAATTATATATTTCGGTAAAATCGGCTATATGGGAGTTTTCGGGGGCGAAAAATCGATTTAGCTACGTCTTATGTCTGGGAAAACGCGCATTTTGAGTTTGTAATTGTTTTCCGAAAAAAGCTCGGTCTCCCAGATTTTTTTATTATATCAGGCGTGGCTCACTCCGCGATTTCGTCGCTTTGCTACAGGTAGCTAAAAGTACATCCGTTCCACACCAATATTGGGGAAAGCCATTAGCCGCGCGTGGCGCTGTCGCCACCTAGTGGCCATATCTGTCCTGATCGTAACAGACGCGTTTTGTTAGAGAGTGAGTCTTCTGTACCTAGTACTATTATATATTCTGTGATTATATACACATGCTGCATGTGATTTCAACAATGCCATTAATTTTGCTACAAGAACCTACCTAGTTTGATCTAATGAAGGTGTCTCCCCATGTCCCCGGCAGGACATCTTTACATATTTACAGTCCATATTCTCAATCTCCGTCTTGTCATAGAACCTTGTGGTGTTAGTGAGGTCCACCCACATCCCAAGTTTTACCTGTAAAGAATAATACACTAAATAACATAGAAGCTTACCCCCTTTTTCATAAGTGTCTACTAAAGTTGCCAAGCCGATAATAATTGTTTGTCCCTTTCCATCATACCAATACGTCGGAAAGGGACAAACAATTATTATCGGCTTGTCAACTTTAGTAGATGTTTATGAATAAGGGAGTTACGCTTTACAAACATTTTAAAACAAGCTTTCAAATTCTTATTAACCCAATGAGGTTGGAGTTTCTCAAAATCCCTTTTACCAACCACAAAATAAGGAGGAGGTTCTCAATTTATCAGACTTTTTAGGGGTTCTGTTGTAAAAAAATCATACTTTTTATTTAGATTTAGTAGTTTTTTGGCTCAGAGCTGATTATAAGTCAGTCAGGACTTTAGTATTTATATTATATTTAATAAAAATTCTAATTATTTATTTTCTTCTCCATGTAACTACTTAATAGTTACACTTTGGGAAGAGTTTATGTACCTAAATAAAAAAGACAAGTAAATATACTAGATTTATGTTAATCATTGCAATGTTAATGTCCAATTATTATTACAGCTATTTGGACAGTAGCCATTTACCAAAGCTATTTTAGGATTGGTTTTCATCTTGGTCGTGATGAATAATCGAAATTCAACAGAATGCTGAGGTTAGGAAAGAAACATTTATTGATGAAAATTTACATACTTTTTTAATGCATAGTTTATGGGTATGACTGGAGAAATAGACAGGCTAGCGTGTGTTCTAAGTTCGCTTTATCAAGGATAACACTCATCGATGAAAGTCCTAAGAAAGCAATGCTTTTACAAAAATAAAAACTAACAGCTGACGCGTCCATTCTATTTTTCATTTAGTGACTCACTTTTAAACTTTTCATGTACACAAACAGCATGTTAGGAGTGAAGCGATTCTCCTCTGGAACTTTGTCATTGAACTGTTGTCCTAAAGGTGTCTTGAAGGCTAGAAACTTGCCAGCAACAAGTCCTGATGCTTTTCGAGGGCACTTCAACCACCTATTCGGCAAAGGCCCGGGATCCCGGTACGACATTCTGGCTTTATAAACAGTTTATCACACAGGTGAATTAGTTCAAAGTCAGTTTGGCACACATTTATGATAGGATGTGTTATTGTTTTATGTATTTTTATTTTATAGCGATTTTCCTTGAGTATACGCGATTAGCATCGTAGAAGAACCGTCAATTTCGATTGACAGTTGTTAAGATGGGTTGCAAGCAAAATTATTTCAAACTCCATTTTGTGACATTACAGGATTATTCTGGCCATTCTAGCAGTAGTCGGAACACTCGGAACTCCTGGGCCCAGTTTTATAAAGTTACAAGTTACAGGTTACAAGAGTACAGGCTACAGGCACCTGTAATGCACTGTGAACGGCTACAGGTGTTTTATAAATACACATAGATAATTACAGTTGTAAAGAACCACGGTCAATCTCGATTACATGTGAAATCTACAGGTGTGAAGGACATCACTATTTTAAAAAAAACGTCTGTCATAGATACTCTGTGCTCTACTCACGCTCTACTAAATGCTGTGTTATTGTTTGTTGTAAAATATTAATTATTGGAAAAATGCCCAGAAATGAAGGAAAAATCGAGTGGTTGAGAGCGGTGTTCGATGCCAAGGATATACTTTTCGGGCCGTTTTCAGATTCAGATTAAGTTAGATTTCATGAAATATTTACCTAATAAGTAAATAAATACTGTTTCACATTACATTATAAAATGTATCGTTTCGGTAGCGGCTCAAAGATAAGTACGCTGTGTATCGAAAATGATGAATAGTACACTTTACCATAATGTGAATTGTGAATGCACTATACTTAAATAAAGAGACGAATGCTAATAAATCAACGACAAATATCGGCACCAATCCCTTTCCGTTTCCTAGTAGATAAAATAAATCGATATCATCAATAAAATCAATATCAAACATATTGTCACTTTATTTCCTATTTACACATAGGTAATTACATTAACAAAAACTGATAAGGTCAGTGCATGGAAAAGTATGCATGCCCTGGCAAAATCGTTCGCGTTGGTGCCTAACAATAAAGAGTAAAGTTTAAAATCGCTCAGAAAACGAATAATTTTAATTAAAACTTAAGAATTACAGGACTCAAGACGTATGTCAGTTTTTGTTACAAGTGTATCAATCTACACTTGTAATTTACAATATTTTTATAAAACGCTTGTTCGATTATGAGTTTAAAACTATTAAACTCTCATATTTTCGTCGATGGTTGAGCTACAGGCACTTGTACCTGTAACCTGTAAAATTGTAACACAGTACTTTTATAAAACGCAAATTGTAAAAAACGGAGCAAGTGTTGCCAGTAAACGCCTGTACACTTGTAACTTGTAACTTTATAAAACTGGGCCCAGTAGGGCTACCGCCAATACCGAAAATCGTCAATTGCGGGCATTTTTCTCTGTCACTCTAATTACGCCTTCATTGGAGTAAAAGAGTAAGATCCCCGCAATTTGCGAATTTCGGTTTTCGCGGTAGCCCCTCAGTTCTCTTAGAGCATTTTGCAAAATGAATAAAAATAAATACGTCTTAAAATAAACTTTGGAGTTGTATATGGTATCAATTTGACACTGGGGGTCAAGGCCTGTTCACTTCCTAAGAAAGTTATGTCCCCAAATAATTGCGCATGTGTGCGCCTTAATCTTCTATGTGTGCGTTGGCCTCCGGGAAAAAGTTGCGAGTAATAAAAATAAAAACATTTTTCTACAGCAACTTTGCTCCCAACTCTGATTTAAATTATCACGAATTTTATACAATATTAATCATAAAACGGGACTTAAAACGCTTAAAACTTAATTACATGCGATTAAGTTTTATAATGAATATTTGCTTCCAACTGTCTTTATCAATGTTCATAAAATATATGGAGGGTAGGTACGTCTACCCACCATAATAAAAAATATATTTGTCAATGACTCTGTCCAACTGCTGTGGTTAAAGTTCATAACGAAAATTTTATTTATTAACTCTTTAAATAATACATACAACGTGTACCGCTACGTACCACTTAAGACTGTAAGTCTGTACCTACATGGATTACAGCAATGCACATAGAAAATGTGCTAAATGCGGAGCAACGGCTGTTGAAGCAGCCAGAGTGAAATTTACAACTTTAGTGGGTTCAGAAGGAACCGAGTCATAACGCATCTGGAAAGCGTATTAATTAACCGTGAAGAAATGTATGAATACAAGTTGGAAATCTGTGTAAAATGCCGTATGTAAAGTGTAGTGTATCTGTGTGTAAAGTGTAATAGGTAGGCATGCCTAATGTTATTTGTATAAAAGGTACTGAAAACTTTGTGAATGCGCTTTATTAATGTCTATTTTTTTATTAAGTTGCCAGTTGCCAGTTTTCAGTGTATATTTTTATATGTAAAACATTTTTTAATAAATAATATATATAATGTTATAAACATAAACATGCCTTTTATTTAAATCAATTGATAATACCACAAACAAGGGGTAATATTTGCATCTTGCATATATTTCGTGATATGAAGATAACAAATATGTTTATCAACAGAATTACTACCTACCAATACCCGCCAGGCTAAACCGGTTGTCAACTTTAGTTCCATTGGTACACAAAGACGGCGCCACTAGTATAAACGTATAAACGGTTGGGGACATTTTTTTGTATGGAGTTACCGTTCTTCTCCTAGTGAGTATTATATTCTTTGCTGGGGGTCAATATTTTATTTTAATTATACGAGAATTTTACCATGATTTTACCCTAATTTAAAAAAAATATTGTACCTGGCAATGCTGTGCTATTTTTTTTTTGTTATACTTGTTTTGAATATAAGTTATATTAAGGAATCATAAAGAATTGTTTATAAATTTGTGGATAAAGAATAAAAAGATTTTCACTATAAAATATAATGTAAAATAAAAGAATTTCAGCATTTTCTTTTCGTTATGAAGAATTTTGAGGTTATGAGGTACGTTCAAAAACTTAATTTACACTATTTTTGTATCGTTTTATTGTTTCTAAAATTATATGAAATCATATTTTTAATACACTTATCATACAAATACTGTATATCTCTGTTTATTTTGCTTTGTGCATGGATGTATCAGCCGAATTTGTTCATTCCAAAATCCAAATTGCTGTAATACCTGTGTTCTGAACGTCACTTCACTATTTTTAGCAGTTGATCAAGGGTGGCAATATAGAAATAAAAGATAAACATTGTCGTTTCATTCTAATCAAGGTGAGATAAATGAATTAGAAAGAGACAAATACTAAAAGCCATTTTTATGTTGGTTGCACTTGAAGTTGGTATTTGCCAAGAGCCTGCCATTTTGTAAGATAGAAGGGAGATAAAAAATAGTTTTATGGTGTTAAAATTTTACAAAACCTTCGTTGCCATTTATATTAAGGCCCAAAACAAATGTTTAAATGGACGCATCGTCCATTATAACTCAGGTGTCTCGGGATGACGAGCAATTAAACAATTATGGATCCGACAGAGGTAAATCTAAACCGAATTACACCTGTTACTGGCATCAAATTAGAGCGTATAGTGTTACCTATGGTGGTTTATAAATATTAGTGAGTCGTGAGCGTTATTGAAACGGTGGTTTATTGTGTGTTACATTGTTGAAAGCGAGTCGTGCGTACAGGAGTAGAGGTAAACAATTAGGATGGGTGGACGCAATAACATTCTATGGAGCAACCTTGAAAGCTTGTCTTACCTTACAGCAGTCCCACATATAAAATTTAGTTGGGGCTTCCGCGTGTGCTAACGATGTTTAGAGTGAGTTGTAACGCGATGGTTGTTTTAGGGTCATCCCCTGGCGGGCAGCACAGTGAAGGTGATGGCACGCCAGTGTCGACTCCCCTGGGCAGTAAAAAGTCCGGGGGTGGCGGATTCCTGCGGTCGCTACTGTGCTGTTGGCGCGGTGGCCGCGGGAAGGGCCCCCCTGGCAATGGCACAAACAGTGTGGATGGCAGGGCTTCACCGCCCCTGCTCATCATGGCAGACCATGCTCCCCGACCACTGTTACCACCGATTAGACACCAGGATATGCATAAAAAGTGTATGGTGATAGACCTGGATGAGACGTTAGTGCACAGCTCTTTCAAGGTATGTTTACATGTTCTATATGCCTCTCTATATTTGCCTCTAGTTGGTTTAATTTTAATTTCTCTCTATTTAACGAAAACTCTATAACATCAAAAAGTGTCCGGTCCCTTGAGTGTCGCTATATAGAGTTTACACTGTAATTATTAGAATCTGATGTGATTGCTATTTGCAGCATTTGGACTAACTCATATTATCATAGTTTAATGTTGTTCTTCTATCAAGGATCCCTTTATAGATGGAGAGTGGCATAGACAAATCAACATATAAAATCTTAGCCTAAAAAATAATTATCTTTTTCATAAACATCACTAAAGACCAGCAAACCAAATAAAATTACCATAATATTATGATGACCTTATGTCACCTAATGATGTTTTAATGTACATATTTGTTATCATGTCAATCTCAGTCATATTTTGATGACCCAGTGTTCAAAACTATTGTAAGCATATGTTATCACAAGAATGTGAGCTATGTGGGTAAATCAAATTTTTCCTGTACTATGTTGACGTGATTTGCTCTTTAGGATAGCTGTTTATAACTGTGATTATTTAGATTCACCTAAAATAAGTGACAATCAGACGGAACATGAAAAAGAAAAAGTTTTTCAATGTATACATGTAGTTGTCTCCTTTGAATTTTAAATACAACATACCATTCCATGAAAGTAGTGGTCATTATGACAAACCTTAAAGGTATATTGGTTTTCCACTAATACCATGTTCATAATTCCCAATATGATTCCTTAATACATTAATTGCCACCCAGCCAAATAAGACGTCCGCGCCAGGCCACAACAATTTCGTCATATAAAGCAGTAGTATCAGTATCACGATCCCGACTATTGGGTTGTCTGGCCTGGGAAAGAAATCATAAAATACCTGACAGTCAGGTTTTCGGCACTGAATGTGTTTAATATTACTCCATCATTCAAAATTATATGAATACTAGCTCCTGCCCGCAATTTTGTCTGTATGGAATGATGATGTTCATTGTTAAAACTATCCTATGTGCTTCCCGGGCCTTAAAATATGTCCATATCAAATTTTATCTAAATCAGTTTCACAATTTAAGTATGAAGAGATAACAGACAGACAGATTACTTTCGCATTTATAATATTAAGTGTGGATTCTATTATTTGTTTATCTCTCTTCCACTTGTCCAAGCTCTGACTCATGCAACATCATTAAAGCAATCATGGCCAATTATCTCAAGAGATGATCCAGTGTTTTTTATGGTGGTTGATTATACAAGATTCCTTAATGACAACTGATGGCCACTTTATGAAGTGAGATTTAACATTGTTTGAAGCAGTGCCCTCTTCTCTTAGAGAATATCATATTATATTCCGTTAACTTCGAGGTACCTATGGTTAAGTATGATAAAGAAAACTAAATAGCATAGTGAATTTTCACAAAAAAAAAATTTAATGTGCATATGTTGCTATACATGTGGCTATGTATATCCTGTCCACACAGTGATTTCTTGTATGGTTTTTGAGTTGGTAATGCACTTGAAAGACTGCCACCAAAGTAGTACAAAAAAAAACCAACCTGCCTAATAGGAATTCATTCCATTCTTTGAAATTGATATGAGCTTGAGATGGCTCATCCTACTTGAGCTTAGTAGTTTGACATCTACATATATTATGCAATATCAGATTATACAATGTATATATTATCTTAAAAAGTAAACTTGACATCAAGTGCCACAATTGTTGTGTTATCTTTATAAATATATAAACGCGAGCGGCTTTGACGGTAGAAACAAATTAAATTATGCTCAAACAAAAGAGCGTAAAAAAATAACACTTTTGAATCGACAACATATATCCGCAAAATTCGTATTGTCGCGTATTTTGCATTTAAAAGTGAAAAAATTTCGACAAACAATACTAAAGGCTCAATTTGTTGGTTGACATTTGACAGCTATGCGTTGCGTTTAGAAACTGCAAACATGCTTACAAGTTAGGTTGGTCGTATTTTTTTTAATAAAAAGCAAGACGAATATTACTGTTTATTTGATGACTTTCCGGTATGTATAATGGTTATTATTTGCATTAACTTTCGTTTCATATGGATATGTATACCGGTATAATTATTACATAAATTTGTTTTTAAGCCAGAACGTGCGATAGTCTGTTACGGCTTTTAAGACGATAGCAACACTGCCTAGACGTCAACGACGGCTGTTATTCGAAAATACTTTATCCGGTACTCCAGACGTGATAAAAACCTGTTAAATAGTGTATTGTGTGTGTTAACAATAAAAAATAGTCACCGAACATAGTGCAAAGTGCAAACGCCATCGTAACGTAACGAGATTTGAACTTCAAAGCGTTCCATGGGTGTATTGTGTTTAGTATAAACATCGGTCTCTCAGTTGTATTTTAATATTTCAGAATGATTCCAAATATTCTTACATGTCAAGGCACTACTAGCTACCTGGAAATGCAAGTGAAAGCAACCTTGAAGCAGCTGTGATAAACTAATAAGTGAGCGAGATGAAAATGACGTTGTTCAAAGAAACTTTGAGTTAAGTGCCAGCTGACTGTAACACACTCTAATTAAGTACATTGCCAGTGTGAAACAGTGCAAAAAGCTACAGTGTATTGTGGACATATTTAATAACTGTGCTTTAGACTATGAATCAAATTTGAGGTGTATCGGTGAATTGGAAAGTCAACTGCATAAAGCTAATAAGTTATCTCCGGAGTCAATGTAAGTTGAATATAAGATTAAATATAATAAGATATATAGATAGTATATATGTCGCAGTCAAAAGTGTGAACTGGTCAAAAGAACTTTTAACCGACAAAAACAGGCAAAACTGCTTTTGACTGAGCATGTTGGTCAAAAGTAGTTATACCTGAAAATCATTGGTTAATAGTAATTGTGTTGTGACTGTTACTATCAGTCAAAAGTACTCGCAGAGATAGGTAGGTTAGGGTTATTTTTTTGCTACGCCCAAAAAACTAAACTGTTCCCAGAGATAGGTAGGTTAGGGTTATTTTTTTTTTGCTACGCCCTAAAAACGAAACTGCTGCCAGAAATAGGTATGATTTTCAGGTAAAACTACTTTTGACCAACATGCTCAGTCAAAGCAGTTTTGCCTGTTTTTGTCGGTTAAAAGTTCTTTGGCCAGTTCACACTTTTGACTGCAACAGGTTGGGCTGGACATATGGCAAGGGAAGGTAAAGATAAGTGGGATAGAGAGGAAGCGGAATGGTATCCTAGAGATGGAAAAAGGAGAGAAGGGAGACCAATAATGAGGTGGTCGGATGACATAAAGAAGCATGCGGGACCTAATTGGATAGGGACGGCAAGGGATAGAGAGCTGTGGAGAGAGCTGGGGGAGGCCTATGCCAAGAAGGCAGACTGAAATAATTATTAAAAAGCAATGACATAAAAATTATTTAATAAAGTTACTAAGGAAAAAATATTGAAACTAATTGATATAAATGAAATGTGAATTTATTTAAATGTAATATGTGCTGAAATTTAATTTTTTGGTCAATAAAGGCTATTCTATTCTATTCTATTCTAATTTGACAGGTGACAACAAAAAAAATATTAATTCCTGCTAAAATTTCACAGTCATAGTGAAGCATAGTACATAGTACCAAAACAAGGTTGATTTTTAGGGTTCTGTAGCCAAAGGGTAAAAACGGGACCCCTATTACGAGGACTCCAATATGTTATTAGATCAAAACAAATTATTTTCAGAAAATATTTAATTTAGGCTTAGGGATGGCGAGGCTCCATAAACCTTCAGTAAGTAGTGCATAAGTATCCTTGGAAAAATTCGACCTATGCCGCCGTGGGTGGCCCGGTGGCAGAATGGCACAGGCACCTGCTGCAATAGCAGAGGACGCTGCTTTGATTCCAGCCTAGGGCACTGGAGGCCTTGGTCACTTTTTAGGGTTGCGTACCCATAGGGTAAAAACGGGACCCTATTAAATATTAAGACTCTGCTGTCCGTCTGTCTGTCACCAGGCTGTATCTCAAGATCTCATGAACCGTGATAACTAGATTAACTAGACAGTTTCAATTTTCACAAATGATGTATTTCTATTGCCGCTATAACAACAAATACTAAAAACAAATTAAAGAAATATTTAAGCGGGGCCAATGCAATGCTAGGCTGGATATGACTGATGAAATGAGTAAATTTTTATTAATATGTTTTAATATGACATGTTGGTGGCAAACAAGCATACAAGGCTGTTAATGCCGATGGTAAGTGGGAGTTTAGACTAGACCTCTGCTTCTCCAAGGGACTCACATTGCTGACCGAGTAAATTTTTATTAATATGTTTTAATATGACATGTTGGTGGCAAACAAGCATACAAGGCTGTTAATGCCAATGGTAAGTGGGAGTTTAGACTAGACCTCTGCTTCTCCAAGGGACTCACATTGCTGACCGAGTAAATTTTTATTAATATGTTTTAATATGACATGTTGGTGGCAAACAAGCATACAAGGCTGTTAATGCCGATGGTAAGTGGGAGTTTAGACTAGACCTCTGCTTCTCCAAGGGACTCACATTGCTGACCGAGTAAATTTTTATTAATATGTTTTAACATGGCATGTTGGTGGCAAACAAGCATACAACTCATACAAGGCTGTTAATGCCGATGGTAAGTGGGAGTTTAGACTAGACCTCTGATTCTCCAAGGGACTCACATTGTTGACCGAGTAAATTTTTATTAATATGTTTTAATATGACATGTTGGTGGCAAACAAGAATACAAGGCTGTTAATGCCGATGGTAAGTGGGAGTTTAGATTAGACCTCTGCTTCTCCAAGGGACTCACATTGTTGACCGAGTAAATTTTTATTAATATGTTTTAATATGACATGTTGGTGGCAAACAAGAATACAAGGCTGTTAATGCCGATGGTAAGTGGGGGTTTAGACTAGACCTCTGCTTCTCCAAGGGACTCACATTGCTGACCGGTTACAAATCTATTACACTCATACTAGGGTTCCGTACCTGAAGGGTAACTAAAAAACGGGAACCTATTAGCGATTCCGACTCGCACTTGGCCGGTTTTTCTTAGTAGGTATATGACATTTATTTCAGTTTTACTTCATTGTCCGTCTGTCTGTCTGTCTGTCACCAGGCTGTATCTCATGAACCGTGATAGGCCTAGGCAGTTGAAATTTTCACAGATGATGTATTTCTGTTACCGCTATAACAACAAATACTAAAAAGTATGGAACCCTTCGTGCGCGAGCACTTGCCCGGTTTGACATTTCAGGCTCCGTCACACAGGCGCGTTTCGCGTGCGGCGCGTGAGCGGGGCGCGCCGCTTTTTCATATAAAACGCTCAGGCCCGGCTCTGAAATCGCGCCGGTGTGACGGAACCTTTATTTCAGTTTACTCCACTGTCCCTCTGTCACCAGGCTGTATCTCATGAACCGTGATAGCTAGACAGTTGAAATTTTCACACATGATGTATTTCTGTTGCCGCTATAACAACAAATATTAAAAAGTGTTCCGTTCTTGATGGGTGAGTCCGACTCGCACTTATTCAGTTTTTTTTTTGTAAACGAATTTAATATTAACGGATAGGCATTAATATTAAAGAATGAAATAGTAGTGATAATTTCCATACTTATACTTTAGTGCCATGAAGGGTAGGTACAAAAGGGTTCCCTCTTTTGAGATTGGAAAGTGGGCTAGGTTATAAATGCGGCCTTCACAGAACCGATCTGCGACCAGAAAAGTGGGTCAGGTTAGAACTGTGATCCTTACAGAACCGAACTGCTACCAGAAAAGCGGATTAGGTTTTTTTAATTACATATTTGTTTTTAGATATAATTATCGGAATAGTAAATTTTTCGAGTTATGATTGTATGTTACGGATTTAAAGTTTTCTGAGATGAGATAGGTTTGTAACCGCCTTGATGAAGGTATGAAGTCTAAAAGTAAATAATTACTTAATTCAAAATGAGTATTACCTATTACTATTATTTATTTTACCCGAGCGAAGCCGGGTTTTCATCTAGTAATACTTATAATATGGGATGTTACATAAAAAGGTGTCCGTTATTACTTTATCTACACCACATTCTGATAGCTTGTGGTAATTGTGGTAAGATATGATCAATCTTCTGACCACGTACAGCTGGAATAAATGTTGTTATGATTGTAACTCACAAGAGTAAAGTGTGTATGTATTCTAAATGAAACTCCGCAAATGCAAAAATGGTTTGATCATGTTGAGAAGAGTTAAATTCTTGGTCTTACCTACTATTAACGCGTTCTCGGACACTGTTGAAAGCCGGGCTAGCATATTTTATAAAAATGGTAAGAAAAAGACGGGTAGTCTATCTCGCCGCGAGATACTGTCGCGCCAATCATGTGCTAGGCCTAATAATTAATTTATATCCTACTGTCAGTCACCAAAAGTGTTAAACTTAAAGGTTTAAACCGTTTTATCCAGTTCTAATAAAGAAGAAAGTCCTATACTTACAGCAACACTTAACTGGGCAACAGTGGACCTGGATATCTCTGCTATAATTTTTAAATTGACAGTTACCAAATGTGGACCTAGGTATGTAGGTAAAATTTGACATTTAGTAACAGATTTTTTTTTAAAGCTTGAGCATTTTGAATAATTCTATGGTACTTGGTCTCTATAATTATTAATTTACTTTTATTTCTATCTAAAACAAAATAATTATAATATTGAACATAGATATCCATATTCCATCCACTGCCTTCATAGCCATACATAGCCATACATACCAGACATATTGTAGATAACATTAGTGATTCAACATACACTAATACAGGTGACTATTTACAATAACAAGCATAAGTGCCAGTGTGAGTTAGATAAACACAACCTAGGGTTACCATGTGAAAAATAAATATCCTGACAAAAAATCTGACCATCCTGATATCTGAAACGATCATTTCAAACGATGAGTCTGTCTATTAACTATAACACTCTTTTTTGCGAAGAAAACTTTTTGTAGGTACATTATTGGACCTAAAATGTGTCCGAGTGGCAATTAATCCATTCATGCTCTTTTCTGGTTTGCAAATACTACAGCATAACCTTTCCTTTCCTCTGCCCAACCTTAGCCAGATTCTAATGGTTAGTTGACGTTTCTAAAAGCCCTGACACTCGCCAATCCTGACAAAGAACCAAAAATCCTGACATGTCCGGGAAAATCCTGACGCACGGCAACCCTAACACTGCCTAACTTAAATACTAAATACTAACATAGTATAGTGTGGTATGATTGGTATGTTATTGTTTTCAATGTCTCCTATTTAAAATATACCTTAAAGCTAACAGACTAAAGTCCTAATACTATTTACGCGCATAAAATATTTAATCAATGATCACAGTGAATTCATTTGATGTTTTATCCTTATTCATGTCAGTTGGTTGTGTATTTTTGCCAAGTAAATACTGCTTGCTTGTTTGGATCATGGTTATTATTTCTGATATTTTAAAAATACAAAATCTGAGATATTATTTATACGTGCCATAGCAGATGATTACTTGGTAATCTTTGGAATGCCTATAGATATTTGTTTTGTATGCTGTCTATTTAATTACATTACGTATGCTGGAGCATGTTATAGGAAAGAGTTGTCTTTATTTTAATACCTCTAAGGTATAGGTAAACCAGAACTTTGGGAGTACTGTCAAGAGGGCGCTCGTTTTGAATTTTATATAGCAACAATTTGTATAGTGGGGACAATGGAAATTGGCAGATGATTTTTGTTTTATTCCGACAACTTTAATAAGTGCGAAGTTTGATGTTTGGATATTTCTTCGGTTTTTACGCTATAACATTCGTGAATTTTACGACGTATGACACATAAATCAAAATTATCCAAATCTATTTTCTTTTTTTGTTTTCTTTTTTTTAGGTTTGGTCGTTTAATTCCGCCCTTACGCCCTTCGCTAGCAATCCGTGATACCGATGCATGCGATACACCTAATACACAAATCAAATTATTACAAGACATCAACCAAATCGTGACGACCTGACTATAGTGACATTTGTCCATAAGTTTGAAACTTACCCGTCAATTCAGGTGGTAATTTTGTTGTGTTTTCTAATGGAAGAAATTTCTCTCACGCACGTTTTTTTTTTTTCAATAAATAACTATATACACCGTTTACAACTTTTTCTCTGTAAAATCTAAAACTTTCGGCATGATTATTGCAGTCTAATAATAATTCACACGAAACTAGACAAAGCAATGTTTACATTGTCAATATTGACAACTATCATAGAGGGTAGATGTTGTCTATTATTAAAGTTGTTGCCATTGCTAGAAATTAGTACCAACAAATTTCCGTAACATGGCGCACCCTCAATAGATCCTGGTTCACCTATACGAACCGAGCGCATATCACGCTTGTAAGGTGTCACAACTAGGGTTGCCAGATCGAAAGGCGCTATTATCGGAAAAAAAAAATTTTTTTTCGGGATTTTGGGACTTAAGTCGGGAAAAAATACATTCAAATTAAAGTACCTAATTGTATTAACAACAACGATATTTTATATTATTGGCACTGCGCTTGACGATAGTTCCGCACTTGAAATTATTGTTTTATAACGTGAAGCTGTTTTTCGGGACAATTTCCACTTTGTCGGGAATCGGGAACACATGCTAAAAATCGGGAGAATCCCGCCAAATCCCGACCATCTGGCAACCCTAGTCACAACTAGTGTTGGTAGGAATTCGAGTCTTTTGAATCTAAGTCAGAGAGGAACTCGCGTCTCTGCGCTCAAAATACTTCCAAGACTTTGAGCCCTTTATTGAGTCTTAAGCTCAACTTAAAAGTACTCGGATAAAGGCTTCTTCAAATATTTTGTAAGTTTTATCTGCATGAACACTAAGGAAAATAGGCGTTATTAAATAATGTGTAGGCACTCAACATAAATTTCATGTTGAAACAATGCGTTTTTAGGAAACTTTCGTCTTTCGTGCATAAGTTGAGAGTTCTCTTTAAAGGACTCAAGCCTTTACAAAAGGCTCGGGTCTCGATAATAACGAGTCGAGTCTAAAAGCAGAGGAATCAAAGGACTTAGTTTTAGCCAACATTGGTCACGTCACGATTTGTGTGCCACTGCCTGCCTGTATCACTGCCATCACAATAAATTACAATAGCAATGTTCATTGAGTGATATTATTAGCCTAACATTGTTTATGCAATGTGCCGTATATTTTACTAAGTAATTTACATTTAATTTTATTGTTAACCAAGGCAGTTCCTCATCGCGTCTGCGTATGGAAATATCATTACTGAAACTGTAGCGATGTCGTCTTCTGCGACGCTCTTATAGCAATACGGATAAAGTCTAAATTTGATAAATCCCTGAACTATGTATAGAAGTAAAATTCCTCGAGTTATAATAGGTACATATTTGTAATTACGTGTTATCTTGTCGTATGCTTATCGTAGTTGCATTTAACGTGTGGTATTGTTTTTCGTGTGGTTAGATACGTGCGAATTTGAATTTAAACTGGAAATTCAATTTATTATACTTAACGCATTCACTGCCAGGGGGCGTGGCCTAGGAACAAAAAATTGATGTTTATTCCTTTTGGTGCTTGTTTTTAGTTTAAAGCTCTTTACCTATAGGATGGCTAAAAAATAAGTGCATTCCCGTTACCAGGGAGGTTTTGGGATTATAATTCATGAGCAACTTTTACTATGGGACCAACCTCGATATCGCGAAAAAAAAATTACCCTCCCATATAAAATAGACCAGCCAAAATGTATGAAACAGTCAAATTTTTAGTAAAAGTTGCTCAGTATGATCCCAAAACCTCCCTGGCAACGGGAATGCACTTATTTTTTAGCCACCCTGTATACACAAGTCGTAAGCACATAACGAGTTTCATGTATCTATGTATTCTTTCATCGGTTTCCTTATCACGTCCGTTTAGTTTTTCACTTCATTAGAAAGCCTGATATTTCTTACATAGTCATATCATTAAACATGTTGCGCTGATAATTGTCCAGATAGTATAATTACTAAACTTACGTCATACAGAAATGCATAATTCTATCCGTTTTAAGAGATTATAGATACGGGCAGCTGTGCTATACTGTACACTTACAAGTACACGTACAAGTTTGCATAGACAGTGACCTATTTTCATTGCGCCGGAGTGTACCTACTAAATGCAACACTCTTAACCGACTGTATATTTTAATTCGGTAGCCACTGTGTAGGCGTTTGTCGATTTCACTTTCTTCATGTAAAATAGACACTGTGACGTCACTACCTCTCACTCTCTCACTGCTTTGCCTCGGAACTTGTCTTCATTCAATAGGGTAATTGACTACTAGTCAAATCAGTTTCTTTTTTAGAACTGGCAAAACGATTTTGCTACTATGGAATTTATATGAAACACTAGCATGGGACGTCACGATCAAATTACCTACTCTTATTAGTTTAATACGAGTTTTAAAATAGAAATTGTGTCTAAAAATAATTGCTGTCTACGTTTCTCTATTAATCTTCTGATGCTTTATTTCATGCATGGTGTAAAATAATTTATTTTAAATACAGTCAAATACCATATTGTATGCTCGGCGTATCATATTTTTATTCTTTGGTTTTGTAAATTAAACTTTATGATTTACGAACTACAATTGTATAGGTAAGTATGTCTAGGTTTCTTACACTTCTTGTGCATGATGGCAATTTGTTTCTTTCCAAATGCTCAAATTTTATAGTAATATTTTTATCATACTCGAATGGTTCCTTCCCTGGACCGTGGAGCAGTATTTTTTAAGTAACATCAATCTGTATTACCAGGTAATATAATAAGCCTGGCCCACATATCTCAGCCGGCTTTAAAACAAATCGTTATCATTATCAAATACCACTGTCACAGTATCTCGCTATCTTGATGACCTTATGCTATGCACTTGATTGTGCTTTGTTATGATTTGGAATATTTGGATATTGCTGACTGTATCTATGTCTGTATCTTTACGTATTTGAAAAAGAGTAAACAAAATCTACCTTCAAATGGCTACCCAGTTGAGAGTCGATGAAAACATTACATGATTCAATAATGTAGGTTAAAGTCAGGTCGTTCGGTGACAGATCCAGGTGATGGTTTTGTATTTGGTTGGTTAATCAATAAATGTTAAAACTACCCGAAAATGTACAAATTATTTGTTTACTTTTATTTAAGTAAGTACCTAAAGATACAGAGTATAGTTATATGTTATTTAACTAAACACAAAATGTGAGGTCGAATGGACCCCATACCGCAGCGCTTCTAAGCTGGTATGCCAAATTAAATTAATCCAAAGTTTCAAGCTTTTAAAACAAAAGAAAATCAACCATATTTCCTTTCCTTCACTGATTTCAAATTCAAATGGCTTTTTATTTGTCCTTAGGAGGCCATTATTACAGACTGGCTGATGTGAAAAGAAATGTGTTATCCACAAAAATCCATTACCGTATTTGTGATTTACATTTTACGTGTTCATTGTATTATTCTGTCCTTTTACCATCTTCAATTTTCCTTCTTCCCAAACATTAAAAAGAATCCTTATTTATTTTACTCTGTAGCTCGATTCGCCCGTTTCTGAGATCATAAAATATTTACCAAGAGCTTTGCAGATCTATTGATTTGTGCGAATGTCGTCAACCTGCCTTTAAGTAAACACATTTCGTGTTTACAAAAATATTTCTTTCTTAAGATCTAATATTACTTTACCTCTAGTTTGTGACAGACGAGACTATTTGTGTATGTAATATCTATCGCCGTTAAGACCTTACCGGTCGATAAAACTTTATCGTCTGATTATCGCGTGACTGGACAAAAGAAGCCAGCATACAAATATCGAGATTGCGTTAATTGCGAAAATGAATCTAGATCTAATGAGATTTTCTCAGTCGATTGCCAATTAAAGTTGTCGTAAATCTGATCTCTCCTTACATCGTTATAGTCGCTTCCTGAAGTGTCCAATAAAAATATACCAATACACCCGATACTGTCATTGAGGACATTCGATACTGAAACCCTTTTCAAACTAAACTGAACCTTCATTTCCAAGATTTAAACGACATTTTGCATTGATGCTGCAAACAATGTTTGCTCCATACATGACCTCAGAAATATCGCGCCTCGTTTGGTATCATTATGTTTAGCGTAGGTAAATTGAATCAGGTATGCGAGTTAGGTTACATGATTAGGTCTCCGTAAATCCGGTTTAGACAATAGTGCATAGAATTATACTCAGGTAATGCGAATTAACAGTGGAATGAATTATCTTATGCGGAAAAGTAAATTTACTTGCACATAATTCGCGAAGAGTGGGGATTTTGGAAAATAAAGGTCATAAAGTTTATAACTTTATATTACTAAAAAAACTTACCCACCTTTTTTTTTCTGGGAAATAAATTCGTGTAAAAATCATCGGCGTTCAGATCGTTTAATCTGTTTTGGTTTTGTAATGGATATGATCTGTCAGCTGTCAACAGTGAAATTTCTTCATCCATATCCATATCAAATAGATACATAATTAGAAATCTGAATAAACCTCCTGTTTGATTTTATTTATGAAACTATTAAAGCGTAGAAATTTCATATTTCATGGTCCTGCCTTGAATGTAATAACATTATAAAGCACCACAGTCGTCTACATTTCAATTTGGAAACGAAGTTATTCGGTCTACGTCCCAAACACAAAGATTTTTTCACGGTTGCAGACAAAACGCAGTAACTCCAAAACTATTTTTCTCAACGTCCTTACCGAGTTGCGAGGCCTACAAGGTTACGTTTTAAAGCACCAAAAACCTTACTAATTCTAAACAATATACGCCTTTTTGCCACCGCACCGGTCTATTCCTGTCTAACGTTTCAGTAGGAAGTAGAGCGTGGCCACGTGGGCCCTTCGAGTGAAAGTTCTGTGAAGCCGATCAAGTGCTGTTATCTTTGAGGGCGATTGTGGCGGTTTTGAGGGCTTGAGTTGCGCTGAGTTAGCTTTTTAGAGGGGTCTAATGTAGCATAGCTGTTTGTAATGCCAAAGAGAATTTGAAATAGAGAGTTACTGTCATGGTAAATTATGTAGCCACTGTAAATTTACTGCCATCTTTCGACAGAAGATTACAATTGTTAGAACGCAATTTGACTTTGACCATTATTCTTTCACTGATATGTGTTAACTTGTTAAATATTAATATTAACGCCATCTACTCGAGAGTAGGCTGATGGTTATGGCGCCATGACTCGGAAAGATTGCACCATACCTTTGGCCTACAGTCGAGTAGATGGCGTTAATATTAATATTTAACAAGTTAACACATATTAGTGAAAGAATAATGATCAAAGTCAAATGACGTTCTAACAATTTTAATCTTCTGTCGAAAAATGGCAGTAAATTTACAGTGGCTACATAATTTACTTTGACAGTCCGCCTCTATACACTCTATTCTCTTTGGTAATACTTATTATATGTGCTCTTAAAGCACAATTACATGCTATGCTCGATGTAGGGGGTTCTCTTGATTACGGTCAGGCAGTTCACAGACAGTAGATTGGTAGTGTAGAGTTGAATTTACGTAAACCTCGTCTTCTGCGTAACTATAGTCGATTTCCGTCAAACAATGTTTGCATTCTATGGTCTTAAAACCGACGCTAATTTTAAAATACTTGTGCAAAAACGTTCTAATCCTTAAAGCAGTAAAAAAAACTATTAGTTGATTTATATATAAAACTATTAATGATGTCTAGATAGGTCCTGTATTGTCCTTTGAATTATCTAGTGAAGTAGTAACCACTGATGGTCAGTGAAGTGTCTGTCATATTTTGGCATACAGCTATAAAAATATAGTCGCGCCGTCGTTTTAAAAAACCCACAGATAATAAATCATTCCAATTGTCAGGGACCCAAAAAAAGTCTGTAGTCTATGGTTTATGTGTCTTTCGATTTGGCACATCTAATGATACGTTTTTTTTAAACGATTGCAGCGCCTCCTTAACTATTATCCTCATTCCTCAGAGTTTGCGTGTTAATGTAACGTGTAGTTTGTCTGTAGGACGTTTAATCGCGCGCCAATCGCAGTCTGTTCTTGAACACGCCCATTCAGTTGCCGTTCATCTATTTGCAGAGCCTACAAATATAGCTGTCCATTACTTCCTACCGTATTTAAAAATAACTAGCAATATGTAGAGTAACTTTCATGTTGATTTAGATTTGGAGATCGCGTGCTGAAAATTAGCAATCCATATTAGTGTGTAGTCGCGAATTTGTATCGTATCAGGCATTTGCTAATATTCCATTGCGTCTTTACATTCTTTACAATCCATATTTGCAAAACGTTTCGCAAATATTTGCTCAATATCATAGTCTAATAAAACAAGGTCTTCTCTTCCCAGAGTGACACAAGCCTACGTCACAATAACATTGCCACTTTATATAGCGCTATCGCATATTATCATATAGGGCTGTCGCATGATGACGTAGGCTTGTGTCAGTCACGTGACCACGAAAAGACGGGAAGAGAGTACCAGGCGGAGTATATTATTATACCATCGCTCAATATGATCTTTATTTGACACGCACAACCCTAAATTGGTTGTTGATAATATTAATAATCATTAAGAGCTGCTGAATTGAATTGATGATTTATTAAACATATCATAGTACCCAAAGACTTGGGTGCAACGTCAAATTTAAAATACAATAGCCTTAGTTTGTTGCAACCAACGCGTGTTCTCAAAACTTTCCAAACTTTAAGCTACAAAATTGCTTCGCCGCACGCCAACTTTGGCTTCTTTTTAACCCACCATAATTAGCCAATTTGAGCTGTTATTATAATGGCAATTTTCCCCGTATTCACGGTTCACACACACCGGCGCGAAGCCTTTCAAATGCCAGTATCAGTATCGGTCATACTCTGCGCGTCTAAAAATACCTGGTACTTGGGTAACTCGAATCAATCTCGGCGTTCTAAGCTATTTATACCCGTTCCGATAACGAACCCTTATAAGATCCAGTGCGTATGTTTGTCACGAACGTCCTTAGCATTGAACTTGCGTTGACGTATGGAAGTTAAGGGGAAGGCTGAGCTGACATTCTGACCGTATATAGAAATTGATTTTTCTTTTGGAACTTGTTCAATTTCTTGTGTCCCTAGCATAACCGTCTTGGGGTTATAGGGTTCATACAGCACCAACAGCTTTCCTTGTATTATACTTTCCGGCGTCGATCTGATACTTAGCTTGGAATCTCCTTTTCTGTGCATTTTAATGTAAAAGATCATTTGTGACGTTGCCTTTTTCTAAATAAATCAACTAAGGATTCTATTTGTGCCTTTTCAAGCCAACCCTAGAAATGGGTTAAAGATAATGCGTCTCGTGAAAACAGAATTAATTTACTTGCGAAGTACTCTATTTTTGGATTCAGGACGAGTGAACCAAGATATTTGGGACTCGAGCAAACATTCTTAAAATAACTTCATTGTGCAGACTTTTTTTTACAGATTCGTAAATATATCAAAGGATCTGTTCATTCTAAAGAGTTTTAAAGTTATTTTTATCTTTTACTGTTGTAAATTATACACTGCTGTATTTACAGCTCGGCTTTATAGTTTGAAGCGTAATTTTATAATCATAACTTATATATGGCGGATATGAGACAACAACGCAAATAAAAATAATTAGCACCTAGTTGGGTTATGGTTGCGAATCGAGGTCACAAGTGTCACAACCTCGACATAGGACATTGGTTTATCGTCCATTGTGTACGGAAATCGGCAACATTGGACGCGCGGGCGAGTTGAGGTTTTTGGGAGAACTAGTGTAACCAGGCCTCGAGTTCAGCAACGACTAAGCTTCGATCTTTTTAGTCCTGACTGAAGTAAAGCAATTCAGAGTATACGGTGACGGGATTTTTTTTGAACCAGACTTGGGCTCATGAAAGCGCTAATGAAGGGCGACCTTCCCTTGTGTCTTAAGCGCAAACTCCTTGACATGTGCATCCTACCCATCCTAACCTACGGTGCACAAACTTGGTCATTAACTGAGGCTCTAAAATCGAAACTCAAGGTTTGCCAGCGTGCGATGGAGCGTAGTATATTAGGTGTTCGCAGAACTGATCGGATCAGAAACACGGAACTACGCTCCAGAACTAGAGTTGTAGATGTAGGCGTCAAGACCGCTAAGCTTAAGTGGGACTGGGCTGGACATGTCTGCCGCATGCACCCAGAAAGGTGGGCCAAAATGGTTACTGAGTGGGACCCACGGAACACAATAGACGGTGCAGGCCGGAGTTTAGGCAGACCGAAAAGGAGATGGCGGGACGACTTGGACGCATTCTACCCCAAATGGTGGGAAAATGCCGATGACAGGGTCGAGTGGAAAAAACGAGGGGAGGCCTTTGCCCAGCAGTGGGACACCAAAGTAGGCTAGGGGAAAAAAAAAAAAAGACTTGGGCTCTCTGCCTTTGAACTGTAGAGCAGTTGAGCGATCAAACTGTTTTGTGGGATGGTACCTACCCTGGAGAAGTCGGTCGGTCGGATTCGCTTATTTTAGGGTTATCGGAGTCCTTTTATACTGGCTGGTCGCGAACGGATAACTCTGCAAGCAATTACAGTATTGTGAAGTCACCGTCAAAGTTGCAAAGACGTTTATGGTAAAGCGACATTCCGATGACGAAATGATATAATTGACGCGCATGCGAGTTTAGTATTGTTTAAGATAAATTATTATCGTTTTTAGTAGTGCGACTCGTGTGGTTAATATGCATTAGGGTATGAGATTGCAATGTGCACGTGTATGCCGGTCATACTGACTCGTTAATGCAGTAGTTAGATTTAAATCACATTATAACCCGTCCTGCGGGCTCAGCACGGTTCCATTCCATTTTTATCGACTATCACTATGCGCGTCCCTTTCGCACTTACATACTTGTTAGAACGTGACAGGCATGGTGACAAGGGATAAAAACGCGACCGTGCTAAGCCGCCTGGAAAACCCCTGCAGTAAAAATCTTTCTGTTTGCAAAGCTTCTATTAATTAACACATCATCATCATCTCACCCACTTATCCCCACCTTTATCACCCACTGCTGAGCAATAGGCCTCTCTTCGAGTCCGCCACTTATCCCGGTCCTGAGCCAATCTCATCAAGAAGTGACCCGCAATCTTCCCAAAGTCGTCCAAAAACAAGATTAATTAAAAAGTTCTGATTAAGATGCGGAATGGTTGCTCATATTAGTATCGTTGACTTTCTTTGGATTTTTTAATGTCGTTGTATAATAACATAAATCTCCCAATGAAATTTATAAATGGCAAATTTGAAACGTCAAAATAGCCAAGTGCCCATATGTGTTTCCATAGTAGGTTAGGTAGGCACGGTAACGGCGCTTAAGGAGACGTGAAAATGATACTTTATTTTTAACCCTCGTGCTGAACTTCAGACACGTGTCCCGTTTATGGCGATTTATATTTAGAAACGTATTGTTTTATTATCGGCCGTTTTAATGAAGCTAAAATTAGTTAAGTGAAAATCAGTACAATGTGCCTTTTTATATTTCTTGACTAATCTTTTTTTAACTTCGCTCCGAAGCAGATTTGATTCTGACAAAGGAAATTTTTTATCCTAAGCGATTTTCGTGATTACGTTTTGCGATTATCTAATGATAATCTACAAAACTTTTTATAAAAAACAAAGTTTCTAAAAAAGATAATCCTAGCCTCAACATTTATTTGCGAAACGCAATACAATGTTTTATTTTTATTTTAGTATTTTTGCCTTTATAATATATAAAAAAGCGCGTTAAAAGAGTGCCAAGAAACTTACTAGTTATATACCTGAGCCTCTACCATCAGTTTTAACATTGACATAACGCTCACGTCTACGTAATTTACTTTCTGTACATCTCGCTTCCACTATTGCTCGCATATGCGAGTACGAGCGAGATGCATAGAAAGTAAGTTACTTAAACGTGAGCGTTATGTCAATGTCAAAACTGGTGGTAGCCGTACTGATTAACTATAGTCTATTACTTATGTAAAGTCGTTCATTAATTCACTTAGCTGTTGACGTCACGGTAATTGATTTGAAAGGCAAACCCACGAGTTAACCTGTAGCTCTAGGTAATTTTGTAATATGCAACAGTCCGCTGCCGCGGTCTTTTTGCAAAGGGATTGGTTAAAGGGATTATTTTTTATACATATTTTTTTAATCTACTTCTTTCTATACACTGCCCAATAACACATCAGTCTCAAATTATTTTTGTAACATAAGACAGTTTGCCCCAAATGAGTACACCGTACGTAAATAGCAAATCAAAGTAACCATCATAAACAGTATCACGCACATCGTAACGCTATGGCTGCACAGCTTACCAATATGGGATTCCAACTAATAAAAAGCACAAAAAAGAAACCTCGCCTTAGTTAAATCAGGGGAGCACGTTGTGATACCGCCCCGTCATGAAAAAAAATCATGCCAAATCTCCATGTTATTATGATATGAAGAGATTACAGAATCTACACAAAAAAAAATCAAATAACAACCACATGATGATCGATCGCTTAGACAGCGATGAAATGCCTTTAAAAATTCTGTCGAGGTTTCGTACTACGCCTCGGTATCTTGGCTCGGCAAGTATGTTATTATGAGCGGCCTCATGAAGCCTCCTTTTCATAATTCCTTCACCCGTCACTCTATCGGTCTGCACATTATATTAACCATATCCATATAGCGGCCATTGTGAAGGCGGTTTTGGTCTCGACGCGACATGCGGTACATGTCAAGGCCGCAACCTTCGAGTAAGCTATGTTGTTACAGGAATCAATGTCGAAGCTTGTGCGCGGGTATTAGAACTTTGCTGGCGTTTCACTCGTTATTAGCTAGAGTTAGACCAATAAAAGTGTTATTATAAACGTCAAACTTCTATGAAATTACGACGTTATAAATAACACTTGCACTGCGTATGCTATCAAAATCGTTGCAGTGTTCTTGGTCTAACTCTATTTGCTTTTTATCCTTATTAAGTATTACTCATTTATGTCTCTTGTCTCTATCATAATTTAGTTAATTTATTTTTAATACCTGGGGCCGATTGCATAACAAACTACAACTAATATTACAAGCGGAACTCCTTATTTAATAAGTGAAATTAGGAAAGGAGTTCCGCTTGTAATATTAGTTGTAGTTTGTTATGCAATCGGCCCCTGGTCTATATGTACAAACCGGAAACTAGAAATTCACTGAATCTTTTAAACTGCACTTACCTATGCTGCAGGCCTGCAGGCTAGTACATTAAGCGGGATTCGGTAAGTAGATCGAGTTAGCTAATCAAACCTGAATCTAATCTAGATACTGATTACTAATATGCAAGATTAACCTACTAATTTGTCGTTCGTTTGATTTGAAATAAACTTAAAATTATGTATTTCGCAAACGAAACCCGAAAGAAATAGTTTTGTAGCAACTAAGCTGGACGTACAGTGACACAGTCGACACAGACAGATAGACGGACGAGGACGACCATAGTTAAACTACATATATAGATTGCTTGTTAACTATGAACCCCTAACAAGAGTCTAGACAAGAAAGTTAACGAATTAAGCGATGATTAAAATGTGATATAAGATAATTGTGCCCAAAGAGAACTTGACATTCTGGCATTTTATGAGCTATTTCTTTAGTGTTAGTTTTTAGAATTTTGATACATATTAGTAACGAAACTATCATGGTAATCTATTTTTAAATGTCATTTTATCGATTCGATCACTTTTCGTGACCAAGCTAATCCACGAGTCACGTTAACTTTATGACTAACTTGTCCGTCTAAAATGACCCACAAATGACGCATAAATTATGAAAGACTGAACTAATAAACTGCTAATCTGATTAAGGGAAAGTAGTTGAACCAACAAAGAACTGTAAGAAAAGCTTTGTGTGTTAAAGTTTTGCTGAATGAAGTAGCTACCTAACTACAGCGAGGGTTAATATATCTAGCTACAGTATCTACTTATACACACCTCCTACCTTTTAATTAATGGTGTTTAACTTATAAATCAAGGACATTCAAGGTAAAAAGTCGATTATAATAATATGTAACATATTTTAGTAAATTTTTAGGAATATACCTATATTCCTAAAAACGACAACAATTATATTCCAACATTTCTACGCGAGCATTATAAGGAGTATTGATAGTGACGGCAAATAGATATAGAACTAGAGTTCTATATAGATTCTATATTCTCACTTCCCTTCTATTTTGAGACAATTGAATACAATCCTAGAGGGTGATTTTTTTTTACACACATACACACAGGGGTCTGATACCCATACACAGTTTAAGCACGTTAAAGTCAAATGCTGCTTCTTAAATCTGGCATTGTATCCTTTAGATTAGAATTTAAACATTCAACAACAGTTTTAAAAGACTTGCAAACTGTTCCATTATTTGAAACTGAATATGTCTTTAGGGCTAAAGTTATTTCATGTGATGTGAGAAATGCTGTTGTAACAGCGTTCACAGTGATTTGCCTATATATCTAAAAGGTCAATTTGCGCACGTTCATATTTTACCCACGCCATAAAATTATGGCTAAAATTAGCGTACAAATTTATGGTACTAAACTAAAATTAGCGTACTACTAATAAAACACATTTCAATCTGATAAAAAAAACTACCGTGTGTAAGTTAGTCACGCCTTTCATATAAATGAGGCATCTAAATATAGCAAGTATTTATAATTTGCAAAGGTCAACCTGCTTAGGCCTTGTTGTGAACTTTATGGCCCACTGAGGCAGTGTTGCCAACTTGGCATAAAATATGCCAGATCTGGCATATTTTCACTCGCTTTGGCGTCAACATTTTCCATTGAGCATCTGGCATATTTTTACGCATACATATTTGGTCTAAGCCAAGTTTTCGTCAACTTTGCAGCAACAATATGCGCCATCGCCTTATGTTGTTCATATTTTCATATGAATTTTGACTTTTGTGGTAGTGGATGGGCGGATGGACGTCGACAGACTTATTATATTATACTTAATAATTTTAAAATGGCAACTAAGTCCAGTTAAATTGACCACAAAAATTTTCGTGTATTGACATATCGCGCCTTTTCCTACTGACAAGCTACTGATTTTACTGCACATTTTTGGACACCATATTATTTTAAGTGCCTATTTTCAAGTGACATTTTAGTATTTTTATAGCATATTTTCATAAATGTTTAGCATATTTTTGGCATATTTATGTATCATTTTTTTCAAAATCCGAGTTGGCAACACTGCACTGTGGGAACATAAACCGTGTGAATCGTGTGATGTTGTATAATGAAGCCATTTCTAGTTTACTGCCGAGAAATTCACATTGCTGCCACTTTGAATACTATGCTTGGCCCGTGGACGATATGGGAATGGACGTTTTAAGAGACGATTGGACAATTAAAGAGCCATTGAATTTTAATTGCTTCAGAAGTTTTCTACTTAGTTTCATATCGTATGAATACCTATAGCTACGTGACAAAGTTTTGTCTTTTACCGATTTGCTGGGAAATTGAAAAACTTACTCAAACTCCACGACATGACTTGGAAATTGCCGTTCCACACATGACCCTAAAAATCTCAAAATTTAAAGCTTTTATGATATACTCCCTAATAAGAAAGTAAGCTCGGTAACGAAAACTACCGACTTCAAATCAAAACACTAAACCTGTCGAAAATTTTAACGTAAAACTACATGTTAAAATGTCTTTAAAATTCGCAAAGGTCAACTACTCTACCCTCCTAAGACCCTGCGTACAAATTTTTGTACATTTCCTCAATCTATTTTGAGCTTTAATTATGTAAATAAGGGTTCCAAATTCAAAATCAAAACAACTGCTTCTGGGTCTCAGGAGGCAAAGGGAAGTCCACGCTCTACAATCTAATGGAAATAATTGTAATTTATCAAAGCGACATTGCATCGCTGTACAATCAAATTGCTGAATGGGGAATGAAATTAAATAATGGCTATCATAATTTAAATGCTTTGTCATTGCCATAATTTTTATTGTTTGAAGTGGGTACAACATTTTTCGAATGAATGTTGGTAATCTTACCAAAATGGTAAAAACGGGAGCTGGGAAACTCTGTTTCTGTTTGTCTATTACCTAAGTTTTTTGATGTCAGATGGGTTAGTTTCTTTTTTGTACAAATTTAAAGTTACAATTGTACAAACTTTCAGATTGTACATCTGTAGACACATAATAGATGTATTATACTCTGTATTTGTATTTGTGTACGTAATGTAACATTTAGTAGGCACTTAGTTAATAATTTGCATGAAAATGTGAAAGTATTCATATTTTATTATGCCCGCATTTGATATTTAAATATCACATTTCTGGCATTTTACGGTAACCTCGGGTCAAGGTGGCAATTTAGATTCCTAGAATAATAAAATAACCGGCCAAGTGCTAGTCGGACTCACCCACCGAGGGTTCCGTACTATTTAGTATTTGTTGTTATAGCGGCAACAGAAATACATCATCCGTGAAAATTTCAACTGTCTAGCTATCACGGCTCATGAGATACAGCCTGGTGACAGACAGACAGACAGACAGACGGACAGTGGAGTCTTGTAATAGGGTCCCGTTTTTACCCTTTGGGTACGGAACCCTAAAAAACGAACAACTAAACGAAAAAAAATTACGAGTTTTCGAATTAGTGTGCATCAAATGCCAAGCATCTGATGTATTTAATTCGTAGTGAGATAATGAGACTAAGCCTCAAAACCAACCTGATACGCCGGGGCATTTTATTTCAAAGAAATATTTGCCATTCTAATCAACATACAGGTAATTCAAATGAATTTAGATTTTCTTCCTAGTATTTTATCCCAGTTGAATAACATTTCTACAAAATTTAATGGATAACCTAAAAGTGGTCGCTATTTGTTTCTGAGCCTCGTAAAACCCCGCGTACTTGTACAAGTACAAATTAAATTCGAGTTTTAAAAGTGTTATAAATAAATAAAATAAAAAATAAATAAATATTATAGGGACATTCTTACACAAATTGACTAAGTCCCACGGTAAGCTCAAGAAAGCTTGTGTTGTGGGTACTCAGACAACCCACCACTACCCCACCCCACCACTACTATGTTTTATAGAAATAAAACAGTTCCAAATTCAAAAAGACGGTGCGCTTGCCTAAGTAAGTCGAAGTCGTCAGTCCTCCTATCGCCATTCATCACTCTAAACAAAGATGTTATGGCTCCTCTACACGATGGGCCAGCGCCGGCCACTCCAAGGGACGCAGCCATGCGGTAGAATGAGATAGCAATATCACTTGCTCCCTCTAACGCATAAATGTGTCCCTTCGGCGCTGGCCCATCGTGTAGAGAAGCCATTAGATGCTAGGCGTATCCCATGAGTAATCCAGGGAATTCCTTATTTGTTATCGTGACGTCACAACCCTTTGTCTACGCTCGCGAGCACGGCAAATGTTTATACAACCGAGTCAATATTAGGGCAAATCGAACGTTACCCAAACAAATAATGAGGTTATTATTATGTATGATGTTTGAGATTCGGTGCTTAATTAGGACGGAAAATAATGATTATTATTGTACAAATAAGTAGAGTCCGTCCGTCCCACGCTAAGTTTTATACTATGTCAAGTAGGCACTCTTATCGGATATGTATGCATTGTCACTGCCAAATCAGTGCAAAAGGTTTTAGGTAACTGTCGCGAATCTTTCCATCTTTTCTTAATATAAAATTACTGTCAACGGGAAACTCCAACTATGTATGTCTTATTTATGTTCTATCTGATGTACCTGTATTCCTCTCTTCCGTACAATAAAGTGTTACTTACTTACTTAGTATTTTTTCGGTAAAAGGCAAGTTAACCGTTGAATGAGTCATCCTAGGGAGAGAATCGCGGGTGACTCATAGTGGCTTACAAGTTTACTAACATTTCTAGATTGCTCCCGTCACATTAATTAAATTTTATGAACCATGTGACAAGCGTTGTTGTCATCGGGATCTCCCATTCAATTGCAGGATATGTGTCACCACTACATTCACAATCGATCTTCCTTGCATTGAATATGTGAGGTTTAATCTAATTAATCTCCTACCGGTCTGGTCTGATTCCTATGATTACTAGGACAGTTCAATCGTCTTTAGAAAAGTTTCTTCTATATATCTCTTCCACATTCTGATGAGATGTACTATGTACTCGATGCTAGTGGGTCATTATAGTATCTTATCGCAAGTACTAACTTGACACAATTAACCTATCGCTCCATTGTTACACAAAAGACTATACTATGTAATGAAGTTATATGAGTCACCATCATCATCTTATCCTGGTCGATTTCCGCTATGGCGGCAGAATAAAAGTTGGCTATATTGATAAAGTAATTTCTAATCTCTCTTGGCATTTTTTTTAGCATTTTACCTCCTGTTACCATGCCATCCTACATGACAGCCAACTCTGTGCTAAATCTAAAAGTGTTTCCCTTTTGTTCCAGCCAATAAACAACGCGGACTTCGTCGTACCGGTCGAAATTGACGGCTCCGTGCACCAAGTGTACGTCCTCAAGCGACCGCACGTCGACGAGTTCCTGCGGCGGTGCGGCGAGCTGTACGAGTGCGTGCTGTTCACCGCCTCGCTCGCCAAGTACGCGGATCCCGTGGCCGATCTTCTCGACAGGTTAGTTACACGTTAGGACGCTTGAGGTAGATTCCGTGCACCAAGTGTACGTCCTCAAGCAGCCGCACGTCGACGAGTTCCTGCGGCGGTGCGGCGAGCTGTACGAGTGCGTGCTGTTCACCGCCTCGCTCGCCAAGTACGCGGATCCCGTGGCCGATCTTCTCGACAGGTTAGTTACACGTTAGGACGCTTGAGGTAGATTCCGTGCACCAAGTGTACGTCCTCAAGCAGCCGCACGTCGACGAGTTCCTGCGGCGGTGCGGCGAGCTGTACGAGTGCGTGCTGTTCACCGCCTCGCTCGCCAAGTACGCGGATCCCGTGGCCGATCTTCTCGACAGGTTAGATTCCGTGCTCCAAGTGTACTATGTTTAAGGCCAGTCCACACCGGCTGCGTGAGCGTAGACGTATGCGCTTGCGCGCCCGCTAAAATGTTGGAGCCGCACACGTCACGCAAGCGGTGTGTCGTCTCTCATAAGGAACTGTATATTACAACGCGCACGTACACGTCAACGCACACGCACCTGGTGTGCACAGGCCTTTAATATAAACACAATACAACGAATCTCCGAAGACACTTAAATTACAGATGGTTAGGACCGTTTGATATTGACTCTTATTTTTGGCCTTAAGCAAGCAGTTGTTGGCAATTGGTCTCGTTTAGGTTTAACTACTGAATTCCACCTCAGTAGTTAGATACGAGGCATGAGAGAATTGAGGCATTTGACATGTGGTGTTGAAGGAGAATGTTGCGCATACCGTGGACAGCAAAACGAACCAACAAATCCATTCTCAACCAACTCAGGATCAAATCCAGACTATCCACAATCTGTTACCAACGAGTCCTGAGCTATTTTGGACATATTGCTCGAAGGCAGCCAGATAACCTAGAGAAACTGGTTGTTGTTGGAAAAGTGGATGGCAAGAGGCCGAGAGGACGGTCACCCACCCGTTGGTCCGATCAAGTAAGGAACATTACAGGACTTACTGTCACTACTGCCCTTAGACAAGCCGAAGACAGACAGGGTGAAATGGAAGCAGCTCGTCGAGGCCTCGGTGAAGGCATTTCAAGACAGGCACGACCTTCAGTAATGAAGAACACGAAGAAGAAGAAGAAGAGTTAGATACGAATGGAATTGGGAATGGACTCGGGATGTAACTAACCTCCCGAAGGTTAAGGTTACTTCAGCGCGACGGCTAAACGAATGGTCTCTTGTATACAATCCCCACAAGATTAGCCTTGGGGGATACAAGTTACACGTTTATATTTCATGTTCCAGATGGGGCGTGTTCCGAGCGCGCTTATTCCGGGACAGCTGCGTGTTCCACCGCGGCAACTACGTGAAGGACCTCAACAGCTTGGGCCGGGATCTACGGCGCGTCGTTATAGTCGACAACTCGCCCGCCTCCTACATATTCCACCCGGACAATGCAGTGAGTTGATCAACGTATCGTAGTTATTAGATAACCCTATAATCTTATACCTGTAAACGAGCAATTCTTGTATATTTATTTATATGTATATATATTTCGGGGATCTCGGAAACGGCTCTATCGATTTTCGATGAAATTTTCTATATGGGGGTTTTCGGGGGAGAAAAATCGATCTAGCTAGGTTTTATCTATGGGAAAACGCACATTTTTGTTTTTTTATATGTTTTCTGAGCAAAAGCTCGGTCTCCCAGATGTTATCTTATTATAGTGGAATATTCTGTAGTTGTACCTACCACGGTTAGTCTTTTTCCCCCGTCTATATGAATCGGAGGAAGCTGAATACAAGTCCTCTGAATTGAGCAATTGTTTGGGGTCACTGTTCCGAGCAGGACTGCTCTTAATGCACAGTTAATTACATTAAATAAATTGTGTATTCCTGTCAGCAGTACTACGCTTTGATGTCCGCTTTTGCACGCACCGCAAAAGAAAAGTTTTTTTCACAATTATTACACCTTACACATATTCTACCCATATTATTACCTTTACACATATTCACGCATACTTCCAAGGCAACCAATATTGTTTTGGGGTAAATCACTAAGCAACTATGTCAACAAAGTCAGTTATTGGCTTATTGCCCTTGAACTGCACGCCTCACATTTTATTACAACAACAACACTAGAACCCACACGAAACCCTATAAAGTCTGTACCATCTACAATGTTAAAAGTCTATTCCTAAACCTTATTGCAAAAGTATAAGGTCCACCATCGGGCAATTAAAAGGTATCATTATCTTAGTGCTTCGACGTGGGTGATCTAGACAGACCGCAAACGTAGGTACGTCACGGTCAGAGCAAATCTTAGATAACGCCGATAGTGCCACAATGAATCGTGTGACTAAGATATTGTCCGTATAGCGATAAGTGACAATTGTTAAAGATGATGAATGTTGAATATCGAAGTAGTGTAAAAGTGAATATACTCGCATTTGCAGATGAGTGCATAATTATTTTCCATTGTATTTTACGGAAACCTACGAACGTGCTTGCTATTTCAGTCAGTCTCGGTACAAAAAGTACTGAGGTTGATTGAAGTGGTATGACAAATACGAACGTTTCCAAGAAAATACGATGGATAAAAATTATGCACTACATCTGTATAGAAGGATAAACCTATCATATAATTCATATAGCATCAATGAAGAGAAGGAGGGTAGCCAAGTTGAATACTCGTATGTGATATAACCGGAGGTCCTTAGTTAAAATCCTGGCTCGCACCATGTTCTTGATTTTTTTGTACATTCAATCTTATAAATAATATGCTACCGAGCTTGCCTTGACCAGGGAGAGATAAACCAGGCGCCATCATTAGAGTTGACAAGGAGTGATTTGGTAAAAAAAACTTGTGTTTGTGGGAACATTCTCATGTTTTAATCGCGTCCATTGTCTATTGATGCGCTAATACGTATTTAGCTAGACAGGTTACTGGTTCCTGTATATATTATAGGTTGAATACAATTGACATTGGCATTGTAATTAAATCAAGCTTTAGTTGAAAACATCTTTACCTAGTGGCCGATATTTTTTTATTTGTTACGTTACCTACACTTGTATGTTTCGTAATAACTAAGACACAAATATAAGTCAAAAAGGGTCAATTAAATAAAAATTAATAATCGCCTGTGAATAGGCTTTTCGAACTTTTCATTAATTCCCAGCCAAGTGAGCTATTTCAATACACACGATACGAGGATTCCTAAGGCGCACCATACAAAAAAAATGCCAATTGAATTTGTAATCAATATTGAAGGACATGTGGTTGAATTTCTTTAGTTTTGAAAGGAAACAAAAGAAATGCAACTCGGTTCCAATTGAAAATGGTTTAAATTAGTTTGAAGTAATTAGTACTACGGGTAGGACCATGGGCATACGATGTTAGAACTCCCAATATTGATATTTTATAACAATCGCACACCTTGTTTCCAATGTCGTAACTAGACTAAGGCTTATAACTTTATTTTCCTAAACAATTTAGCATCTCAAGATAAGTAATGCGTTGTCTCTTTTCCAGGTCCCCGTCGCGTCGTGGTTCGACGACATGACAGACTCGGAACTGTTGGACTTGATACCGTTTTTCGAGAAACTGAGCAAGGTGGACAGTGTATACACAGTGTTGCGCAATTCCAACCACCCGTACAACCCCACGCAGAACAACTCGCCGAGCACATAGCCCGGCCCGCCGGCGCGCCGCGCCCGCACGGAGCGGCGGCGCGAGCGGGCCGCGCGAGACGCGCGAGTCATGCGCGAGCTGCGCGCCCTGCGCATGCGCGTGCACGTGCGCGGGTGGAGCGCGCGAGCTCGCGCCGGCGCGGCGCTCGAGCGCGCGAGTCTCGAGCGCGCGAGTCTCGAGCGCGCGAGTCTCGAGCCCGCGGCCCCCGCCCCGCCCGCGCCGCACACCCTCCTCGAAACACTCATTAAGAAAGGAGCGAATTTCGTCTTAAGTGCCAATTTTGCCTTCTGGATAGTAAGGACGTTATTTGTACCTATTTTACAGTTTAGGTATTTCTTAGTGCGTAAGTGGTCAGTATGATGGATTTGTGATTCTATATATATTTTTCACCGGTTTATTTGACTCGCTGTCGAGCTTGCGGTATTATGTGCGTGTTCTTATGTGATCCGACTGTATTTAGGAGTTTGACTAACTTAAAAAAATTATGTCTTAAAGTACGCATTCGGGTTACCGATACTAACGATAAATGAATTTGCAATTTTTTTCCAATGACAACCTTTTTATATCGTGCTTGGGATCAAATATAAATAAGTTAGATATTTTTACCTAAAACGTCTTAGCGGACGCCATCATTCATTAAACAATATTTCACAATATTTTAATTGTACATAGATTGCATCTTTGACTCTAAATCAAATCTGAATCGATGGACTTTTACATAATCGCTTATCTCAAAATCGATGTGTTCCCGTACTGGACAATTGTAAATATTAAAGTTTTTATATACTACAGCTGATAGCTTCAATCATATAGGTATATCGGAATCATGGTAGTGTACATATAGTTAAATGAAATAATATAAGCCAGCAGAAATGCACTTGAGGTGAATTTAATCGCACTAACCGAGGTCGATGTTGCAGTCAAAAATGAAATAAAACAATATAATGAATTATTTTAAATAATTATTTTAGTTATCGCTTATAAAATTGACTCTTCCAATAATTTGACATACAAATTATAATTTTAAATTATTTTATCCCTTAATTTTACTACTTAAAATAAATATGTTAACCTATTTGAAGCACTTAGTGTTACACAGCCTGTGTAAGGTTTGTGCACATTAGACGTAATTTTGTAACGTATTGTTACTATAGGTGTATATTTATTGTGTACATACCTTGGTGTTTACCGTTAAGGCACTGCGGACTTATCTTTAACGGTCCTCGTAAGTCCACACGTACTTGTACAGTCGCCATCAGATATATCGGAGCGGCCAAGGTGTTCACAATATCTGAACACGCGCTCTAACGCCCTGACAATAGAGGCGTGTTCCGATATTTGTGAGCACCTTGGCCGCTCCGATATATCTGATGGCGACTGTACTTGTACAAGTACAAATTCAATTCGAGTTTTGAACTTGAGTATAAAAGTAAATGAAAGTTCGAATTTCAAAAGCGTATAAAATAAATTGGCTTAGGTCTTACAGGGTTAAGGCAAACGAACCTTCGAATGCCTGTTAGAATCCACCTATAATAGACAATATAATTAAATTTCAATCATATGGAAAACACGGTAGCCATCCACCACAAGCCAATCTAAGTTTAAACGAAATAACACTTTCTGATTACTTGCAATAAGGTCTCAAATATCTTGGAGATACGTAGCTGAAGATAAGTTCGTGGTGTCACACAGTTCCCAATGCATTGACGACAATAAACGTCATTCGAGTGTCATACAAATCATTTTAATGTAATTTATTGAATATGTTTATATTGAACACGGGTGGTCAGTTCAATTTGGCATCTTAATGTATTAACTCTGCTCTCATATAAGTATTTAGCTATTTCTATATCCGATTTATGTCTGAATTAATAAAGTCCATTTCCGAAGAAAGAAAATCTACAGTAAATCATGCTGTTGTGGTAAACTGCAAAAATATTTTCTTATGCAAGAATGCTTGAAATTGCTTTTAAATAAGTTCCTTTTTCTTTAAATTGCAAGGAAAACTACGGACGATTTTATATCACTTCTACTATTAACACGGCTTTAGAAGGACGGTTTTTTTTCATGCGACAAGCAAACATGACCAGATGTCCTTCTGAAAGGACAGATTCTCGCGTGTTTTATTGCTACATTATTAACTTAAAATAATGATTCAACATCTCGTATGGCAACAAACGTCATGGTAGATATATAATTTTGAATTTAAAAACTCTAAAAGTGATATTCACGTTCTATGAGAGCAGAACACTGCACGTATTTTTATGTCATCTCAGTATTAACCTAGTGTAATAATCGATGCCATAAAACAATGAATGGTAGATATACGCATACTTATGTCGTCATAATTGTAAAATACTACCTGTTAATCTCTCAATCGCGTGTCACGAGAAAATGTGATCATTATTATGTACTCTCCAAAGGTTGCTTTCGCAATATAGTTGATTTGATACAAGCTTGAGGTTAACAGTGTTTTAAATATTGACTGTCTTACATTAAAATAACTAATAGTGGAATAGGATTATTTGCAACAAGAAATCATGCGTATTGGGACAAGAGTGGATACTTTTTGGAGCGCTGGACATTCGTACCCAAAAGATACCCCTCTTTGACACAAGTTGATGGTATCTGACACATATAAGCTAGCGTGCAAACTAGTATGCATAGTTATCGTTTAATTTCTTGTTGTAAATGTATTGATCGCGGCATAACTAAAGTAACATAGTGTAGACATTTGACAATGATCGATCAGAAGAAATGAATACTTGCAATTGTTTTAACATATTGTTTTCGTCAATATACAGCTATTTCGTGAATTGACATCTTTTATAAGGTACAAATAGTTCGTTAAAAGGCATCTAAGACGTCAAATAGAAAAACCGTTTCGGTATTAACCTTTTGACCGCCACAAACGGCTGTGACAATCATCGGAAAGTCTTGTCAAAGACGCCAACGACGACTACAGCCGTCAGCTTCGCCAATGCAATAGAGACTTACGCGGGACTTCGTAAAATTCAATTTCGCTTAAATAATCGCGATCGCCTGGCGTCCGGGGCACGTCATATTCCTTCGCCGTCTGGCTTTCAAAAGGTTAACAATTAAATTATTTGTTCTTTTAAAAGGACATCGGGCTGAAATTAATTTTATAGAAGAGGTAATTACGTTATTTAATATTGTCTATACTTTAGCACCGCGAGCTGTTCCTAAGACATCCAACGCCATACTGAACTTATGACCTATGCCTTTTTAAAATATAAATAAAACGACTTATAAAAAACTGTCCCGGATCGCACTAAATTCAAAATTGTAACATTTTTATAAAGTTTCGATTAATTAGGTGAACATAATGGTGCTTTCAGTATTAGTTGTGTAAGCGGCGACTATAGGAGTTCTATAATACTAGAAACGCACATTTGGCTCTAAATTGGTTCGATTCGATAATTGCGGGCAGAGGTTGTGAACAGACAAATTCAAATGCAGTAATTTTACACACTTTATGTAGATGATTTTGTCTAGAAAGATTATTTTGATGTTTGATATCATTCTCTTGAGTCTTCTGTTCTATACAGGACAAAATGACGAAGAGAACGGAAAATAAATCACAAATAATCTTTTTGGTATAAAGCTTCTTTATTTACATTTCCCATTCCTTTTTAAACTATCTACTATTCTGTGAAATCGTCTTCATTTTGGCAACATGCCATCTATTTATTGTTTTATATTAGTTGCTTAGCAAAATGGTTTTATTGTTTTTTATGTAATGTTTTTAAACAATATCAATATATTATTGTTTTAGTAGCGACATAATAAAAAGAGAAACGTTGGTCTTCTTTAGGAAACCTTACTAATGCGCAATTGCCTTTCTTTTTTAATGTATAATTTCTCTGAACATTTAAACGGACGTCCAATCACAGCCGCCTTTAGAATCACCTTAAGATACCACAATTTTAAATATTCGCATTAAAGCAGTTTCTATTAGGATGGCTTACTTCCCTCTTTTTACTATGTTAGCGCTGTAAATAAGATTTTAAAAACAAACGCATCTTTAATCGATATAAACCGATTCATTTTCACGATTGAATGTAAATGTTAGTTTGTTATTTAGTACTATGCTGGTGTATGTATGTACTATACATATGTTTTATTAGATATACGCAAATGCTAGTTGTAACCTGTCCTTTGTAGGGTAAAGTCCTTCCAGAGTGTGCTGGCTTGCGGCCTGGGGTCATTTTACTACAGATTAAATGTAATTTTCGAAGCTACTGTAGCATATTTAGGCATAACCAAATTCCCGCTTACACAGAAGTGATGTCCTTTGTAAAGCACATATCTTTAAAACGATATATAAATTAATTTATCAATATTTTGTACTTATGGGTTATGGTTAGATGAATATATGTTTTACAATACGTATCCTCTAGCCGTCCAGATGTCAAAACTTGCCAATAGACATGCAATTTTGATTTGTCAAAATAAAGATTCAAATTAGAAGGGAACGAGAGACCTTTTTATAGGCCTCTGGGCGGCTAGAAGGTATGGGTATTTCGGTGTTTGGTATTTTCCCAATCGCAAATGCCCCTTCTGACTCGGGTCGCAGGCGTCATCCGTAGATCACGGTAGTTGGCATTTATTTGTAAGCATTAACAGTAGAGGTAGGATGTTATAGTAATATATACGTTGATTTCTCTAGTTCTAAGAATTCTGTTGTTGGAATGACGCGTTTTTTTAAACAAATTTAACATACTAGAAACACTCCCCGTGAATACCTTACTTAGATTATACTTTTTATTACTTATGTATTTGACTATTTTTGACTACAAATCGTCCGAAATGTTATTTAGGTAAAAAAAGATAATTGTTAATTTCATTTTAATGATGCATGCAATAAAAATTGATTGATATTTTGCTATTAATCGTATATTAATGAAATAAATTTATTTTATGTCTAACATTATTTAGAGATTTTGTGGATTCGTCGTTGTATCATTATTATATTTTTTATTATTGTAAATTAACATTGGTTTTTAAGGTTCAGTTTGATTGAACGATCAATTAACATGACTTGGATATTTGTTGACTTTTAATGGAGTTTTAGGCTTATTCTGACCGTTGACTGAGTGGATCTTTATGAAATATGTGACTATAATGAATTACGATACTAAATAGTATGAGTATAAGGCGGTTATTAGTATCACGT
The DNA here is from genome assembly GCF_910591565.1 of Cydia splendana. NCBI lineage: Eukaryota > Metazoa > Arthropoda > Insecta > Lepidoptera > Tortricidae > Cydia > Cydia splendana. The sequence goes on along the minus strand of NC_085964.1, from coordinate 19,146,190 downwards.
CGCTCTGATGTGCGAGCGGGACGTCGCTATAATACGCGCATATCGTTGTCTCGCTCTAACATCGTTGTGACGTGCGAATCGCATCCATTGTGATAACCGCCTAAGTAACATTTGAGAAACCTATTATTGAGTGCCCATAAGTTTCAGTAAAGTTACCTCGTTTTATTTGAATTCATGTAACTAAAATTCACAAGGATTCACTCAAGTCCATTTTAGATAGCGGTGCTTCGAACAATTAATGTATTTGAATTACATGGAACGGCCATATACATAGATCCATCCATTATATTGCAATATATGTTTCGCAGACATTATAATTTTCTAATATAATTTGCTTGTAAACAAAGTACAAATCAGAAGGCAAAGCGAACAAATAGTCTTTTAATGTAATATGTCCTTATGCTCCCCATAATGTATATCGATGGAACATTCTCGAAATTCTTGCCTCTAGGTTAAAATTGTATAAATACTCTAAATTTTTATACCGCAAAATAATCTTACTTAATTAAGCCACTGCCCTTTTTAACACATTGGATGGAATGGTCAAATTTTATGGGGCTACTAGGAAGAAAAATGCTCAGGTTTATGCATAACTAATGTTTATAATATAATTTAGAATGATTATTGTGTAGATGCCCTTATCCTCCTTATCCTCCTAGGGCCCAGCGATACAAATGAAAATCCAAAAATTGCCATTGAAATTAGAACCTATAGTGTAGGAAATAGAGTTGATTTTGGCTTGTTGGAAAATTGAACGAAACAAAGCAAAAGCGACTCTGTTCCAATTGAATAGGATTTAAATTTCATCGAACTGAAGAGGTACTATATGTAGGACCTTGGGCCTTAGGAGGATATGAATGAAAAATTGAACTTAAAGGTAAAGAAGTTGAGATATTAGATATCTCTGTAGAGTAGATAACGTTATAATTAGCGTCATTGGCCACACTGTAACGTATCGCGTGTATTTTAGTATTATTCGAGGTACGAAGTACGTATATGACCATGGAAAGGACATGAATAATGTTATAAATTAGTTATGCAGCGACCTTTGCCGTTCAACTGTGTCGTGCAAACGTGTTAACCGCTTTAAAATACTTAGATTCCACGGAAAAAGTGACTGTAGTACATCTCGTTGTAACTGCAAAATCCAACCGTATTTCTATCTAACATAAGGTTGAAGTTAAAATTGTATTTGAATGGACCATGGTCGCTTTGTCCGTGAATCTGTTTTCGTTAGTGATTTGCAGCTATTACCACCCCATTCAAGGCCACGAAAGTGCGGTATTCTGAAATTCCTTAGCTTAACACATTGCAATATTCATAGATTTAAAGAAATAATCGCATTGTGGTGTACCTTTTAGATGCCTAAGTTTCTTACAGCAGATTAGTGACATATTTAGATTTTAAAGTGTATTCATCCTTAAAGTGTCATTCTATGGAACTTGCTAACTATAAATTCGTCATTTTTGACAGTTTCAATATGGCGGTTTGTTTACATAGTTAGCAAGTTCCATAGAATGACACTTTACCTGTCTTATCATGTAAACAAACAAACGTCAAATCCATAGAAAATCTAGACATCGTAATGTCAGATGGTTTTGAGGTGATCCGTTCGTTACTGTGATTATTGATGAAAATCTTATCAGAAATTATATTTTTCAGTGGTGATTTGATTGATTTCAATACTTTGTGAGTTTCTTTAAGTATACAACAACATTTTAAGTGATGATTCCAGAGAAGTGTGATAATGTCTTCGAGAAGTGTTTGTTTACACAAGTAAGGGTGAATACACTTTAGGTACTTACATAAATCAGAGTCAGTGTCGGTTCTGTATTTTATTCTTATGAAATGTTGAGTAGCTACTAATCCAAAGTTGTTTGACTGAATCACACAGCTAAGAATTTTTTTCATCTTAAAGGTACCTCATAATGTGTACTTTAAATTGATTGAACAATGAATGTAAACAATAAGCCATTGTAGATAGCAATATGTACAGCATTGGACGGTATTACGGTATCAGTACCTATCTGGACGCAAGTGAGAGGACTATAAGTATATTTCTGTGTTAGCCGCGGCAATAGGATCGACTAGCTAGGTAACGTTTACCTGAGACGAAATTTATATAATGGTGTACATTTTTGATATGATGTTGTACAAAAGAGACATTTGGTATGTTATTTTATAGGAATGAAATAAATAGCCTTAATAAACAATGTTTTGTATTATTTACTTTCCACTACGGTCTTCATTATTGTCCGTTACAAAGCATAATATAAGGCCTTTTAAAGAGACATATGACCTTTCTTATTATTGACGTTTCCAAAGTTAAATAAGGATTCAGTTTTTTCCTTGCGTAAGTAGGTACGTAGCCCTAGAAGAAGTATAATTTCTGAAGATTAGAGTTTATTAAAAAAAAATATTGTTTATAATTTTTGAGCTCCTATATTATTGCAAACTTATGAGAATTTGATTTATTTGTAAATACTCTAGAAGGGAAGTATCAATGATAGTGTATAGTTCGTTTTTTTTAGCATTAGAAATAAGGTAAACAATCTTGATGTGTCTTGTAATTGAAAAACACATTTTAAAAATAAGTTACGGCAAATATGTAACAATTATGAATCTAATACGATCATTTATATTCTTCTGCTTTCATAAGTATTAAATTTTGATTTTTAAAAAGCGTTTTTCAATTAAAAGATTTGTCAAAATCGCTTACCTTCTTGCAAGTTCTTTCTAATGCTAAAAAAAACGAACTATAGGTTGAATAAATTGAAATAAAAAATGTTATAATTTGCTGCGAACTTTTATTAAATGTTAAATATTATATGTAGTTACAATTATTTAATTTTAACAATTCAGACACACGAAGAGATATAAAGTTATGTTGATATGGTACTAAAAGGTACATAGTAATTGTGATCATTTAACAATCTATCCTCCTAAGGCCAAGCCATGAAAAATGCAAAATTTGCCACAGAAATTTGAACCTACAGTGTAGGAAATAGAGTTGATTTTGCATTGTTCAAAAACTGAACGAAACAAAGCAAAAGCGACTGTTCCAATCGAATATGATTTAAATTTCATTGAACTGAATAAGTACTATAGGTAGAACCTTGGGCCTTAGGAGGTACATTAGGCTATAACAACTGCTTTTATGTAAGTAAGAGTGATAAATTAAGGTATGGAAATGTTTACCGCCTATGTATGTATATTAGCTAGAACAAATTATGGATTCAATTTGTCTAAGCTTTTCAGTATATTTATAAAAACAGATTTTATACGTGTGGTGTTTTCATAATCACAAACGATACAATTATACAAATACCAAGTTTTCTTTATAACAAAAGCTCGGGTTAATTTCAAAATAGTATAAGTTTTTTCCTAACTAAACTGCGAAACATTAAACCATAATTAAAATAAACAACAATTTCAGTTTTGTACTAATCTCTTTGGAATAATTATGCTAAGGCTAGTTTGTTTATAAAAATAATATTTTATACTTATTGAGTTTCTTTTGCGTAACATAACAATTACATGCTAAATATAGTACATTTGACACAATATAACAAATTAAACGCTAATTTGAAATAACTAAAGAAGTTAAATATTAAAGCTCGATACAAATGAAACTACTTGTAGCATGAAGGTAAGAACATAATTCAAAAATATAAGAGTTTGGAATGTACATAATATATGTAAATGTTTTTCATGATAAAGTATGAGTAATTTAAGTTTGTTCAACATTTATCTACATCAGAGAGCACCGTAAACAAGTGTTTTATACAGGGTGACCTTAGCCATTGGACAAACCCTGAAATCCCACGTAGGGTTACTTCTCAGAAATGCTCTAACGGTAATATTTTTTCAATTAGAACTAAAGATAAAAAATAAATGATTAAACAAAAGTTATTTCCAATAATCGACAACAAAAAGAAATATACTGTATTAATCATTGGCAGTGCTTCTGAAAATTTGTTTGAAAATGTGCGGCAATGATGACATTTCTCAAAAGTCAGAATCTTATTAATGTCATAAATAAAAAAGATAATCAAAACAGTTGAAGAAGGTTTCATACTATTTATTACCTCAGGAGCTACTAACACATACAGGTTGCTACAAAGTAAAAAAAATCGTAATTTGTTAATTTCTTCGTAACCGCTACACCGATTGCTATAATACTTTGTATACTGGTTCTAAATACCCTAATACATATGTACATTTCGGCTTTGTCCAATGGCTAGGGACACCCTGTATACACGGTGTAACATGAGTAAACCGAATAATTTTAACAGCGTATTCCTGATCATATTTAGAGACAAAAATGTCCTATAAACTTTTTTTTAAAACGCCTAGTTTCAGAGATAATATTAATTTGAAAATAAACAAGTTTTTGTTGTTACATAATGTAAAAGGCTTTTTTGATGGTAATGTTGCTGCTATGGGACGTAGTCTAAATATCCTTATTGATAGATGTCAAAAAGTGACAAGTACCACTTTGCAAAAAGAAGGTATTGCGAAAAAAAAAAATTAAAAATCAATTTTAAGTAACAAGTTCACCAATAACATTTATTTATTATGTACAAATACATTCAAAAAATTGAAAAAAACAAAACATAAAAAAATTGTTTTTTGGCGAAATTGACCTAAACTCATATTACATTTTTTCCTTCTTTTGACCTCAGAAATGCGTGGTTAAAATTATTCGGTTTCCTCATATTACACCGTGTAGATAATATGTTCTTTCTATCTACAATTTTGAAAAGAAATGACCCCAAAATAAAATATAAGTAATTTGGCACTGTTTAACGAATAATAAATACAGGCTAACATTTCAAGAAATTCAAATTTCTATACATTAAGAATATTTTAATCTTAAACTCGCATTCAAGTAATTATATAGCTATCAAATCACCCCAAAATTTCACTATTTTTCCCCTAAAACGTTAAAACTAAATTTAGCATGACATAAAACTCTAGCTCAACGGCATTAAATTTTACATTTAGGAACCAAATACATGAAACAGAAAATGTTTGTGTTGCGAGTGGATTTTTTGTTTTTATAAAAAACACGTGTTTTTTATTCGCTACCAATCTACCAATAATATCAACACAATATTGATTAATAAGTTCTCCTAAGGCCGGATATCAGAAAATGCAACTCTGTTCCAATTATAAAATGGTTTAAAATACATTGAAGTAATTAGTACTATAGGTAGGACGGTGGGCCATAGGAAGCTATATGTAGCAGAAATGGTCTAAAAAATATTCTCAAGTCCAATCATTTTTGAATACGCTTGTTTTAACAGAAACACAAATTAACAGACGCGAACTCAAGATAGGAATATGGTTCAGAAATTACTTTAATAAAATATCGACTTAGGCTAGTTAGGCTTGGCCCCACTTGTACCATTCACTAACCCGGGGTTAACCAGTTATACCTGGAGTTACCATGGTTACCAGTACAATTTGGCACTGGGTTAACGGGAACCGGGTTACTGGGATGGTGCAAGTGGTGCATAGAGAAATTATTCAATTCAATCATTTATTGCAGGTAATATGATCTATAGACAAAATATTATAACGACTTAACTTTCAACTTAGGTTTATTTTTTAATCCAGTACATATAATTACCAGAAATTATAATAATTGCCAGTAATTATTTTTTATATAGCCTTGAATCATGAAGACGTTGCCTTAAATTAGGAAGAATGTTAGGAAATTAAACAGCTGAAAATGAGATATTTCTTCAAGATATTTCTTACACCAGACAACATACATCTATATCTATGCAACATCGGTTATACATCTGAACATTAACGAGTTACACTAAGGCCTATTGCACTATCCCACTAACCCGGGGATAACCGGTTAAACCGTTAACCCAGTGGTAAATTGTACTGGTAACCATTGGTAGCTTCAGGTTTAACCGGTTAACCCGGGTTAGTGGAATGGTGCAAGTGGCGCTAAGCAAATTATTGCTGACCAAGCAACCTTTTGAACACCACATACCTGAGTCGACAGAGGAATTTGAACTCAATGTAAAGTATTTAGGTATTATTTGAGTTGTGTAGCAGATTAGTGGCGGTCTAAAGGTAAAATAAATTAAGCACCATAAAGTATTACGAGATTATAACCGAGCCAAAAACGTGGACCAGTATTGCAAATAATTGACTGTGTCCTTGTCATAACCGATGATTTAAAAAAGAATGAACTTGACATTAATGGGGAGCATTACTGCAATGTTCTGCCGTGTTTTCAAAAATAGAAAATTTGTTTACCTAATTATTTAGGCCACTAGGATATAAAAATGCTGATGAACAGTACTTGTCTACGTTTTTGGTAAAAATAGTCCGTTTTCATTTCCGTTCCGAGTCTTGTAAATCGTTAGTTTATTGACATCTTCTCCTGTAGTATTTGGAAGTAGCAGGCCTGTAATAAAAAATAGTACCTATGTTAATTCACCAGGGAATCTCGTTTTTTTATTGATTTGCGGAGAAAGCTGCTAAAGTAAAATATTACCGAAGACTTGTTTAAGTTATATTATACTGTATAAGAGGCGTGTTTTCACCTGTAGCGACCGTTAGAACAATTATTATACAACAAGGCCATAAAGCGACCCATTTAATCCGAGGAAATCTATCGTATTTATTCAAGACTAAAGAAAATAGTATGCAGTGGTAGTTTTTATGGCAGATTTTGGACTTTATTGACAAGTCAAAAGCAGCGCACAAAGTAAAAGGCAGAATGAGCCTCGTCTATAGTCTGTATCTTTAGGTATTTAAATAAAAGTAAATAAACAATTTGTACATTTTCGGATAGTTATAATATTTATTGATTAACCAACCAAATACAAAACCACCTGGATCTGTCACTGAACGACCTGACTTTAACCTACATTATTTGATCATATAATGTTTTCATCTACGGCTTCTTACGCCAGTTGAGGGTAGATTTTGTTTAGGTACTCTTTTTTTAAATACCTAAAGATACAGACTATAGTCGAAAATTAGAAGTGGTGACCTCACGGTGGTGCCTCACCTTCAACGTGGTGAACATGAGCCCCAGCTCGCCGTTCTGCACGGCGGGCTCGAGGAAGTCCTCCACGAAGTGTATCTCGGAGCCGAGCTGCAGGATGCGGGCTCGCACCACCACGAAGTGGAACACGGGGAACAGCTCGTCCATACTCCAGAGGTAGCTCTGGCCTGGAATAACAATACAACGATTAGGAATATCAGTAGTCGCCGGTTTTAGGAAATTCAAAAAGTTCGTGAGAACATTAGTATAAAAACACAATATACACTACTAACATGGACCTTTGGCTTTGAAAAGCATTTGTGGCCGAGTAGATATGACGTCCGACTTGAAAGTCATATCATATCCGGAGGTCGCGGGTTCAAATCCTGGCTCGTACCAATGAGTTTTTCGGAACATATGTACGGAATATCATTTGATATTTACTACGTGCTTTTCGGTGAAGCAAAACATCATGAGGAAACCTGCATACATCTGCGAAAAAGTTCAAAGGTGTATGTGAAGTCCCCAATCCGCATTGGGCCAGCGTGGGGACTATAGCCCAAGCACTCTCGCGAGTGAGAGGGGGCCTGTGCCCAGCAGTGGGACGTATGTATATAGGCTGAATTATTATTAAATTATTTAACAGGGACCTGCAAAAAACAGGATGTTGCCGTGGGAAAGTACTCTAACTCACCCAGCTCGTGCTGCACGGCAACCGTCATCGTCTGGAACGTCTCCTTAATGACCCTGAGCTTCTCCATGGGTGAGAAGGTGGTTTTCAGCTTTTGTAGCGTCTCCACCGCTTCTTGGAATAGCTGTTCCTTGTGCGGCGAGCCGGGGGGCGAGCGGTTTGTGTAGCCGTTGAAGAATTTCCTGCAAACAAAATAAATCTTTATTGCACAGTAAATAAAGTGCAAAGACGTAATTAGTGCAAGAACGCCAGAAGATATTCCCTGCCCTTTTGTTATGTAGCGCATATAGCACGAACAGAGCCGGGTGCACGCGCGGTAGTAGGGTGGGCTGGAGGGGTGTAGCACGAACAACTATCACTAGTGTTACTCACTGGTCTATGCCGAGGAATGGCATGAGCGTGGGGTCGGGCTGCTTGTTCCATTTGACCAGTCGTCGCCAGTACAGGTCGTCTTCCCGTTTGTTATGTAGCGCGTATAAGACGAACAGAGCCGGGTGCACGCGCGGTAGCAGGGTCGGTTGGAGAAGGGATGCCGCTGATACTACCTCACTGGAAAAAACATATACATGTGATACATGTCATTTCTGTACCTATATTTAGTTAAACCTTTCTATTGGGTAACCCTTCGTTTGATTAGGGGCTATTCATAAATTACGTCATTTCAGGGGGGGTTTTTAGGGGAGGGGGGTCAAAAATCGTCATAAATAGATGGCGTAATTTATGAACAGCCCCTTAAGCCTTTTGATAAGGTAATCCTATTGAATGCTTAAGGCCCTTGAGGGTGACCTATAATTATGAAAACCATTTTGAACTATGGTATCATTTTACAATTTGGTTTCCAACTCAAGAGATTTAAAAGCAATAGGGTATTTGACTGTATTTAAAATAAATTATTTCACACCATACATGAAATAAAGCACCAGATGATTACAAACTTAAATAACATATGTTTTTAAACACAAGTTCTATTTAATAAATCAGATAGAAATATAAAAAGTAGGTGAGTTGACCGTGACGTCATTGTGTAATGTTTCATTCCATAAAGTTCCATATAAGGAAATCGTTTTGACAGTTCTAAAAAAGAAACTGATTAGACTAGCAGGGGAATACCCTATTAATAGGGTAACCATATTAAGAGTTCGGAGTTTCAAACATCAAACATCAACATTTATTCAGCAAATAGGCCACAAGGGCACTTTTACACGTCAACATTGAATTTACATACAAGCAAAAATAATAACATCAACAATTTTATAAAATAAAACTAACAATTCAATCTAACTTATTACAATTACTAAGAGATGTATATGGTCTCTTAATGTCGAATTACATACAAAATACAGATACAAAACACAAAAAAAAACTATAATATTTAGAGGTGTAAATGTCTCTAGGTGTCAGAACTATAAGATTATATAGTTTATCAAGTTATCCTTAGAGATGTATAGGGTCTCCAAGAGTCAATATCCTGTATAATTAATACATTCATTAAGAGAAAAGAAACATACGAGAGCAGAATGAGGCGTCTCACTGTAATTAATTAATAAAAATAAAGTTACTAAGTATAATAGCTTGTGTTAGCTTAAACAGACCAGTCTCCACAAACAGCACCCGTTCACGAGTATGACGCGTATCTCAGCCATCGCCTCCCTTTACCTTCATTCGGGAAAGTGGCGACCCGATCAACGACGCCACCGTAAGCAAAGACTTTTAAGCGAGCATGACATGTTCAAGCTACCGGCCTATATTAATATTAAAATAGTAATGACATGTAGCGTAACATGTTTCGGAAAGCCTTACCTCAATTAAATCTATCAAGTCTATACAGGTAATTATCACTCACCCATCAATAGGGTTATCACTCTCCGCATCCGCTTCCTGGTCCTTACTCCTGAGCACAACCTCAGCGCCCTCCGGCGGCAGCGCAGGAAACAACAGTCTCACAACTTGGTACAACCTGTCTGTTATACTCTTTAACTCTTTGACAGCGTGGCTAAGCAGTAAAGGATGTACGCGGACACCTCCGTAGGTGGTGTTGAACGCGTTGGTTAGGCTTAGGACTAGTTGGCCGAGGGGGTGGTGGGAGGATTCGCAGGCCTGAAAAATTAAAAAAAAAATGTTGATTTAGTAAATATGATGTAGATGATTGTAGATCTCATGCCAGTGGGGAGATACTCCTGACTTCGGGCAAACTCGGCTTCGTTCGGCTCAGCATTGCTCCGAGCAATTATTAGGGTTGACACAACTTGACGTCCCTTTGTGTTCTCGACCTCAGATAATTACTTGAATTTTGACAACCCTAAATAGTCGAAAGGGATAGTGCCAGAAGTTAGAAAGGGATATCATGATTCGACCCTGAATCGCTGTCAAACTTCGGTTTTGTAGGAAGTGTCCTTTCTGTACGGTAGTACTATTACTTATTCTGTGGTATTGGCCTCAGTGCCTCTTAGACACAACTACGCAACGACGCCATTTTCCATACCGCTGACAAGACGCTGGCGCTCAAAAGGTGTGGAGTGGGCCTTAGTCTTATTGACAACCGATAATGTGGTATGGTGTAATAAAATAACGTCACGTGTGTTACGTTTTGTTGAGCAACTGTATTTACCATATATCGTAATTTACTCATGATAATAGTTTTGCAACTTACATTATGTAGATACTGCTTAATCTCTTTAAAATCATCCAAATCCAACTTCTTCTGTCCAAATTGAGGTATCACTTCCAAACAATCCACCGACTTTTCCAGTTTCTGTTTAGGTTTTTTCATAGACATCCTATTATGTTTTTCTTTATGCGAACATGAAATAGCTACTGCTACATTCTGCCAGATCTTTTTGTTGTCAATGCCGTTGGCAGTTCCGTTTCCGAAATGGTTTCCGGTCGGGGTCAGGAGGGTTTCGGAGACGCCGAGACAGCTGAAGCATTGGTGGAACAGCGCGTTCCATTTTTGATTTGGTGCGACGCAGAGTTTGCCAAAGGAACTGTTGGAAAACATGTTTAACATTTAGTTAATATATAGTTTGGCCAATCAAGGCGGCAGATTAAAAAAGAATGAAGGTTCAACCTTCCGCAGCAATTTTTTTTGAATTTCGCGGATTTTTATAGTGAGGTAATTGGTTGGCCAGAGTATAATTTTCAGTAAAATATAATCTAGTCTTGTTTCGTGTAGGTACTCGTAAATAGATCTACCTACAGATGTTAATATAGGTATTAAATCATTAGAGTCTGTGCGGAAAGAGAAGAGTCTTGGAATGTAAGGGAGCCCATACATTCCACGCCTACTCTCTTTCCGTACAGACTCTACTTACATATGTCATGTGCAAAAAAAAATCAAATGTAGGGCCAATATTATGTATCTTTACAAAAATACACAGTAGTATGTGTAAAAAGAAACACGAAGCGTGTTTAATAATATCTATAAAATCTAGACAGGATATCCTGTGAAAAACACTAACAATGAGCAAGACCAATGCATGTAGAGTTGTAGACTCACTTCCAGAGAATCAATGCAAAGACCCGTAAAACAGTTAAAAAAATGGACTTTATTTCAAGCACTGACAGCTCATTTATGATTAACGCAATATCACCATTATAATGCATATCTTACAAGGTGAATCACGAATTTGTAGTCATTAGGTAGCCATTGAGCGAACATAGATAAGTCGATTAATTAATCGATCAGCGAATCAGCAGCATCAGAGCATGTTGAGGGATTATCCCAAAAAAGGCACTATGAAAAAAAAAACCGGTCAAGTGCGAGTCGGACTCGCCCACCGAGGGTTCCGTACTTTTTAGTATTTGTTATTATAGCGGCAACATAAATACATCTGTGAAAATTTCAACTGTTCATGAGTTACAGCCTGGTGGCAGACAGACGGACAGCAGAGTCTTAGTAATAGGGTCCCGTTTTTACCCTTTGGGTACGGAACCCTAAAAAACTGGGTGTATTTCCATTTGTCCTCGCCGGGCAGAGATGGAAATGGGTGCATTCATATGAAACATTCCCATCTGTCCCCGCCTCATATATGGCGGCAGTCACGTGGGATTGGACAAATGAAAATACCTACACCAAAGTTTGTGATGTCTCCAATCCGCACATTGTTAGCGTAGGACTTACCTATGGGCCTCGCTGTGTTAATGAACGTATAGCTTCGAGAAGGAAAAGTTACCGTAACAGCATTAAAATAAAGTCGAAAATTTAATAAAACTCACTTTGGTTTAGGATTCGCCGGCAGCACAGGATTCGAAACATTCAAGTGCATAGTCGCATTGCTGATCTTAACGCCCTCGGTCCAAGCTCCGTGCAAAGCACCCTCGATCTTATCACCACTGGAGAAGGTCAGAATTCCCTTGCCGGAGAAGACGCCTGCTGAGCGAAACTCGCCCTCGTAGTGAGTGCCGTCTTCGAATACCATTACACCGTGACCCTGAAAAAAAAAGTTTCATTTACCTTTCAAATCCCTTTTATAGTTGGGCAAGCCATTTCAGTCAGTGAAAAAGGCGGCAAGTTTAAAAAACCGGACAAGTGCGAGTCAGACTCGCCCACCGAGGGTTCCGTACTTTTTAGTATTTGTTGTTATAGCGGCAACAGATATACATCATCTGTGAAAATTTCACTGTCTAGCTATCAGTATCACGGTTCATGAGATACAGCCTGGTGACAGACAGTGGAGTCTTAGTAATAAGGTCCCGTCTTTACCCTTCGTACGGAACCCTAAAAATGTAGGTGCGAAGGGTTGTCTTCCCGGTGAAAATTTTAAATCTAATTTGAATTTCTACTGACAAGGTCGGTTTGCTACATTATAAATGTCTAACCTGAACCGAGGGAATTTTTATATCTCATTTTTACTTTATGTTATCACGTGACGAGCCGTGAGAGACAGAGGTACCTTTTCCGCCTACATATGATATCGCGACGGCGAGAGTTGAAGGGTTAAAAATGTTAAGATACGTTATCCTACGTAAATAACTCGTATATTTTTTAATTATCGCATTTGAAATACAGGGGGTCCAGTCATGATCACTTGATCAGCCATCGTACCTTTTATAGCATTTTCTGTGCAGCGGAGTGGTGTTAACGGAATTGGTAGGTATAAACAATTTCAACCCTAATGATTGATTAGCGTCATTAGCGTTAATTACGTTAATATTAACTTTAATTTACCATTTCAGTTGGTATTATCTATACCAATTCCGTTAACACCACTCCGCTGCACCAAAAATGCTATAAAATTTACGATGTCTGGTCATGATAGAGTCTGTGCGGAAAGAGAAGAGTCGTGAAATGTATGGGATCCAATACATTCTACGACTCTTTCCGCACTAATCGTACATCGACAAATGCCGATCGAAAAGTGAAAATGTATCGGGATGACAGAGGGCACCACTCGACCACGAACCACGTTCAAGGTGTTGCCTCCCTGTCACGCTTACGTACGAATTTACAAGTGCGACAGAGAGGCAACACGTCGAACGTGGTTCGCGGCAGGCCCTCTGATGCAACAAAAAGGTCACGTGATCATTTTCATACGTTATTTCAGTTTTGATTGCCGTTTTCCATCAACTTGGCTAGGCCCCCAAATCCTTGTGTTAGGTAGACTGCTAATAATATTAGTCTACTAACGTTGTACGTGTATCTCTAATTAATACGGTTAGAAAAAGACGCGTAGTCTATTGCGCGCGGTACTGTCGCGGCGCTCCTGTGATAAACCTACAGTAAGCCTATATCCATTGACAATATTGACATAGATATCTAGGGACTGGCCTTACGGGCAATAATAATGAGACATGACAGGGGCCAGACAGCGGTCTGACACCGCTACAACGCGATTGGTTGATGAGTTCGTCTCACGCGCGCTATTGGTCGCAACTAGTTGCGTTAGACAGCACGATTGGCTGGAATTCGTAAGTGACACGACCGCTGAACTAGTACCATTTTTAGTGCCCGTAAGGCCAGTCCTTAGATATATAAGTCAATGCCTATATCTGTTATCTATCCTGTTGTCACTTGTCACATTGTGTAGGTATAATAACATAAGGAGACTATTTTTTTTATACCCAACACATTAATTCCTAATTGATACGAACGTTAATTGCACTTCCAGATTGGTAGTCCAGAAAACACATTAGCAGTAGTAATATTACATCTTTCTTACACAATATTATTAAAACGAAGCTACATTCTTATCCAACTTTATGAATAAGGCTAAACAAATGATTCTCTAATCGTTTTCTAAGAACCTCCTAACCTATGTTGTTTCCTTTTGTATTCAAAATTTATAACTGGGTGCGTAGCCAACGTGCCAATCATTAACGCTCCGTACCGTATCGTATAGTCATCCTCTCTCTATCACTTTTCCACACTAGTGCGATAGTGACAATTGCGTATCGTTCGCTACGGAGCGTTAACGATTGCACGTTGGCTACGCACCCTGATCATGTACTTGTGACCAGAATTGTAACTACGAATTGGCAATGGCAGTGACTTGCTCTAGAGCGAGCAATCGTAAATCAATACGATTTCGATGCGTCCATTGTTCAGAATTAGAGAATAAGATAAGAGTTAGGAAGTTTATTTTAGGTAGGTATATTACTTACTAGAGATGCAACGGATAGTTGTTTGGCCGGATACCGGATATTCGACCGGCGGAACTATACCTACATTTCGGTTTTTCAGGTGCGCATTGTGCAGGTTTTGAGCTGTTTCCTAGTGAACGTTCGCGCGGACTCATTTCTAGGTTCGAAATGAGTGCGCGTGCAAACCAGTGGAATGTTTAACTTGTTTTAAAATAATAAACGAGTACGATTATGACCGTGACTGTTTCTTAGATCCAATTTGTTTACTCCGAAATCAAGCAATGTTACTATCCGGTATCCGGCCGGATAGTAGGTCACTATCCGGTATCCGGCCGGGTTTTAAATAAATGGTCGGATACCGTATAGTAACCGAATATCCGGTGCATCTCTATTACTTAGTCCGACACAGTTCGATATTTCGATATTATTGAGGTACATAGGTACATCCTATCCTATGTACCAACAAAGTTTGTCCGATAACCACTAAAATTAATAAGGATGCGGCCAATGGCGTAGCGTGAACCAATCTAGCCGTGGGCAAAAACCACATCTGCGAGGCCCTTTTCAATGTGTTTTGATGTTTTCCCAAGTTAATAAAAAGGTTGGCTTTGCGAGGCCCCCCTAGTGCGAGGCCGTGTGCGAAGGCCCCACCCCTAGGCGCGCCCACGCCCTACGCGCGCAGGCGCCCACGCCTAGTTACGCCACTGGATGCGACAGCACGATAAATGGGAATACCAATTTATTCTACAATGGGGAATATGGGGATTAACCCTTTTTTCTGGGAATTAAAATAAAAGCGGGTCTGGGCTGGAAAGCCGTCATTGCGTTCATTGATTGTTTGGCTTGACTTGCTTTGCCTTTGTAAATACTAATAATGTAATCAATAGAGAAACAAATACCTACACCGATTACTTTAGATTGGATTATCGAAAACGTCTGTACCTAATGATTTCGACTTAGCCACAATATTCTAAGTACATATAGAGGCGAGAAATGGTAGTCTGTCTGAGCTGAACGGCGTTCGACCGCCTATATTATAGTTCGAAGATAAAAGCAGTGGATTTAGGGGGTGGAGGAAGCAGGAGGGTGTACTGTATAGTCTGTCAAAATTTACCATTAATACATTTCATCGGCTAAGTCGTAATACCTCCTAACTACATTTGAAGGAGATAAGGGTATTGCGACTTTAGCCCAAAATACCTTAAGTTGCAAAGTTCTTTGCATTGGATTTGAGATAAGAGGTTTAAGAATTTAGTCAACGGTATAAAATTCTAGGTTCTGAAAAGTTTGGAGCAACTTACAAACAAAATTATAAGTACTTGGTGACGTAAGTTATAAAGAATGTAGACTTTGGCTTCTGCGTAATTTCAGAAACTAATTTAAATATTACGCAGGCGCGTGAATGAATAATAATCTAAAATTATCTTTAAGTATTTATCGTGCAAACCTAACATTATCAAATAGTGAATAGAATCAGGCGTATTTATTTTTGCGGTGGGAGGGTGGGAATATTAATTGCATGTAAAAATACGCAAGTAAGTATAACGGGTTAGCACTGATTGACTAGCACGTTATCTTTTCGCGGATTAGCAAAATAATATTTTGGTTTTAACTAACATTATCATACTATAAATCGAAATTCAAACACGGCCTCGCGCACATAAAGATTTCAGATAAAAAATGAGCAAATAACAGAAATGAAATGCGCAAACTTAAACAAGCGAGGTCTTACCGTTAAAACATCTTGCATAAACAATCCTTCATAATAAATTCCGTCCAAGGTCACAATTAGGCCGCATCCATGTTTCTTATTGTCGCTCCAACTGCCCAAATACTTCTCTCCCTTCCCGATGTCATCCATGACTCCGTATCCATGTTTCACCCCGTTACTCCACTCCCCAGTGTAAATAGTTGCGTTGGACGATGTGAAATCGCCCTGCTTTTTCACCCCATGGCCATGGGCTAACCCGTCTTTGAAGTAGCCCTCATAAATGTCCCCATTGATGAATTTTTGGACACCGTAACCGTTCTGGAGGTTGTCTTTCCATTGGCCTTCGTAGATTCCTGTAAATTTACAGATATTAAATATGTTACGTAAACTTTATCATTGCGTGACTCAGTCGTAGATAATTAGGGATTTATTTCAGCATGGATAAGAAGAATCAGCTAATATAATCGAGTGTTTTAGGTAAAATGACCAAGTACCACAATAATTATAATGTTATTATGGGTTGAGTGCGTGTATCTTCCCTACCTCAGTAAGGAGGGTGGCGAGACAAGTGCCTCTACCCCCGATTGTCTGTGACTTTCGAACTGTGTACTTTTAGGGTCTAGCTGAATGAGGGATGTACATACCATCATGCTCCGCGATTGTTGCGCCATTTAGGGTCCTAGCTAAATTGGTTGTTCAATACTTACGCTATACAAATTCCAATTTAGCAAGAACCCTAAATGGCATAACAATCCCGTGTGGTGACTGTACCTACCTATGTAGGTACTTTTATAGGGTAGAGGTAGGTCATAGGACCTACTTAATGAGTGATGGTCAGTAGGTTCTTGTATTCTTAGGGTAGAGGGCTTATTGGAAATATATGCAACATAATTTGGGGAAAACAGTGCCAAGACTGCCAAGTAAGTTGCCATGACTTGACAGTTAAACTTAAAGCAATCGCGTCTTTAGAATCATACTATTTGTTCATACAACTCACCTAATCCAGGATCTTCCATCTTCCCATGGCCACACAGTGCGTTCAGCTGAAACTGCCCCGCATACAGCTTCCCATCCGGCCACTCGATCTTCCCACTGCCATGCAACTTGCCGTCCAGCCATCTGCCCTGGTACTTTGCTTCTTTGAAGAACGCACCTTTGCTGGAAAACGTGTGACTAGCAGTTCTGATCGCTGGAGGTTTGAACAAGGCATCCTTGTTCAAAGCTGACTTGATAGAGGAATTAAGAGCGTGAATCCATTCAGTCTTCTCCTGCTCTGAGCTTGTACACACAGACAACACTTCTTCAGGAGTTGTCAGCTGTATTACGTTGGCTAAAGAGTCAGTGTTCGGAACCGATTCTATCCAAAGCGTTATCAACGGGTGAACGTTCACTGTACTCCCGTTTACGTGAATGAACAAGTCATTAAACAACACGAACCAGTGAGACGAAAACCTTCCAGGGTTCACTAAGCTAAGCTGGCGGGACTTAGATTCACGGACTAAACGGCGTTCAGGAGTCCTGTATTGGTCTAAGCTTTTCCCTACAGTTTCCCAGAAAAGTTTCGTCCCATCTGCCTCTTTTCGTTTCTTTTCTTGCTCCTCTATTAATAAGTCCATTGAGGAGAGGACTTTTTTAAACCTGTTGTCTATATTGCTCATGTCATCTAGATCTATGTCGTGTTTGTTGTTTGCCTTATTTCGTAATAAAGATTGAATAATGCATCTGTGTGAGCTCAGTCTCGTTAGGGGTTGCACGAACGCGAGTGCTACTATGGCTTCAAGCGTTTTCTTATTATTCTTCTGTTTGTTTGATGGCAATTGATCACTAAATAAATTGTATATACTTGATGGGACATCAATAATATTGTTGATTTGAGCAAACCCACCAATAACAATCAAATTGCTTATTGCTAAATAATACTTTCTGTACAAATAAATATATTCTTCTAAATTTTTGATTAAAGAAATATCACATTCGTTAATATGCTTCTCAGCATACTGCCACATTGATAGCACATTCAGAGCATTAATATTTAATATGTCACTGTAGATATCACAAACAGTTTCATACACATTGGAATGTAGGATGATGGCTTTACTTTTCTTCAGAAAAGGCTTAACTAGACAATGATATATCAAGAGCATTTCTTCTAAATATTTTTGAGCAATGGAGAGATCCCCAAATCCAAGGCTGGGCAGCAACTTGTTGCACTCCTCATATGTTTGTGTTGAACAGTATGTTATGTTATCAGAGGACAGTATTAGTGAATGGTAACACATATTTTGGGGTTTACTTAGACAATTTTGAGGTTTATTTAGCTTTACAAGTTCAACATCCCCATTTTCAGTGACATCATTCTCTTCTACAGGCATTTTGTATAAATTCTCTATAGTTTTTGTATAACCATCTGTATGCTTACCCATGTATAAAATGTGTCTGTTGTGTGTATAGGCCAGTGTATGGTGATTTGTTGCCATCATGTCTCTAATTCTGTCACCGCCAGAGATTTCAGTGAACTGTTTAGGACCACTCTTGTCCTCTCTATCATCAAAACTGACTTGGTGAAAGTGATTGTAGCCCCACATGAAGAGTCTGCCATCTAATGTCAAAGCTGCACAATGCCATTTGCCACAAGACACTTTCTGAAGCCCGAAACCAGATAGGGTCATGACAACCATTGGCTTCAGTCTTTTGACGGTGTCTCCAACTCCAAGCTGCCCGTGAGTTATGTCGCCCCAGGTCCACAGTTCAGTTGCCAGGATATTCCTACCTAATTTGGACATGTTCTTTATGTTTTCACTTTTCCTCACGACTTCAAACTCTTTCTCACTGCTGATTGTGCTAGTTGAGAACTGGAGATCTTCTAGATGGCAATCAGATGTGCAACTGTACATGAGGGAGTTGATCTCCTCATGTTGCAATCGCATTTGGAGTTCCACAGCCTCATTGTTATCACTGCTGCCGCTCACATGCCTTGACAGTGTTACCACTTTATCCCCTACTGTTTTGACACCTTCATAAACAAAATTTGTTAGGTTGGAGACATTTTCTTTGATAATTCTTGTAGGTTTTTCCGTGTATTCAACAAGATAGTCCTCTCCTGCTGAAACCCACGATAACTGTTTACTTAGAAATTGCTTGGCTGCATCTGTGTTTATAAAAATATTGTTAAGCTTTTCTTTACTTTCTTCTGAGGCCTCATTGTCTAAATCAGTTTCAACCTCACTGCTCTTATTTTCATCCCCGATTTGTTCTGGTTTTACTTTATCAGGGGCTTTTTGATTTGAATTTGTTTTAGCTATTTTAGATTCTTCTGATGAGGGACTAGAATCTTCCGTAAAACTATGAGCATCTATGTGGACATCAGTTTGTGGGGCTGTGGTGCTGCTGGAGTCTTCACTGGACTTATTGAGCTGGACTCCAAGGGGGCAGGTTTCGGACAGAGATGGCACAGAAGCTGGGGATGCTAAACCTATTGATGTTTGACATTGTGAGCAATTTGATGCAAACACCTCCTCGTCATCATTATCACTGTCCGTGTCACAGTTGTCAGATTGACGAACATTTTTCCTAGCTATTACGGCTGCGAAATCATCACCTATAGAAGCACTGTACACTGTCCTCCCATCAAAAAATGGCACTTTCTTTATGCTAGTGCACTCCAAACCAATTTGGGGCATAACACCAGAGCCCCATAGCTGCCCCTCGCTACTGATGAACAGCTGTCCAAAGTCACTGGTCACTACATTACGAAACTTTACTTTTAAACTGGAACTTTTGAAACCGTGGGGGCAACATTTCGCATCCTCCCGGACGACAATTTCTTCTTTATTTTCAAACTTAGAATTGGTCTTGTACAACCTCCCGTGCACGTCGATAATGTAAAGGGTATCATTGTGGTGTGATATGTCTATCGCTGAT
Source organism: Cydia splendana (assembly GCF_910591565.1). Classification (NCBI taxonomy): domain Eukaryota; kingdom Metazoa; phylum Arthropoda; class Insecta; order Lepidoptera; family Tortricidae; genus Cydia; species Cydia splendana. Next base: position 19,126,270 of record NC_085964.1, on the reverse strand, counting down.
ATACCGCTAACTTTGCTAAAGTTTAGACAATCGTCTTCAATGTTACTATTATAGAGGCCATGGTCATTGCCAAGAACGATCACTTCCGGTCCTAGAGAACACAGTTTCACGATTTTATCAGGAACCTGGTTAGATTCTGAAAACGTACAAGATTTTATCCCCTTCCAAAACTTATGTTGACTCATAATTTCCTTTCTTCTATTAAATACATGTAAAAGAGATTCTTAAAACATTCTGTATTCCGATTTCACAAAACAAATATGAATATGTTAAACTTCCACTTCTTATTCTATTTATTAGGTCAAAGAACACATTATTATTGCACTTAATTATACTTTTCAAGGGAATAATAATAACATTATTGTGACTTGATTTATTTATCAATTTGATGGGATGATTGGTGGGGGGTGGGGGTTTGACTTGACATTTAAGACAATAAAGCTAGCACACATGACATAAAATCGATTAATTCCCAGTAAAAACGCCGGTTACTAAATAACATAGTAAACAATGGCTTAAATAGCATGAGCGAATGAATGGTGTTGCCATGTGCAAAAGAATGAATGAGACGTGACAGCACAACTATCAAAATCAACTTCGTTCGTTCAGTAAAACCTTTCAAATTAAAAATGGCGAGCCGCGGTGGGTCTGCTCGACGTATTCCTGAAAATGAAGCCGCAATTACGTACGTTCAGTGCGATGGACTGGTAAGTAAACAAAATCAATTAATTGTGAGTGAATTATGGTGAAAATTTCATCATCGAGTGTTACTTTTTCTATGAAAACTAAATCTGTCGACGCGTCAGGAAGTTGGTTGTTTTGTTGTTTCAAATAATAATTGTAGCACTTAGCTAGTGCCAAACTGTTTTAAATTGTTCTATTCAGTTATATTATCATTTAAAATAACATTTTGTTGGAAAGTGTCTTCGTAAACTTAAAGAATCTTGTTTTATAGGTAACTGCATAAACGCACGTGGAACAAGTTTAAATGTTTGAATAAATATACAGCTTTTGTTCGCGTGCGTGATGCCGTCACATTCGTTTCGACCTTGCTGCTAACCAGACTAAATTTGTATCAGTGCCTAATCCTCGACAATATACTCTTCATATGGACTCATCATAGTTTCCTTTACGCCAGATTTAACAGGTCATGGGCCTGCGCGTTTTCAATAAAAATCAAAACGGATTTCGAGCGTAAAAAGCGAAAATAGTTAATACGGTTGCCGGCAGTAATGGCGTCCAGTACAAGTTCCTCATCTCCACTCGTGATGGAAAAACTAAAAGGAATGGAAAACTATTCATCGTGGAAATTTATGATGAAGATGGTGCTAGTTCATGAAGATCTTTGGGATTTTGTGGAAAAAGAGGTTGACGATAAAAAACCGGAAGATGTGAAAAAGGGCCAGAAAGCGCTCGCACGCATTGCATTGTCCGTGCAATCGACGGCCTTCGTACACATAAGGAACGTGACCTCGGCACACAAAGCATGGACGAGTCTTCAGAAAGCTTATGAAGATAAGGGATTATGTCGGAGACTAGGCCTGTTGCGAACTTTGTTTAGCACAAAGTTAACGGATTGTCAGAGTATGGAGAAATACATAAACAAGATCACGGATGTCGCACAACAACTGCAGGATATTGGTGCTGGGTTGGAGGATGACTTTGTTGCGGTCATCATGCTGAGCGGACTTCCTGAGGACTACGACCCGCTAATCATGGCTATTGAGAACTCGTCAACTGCCAAATTATCTAGCGAAGTTGTATCGGCGAAGCTGCTACAGGAAAGGATGCGACGTGACGACAGCAAGCGCGACGGAGACGGAGTTACGGCTCTGGCGGCCGCGAGAAAGCTGCCCAGGTGTTATGTATGTAAGAGGACCGGACATTTCAAGAAAGATTGTCCGATGTTGAACAAAAAGAAAAGTAGCAAAGGAACGTCGTCGGCAAAGGCTCTACTCACGGCGCTGTCGGTGAACGTGGAAAGTGATCTTTGGTACGTGGACAGTGGATCGGCGAGTCATCTTTGTCGAGATGTGAACATGATGAGTGACATGAAGTCAGAGAAATCGTTGCAAGTGACTGTAGCTAACGGAGACAAACTATTTACGGCCGGGCGAGGTAATGTTCAAGTGGAACAACGTAATGGCACTGTAAAGACTATAAGTGATGTGTATTATGTACCTAATTTAGTAGCTAACTTATTGTCGGTAAGCGCCATGGCAAAGAAAGGCTTTAAGATAGTATTCGAATCCGATAGTTGCGAAATATTAGATAATGGGGTTATTGCAGCGACAGCTACTTTGAAAAATGATGTTTATGTCCTTGACACTGTGGGGGCGTGTTCTAATGTTCCTTTACAGAACAAACAGATGGCCAATGCAGCAGTGGAGGAGAAGCGTGCGGTTACTAGCGACGGAACTGTATCTGTAGCTTCAGAGAAGGTTTGGCATCGTCGTCTATCGCATCTCAACAGAAGAAGCATGGAACTTTTGAAAAAAGGTATGGCTTCTGGTATATCATATGATAGTAGAGGTTTTGAAACGTGTGTAGCGTGTGTACAAGGTAAGGCAAGTAGGGTCCCCTTTCCTAAGAAATCTCACAACAGGGCTAAAGAGGTCCTGGGTTTAGTACATACAGACGTCTGTGGGCCGCTACCATCTCCCTCATTCAGCGGTGCAAGGTATTTCTTGCTTTTCATAGATGACTATTCTAGAAAGACGTTTGTGTACTTTTTAACTAAAAAAGGTGAAGTATTTGATAGGTTCAAAGAATTTAAGGCTTTAGTGGAGAACCAGACAGGTAAAAAGATAAAATCGCTACGTAGCGACAACGGAGGAGAATACACCAGTTCTGCTTTTCAGGCGTATCTCAAGAGCAATGGCATCGTGCATCAAACCACTGTTCCTGGCTCCGCTGCTCAGAACGGGGTCGCAGAACGCTCGAACAGGACCGTGATGCAGGCTGCAAGATGCATGCTGCAAGATGCGGGCCTAAGCAACGAATTCTGGGCGGAGGCCGTTAACACGGCAGTCTACGTCAAAAACCGCTGTCCTACGAAAGCTGTACTAGGGAGCACTCCTGAAGAAAAGTGGAGTGGCAAAAAGGTATCTCTAAGTCATTTACGTATCTTTGGTTCTGTGGCTTATGCGATGACTTTGAAGCGTTCGAAATTAGATCCGAAATGCAAAAAGTACATTTTTGTTGGGTATTGTGAGCATACAAAGGGTTATAGACTCTTGGACCCGGAACAACCAACAAAATGCATCAAAACCAGAGATGTAACCTTCTTAGAAAATACGTTCATTAAAAAAGTATCAAGTGATGACATTGACAATGTCATTGAGTCAATTGAAATATTTCCACAAATTGAAAATAATGGAAATAAAAATGTTGTGATCGAATTGTCAAACCCAACTTCTGTACAACCAACGATATCGGTAGTGAGCGGTACGTCTGATGATGCCAATTTAACACAAAATTCTCAGAGTACGAGCGATCGAACGAGTACGATCACAATAAATGTTTCGTCTAGCTCTAGTGAATGTGATGATCCGGCCGATGCAACTTATATTCCAGAGGAGGAGAGTACGGATACTTCGGAATATGACAGTTCATCGGGTTCACCACATTTTGGATTCCTAGCGGGCACGTGCGATCCAGATGCTCCACGGACTGTACGAGAAGCACTGAGTGGTCCAGATGCTGACAATTGGAGGGAAGCAATGTCTTGTGAGTACAACTCATTTATTAAGAACGAGTGTTGGACACTGACAGATCGACGAGAGTCACAAAAACCTGTCAAATGCAAGTGGGTGTTCAAAGTGAAACGTGGATTGAACGGTGAACTACTCAAATATAGGGCACGCCTGGTAGCTAAAGGCTTCACGCAGCAATATGGAATAGACTATGAGGAGACGTATTCACCGGTTGTCAGATATTCCACTATACGTACTTTGTTAGCCTTGGCGGTTGAGTACGGTATGAAGATTGAACATCTTGATGTAAAAACAGCATTTCTCAACGGTGACTTGAAGGAAACTGTGTTCATGGAACAACCGGAAGGCTTTATAGTTAAAGGTCAAGAAAGTAAGGTCTACAAATTAAATAAAGCTATTTACGGGTTGAAACAAGCCTCAAAGGCATGGTACGAGAAGATTGATCATGTTCTATGCAGTAAGTTGAAGTTCAATAAGTCATCATCTGAGCCTTGTGTTTATTTTCAGCGACTGAAGGGGTCGTTTATAATTATTGCTCTGTACGTTGATGATATAATATTGTTTTCGACAGGTGATGAACGTGATAAGCTAGATGTCAAAGTCAAATTAATGAAGGAATTTGATATGACAGATCTAGGGCCAGCTCATCAGGTGTTAGGTATGAGATTGTGTAGAGATGAAAACAAAATTACTCTCGATCAATCGAGTTATATCGCGATGGTGCTGAAGAAATATAAAATGGAAGAGTGTAAGTGTTCGCCTACTCCCATGGAAACTGGACTTAAGTTACCTAGGGGCAATCAAAGAGATGATACCTATGATTATAGAGGTCTTGTAGGTTCTCTTATGTATATTGCTATCTGTACCCGACCAGACATCGCATACGCAGTTAGCTACTTGAGTCAATTTAATGAATCATTTACAGAGACCCACTGGAAAGCAGCCAAAAGAGTCCTGCGCTACTTGAAAGGTACCTTGGATCTCCGTTTGACTTTTAAGAAAGGCAAGCAGCAGCTGGATATCACCGGATATGCGGATGCAGACTGGGGCAGTGACGACGTGGACCGCCGGTCGTACACGGGCTATGTTTTTAAAATAGGTGAGTCAGTAGTTACTTGGGAAAGTCGCAAGCAAAAAACAGTTAGCCTTAGCTCTACCGAAGCCGAATACTACTCTTTGTCTAATTCTTGTAAAGAGGGTTTGTTTATTAGTACATTTCTGAAAGAAATTATAAATAAAGAAATTGTACCGACAATTTTCAATGACAATCAGTCAGCGCTAAAATTGTGTAGGAGCTCTTTACATCATGCTAGGACCAAACATATCGATATACGGCATCATTTTATTAGAGAACTTGTAAATAGTAATAAGATTACTATTGAGTATCTAAATACTAATGATATGTTGGCAGATATACTGACGAAAGCGTTGTGTAAAGTCAAACACAGTAAGTTTGTGAGACAGCTCACATTACTGTCATAGGTAAATACATTTAACTATGCATTCTATGTAATAATTGTGTTCTTAATGTAATTACCATCATGGTTATTTGTTGGTTTAGTCAAACGTGATAGTGATTACATGAAATCAAAAGACTTGTTTATTTTATAAACATTTATTGAATAACAATTCATAATGTGGATAACTGAACTTTGTTAATAAGGTGTAGCGAAAGTTCAGTGCATATGTTTTTGTTAATTTAATGTTATACTGAAGTGTAAGTCACTATTTAAGTTTTGTGTTTGTGTGTTTAAACAAGATTGCTTTGGTTTAAGGGCCAGTGTTGGAAAGTGTCTTCGTAAACTTAAAGAATCTTGTTTTATAGGTAACTGCATAAACGCACGTGGAACAAGTTTAAATGTTTGAATAAATATACAGCTTTTGTTCGCGTGCGTGATGCCGTCACATTCGTTTCGACCTTGCTGCTAACCAGACTAAATTTGTATCAGTGCCTAATCCTCGACAATATACTCTTCATATGGACTCATCATAGTTTCCTTTACGCCAGATTTAACACATTTAACATATCTTAAGGAACCCATTTAAGATATATAAGTTTATTGTAGTTTGGAGGTTATGTTCCCAACCTGAAATAAAAAACATAATTAAAATCCATTCTCTGCAACTTTAAACATTGGTGTGAAACAGACGACCAAGAACCTCATACTTCTATATATCTATATGTATATGAACCTTCCCTCATTACTTAATTCTATTTAGTTATGCACACTGCCAAACTGCTGAATTAGAATTAGTCATAGTTCATTTTAGGACAGGTATTATACTATATCAGGCCTAGAGGTTACCGAATTCAGTGATGATCTCAGCGCGACTTGATCCCGCTATTTATTTTAGATAATGAGCTATGACATACTTGTTCAATGTTTATTGTTTTGAGTCTGTCTGTTTTGTTTTTACTTAAGTCAATAATTTGTACATTTGCATAATGTTATCTTTAGGTAATGTTGAATTCTACTGGTTTTTAAACACTGTAAGACATGTTTAAAGGAACTAATACCCATTGCTAACAGTTGTTTTTAATTTGGATGAAAATTAAAGGTATTTTGATTATTCTGAAGAAAGTACAAAAACATTATGATCCACAATTATTCTATGTTGTGTTATTACATTTGCATTGTATCACTTTCTTGGCTTGGCTTTCTTTATATGTAAGTATATTTTGATTAATTTTAACATGAAATTTACAAAAAAATATGTATAGTATAAAATACATGTTCAAAGTGTGGCATCTCTCTTCTTCCTCACTTTATCCCAGCATTTTTGCCACAGCTCATGGTAGCCTGGGGTCTGCTTAGCAACTAATCCCATGATTAAATAGATTATTGGGGGTCATCCATTAATTACGTCACACGAATTTCTCCTTGTCACATTTGGCAAACCCCTCCCCCCTGGCGTGACGTCACATTTCTTCAACGAAATCGGCAAATATTAATTTAATATTTTATCGAAATATTTTTTATAAAAGAAATATTAGTAATTTTATAACCCAAAACTGATTAAGAAATAAAATTAAATGAATAAAAACGATTATCGTTTCAAAAACTTGTTATTTAACTGTATAGCGAATAAAATAATTTAAATAAATTTTCGGTTACTGATGAAAGTGACGTCACAAAGTTTGTGACTCCTCCTCCCCCTTGTCACAACATGTCACATTTTGTTGACCCCCTCCCTTCCCCTAAACGTGTGATGTAATTAATGGATGACCCCTTGATGATGGTGATTGAATTTAAAGTGTGGCATAAAGTACACTAAATTTACCTTCCCTTAAACTTTTTATTTATTTGAATATTTCAGGCGGTAATGAAAATCCTCAAGCACTGCCATGAAGAATCATGCAGCAACATGGAGGTGGCGCAGGGGGCCCTGCTCGGGCTGGTGGTGGAGAACCGCCTGGAAATCACCAACTGCTTCCCGTTCCCCAAGCATGATGACACCATGGATGAGGAGGAGTACCAGCTGGCCATGATGAGGAGGCTGCGGAGGGTCAATGTTGACCATTTCCATGTTGGATGGTGTGTAAATATGTAGTCAGTAATATCGCTTTCATAGCGATAATTCTAAAAAACGACCACTCGAGTGGCGACCATGGGGGGAGGAGCGTCCTCAAAGTAGACCCCAAATGTGTTGGGACGACAACAAAAGTCCAAAGGACTGCGGGGAACAAGTGGTTCCAGGTTACACATAACCATGACGAGTGGCGTAAAATGAACGAGGCCTACACCCAAAGGGTAAGGAAGGGCTCAAGAGAGAGAGAATCCTATAAAAAAAGACAAAATGAAAATTCTTTTCACTGTATTGAATTGTACCTTATCTACAAAAAAAACTGATACTATTATGTCACATTGAATATAATTAATGAAATAAACACAGAATACCACTAAGCTCCAGATAATATTTTTTCTTGGTTATAAAACAAGACATTTTAAAGAATTTCGACCCTGTTGTGCAACAAAGTTGTGCTTTTAGGAGATAAAACAGAAAAATAACGCATTAAATTGTTAAGAATAGACATATTCAATTTGTTAACTAATATTCTAGTAAAATAAATAAATATTAGGGGATATCTTACACAGATTAACCTAGCCCCAAACTAAACAAAGATTATTATACTATGGGTGCTAGGCGACATACTTATGTAGATAAATACATACTTATATACTTACATAGAAAACACCTATGACTCAGGAACACCCACCCACACAAGACAACAACAACACACTTGCAGGAACAGGACTCAGGAAAAATAACATTGTTTCAACTATTTTCAGGTACCAGAGTGCCGATGTCGGTAACTTCTTGAGCCTGTCCCTCCTGGAGTCACAGTACCACTACCAGACCTCCATCGAGGAGAGTGTGGTGGTCATCTACGACACAAAGAAGTCCGCGCGCGGCTTCCTCACGCTGAAGGCTTATAGGTTAACGCCTCAGGTTGGTGTTTTGCTATCACTAGAGATAAACAATTTAGTATAGAAATCTCTGAATGTATTAAAATTATTTTTAACGGGTTACTCACGTATTACTACACGCGGTACACGTCGTGCGCTTGATCTATAAAACCGCTGCAGGCCGTGATCCTAAAAATCCTAAAAAATTGGACCAAAACATGTTGAAGGTTTATTCAAGTAATGCGTGAGTAACCTGTTGAAAATAATTTCAATATGTTCAAGTCTCAAGGGAGTTTTTATAGTTAGAACTCTGAATGTGATCCAATCCATAAGTAGTCATGAATTCTTAGGCCTGTCTCATATGGTTTAACCCAAAAAAGTTGAGCTTATAACTGTGCATGCGTGATTAAATGATATGTATACTGGTATATACAGACAAAAAAAGGAACTATATTTGAAAAATGTGTTCCCGAAGGTACAATCTCTAATAGTACTTTTGAATTTCACTCCTTTTTCTACTGACAATTGGTTTGCCGAAGAATAGCCTCAACATTACAAACTATTCGCATGCCACGCAATGCTGATCGTCTGGTTGTTGAAGTAGCTTATCGCTCATTTCAAGGTTAGATCACCTTAGCTTAACTACCACTTGTTCTGAAAAGGTGAAAAATGTGTCTTTAAAATTATCAACGCACCCTGCAGCCATCTATGTAACATTACATTTTCCAGGCCATTCAAATGTACAAAGAACAAGACTACACCCCTGAAGCTCTCCGCAACCTGAAGATTGGCTACGAGAGCCTGTTCATCGAGGTCCCCATCGTTATCCGCAACTCCCCGCTCACCAACATCATGATGTCCGAGCTCTCGGAGATGATACCGGAGGAGGAGGGCTCCAAGTTCCTGGATCTGGGCACTGCTTCAGTATTAGAAGGTGAGTTTTATGTCTATATCAATCTTTTCTCCAGCATTGTGTTGTGGTAAGGGGTCGCAAATAAAGGCTCATTAGCTTGAAGATGATATCAGAAATTGCCATTACGGATAAATTGGTACCTTTTACCTTAATTGTGTTTGTGTATGGGATCATGATCAAATATGAATAAATTGGTAATGTATTGGTAACACTTAATTGACCCAAATTGTTGTCAATTTACTTCCAATTACAGAATTTGTTATTCATGACCTGGGTCTTAAATTAGACTTCTGGATTTTACAAATATTCCTATATTGAATAGGAATTTACAAAAGTATTTCTGAGATTAGTTTATTACTCCATCGTAAGGTGTTCATCTAACACTTGTTAGACCAAAATATAGATCTAATAATTCTCAGCCTAAATCCATCATCACAACTCCAGGTCAACTCCGCAGCCTAATGGAGCGTGTGGACGAGCTGAACCAAGAGGCCATCAAGTTCAACCGCTACCAGCAGCTGGTGGTCCGCCAGCAGCAGGACAAGCACCGCTGGCTGCTCAAGCGCGCCCAGGAGAACGCTGCTCGTGCTGCCAAGGTACAACCATGATCCAATAGTTATTTATTTTACTAGGAGGGCAAAGTTTTTGCTATCCCTGATAGCATATAATACATTGATACCCGAACAAGATTCCAAAATTGAACTAAAGAAAGGACGACTGTCACGAGGAATTTCGTACCTTAACCCGCCTGTTCGTATCTCTATCGCACGCTCATAAGTATATTGCTGCCTCGTTCGTACAGTGTCATTGACAGTAATATATTATATTGTTATAATAATTACGCGCGAGGGATAAGAGATAGGAAAAGGCGGGTAAATGGACGAAATTCCGTGCTGAGCGCCATTTCTTTACGAGCGTAGCGAGTTTTGTTTCATAACTGCTGAGCTATTGGCGCTGGCTGATGACGTGGACATAAAATCTAATTAGGCAAAAAACCTGTTGAGTGACCCATTCTAATATAAGGTGCATTGCAAACTGTGTCCGAGTTTCACGGGTACAACTCCCATAAAAATCGAAATTTAAAAAGAATTTTGTCTAGAGTAATGTAAGGGTCTCCCCAGATATATCGATGCGGAATCGTCAAAAGCCGATAGGAAAAAGCTTTATGTCTGCGCAATAAGAGCGAAAAAGTCGTCGTTCGGCTCGGCTCGCATCGGCCGGCGCCTGCCGACGCGTCCACGGCTTTTTCGCTTTTTCCTATCGGCTTTTGCCAATTGCGCGTCTATCTGGGTTGACCCCACGAGCGACTGATAGGTATTCTTTGAGTTTTGCGGTAGCCATCTAGGCAAGGCATCTAAGTATGCCCCTGTATATAGCGTGTTACTTCAATCTCCATTTGTTTTCAAGGACGAGCCACCCCTACCCGAAGAAGACGTGAACAAGCTGTTCAAGCCGCACCCCGTGCCGCTCCGCCTCAACCCCATGATCGTGGCCGGCCAGATCAACACCTACAGCCAGCATATCAGCCAGTTCTGCTCGCAGAGTCTGGCCAAGCTCTACGTCACACAAGCTCTGCATAACGCGAAGGACACTAAGCAGAACAACTGATTTTGTATTTGGAATTAAAATGTTGAGGTCTCAAATAGTTTTTTTCTCACTAAACATCCTAGTGTGGCAACACAACTTTCAGTCAGTAAGAACCAGGAAAACTATACTCATCCCTTTTGGGTGCTAGTTCTAGGATAAGATAAAGACAGTATGATTGTCTATGTTCTATGTTTGATGAGACACTCCTGGGCCAAACTATAAATAGTACTGTAACTAGCGTCAGACCGAGAAAACTCTGCAGTGATTTTGATAGCCCACGCAGTGCAAATATTATTTTAAACGTCAAACTTCTATGAAATTATGACGTATAAATAACAATTGCTCTGCGTGGGCTATCAAAATCGCTGCAGACTTTTCTTGGTCTAACTCTAAATATACTACCTTTATTTATCTGTAGTCTTTAGACAATCGCTTTTTAGCAACACGGAAAGTTTTTCTATACTTCTTCACACTACGTTTTGCAATATTATGCAAACTTGAGCGTTTAGGTTCAATTTGGCTTGCCACTCCGCCTCAGCCCCATGATCGTGGCCGGCCAGATCAACACCTACAGCCAGCATATAAGCCAGTTCTGCTCGCAGAGTCTGGCCAAGCTCTACGTCACACAAGCTCTGCATAACGCGAAGGACACTAAGCAGAACAACTGATTTTGTATTTGTCTCAAATAGTTGTTTTCTCACTTAAACATCCTTGGTCTAAGATCGCACATATATCGTCGACCTTCACCAATCTGTCTGACGGATGAAACTATGAAAATATGAAAGAAAATATGTTCCCGAACATAAATAAATAGGGTTGCCTAAAGAAATATGGTCAAGGCTATTTTTAAATTTTTTTCGGCAAATTTCACTGATTTGTCTGACGAACGAAATAAGTTTCAATGGAAAGTATACAACTTGTACAACATAAATCATCTAGGTTGCCTATCTTTTTCCGGTCACTATTATGTGGTTGCCGTGTTTAAAGAGGTGATTTTATATCTATAATTGCACTCTGACGCTTCAATTATACATCAAAATGATGGTAATTTAATTGCAAATACAACGGTATAGGGTTGCCTGCGAAAATCCGGTCACAAATAAGGGTTGCCAGGCTTTTAATTAAAATAAGAAGGGAAGACTTCTAGCGATAACTCATAAACGGCTTAACTGATCAAGTTTGTTTTAATTTTATTTGATTGAGTTTTTTAAGCACTATTTTCATGATTTTTTTCATATTTTTTGGCCAGATAGTTCAAAAGTTAGAAGGAAAAACCTTTTATTTTCTTTCTAAACGTTTATTTCCGAAATGATTCACTTTATCAAGAAAAGACCCCTATTTATTTTGAAAGGCCTATCCAACGACACCCCACACTATGAGGTTGAAACGATAAACAAATTGTCACACACATTTTGTTTCTTTCAAAGCGATTATTTCCGCAAATATTCACTTTATCAAAAAATGTTTTTCTAAAACCCCTATTCATTTTGAAAGACCTTTCCAACAACATTCCACAACATAGGGTTGCCACGAAAAAAATAATTTACACCATTGTGTTTGCAATAAAATTACCATCATTTTGATGTATAATTCAAGCGTCAGACAGATGAGTGCAATTAGCGATATAAAATCACCTCTTTAAACACGGCAACCACATAATAGTGTCCAGAAAAAGATAGGCAATCTAGATGATTTATGTTGTACAAGTTGTATACTTTCCATTGAAACTTATTTCGTTCGTCAGACAAATCGGTGAAATTTGCCGTAAATTTTTTTTCAATAATTTATTAAAAATAGCCTTGACCATATTTCTTTTGGCAACCCTATTTATTTATGTTCTGGAACATTATTTTCTTTCATATTTACATAGTTTCATCCGTCAGACAGATTGGTGAAGGTCGACCATATGTGGGATCTCCTACTACCTGATGTAGTGTGGCAAACACAACTTTCAGTCAGTAAGAACCAGGAAAACTATACTTTTGGGGTTCTAGGATAAGACAAAGACAGTATGATTGTCTCTGTCTGTTTGAAATGAGACAGTCCTGGGGGCCGATGTTTCAATTTCGACCGCTCGATTTCGTGTATTTCGTTCAATAATATCTCCACTACTAGGCGTTTAAATTCTACTAACAGAATTGAAAACGAGTCGACAATACCACTAGATTCCTAATTTTTATCGCTCATATTTCAAAAATTAGCATTTTTCCCATTTCCACTGATTTTCGAGTGCCGAAATCGAGCGTTCGGAATTCAAAAATCGGGCCCCTGGGCGAAACTATAAATAGTAGTTGCAAAGCAAACACCAAATATCAACCTAAATGCGGTGTTAAGATTCAATTTGTCTAGCCAGACTACGCGTCTGAGTCCCCATGATCGCGACGAGACTGATTTCGCTTGTCGGTACCGTATACTTGAACCATATCAAGGTTTGAAAGTGTAAACAAGTTGACCAATTTGGCTTCTGGAACCTTGTCACAGTGAGATACCTCAGGGCTTTCATTTTGTTGTCCACTGTGACAAAGTACAAAAAAGGAGCTCACCGTTCAAATTGGTTGACTAAAAAGCCGGCCAAACAAAGTGTTGATGTAATGATATTTGCTAATATTAAAATGTAAGTATCTTCATAATTTCTCAGAAACTACCTAGCAATTGTCTAATAAATAGATAAATACCCACCTCGTGGATTCAGTGTCTCTCAGCAGCAGTTGCTCGTACATTAATCATTTTAATCAACCTAACCCCTATTAACCGGCTAGTAATTTCAAAATTACATAACGACCGATCGGAAGCCACAAAGTAACGTAATTGTTTGTTGTCCACCAGCGAAGTGCTTAATTCGACGATTTCCTACTAATCCTCTAATAGAGGCTATTAAAGAACACAAAGAGGCCGTCCCTTGATTACTAAAATTGCTTTATCCTGGTACCTGCTTTTGTAGATGTGATCCTTGCACGATTAAGCAGATTTTCTAAAGCATGCAGGGACAGCGAAAGAACCTTCATTCAATTCTTGGAGTGTAGGAGCCTGAGAAAAGTTAGAAAGTTTAACGTTATCATTAAACTGTTTTACGTAACTAAGTAATAGTCAATTGTGGATTGAAATAATATATAGGTATTCCTTTTATGAATAAGTATAATATATATTTATATAGGTTTGCCGAGATGGTTCCATTTAAATTAATCAAGATCTAACGAAGAAATCCAGGTAAGTAGAAGTTATGAACGGACTCCGCAATTATTTAGTACCTACCTAACGCTAACCCTCCTACTTTCCTTTCATTTTCATTTATTTATTGCATTCCATGGTATGTACAGATGATGGTATTTTAAATTAAATTGAACAACATGGACCCTGAATAGGGTAAGGCAAGTTAACCTTAATAACTAAATACTTAAAATTACCTTACAAAACATATTATGTATTGCTTAATATCTAGTTAGTTTCAATAGATAGTTATCAATAGATTACTTATAGTTTTCAATAGATTACTTATAGTTTTCAATAGATTACTTATCTTTAAGAGCCCATCAACGTGCACACTAGGGCCACTGCTAAATAATCGTGATTATTTCAATTTAACGAAAGATATTTAAAATAGGGGGCCGCTACGTACTGTATTTTGTATTTAAGTACCTTTCGAATACTTACATCAAACTCTCCGGGGTTTTCCTGATGCAAAGGTTGTCCATCGCAGTATTCGCAGTCCAACGCGGCAAAGCAGCGAGCGTGATGGGCACCTTTGCGTCGGGGGCAGCCCGGGACGGGCTTCAGTAGGCAATTTTTTTATACTTATTTAGTTTATATTTATATTTAAGTTTCGTTTTCAATTAGTTTTATGTTTAGTTTATGTATTATTTTAATTATGAACTAGTTTTTATGTTGCTGGATTCGTCGATCTATGAACTCAAAACAAAAGCGGCCGTTTTAACTTTAGACGCATAGATTGACGAATCCAGCAACATAAAAACTAGTTTGATGTATTTAAAAGGTACTTAAATACAAAATACAGAAGGTACGTAGCATACCTGTCGTCAAATTTATATAATAACGATTATTTAGCAGTGGCGCTAGTGTGCACGTTGATGGGCTCTTAAGATAGGTAATAATTATCTAATAGCACAAACATCTTGGACATATAAACAAATCACCTATTACAAATAATCGTTACATCTACCTACCCGTTATATAGTAGGTAGGTATATAATGTTGTCTTCCGCTCTGATTCCTAAACATACTTTATTAAGACATCGCGTGCTCTAAACTTAGAGAAGGTTTTAATAAAGCAATCAGGGAAAGGAAATGAGATGTCGGCGACACCGGACTTGTCCCAAATGTCCCAATTCTGTTGTCATTAGATCGCCGACCGCAAAATGGGATGGAACCGCAATGCACAGCTGCTTTTATTTTTTGTAAATAAATAAGTCGTCGGACATTTTGGCTCTAATAACATGCCGTTTTATGGCAATTACCTATCTTATACTACATTTTTCGTAACTTTGGACAATACACCGACCGGAAATAATCACTGCACTGTCCTCCCCTGTTAACTTTTTAATCGTGAGTCCAAAAACATGAAATAAATCATGAAAGCAGAGCTTAGTACAGACCTTCAATGAAAACTATTTAGAACAGAATTACTTTCTTAAGTTTTCGCAAAAAGTCATCTCTTCTTCGTAAACTGACGTAAGTGCTGTGATGATTCTCCCTTTTACTTGTTATCTTTTTGTCATTTTGCGACGGACGGGGAACTACGGAACCCTACACTGAGCATAGCCCGACATGCTCTTGGCCGGTTTTTACTTTTAGATTGGAGTTCATCGATAGGTAACATACGATTATCGTCTTGGCTTGGCCAGCTTGGTTTGGCTTGGCGAACACGAACAGCGGTGGTCTCTCGTAGCGGTAGGGTAAGGGATGACTCACGCTAGACCCGGCCGGGGCCGGGCCGGAGCTTCCGGCGCTTCGTTTTCTATGGAAAGCACCACGTGATCACCGATCAGCTGTCATAGAAATATACGTGTCGGACGCATAGGCGCGGGCATACTGGTCTAGCGTGAGTCAATAAGGCGTTGTATGTTTGGACATTCATGAGTTTGAGTTACGTAAGCAGCGTCGACCGACATACATATTTTCTACATTTGTATATTTTGTATTTTTCGTGGTCGAGGTTCTGCGATTCAGCGATTACCTGCGAAAAGTGTGAAATATAGAGAAGTAGCTAGGGAACTCCTGGGAAGTACCTGAATGATAACAATATGAATAACTACTTACCTACCTAATTGATAAGAGATACCAAAAAAGATATAGAGAACTACTTACCTAATCCGTGCATGTTGTATTTTGTGTTGTGGTATGTTAGGCACTGACGTGTGTTTGCAATACGAACGAATAGTTTAATAATAGGTACCTACTTATACCAATTTGTGGTAAGTTTGCGTGAATCCTTAATATTGCACCTCAACAATAAAACAGTAGAAGTCACAAAAGCAGAGGTAAAACCATGGGTGGTCGTATCGGAAAACAGCGATCTTCCAAACATCCGGAGAAATATCTTCCACACAAGCGGAAAACGGACTGGTATGTAAATAGGTAGGTACCTATATTTGAATTATATACTTGGCCATACGTTGCGTTACTGCGAGCTGCGTTCCTATAGCGCCGCATTGAATGGGAATACACCACAATATTATACGGTATTTCACTACTAGTCAAATCAGTTTCTTTGTATTACAAGCTTTTATTTAGTTTCACCCAGGTTTCACCTGACCGTTGTCTGTGTGTAATCAAATCTTGCAAGTTAAATTTGATCCACTTCCCGGATTCCGATTGAGCTGAAATTTTGCATACATACGTAAGTCGGGTGACAATGCAATATTATGGTGTCATCGAGCTGATCTGATGATGGAGACCGGAGGTGGCCATAGGAACTATGTGATAAAACAACGAAACCTAATTGTGTTTGGGGTTTTTAGAATTGTCTCGATGAGCATTAGTCGCCTGTGGAAAGAAAAGTACAGACAGCGATAAAAGCTTGTACCAAAAATGAAATTTTTGTCAAAACTTATTTACAAGCTTTTATTTAGTTTCACCTGACCGTTGTCTGTCTGTCCGTGTGTAATCAAATCTTGCAAGTTAAATTTGATCCACTTCCCGATTTCCGGTTGAGCTGAAATTTTGCATGCATACGTAAGTCGGGTGTCAATGCAATATTATGGTGTCATCGAGCTGATCTGATGATGGAGACCGGAGGTGGCCATAGGAACTCTGTGATAAAACAACGAAACCTAATTGTGTTTGGGGTTTTTAGAATAGTCATGATGAGTATTAGTTGCCTGTGAAAAAAAAGTACAGTCGGCGATAAAAGCTTGTACCAAAAATGAAATTTTTGCCAAAAACTTATTTTATTTCGAACTGCTGTCCCGGCTGTCGAAACGATTTTCTAATCAAACACTAGCATGTGACGTCACAATCAAATTACCTACTCTTTATAGTTTTATTGTGTCTAAAAATAACAGCTGTCTACGTTACTCTATTAATCTTCTGGTGATTTATTTCTTGTATGGTGTAAAATAATTTATTTTAAAAACAGTCAAATACCCTGTTGCGGGCATATTTCTCTGTCACTCTAATTAGGTACGCGTTAATTGGAAGAAAAGAGAAAGATGCCTGCAACTCGCGAAAATCGGTGTTTGCGGAAGGCCCTCAGCAGAATACGCAGCGTACGGCGTCAACAGCTATGCTTTATAGGTAACTGCAGAGATAGTAGTCATTTACGAATATTTTCATGTTTAGTAGCCAACAAGAAGATATGTTAGATACTCTTAATGAAGACAGCTGGCGGCACGTGCTGAGCTTCGTGCCTGTAAGGGACATCGTGCGCGCGGAGCGAGTGAGTCGCAAATGGCAACAAGCAATGTTGCGGTATTTACGAGGTATTTAAGCCCGTTTTACCGTGAGCCGGAGGCCGAAATGACATAGGCTTCTGCTCCGATGGCAGAGGACGCTGGTTCGATTCCAGCCTGGGGCACTGGATGAGGCCTTGGTCACTTTTTCTTAGTATAAGTATGACTTTTATTTCAGTTTAGTATTTAAGTTTGGACTCTATTATTTTAATATTGGCCTGGTTTGCCCACTGTGGTCAATGAAATGGGTCTCTTTTGTTCATTTGGCTATCAAATAAACTTTAACCTTTGGGAAAAATGTTGCCACTTTGTGTGACTTTGCGAATATTTTGTAGAGCCGTTTTAATCAATATGGGTTTGCGTACTATTTATTCAATCAAATTCGGTGACCGCCATATGGCCCTCGCGGACGCTATTTACTTAGTGACCCGTTTTAAATATTGTAACATGTTCATGGGAATTTTATAGTTAGGTAAATATTTTCGACTCCAGTTCAATGTGGACAAATTTAATAACAATTAATTTGCGAAAACCGTCATGCAAGAACCTGCAAGAAATCTGAAATAAAAAACAAATTAGCAATTAAGTTTCAGTGGCGTAAATTGTAATGTTTCTACTTTACAGGTTTGCATATCCGAATAGAACCTGAGTTATTCAAATGTGAAGAGACGCGTGTAAACTGCCGCGCATTGAAGTTACCAGAACGAAATATCAAGTTTCTTGACATGTTTGAGAAAGTTACCCAAAAGTTGGGCGGATCGGTAGTAGCTTCGTATTGCAATAGCGAAGCAAGCTTGTTAACCCTCACAAGAAATTGCCCAAATTTAATACATCTTTCGGTATGTATTTGTGTTTATCTCTGGCATGACCAGGGGGCCTACCGCGGACACCAAAGTTCGCAAATTGCGGGCATCGCATCGTTCTTTGTCACTCTAATCACGCCTTAACAGGAGTAAAAGGGAAAAATGCCCGCAATTTGCGAACTTCCGTGTTCACGTTAAGCTTTCAGGTAGACCAGCGGTCGGCAACCTTTTTGCAGCCAAGGACCATAGCAGTTACCGAAGTGGACGCGGGCCGCACTTTGTTAATATTTATGACTTTATCGTCTGACGACCGGTCTGGCCTAGTGGGTAGTGACCCTGCCTATGAAGCCGATGGTCCCGGGTTCGAATCCTGGTAAGGGCATTTATTTGTATGATGATACAGATATTTGTTCCTGAGTCATGGTTGTTTTCTATGTATTTAAGTATTTATGTATTATATACATATATCGTTGTCTGAGTACCCACAACACAAGCCTTCTTGAGCTTACCGTGGGGCTTAGTCAATTCGTGTAAGAAATGTCCTATTATTGTTTTTAGGGTTCCGTACCCAAAGGGTAAAACGGGACCCTATTACTAAGACTTCGCTGTCCGTCCGTCCGTCCGTCCGTCCGTCCGTCCGTCCGTCCGTCCGTCCGTCCGTCCGTCCGTCTGTCACCAGGCTGTATCTCACGAACCGTGATAGCTAGACAGTTGAAATTTTCACAGATGATGTATTTCTGTTGCCGCTATAACAACAAATACTAAAAACAGAATAAAATAAAGATTTAAATGGGGCTCCCATACAACAAACGTGATTTTTGACCAAAGTTAAGCAACGTCGGGAGTGGTCAGTACTTGGATGGGTGACCGTTTTTTTTTGCTTTTTTTTTTGTTTTTTTTTTGCATTATGGTACGGAACCCTTCGTGCGCGTGTCCGACTCGCACTTGCCCGGTTTTTTTTTTAATCAGACATTGTCACTTGTCAATATTACATACAAAATAGCCAGGGAGGTTCGCGGGCCGCAAGTGAGAGGTTCGCGGGCCGCTGGTTGCCGACCGCTGAGGTAGACTATAAAATTCATACTACACCAATATTATACTGTCACTAATTACTCACTTAGTATACTTAGGTACTTACAACCCTGTCCTTGGGACAAAGAGGGACAAAGGGTCGCTAATGGGATGTAATCATGTAACAGCTAAATATGTTTTTAAACCTAACCTAACAATATTTACGCGAAATGAGACTTTTACGTAATATTTATACGTAAAAGTGTCATTTCGTGTAAGTATTGTTAGGATTCCGTACCCAAAGGGTAAAACGGGACCCTATTACTAAGGCTCCGCTGTCCGTCCGTCCGTCCGTCTGTCACCAGGCTGTATCTCACGAACCGTGATAGCTAGACAGTTGAAATTTTCACAGATGATGTATTTCTGTTGCCGCTATAACAACAAATACTAAAAAGTATGGAACCCTCGGTGGGCGAGTCCGACTCGCACTTGTTTTTCAATGTGCAATTTGTGTTACAGTTTTTAAATTCTGAAGGCGAAGAGTTTTTATTGACCGATGATATTATTTCTGTTGTCAATATAAGCCAACTGAAACAAATATCGTTTAGGCAAAATGTATAATGTAAGTACCTACATATTCTTATTTTCTTTAAGCGTAACATACCTAATTTCTGTATGCGTGGTTATGCTGTGAATAAGTTGTGATTATAGGATGTGGGATCATATACATGTGCGTCCGTGAGGGACGAAACTTACGCAATGCGACACTATGATTGGTCGAATTTATTTGTTACCCACCATAGTCCATACGAAATTTACGGTGGGGAATAAAAAAAAAATGTGAGACTGTGACAAGGACCAACAATAATAGCGCTTTCGCTGCTACTCCTACTGAAAAATACATAAGACTATCCCGTTCGGTCATTTCCCTCCACCCTTCATGCCTGATCCAGTCATATCTCTACTAGATTCATGGTTGTGATCGATGCGGCAGGAAATGCCGATCGGCCATTGATCTATATAGTCATCGCAGTCGATGTAGACTGCATGTAGACTACCTCCTCAAAATACCTCTTTAGGGCCTCAGCCACAGAATAAATAATAGTACTAGGTACAGAAGACTCACTCTCTAACAAAACGCGTCTGTTACGATCAGGACAGATATGGCCGCTAGGTGGCGACAGCGCCACGCGCGGCTTATGGCTAGCCACCAAAATTGGTGTGGAACGGATGTACTTTTAAATAGCTACCTGTAGCAAAGCGACGAAATCGCGGAGTGAGCCACGCCTGCCTCAGCACACGAGGCGTAGGCGCGAGCGTCGCGTCAGCGTGGCGTGAGCGTCGCATCAACGAGAGCGCAACGAGCACGTACAAAAGTTCAAACAAGTCCGCACACGAAGCGAAGTCGTGGCTCGTGGCGTAGTGTGAGATCTCTGCCGTCATGACGACAGGCGTAAGCGTGAAGAATTTGTATGCTAACAGAACGAGCACGCTTACGTGACGCTTGGTGCCCGTCTCTCTACGCCTCTCGTAACACGCCACGCTGACGCGACGCTCACGTCTCGTGTGCTGAGGGCAGTCGCAGCAACTATCATCTGCAAAGATGCTGTGGCCAATGATGATGATGATGTACTTCTTTTGTTTTTTTTTTGACCTTTAGATTTTATTCTAGAAACATTCTAGATCTAGACTAGTATTTTTTATACAATTTTTTATGTTTGATGATCTTTTGTAAAATTCTTAGTATTAAATTTGATCTGTATAATAAATCCAATATTACTATGGAATAATATTAACATCAATAAATTGCTCTGATAATTCGCTTAAGATAATATATACTTAATTCTGTAATTTACCATTCATTTTAAAAAGTGCTTCGTTGCTAGGCCTACATGAATAAAGTTTATTTTAAATTGAATTGAATTGATGGTTATGTTATGTTGTAGTATAGGCTTTTCGTGTTCAAACATAAACAGAAGGAATAATACTATCTTTGTCTTACACTAGTACTAGCACTCAAAAGAAAAGGATGAGTATAGTTTTTTTTGTTCTTACCTACTGACAATTTGGTTTGACCAACTATATGTTTAGGTATTCTGATTAAATTTGAACTCAATAATCCCTTTAGTAATTTTTGGTTAATTTTATGTATATTATATATGTATCATTATCTTTATGAATGTTTTTGAAGTGAAACTAATTTCGCATGACTCCGACGACCGTATAGAAATAGATATAGCACATAGGGTTCATGCATAAAGAAACCAAAATACTGAACAAAACTTATATCAAGACATTGCACTTTAACCATGTTCAGATATTTTTTGAGAAACTTGACCGCTCTGATATATAATATATATACTTGGTCAAGCAGATCTTGTCAGTAGAAAAAGGCGGCAAATTTGAAAAATGTAGGCGCGAAGGGATATCGTCCCATAGAAAATTTGAATTTCGCGCCTTTTTTTACTGACAAGATTTGCTTGACCGTCTATATATACTTGTGGGCGCAGCACGGTTCCATTTTTATCGTCTATCACTATGCGCGTCCCTTTCGCACTTGCGTACTTGTTAGAACGCAAATTTGAAAAATGTAGGCGCGAAGGGATATCGACGATATCGTCTCATAGAAAATTTGAATTTCGCGCCTTTTTCTACTGACAAGATTTGCTTGATCATCTATTGACATTGGAAATGTCTTTTCGTTCGCTCCAGTATAGGGTCCGATTTCACGAAAAAGTGCGATTCCCTTATATCTCGGAAAGTTGTGAAGATATGATATTAAAAAATAGGCTCAAAAGACGCATAATCACGAGAGCTGTAAGGTGCAAAAATAATTATTCGAGAAAGTCAAAAACGAAAAAAGTTATGGTCGAAATAGTGAAAATAAAATTCAATTTTTATCCGAATTTTTGATTTTGGTGCTCGATAATTTGAACATTAATATATCCTGCTTATTAATCGAAAAATGAAATATGTACCTATACTTATGCGCCACGGCGACAGTTATTCAAACTCGATACGCGTGTGGAAATTTTGCAATTTGTTTGTTCACATGCGTTATGTCCAGGATACTTGTGTTAATCTAAGAATAAAATAATTAACATTCAACGTTGTAGTTTTATTTTGTAACTTTTCCTTATCCAGACGTTCTCGTCGCTCAGCGACAATATTTTTTCGAATTCCGTAGATTCATTTCCAATGTGCTCGATAGTCGTGTGAGGCACGAAATCTGTGAATTTTTATAATATACCTATATCAGATAGCGACTGTAGCTTTCTATGGTCTTTTTAATTTATAGTTGCAATAAATATAGCCTGTCAAACCACTTTGTCAGTAGAAAAAGGCGCGAAATTCAAATTTTCTATGGGACGATAACCCTTCGGACCTACATTTTTTAAATTTGCCGCTTTTTTCTACTGACGGAAATGGCTTGACAGACTATACATAGTAACACCATTTTAACATAGACAATATGTAGGTACCTTATAGTAATGGCGCGCAAATGCTTATTGGGGATTGGTCGAAGCAATGCGCAGTATTGCATTTTACCATAGACGATAAAATAGAGCGAAAATACTGATCGATGATTGGATGAGTTGAAATGTCATTATCTATTGGAGGGGAGGAATCATGCAGGGAAATTTTGGGATCGAACCAGTTGCGACATTTTGCAAAAAACCGTGAAGAAGTACAGTTGCCACAACTAGTTCAGATTTTTTAAACAAACATCTGATGAATCTGCCAAGGCCCGAGCAATTCGAGTGAGTAACACACTGAATATAATTTAATATTTTGCGTGTAGACGATAAACTAATATCGATAAGAAATATCAGAAGATAACAAAATAATCATTGATGCATTTAATGTGTTCGGTGTGTTAAACGCTTTCGTTGGTGTACCTAATTTATATATTCCGCATAAAATATTAAGATTTAAGTATAAGTACAAGTTTTTACACCGTTCTTTGTTTATGAGGCAATGAGGTCTTTGAACAAATTGTGCAATAATGCAGGAATGGGTCAAATTGACCTCCTCCCGTTTTTCTCATACTTGCGAAGAAAAAATGTGAAATAAGATTTACATCCATGGAAATAAGCATAGAGTTATATATTTGACAGAGGGAATGTCACTTAAGACAAACTGTGACACTGCAATGGCGGACGGTTTGAAAGTGTGCGTGTAGACGAGTGATACCATGTAACACAAATTCTCCCCTAATGGTGAAACAATTATTTTCAATATCGTCCTTGTTTTCAAATATTAAAATAGGACAGTTTTACGTTAGACAATAAAAAAGTGTGTATCTAACTGATTTAATAGGTCTTGAAAATGCGCATTGTTGCACAATTACTTTGTGCAAATATTATTTTCAATACCTAATGATATTTAACTTGTAAGTTGTAACATATCTGGTTTTAAACAAAAAATAAATATAAGGTAAATGTACTAGTGCTCGACATGTTAATGCCCAATAGATGACACCTTGCTGTCACCTCTATTGACAATGACTTAAGTTTCAAGATGACATGTACTGGACTGGGACCGCGACGAGCACCATGTGTATGTTTACCTTACATAACAAATAAACGTTAACTATCAAACATTATTCATGTAAACGTCTTTAATCTCCTTATTATCGGGAAATTACCATGCCGACCTAGTTTGAAATGCAAAATTAATAATTTAGCTATTTACCTAAATATCCTAAATGATCTCTTATATACATAATGATTTAATAAGAACGGCATCAATTACCCTACTTTCGGGAAATTACCCTATTGAACTTACTGGTCACACTCTTGTTTCGCATTTATAAACAATGAAATATGGAGATTTTATGTACTATACCCTGATAATTGATAAAATTAGCTATGAAAAGTTATTCCGTCACTTTTTTCTTTCGATCGGTACAATTCTTGCAGGATTTAACTACGCATGCCGGCATATTTTACATTTTTCTTGGACAAATTTACTTCACTGACGTTTCGATCCGTCTGACGGCAAATTGGTGGATGAGGGCATTGAGATAACTGTCAATGTGTGTGTGTCACGCGTAAATACTAGGAAATTGGTGGATGATGGAATCACAGTTTTTGTCTTAGCAAAATTACGTCCGTAGTATTCTAGGTCCATGGAAATAAGTGCTAAATACGGTAAAATTACAGATATCATCCGCCATTTTGTTTATTGTTGAGGTTAAGGGTAACATTCCATTTCCAACGACAGCTGCAATACTGTCAATTTTACTATGGAAATTGACAATGACAGCGACGCGTTCAGTACCGGTAGTGCAGCTGCGGTTAGAAATGGAATGTTACCATAAGGCATGAAATGAAAGGCAAAGACCCATTCAGCTTACAGCCACGATGGAAAAACGAAAACTTTTATAGTACTAGACATCATGTTACGTAAATGTTCATTGCAAGTTTCATGTTATTTAAGCATGTCATGTTAAAACGAGTTCATAACTTCGATTGCTAGTATGCTGGGAGGAGTTTTTGGCGGCAGGTTCGTGTAGTTAAATCTTAAAAGACTGCATTTGTTTGCAGAAACCTAGCGTTTGCTCTCGACGTCACCGCATGCAATACGTAACGTACAAACTGGTCTGCCAGAGATTTTGGAGAACCCGCTTTGTCCTGTGGAAGAACATTTCGCGAATTGAGATCAGACGGGCACTAAAATTATGGAAAATAAGGCTACAAGTGCCCCGACCCACCAAGAACTTGACGTTGACGATGTCACGTTACCTTCATCTTCCGCTATGGATACATGGTACCTACCCATATTGATTTAAACTAATACGATTTTTAGTCACAATCATCATCCATCATATCAGCCAAAGGACGTTCACTGCTGGACATAGGCGTCCCCCAAAGAGTGCCACAATGACCGGTCTTGCGCCACCCGCATCCAGCGGACTCCCGCGACCTTTACCAGGTCGTCAGTCCACCTTGTGGGGGGTCTACCCACGCTGCGCCTTCCGGTACGTGGTCGCCACTCGAGAACCTTTCCGCCCCAATGGCCATCGATTCTACGGGCAATGTGCCCCGCCCACTGCCACTTAAGTTTAGCGATTCGGAGGGCTACGTCGGTTACTTTGGTTCTGCTGCGGATGGCCTCATTTCGCGATGATGATGCGATCACGCAGAGATACTCCCAGCATAGCCCTCTCCATTGCCCTTTGGGTGACTTTGAGCCTTCTCATGAGAGGCACACAGTAAGCGGCCACGTTTCAGTTCCATATGTCATCACTGGCAACACACACTGGTCGAAGACTTTCGTCTTGAGACACTGCGGAATATTGGACAAAAAGATGTGCCGTAGCTTCCCAAACGCTGCCCAACCGAGTCGGATTTTTTAGTCTTAGTCATAATAAGTAGGTCAAATAATGAAAGTAAGTCCCCCTTCAGTTTTCATTACGAATGAATACAAGGTAACCAGCGACGTAATATATACGAAGCTCGTAGTACATTTATGACTTCAAAAACAGCTTTGGATATTACATGCAATATACAATTTTCCGCTTTAAAAAAAGTTGTGATTGATTAGAATTGGTTAACGCTAAGACTTTTGGTTAAATCATGGTGGGGACTAAAAAAAGTCAGACTGATCGACAAAGACAAACAATAATAACGCTTTCTCTGTTACTCCTATTGAAGTATAAGACTGTTCCGTTCGGTCCCCCCCTCCCCACCGCTCATGTCTGATCCAGTTATCTACATTATGCCCTCGATATATGGAAATTGCAGTTAGGTATGGATGTTTAACCTCCTTTTAATTCTTGTCAATATATTCTCCACGCGACAGGCATTGCCTAGTGTAGACTGTAGAGGTCAGTAAAAACTGTACCCATGTAAATAATATCTAATTGTTTCTTTTTAAGCCAATCACCAGTGCCAGGTGTTAAACTAAACCGAGACTGCTGGAAGGATGTCCTGGACAAGATGCCCGTATTTCGCATCGTACGCGCTGAGCGTGTTTGTAAAGAGTGGCAAGAAGCTATGCTACAGTATCTACAAGGTAATATGTACTTTCGAGTTATGAACTCTTATAGAAATAAAAGAAAGTTCCGCAAAGCGCAAAAATTGGCTTGGGTCTGACAAGGATACAGTAGCCATATTACTCGGTAATGCTGAAAGTTTCTGGATTGAGTCATTCAGAGATCCCATAATGAAAAAAAAAGTTTATTCTTTAAATTGTAGGTATGTCGGGCGTTTTAGCAATTTTGGTCGGAGGAAGTTCTCGTTAAGATTTAATACTAATTTAAATGTGCCCTTATACAACAACAAAAGTTACTGGCAGGCTTCGAGCTTTAGGTATTGTATAATGAAAACCTCTTCTCGTGTGTCTGTCTGTAGTAGATTTTATAAATTTAGTCGCTTCCGTATGGAAGCCGTAGGCTATCAAAAACAAAATCGCTGCAGACTTTTCTTGGTCTAACTCTAGTAGTAACGTAAGGCATGTGCAAAGTGTCATTGTGAAGGATGAGGAATTGGAATTAGTTGATAGTACAGTTTTTCTTGGTATAACTTTAGATTCTAAACTCCAGTGGGGTCCCCATATTGACACTCTTTCGAATAGACCGAGTTCTGCAGCTTTTGCAGTGAGCAAAATCCGTTAGTTACCTGATATAAAACCAGCTCGATTAGTATATTTTAGTTGAACCATAGAGATTCACTTAGAGATAAATTTATGGAAATTGACATAATGACATAACAAAATATGTCCCATATATAGTTCTTAATTCACTGACATAAGAGTTATGGGACATATTTTTGAGATGATTTGTACACCCATTTTTTACAGTTACAGACTGTACTTAAAAATATTGTTATCAAATCTGTGCTATCAAATTCGCTGGTCTTGATCTACTTAACTGTAGAAAAGGTGATTCCGGAACTCTTGGGGCGCGATTCCGTCACGATCTTGGACGGTTTATTTTTTAATAAATGTTCGTCTACTTACAGGTATTCGTATCAGAATAGAAAACACAGCATCATTTAGCGTTGAGAACATAGGCAATATAGACATAGGGTATGAAAATACCCTAGGTCCCAAATGCAGGCCACTATTCCTGGATGAAGAGCTAACGCGTACTGAAACAGAGCATTACTTTGAGATGGCCACCAGAAAACTGGGATCTTCTGTTGTGGCCACGGATTCCTATAGTGGGGCGACTTTTTTGTCTATTAAAAGAAACTGTCCAGATTTGGAACATCTTGCGGTAGGTATACAAATGCAAGACAAAGTTTTTTTTAAGTAAACGGCGGATTCTTACAATTTGCCTACGACATATACATCAGTGACCTGGTGGCCGATTTTGTTTTAACAATTTGATATGGTTTTCTTGGAGGTCTATTGGACAAGGTAAGTGCCTACGATCCGGTGCGAGGTTTGCAACCCCTAAGTTTAAGTCATCGACCCTATTCCCAGATAAACTCGTTAGACTCCGCACTTCAAGATCCTGTATTCTCCACCACCGCCAATGCCTTGTAATCACCACATTGGTTCCAAGGCAGAGTACTTTGTACTTCTGCTTAGCTGCATAAACAGTACGTACAAGTACTTCGATGGGACGGGCAAAGATTGTATCTTAAGAGGCACCGACCAATTGAAGACCATAGGGCCTTTTGCCATCGGAACGTCACAATCCCGGAGGCTCCAGGACACAGGATATGTACGTACATTGCTTGAGATTAAAGCCCTACGAACCACCGCATTTATCGTATGGAGAGAAAACACCCAGCGCACATCAGACAACTGAATACCACGGGGACAGTCTTTAAAGTAAACACGCCGATGCATCTTGTAAACCTTCGGAAACAAACTAAAGGGGCCCACAGATTACCAGTTCGCCGGACGATATTAGCTTTAGCCTATCAGTTGTTCGGAACTGTCACCTTTTGCCTTTAACTGACAGGCTGATATCGTCCGGCGAACTGGTAATCTGTGGGCCCCTTTAAGGCCTCCGAGAGTTATTATCCAGCAGCGTTCCTATTATCCTTGGGCCTTGGGCATTTTACCTATGAACCTTTTTTCGGTAGTGAACATCTCTCGGCTCATAATAATGCATTTGTTTAGTATGACGGGGTTTGTTATATTATGACACATTTGTTGCAGTTAATGCAAAAAATGGATGAGGATGGTTATTGGCTGAACGATGCTGTCAATGATGCAAATTTCAATCGTTTGAAACAAATATCATTCAGGAATTTTAATGTGAGTGAAGTGTTTTTCATACTCATAGTGTGACTGGGTCGTTTTTTTTCTAAAAAGTGTACTCTATAAGGATGACTCACGTTAGACCGGGCCGTGTCCGGGCCGGACCTTCCGGCGCTTTGTTTTCTATGGAAAGCATCACGTGATCACCTGTCATCTGTCATAGAGTAGTAAGCGCCGGAAGCTCCGGGCCGGTCGCGGCCCGGTCGGCCCGGTCTAACGTGATGTCATCCTTTAAGTAATATTTTTTATTTTTTTTTACTATAAGCAATTACAATTTTGGTTTAAATTTTGTACAATTCCAAATACCTCCCCATTCCTTTAATAACGATATTTTTACCTAAATTGGTAATTTGAGAGTACCTCAAGAAATACTACTGAAGTTAGGCGTGTTTTTTAAATGCACATTCATTTTACTTTCCCCGTATTCGTAATGAAAAGTAGAGTATTTAACTCGGGTGAAAAGTACCATTTCCGTCTCGGACTATAGACGCTCTGTCTCTCGCCAAACTACCTCGACAGAAATGGGTGCCTTACATCCCTTGGTTAACAATCTACTATTTACAAATTTCAAGTTATACACTCAAGTGAAAGCCGAATCGAGTTTGTGTGTATGTCGTAGTCGGATCGTATAATCCGCCGTATTACATTACGGCTAGCCGTTTTCAAAAACAGGGGCGTTTTGAAATGCGGCGGTTCGACGATTAGCCGGATTGTCATTGCGATACGTTCTTCATTAAGGCGGCCTACGTTTAGCCGCATCGTACTACTATTTTAGATTGTAGAGTGACCAGTTCTTTCGGTCGCCTACGTAACCGGAGTTTGACAATGTTTGCAATTTAATTTATTTTTACCATGGTCCCACCGCACTACATGTGTTTGTTTCTTTTCCAAAACATTTCCTTCACAACTTAAATAGACGGAGCCCCGCAAGCGGGGCTCCTATTTCTGGGCGGTTTGCCCTTCGGGCATCTGAAGCTACCTAAAGAACCTAACCTACTTACCTACCTACGCTTTTTTCCCCAAAGTGTAATGTTTTCACGGACGTCTCACTAAATCGATAGGTAGGTAGGTTAGGTTCGTTAGGTAGCTTCAGATGCCCGAAGGGCAAACCGCTCAGAAATAGGAGCCCCGCGAAGCGGGGCTCCGTCTAGTTAAGTTGCGAAGAAAATGTTTTTTGAAAAGAAACAGTCCGACGAACTCCAGATTTGATGGACACCCCAGCGTTTGTCAGGTAGCGCCACGGGTGTTAAAAATGGGAACTAAAAACTGTCAAAGCGGCGGCTAATGACTCGCTGTATTACATTACGGCTAGCCGTGTTGAAGAACGTATGGCGCCGAATACATTCCGGCGGATTCTCATTCAGCCGCATTCAATCCGGCTAATCGTTAAACCGCCGCATTTCAAAACGCCCCTGTTTTTGAAAACGGCTAGCCGTAATGTAATACGGCGGATTATACGATCTGACTGCGACATGTATACAATGTGTTCCTATGTACACAGTATATATTGGAGTGTTACCCATGCATTTGTTAAGAACATTAATTTCTCTTATTTCAGAATTTTGACGACTGCATCGGCAAATTGCTTAGAAGCGTTATGCTGATGGATTTAAAAATATACAATAACAGCAATATTAAGGGCCGTTGTTTAATTGAAATAAGATCAACTGGCTTGAAATCTCTTTCTCTCATATCTTGTCATAGTTTGAAGCTTGATGAGTTGCTGCCTGCATTAGACCGCTTAACCGGCCTAACGGAATTAGATCTGAGCAACGTCTCTCTTGAAATATATCAAAATATTCATTTGATACTTAATTCAATGCCCAACTTAGAAATACTGAATTTAGAATCAGATATTGATTTTGATGTTGATGATATAAATAGAGATATAGCGGATTCAATTGGGCGGTTGGGTTTGTTGAGGCAGTTGAACTTGCGAAGGAATCCGATTGTTACGGACCAAGTGCTCAACGCAGTGGCGCGCGGCTGCGGGCAGCTTCGGGACTTGGACGTCAGTGGATGCTCAGGTACGAACGATTTGACCAATGGCATGTCAATCAATATTAAACCAATTTTTCATTTCTCATGCTCTGAAAGAGAGTCATTGTTGTTCTAAAAGGTGTGCAGAAAATGATACGTTTCTGCACTAGAGCATTTTAGGTTCCGAGTACGATTTTTTTTACGATAAGCATTTGAAATTTGGGTATAAATGGATTTGTTATACAATTTCCATTTTCATATTTACCTCCCCATTCCATAAATAACGATACTTTTGTCTAAATTGTTAATTGAAAGTACCCTCAAAAAATACTATAAAAAATTATACTTAGTCATGTTTTTAAAAATACACATGCAGTTTACTTTCCTCGTATTCGAAATGAAAAGTAGAGTGTTTAACCCGGCTGAAAGGCATCATTTCAGCCCCGGACCATTGGCGCTTTCACTGCGTTCGAGCGCCAAACTACCTCGGCAGAAATGAGTGCCTTTCATCCGTTGGTTAACAATCTACTACTTATAACCTTCCGACGAACGTTTGGCTTGTATTTCACGCGTTAAGTAACAACGTTTGAATTGTTGTTAAGTTATAAACGTTTTCATTGCTGCAATTTGCGAAAATTACGCGAGGTGGCTAAAATACCAAATATCGGTTCAGGAAAAAAATCTTACACAGCTTAAATACAGAAACATTAGACAGTATTTTTTGTTGAGATGACAAGAATAGGCTGTCTTATCGCTAAAGTGCGATCTCTTCCAGACAGCCTTCGGAATATGTTTGTCACAGAGATAGACAATTGAACGTGTTGCGTTGTATGGATCAGGTCAGACGCATCTTATATTTCTATGATAGGTTATAGCTGATACACTAAGCGCCACTTGCACCATCCCACTAACCCGGGGTTATCCTGTTAAACCGTTAACCCAATGTCAAATGGTACTGGTAACCATGGTAACTCCAGGTTTAACCGGTTAACCTCGGGTTAGTGAATCGTGCAAGTGGGCCTAAGGGCGACTTGCACCGTTCACTAACCTGGGGATAACCGGTTAAACCTGGAGTTGGCATGGTTACCAGTACAATTTGACACGGGGTTAAAGATTTAACCGCTTAACCCCGGGTTAGTGGAATGGTGCAAGTGGACCTAAGTTATATTTAATTGAACAACAACATAAGTATAAACGTATAAATTAACAATAAAATGTACTCTAAAATTAAAACTACCTACTAGACCAAAACTAATACTTAAAAAACTAAAAATCTATATCTATAGGCCCCTGGGCATAGTGCCAAAGATACTGGCAGCATTTCCTCGCTGAATTGCAACGCTTATTCGTTGAGCGAGGAAGCTGCTAGCTCTTACACTTATTGCACGGATTTTAAAAACTTGTGAGTAAAAAAATGGTAGACCTTGTCAATGGTTAATATAGTATCATGTATTGTTTTTTCTGCAGTGACCGTAAGTGCTATTACGAATCTATGCCGCGGTATAGGACCGTCGCTCGAAAAGCTGATAGTGGAGGACATTGCCTCAATTAAGGAACAGCACGCAGTAACTGGCATTGGTTTCTGTCCCAACCTCGACGTGTAAGTATGATAAAATAAATAAATAAATAATTATTAGTGGACATCTTACACAGATCAAGCTAGCCCCAAACTAAGCAAAGATAGTACTATGGGTGCTAGGCGACGATATACATACTTATATAGATAAATACATAGAAAAACCCATGACTCAGGAACAAATATTTGTGTTTATCACACAAATAAATGCCCTTACCGGGATTCGAAACCAGGACACGTAGTAGGTATCTCTTATTAGTCTGTGCCCAGGACCATCGGCTTCACAGGCAGGATCACTACCCACTAGGCCAGACCGGTCGTCAAAATAATAAATAATAATAAAAATATTCATATGGGCAATCCTGTCTCGTCACGGTCATGATGCCATTTATAACAATTAACAACTTATGGGAAGACCAATCCAAGAAGTTCTAAAGCCAAAGGTTTAGATTGTTATTCATCTATTTGGAAGGGTTCTATTTAGGTATGTACTTTTGGGAGGGTTGCTTTAAGGATGACTCACGTTAGACCGGGCCGTGTCCGACCCGGAGCTGCCGGCGCATCATTTTCTATGGAAAGCATCACGTGTTCGCCTGTCATGTCATAGAAAAGTAAGCGCCGGAAGCTCCGGCCCGGACACGGCCCGGTCTAACGTGAGTCGATCTTTATCGAAGCAACTGTGATTTCGGGGATTCGGGGTGGTAGAATTAGGTGCTAGAATTAGCCAAACAGAATATAATCACTACGTCCATACGGTCATAGCCATACGGTCGAATCATGTTTTGAAAGATAGGTATACACTTGTTTATTTACGTTTGTCTAATCATTTTGTAACCCGGTCACTAGGGATGAAAATTCCAGAAAAACTCAAATGTTTTTTCGGGAATTTTACAAAAAGAAAACTGTTTTTCCCGTTTCATTCAGAAAAAATACATACGTCATTCACAATTAGCGTTGAGAAAACCGGAAAAATATGGGAAAAACTAAATTTTGTAAAATTCCCGAAACAAGCATTTGTTTTTTTCCGGAATTTCATCCCTATACACAATGCCACTGAGTGATGACAGTTGATTCGGTTAAATTGTGTTCTAATGTATGGGGAAGACAAACTAATTATAGCCAGCCTTTTATGAATTGATACCTTAGGGTATGGTGCTTTACGCACACTAGCGTCCCTTCCCCTCCCCCTGACGCAACCCCCCCTTTTTGCATGAAATATGTCCCGGTTCACAGTTTTTTACATTTTTTGAGGAAAGTATACATTTTAGGAAAAAAGTGTCAATGAAAGAAATAATCCTTAATAAATTCTTAATAAAGAAGGTCATATTATTTTTTTTATATGATGCACCATATTCATGTATTAGCTTGTTAAAATTCGAAATAACATAATTTTTACTTACGATTCGAAACTCATTTATTATACACGGTGTAACACGAGGAAACCGAATAATTTTAACAGCGTATTCCTGATCATATTTAGAGACAAAAATGTCTTATAAACTTTTTTGGAATTCGGCTAGTTTCAGAGTTAATACCAATAAAAAAAAACAAGTTTTTATTGTTACATAGTGCAAAACCCTTTTTTGATGGCGATGTTGCTACTATGGGACGTAGTCTAAATATCCTTATTGATAGATGTCAAAAAGTGACAAGTAACACTTTGCAAAAACTAAGTTTTACGAAAAAAAAAAAGTAAAAATCCATTTTAACTAGTGTCCGACCGAAACATGTTTTTTTGCCGAAACCGAAACCGAAACCGAATGTTCGGCTTTGGCTCTAGTTTCGGCCGAAACCGAAACCGAAACCGAAACTTTTGTAGACTTGTTAACATCGCTGAAAAATTTCATAATACCGGTTTTACACACATATTATGGGGCTGTCAACACCCAATGTCCTTGAAATAGATGTTACTTAAGTAGTTTTTTAAGAAAATTATTAGAGTTAGACCAAGATAATTCTTTACGATTTTGATACCACACGCAGTGCAAGTATTATTTGTCAAAACTTCTATGAAATTATGACGTATAAATAACATTTGCACTAGTTGCACTGCGTATGCTATCAAAATCATTGCAGAATTTTCTTAGTCTAACTCTATTCATTCACCAGTCAAGCTAACGTGTAGATACAGGGTCAACCAAAAAACCAACCAAAAACGCGAGCGCAGCGAGCGCGAAATTTTTTGTTGACAATATCGCAAGGCCGGGTACCAATCTTCACCTGGGGGCCGATTTCTGAATTTTTGAATTTCGAAGTCCAAAGTGTCCCAGTGAGGCGAACTTTCATGCGAAGTCAAAGCCGTGCTTCAGGCTTCAGGATAAGTAGTTGAGCACAGACTCCAACCAATGTCCATTGTATTAAAAAGCGAGACCGCAGGCCGAGCATGGCGCAGCGAGGCCAAAGGCTAAGCTGAAGTAGAGGACATGTGGAACACAAACCAATGGTAAATTGAGGTAAACAGTGAGGTTAAGGTCGAGCATTCGTATGAAAAACTGTACTGGGGTGTTTTCTACGTTGTAATCAATATTTAGCTGTTCAGCCTCGCAAAATATTAACTATTGAGAAAATCAACATTTCGACACTATTGAGCGTAGCCTTTAGCCTCGCTTAAAATTTGCCATTAGAGGTAGATAGGAAAATGACTGAATAAGTGAGTGAATAAGAGCGAAAAAGACATCGTTCGACGAGTCGAGGCCCGAGCTGATACTCGGCCAACGCCTGAAGATTGAAATTAAAAACGCAAACTTATTTCCCTGTACTGAATTTCGTAACATTTCGTAAGTTTCGGCCCGGCCGAAAGGTTCGCCGGCCGGCCGGTCGGCCGTACAGCCGAAACATGATATTTTGGCCGAAACTGGCCGAAACCGAAACCGAAACCGAACCTTCGGTCGGACACTAATTTTAACTGACAAAATTACCAATAACATTTACTTTTTATGTACAAATATATTCAAAAAATTGAAAAAAAAAAACAAACAAAAAATTTTTTTTTTTGCGAAATTGACCTAAACTCATATTACATTTTGTCCTTCTTCCCGTTCCCGTATTTTTCCGGGTTTTTTCAACGCTACCGTTCGCATACTGACCAAAAACGGCCCATGCATTTTGTGTTTTAAATCGTGTGTACAGATTCTGGACAAGTTTCGAGGAAGAGTACGCCTGTAGGGGTCGTCTTGGCACAGTGTCCTGCAGGCTGCGCGCCAGTGGCGCCCCCGCAAACCTCATGGATCAGCCGCCTGAGGTATAAATAACACTCTTCTTCATATTCTATAATTGTCCAGTAAGCATCAATAGTAGCGGTGAAACAACGCTCCAAAAGTATCTGTCATCGTGGGGTATTTTTCATTATCTATCTCTACATCAGTTGGCGGTCTTATGTATCTGTCACAACCTAATAATTGTTTTACTTAAAATACATACAGAGGCTTATATACTTTATAATTATATATTAACCAGTTTCGCCCTTTCTTCTTAAGCAACGAGCGTATAGTATACCCATCAGTGAGGTGTTTATAGTGATGGAACGGGTGACAATGATGACGATGATTAAAGGGGCCCACTGATTAACAGTCCGCCGGACGGTATCGGCCTGTCAGTTGGAACAAAATTTTGACAGTTCCGAACAACTGACAGGCCGATACCGTCCAGCGGACTGTTAATCAGTGGGCCCCTTTATGAAATAGTGCATTTATGGTGTGATTTTTTTTAGAATTGGGTGCCTGTTACCGATCACCCTGAGCTTATCGTGGAGTTGAACAATTATCGCAACAATGAAGACGAGTCCGAGGATGAGGAAGAGGAAGAGGAAGAGGAGGAGGATGAGGAAGTGGAAAACGGTGGAAACAAGTACTTTTCAGACAGTTCATGGTCTCCTTGAACTCTCA
This sequence comes from Cydia splendana, assembly GCF_910591565.1. NCBI lineage: Eukaryota > Metazoa > Arthropoda > Insecta > Lepidoptera > Tortricidae > Cydia > Cydia splendana. Next base: position 19,090,264 of record NC_085964.1, on the reverse strand, counting down.
CTGTAATAAAATGTAAATAATAAAATAAAAAATATATTGCCCATTATATATTTAAATGTTTTTTTAAACAAGCATGTATATTACCGTAAAATGGGGTGAGTAGGGTTCGCGGGGAGAGTTGGATTATGAATGGGGAGAGAAGGAATGAAAGGGGGGTGAGGTGGGATTTTAAGGCTACTGCTAAAATGGGAGCTATAAGTAATACTCATAATAAAAAAAAATCGATCCAACAATCTTCCAAAATCACCTTTGTATGAAAACCCAACTCACCCCAAATACGAGGGACTACGGGGTGAGGTGGGATTTCCTGTTTATCCTCAAAGTTATGAAATGGAACTACGGAACTACCGAAAATAAAATAAAAACTAAAATACAAACGTCCGGAACACTTATTATATACACCATTCAGTTTGCATATGTAAAAATAAAATGTTATCGAGGTTTGAATGTCAGTTTTGCACCTACTCACCCCATTTTACGGTATGTTTTCGGGGTTTCAGCTCTCCTACTAGTAGCTACTGGCCACGACTTCGTAGCTTAGAATTCGTTAGAATGTTTCAGCCTAATCTTCTTCCCCTGGTTGTTGGATTCAAACAAACCTTTCTTAGAAGAACTTCATATTTGAAGAATATACCTACATATTATGCAGCACTGAAAGTACTTTGAAAAGGCCACTCAGAGGTTATGCAACAAGATTCTGTCGTCATTTGTATTGTATCAGAGGGTTGCTGGCAATTTGAAAAATGTATATCGAGACATTTCAATTTTGATCCGACAAGTTTTTCATGTCATATTTATATGAGAATTTGATTATGGGCTCAGCCATCTACAGAGTTACAATAAGCTGCAGTCTGCAGTTATATTTTTGGGATTATCTGAAGCCTAGTTCTCGTACGAAGTGACTGTTTACACTTTTCAAAAATCGCCTTTGTAATTATTTAACGGATGATCGTAGAGAAGTTTTCATCGCAGTTGCGCAGTTAATAAAAAATAAATGGTTGTCTGTAAAGTCGGTTTACGGACGATAATTTTGCGTGATAACGTCATAAGAAAACATTAATGAAAAATTGCATACTTTGGCCGTAACGTTACCATGGAGATCTGTCCACAACGTTACCATGAAGATCCGTCCACAACGTGACACTTTTTCGTGCATGCTACCGGTGTTCATCGATTTATAAGACGTTATCACGTCAAAAAACCGGACCAGTGCAAGTCGGACTCGACCACCGAGGGTTCGGTACAAATTTAACTATTTTTATTATTTTTTCTACATACATATACATATATTTATAGTTTTCAGATTTTTCCCTGTATTTGTAGTGTAAGTAAGACGATATTATTACATAGATATTTCGCTCGCGCTTTTTCGTGTGCGTGAGATGCGCTTTTTGTTGATTCGTGTCAAGGTTTTACATATAAAATTGGTAAATATGTATCGGCCTCATTAATATGTTTTTCCTAGGTATTTAAAGGCAAATCTAAACGTATCGCCAAGTTGGTTGGTCGCCAAATGATAGCGTCCAGTTTCTTGTTGATTCAAATCGGAATGTGACGCAAGTCCATTTATTATTTAATTATAATAAGCGAGGAGCTAAATTTAAAAAACATTTTCTACGGAAAGAAACGCATTCTTGCTGCCAATTATCCCCTAACAGGAACTCTGCAAGATTATGCAATTAACTATTTAATTACGAATAAAAATGTCAGTAATCGTAACCAGGCAACACGCCAATTATATTTCATTAACTGTTGATTATCGCTCTTTATTTAATTGCAAAAAATCTATTTCTTTAATTTTTTTGGGTTTGTTATTGCGTTGGTTAGCAAATATAACGGTTATCAATTTAGCAATGTAAATCGTCGTGGCTATTAATTGTAGGTTGCTCGTTAACAGTGAAATATTATCTTTGCCATTGCGACGCTAAAGGGTAAGGGACTTCCCAGCTATATTGACGCGGAATCGGCAAAAGCCGATACAAAAAAGCTATGTCTGCGCAATAAGAGCGAAAAAGGCTTCGTTCGGCTCGGATCGACGGTTCACGCGTCGACGTGTTTCTCGCTCTTATTGCGCAGACATAAAGCTTTTTTTGTATCAGCTTTTGCCGATTCCGCGTCGATATATTTGAGGAGACTCTTAGAGTTTAGGTCAGGTTTTTCAAAGAACTTCTGCCTACAAGGAGAATTACGGGCCGTTACCCAGGGGCCTTAACTTATATAGCTCCGTCCTTTAGCAATTCAGTTTAGGTCCTAAAATGGTAAGGCCTCAGGACTTCGTCTCTGTGGGATGATAGTGATTGATAAAACCTACACTGTGTCCTTCCCGGGTCCTCAAACTATCTCCATACCATCTAACGTAACAGACTAAGTAGAGATGTAACACGAGAAAAAGTTAGCGTTGAGCCGTTAAATATTCTTCTAACCTTTGGGAGGTGAGACATGTTGGTTATTTCACGTTTCAACCAAACATACATGTATATCTAGTATGTGTACTAGGTACCTATCTACAATTCTACACCATATCGCGGTAGTTAATTATTTTAATTAAGCAAAGAGGAAACAGAACTCAAATGGAGCAAATTATCAATAACTAGCACTGCCGCATATAATTGTTCTCTCAGCCTTTAATAAGTACCGACAGGTAAATTGCTGGCTATGTAGTCGCATAGCGTAAGCAAGCGCAGTTGAGTCTAAAGGATGACTCACGTTATACCGGGCCGTGTCCGGGCCGGAGATTCCGACGCTTACTTTTCTATGACATGCCAGGCGATCACGTCATGCTTTCCATAGAAAACGATGCGCTGGAAGCTCCGGCCTGGACACGGCCCGGTCTAACGGGAGTCATCCTTTATGCTCTGAAGAGTCCGTACCAGAAACAACTAGGTAAACGAGGTGTTTTAAAGTATGTTAAAAACAACTTTATTGTTTAGAAAATAAGAGTGTAGGCAAAACACTTTGAATACCCGGGGGCCTAGTTAAGATGATAATCGCACATCGACAAACATCAAAAGTTTTGATTGGCGTTTTCTGTTACGATTTTGCATCTTGGCTAGGCATCCAGACTGGACTAAAGAAGGTGCGGCTGTACTAGGCATTATACATACCTACAATTGGTTATGACTATAATATTCACCTCCCGTGGGCACCGTGGCGCACGGAGCGTTCACACTTGTGCCAAATTAATTGCGTACGTTACGCAACGCAGGTGTGGAACGAGCGTTATTATAGAAATACTGGTATTTATAATAAGACACTTATTACAGTACGATAAAGTCACACATGTAAGTGTTATTAATGACTTAGACGTAATTACTTTACTGTCTGTGAAGTTCCTTTCAATTAATGTCATTGGTTTTCTATTACTGGCAAAAAATATACTAAATTGATAATGAAAGAGTTAGACTAAGAAAAGTCTGCAGCGATTTATAAAGCCCACGCAGTGCAAGTGTTATTTTAAACGTCAAACTTCTATGAAATTATGACCTATAAATTGTGCGTATAAATCACACTTGCACTGCTGCGTGGGCTATCAAAATCGCTGCAGACTTGTCTTGGCCTAACTCTATTAATGATAGCATACAGAAAACCATAAAGCTTTCTAAAACTAAACATTTAATAATAACGGTTAGGTACTTTTTATAAACCATAAGTATATCCTTGTCTTTATTTAAGTATCAAATTACTCATAAATTGACATAAATTGAAATTGCCAGTATGGGGCATCATCTCATCATGGGCATAAAATAAATTGATCGATCCATTGATATTGTAACCATAAACAATTTACCCGGCTTTCCTTTTTTACAACCTCGATGATAGCACTGGCCACTCACGGGTAATTTTATTATGCAAATTCAGCATAAAGTGTTGCCAGGCATTATGGCTTAAATTACTATTAAGGGCTGTACAAACCTTACGGATATAGCATGTTATTTTTGATGTATTGCGGCATTTGATCGATCGATCGAAGCTGCATCTCAGTAGTCGGCAATGTATCGATAATCGCATGCAATTATTGGTGACGTCTGTAGAGCCCATTAGCTGGGACAAGTTCAAGGGAACACGGCGGACCAAAAAATGTATGGAACGTAATGAGGTTTAAGTACTATGAAGTATTTGAACAAATTAAATTATTTTTCAGATAATATTTTAATTTGTTTTTATCAAGTAGAAACACTACTATATAAATTATAAAATTAAATAAATGTCATATACTAAGAAAAAGTGACCAAGGCCTCCAGTGCCCCAGGCTGGAATCGAACCAGCGTCCTCTGCTATCGCGGCAGGTGCCTGAACCACTCGGCCACCGGGCCACAGCGACATTAGTCAAATTTTCCAAGTATATGCACTTCCTACTGAAGGCTTGTGGCGCCCCCTGGCCATCTCTAAGGTAGAACAGTATGGTTCGAACCTTCTATCTGGATCATTCTCATGATGATACCGAGCTAGCGAGAGAGATGGCGCTGCCAATCAATACTATGAAGTATTTGAACAAATTAAATTATTTTTCAGATAATATTTTAATTTGTTTTTATCAAGTAGAAACACTACTATATAAATTATAAAATTAAATAAATGTCATATACTAAGAAAAAGTGACCAAGGCCTCCAGTGCCCCAGGCTGGAATCGAACCAGCGTCCTCTGCTATCGCGGCAGGTGCCTGAACCACTCGGCCACCGGGCCACAGCGACATTAGTCAAATTTTCCAAGTATATGCACTTCCTACTGAAGGCTTGTGGCGCCCCCTGGCCATCTCTAAGGTAGAACAGTATGGTTCGAACCTTCTATCTGGATCATTCTCATGATGATACCGAGCTAGCGAGAGAGATGGCGCTGCCAATCAATACTATGAAGTATTTGAACAAATTAAATTATTTTTCAGATAATATTTTAATTTGTTTTTATCAAGTAGAAACACTACTATATAAATTATAAAATTAAATAAATGTCATATACTAAGAAAAAGTGACCAAGGCCTCCAGTGCCCCAGGCTGGAATCGAACCAGCGTCCTCTGCTATCGCGGCAGGTGCCTGAACCACTCGGCCACCGGGCCACAGCGACATTAGTCAAATTTTCCAAGTATATGCACTTCCTACTGAAGGCTTGTGGCGCCCCCTGGCCATCTCTAAGGTAGAACAGTATGGTTCGAACCTTCTATCTGGATCATTCTCATGATGATACCGAGCTAGCGAGAGAGATGGCGCTGCCAATCAATACTATGAAGTATTTGAACAAATTAAATTATTTTTCAGATAATATTTTAATTTGTTTTTATCAAGTAGAAACACTACTATATAAATTATAAAATTAAATAAATGTCATATACTAAGAAAAAGTGACCAAGGCCTCCAGTGCCCCAGGCTGGAATCGAACCAGCGTCCTCTGCTATCGCGGCAGGTGCCTGAACCACTCGGCCACCGGGCCACAGCGACATTAGTCAAATTTTCCAAGTATATGCACTTCCTACTGAAGGCTTGTGGCGCCCCCTGGCCATCTCTAAGGTAGAACAGTATGGTTCGAACCTTCTATCTGGATCATTCTCATGATGATACCGAGCTAGCGAGAGAGATGGCGCTGCCAATCAATACTATGAAGTATTTGAACAAATTAAATTATTTTTCAGATAATATTTTAATTTGTTTTTATCAAAGAGGTTTAAGTAGCTTGCAATCATGCATCTCACGCAAGGACAAGTTAAATTTTATGGTATCCATTTGTCATTTTTAAGGGGGTATTATTTATTTATTTTTGATATGTAAGTGTTTAAGTAATTTATAAAATAATTATGTATCTACCTAAGTAATGTGTTTTATGAGAATTAGCAGAATTAAGGACGACTCACGCTAGACCGGGCTGGGGCCGTGCCGGAGCTTCCGGCGCTTCGTTTTCTATGGAAAGCACCACGTGATTACCGATCAGCCGTCATAGAAAATGATAATTATGTCGGACGACTCGGTCCGGGCACAGCCCGGTCTAGCGTGCGACTTGCGAGTCATCCTTTACTAAGCTTGAAGTCCGCATACGATACCTATTGTTCATTTTCGCTATTATTTATTAGGTACAGTCAAGTGTAAAAATATGGGTGCATACAACTTACGGCTCGATTCGGAAAATGAATTAGATTTCTACTAGACTTCAACAAGTTACGATACGGATAATTTAAAGATACATATTTGTAAGATAGATATGTCAAATTTGACGTTTCCGCGATTCTGGAGGTCCTCTTGAACGATGTCGACAAGTTATGACTTAGATATCCAAGTCATATCTAGTCGATATCTAATGTAGATCTAGTTGATCTCTAAATCGTCTCAAGATCTTGTTATTATCTCGAAATCCGAATAGGCCTGTTAGTCAAAAATATGTCCCATAGTTCTTAATTGGCTGACATAAGAGCTATGAGACATATTTTTGAGTACCTATGATGAGTGCACCCATGTTTATACACTTGACTGTACCTACTTAAGTATTTACCTACTTATTTGTGATATTTGTCAAAAGTATATTTTTTAGAATTAAACTTGCTTCGCTTTCGCTACTGTGTGCGTTTTTAATAACTTCGTTCGTTTTGAAAATAGATTAGGTATGCCATATTAATGAACGTAATTGCGGTAGGAGTCACAACTATGGGTACCTAAAACAAGTTACCTTATAATTTACCTCATTTCCATACGAATTAGAGTTAGAAAAGAGTTCGTTAAGAGGACATCAAAGAGGAGGATCGCACGTCGTGTATCCATGCCAACTGTCGGCTGCACAGACTACACAGACACCGCATTATGAAGCGTTTACAAACAGCTCGAGGTCACCACACCGGCGCAATTTTACTTGTGAAATGCTACGATTCAAGCAGCAAAACTGAGGGTGTCTGCTAGCTGGCGCGGGTGGGCGCACGCACGCCAGTGCTCATACTGTTTTTCGTTAACCCTCCGTGTAACCGCTCCACGTAGCGGAGTTGTATTCTATACTATAACAACCTAGGTACACCTGCGGGCCTAGCCAAGGTGTTAATCGCTATCGCTTCGACATCGAAACGCTTTGTGTCTCTCTATCAATCTTCCATATTAGTGCGACAGTGACAATTGCATTTCGATTGCTACGGAGCGTTAGCGATTGGCATGTTGGATATGCGGCCTGTATGTCTTAATTTTTGTAAATATTTTAATTAACTCTAGTACTGGTCGTAATAGTTAGCCCAATTGAAATCGCACTCCCATGCTAAATTAGTAATTTTGTACGGGAGCACTTATATGTCGTTACCTCGATTATCTTATGTGTCCGTCTAGTAGTTGAGGTGGTCTGTGGTCGGTAGCGATAGCGCGACCTCTCAAATTGTCGTCGTGTCCATGAGAAGGCGTCTTTGATAACGTTTAAGTATTAGTTTTGGCGGATTTTAATCAAAACCACGCATATTACAGTCATTACTCGGGTCGGGTTAATTTCAAAATATATGATAAAGGAGGCAAAAATAATATTTAAGGGAATTAGGCTGCCGTTGAGTGCAATTTGGAAGATTGCGCGCGGCCGGTCGTTTTCTGTGAATTTTTTAATTAAATTACGAAGCCGGTGCAGTAAAGTTGATGGGCAGCGTTTACCGGCTGACCTCGGCTTCTTTAAATTAACTTTATTACACTTAGTTAAGCCGAAACAGCTGTTATTGTAAAACAATTTCTCATCGGAACTCTCGTAAATTTAAGGCTGGGACAAACAGCACTCATACGCGCAACGTATGCTATGCGTTATGATAATCTGGGATATAACCGCGAAAATCGAAGTTCGCAAATTGCGGGCATTTTCTCTGTCACTCTAATTACGCCTTCATTGGAGTAAAAGAGAAAGATCCCCGCATTTGCGAATTTCGGTTTTCGCGGTAGCCCCTCTGACACGTGGAATTTGTATGCTTATTATAGAAACATAATCGTGATGCGTTTTCTTTGTGATATAGGAGGCGAACGTGCAGACGAATTGCAGCACCAGAGGGGTTGAAAGTACGTTGCCAGCCTTTAAGATGGGATTACGGTCACTTCTCGAAGGTCGAATCGGTTAGGAAATACTACAGGCGACAAATATTTCTTTTTAAAGCGTGTGCTACACGGGTGCCGACAAGCCCCTCAGACCGCGTGGTCTTGGTCTGGACGGACCGTGTAGACAGTTATGAACACACTGTGGTCTGCTGGTCTGCCACCGTCTACCCAGACAACTGAGACGGACCCACAGACCAAGGTCAGACGGTCTGAAGGCTTGTCGGCGACCGTGTAGCAAGGGCTTAACGCATACGTTGCGTACGTGAGTTTGTCCCTGCCTTTAGAATTCTCGTTTTATGCGAGATTTAATGTTCGTCAAATTATATAGTTTTAAAATGTAAATGTAATTGTCGGCTCGTGCGAATGCGACGCCATCGCGAGTTTATGCTAACTCGCATAGTGTAGCTTTTATCGCGAATACTTGTGTTAATATATAATTAACCTGTATTGCAATAAATTGTTATTTTATCGAGTAATTTATTGAACGTCAAGTCCATTCACGCACTCACGTCACTCAAGTCATTTCACTTAGCTAAACTATTCACCTTTTAAATTTATGATTTGCATATTCCTACCACAATTTAGACATTGGCAATAATTATTGAACATAATAAATAACGTACATACTTAAATCATCAGTGAAATTACAACATTGTAAACAATACTGTAGTAATATATAAATGCAAAGTATAACACTTTATTGTACATAAGATAAGACATAAATGTAACACAAGTGAAAATCACATTAAAAACATGCATTTTAAGACGAAACAGGAGCTGAGTTTTAAATATTTTAGGTAAATATACCCGTCTCGCTAACGGAAGCGGCACCTAAAAGTAGTGCGATAAGGATAAGGCGAAAAATCTTGCGTAAAAATCTCAAAAATCGAGGTTTCGTACTCCTCTGTTTCCTCCTCCAAAACTTAACCAATCGTAACCAAATTTGGAAATCTAAATGATTATGAAATTATCTGTGTCGGACCGTTTTGCTTTTTTGGCTAATTGATATCAGTTTTGAATGCCACGCCTCTCATTGCGGCATAGTCAATTAGGTCATTTTGGCCATTTTTGAAGGGCTCTAGCGCCTTAAAAAACAAAAATATCAAAAAAAGCAAAACGGTCCGACACAGATATTGACAATATTAATCTGTGTTCAAAAAATCATTGCTCTAGCTTCAAAAACCACGGAGGAAAACGAGGAGTACGTTTGTATGGAGAAATGACCACTCCCGTTGGCTCTTAAGTATTTTAACATAGAGGATCTCTTGAATTATAATCACAAAAATTCAATATAAAAGTTTAAGCTTATAGTTTTAGGATAGGATACCATAGTAAAACTGTACGCCCTAGCAGGCAGCTGTTGAAACTTATAATGTAAAAAAAAAACACTTTTGTATGTAAGTACACTGTTATACTTACAATAAAAATATTATATTCTATTCTAAAAGGGGGTCATTTATTACTAGAAGACAAGTAGTATACAACAATTACAACAAACAATAAAAAGCCTGTAAAATAAAAAATACAAACTAAAATTAAACACTAAGCTTAAAATTAAACTATAAATAGAAAATTTGCCCCAAATCGCCGTCTATTGGCAGCGTGCCTAGAAGGCTGGCAGCATTGCCACGTATGGCAATGCTGATCCGCAGTGCTAGATATGATCCAGCCCCCTGGTCACGCGTCAATTCAACTAACCTGCGGCTATCTTTCTAAAAGTGAATTGTTAGCCTATTTTTGCCCCCTCTAGAAGCATGCTAGACTAGGTACGGGAAAGTTTTCGTGATAACCAGGGTATCAGCAAGCAAGTACCTAATCCATTAGCAGAAGTGCTGGGCTTATTCGGGAAGTCTTCATAAATCAAACTTGATAAACAAAACAAATGCGTGTACGGTGTATCTCATACTTTGCCTTGACTGTTCAAAATGGCGGGGCTTATAATGTAATTCGAGATTGTGGCTAGAATAATACAGGCCAGGGCTAATCAGGTAATACTAAAGTTAGACCAAGAAAAGTCTGCAACGATTTTGATAACTCTAGCAGAGTTTGTGGAATTAAACCATCAGTTTAGGGCTGCAACGATTGTCGGATCCTTTATAAGAAAGTTAGAGTCAGAAGTGCCTAAAGTATATATTAAATAGGCACTACTAATAACTAATGGGTATATGAAGCGGAAAATGGCACTAGGTACAAGTGGCAATTGTTTATTTTTACATTCTGATGTTGTTAAAGTAATTACACGTAATGACGTAAGTTTAGTAAACAATAGTTGGTCAAACCAATTTGTCAGTCAGTACGAGTAAGAACCAGCAAAACTATAAGTACTCATCCTTTTCTTTTAGGTGCTAGTACTAATGTAAGACAAATATAGTATGATTCTCTCTGTCTATGATTGAAATGAGACAGTTCTTTGACAAACTATATGTATCTCTGACCTGGCACCATGAGTTGCATTCTCGTGTGCTACTTCAGGATACATCCAGCGCGACTTCAAGTATGGGCTCGCGCAGAGAACGCAACTCATGCTAGCCGGTCAGGATGCTGTCGGCCACTTTATTTATAATACCTACCTACTTAATTCTCAAGATTAGTTGAATATAACACGATGGGTGGTCGAATACGCCTTTATATGTTTATTACTTAAATTTACTGGTCTTTTACTGGTGTTAAATTGTGTGTTATTTTCACACACATTTGCTTTGCAATTTATTTATCGAATCTAATAGCTTTCTTCACGACTAGATTTTATACGCGTAGCACGATTTTGTAATAAAAATGTTAATATTATTAAAGCCATCCTTGCCTCCAACAATTATAATTTACTGTAAAGTGTATTCCTCCTTACCAGTGGAGAGACACTCCTGACTTCGGTCGAACTCGGCTCCGTTCGGCTCAGCATTGCTCCGAGCAATTATTAGGGTTGGCACCACTTGACTTCCTTGTGCGTGCACGACCACAGATAAGATAATCACTTGAATTTTGACAACCCTAAATAGCCGAAAGGGATAGTGCTATATATTAGAAAGCGATAGCATGATTCGATCCTGAATCGCTGTCAAACTTCGGGTTTGTAGGAAGTGTCCTTTCTGTACGGTAGTACAATTATTTCTTCTGTGTCCTGACGTATCTTATCTTATCTTATCATGTTAACAAACGTCAAATCCATAGAAAATCTAGACATCGTAATGTCAGATGTTTTTGAGGTGATCCGTTCGTTACTGCGATTATTGATGAAAATCTTATTACAAATTATATTTTTCAACGGTTATTTGGTTGATTTCAATACTTGTGAGCATGGTATAATAATATACTCCGCCTGGTACTCCATTCCGAGATTCGCGTATGACCTAACTGACACGCGCCTACGTCATCATGCTGTTTACAGGTTCTCAAACTTTGAAATGTGGGAGAATTTTAACCAACGGTGAAAATTATTTTAACGGCATTAATTTTAAGTTATTCATGTAGAAACGTAGTAAAATAAAACAAATCTAATGTATTCAATTAAACTTTATTTATCTATACAAGACAAACGTTTAAAAAACTAATTCACAGTTACACATTAATTACCAAGCTTACGACGTGAAAAGTTTGGAAAACACTGCGACTGCTGACACTGAGCGAGAAGGAAATAACAATTAACACGCGTTCGACAAGGATGACGGTCAGGGCATGAAGTTATCTAGATCCGAATTGTCAAATGTCCACAGCGCTATCCTGTGTTGCCAGTAGTATAAACAGAATTACCCGAAAGTCTGAAATTTCTTTCGTGAATCGGAAGATATTGCTAACGAGTAATTAAAAATGACGTGTTATTGTAAAATTTAAGCTAAAATACATATAAATGAAAATTATAAAGAAATATTTTAACTTATTAACCATAGGTATAATGTACCCATGTAACATGTTATGTTGAAATAAAGTGGCAATGTTATTGTGACGTAATCGCGTGTCACTCTGGGAATGGAAGACCATGTTTTATTAGACCATGCTTGTGAGTTTCTTTAAGTATACAACTTTTAAATGATAATTATTGAGTAATTCCATGGTATAATAATATACTCCGCCTGGTACTCCATTCCCGTCTTTTCTAGGTCACCTAACTGACACGGGCTTACGTCATCATGCGACAGCGCTATATGATAATATGCGATAGCGCTATATATAGCGGCCATGTTGTTGTGACGTAGCCCCGTGTCACTCTGGGAATGGAAGACCATGTTTTATTAGACTATGAGTAATTCCACAAAAAAGTGTGATAGTATAATGTCTTCGAGAATTGTTTGTTTACTAGATAATACACGTAAGGATGAATACACTGTAGGTATACTATACAGTACGGTTACCAATAAACGCCGTCGAGAACGTAATTTACTTTCTATACATCTCGCTCGCACTCGCATATTAGTGCAAACGGGATGTATAGAAAGTAAATTACGTTCTCGACGGCGTTTACGTCAGTGACAAACTGATGGTAACCGTACAGGTCAACTTAAAATAATTACCGACTAAGCGGCGGTAGCAGAATGGATCAAGCTTACGACTTTCGATTCGGATTCGGAAGTCGTGGATTCGAATCCTTAACCAATTTAAGGAGACCTCTTTTGCCTAAATTTTTAGGGGCATATTGAACGTAAGATAAAGTGTAAATTTTTTGTAATAGGCAAGGCATCGATTGTAATGTATGCAACTTTGCATTTACGTTATGTGTAGGTAAGTATTTTCATCAGAGTTGAGGACTTTTGCATTTTTATGACTACGTCTTGCTTGCGGTACGTGGTCATGTCAAAATAAAGATGGGCACGGATTTCCATGATAAAAAAATAATTAATAATTGAACTATCTCTTTTAAGTACCTACTCTAATAATTGCGTCTTGTAATTGAAATGACCGTAAATACTTATTTGAAGCTTATTATTAAAGGTATATCTATTTATAAACTAATTGAATTACGTAAAAAACGGTTATAAAAAGACGCGGTCTGAAGCGCGGTAGCTTGTTCCATACCCGTTCCCATTTTCCAATTATGTGTAGTTACTCTATGTTACCTCAGAGGCGTTATTCTTCATCGCCCCCTGTTTAAAAACAAACCAGCATATGTTTGGTCTTCAATTACGCATAGTTACGACAGATATTGAGGTCGTCTTACGCTGGGGAAGTCAAAGAGAAAATGTTTTGTGAAATAGGTAGCTTTAGGGTAAGTGGTCATAAAGCAAGCGTGAGTCGATAACTGACGCCACTCTTTATAAGGATCTTTAGCTTATGAAGGATAATGGAATGGTCCCCATAAGGTTTTATGGGCGAGGCAAGGCAACGTGGGGAGATATTTCGGTATGTTCCTTGATGTATGATCCTTTGTAAGATTTTCCAGATTGAGGATCTGAAACAAAGGTGTATTCCCATTTGTCCCCGCCGGGTACAAATGGGAACACCAACACCAAAATATAGAATTCAAGTTACTACAATAAAAAAAAAAAAAAATAGGTACCTGGGTGAATTGACTATTTATTGTCGTTATTCTGTTTTGCTTCACCAGGGGACATTGTATAGTATAGCAGTTTGTTAAAATCAGGGGATTGTTAGCATGGCAACGAATGACAAAAAAAATTGATCCCCACTATTTTTGTTAGATTTTGTATAATTTCTATATGGATTACATAATCTATGTACTACTACCTACAATTCCAGGCATGAATTATCTCGATCGAGGTAGATTCTCATTTATCAATTTGTAATGGTTTTGAACGGGTTTTGATACGACCTTAACACTCGTCTTGGTAATTGGCGCACGTCTCACGCACGACTTTCACGGCGTATAGCTTGCACCACAGAAAACCGCGCGAGCAATATTATATAAGCGCTATTACGCGCACGAGTGGTGACCGCGAGTCGTCCTATAAGCTCTGTCTATAGGGGTTGGTCTGTGGCATGCACGAACCAGCGTAAGCGATCTTCAAGGTATCAAAATTAAGATCAAACTCGTAACAAAATCGTAAATCTGAATCAGGGTCTAGCTCATAGACTTATAATATATAGAGACGGTGTCTCAGCGAGCTGTCACTGTTGCCACTTTTGTTTAGTGTACGATTAACAATGAGGCCCACCTTGCTGTAGCCATGTCGATAAAGTCATATCGATAAACTATCGACATTTCTTGCAATTTTAATTTTACTTCGAAGGCTTAACGATACCTAAAATGACCAAAAACGCTTTTATTCTTTATTGTGGTTATCAGCTCACAATTTTATAGTCACACCCCAGCAGGGAACCAAGGGAAAGTTCAGATATTTAATTAAAATACATAAATACCTCCTAAAATAGGTGTTCCGCAATAATTGAATTATATTATAATATATTAATTATCCATTAGCATTTCAATTATGTTTATGTTTAACGAAGATATTGAAGCTTCAATTAATCGCTATTTCGTTCCGCTGTGTAGCGTTTATCGATATATAACATGATTAAAATCGAATTTTCACATCCCTAAAAGAGCACACATATACGCTTTTACGCACACATACACAGCCTGGGCGCATCAAGAAAGGCAACACTTGATTTGAAGTCCACCTTGTCAACAGTATGGTTGTCCTTTTTTGACAAACGGCATTTTTAAAAGAGCGAGGAGAGAGAAATGGTACTAGTTGCTGCGCCGTGAAAGAGAACAGAAAACGTTGGGCCCTTGGTCTAGCTCACCCGCCATTTTCGAAACCGTTCCAAAACCAGAATGCCTTTTAAAAAACGCCAAACGCCGCAGCAGCATTTGATCGCAGTTTTCCGATTCGTCCCAGTCGTTACTCGCGCGGCGCGTAATAAGAGGTCCAATACGAGTTAAACCGTGTAATGGCAGATGTAATTCTGTGTTCGCACGTCGTAATTCAACTGGCAGCTTTTGTTTGACGTTTGTGGTGCCTACTAAACGCTCCGGGGCGTACCTCAAAAGGAAAAAAAAACGGAACCCTTATACGATCTATCGTGTGTCTGTCTGTCCGACCATTCCAGCCCCCCCCCCTTTATCACCGAAACTACTGGGTCTAAAGTTTTGAAAAAATACCTATAGGTACAAAATAGTTCTTTACCTATAGATGCCACTAAAACCTATTAGAAATGTGCAGTCAAGCGTGAGTCGGACGTAATTACTTAGTTTTTGATTCGACCCCTACGGGTTTTTAAAAAAACATTTCATTCCCGTTCCACATAAAAAATACATTGTTAATAAAAACTTTTTACAAAAAAAAAGCAAACCGACTTCAAAAAGGATGAAATAAAATATTATCCTTTTTGAAGTCTATGCGTTACCAACTGATATGTTTGAAGTCGGTGCCAAATTTTGAAGCATACCATGATTTTGGTGCGATTCGATAAGGATGTACCTACGTTGGATTGCCTTACACGACGACAATGAACGTACATTCTGTAGGTACAGTCGACGTTAAAAATATGTTTACACTTTTCGCCTTATTACAAAGGAGTAAGGTGCAAAAGTGTAAACATATCTTTGACGTCGATTGTATCTAAGAACACACGATCAAACCTTCTTGGCGCAGTCTGTATCATGTTTGTCGGCACATTAGTGGAAATCCAATGCATTTTTTTGCCGTCGTATTTTTTAAAGAGCATTTCTTACTAATGCTCGAACAGTCTATAGCACGCAAGTGTGAGATTGGGACTGAGTATTTTCCCGTTCCTTATCCAGAGGACTACATTTCAAAATATAAAACAATTCAAGAAATTTACCTTCTTGCCAAATTTCACCTAAAGCGGTTCAGTTGTTTAGCCATGAAAAGGCGACAAAGAGGCAGACAGAATTACTTACACATTTGTAATAGTTATTAGTACAGTTCTAATGGGATTTATAGCCATAAATCTGATTATTTTTGACTGGTATTGTTACTACTTGGCTTGGCACCGACTTCAAACATATCAGTTGGTAACGCATAGACTTCAAAAAGGATAATATTTTATTTCATCCTTTTTGAAGTCGGTTTGCTTTTTTTTTGTAAAAAGTTTTTATTTTTCCATTTTTAGTTTTAACGCATTGTTAAGAGCGCGACGCATGAATGAAAAACAAGATCATGTTTAACACTAAATTCGTGTACCTATTTCTTTAGTAAATATGTAATCAGGAATTTTCTCGAGTCCGTCTGGGAAATTATAATTCCTGTCACTACTACACTAAATCCATCCTCCGCCCCGCCACTGACCCAATCCCTCAACGCTCCGATCACTCAACCTCACAGCGCATCAACCCCTGATCCAGGAACCCCTCGACCCTGAACCAGAAATTTTCTCGAGTCCGTCTAGGAAATTATAATTCCTGTCAACTAAATCCATCCGCCCGCCCCGCCACTGACCCAATCCCTCAGCCCCCCGATCACTCAACCTCACAGCACATCAACCCCTGATCCAGGAACCCCTCGATCCTGAACCAGCAACCCTTCAACCGCCATTCCCCGACCCCTTAATCCCTGACCCCTTAACTCCTAACCCTAATCCCCGATCAGTAGCCTTACCAGCTTACCACGAGTTTGACACTGATATATTCGCTAGCATGTTTGTAACTTACTTCCTATACATCTCGCCCACACTAAGGTGTTTAAAAGTTACATTTAGATGCATAAGACGTTAGCGAATGTGTCAATGTCAAACTCGTGGTAAGGCTACAGTTGCAGTACATCAAATTGGTGGTTTTCGGAAGCAAATGCTTGAGTTACTTTAGAAAACCCCGAAATCACTTAACACGTGCCTTTAAAAATTGAGGAGTTCCCTCAATTCCTCATGGATTCCATCATCAGACCAGAACCAAAAATAATACGGAAACACCTTGGAGGTAACTTCTTCCAAACAAAAAAAGAATTACTCAAATCGGATCACAGGTGCCGGAGTAATCGCTGAACATACTTACATTTAAAGAAATCATCATCATTATCATCAAAATAATCATCATCATCAAGTCTACTTCATCAAATTGGTGGTTTTCGGGAGAAAATGCTCGAGTTGCTTAAGAAAACGCCCAAAACACCATGCATGTGCCTTTAAAAATTGAGGAGTTCCCTCAATTCCTCAAGGATCCCATCATCAGAACAGAACCAAATTAAAATGGGACCAACTCGGAGGTAGCTCCTTTCAAACAAAAAAAGAATTACTCAAATCGGACTACGGATGTTGGAGTAATCGGTGAACGTACATAGAAAAAAAAAAAAAAAAAAATAGCCACAACCGAATACAGAACCTCCTCCTTCTATGAAATTGAAGTTGGTTAAAAATTGGGTAATGTACGGAGCCCTTGGAACGCGAGTCCGACTCGCACTTGACCGGTTTTTCTGTCTTCAACTTAAAACGGGAGTTACGGCCCGATTCTAACTTTAAGATACGTCAATTAATAGATCTAGAAACGATATGGATTAGATATGTCACTTTTGACACTTGTTTGACACTGACATATCCAATCCGTATCGTTTTAATATCTAGTATTTGACGTATCTCATTGTTCGAAGACGGCTGCTAGTCTCGAGAAGATTCTTTGTTTATTTTTTCTAATAGTTTCAAAGCAGCTTTTCATGTGATGAGACTACTTTTGTCATAAATTATTAAGTCTCGCAAAAGTAGGCACGGGCTTCTGAATATTATGAACGTGAAAAGTTTGAAACAATCAAAATTATAGTGTAAATAACATTATTTGCGGTATTTGACGTCTGTCACTCACAACAGCAATACTACGTAAAATGTTTTGCACGTCGAAATCACAAAGGAAAACAACTGCACTGCGAACGTTTACGTTCTACGTCTTTTTTTTTTTAATTTTAGGGTTGGCCGGACACCACCGTTATGAATCGGTAGTCGTCTAAGTAAATCGATATGAATTTTTCATTTTTCTTTTAATAAAAATAAGGAAAAGGTGGATAATTAACTGTAAATATGCACTGTTAAAAATTATGTAATTTTACATGCAAAAAATTACATAATCCTGTAAAATTCCCGTAAAATTACATAATTTTTAACAGTGTGGATATATTTATCGTCACTTAACAGACAACAAATTTGACACAGAAATAACATAAATAAACTTTAAAATAGATCCCCAGTTAGTTTCAATTTTGACAATGGGTGCGACCTACTCGGTCGGTGTATTAAATACACCGACCGACCGGTAGCTTGCGGGAAAACCATATAATTCTAGCTTTATTTAAATCTCAAATAAAAATTCATTATACGTCACAATTCGATACCTCAGTCTACGTGCCATCCAATCGTAATCGCTTGCTGTGACAATCGATTTGCGTTAGTTACATCTCTATATACGTCAGTCATAATGTGTCAAATACCGCAAATAATGTTATTTACACTATATGTGTGTTTGACCGAAATGTCATTAGTGACTCATTACATCACATTACAGTACAGCCAGCACCAAAAGTGCATACCTACCCAATTTATGACTAAATATTTATGACTGCAATTCATACATATCATTGGTGCGAATAAAAAACTCGCCATGTATTTTTTAGCTACTTTTCAGGAGACAAAAAAAACTGTTTATTTTCGTGTTTGTAATATATTTCTTGCACCTGTATTTTTTTCTGGTAGATCAATGATATTTACATGATACTTATGAAGAAAATAAACACTTTTTTTCGTAAATTTTTACAATATTAATTATTTTAACCAGAATTTTGCTACATAGCGACTTAAATTTGGTTCACTTAAAATCGTCATGTGTAAAGTTTACACATAGCTAATTGTTGCCAAAGTAACGTAGTACGAGAAATGATACATAGCGGATTTTCATCATCATCATCATTTCAGCCTATATACGTCCCACTGCTGGGCACAGGCCTCCTCTCATGCGCGAGAGGGCTTGGGCTATAGTCCCCACGCTAGCCCAATGCGGATTGGGGACTTCACATACACCTTTGAATTTCTTCGCAGATGTATGCAGGTTTCCTCACGATGTTTTCCTTCACCGAAAAGCTAGCGGATTTTAGTGTCAATAAATTGCCATGTTGCAACATTATCGCCATCACCCTCGACGGAAAACAAGGCATTTAATTTCGTTCTAAAAAATCACATAGCTATGTTTTTGTTTTTTTTGTACAAATGTTGTTCTGTGTTCACATAGCGGAATTGTTATTTTCAAAACTAATAAAGATACTAAAAAAATATTTATATAGGTCGACGGGAAATTGAAAAAGGAATTAAAATATGCCAAAATCAAAATATCGTAAAAAAACACATAGCGATTTTTTTATTCGCACCGACGATATGTAGCTATGAATATTTGCAGCTTGATGTACTTATATCCATAAAACTATTACGTCGTCATAAAACTTTACAAACCAGACAACATAGATACGTTGTGCTCTTAGTTAATATGAATATCGGTTGTAACTATCGCTATGGGGTATACATATACAAAACCAGGAACACATCACAAACATAAATATTATTTAAGTAGGTAGGTACTAGTCCGTTCGTTATGTTAAATGATGATGATTGATAAAGACCCCGGGCCTCAAATTATACAGTTATTTTCGCATTTATAATATTACGTGGGAATATCTTTTTATGTGAAAAATATCATTCCAGGAAGAATAGCAACCATTCAATAACGCAAGCCATTACAAATGACATGCATAACAATTTAGCAAAAATGTATAACGTCTCGTTGTAAACAGCATCTTAATGACTGATAATTGTATTAAGAACGGAGTAATTTATGTTAACAAGATTAAATTGTCCAGTGTAATGGCGAGATTTATCTTGTGCCATTCACGGTGCGACGTGACGTGACGAGACACATGCCTGCGAACAGCATTGTAATTTATGCACTGCCAACATTGTGTGTAATTATTGTAAATATTTTAATTACGACCGCATTTCCCGATTAATTGACCCTTTGAAAGGTCACGATATTATTTTTAATCTGTATTAATAAATAATAACACGTTAAATGCTAGAACAGTTTGATGCTCGAAATGGTTTTCTCGTCGTTTAAATTCCCTTTTAGTGCCCATTTAGCCTTTAATGGTTTAATTTATAGGGTTAATTATGCTTCAGCGCTTGTAACGGTAAGGGTGTGTAAAGTAACAATATCAATTAAGATAAATGGTCATTTTGTGTACAACTAAGTACTTTTTTTAGATAACAGACAAAGCCGTTTGGCCTCGTAATGCTTTTCAACTTTTACGATGTTATAGTGATGGGTTTGCTACTTGGTAGCCTTCTCAAAGGAATTGCCGCGACCATTTTAGTTTGACCGTATAAGTAAAGTATAGTAATTGTATCTATTACCGACGCGTTACTTTTCGTATTTAATGTTATGTTATATTACATTGCGATAAAAGTACGAAAAATAGGAAATTCACCACGATAAATTAAAACATCACGACCGAAAGGAGGAGGAAATCGACACGAGCTGTGAATGACCTATTCGCACATGTTTCGTACAACGTTTTACAGTACATTATGACCCTTTAAATTTTCGACATAGTCACGTAATTTTCTAATGATTGCACTAGTGCGGTAATGTAGCACCATATGTACTGTAAACATCTTTTGCTATTCCGCTCAGTGACGAGTAGATCAATTAGCGTTCCTATCTGTATGATGTAGGTAGGTACTATTATGTATTTAACATACAGAAAATGTGCTGTAACATTTATTTCAATCGCAGTATGATCAACTATCCGCTGCCCGTAATCATTGGCGATTGGTTGCATAATTTTATTGTTGCCTTCACAAGTTCACTTCTATCGTATATCAAGACTTTGATATGTGATAATTATTTATATTTTAAATTCTGTCATAAGTATAGAGTTGCACAATTTTCCGTGAAAAATCTTCAAGCGCGACTTAGGATTGTGGCTAACAATGTCAGCGCCATCTAGTATGCCATCCATAATTCCATACACTAAGTTAAACTACTCAGAAATCGAAATCTCCTGCCTGTTAGCGCCTAGCAGTTGTACAATCGCAGTGTGAACAGCGTACTACCGCTACCCCGTAATCATTGCCGATTGGTGGATAATTGTTGGCTTCACACGTCGTATATCAAGCCCCGTTACCCGGACTGGTCCGTTCGTGCAGATATGCAACCAATCTGGAAAAGGACAGAGATATATGAGTGCGTTTGGTCCTCGTCACTTTTTGGCATGAGGGACAATAATAATAATTGAGTGGATCGGAATTGACAGTCGTCGAACTAGGTTTCTCTTAGGGCTTGCAATATCGGATGGTTTCCAATTCCGGAATTGATTTTCGATATTGGATTCCATTTCCGGAATTCCGGAACTGGTTCCGGAATTAGGGTTTATCATAATTTTATAATATTTTTTTGTAAAAACAACAAAAAAGCTTCAATTCTGATACTTTGCGTTTATTAAAGTTAGTATTGTTTAAGAGGAATTTATCACCTCTTATTTTACCACCTTATTAAAAGGTTACTTTTATTCACTTCTATGATACGGGGTATTTATTTGGGGAAACCATAGTTGCTAGCAAACCATTCGATGCATGATTGTATAAAATAGTTAAATTTAACAGCTTCCTACTCTTCCTAGCCTATAGTAGGTAGTGGTGTTGTTTAAGAAGTTGAAGGTCTAAGTTTAGCTTTTTCCTTCCTAGTTCCTAATTATGATTCAGAATATCATATATTATGTGCTTCTACAGGATCCGAAATCGTTGATAGAGAAAACCTCTTTCTCTCTGAATCGAAGATAAAATTCCAAATATTTTTACATTTCAATTCTAAAAATTCGCTTATGTAGGATTCAGACTATTCTGGCTATTGTAAGCAAGTAAATCGCTTAATTTTTTTTTTATTATTATGAGCCCATATTGTCCCACTGCTTTAGCAAACGGAAAAGTAAAACATTACTTATACATACTATAGTTCATTGAGTGACTAAGAGGCACATAATAACGACAAAAAACACCAGTATAGTGTAATTACTTAACAATTTTCAATAAGAAACGTATTCAAACCTTAAATCCAATTCCAGAATTTTCGATATTCAGTGGTATCAATTCCGGTGCCTTTTTTTTTTTTTTACGTGGGGGAAATGCGTTTACGCATGCCACCTGGTCAGGGGGAACCAGGGGGGATGACGGGCTAACCAGTGGAGGACTACCGTCTAAAACCACCAACGAGTGCCAACTCCGCTTAAAGATGGGGTGCCGCAGGGTCGCTATCAGCATTCGACCACGTGCGCCCCAGCGGGCGGCCTGCAGGCCGTGGGCATTTTGGGTGCCAGTTGGTCAGCACCCCAGTCCTGTGAGCTTTTAACCGCAGGGACTCCCCCGGGGCCCTGCGCAGCCCACTACGGCGGAGGCAGCAGGCGCGCATAGCGCCTGGCTCTGCCCCCAGCCCGTCGTCGGCGGAGTGGATGCGCGTCAGGATCGTCCTCGCGCGCACGCTCCGCAGCCTCCTTCTGCGACATAATTTCGTCACTGAAGGAGGCCATCGCCTTCCATGCCTCTTCGCTGTCGAGCATGGCATTAACAATGCTCGCCAACGAAAGGTCTGCACCTAGTGTTGCTTGAAGGGTGGCCCGCTGGGGCCCCCATGCAGGGCACTCCTCGAGAGTATGACGCGCTGTGTCTACAGGTGCGCCACACTCATGGCACATGGGGGATTCCTCCCTCTCTATGCGGTGCAGGTACTTACCAAAGCATCCATGGTCAGTAAGTATCTGCACCATGTGGAAAGTTAGCGTTCCTTGCCTCCTATCCACCCAGCGTTCTAGATGCGGCAGTCCTGCAACTACCGTCATCAGTCCATATTTTGCATCGTCGAGCTCTGCCCTCCATCGGCGAAGTGTTTCCACTTGTGCAGATGCCCGGATATTTCGGACTTCTTCTCCATCTGGGAACTCTGCCGCCGCTCTTCTCCCAGCTCTGTAGCGGTGAACCTCCGCAAGAATGTGAGCCTGAAGGTCCCAGGGAGGGTCTGCAGCCAGGATCGTTGCCGCTGTAAACGATACCGTACGATACCCACGTACAGCTCTCAAAGATATTGCCCTCTGTGGTCTGCGGAGCAGAGCCCTATTGTCGGCAGAAAGGGCATCAACCCATATGGGAGCGCCATATAGGGCCATACTCCGCAGGACACGAGAGTAAAGGAGTCTACATATTGAATTTGGCTCACCCACGCTAGGAAGCAGCCGGCCGAGGGCTGCAGCTGTGGACATCAGTCTAGGGGCAAGACTCTCGAAGTGCGCCTTAAATTGCCAACGGCCATCTAAAATGAGGCCAAGGTATTTCATTTGGGCCTTAACCGCCACTACCTCCCCATTCACTCTAATGTTGGCATTACGAGGGGGTCCTCTCCTCGGACCATGGAAGAGCAGAACTTCCGTCTTTGGAAGGGATACCTCGAGGCCCAGCTGGTGGATTCGTTCAACCACAAGTGAGGTCCCAATGGTCACCTTCCTCGCTGCATCTTCATATGAGAAACCCCGGCACGTAATAAGAGTGTCATCTGCATAGGCCAACACATTCATTCCTGGCAGGACTGGACCCCGTAATAGCCAGTCGAACCCTACATTCCATAACGTGGGCCCCAGGACAGAACCCTGAGGGACACCCAATTCAACCGGTCGCCGAAGAAGCTCACCATTTCCGTCTTCCCACGCTACGTAACGATCTTCCAGATAGTTGTTCAGCAGTCGCTGCATATAGGTAGGTACTCTAAAGAAACGAAGTGCCTCCTTAAGCGTTTCGAATGGGAGACTGTTAAAAGCGTTCTTGACATCCAAGGAGAATGCCAGCATTACATTTCCGCCATCTGTAGCCTCTCTTGAGAGCGCTTTCAGGTGGTCTATTGCGTCGATTGTCGATCGGCCCGCACGAAAGCCGAATTGCTTGTCAGAGAGGTTTGGGCCCACTTCTTCCAGGTGTCGGACGAGGCGGTCAGCTAAGATTTTCTCAAGCAGTTTACCCACCTCGTCCAGCAGCACTATGGGTCTGTATCCAGACGGTTGACCACTCGGGCGACCCTGCTTGGGGATCAAGCAGACCCTGCCTGTCTTCCATCGCTTCGGGAATTGTCCAGTACGAAGACACTTGTTGAATAAATCCTGGATCCAGTCCACCCACTACTAATGCCTACGTCAAATCATGGGATAAGTTGTCAAGCGGACCCCAGGCTCTCATGAGCCGTGGCAAAATGCCGGGATAACGCGAGGAAGAAGAAGAGTGGTATCAATTCCGGAATTGTAATACTTATCGGAAATTTTGGTCGAGATTCCGGAAGTTCGAAATTCCGGAATTCCGGAATGCAAGCCCCTATTCTCAATCATCAGACAGAAGTTTCTATTCTACATCAAACTGTAGGTCCATGAGGTATCAATTCCGGAATTGTAATACTTATCGGAAATTTTGGTCGAGATTCCGGAAGTTCGAAATTCCGGAATTCCGGAATGCAAGCCCCTATTCTCAATCATCAGACAGAAGTTTCTATTCTACATCAAACTGTAGGTCCATGAGGTATGTACAAGAGGAAGGTTAAACTTGTTCTATATGCGGTTACTAGTATGAAATGAATAACAATGGACTTGACTTCGGCTAATTATGTATTAAGTAGGTAAATTAACTGAAAATTCTAAAAATGTAGGTATGTACAATAATTTATAGAACATACAATGAAGTGGTAAGCATAGGTTATGTTATTTGTACGTGTACATAGGTTTCCGTCCCTCACGCATCCTGTCCTTAAAAACTTACGAGGTAATTACCTAAGTAGGTATCTCGGTTCTTAAGGATTCGAGCTAGTTGAATTCATGTTTGTATCTCTTATATATGTGGAACACCTTTACTAAGTCTCGAGGCAGCATCTGGCAGCGATTACCGACCGGGCCGTAATCGCCAGTTAGCTAATTGTAGAGTTCGCACGTCGTATGTCAACTGGTGCCTAGGGCGCCGTAGCTCTAAACAGGTACCTAGGTTTTATCTTAGAGCAACTACTAAATACAGAATGTAACACAAATGGTGGCGATCCGTTTGAGGGCATATTCGGTATCGTGTTCTGATTGGAAAAAGTAAAATATTTTTTTTGACGTGAAAAAAAGGTCCACGTCGGCCGCCCTCCAAACATAGGTATGACAAAATTTTTTTCACGTCAATAAATCTTTATTTATAAATAGGTATTATGTTCTTAAACGGATTCTCACTATTTTTATTACATCCTATATGTAGTGCGAGTAGGTACAAATAATAAAAGAATTTAATAAACCGTATCCATTCAACTTTCAGGCGGTCTAGCATGAGTTCTCGCGCGCGACTCCATACATCAAGCGCAACTTCAAGTATAGACTCGCGCGCGAGAGCGCAACTTATGCTAGACCACCTGGTCACATGATCGAACGAGCGAGCGAAGCGAAGTGAAGTTCTTACATTCAACTTGGAACACACGGTTGTCTAGGGGCACGTGCCGGCATTTCGATGTTTTTAAGCTGAGCTATCAGAGGATAGTTTGATGCACAATAACTTATGTAAATTTGTTCTAATTTAAATGAAATTGGGTGGAATTATAGTTGAGGGTATTATATCTTAGTCATTAAATTTTGAGCAGGTTCGATCAAGAGGTTATTAACCTAGAAGAGCTTAAAATGCTAAAAAGCTATTCTGATCATTCTAATTGCAAGAAAGTATGGTCGACTTTGGTATCAAATGAAAGTGCTCGGTTTACACATTTATAATATTGTTTTTTAATTCAAGATTTTAAAATAATTAGCAAGATAAAAACGAAATAAAATAAACATAATATTCAAGTCAAGAAAGATTACGGCTTACCACAGATACAATTTATTTTAATCTCTATGGTGACTTAAATTTATCAATTAAGGGCTCCACGGATCTTGCAATAAATCGCACGCGATTTTCGTACCTTTGACGACTAAGTAGCACTGCAATTGCATTCAATTGATCTTTTTGGCGAACCGCGAGTTCTCAGTTCGGGGCGGACTACTAGTTATTAAACCAATAAACAATAGTTTTGTTCACCTCAGCCGCTCGAAGTAGGGTGCACTGATATTAAACACGTTGAGCCAAATTCGATTTTGCTGACAATAAACACTCGTAGCAAACTTACTCAAATTTAACCCGATTTATAGTCTGTATCTTTAGGTATTTAAATAAAAGTAAACAAACAATGTGTAAAGTTTCGAGTCGTTATAACATTGGTTAACCAACCAAGTGCAAAACCACCTGGATCAGTCACTGAACGACCTGACTTTAACCTACATTATTTGATCAGGTAATGTTTTCATCTACCCTCAACTGGCTCAAGGAACCATTTGAGGGTAGATTTTGTTTACTCTTGTTTAAATACCTTAAAATACAGAGTATAGATTTAACAACTTGTCACGGTTTTGGACTGGTTTTGACACGACCTCGACGACCATCTTCGTGATTGACGCGCATCTCATCCACGACGTTCACTTCGTTTCGCACCGATCAGCCTCTATTAACGGCCTCCTAGCCTAGTCAATAGTGCATGCCTACGAAGCGGGAGGTCCCGGGTTCGAATCCTGGTAAGGGTATTTATTTGTGTGTTCATCACAAATATTTGTGCCTGAGTTATGGATGTTTTCTATGTATATAATTATTTATATGTAAGTGTATATTATATACTAGCTTTTGCCCAAGACTTCGTCTGCGTGGAATTAGTGACCAGCTAAGGTAGGTATAGCGCCTGGATAATGCTCAACAATCATTCAAATCGCGCATTGCTTACTTCAATTATTAGGCGATTCATAACTCTTTCAATTCGACCCCCCTTTGCACTCTCTTCAGGGATGATTTCCGACATAAAAACTATCCTATGTCCTTCCCCGGGACTCAAACTATCTCTATACCAAATTTTAACTAAATCAGTTCAGCGTGAAGAGGTAACAGACAGACAGACAGACACACTTTCGCCTTTATAATATTAGTATGGATATCGTCGTCTAGTACCCACAACACAAGCCTTATTGAGCTTACTGTGGGACTAGGTCGATCTGTGTAAAAATTGTTCTATAATATAAAAAAAATCAGCCTGAGTGATCTTCAAGGTCGTATCCGAACCCGTAAAAAGTGAATAAATCCGAATCGGATTCCTAGGCTCAGTTATCGCTACGTACGCGACGCAGTCAATCAGCCTGATGGATAGCTATCATATCGGCTAGCTCTGTCTCAGCCGTGCCACTTAGCATGCAAATCCAGGTTTATTCGTCAAAATGGATCGCAAGTCTGTTTAGTCTATTTGACACAAGTGGGAAAGAGATAGGGGGTCACTTTGTTTCCCATAAAGTTTTAAGTCATTAACGCATTCACTGCCAGGGGGCGTGGCCTAGGAACAAACTTATATGACGCTGAACGCACATGTGCGTTGGGGCCAGTGAATGTGTTAATGTATTGTTTGTCATATTATCATTAGTCCTACAACTGGAACCGTTAACTTTTCAGGATTTTCGTAAGGTTATCCTATAGATTAGGTTAGGCTAGGTTTGTTTTATAGCAATCCTGAAAAGTGACGCGTTTCTGAAACAAATAAATTATGAGTAAATAACGAAAATGCAGGCAAACAATACAATATGACTTATAACTTTTTGGGAAACAATAGAGACCAAGAGATAATGATGAGTTTCGGGACTAGGAGTTAGGGTTATGAGTGGGTGGGAGGATTTATGGGAGGGTTAAATGGTAACTGAAATCGATGTCTCCTACATAATGTTCAGAACATTTACCATCCAAGTGACTATACACGGTGGCTAAAAAATGAGTGCATTCCCGTTGCCAGGGAGGGTTTGGGATTATACTGAGTAACTTTTACTATCGGACCAACCCTGAAATCGCGGAAAAAAATATTACCCTTAGAAAATGGAGCAGCCAAAATCTATAAAACAGCCAATTTTTTTTTCGTGATGCAAACGAGTTAAGCATACAATAAAATGTGTATCATAAGTATTTTAGCAAGCTCTGGCAATGTAGTTACTGTATGTAGTTAGCGATCCAGTCACAAGCCAGTCTTGATAACACGGTCGGTAAACGTTTCATTAATATGGTTTATGGATTGGCCGGGAGAGATACGATGACAGATTGATAAGGCCGGTGATTAGTGCTGCTCTTAATTACGGCTCGATTTACTACGTGCTAAGATTGGTCATTAAGCAACCTCCAATATTGGGTGTGGTACAGTAGCGGCGCGTGAGAATTTTTGCTAGGTAACCCGTAGCAAAAAAAAACACCTACCTAACCTAACATACATACTTACTTCTTCTGCGCTAGATGTGACCTTGGACGCGAACCGTTGCAGTTAGTGTAGCCCCTAGTAGTATATAATATAACCTTTGCCGTACTTGTCATCACTAATTAATCTCAAAAGATAGCGTGGTAAACGTGTTGACTCATTTAGCAAACAATTTACAACACAACAATCAAAAAATTCACAGATTTCGTGCCTCACACGACTATCGAGCACATTGGAAATGAATCTACGGAATTCGAAAAAATATTGTCGCTGAGCGACGAGAAAGTCTGGATAAGGAAAAAGTTACAAAATAAAACTACAACGTTGAATGATAATTATTTTATTCTTAGATTAACACAAGTATCCTGGACATAACGCATGTGAACAAACAAATTGCAAAATTTCCACACGCGTATCGAAGTTTGAATAGATGTCGCCGTGGCGCACAAGTAAATATACGCGCAATAGGTACATATTTCATTTTTCGATTAATAAGCAGGATATATTAAAGTTCAAAGTACAAGAAAATTATTACACGGCAAATCCGTAGTCAACTCGAGAAGTGGTAGCCACATCGCCGTTATCGTCACTCGAGTCTTGATGGGCAGCGGCCCATTTGCTGCAAGATATGAAATTTTCTTGACAGCAGTTTGACGCGACGAGAGATGACCATAACAGCGTTTGTCTATGTTGCACCAAACCTGAGTTCCAATAGGTACTACCAGGGTTCAGCATCAGCTATCTTGGGTAATGCTCTACCATGTGATCATCATGACGAATCGGATGTCCAAAACAGCGCGTGCCTATATTGCACCAAACCTGAGTTCCGCTAGGCACAACCAGGGTTCAGCATCAGCTCTATCTTGGGTACTACTCTCCTAAGTGCTCATCAAGACGAGTCGGATGACCAAAACAGCGTGTGCCTATGTTGCAACAAACCTGAGTTCCTTTAGGTACAGCCAGGGTTCAGCATCAGCTCTATCTTGGGTACTACTCTCCTAAGTGCTCATCGGGACGAGTCCGATGACCAAAACAGCGTGTGCTTATGTTGTATTAAACCCGAGCTCCACTAGGTACTGCCAGGGTTCAGCATCAGCTATCTGCTATAGCTTGACCACAACCGCTGTGCCGCTCCTTAGGTATGCGCGGGGAGGCGGGGTGCGGGCAGGAAAGATCACGGACACACAAGAGTCTGTCGTCGTGTCGGATAGATCTGAAGATACCGAAGTACAATATTTTGGCTCTGTATAGGTACATACTTATTATATCCAATTTTTATTATGGTACAATACGATTTTTAGGTAAGCACAAATAAAAAAACCAATATAAGTCAAATTAATGTGTAATTATCGGAAAAATTAATAGTTTCGAGAGTTAAAACAGAATCAGTTCGAAAAACAAAAAAACATAAGCTTCTAGTTAATGAATACAGTGACTATTCTGACATAGATTCACTTTTATCTTCATCTTCCATTTCGCTACCGGAACTTGAATCATTGTCATCCTGCAAATTTATTATTATGGGGTCAATAATATTGTCGAAACGGTTGTCGCGATCCCAGTAATCGTTTTAATTTTTTTGGACATGGTCATCACACCTCTGCCATTTTTCTGCCGTGAACTCCGAAAATAATAAATTCAGTGCGTTTATCTTTTCATCTAGAGAAGAATGAATATGGTTTTGCGCTATATTGTTTTTAACATCAGCCCATACCAATTCGATGGGGTTCAGATCTGGATGGTATGGAGGTAAACGCAGGACTGTGTGCCCATGAGCTTTTAAGAGGTCATCGATTCTGTAAACAGGCTCTTTTTGAGTGGCATTTATAAGAATTTGCAGTTGATCTTTTTTAATTTTTTCCGGAAATTCAACATTGTGACGCCGCAGCCAGTTCTGCATTTCACTTTTGAGGTTTGTCATGGTCGGTTTCTTATCAACTTGAACGCTGTGGTAAGACGCGTTGTCCATCACAATGACAGAATTCGGCAGCAGTTTATCTTTCAACTTTTCATCCACCCACTTATAAAAAGTAGGCCCGTTCATGTCTCCATGGTAGTCGCCAGTCTTAGCATCGGATTTAAATATAGTCAATGCACCTTCGACCAAGCCATTTCGACTTCCAGCGTGAACGATTACCAAGCGTCGTCCTTTCCCGATGTCAGTGTGAATTCCAAGTTCCGACGATGATTGCCAACATTTGCTAACATTGTGACTGGCGTTAATATATGTCTCATCTAGGAAATATATGTTGCGGTTTTCACTTCTATATTTTTTTATTTCTGTCAAATATTTCCTCCGCCACTCTCTAATATTAGGCTGCTCTATAAGAAGATGTCTTTTCGATCTACATTTTTTGAACCGGTAACCCATTGTGTGTAAAAGTTTTCTCAAATATTCTCGTCCACAATTCAAAACACCATCTTGTCTCAAACTTGACAGTAACTTACGAATACTTGGCACTGTTTTTTCGATCTCATAAAACTGATGAATCTTTCTCCTGATCACTCCCAAGTCAAAATCATCAATTACATATTTTTTCTTTATAACTTTCGGTTTTTTGGGCGAATTAAATTTCGGTTGGCCCTCATTTTCAATTGATGAATTTCCTACAGATATTACATTTCTTACGGTTCTTTGGCAGTACCCAGTAGCTTCGGCCACAAGTTTGGCGATATTTGCGTCACTTTCATGTTCGAAACTATCTTTGTCTGCTTTTCTTTTCCTAAAATATTCGGCCACTTTGAAAATGACAGCTTTAACATCTCGAGATAAAGCACGACCCATCTTTGGATATTCTATCTCATGTGCGTCTGACATAGACAGCCCACAACAGATAACACTACACGCCGCCACGAGCGACGACGGCGGAATGACAGAGCGCAGTGGCTGCTCTGCCCCCCCGTCTCGCCGCTCGCATACCTAAGGAGCGGCACAGCGGTTGTGGTCAAGCTATAGCAGCCGCCAGCAACATGCTGAGGTGAGACCATTTCGTGGCACTTTTTCATTTTTATGTTTCTCTGTATAAGTTTTTATTTTGTGTTTGTGCCCACGAATAAAATTATTTCTATTTCTATTTCTATTTCTATTTCTATTTTTATCTCTACCTCTACCTCTACCTCTACCTCTACCTCTACCTCTACCTCTACCTCTACCTCTACCTCTACCTCTACCTCTACCTCTACCTCTACCTCTACCTCTACCTCTACCTCTACCTCTACCTCTACCTCTACCTCTACCTCTACCTCTACCTCTACCTCTACCTCTACCTCTACCTCTACCTCTACCTCTACCTCTACCTCTACCTCTACCTCTACCTCTACCTCTACCTCTACCTCTACCTCTACCTCTACCTCTACCTCTACCTCTACCTCTACCTCTACCTCTACCTCTACCTCTACCTCTACCTCTACCTCTACCTCTACCTCTACCTCTACCTCTACCTCTACCTCTACCTCTACCTCTACCTCTACCTCTACCTCTACCTCTACCTCTACCTCTACCTCTACCTCTACCTCTACCTCTACCTCTACCTCTACCTCTACCTCTACCTCTACCTCTACCTCTACCTCTACCTCTACCTCTACCTCTACCTCTACCTCTACCTCTACCTCTACCTCTACCTCTACCTCTACCTCTACCTCTACCTCTACCTCTACCTCTACCTCTACCTCTACCTCTACCTCTACCTCTACCTCTACCTCTACCTCTACCTCTACCTCTACCTCTACCTCTACCTCTACCTCTACCTCTACCTCTACCTCTACCTCTACCTCTACCTCTACCTCTACCTCTACCTCTACCTCTACCTCTACCTCTACCTCTACCTCTACCTCTACCTCTACCTCTACCTCTACCTCTACCTCTACCTCTACCTCTACCTCTACCTCTACCTCTACCTCTACCTCTACCTCTACCTCTACCTCTACCTCTACCTCTACCTCTACCTCTACCTCTACCTCTACCTCTACCTCTACCTCTACCTCTACCTCTACCTCTACCTCTACCTCTACCTCTACCTCTACCTCTACCTCTACCTCTACCTCTACCTCTACCTCTACCTCTACCTCTACCTCTACCTCTACCTCTACCTCTACCTCTACCTCTACCTCTACCTCTACCTCTACCTCTACCTCTACCTCTACCTCTACCTCTACCTCTACCTCTACCTCTACCTCTACCTCTACCTCTACCTCTACCTCTACCTCTACCTCTACCTCTACCTCTACCTCTACCTCTACCTCTACCTCTACCTCTACCTCTACCTCTACCTCTACCTCTACCTCTACCTCTACCTCTACCTCTACCTCTACCTCTACCTCTACCTCTACCTCTACCTCTACCTCTACCTCTACCTCTACCTCTACCTCTACCTCTACCTCTACCTCTACCTCTACCTCTACCTCTACCTCTACCTCTACCTCTACCTCTACCTCTACCTCTACCTCTACCTCTACCTCTACCTCTACCTCTACCTCTACCTCTACCTCTACCTCTACCTCTACCTCTACCTCTACCTCTACCTCTACCTCTACCTCTACCTCTACCTCTACCTCTACCTCTACCTCTACCTCTACCTCTACCTCTACCTCTACCTCTACCTCTACCTCTACCTCTACCTCTACCTCTACCTCTACCTCTACCTCTACCTCTACCTCTACCTCTACCTCTACCTCTACCTCTACCTCTACCTCTACCTCTACCTCTACCTCTACCTCTACCTCTATCATTATTTCTATTTCTACCACCACAAGAATGCATAGATTGTCGAATAGTGCGTTCTGACTTTTTGACTATTTTAAGGTTAGGCTACAGGGCAAACCCTTAACCCGATCGTCTTTGTTTTAGGCTCAAATTGTAGCTGACTAAATTGTCCAGAGCCGTTTTTCTCAAATTTTTGATATCATTCTTCGTTTCCAAATTATCGAGCACCAAAATCAAAAATTCGGAAAAAATTGAATTTTATTTTCACTATTTCGACCATAACTTTTTTCGTTTTTGACTTTCTCGAATAATTATTTTTGCACCTTACAGCTCTTGTGATTATGCGTGTTTTGAGCCTATTTTTTAATATCATATCTTCACAACTTTCCGAGATATAAGGGGATCGCACTTTTTCGTGAAATCGGACCCTATACTGGAGCGAACGAAAAGACATTTCCAATGTCAAAATGGGCTACGTAAAAATACCTATTCTTAAAAAACACGAACTGACCTTAAATACACCTGGCGGCTTAGCACGGTCGCGTTTTTATCCCTTGTCACCATGCCTGTCACGTTCTAACAAGTATGTAAGTGCGAAAGGGACGCGCATAGTGATAGTCGATAAAAATGGAACCGTGCTGAGCCCGCTGCACTGCGAACAATACACAACACTTACTTACACGCAAAATACTAGCAAAACTAAATTTCACTGGTTAAGTAAGTTTTAAATATCAATTTATGCACAAAAGTAACTAAATCACATATAATTTTCCAATATCAAGTGTTTGTAAAACACCGGGAATGGCGTATGAATGTTGCCATGATATTCTTTTTCATCCACCAAAAAAGCTAGATCTAGAAATAGGACTTTATTTGAAGAAACCTCCGTTAATAAATAACTCAATTTGAAACTACATAAGATTCTTGGGCTCAGTAATAAAAGTTATCTGTATTTTCAAGGTTTCCACAAAATATTATATTAATAGCAGCGAAATACGATAACATTTTGCACATTAACATTCAATTAATGTTATATATGGCAACATTAAAGAATTGTGGAAAACATTACACACTCCAATTTTAACCTTATTGCCTTGAATTATGGGTTATATTTTCAAATCAAGCAATTTCCACAAAATTGTGGAAAATTACACACTCCAATATAAACCTTATTGACTTGAATTAAGGTTTTTATTTAAAATGAAGCAAGAAAAAATTGTGGAAAACACTACACACTCCAATATAAACCTTATTACCTTACATTTAAGGTTTCTATTCAAATAAATAACTCGACGCAGGACCGAGTTATTTTTGAGCTCTTATACGCGGATTACCATAGCGGAGTTTATGCGTGTGTGCGTGAATTTTCGTATCTGTGGTGGTGGTTCATCAATGAATAGTGAAGTTTAGACTCGAGAAGCTACACTTCGCGCGCCCGCTATGATTGGTTGAAAAATCTATTACTAATTTTTAGTACTACGTAGTGTTTTCGTTATGGATAATAAGTTTAGCAAGATATGTTAGGCAAGCCGGTGGGAATCGGGTTGTATGGAGTCGCCGCCACTGGTGTGGTATTAAATATTAAGTTAACTTCAACTATGTTATGCTGTATAAAGGATGACTCACGCTAGACCGGGCCGGAGCTTCCGGCGCTTCGTTTTCTATGGAAAGCACCACGTGATCACCGATCAGCCGTCATAGAAAATGATATGTCGGACGCCTAGGCCCGGGCGCGGCCCGGTCTAAGTAGCTTGGTCATCCTTAAACCGTGTGTTCTTTGTGATACTTGGTCTGTATTTTTTTTATTAATGGGTTATGTCTTCCTATCGTTCATAGCTTTTCGGGCTATTCTGTTTCTCTGATTTTCTTGATTTCATCGTCCCATAATTTTTGCTTGCTTTGCCCACCTTGCTTTCTTTTGCCATCTTGTAGGGACCACTCTGTTGTAATTTTCGGCCATTTTGTTCTGCTACCCCTTGTCATATGTCTTGACTCCTGTCTGTCACATTTTAGCTGTCTTATTTTCTTAAGTATGACTTCTACCTTTGTACCTAGATCTAGATCTTATATCCGCATTATTTACCAGTCGTAAGGTGGTGGTGGTACTAGTGCTCGCTAATGCCCAATAGATGTAATTGAATTCCCTGCTGTCACCTCTATTGACAATGATTTAAGTTTCACGATGACATGTACTGGGACTGCGTCGAGCACCAGTACCTCGTCTCCTTCCTCGCGTTGTCCCGGCATTTTGCCACGGCTCATGGGAGCCTGGGGTCCGCTTGGCAACTAATCCCAAGATTTGCGTCGCGAGATTGGCGTCGAGCACCAGAGCACCACCTTATATATTGGTAGTACCAACGGCCCTCGCCTCGCTTTAGATACGGGCGGGCGACCGTTGGGCATTGGAACATATTGAGACTTCGAGATCCATGACGTAACGCATGGTGCCTATGAAATCAAATCATAGTACCCAGAGTATGAAACGATTACTCAGGTCTGTTTAAAATGGATTTAAAACCTTCAGATGAAATTTTAAACAGTTCCCGATTACAAACAAGTAAGTGTAAAACCAGCGTCCTCCTTTATTCACAATACAACTTTAATCGAGATCCTAGGTCACGTTAGACTGGTCGCAGAACTCGATTCGTCGGCGCCCGCGCATCAGGATCACACACGGGTGCTGCGCCCGCGCCCCGGGCTCGCAATTACGTCGCTGTGCCGCCATTATACAATTTAGGACGATTAACTACTGGGTTTTGTGCAAAATAGCACAAACCTGTTTATATCGCATCAACTTACTGACACGTAGCCAGTAGGCATTGATTGGTACTTAATCCTGGGATCCATTATTGACTCACGCTAGACCGGGCCGGGGCCGAGCCGGAGCTTCTGGCGCTTCGTTTTCTATGGAAAGTACCACGTGATCACCGATCAGCCGTAATAGAAAATGACACGTCGGACACCTCGGCCCGGGCACGGCCCGGTCTAGCATGAGTCATCCTTAATAGTGTGAAATAAATGGATGACAATAGATTCGGACCAAGCTAACTCCGCATAGCAACTGCAGTGACAAAGTGAGGCAATGTCATCATTAATGTCTAATTTCTATGTCGGCGGCCGATCGTAAGATCAGATCTCGTGAAATTCGTAGGCATATCGTGAAACGTGAAAGTCTTTGATTCGTTCCCTGAGTCGACAGAGCCCCGCTACGCGGGGCTCCATTCCTGGGCAGAGTGGGCAGCAACCTAACGATCCTATCCTACCTATATATTGGTTTAATGTGACTATCGTACAAAACATTACACAGGAACATTACGATCTGCCTTATCTTACGATCGGCCGCCGACATCTACATATATATCACGTGTTTACTATATATAGTCAGCAAATATGACCCTCGATAATTTTTATCTCTCATAATACAGGCCTAGTTGATATTTCGTAAGACGGTGGCTAATACCATGTCTCTGAGAATATTATAGTGCCTTGAAACTAGTCGTTTTGCGGTTTCGGTTTAGCTATTCAATTACGGTTTGATTCAAACGTACTAGCTTGTTTACAATTTACAAGTGAAAATTAAATTAAGGTTCCCACTGGATCACTAAGTAGGTAACCATTATGGTTTGTGATAAAATAGCTCTTTGGTAGGTACTTATTATAATTGGACCGATTAGAGTGAGTAGAAGTTTTGTATAATAAACTAATTTCTAAGTATTCCAATTTCTGCTACGAAAATTAGTACCATACATAAATATAAGTACAGTGCAGGCAGACCGAAAAGGAGATGGCGGGACGACTTGGACGCATTTTATCCGGATTGGCGAGAAACTACAAAAGACATGGTTGAGTGGAGGAAGCGAGGGGAGGCCTTTGCCCAGCAGTGGGACACTTAACCAGGCTAATAAAAAAAAAAGTATGATACATAAACTTTATGCCAAGTTTCATGTAATTTAAGTTATTAGATACCTATCATATTCATAAAGAAAACTATAATTCTACTACAACTTCAATCGCCCGATAAACGAGGAATTCAAGTTAAGGGGCCCTTATACATAAATAGTAATTTATAGTATGACTTATAGGCCTTACAGCCATTTAAAACCTTTACATTCAATCGCAAAACGTCCAATATAAAACAATTTAAACCCCCGTTTCTGCCCCGGAGTGACACAATCCCCTTAAAGAACAAACCCGGCATAATTCGTTACATTAATATTAAGTAAACCGTCATTACACGTTGCCCCCATTCGGCGGGGAATTATTTAAATGTCAGCTAAATTGCTTTAACAGTCCGAGCTGGTAATGTAAGTATTCTGTTTGGAGGAGAGCAGGCGAGTTGATATGTCCGGTGAGCCAGTGTATCCTGCCTTACACACCTGGGTAGTATGTACTATTATTTATTCTGTGACCTGGGGCAGGGACATTCCACAAAAAGGTCTACTTTGTCAGGGACGTCACGAGTATGGCATCGACCTTATTAACTTGCAGAAATCTGTATTATGGAGGTTTTTTTTAAAAAAGGGCCATTTGCTTTTTTTCGAAAAATCATCAAGTTTTGGGTTATTTAGACTCAGAATCGCGAGTAGGTAGGTACTGTTGAATGAGACAAAGAAAAAAAGTGTCCCCAGTTTTTCCTACATTTGGGTGTCAGCTTTGTAACGGTGCTTACAAAATGTATGTGAAAATGCGTTACAAAACTGTCATTTTTTATGGGACACATTTTTTTCTTTTTAAATCTATAGTCCTCGTGATTCTGAGTAGAAATAACCCAAAAGTAATGGATTTTCGAAAAAAGTAAATGGTGCACTTTTAAGTGAAAGTGCCCTTACCGTTGAATTTAAAGCTATGTTATCACTTATCACGTTATTCAGATATTAAGTTAACCCCCAGGTCGGATTTTGAATTTTAAGGCTGATTTGTTACTTCAAATGTCGTTCGCATACGACAATGTAATGACATTCAGAAACTGACGACAGGCATGTGTCCGCATTCGCACCCTCAATACACTGCAGCAGGAATATGAACAGCCGTTTTAAAATGGCATCGAGATTCGTAACAACGAAGAATACTGGGCTAGAACGAAAATCGAAGTTCGCAATTGCGGGCATCTTTCTCTGTCCCTCTTATTACGCTTTCATTGGAGTAAAAGAGAAAGATCCCAACAATTTGCGAATTTCGGTTTTCGCGGTAAGCCCCTTGGTTCCACTTATGTCGGTTCGTAGGAGCCTTCGACACGCCAGAGCTTGGTAAGTGATTGTAACGATACAGCTGTAATAAGGTGTCCGGCGAGCCTGTAATTTGCCCTCGCATTCAATCACTCAGCCTCTACACTCGGGGCGCGGGAAAGAAAACGACTCACAGAATGGTCTTGATAACTTTGGGTAAGTTTTAATGCCTAATCATGTGCGGATTACATAGGATAGTTGTTCTAAAGCACCCCTATAATACAGTAGCCTTTAAGGATGACTCACGCCGTGCCCGGGCCGAGGCGTTCGACATGTCATTTTCTATGACGCCTGATCGGTGATCACGTGGTGCTTTCCATAGAAAACGAAGCGCCGGAAACTCCGGCCCGGCCCCTGCCCGGTCTAGCGTGAGTCATCCTTTATAAGCAAGCGTGGCTTAGCCATTCAATCCTCAAAAACATGTTTTAAGTATATTGTGCACGACGAAGTGAAGGGTGAGTACAAAACTTATGAGATTGTAAGACTTTTTTCTTAATCGAAATTTGACGATCGTCTATTTCCAAAGTATCGCTTCTGTACACAAGATACACCAATTAGATGTTTGATGACAGCTGTAGGCTTCCCTAAGCGGCAGAAAATGTGACCCGCAGTCCGAACTTCGTTTGCAAAGTCCGCTAATATCTATTGGCGCTTCTGTACTTGTCCCTCTATGCCCTACCCGTCGTGTTGTGATAACTTTTATGCCCCGGCGCAATCATGGGCCTATTAATACGCGGGAGGCGTCTTGTCTGCTTGATCAACCTTTTCAATGACGTTTCAACAGAAACTGTTTACGTTTTAATGCCTAATCATGTGCGGATTACATAGGATAGTTGTTCTAAAGCACCCCTATAATACAGTAGCCTTTAAGGATGACTCACGCCGTGCCCGGGCCGAGGCGTTCGACATGTCATTTTCTATGACGCCTGATCGGTGATCACGTGGTGCTTTCCATAGAAAACGAAGCGCCGGAAACTCCGGCCCGGCCCCTGCCCGGTCTAGCGTGAGTCATCCTTTATAAGCAAGCGTGGCTTAGCCATTCAATCCTCAAAAACATGTTTTAAGTATATTGTGCACGACGAAGTGAAGGGTGAGTACAAAACTTATGAGATTGTAAGACTTTTTTCTTAATCGAAATTTGACGATCGTCTATTTCCAAAGTATCGCTTCTGTACACAAGATACACCAATTAGATGTTTGATGACAGCTGTAGGCTTCCCTAAGCGGCAGAAAATGTGACCCGCAGTCCGAACTTCGTTTGCAAAGTCCGCTAATATCTATTGGCGCTTCTGTACTTGTCCCTCTATGCCCTACCCGTCGTGTTGTGATAACTTTTATGCCCCGGCGCAATCATGGGCCTATTAATACGCGGGAGGCGTCTTGTCTGCTTGATCAACCTTTTCAATGACGTTTCAACAGAAACTGTTTACGTTGCGCCACTGTTTAGGCCAAAATGCACTATAAATAAATAAATAAATATTATAGTATATTTTTACACAAATTGACTAAGCCCCACGGTAAGCTCAAGAAAGCTTGTGTTGTGGGCTCATACAGCGATATAAATATATAATACTTATATAAATACTTAAATACATAGAAAACAACTATGACTCAGGAACAATCTATACAGATTGTGATGATACCATCATACAAATAAATGCCCTTACCAGGATTCGAACCCGGGACCATCGGCTTCATAGGCAGGGTCAGGCCCTAGGCCAAACCGGTCGGCTAAACTATGCCGTGTTTACGCTCCATTTAAAACACATTTTAAATAATACCTATGCCAACATTTGTTTTGTTTCGCGAATAGGCCAAAAACCTTTGAGGAAAATTGGTCTTTCCTGTTCACAATACGAAAATTAACGATTTAGGCAATATTTTATTCACACATTATAGTTGCGTTTATACGCCCCCAAGTCAAGGCTTATTTACTCGATTTTTTACCCCCTTAGTTTCCAAATAGCTCAACTTAACAGTTATCTGTTCAGTTGTTATTTATAAAAAACTTCACGTATCAACAGTTGGTATCATATAAACTGATCCACGACACCTCCATTACTATAATTTATGTTTAAATTGAACTGTAAGAATCGTGCTATTTACAAATACAAATACTTACAGGAATATTAACAGCAAAGTTACATGTCATCATTCAATTCAAAGGCTTCGTGAGTTCAATTCATTCCGCACATTCATTCACTCTTAATAGCTTTCATTACATTCAGTACAAGCATTTATAGAGATGGAATACCAAATAAACGGTTATAGGTATATATTACGCTAGTTTAAAAAGACGTATGTGTCGAAGTTTTAAAAAGAAACCTTAATAACAATTGGCGGTAACTAAGAGATGCGTCATATTTGTATTAGAGCATAGTCAATTTTGACATCAGCGCAGCGATCGCTTTAAAGTCCCATAAAAGATTTAAGGTAGACTTAAGCCTGTTTAGAAATTATTATTCGTATTTAGCGCGCAATTTTGAAAGGGCGTATGTTGATACATGTTAAAGTGGAGTTAGTACGTTTTAGCATGGATTGTGTTTTGGACTATTGTGGGTGGCGCTGTGTCATGCGCGCGCAATCTGCCCCCGCTGCGCACGAGCCACTGACGGCTCTATCAGGGCATAGACTATGGAGGAAAGATGGTATAAATCGAAAAATCGTGTATAGTATACATAATTACATCATTCGCTTTGCTAGATGTACCAATGTAATGTTTCATACATTACATACATCTAGCAAAGTTGAATTAACAATATTAAAAATGAATGAATGAATGAATGAACGTTTATTCACAAGAACATATGGTACAGTACAGTGGATGTTATAAATTTACAATGTTAACCCTTAATACGTTCTGCCATATGGCATGTGAAAATTGTTTTTCCATGACATGACAAAGCCATGTATGTGAACATTAACTGCGTGCATGCAAGATCTTAAGTACTAAGCATATTATGCTAATGTAATTCTTTAATATCTAAATAGTAAATGTTGCAAGTCATGCATATTATTATTACATTAAATTTCAAATTACAATTGTCGAATGTCAACGGTTCTATATAGGTATAAAATTATATGGATAATTATATACTAAAACTTATAACTAAAATATTCGTCAAGCGTGTAGAAGCATGCGTTACATAATATGTTTTTGAATGTATTTTTAAACTCGGCATCTGGAAGTGTCTTAATAGATGCGGGAATATTATTGAAAATTCTAATACACATATAATATGCACTTTTTTGCCTTATTTTTAACTTGCATGGAGGTAGCGTCATTTGATATTGCCTGAGTGATCTATTCGTCAAGTTGTTAAACGATGGAAAAAGTTCTAAATTTTGTTTTACAAATACCGCTGCCTCATATACTCGTATATACAGGCATGGGAGTGTTAGCAGTTTAAGCTCAGTAAAAATAGATCGGCATGGATCTCTTTGTTTTTTGCCATATATCGTTCGGATGCATTTTTTTTGAGCTATAAATGCTCGATCTACTTCCACCGAGTTCCCCCATAGGAGGACACCGTATCTTAATACGGACTCGATATAGGCATGGTATGTTATGAGGGCCGTTTTTTGCGAAACGGTTTCTTTAAGTCGCCATAGTACAAAAATAAATTTGTTGACTTTTTTGCATACATTATCCACATGTTTTTTCCAATTACAGTGCGTATCTAGTGTGATGCCTAAGAAAATAGACTCCTCAACTTCTTCTATTTCAACATTGTCGTGTAAAATTTTTATTTGCTGTGGCTGTGCCTTGTATGACCTAAACTGTATAAATTTCGTTTTGTTGAGATTAATTGATAGGTTATTTTCTTTAAGCCAAGTATTTACATCATTTAACGCCTTATTTACATTATGCTCGTATGTGTTTATATCGGTACCCTTGACGATTATTGTGGTATCATCAGCAAATAAAATAGAGGTATGTTGCGTTGATTCAGGTAAGTCATTGATGTAAATAACAAATAGTAACGGGCCTAAGATACTGCCTTGTGGCACTCCGTATTCATTTATTTTGTACTTGGACTTGTGTGATTTTAGTTTATTTTTTTGTATTCTGTCGATTTGAGTGCACTGCTTTCTCTCAGATAGGTAACTTCTGATCCATGAGTATGCTGGCCCTCGAATTCCATAACGTTCTAGTTTATTTAGTAGCCGGCGGTGACAAACGGTGTCAAAAGCTTTTGACATATCTAATAGTAGCACTCCTACTGGGATTCCCTTATCTATGCAATCTGTGATTATATTATTTAAGTTAAAACATGCCAGAGCCGTGGATTTTCTTTTCCGGAAGCCATTTTGTTCATCTGTTAAGATATTAAATTTGTCTAGAAAACTTTCTATTCTATTGTACATTGCTCTTTCGTATATTTTGGCTATAACCGGAATCAGAGTGATTGGTCGATAATTACCTAGTTCCGATTTGTCACCTTTTTTAAATATTGGTTTAATTATGGACTTTTTTAGTATCGTGGGGAAAATGCCTTTTTCGAACGATATGTTTATCAGGTACGATAAGGGGAATGATAGTATAAATGAGATACTTTTTATAATTTTAGTCGGTATTTCGTCAAATCCGGTAGAGGGGGTGTTACGAAGGAAGCATATTATTTTATATATTTCACACGGGTCGGTTGGAGATAGAAATATACTATGTTGTTGAGTATTAAATCTCAAAGCATTAGCTTTAGAAGTTGTAGATTTTTGATTGATATTAATAAAGTAGTCGTTAAATTCTTCAGCAATTTCTTGAGGAGTATGTATTTGTGTCCCTTGCCTGTCTGTAACGTTAAGAATTTCTTTTTTGCATTGCTGACTCTGACTACCCTTGATGACATTCCACGCAGCTTTGCATTTGTTAGATGAATTTGATATAAATTTGGTATTATGTATCTTCTGGGAATAAGAAATGCATTTCTTAAGTATTCTAGTATAATTATGCAATTGTTGTTTATTAAGGTCTTTATTTTGCTTACTTCTTTGATACTTGAGGAAAAGTTTTCTCTTCGTTGCACAACAGCGTTTGAGTGATTTTGAGATCCACTTAGGCTTTTTAGTTTTATTAGTTATTTTTATTTTTATTACGGGAAAGCAAAGATTATGGAATAGAACAAGTAAGTTGTGAAATTTTGTAAAAGCTTCATCTGGACATTCCTCATCGTAGATTTCTGAAAATGAGAGTTGCGTCATATAGTTTTTAAACAAGATAATATTTTCTTCGCAATAATCTCTTTTTGTAACATACCATTCTCGTACATATTTTTTTATATAGGCGGGGAATGTAATGATTTGAGCGGTGTCATGGTCTGATAAGCCCAATGGCAGTGTTGCACCTTTCGCGGTTTTTAAGTTACTTATTATATGATCTATACAGTTGTTTTTACGAGTAGGATCGTTTATGTGGCTAAACATATTGTAATTATCAAGTATACTATAATAATATTTGGTCGTTCTATTTACAATTAATGTATTGATATTAAAATCACCGCATATTATTATCTTTTTTCTAGTTTTTGACCGTAAAAAGTTTAGCAATTTATTTAGTTGTTCAAAAAATGTGTCAATATTTGAATCAGGAGTTCTATATATACATACTACTATTAGATTACAGTTAAATATTTCGATACCACAGCATTCAAAGTCTCGTTGCAATGAGAATGTTTGTATGATGGGCAGGTCCTCCGCATCCAGAGATTTATTAACCATTATAGCGACACCACCTCGTTTCTTAGGTCTAGAGAAAAATGACACAAGTTCATAAT
Source organism: Cydia splendana (assembly GCF_910591565.1). Classification (NCBI taxonomy): domain Eukaryota; kingdom Metazoa; phylum Arthropoda; class Insecta; order Lepidoptera; family Tortricidae; genus Cydia; species Cydia splendana. The sequence goes on along the minus strand of NC_085964.1, from coordinate 19,046,307 downwards.
CCTTAAGAACCAGATTATTTTCTGTACCAGAGCAAAGGAATGTTTCTGAGAAGCAGATTACATTAGGGACAGTTCCTTTGTTTTTAAAACTATCTATAATTATTTCTAATTCATCTATTTTTGATAGTATTCCAGCTATGTTTTGATGGAATACACAAAAGGTATTATGTTGAGGTACGAAAAGTCCGATCTTCTGTTATGCACGGATTCGAGTTCTCCGCCTGGAGGCAGCTAGCGACGGAGTTTCTAGGTTCCGTAGGCTTTGGAGACTGGATGAGTTGCATCGATTTATCAGGCTGCTGGCAGCTTTCAGCAACTTTACCACAGTTAGCGTCGTTTATGCAGGTCTGTACCGGACGAGTGTTGCCTTTATTTTGCGTATTTTGGCTATCCAGGTTGTGCGTCTGTTCAGCGCTACACTGGAGCAGTTTCTGTTGCGCTTCAGTTTGCTGTTGTGATTGTGATGATGTTTGAGGTGCTAAGGGCGGAGTATATTTCTGTCCATTTATAAGTAATATATTGTTCCGTATTACGGCATGATTTCCTTTTTTGCGCGCTTCATACAGAAGCTCTCTTAGTTGTTGGCGTGCCTTTAAACTGTCACTATCCAGAACTTCAGCGACGGCGAGTCCAGTGTTTCTGAATTGACGTGCGTTGTCCAGAACATATTTTTTCATTCTTGTGCTTAAGAGTTGAATGAGGATTGGACGACGGTTTCCTCTTTTCCCCAATCTCCTTACAGTTTCAATGAAACAGTTTATCTGTATATGTAAGATGTCATTAAATATGTAGTTTATACGGGGGTAAAGTTCGTTCTCAGTTTCACCGTAGTATTCTTCTAATCCGTATAGTACAAACGTTTTTTGGTTTCCGTTATCAGTAGTTTTTTCATTTAGGCGAGCCTTCAGTTCCTGTAGATCGGTAGTCAGTTTTTGATTTTGGAGCTCTAGGTCTTTTATTTTTTGATTAGTAATTTGTACTTCCTCGGCTATTCGTTTTTGTTCTAATGTTATTGCGTTATTTTTTTGTGTAAGTTCTTGCTGGTATTTTCCAATGGCCATGTTAATTTCTGATTTTATTAGAGTTTTCAAATTTCTTAAGACTACAGCATTATTGTTATTTAGTTTTGTGTCTAATAATTTACTGATTTCATCAATTGTCACAGGTTGCTGCCCTTCTGGGGGCTGCTGAGACTTTAAGTTATCACCTAAAAAGCTTCGGTTGGATTGATCTGGCATGAAATAGGATTGTGGTTCTCTATGATTATCATCTATGGACATGCTTGTTTCATCTAAATATGATATGTCAAACATTTTCCTAACCGGAGTACCATCATTCTTTCGACGAGTTGTTATATTGGTGCAGTATGGACACCTCCATGTCTTATTTAACTCTTGCTCATTGTTTGCATAATAATCTGGACTCATACCAAGACACTTGTAGTGGTATGTTTGTGTGCAGAATACGCATTTTAGCAGCTCTTGTTTGCTTTCAATTAAATTCGGACACGCATAGCAATTCATTTTACTGTTTGTTTATTTATGTATTTTCCCAAAGCAATCAAAGAAAAAATTTAATCAGTATCAATAGTAGCGACCTCTTTAGGAAAGTAGTTGAAATTTGTATAGCTATCTCTGTGAACACAAGCGGTTTCTGAACGTGCGTCGTCCTTCAACTGTCACAGTCAGATGTGTCACTAGTGTCAGTGTCAGTTTCAGATCAGCTGGTTTAATGTGAATACCGCTCTTTTTATTACGTAGATATCTCCGAATATTGCCGAATATTTACTGTTAATTTCAAATGTTCTTTGTGTGCGTGTATTTACCGTTATGTTTCACTATCAATTTAAGTGTTTTTACAATAAAAGAGCTCACCCGAGTGCCTCTGATATCTTCCAGTTATGGTGCAGTAATAGTGCCATGATGTTAAGGTACTACTTTCACTTTTTATTCGGTTTTTCCAGCCTTTTTCAAATATATTTAGTGCAGACTATAAACACGATGTTAACGATGTTAACATTCTGCACTGGATGCACGGACCCGAAAATACCTACAACATTAAGGATAACTCACGTTAGACCGAGCCGTGTCCGGGCCGGAGCTTCCGGCGCTTACTTTTGTATGACATGACAGGCGATCACGTGATGTTCCATAGAAAACGATGCGCCGGAAGCTCCAACCAGGACACGGCCCGGTCTAACGTGAGTCATCCTTTAAGGAGCATCCAGATTTAGCGAATGCTGAAAATTTTGGTAACTTATGTTAAGTATGTACCTAATACCTACCTACATTATTATTTATTAGTGTACGGTGAAATGATACCACCCTCAATACATGCTAGGTGATTTTCAGACCGATTCCTTTGACAGGATTTATCGTAAATCTACGAACTTATTAATTATAAGCACAACACTGAAATAAGAAGAAATATAAGATGAATAACTTTTTGCATTTATTATGCATGTAAAGTGTGCTTTTATGAGCAGTTAACGTGAAAATTAATCCATAGTTGGGCACCTAAAAATACGTAAAATCATTAGTGTACCTACCTAAATGCAAAAGTTCATTCTCTGCAGAAATATCACTCTACAAGTCAACAAATACATTCACTCTTTCTTCTACCCATCTATGGCCGGTCGGCGCGGCGTGTTACAGTAAATAATTAAAGTGATCACAAAAATTCACAGATTTCGTGCCTCACACGACTATCGAGCACATTGGAAATGAATCTACGGAATTCGAAAAAATATTGTAGCTGAGCGACGAGAAAGTCTGGATAAGGAAAAAGTTACAAAATAAAACTACAACGTTGAATGATAATTATTTTATTCTTAGACTAACACAAGTATCCTGGACATAACGCATGTGAACAAACACATTGCAAAATTTCCACACGCGTATCCAAGTTTGAATAATTGTCGCCGTGGCGCATAAGTATAGGTACATATTTCATTTTTCGATTAATAAGCAGGATATATTAATGTTCAAAGTACAAGAAAATTATTACACGGCAAATCCGTAGTCAACTCGAGAAGTGGTGATCGGCAGCGGCCCATTTGCTGCAAGATATGAAATTTTCTTGACAGCAGTTTGACGCGACGAGAGATGACCATAACAGCGTTTGTCTATGTTGCACCAAACCTGAGTTCCGCTAGGTACAACCAGGGTTCAGCATCAGCTCTATCTTGGGTACTACTCTCCTAAGTGCTCAAGTGTGTTTATGTTGTATTAAACCCGAGCTCCACTAGCGTTCAGGGTTCAGCATCAGCTGATCTGATAGCAGCCGCCAGCAACATGCTGACCATTTCGTGGCACTTTTTCTTCCCTCTCCCTCTCCCTCTCCCTCTCCCTCTCCCTCTCCCTCTCCCTCTCCCTCTCCCTCTCCCTCTCCCTCTCCCTCTCCCTCTCCCTCTCCCTCTCCCTCTCCCTCTCCCTCTCCCTCTCCCTCTCCCTCTCCCTCTCCCTCTCCCTCTCCCTCTCCCTCTCCCTCTCCCTCTCCCTCTCCCTCTCCCTCTCCCTCTCCCTCTCCCTCTCCCTCTCCCTCTCCCTCTCCCTCTCCCTCTCCCTCTCCCTCTCCCTCTCCCTCTCCCTCTCCCTCTCCCTCTCCCTCTCCCTCTCCCTCTCCCTCTCCCTCTCCCTCTCCCTCTCCCTCTCCCTCTCCCTCTCCCTCTCCCTCTCCCTCTCCCTCTCCCTCTCCCTCTCCCTCTCCCTCTCCCTCTCCCTCTCCCTCTCCCTCTCCCTCTCCCTCTCCCTCTCCCTCTCCCTCTCCCTCTCCCTCTCCCTCTCCCTCTCCCTCTCCCTCTCCCTCTCCCTCTCCCTCTCCCTCTCCCTCTCCCTCTCCCTCTCCCTCTCCCTCTCCCTCTCCCTCTCCCTCTCCCTCTCCCTCTCCCTCTCCCTCTCCCTCTCCCTCTCCCTCTCCCTCTCCCTCTCCCTCTCCCTCTCCCTCTCCCTCTCCCTCTCCCTCTCCCTCTCCCTCTCCCTCTCCCTCTCCCTCTCCCTCTCCCTCTCCCTCTCCCTCTCCCTCTCCCTCTCCCTCTCCCTCTCCCTCTCCCTCTCCCTCTCCCTCTCCCTCTCCCTCTCCCTCTCCCTCTCCCTCTCCCTCTCCCTCTCCCTCTCCCTCTCCCTCTCCCTCTCCCTCTCCCTCTCCCTCTCCCTCTCCCTCTCCCTCTCCCTCTCCCTCTCCCTCTCCCTCTCCCTCTCCCTCTCCCTCTCCCTCTCCCTCTCCCTCTCCCTCTCCCTCTCCCTCTCCCTCTCCCTCTCCCTCTCCCTCTCCCTCTCCCTCTCCCTCCTCCTGTACCTCTACCTCTACCTCTGCCTCTATCTCTATTTCTATTTCCACCACCACAAGAATGCATAGATTGTCGAATAGTGCGTTATCTACGCCCGTCTCAAACAGGATAGATAGAGTTAGACCAAGAAAAATCTGCAGCGATTTTGAAAGCCCACGCAGTGCAAGTGTTATTCTGCCGTCATAATCCCGATAATTCACAACAAACACCGATAACGAACTCTGCGAAACATGAAGTCATAAATGTCCTGTGAAAAATGTCGTTCTGACTTTTTGACTATTTTAAGGTTAAGCTACAGGGCAAACCCTTAACCCGATCGTCTTTGTTTTAGGCTCAAATTGTAGCTGACTAAATTGTCCAGAGCCGTTTTTCTCAAATTTTTGATATCATTCTTCGTTTCCAAATTATCGAGCACCAAAATCAAAAATTCGGAAAAAATTGAATTTTATTTTCACTATTTCGACCATAACTTTTTTTGTTTTTGACTTTCTCGAATAATTATTTTTGCACCTTACAGCTCTCGTGATTATGCGTCTTTTGAGCCTATTTTTTAATATCATATCTTCACAACTTTCCGAGATATAAGGGGATCGCACTTTTTCGTGAAATCGGACCGTATACTGGAGCGAACGAAAAGACATTTCCAATGTCAAAAGCTCAGCATCCAATACGGCTTCATATCAAGGGTTCAGTCGAACCTGCCGACAAAAACCTCCCATGATCTAATTATATTGTTTGGGATGAGGAAAAACTGAAATACTTTCTGCTTACGGCTTAATTTGCAAGGGCGCGTTATTGAAATACTCTGTAGATACTTTCGTGTGTAAATTTGCAGTAGGAACTCCTGGACCTTCGGTTCGGCTTCGGTTTGAATGTTTATAACAACGGGATTCTGTTTGTGTCATTTTTTCTTCCTCTCCCCAGTTGGTGGTTATACTAGTGGCTCTGTGAGCTGTAGACCTCGCGAGCAGAGCTTGAAATAACATGGTGCTAAGAGCTTTAAATACACCGTGTTTTTTTTGATTTCCGTTAATTTCAAGGGTGCATTCCTGAGCTTAAATCAAGTAACTTTCTCAAAGACACCGATGTTCTAATTAAGTCCATTTCGGAGATAATCCATAATTTATTTTTTTACTATAAGGCCTCTACAAGCGTGTACACTTGCCTTAGGGCCGGCTTACATATTGATTAGTGTTTAGAATGAGTTCATACATTTGCTACTAAACTTAAGTACAATCTCGGTCGATTGATGTACGAAATGACATTGATATGTCACAGATTTCAATTGTTTGGTTGAGTTAAATGTAATGCCCGTGTTACAACAACGCTATATGCTACATTTAATTACTTTTTAAACAAAAAAAAAAACAAAAAAGAAAACAAAAAATTTTTTTTTTTTTTAAATTAACTATGCCATTTAGTTCTTATAAACGTACTTAACTATACCCCGAAGTTAACGGAATTCAATAAAAACACGGTGTATAGTAAATTAAAGAAAAACAATACGAAATTTATGTGTAAAAAAATACAAAAAGTTATAATACTTATAATATCCCAGCATACAATTACTGGGGATCGAACCCAGACCCTCTGTGCAAACAGAAAAAGCGAACGTTTACAAACTGAGCCAAATAGTTCTTAGATGGGTTGACGAAATTTAGCTACTCCTTCTCAAATTAAAATTAGTTAAAATTAAATATCTAAATACCGCCTAAACCAGCGATAATTTTTTTCTGCATTTTTTGCTATTAACTCTGTAAACATGTTTCAAAAAGAAAAAAGTCTTATGATATCGATACGACTATTTGTTTAGGCGCCAGGTATCACGACTCCGCCATTTTTAAAAATTTCCAAAAACCGGATTGACAAAAAAATTTTATTTAGTCATAAAATTCGGTCACAAAATTTCACGAGAATCGGTTAAGAATTGCGACCTGTAGAGGAGAACATCCGGACATACGAAAGCAAAATGCCCGAGTCAAAACGTAGACCTTCGCTTCGCTTCGGTCAATTAACAACAACCACATAATGTTATTCAAAAAAACACAAACAAATTCCAATACATGAAATTCCCATTAAAGAATTGCCTTATTTTAATATGAATAAAAAAGTTAAGTACGAACGTACCTACAAACAAAACTGTTTGTTTATTCAATTATCTTCATTTTAAAATTAAATTTGTAATTTATTGGTATTTTAATTTTAATGCTAAACTCACCTATCCCACGATCGTAAAATTGTAATGGCCTAATGGCTATCAGTGCAATGAATGCAGAATCATTCATGCATTCGGAATGTAGTATTAATTTACCTAAATTACAAGTATATAATTATGTAATATTTGAGTTTAATATAAAGTCTGATTCACACCTATGCAGCGAACATAAAAACATTTGAGTAGGTAGTTACCTATTAGGAGTACACATTACAACATCAGTAATAAATTTAATAATGCAACCATCATTTCATTAAACTGATGCCAAGATTTACATATTAACAAAATTTAAATATTCAAATTCGGTTAATAAGGTGTCAAAATATAAAACATAACCAAGAACAGTTATACAAATGAATACCAATTACAATTACCGACTCGTTTCACTTCATTTCCAAGTCAAACTCGGTTGTAAAGGCCTGCTGAAAGCCTTGTTAGCTAAACACGCTATTTCTTCAGTAATTGCATAAAACAACATTCAGACCACAAGACAATACGATAACCTTAACGTTCCCCTAAACCAGTATAAAAATACCCCCAACTTCAACTAAAATTCCAGCTAAACGTAGAAGCCACTAGGCCTGCAGAGTTCAAAGTTAATTGGTAGGTTTAATAGCTACAATCCGAGTTGGGAGGTCCGTCGGTCACCTCGTTAATTGAATGTGTCAATCATCTTAACAACGCAAATGAATAGGGCATAGAAATTATGCGGCCAGTTAGCGTAGACCCTGCAGGTTTCGCTTTTTGGTTGCTCTACGCTGCATACGTGCGAAGTGGAGAGGTTTTTTTTAAAGTGGAGGTGTAAGTTGGCGTTTGGTGGAAGATACACGGGCGGGTGTAGCGCCGCGCATCACAGTGTGGTGCGATCAATTAATTTCGGTACTTATCTATTCTGTATCACAATAAAATAATCCGTAGAAGTGAGGAGACAAGTTTTTGAGTAAGAATCACGTAGTGCTGCCTTGGTAAAGATGTGCTTACACCGTCTCAAAATGTCGATAGAAAAAACAAACATCTGTCAAAATTGACAATTTTGTCGCTGTTGTGTTCGAAATTTGTAAATGCCAAATAATCTTACTTTAAAAAGGACAGTCTCCTAAGACCGTTTTCATGTATATAGCAGCACGGGATCTGGGAGCTGGTTACCTTTACGCGTTTACCCTCATACAATTCCAATTATGATCAGGGGGCCTACCGCGAACAACGTTCCCTGTCACACTTACGTACAAATTTACAAGTGCGATTGAGAGGTAACACGTCCAACGTGATTCGCGGTAGGCTACGTTGCCCGTTACCCCACATGCCCGTGTGCTCCACGCTTTGCCCCAGGCCTGCCATCACTCAGTGCAGTATTAATGTCCGTTAATACCGCTGTACTAATTGTACGGTATAATTTTCCGGTAAACTCATTACGTCTGGCACGCGTAGAAATCTCTAACAAATTGATGTTTGGACTAACAAGCTCGTGTGGACTCGCATGGTTGTAATTGGAGATTTAATGAATGGTATTGAGTGGACAGGATGTTAAGTTGAGATGGAAAGTTATTAGAAATGGATAGGAATGAAAGCGCCAGGTGCTTCGTTGTTGGATAATCTTGGTTCTTTCAGGTTAACCCGAATTTAAAGCTTTATAATTATCAGGAATGTTTGAAGATGCTAATGAAGGGCAACTTTTCACTCTCTTTAAAGCGCAAGCTTGTCGACATGTGTATCCTGCCTATCCTCACCTACGGCGCCCAAACATGGTCTCAAACTGAATCTGGAAAGTCCAGACTCAAGGTTTGCTAAAGAGCAATGGAACGCAGCATACCGGGTGTTCGTAGAACCCGGTTAGAAACACCGAACTGCGTTCCAAAACTGCCATTGTAGATGTGGGCATGAAGGCCGCTAAGCTAAAGTGGGACTGGGCAGGGCACGTCTGCCGAATGCACCCGGAGCGCTGGACCAAACTAGCTACAGACTGGGTCCTACAGGATGGATCTCGGGGCAGAGGAAGACCAAAACGGAGATGGCGGGACGACCTTACCACATTCTGTAAAGAGTGGCGGGTTACGGCAACGGTTAAAAGGCATAGGCTGTTGCTACAGTAGAAAGTGCTTTTCTAGTGTAGTAAATAGGTAAGTATTTGCAATTTTAGAAATTACTGCGCTTTCATAGTTACCTCCCGAATTTTAGTTAAGAGAATTGTGTTTTTCTTTATACTACGTCGGTGGCAAACACCCTGATGCCCGCGTTATGGTAAGCAGTCTTTGTAGCTTATGAACGCCTGCAATTCTAGAGGTGTTTCATGCGGGTTGCCGACCCTAACACTTCGCACCCTCGTTGAGTTCTGACAACCTTACTCACCGACAGGAACACAACACTATGAGTAGGGTCTGGTGTTATTTGGCTGCGGTTCTCGTAAGATGGAGGTACTTTCCCAGTTAGGCTCTGCTCTAGATCTGGAATTACATTCGCTGTGCTGTACCCTACCAAACAAAGCGAGATGACATTCCCCTACCATCCATCCATCCATCCATTATTCCATTATTTATGTCTCTGTTTTGTTTATCTATCTGAAATCATAGAAAACATAACTTCAATAAAATTGTACCTACTTATCGAAGCTTAGTAAACATCCTTGATCCTTAACCCCATATAAATCAAGAACATTACATATTCAAACAAAAACATAATTGATTTCTTAGCGGCCCTCCTCGCGTTATTAAATCAAACTCCAGACACTTTATTTACATTTACAGATTTGAGGCGGCGTATGAAAAAAGATAATTTGTTACAATAAATCATTCAGGAGTCATATTTCAAGCGCTTGATTCGGATATGGACGCATCTCATTATATTGGTAAACGAAAAGTAAGAAACATTCAGTACAAAAAAGCAGTATTAGTATTCGAAGTTGATATCCATTTGTGTCCTTTTGTTTCTGAAGTGTTAATTGACCAGGCATCGCGATAGGCAGTTGCGATACCCCGAGTTATATTTTTAATCTTAGATGAAACTTGTTAAGGAAGTGCGAAAAGCAATTCTATGGCTTACATTGCAAGGTTGTAATTAAAATGGCAGAAAGTTAAAACAAAGCTAAGAATATAATGGGGTTGGCAACTGTCAAAGGTTTGCCTAGATGGCGCCATCATAGCTTGCCCCTTTTTCTATGAGATTTGGCCAGGGTATTAAAAAAACAAAAAATTTACACAATTCTAGGGATTGACGGGGCAAGCTATGATGGCGCCATCTGCTAAAAACTTCCACCGGCCAACCCCATTGCCATTACGATACGCTATCGGACATAGACAACACGATTTCAGACTAATGATGCGAGTAAAATAATTGTTGGCTCGCTTCTGATGTTTCGGTAGCTACACGTGTAGTCTAAACAGGACATTTTATGATCAGAAAGTCTTGTATAAATTAGTTTAGGAACTTTGTAAAAGAAACTTGGATGTCACTTTTTGATAAGGATTCGCAATGTGGTTATATATTGTGTATGGATCTAAGCACTTATTAGACCAATAAAGAATGACTCGCTTTAGACCGGGACGTGTCCGGGCCGGAGTTTCCGGCGCATCGTTTTCTATGGAAAGCATCACGTGATCGCCTGTCATGTCATATAAAAGTATTAAGCTCCGGAAACTCCGGCCCGCACACGGCCCGGTCTAACGTGAGTCACATCCTTAACTGGGGATTATACAATATGCCTAGCCCGAGACATATTATATATTATTTCACTTGAAGAAGCCACCTTTTCACGTGATATTCAGAGAGTTGGCCGCAAATAAAAACTTATAAAACTCGATGGCACCTACATATAGAACTTCACTTACAGGTAAGTTCGTTGAATCTTTTAATTATTTTACAGTTCAGCCCCAACTCTTGAAATCTACGATACGAAAAAGCGAATCTGATAAAATAAACTGAATGCAATGTACTCATTCTTAACCCGAAAAACTATTTCTAACGATAAAAAGTCTTCCAATTAGAATACATATTCAAAACGCCCAGCCTAATAAACGCAATACATCACTCAACAGAATCAATCGGCTACCAAAATGGTTTCTATTGAACGCTGCCTTTATTTAATTACGCGTATCCATCATGTAACCTTCTGTTCTTTGACGTATTAGAACAATAAATCAGAATTGATATATAACAAATTGAGGGAGTGAGTTGAGTGATAAGTGGGATAAGCGCCTCGGTTTTTGTCTTTGTTGTTTTTAATTTGATTAAATGTACGACTTTTGTGTATGTGTGTGTGTGTGTGTGTGTGTGTGTGTGTGTGTGTGTGTGTGTGTGTGTGTGTGTGTGTTTGTGTGTGTGTTTGTGTGTGTGTTGCTCATGTTGCTCAAGGTAAGGTAAGCAAAGTAGAAGTTTTATTATTTATGTGATAGTCAGCAAACGAGCAGACCAGCCGCCTGATGGGAAGCGATCACCGTCGCCCCTGGAGCCTTATGCGTTGCCGATGCCGACCCTTGAGAACCCTGAATACCAGCTTCTTGAAGAATACCATATCATAGCGCAAAATCCCATACCAAAGGCAAAGGGTCTCAGTGGGGTAACTCATTCCACATTCTGCACTTCTGAGAAGAAATGAGCGAGTGTTATTAGATGGCAAATGCAGTAGCCTAAAATAAGTGAAGGATTCGTTTCTAATCGCGACAGTAACGCAATTTATAGAGGAAATTGACAGTTGGCTCGAATGGGAAAATGAATTAGATTTCTACTAGACTTCAACAAGTTACGATACGGATAATTTAAAGATATTTGTAAGATAGATATGTCAAATTTGACGTTTCCGCGATTCTGGAGGTCCTCTTGAACGATTTCGATAAGTTATGACTTAGATATCCAAGTCACATCTAGTCGATATCTAATGTAGATCTAGTTGATCTCTAAATCGTCCCAAGATCTTGTGATTATCTCGAAATCCGAATAGGCCTGTATAAGTCATCTCACCGCCCGCGCCAACGCTGCAACAGTAACACTGTAACAGCAACACACATGACACATCCTAATGTAACCTTAGAGACGAACTTTAAGATCATAAAAAGTGAAAATAAATTTTCAACCGCGCAAGCTACATCGCCTCAGACCAAATGAAGCCGATTTTTTTACCCGCCCTCATTTCTACACATCAATATTCAATTCGGGCCAGCACAATATAAAAATGTAACAACAATGACCTGCGCAACGGGGTGCGCGCAGCGGGCCTTCTGTTCGTGCGCGAGCGGCGCTGCCACCAACTTATACCGGCTGGTGGCCAAAAATGGAACTAACCACCGACTGTTACGCTACTGTGCAAATTCACTCTGAAATCCGACATTGTATCTCTTTGTATCTACCAAAAAGTCCAAAAAGAATCTGAATTATATTTATTCTATACAGATTAGATCTTGTTCTTGACATAATACTCGTAGGTACCTACATATTAAATTTATACCTAAATATTTTCGGCGACACTAGCGACATAGATGATCTGCTATATTGGTAACGGTTATAGACAAAATTGATTGCGATTCGCAAGTGAAATTGATATTTTTCATAATAAAATTGGGACAGGTGTCTGATGTTGTAATTAAGAGGAAGATGTCGATTTTATTTAATCTATTAAGTTATAGAAACGATTGTATTAATTTAAAAATTTAAAAGTACAAAAAACTAGAAACCTGCTGGAATGGCGGCAGGTTCCGCATTCAATTAAAGTAATGCGTATGAGTGTGTGTGTGTCTTTGGTTATACAGTTTTTATCTATTTTTGTGCAGAAGGTTATTCAATTGATATATATTTTTAAAATTGTATTGTAACTTAATGTATTATAAAATCTTAATGTGATTTATAAAATAGTAGCTAAACATAAACAATTATTAACCTTGGACATCGCCGACGCTGAAAACCCCCTGCATCAAAATACTGGGCTCCACATCTTAAATACAACAAACACATTTTTTTTTAAATTCGGCCATAGGAAACTTTTGGTTCAAAGAAAGCCGTATTTGGCATTTTTATGCAAACACACGACTATTAAAAGTATGAAATAAATAAGATTTTGAATTGTAATCCCATGTTTATTTAGAAATAAAATGTTTCCAGTGTACGGTCTTATGAAATTACGGTGCATACCTTGTCACGTCAGCTCTAAATAGCAAGTCAGTAATTCCAGCGTGGATGTGTATGTTTTTACCATCAACTATATATACTAACAGGAAACTCTTAATTGATTATAGGTGAACCTTATACCTCTGAAATAAGGTGTACTATTAGTATACATGTAGATGGCAGTTTAGTATTATAATGTAAGGATTGTTAGACATCCGTTGGACGTAGAATTTATGAACTATGTACATACATTCTAATCGTTTGTTAATTATGGCCTGGTAATGGTATTTCAAACATGTAACATACGTATGCGATGTTATGTTCATTTTAATTGATCCTTATTTATACCTAATTGACGGCATTACTTTTAGAGGTGCTACCTGTACAATTGTAATAAATAATTTAAATAAAAGAGCTCTAGAACCAAGCATTTAAAGCAAATATGGGATTGGGGGCAAAAATAATGAATTTGTGCGTAATATAATAACCAGATTTTATAAGAATCTTGGTCGGGCCAGGATCATAGTACCTAATAGTTATCGAACTAGGAAATTATATATAAATAGAGCTTAAAAATTAGGAATTTGTGAAATAATTAAATCTTAATAGTATTATCTTTGATGGCCTCCTAGCCTAGTCGATAGTGATCCTGCCTACGAAGCAGGAGGTCCCGGATTCATATCCTGGTTACCTAAGGGCATTTATTTGTGTATTCATCACAGATATTGTTAGGATGTTTTCTATGTATTTAGTACCCACAACACAAGCCTTATTGAGCTTACTGGAGCTAGATCGATTTGTATAAAATCCCATAATATTCATATATTATTGTGTCGTGGCCGGGCCAGGATTCACCTTTGAGGTCAGGACCCCGTATCTTAGCCCAAAGCTAATCACCCTTTATTTATTCTAAGACGGCTGTAACTGCTCAAGTGTAGCACTAAATCCGTTTTCAATTAAAGAAACAATAGCGTGTCCACGCATCGTTCGGTGCCGGGACAGTATTATAAATTCCCGTTTTAATTATCTCGTCGGCGGCACAAAGCGGGCGCGTGTTGATTTTCAGTTTATTTCATTAGAACCGCGCTGCGGGGCGCTGGTGTAGGGTGGGTGTGATTGTGAGAACATTTGTGTTTAAGGTATAATATAAAAGTACTTATCAAAGGTTTAAGTTTTAAGGCTTGTTTTTCCCAGTAAAAAAAATCCATATGTCTTAAATGTAGGCACCTGTCTTTTTCTTAAAAAACAAAAACAAAACGTGGTAAGTACTTATAAAAGTTAGTCAGATTTTTTTAATGTTAAAAGCTGGTTTTCTTCGTTTGAGCTGTACAATCTGTTTTCATTATTTGCTCTCGTATTACACGGTATATTTTGATAAAACCACTTTTTACTTTTAAAATGCTTCTTTCTGCTTTATCACACTCCCCTTTCTTGATTCTGAACTGTTTTAAATTTATATAACCCGACGACGTCTTCTAACGAGTAACTAATAACTAACAAACCCGTGGTCACCCTGGCGCCCGCCATAAGTTTCACCTGCCTGCTTAAAAATCATAAAATATAGCATTTTTAATGAAGCGGCCTTTTCAATTTTAGGCTTTATGCCCTTTATCCGCGTGACATCGGCCCTAATCAACCTCGTAAAAAAAGTTAAGAACAAGAGACTGTTTTTTTAAATTTATTTAAAACATGGCGTTGATTGCCTTTCGACATTAATTTTAGAAATGTGAACGTTTTTGAAAATATTGATAATTGAATTTTTGTGACCATTTGATGAGATGGACTGTTTGATAGTTTATATTTTAACAGTTCATAGAGCGATTGTGGCCTAGTGGTAAGAGCGTGCGACTTTCAATCTGGAGGTCGCGGGTTCAAACCCCGGCTCGTACCAATGAGTTTTTCGGAACTTATGTACGAAGTATCTTTTGATATTTACCAGTCGCTTTTCGGTGAAGGAAAACATCGTGAGGAAACCGGATTAATCCCAATAAGGCCTAGTTTACCCTCTGGGTTGGAAGGTCAGATGGCAGTCGCTTTCGTAAAAACTAGTGCCTACGCCAATTCTTGGGATTAGTTGCCAAGTGGATCCCAGGCTCCCATGATTCGTGGCAAAATGGTTAGAACGCGAGGAAGAAGAAGAAGATTTTAGAAGTTCATAACTAGGGTCAAAAACTAATTATATGCTTATGCGGTCTATTTTTACCTATAGGTAACATGATTGGCGCACTTCTGAGCGTATTTCTTTAGCATTTAAAAGCAAAAGTAAATATTGTACATTGCACCCTGCGTAGTTGCGTAGGTATACTGAGCTGTGATTTCCGTCCTAATCGTGTCTTGTACGTTTTGCCGTCGTAGGTTATTAAATTTACACAATTCAATATAACCCTATTTAACGTTACAGGGATAGAAAATGGACTTTGGCAAGAAGGATCCCATATTGATAAGTTTTCCTAATTGCTAATATTTTTAAATTATATTATATACGCCGTGAACTCACCCAACTCACAAGACAGGCTATCATTAGTCGATTTGTGTAAAAATGTTCAATAATTATTTATATATGCATTTTATTCGCACATTCCTTAAAACGTTACAATGTAAGTAGTTACGTTTTTCTAGCTTCCTCTAAAACCTTCATGAATACATTCACACTAATGCATCCTATATTCAAATGTATCTGCGCAAAAACCCAATCTACTGTCATATCACATGTCCATACATCCCGCTCCCATACAAACGTCACTGTAATTGATTGCAAACGTCTTCATCATTGCTCGGAAGCACTATTTTTTGCACTTTCACCCTAATAACTTTCCTGAGAGGTTTTGTTTGTGATATTGTAATTTATTACAGAGCGGAGTTTGTGGTGAAAAACGTTAATGTTCGAGTGTAGTGGGCGCAGATGTGCGGTATGAAGATCGGTCACTTTGTATATAATAATATAATAATACGTCACTTTGTAATACGAGAAGATTATTTTTTTATTCCACTGAAAAAAAGTAGCCGAACTCTTTGAGTAAGTAATTCAAAATTTTACCCAAATTAAGTACCTAATAAAATAAATCATTTTGCTCAATTGCGATTCAGCATACTAACATACTTATATTACTTAGGGGCTATTCATAAATTACGTCATTTCAAATTAGGGGGGGGGGGGGGGTCTGGACATCGGATGACGGTAGCATGAAGTAGGAGGAAATGGGGTCATTTGAAGCATGATTTTTGGATGATTATAGGGGGGGGGGGTCAAAAATCGTCAAAAATCGATGACGTCATTTATGGACAGCCCCTTATACATCGTACACACGCGCGTTGTCATTCGTCGCCGTTCGTTTTGAGATCATAGTTCGGCATAACCGCAGTATGCTATGCCTTTTGCTCAATAATATATTCTAAAACCGATGTTGTAACAGGTTTTTGTATAGGTAATTAGTAACAAAGTATTGTGGTAGGTGCTGTTATGCAAACATTTCTTTCAGTGATTTTACGATTTGTGAAATAAATACTTATACTTACTTCTTGCCTACCGATTATAATAAAATACATATTAACCTCAAAATACCCAGGGCATTTGATGATGATGATGACAATTAAGTACGCGGGAACTTACGAAGCTGAACAGTTTACAAAGGCTGTCCAGTAAATAATGGCCTACCTTCTGACTACCTACAGCCCGGCACCTTAAGGCCCCTGTACACAATGGGCCAGCGCCGGCCACTCCAAGGGACGCATTTATGCGTTAGAGGGAGCAAGTGATATTGCTATCTCATTCTACCGCATGGCTGCGTCCCTTGGAGTGGCCGGTGCTGGCCCATTGTGTACAGGGGCCTTTAGGTTAGTCCAGAAATTGTCTGTCCGGAGATTCTAGCCATAGTTTTGACTTCTTTCGTACTTGTCACAAAATAATTTTCAAAGTAGACCATCTAGGAGCTATATATTCTGTGCAAAGACGTTAAATAAACATAAGGAACTGTTATGTTATGCAATTTATATGAAACTGAATACGAGCATACGTTATTTTTGCGTATAAGGGAAGGCTTCATTTGTAGAAACCGTTGCAGCTTGCGTGGAAACATATTTGTTCACAAATACATACAGTAGAAAGTGAATAAATAATAACGTTGGTAAAATAAGGACTGTTAAAGTAACTACAGTAAGGTGCAAAACTGACCCAATAGTAGCATCTTAGTTAAGAAGTTGATAGGTATCAATACAAGGCTGATACGTATAATATACTTAGCGCTAACCGATTTTTAGCTGGAAAATATGTCTTTTTTTTACGTCATATTTTCATAGAAAGACATTAACGATAACGATTGTCATTGCAAATGCCATGCAGAACTCTGCAAGCTAACTAGCTTGGCCCGACTCTAGAGTTAGACCAAGAAAAGTCTGCAGCGATTTTGATAGCCCAAGCAGTGCAAGTGTTATTTATACGTCATAATTTCATAGAAGTTTGACGTTTAAAATGACATTGCACTGCGTGGGCTATCAAAATCGCTGCAGACTTTTCTTGGTCTAACTCTACGTGCATACCATACGTGTACTTATACCTGCTCTAATTATGATAATTAATTACTTCAGATCCTCCGCTGTCTATGGGAACTGTAGTATAGGGGCCGTTTCGGTAAGGCGCGGGCGCTGGGCGGGGCGGCAAGGCGCAGCTCCCGCGGCGCACGCGCAGACAACAGGGCTGCCCCAAGACTAGACACTGACGGCCCGATTCGGATTTTGAAATAGACATCTATTAGACATCACCAAGATACGATAACGATATGTTTAAGATCTAACCTGTCAAATTTGACATTTGCGCGATTCTGGAGATACTGTTGAACGTTGAACTGTTGTTAGAGATCCGATTCACATCTAATAGATATCTTACTCTATCTAACGTGATTTAAACTTTCACGATTATTAAACATTATCAAACTGCACAACGGGACTTAATCGCGTATTTAAGTTTTAAGATTTACCTCCGACGTTTCGAGGACGGCGTTGTCCCCGTGGTCTCGGAGAAGACTGGCTCAAGTTGACATCAACATCTTCTAGCCGCGCGAGTTTTTCGAACTACCCGCACTTGGTCTTGTTTATCAGTTTGAACGTTTTGCGCACTAGGGATGTCACTCTGTCGACACACAACACTAACGATATTCGATTTATCGACTGTCGATATTCGTTTCCGCTTACATTTACTAATGACTGGATTCCATGTGGATGAGATCTTAAACGTAACGTATGAATACGACTAATGACGTAATGACGTAACGATCTAACGTAAAAGTGACATTGGTTGCCCGAATTGCGCTGCAAAAGAGAACATCTAAACTATAACGTATCTAGAATGGATCTAGTACGTGTCGTCTCTTGTGAATATCCTGAAGTTCGAATACGGCAGTGACTACGCTAACTTTCGGCGTGATTCGGGAAATGAATTAGAGATTCACTAGATATGAAATAGTAAAGATATGTGACGTTCCACGGCAAAAGGAACCTTATGGCGGCTGGCGCTTACGCCGCTCCAATATTATTGCGGCGCTATGCGACGTAAGCGCCAGCCGCCATAAGGTACCTTTTGCCGTGGAACGTCATCCCGAATCGAGCCGTTTGCATAAACTTGACAGTAAGAATAGAATGCATACATATATATCTCAACATGCTCCATATTTGACGTAGCACTTGGTAATGAAAACTGGATGTGGTCCGACTCTAGGACGCTTAATTCTTTTCACAATAAATGAATATTCATCATTTAATTTAAAATATATGTGTCCGATACTATAAAAATACGTTGACAAAGAATTTTTAGGATTTTTTTTCTTATTTAGGTACACGTTTAATTAATACATTAAACATTAAAACTATATAAAATCATATATCTGACTAAAACAAAACGTATTGTCGTTTGTTAAAAAATTGTCTACAATATGCCCCAGTGAAATATTTTGTCGTAGTTTTGGGCCTACCTGTTTTGATATTGGCTTGTAGAAATCAAACGGAGGCTTTACAGGATATTTAAAAAGTTCTACTAATATGAGATATTATAATATCAATAAAACTTTTTAAAATCCAAATTTTTTTTCCTTAATGCCTCAAATACCATTAGAATCAGACCACTTAGGTCAATTAATGGTATTTGAGGCATTAAGGAAAAATACCATGAGAAAACAAATAACTTTTGTACCAGTAACCTCGGACCGCGTGGAAAGAATGAAGCTAAGTTTAGTTCAGGCGCTACCCTTTTTGTCTTCCGATATGAGTCCTAATAGTATGTATAATTCATTCTTTCACACTTTTATGGATCATTATAATGCGATATTCACCTCAAAATCGGTCGTAGTTAGTGGTGCATCAGTTTTTAGTGAGTGGGCTACTGCGGACTTACATCAAAGAAGACGTGAACTGTATGCCTTATATGAGGAACGGCGGTTTAATCAGAGTGATGAATTTAAAGAACATGTGAAGGAGTATTCGAAGAAGTTTAAAGTAGATTGTCATATAGCTAAGCGAAATTATCTAAGTCAGAAAATAAAAAGTAGTTCCGACATTGTTAAAGCAACCTGGAAAGTTATAAATGTGGAGACTGGTCGCTCGAAACATACAATTAAAGAACTTAAACTAAACATTGATAACAAAATTATAGATTCCAATTTAGAAGTAGCTACAGAATTTGAAAAATTTTTCACCGAGGTACCAGTATCCACAACTAAGGATTTAAATTCATCACCCTCATCTGCTGTTACATTATTAAAACATAACGCTCCAGAGTGTTGTGGAGACCTTCATTTTGAACATGTTTGTACCTCAGATGTAATAAAGGCGTTTAAATCAATTAATGTCAAAAAAACTAATGACCTCTGGGGAGTCTCTGTCCATGCTGTCAAATCCTTAGTAGAAATTGTAGCGCCTGACTTGGTAGTTATATTTAACAACAGTGTTGATTGCGGCGAGTTTCCTGATCTAATGAAACATAGTAAAGTAATTCCTTTATTTAAATCTGGTAGCAGCTCTGACCCCACTAACTTTAGACCGATATCTGTGCTACCAACATTTAGCAAGATTTTTGAAAAATTAGTTCTTTCTCAATTAGTACGACATTTTAACGTTAATAATTTGATGCATAATAAGCAGTTTGGTTTTACACGGGGTCGCTCAACAACCGATGCTGGTGTTGAGCTAATTAAGCATATTTTCGATGCCTGGGAGGAGTCACGAGATGCTTTAGGTGTCTTCTGCGATTTATCTAAGGCCTTCGACTGTGTTTGTCATGAAACATTAATCAGGAAACTTCATTATTACGGAGTTAGAGGATCGGCACTGAATTTACTTAAGTCCTACTTAAATGGTAGAATACAAAGGGTCGATGTGAATGGACAGCGATCACCTGGGTCATTGGTCTCTATGGGTGTACCACAGGGGTCAATATTGGGGCCTTTCCTGTTCCTTATCTACATAAATGACTTGCCATTCCTTGTTAAGACCCACCATGATATAGTATTGTTTGCAGACGACACCTCACTTATTTTCAAAGTCAAACGTCAGCAACAAGCTTACAATGATGTAAACAATGCTATTTCAAAAGTAGTAAATTGGTTCAATGTTAATAATTTACTGTTAAATGAGAAAAAGACTAAATGTATTAAGTTTGTCACTAGTAGTAACGTAAGGCATGTACAAACAAGTGTCATTGTGAAGGATGAGGAATTGGAATTAGTTGATAGTACAGTTTTTCTTGGTATAACTTTAGATTCTAAACTCCAGTGGGGTCCCCATATTGCTACTCTTTCGAATAGACTGAGCTCTGCAGCTTTTGCAGTGAGCAAAATCCGTCAGTTAACTGATGTGAAAACAGCTCGATTAGTATATTTTAGTTACTTCCATAGCATTATGGCATATGGTATTTTACTGTGGGGCGGTGCTTCAGAGATAAATACCATTTTTGTTCTGCAGAAGAGGGCTATTCGAGCAATATACAAAATGAACCATAGAGACTCACTTAGAAATAAATTTAAGGAAATTGACATAATGACAGTGCACTGTCAATACATTTATGAGAATATTCTGTATGTACATAAAAATATTGTAAATTTTAGGAAAAATTGTGAAATTCATAATATTAATACTAGAAATAAACATAAGCTCGCAGTGCCCTTCACTCGGCTCCATAAAATTAAAAAATCATTCATGGGTAATTGTGTAAGATTTTATAATAAACTTCCAAACCATATTACTGAATTATCTATTAATAAATTTAAGAATTATGTAAAGCGTAAACTTATTTCTAAAGCTTATTATACCACACAAGACTACATGAATGATATTACAACGTGGGATTAATTGTTATTCGAAATGATTATTTATTTATTAGGTATATTTGATTATTGATGAGGAAATGGATATTCCGATGTAATACTATCTACTTCTTTTGTTACTTATGCTTTTTTTTGACATTTAGATTTTATTCTAGAAATTCTAGACTAGTATTTTATACAATCTTTTTAATGTTTGACGATCCTTTTGTGAAATTTTTAGTGTTAAATTTGATATGTATAATAATCCAATTTTATTATGGAATAATACTAACATCAATAAATTGCTCTGATAATTAGATTAAGATTAATTACGATTCATAAGAGCTTGTTGCTAGGCCTACATGAATAAAGTAAATTTTGTTTGTTTGTTTGTTTGACAACCCTGCACCTCTCTGAATACTAAATCATTAATTAGTTCGCCAGTGAAGCAGAAAAAGTGGAAACAATTCGGGGCCCTTATAATTGGATGCTATAACAATAATTAAAGTTATTGATCGCGGGGGCTCGTAAGTTGCTGTTTGTCTATGGGTTTCGGCCTTTGTTTTTGGGAAATTAGTGTTATAATTTAATAAATTAAAATAATAACGCAAAGAATCGATTTTTATATAACATATCTATGTATAGTTCGTTTTTTTTAGCATTAGAAAAAGACTACGCGATCTTGACGTCACTTTTAATTGAAAAACGCTTTTTAAATATCAGTAACTATTACTTATGAAAGTCAAAGAATGTAAATAATCGTATTATGATTCATAATTGTTACATATTTACCGTGACTTATTTTTCGAAAGTGTTTTTCAATAAAAAGACACGTCAATATTGTCTACCTTTTTTCTAATGCTAAAAAACGAACTATAAGAACTACCAATATGTGGTGGCGGGGAAGGTGCGGGCGGCAGGCGTACGGTACCCGCACTTAGTCGTCCTACCCCGTCGCCCCCGTACCGCGCAGGCGAGGACTCATTTAAGCGGTCGGTCTATACTTCTATAGAGAAGGTTCTTTCAAAGCAGCAAGGAAAAGCAGGTGCTTTCAAATAAAAAAACACCGCAACCTCATCGGTTTACCCGTTTAAGAGCTACGACGGTGCCACAGACATACACTCACACGTGGCGGTCAAACTAAAACTACCCTCTTTTTGCGTCGGGGGTTAAAAAGTAGGATTTTCTTTGGTTTTACAAGTTTTTTGGTAACATTGTAGGATTTTTTAAATACTTGCACGATACCTAATAGAGAAGGCAATTATTTAACAAAAATAACCTATATTCAATGCCAGTTATTAAGTAGGTTAGCTTAACAGCTTAACACGGGGTGATTTTGAAAATTCCGTTTTTATTAGGTACCTACTCTTTTCTTTTTTTTTGTCCATCTTACATTCTTTCTTGCCAATGTCTTACCACATCACACCTTACCCGACTTAAGTACTTAGGTACCTACCTAATTAATTCACGTCACGTAGTAGAGTTGCCCCTATACACCACTACGCTACTTGACGCTACTATATGTAAGTATTTAAGTAACATACCTACATAAATTCTCGCTTAAAAACTATTAATAAGTAGATATTATGTAGTGTTAACGACTTTTAATTTAACAGAATGCATATGGTAATTTTAAACTGTTAAATTAAAACTAACCACAAACTATTAACAAAGAATGTTCCATACAAGTAACCAAGACCAGGAGCGGGACCATACAATGGTACACGACTGTGGCGGTACCATTTAACCTCCCAAGACCTTTTCTGACATTCACACTTATTTACAACCTTAGGACCTGTGTCATAAAGCTCAAAATCGTTTTGACACACTTTAGAGCTTACATAGAGTAATTAAACGAACACGAAACAGCGATAACTTTAGCACACTCGTATTTTTAAAAATTCACTCTTTACAAATACGACCATATCATAAAGAGATAAGATTTAAATTTGATATCCAATAAAAATAGTGATGTAATATTTGAAATTGAGGATTCGAAACGGCAGTGCTCGTTAGAGGATCGCCGCCCACCACTAATCAATTCATAATTAATCGATACCAGTGATGGGAACATCGATACATAATATCGATTATTGGTAACGGTCGGTTTGTTTGCTTAGCGGAATCGTGTTGCAATAATCGATTGTATTGATATTTATGGAGTACTAGGAGTAGGGAAGGTGCGGGTGTCAAAAGTCGGTGGTGACCTTTATTCGAATGACGATGGACTATAAATTTAAAACTGAAGTTATGCCCTTGCTATAAACTTTTATACTAACCTACCGCATTTAATTTTGAGCAGATGGTCGAGTTGAATTAATAACTAAATATTTGTATATAAAAAGCTTAAGAAGTAAGTGAACCACTCTCTTGTATAAATCTTATAGGTTAATGGGCCCGATTCGGATTTTGAAATAGACATCTATTAGACATCACCAAGATACGATAACGATATGTTTAAGATCTAACCTGTCAAATTTGACATTTGCGCGATTCTGGAGATACTGTTGAACGATTTCCACAGGATATGACTTAGAGATCCAATTCACATCTAATAGATATCTTACTCTATCTAACGTAAAAGTGACATTGGTTGCCCGAATTGCACTGCAAAAGAGAACTAGTTGATATCTAAACTATAACGTATCTAGTACGTATCGTCTCTTTGAATATCTTGAAGTTCGAATACGGCAGAATAACGTTTTAACTTTTATCACTAAATCTTTTCGCTTTCTAAGGTTATTGTTAAGGTTAGGGATAAGTTCGCCTTCGTACGTTGATTTCTGCGAAATTATATCTAACCTGTAAGGTGTTTTTGAGTAACTTCTAAAACGGGGTAATTTTGATGAAAATAACAAATATCTATTAAACTAAAAGGACTTTCGAAGTTATCCCAGTGCAACTTTATTGAATACTTTTATACAAAGTATCGTTTGTTATTTACTTATCCTTAATATATTTTAGTAGCAACTAATAGTACCTATATAATAATTCATAGTATAATAATAATTCATGTTTTAGTCACAAATAGAATCTAAAGTAATTATTGAAAAAGAGAAAAATCTGAAAAAAAATTTGAGTCAAAATAGTTTAGACTATATTTTGCCCTGTTACTATTAATATGATGATACATACTTACAGTACAAACTACCACTAATGCTACTAATCGTAAAAACTAGTGCCTACGTTCTTGGGATTAGTTGCCAAGCGGACCCCAGGCTCCCAGGAGCCGTGGCAAAATGCCTGGACAACGCGAGGAAGATGATGATGACATAATTATATGTACTTACAGTAATAAGGCATCATCATCATAAGCATACCAATTTATAATAAAGGTATAGGTATTTTATTAGGGTTCCGTACCCAAAAGGTAAAACGGGACCCTATTACTAAGACTTCGCTGTCCGTCCGTCCGTCTGTCTGTCACCAGGCTGTATCTCACGAACCGTGACAGTTGAAATTTTCACAGATGATGTATTTCTGTTGCCGCTATAACAACAAATACTAAAAACAGAATAAAATAAAGATTTAAATGGGGCTCCCATACAACAAACGTGATTTTTGACCAAAGTTAAGCAACGTCGGGCGTGGTCAGTACTTGGATGGGTGACCGTTTTTTTTTTGCATTTTTTTCAGTTTTTTTTTTCATAATGGTACGGAACCCTTCGTGCGCGAGTCGGACTCGCACTTGCCCGGTTTTATATGTGACGTCCCACGGCAAAAGGTACCTTATGGCGGCTGCGCTTGCGTCGCATAGTGCCGCAATAATATTGGAGCGGCATTAATAATAGCATAAGCGCCAACCACCATAAGGTACCTACCTTTACCCGTGGGACATCACATATTGGCCTCTGTAGTGGCTAAAAATCCTCTGGCTTCCAAACTTTGATGAACAGAATCAACCGAGTAATAATAACCCATTAAACCCGTCGTCCTGAACAGGGGAATCTCGACAACCTTACAAAACATACAAAAATGTGCATTTTGCTTGGGTTTTTTGCCTGAACTCATAATTAGATTTGGCGAGGTTCCGCCCAAATGTCTAAAATGTGAGATGGTGCAAGGTATACACATATGGCGAAATATCTTTAACGTTCTACGATCTAAGCGAGTTAAATTATACTCGTAATAGAACGAACAATAATATCGTATTTATCACTAATTTCAAAATAATATGTACAAAAAAAGATAAAGAAAAGTTTTTCTAACGTGTTTTCCAATTGGTAATTTGCGAAAAACTTGGTAGAACTCTCTATCTACATATTTACACTGTTGTGACTGCTCCGGTGCTCCGCACCCGGAATAAGAGACGGTATATAGAGAGGCAAATGGCAAATTTATATGAAAACGCCTATTCCCATTTGTGCCTGGCGGGGAGAAATGGGAATACACTACAGAGACGCTATTTGCTTATGTCAGATTGCATAGAACTACGTCCCTCGGCGAACAACCCCGAAGCGGTTCAGTTTATGACCCCGCTACCTCTTGTAACCTGACCCCGCTACCTCTTGTAACCTGAGCCGCCTAGGTAGTAATAAGGGTCTGTCAAGAGGCGGGCCAGGCTGATGGGCGCGGGATAAAAATTCGATTACAATTAAATTAACAGAGTTATTATTTATTTTTCATTAGTAAAACAGGGCCCTGCGCCGTGCTATCGCTGGATCTCTGCAATTGAATAATAGGTAGTTTTGACTTGACCTTTCATGTATCTGGCGAGATGCAAGATAAGACTTTACCATTAATATGTGGCTTTCCATCAGAGAAGAGTCCTTATGCTTCATCTGCAATAAGAACGTTTACTATCAGAATTTCTGTTGAAATTTACGTAGTAGTTACGTAGTAGTACTAGACATACGACTATGCGTAAAGCAATTGTGAGTCAGTTGCAATTTGCTCGTGGTCTTCATGTAGGTGCTCAAGTGGTTTGTGTACTTTCATCACCTGACACTACGTTTCCCCCAAATAAAACGCCTGGCATTGTTATATTTGAATTAAATACATAATTAGCTATTATATCACACCAAACTCAGAGCTCTATTCAACCCCTTGATTTTACAACCCCTTTGTTGCCCATCCACTCTCACTCCCACCGCTGAACAGCTGCCAGGCGCCCGGATTAATAAATATGATAGTATGGCACACTAACTAGAGGGATTTTGTTGCTCTATAAATTGCATACCTATTTCCGTAGCTAGCTCTTAGACTATAAGGACCCTTATGTGATGGAAAGTCACATATGAATGATTGACTCAGTGGTAGATCCGCTTACTGCTTCTGTGGTCTTGGTATGGACCAGTGATTTACCTCTCATAAGGGATCACTCGACAAAGTACCTTTTTTGTTTGCAACACCTTTTATTTTGTTTAAATTCTCTGATTCCGCTACGTTAAGTTTTTCTGGAAGAGATCGTTCTTTAGTATGATCGTTGTCTGCTGTGGTGTGCAATAAAGATTATTCTATCTATCTATCTCCCAAGTAGCATGGAAGTGTCGGCATTATCAATATAGCAGCCAATTAAGAACTTAGAGTGATTTAAGGGACGTATAAGAGTGTCAGAAAAGATTTAAGCTGTATAAAAGGTACTTTACAGACATTATACAGCTCAAGCTGTATAAAATCATTATAAAGGATTCTGCGGAAGCATGGGGTGCTTTATCAGAATATAAAAAATCTACTATAAAACTAAAAGTGTTGTGAGAGACTACAAGCTAATTCTATCGTAAAAGCTGTATACAGGCTGTATTGTAGTAACACTTGGCACTTTTAGCTGTACAAAAGTATCTGTCAACTCCGTTTTAAAACATTAAGTGTTGTGAAACACTACAAGCTAATTTTATCGTAAAAGCTGTATACAGGCTGTATTGTAGTATCACTTGGCACTTGTAGCTGTACAAATGTATCTGTCAACCCCGTTTTAAAGCTATTTCTTATGGCGTAATCTTACTCTCCTATAAGAATAGTAGTTGTATAACTTCTGTCTGTAAGGGTATTATAAAACCAAATGAATAAATGGCGGCTATAGTACAGCTTTTTTCTGTATTACTGGTAGAGTCGCTTATAACAATCTTTTGGCGTAATTTTACACTCGTATAAGTATAGTAGTGTAATGATTTCTGAAAATAAGTGTATTATAAAACTAAAGGAATATTCGCCACGGCTCATGAGAGCCTGGGGTCCGCTTGACAACTAATCCCATGATTTGACGTAGGCACTAGTTTTAGTTTTTTAGGTATTACGAATGTTTTTAATGAATGACAGTTACAGTACAGGTTTTTTATTTGTTATACGGATCTCTAAAGAGAATTATAACTTATGTACGGAGAACCGAAATACAGCCAAACGAATACAAATATTCTATTATAAAGCTGTTTTAATTACAAAAGCTGTAAAAGACACTCCATTTATTACACAGCACAGCTACTAAGATTATAATGCTCTCCAACTATCCTGTAGGCTGTTTAAAAATTGTCGCCATTTTACAATAAAAAAAAAACGTATTTGTAAATATAATTAAAGAAATACTTGCAAATATTTAGCAGACTAACGCCGTGTTATGATTACCAGCTAAAATAAATTGTTTAGCCTTAGAATTAATATTTATAAATATTTTTGATACTCTAACCTTAAAAACAAACAGTAACTTTACCGATTTTTGATATTTTCCTTATGGTTTCTCTTTGTTATTTTGCAGGCGCGTAAATATTTTGCCAGAAAAGATACACAGGTTCACAATAAATAATAATCCGCACTTACCAATAATGTAAAATTCCATTCAAGTCCTGTATAATATTTACTTTTACTTTTACCATCCACTAATATAACACTTTATTGTCGCCATTACTATATTACGAATGAACAAGATTAAGACATTTTAGTTTCTTAAATGATTATTATTCTCTTGTAATTCTTTCTTATAACTCATTTAAAACTTATATTCTTATATCGTACTTATAAGAGATTATCTGTAGTGTTAAGGTTTCCTGTTACACCGAAATATAGCTGTAATGCAGCTATTATGCAGCTTATGTATTGCTTATACAGCTACTCTACAGCTCTAATAACGCCAAAGGCTGTATAATTTGGGCCCTTTTTTTACTTATAAGGGCTGTATAAGCGCTTATACAGCCTTTGTACAGCCTAACTGTGCAGCTTATAGTATACAAATAAACTTTAATACAGCTTATATACAGCTTGCAATGCTACTTGGGCTATCACTAACTGTTTGGAAATCTATAGCAAAATAGTGTTGTGTTGTCAATAAATTCGCAGGCCTTTGCAGGTGCTTCCAGGGACCATGGTTTAAGACCCCTAGTGTAGAATTAGGGCACAGAATAAATAATAGTACCTACTACCGTACAGAAAGAAAACTTCCTACAAAACCGAAGTTTGACAGCGGTTCAGGGTCGAATCATGCTATCTCTTTCTAATATATGGCACTATCCCTTTCGGCTATTTAGGGTTGTCAAAATTCAAGTGATTATCTTATCTGTGGTCGTGCATGCAAAAGGAAGTCAAGTGGTGCGAACCCTAATAATTGCTCGGAGCAATGCTGAGCCGAGCGGAGCCGAGTTTGGCCGATCTCAGGAGTTTCGCACCCCTGATTAGGGCTACTTGCACCATCCCACTAACCCGGGGTTACCCGATTAAACCTGGAGTTATCATGGTTACCAGTACAATTTGACACTGAGTTAACGAGCAAGTGGCGCTTAGATGCTTTGCGAAGCCCGGCCACCAGCGGAAACATTGCGAAGCCAGCCGTTGTAAATCAATCAGTAAGTACCTTAATTTTTCTTTCACACGCTTTGAACTGCATGAAACTGGTATTACAACATTCGGTTCGGTTCATTCATAGTTTGAAACATAAATCAGTGAACAAGTTCATAAAAGCGGTAGCCGCCCAAGCTTCGCCCATAAAAATACAAGCGTTCAATTAAAGAAATCGTGCTCGGCGTAGGTATTCTTGTTTTAATCGTTAAATCATCGTCTCGTTGCCATATAGTACGTAATTGAATTTTTAGATTAATAGATTGAAAATCCAATCTCTGCAGCCCACGTTGGACGATTAAAAATAATTGAATTACATTTTAATTAGGTGGGATTATGTAATTAATTGAGTATCCGTTGTTTAGTATGATGGATGGACAGGGACGGTTAGCAGGCACTCACTGCGTAACGATTCCGTGATTGATGATTGACGATTGTTCTTCTAAATTGGATTATTTCTCATTGGTTTCTTTAATGGTAGACTCTTAACGTTTACGTTTTGGTAATTGAGTGCGCTTTTTTGTTTTTAGGGTTGGTGTTTAGTCATTTTAAAAGTTGAATTGATTTTCGGCCTTACTTATAACTCTTTTTATTCGTGTTATTGTTCTCTTTATTTATTTCTCATCGTAAGGTTCTTTTATAATATGGTTATAAAAATAAAATACAAAAATTCATACTGAAACAAAACAAAACATTATATTAAATAACCATATTATAAAAAAACCCTTCCTAGGGTGCCGCGGGACAAGGCCCAAGCTGCCGGTGGTCAGGGCCGCAGAGAGAGGAACCGGCGGGCTGTCCGCGCCGTGTCCAAGACTACTGCCTTCTGCTTCTGACCCTTGAATGCATCCGAAGGTGTTGATCGCGACTCTTCGCTATGACCGTTCGCTGAAACGACTATTGGGACAATGATCGCCGATTCAACATTCCACATGGCAGTTATCTCGTGAGCCAAGTCTAGGTAAATACTTACTGGATTTGTTCTTCTCGGCTTTCTTCGTGTTATTTATTAATATTTTTGTGTAAAAATGGGGTTAGGGAGGCAATTTTAAAGACAAAAAATATTTTCAATTAATTTTATTGTACGTGATACCGATATTTTCAATTTCATTTAAAATAACAAACAATACACAAGGTACAGTAAACACTGGTCATGTTTAAGTTTCGTTTTTCATTACTGGATAATTATTACAACGGAATTCTTTGGTGCTATTATTTATAATACAAATTATAAGTTCAAATTGATAACTGGTAATCTAAGTTAGAACATTTTTACTTTTGCTAGTTTGTAGTGAAAAGTAAAAATATATCTTAAATAATTTATAACCATTTTTAATTTTCACTTATTTTGGCTAACAATTAAAAAAATTGTTTAGTTCACTTGCACATGTTTTTTTTTGTATGTTGACCTGAATTATGTTAACTAGTACTGATTCATCGAAACTCTGTACAAAAATATCACCTTTTATATAAATAAAATATTGCTCAAATAATAATAAAACCATTCCTTGTTTGATCCCTTACAGATAATAGTTAATTAACTATAAATATTTAATTGAGACATTAAGGCATTCCTTTAAGTATCTTAACATTACAATAAATAACAATAAGTGGACGGAGATTTAAGTACATTCTTTACATTAACTTAAAGCCTAGCTAATACTTTTTTCTAAATTTTACATTTAAAATCGATTCACGTTCGTATAACGATATAATTCCAATTAAAAACAATACATACACTCCTTTTTTTGGGCAGCCATGTAAAAAGAGATCTCATTTACACATTAAGATCAAGTTTTGTGCCTCATTTATTGTCTAAATACACTGAAAACGAATCACTTTGAATCTGCCATTTAGAGCAAAAAAAAAGTTTATTTCATACGTTTTGATTGCTTTTGAGTGTATTAACGATCTATTCAGTGAAAGAAGCGTCGCATTTCCGAAATAAAATTATGAAATTTAAGATAATATCTTTATTCTGCATTTTACACACGAATACATTCAACAATCTCTGGTTTCCTCACACCAGCATATTATACGAACTATAATACGAGTATATAGCGATCTGTGAATCGATTACCATTGGGTCTTAGCACTGGATCAAATGTCCTAGTTTCAACTGATCAGATCCGAATGGTGTCGCTGCCTCAGCATCTCTAACCTAATCTCATGTTCTCTCGCGGCCATTCTTAAAGCTGCTATGCTCGAGCTCCTTCTTTCTACTTCTGGAGCCGTTGGGGGGGATTCACTGCCTGGCGATATAGGGGGTGACACTGGCGGGGGGTCGGGTGATCTTCTAGGGGGCGCGAGGCCGGCTAGAAGGGAGTGGAATGGAGGGGCAGAGGTGTAGAGGGGGGCGCCGAAGAGTGGGGGTCGGGGGAGGGGTGCGCCGAGGTATTGTGCTCCTAGCATTGGTGTGCTGCCGTATCTGTCGACAAAAGAATTTTATTTAAGTTCTTTTTTATGTAGGTATAGCGATGGTCCGTTGAAGTGGGTTTGAGGATAATTTAAGTCTCATAACACGTGATGCGTTCACGTTTACTAATCTTACTACTTACATTACTTACATTATTTATTTATAGCGCTACTGTTTGTTATCTGATAATGTTAATTACGAAGATAACAAATCAATAACAACAGTAAAATCGCAAATAAATCGAATAATCCTCTTAACCAATTAAGATTACAGTTTTATCAATAATTCTGATATCAATTCATTCAATAGTTTTTGATACAGCGGGTTATCCCCAATAACATCCGCCTGTCGTGTTTATATTGTTCTTTTGATTGTTTAAAACTGTATTTTATAGTCTGACAAATCAATTTTGTCTGTTACCTATTAGGTGAAATGATCATATCAAGATCATCCTTCACGCCTACAATTTTTAAATTTGCCTTCTGTTTCTTCTGACAAGGTGGTTTTCCCGACTATATTTGCCATCTGCCGGCTTTGCTTTCACACAAAAATACATATTTGTATACCGCAGACTTGTAACGAATACATATTTGTAATTATTGTGGTACATTTTTTTGTTTACAATTTAACAATTTTGTCGAATTATACACTTGTAAAGTTTTGTGGGATAGGGCACTGGCCAAAACGAAATATCGACATGTCTGTTATCGAATAAAATCTTAACGTTATAGATCATTTAAATGATCACTACACTGATAGCTAACGCGAAGTACAGGACACGTCCGCTATCTTCTTTTACACATATATACATATATTGGTAGTTTTCTATGCTTATGGCACTGTATTATACTAACAGTTGATGGCTCCTCTACACGATGGACCATCATACAAGATGGGCCAGCGTGTAGAGAGGGTAGTAGTGTCGGATGCCGTATGGCGCGGGGGGATGGTGATGATATGGGATGGCCACGGTGTCGGGTTATCGTCCACACATCAAAGGTAGTGGGCCTGCGATGGTGCGTACGTATACGTACGCATCTACACGTGGCTCATTCCATAGTGCGTGCTCTGAACCATCGGATGGCCATTTCGTTGGTCCAGCGCTGTCCCATCGTGTAGAGGAGCCATGAGACTTACCTAAAAGACGCCAGCGCATTGGTGTCAAAAGGCTTCCTGAAGCCGAACCCCAGTTGCGAGAAGGGGTTGGGCATGGACGCCACCACAGAAGGGGGAGGGGCGCCCCCCGCGCCTCCAAGATAGGGGTTGTAGGGATGCCCCTGCGGACCCACTTTCTCTTGCTTCCGCCATTTTGCTCTGCGGTTTTGGAACCATACCTGTAACAAGATAATATATTTGTTGATATATTTATTAGAGATGCAACGGATAGTTGTTTGGCCGGATACCGGATACCGGATATCCGGCCTGCCCCTCACCGAATATCCGGTATCCGGCCGCCGAATATTCGGCCGGCGGAACTATACCTACATTTCGGTATTTCAGGTGCACATTAGAAATGAGTGCGCGTGGAAGTCAGTGAAATGTTTAAATTGTTTTATAATAATAAACGAGTACGATTATGACCGTGACTGTTTCTTAAATCCAATTTTGTTCACTCCGAAATCAAGCATTGTTACTATCCGGTATCCGGCCGGATAGTAGGTCACTATCCGGTATCCGGCCGGATATTAGAATAATGGCCGGATAGGCCGGATACCGGATAGTACCTAACTGAATATTCGGTGCATCTCTAATATTTATACCTATTTATCCCTAAAGTGCTGTAAAGCGGGTGCTACCTATCAGTAGATAACTTTAGTAGAGTAAAAGGTGACAGTCCATTACCAACCGCAGCTACACTACTGTCAATTTTACTATGGAAATTGACAGTAACAGCGACGCGTTCAGTATCAGTAGTCAGAAATGGAATGTTACCCTTAGACCAAGAAAAGTCTGCAGAGATTTTGACAGCACAGGCAGTGCAGGTGTTATTTTAAATTCTATGAAATTATGACGTATTTGAAATAACACAGGCACTGCGTGTGCTGTCAAAATCTCTGCAGACTTTTCTTGGTCTAACTCTAGTACCTAATACAGTGTAGTATAAAAAAAAATAACATGAAGATTTTAATGACACTAAGGAATGACATTATTACTCATTACTCATGTCATTCTTACATACGCACAGGCGTCTATTTCACCAACTTGACAAAATAAATCGGTATATATGTAACGACGGTGAATAATGAAATGACAATGTTTACTGGTTGGACCATGCAGCAATGTACGGTGAATTGTCGATGTCAGGTCACAATTGACAGCGTGGTAGAACAGGGGCAGGGGTATGGCTAAGGGTCGGTTGCACCAAACTGTTCGTATCGTTAAAGAGTTCGCTAAATTTTTATGTACGGAAAGTTTCATAGTAAAGTGCCGGGGCGCGCCGGCTGACGTTGATCAGTCTGTCAAATGTGGTTGGTGCAACTGGCCCTAAGAGTGCTATGGCTAACCTTGACAAGATCTGGAGGAACAGAGGTATTCGACGTACGACTAAGGTGCGATTGGTTCGAGCTCTTGTCTTCTCGATATTTATGTACGGTGCCGAAACTTGGAGCCTGAAAAGCTGTGATGTGGCTAAGATTGACGCTTTTGAAATGTGGTGTTGGCGAAGACTGCTGCGTATACCTTGGACAGCTAGAAGAACTAACATCTCTATTTTGGAAGAACTCAGTATTACCACACGGCTCTCCGAAGCATGCCATGAACGAACCCTTAGATTTTTCGGACACATTATGAGATCATCAATGCATGATATGGAGAAGTGTATCATCTTGGGGCGAATGAATGGTAAACGCGCTCAGGGTGGGGCTCGTAAGAGATGGTCTGACGCCATGAAGAAGGCGAGTGGCGGCAGCCTGCACCGTGCAGTTCACTTGGCTTATGACCGCAATCAGTGGGGACATGTTGCATGTGGTCGCGATCCTCAGCATTGAGGGAACGAGTAAGAAGAAGAACAGGGGCCTGGTAGTGTGGGCTCAGCTAACCTAAAGTAATGTTACAAAATCAAAAATAGGGTAAATTGTGCTCATGTCTGTATGGTAAGAAGTTACAGTTGCTTATGGATAATTTGCAACGAATGTCACATGCTCGTTGTCACTACTTTAAAGCGTAGCTACAGCTGCTACGCTTGAATTATTGCGTACGAAGCAGATCAGTTAATATTTTATAGGGGCCAAAATGAAACGGTTCGGTTCTCATAGCTAAATATTCAAAAATATCTGAACATGCACTTAAACGTCTCGTTAATAGAGGCACGTTTAAATATTTGTGAGTACATTGGCCGCTCATATATATTTGAAGACGTACGTAATGCGAAACAGTATTACTGTGTTTATTTCTCGCCACATATTAAAAATGTCCATTTATTCGATTTTAATTAAAAGTTTAATCAACGCTTAATTCACTTTAATAAGGTAGTACATAAACGGTTTAAATGTTAATTAACAGATGTTTTCAAAATACCTTTTAATAAAGAAGGTAGGTAGGTAGGTATATGTATTGAATGGTTACAGGATAAAATAATATCGGTTTAGCTATTAGCGTTTACTATGCTAATTTAATTATCACACTTTGTGCAGCTCACAGCTCATTTAATATGAAAGTTATCTATGAAAGAGACAAACTAGATAATTTGATTTAAATTTTCATATTTTACCACTTTTGCCAGTTGCATCCTACAGTAATAGCCCGCTCGCTATCTAATTCTTTATGTATGCTACCTATAGTTTGTCAAAGGCCTGTCTCATTTCAATCATAGACAGATAGA
Source organism: Cydia splendana (assembly GCF_910591565.1). Taxonomy (NCBI): domain Eukaryota; kingdom Metazoa; phylum Arthropoda; class Insecta; order Lepidoptera; family Tortricidae; genus Cydia; species Cydia splendana. The sequence continues at coordinate 19,011,426 of NC_085964.1, read as the reverse complement.
ATCATACTATCTTTGTCTTACACTAGTACTAGCACCCAAAAGAAAGGGATGAGTATAGTTTTCCTGGTTCTTACTTACTGACAAATTGGTTTGACCAACTATACAAGTTCTTTATGTCACTGAGGGCTGGTGGGGCGGCGGCAGCGGCTGAAACCTTAACGGCCTGGCCATGACATTGCGCGACTGGCTTAAGCTAAGGCGAAATCCATAGGTGGGAACGAAAGGTCCGATCGCTGTGTCTCGTTCTAACCTATGGTTGCCGCCGCCGCCGTCGCCAGTCGCGCAATATCGTAGCCGAGGCGTTAAGCTCCGCAAAAATAAGCCGGAGTCGAAATGGCGTCTTCTTTCGCAGCTAACGCTTTAACTTCTAGGCCACGCCACCCGTACGGTTACCATCAGTTTCTCACTGACATAAACGCCGTCGAGAACGTAATTTACTTTCTATACATCCCGTTTGCACTAATATGCGAGTGCGAGCGGGACGTATAGAAAGTAAATTACGTTCTCGACGGCGTTTACGTCAGTGACAAACTGATGGTAACCGTACCGGTCACGACGGCGTCACCCATCCCAAGTTCTCTAAGTTTCAACTGCTTGATGAAACAATTTTATTCGTAAGTACGTCTGAGAATCGAACCCACGACCCCCGGATTGAGAATAACACGCCTGACGACTTGTAGTTTTTAGGGTTCTGTACCCAAAGGGTAAAAAAGGGGACCCTATTACTAAGACTCCACTGTCCGTCCGTCTGTCTGTCACCAGGCTGTATATTATGAACCGTGATAGCTAGACAGTTGAAATTTTCACAGATGTTGTATTTCTGTTGCCGCTATAACAACAAATACTAAAAAGTACGGAACCCTCTGTGGGCGAGTCCGACTCGCACTTGTTTTTAACTTCAATTATCAATAAATCGTAATAAAGCCTGATTAAAAACCATAACCATACATATTCCCTAGAATATCAGTGTTACATATTTATGAGTCAAAATTATACGAAACAGTATCGTCATTATGTAAACTGTTATTTTATGGCAATTTAAATTAATTCACTTATGATAAATGCGTACGAGTAAAAACTGTTAAACGCGTTTCTGTAAGTCCACTATGAACTTTTCAAAACTCCTATCAAGCAGCGTTTATTTATTAGAAAATCAACTCTGTGCAGCTAACTTTAAGGTGCAGATTGGAATGCACAAAGCAAATAATATAGGAGTTGGAAATGTTCGCAGTTAAAATGTCGATGTGGTTTTAGCGGATGCTGTGTTAAACAAGAAATTCTGCTTTGTTTACGGCCAAAACTCTCACCGAATTTTCCACCTTATTTCTTTAGCGTCAAGGTTGGATTTTCTTTGGGCGAGGGTAGAAAAAACAATGGCCGATATTATAAATATGACTTCATACGGTGTTGAAGCTCGCGAATGTATAAATGTTGTAATTGGTTGTGTGTGGAATGCGCTACAAAAAGGCCCCGCCGTAATGGTCCTTAACTCTTTGACCGCTAAAGAGGGCTACAGACGCGCACGGTTACAGTGCAATATTAACCTTTATGCGTTACAATAAGGTTAATATTCGCGCGTCATATATGATAGACGTGGTGATAAAAGGGTTAAGATAATAAGTCCTTAGTTCTCTGAAACAGAGTGTCTTTAGATTCATTAAGGTTGCGTCACGTTTTTGGTTCGATATGGCTTAAACTTGGCATTTATATTTTGGCGCTTAATAAGGGCTTTCGTAACACATTGATAGCATTTTTTCCGTTATCAGAACAAAACTGAGGTCTATCTTTTTCTAGAAGTGCCTAGTGTCAAACATAGATATGAATATTTTGGATAATCTTTAGGATAATTTGCAAAGTAAGTATATAGTATATGTACATACTAAGCATGAATAATTAAAGCTTTAATTAAATACTTAGCAAAAAAAGGAACCTTAAGGTTATTATTATTAAGGAAAGATTTAGTACATGTTATGAAACATAGTCACAGAATAAATAATAGTACTACCGTACAGAAAGGAAACTTCCTACAAAACCGAAGTTTGACAGCGGTTCAGGGTCGAATCACAGTATCCCTTTCTAATATATGGCACTATTCCTTTCGGCTACTTAGGGTTGTCACAATTCAAGTCATTATCTTATCTATGGTCGTGCACGCGAAGGGACGTCAAGTTGTGTCAACCCTAATAATTGCTCGGAGCAATGATGTGCCGAACGGAGCTGAGTTTGCCCGAAGGAAGGAGTTTCGCACCCCTGACATAGTCCCCAATTATAGTAGCTATAATTCAACTAATTGATTAGTTTTAAGTTGCAACGATAATTAATAGTGTTTAATGCACAAATAAAATATAGTTAAATAATAGCCCCTCGTATTTTAATAAACTTTTTTACACATATAATACATCATAACTAGGGCATGCAGTACCAGTCCCGGTACCAAGAATTTCTGATTCCCGGTTCTTCCCGGTTCTCAAGGCATCTTTTGATTACTTTTAAGAAATTGTTTGTGGTAGCGTATAATCTTTATGAATGACTTATTTTCATATAAATAATTGCATAAGAATTAATAAATGACTTATTTTATTATAAACAAACACTTAATTGGCGTTCCAACCTATTTTACGAAATTAGCCGGCACATTTGGGTCCCCCGTTTCATAGCAATTTTATTAAATGTTATATAATGTCCCAAGCTAAAGTACTAAAACATTACTACTATTGAAATGGGAATAAATAGTCATATGATGAGAACCGGGTAGGCGGGTAATACCGGTACCGGGTCTTCAGGACCGGTTCTTTTGACACTATAAAATTCCCGGGAATTCCCGGGAATATGAGAACCGGGAATTCCCGGGAGCATGCTCTAATCATATTAACAGAACATCGCCTTAGTAGTAATGGGCATCGTTTAAACCCGCTTGTTGTCCAAATTGGGCCATCAGTGGCGATCGTTACGTCTGACTCCTGACTCTCTTGGGTACGTAAAATGACGCTCGGTCAAGTATGCTTTAGCCTTTAATTTTTGTACAAAAACCGGGCAAGTGCGAGTCGGACTCGCGCACGAAGGGTTCCGTACCATAATGCAAAAATCGGCAGAAAAAAAACGGTCACCCATCCAAGTACTGACCCCGCCCGATGTTGCTTAACTTCGGTCAAAAATCACGTTTGTTGTATGGGAGCCCCATTTAAATCTTTATTTTATTCTGTTTTTAGTATTTCTTGTTATAGCGGCAATAGAAATACATCATCTGTGAAAATTTCAACGTGAGATACAGCCTGGTGACAGACGGACGGACGGACGGACGGACGGACGGACGGACAGCGGAGTCTTAGTAATAGGGTCCCGTTTTACCCTTTGGGTTCGGAACCCTAAAAAACAACGGGTTGCACTCCGGGAGTGCCGGCATAAGTGAAAACTCAATGACATTGTAACAGTTTTTCGATCAGGTCACGTGTCCGTCTTACGTCTTACGAATCTTACGGTCACGTGTAGGGCTTGCATTCCGGAATTCCGGAATTTCGAAATTCCGGAATCTCGGACAAATTTTCCGATATTACAATTCCGGAATTGATACCACTCAATATCGAAAATTCCGGAATTGGATTTAAGTACTTTTTGTGGGTTTTAATACGTTAATTATTAAAAATTGTTAAGATACTACACTGTACGGGTGTTTTTTGTCGTTATTAAGTGCTTCTTAAAGTCTATTTTTTTATTCGGTAGACTAAAATAACATTTCATACTATGAAAAGACATTTTATGTTCATACTAGGAAATGTCATTTTAGTCTACCGAATAAAAAAATTGACTTTAGTCATTTAGTGAACTATTGTATAGGTATATTTTACTTTTCCGTTTGCTAAAGCAGTGGGACAATATGGGCTCATAATAAAATAATAAAAATACAATAAAGCAGAGCGATTTACTTGCTTAGAATAGTCTGAATACCACATAAGCGAACGTGTAGAATTGAAATTTAAAAATATTTTGACTCTATCTTGAATTCAGAGAGAAAGAGGTTTTCTCTATTAAAGATTTCGAATCCTGTAGAAGCTCATAATATATGATATTCTGAATCATAATTAGGAACTAGGAAGGAAAAAGCCAAACGTAGACCTTCAACTTCTTAAACAACACCACTACCTACTATATAGGTTAGGAAGAGTAGGAAGCTATTATATTTAACTATTTTATAAAATTATGCATCGAATGGTTTGCTAGCAACTATAGTTTTCCCAAATAAATCCCCCGTATCATAGAAGTGAATAAAGTAACCATATTAATAAGGTGGTAAAATGGGTGGTAAAAAAACGTACCTAATTCAAATTAAATTTCGCTTAAACAATACTAACTTTAATAAACGTAAAGTATCAGAATTTCACATTTTTTGTTGTTTTTTACTAAAAAATCGAATAAAAATATGGTAAACCCTAATTCCGGAACCAGTTCCGGAATTCCGGAATTGGAATCCAATATCGAAAATCAGTTCCGGAATTGGAAACCATCCGATATTGCAAGCCCTAGTCACGTGGCCTGTCGCAAATTTAACATTTTTTCCCCATCACAAAAAGTGCACAGCGCCGCTAAAGAAGTTTTCACTTCAAAATATTACAAAAAAAACTGGTTGAGATTGTGAAGAGACTAAAATGCTCTTAAGTTGAAGTATTAATTTGGATGTAGTACCTACCTAAGAACGCTTTGTTGGTTTGGCTACACGTTTTTCAACATGCCTTTTTCGAATTTTAATTTTTAACAATTTTTTATTTTTTAACTTTATTTATGCCTTTTTTGGCGTTTCCGGCCTCCAGCTGGTTCATAGCATCGTCACTCGTTTTGCTATTGAAAATCCAATTAAAAGCTACAGAAATCCCTTATTTTTGACTTGCACCATTTCAGAGGTTCGCATATCCTATTGCTCCTAAAGGGAGCTGATCCTTCGAACCGGACCGGTTTAGGGCTTAACGCTCTCCTAGCAGTCCCTACAGCCCCTATAGCAGTGCCTACGAAGCAGGAGGTTCCGGTTTCGAATCCCAGTATAGGGGAATTTATTTCTGTGTTTATCACGAATAGTTATTTCTGAGTTTTGAATATTATCTATGTATCTAAGTATGTATTTATCTATATAATTAGGTATATCGTCGCTTAATACCTATGACCAAGCATTGCTTAGTTTGGGGTTAGGCCGATCTGTGTATATAACCCTAGAGTAGTCGCACCTCCCCGTGTAACGCGAGTGCTCGCGTAGGGAGCATTTTGCCGCCTTTCATTAACATGTTTTTTTGTTTAATATGATAACTAAATCATTAAGTAATAATTTTTGTGGGATAAAATGAATCAAATACTATTAGAAAAAGTAACTTGTGTTATAATTTTATACTTCATAGTATATTTAAAAAAAAACAGGAAATCTTAGGTAATTTTTTTCGAATTTTAACACGGCCTTTGCCTTAGCTTACGTAGAAAAACGAAATATTGATATTTTTAACAAAATTAAACGTTTTGATTATCTTCTATATACATTTTAGCAAATCAGTCCTGGTACATGGGTATACAATGTACGTTGCACAGTAACTTTGCACTATATTGTGCTCTTTTTGGACCTTCTATTTTCCATGGACGGGCATAGTACAAATAATGTATCTTCTCCACCTGAGGGTGTATCTACTAGCTACTAGGACGCATGGCCTTGACAAACGAACCGTTTTCAAGTACTTAATCACAGTTTTTTCGCCGAGGGCGGCAAAATGCTCATAGCGCGAGCACTCTAGGGTTAAGATTATCCGCAAATATTTATTTACTTATACAATACGCCAAGTGGCCAGTGAGCCAAGTGGGGTTCCAAACTATGGAGCATCCTCATTCGTTTTTCTATTAATGAATTCTGCCGGCCACAAAAAGCCATGTTCTTGTTCAGCCAATGCGTGATCTTAAGGGCTCGCAAGCCATTAAGGTAATGCGTTGTTAAGCCATTACAGCCGGCACCTGGACTTTTTGCGCAGCATTCCACACAATTACAAGCAAGTTGAGCAGTTAGCCGCGTTTCCGGACAAATTAACTTGTACAAGTACGTAGGATTGCTGTATCGCTAAAGAATACTGTTAGGGCTTGGGGTTTTTACACACTGCGAGTTTTTGTGGAGAAACGCGCGTTTGACAGCCGTACGATTTCGATCCGACACCGGCAAACATAACCTACGTTATCGCTAGTCGATACATGCCCGCTATAACTGTGTCTTTCTTGAGAACGCTCTCAATTTACTTTGGAAAATATTCTCGAGCGAGAACAAGTTATTAATTTGGATGTAGTATCTAAGAACGCTTTGTTAGTTTGGCTACACGTTTTTTGGAGAAGCGGGATTGGTAATAGAGGCTAGACTGCAGAGCCTTGAACACCGTAAAAAGGTAGCTTGTTTATCGGTATTCTACAGGATACATTTCGGGGAGTGTGCGATGGGATTACATAATCTAATCCCCCCATCTCCGTTCTGCCACCGTGGGACTAGACGCGGACTTGCGTTTCACCCTTACGTCGTTACTCTGCCACTGATTAGAACTAAGCGCTATGCATCCAGCTTTATCATGCGAACGGCTAAGGAGTGGAATTCACTTCCTGCAAATCTATTCCCAGTCCACTATAACTTGGATCTCTTTAAATCGAGAGTGAATAGACATCTTTTAGGTAAGCATGTTCCATCCTAGACTGCATCGGCACTTACCATCAGGTGAGATTGTGGTCAAATGTTTACCTTTTTCCAATAAAAAAAAGTCCCATACAAAAGGGAGAACGTTCTCGAGAACGGCACAACTTTAATGCCCGCTTTGCTCGGAAGTCTGCCTAAGACGAAACCACGAACACGAACTTTTTTTTTTGGTGTTTCTCTTGAGATTCGTGCTTGGAAGTTCCACTGTATTTAGCTGAGAAATTCAGTCGTGTGAGTTTTAATGTTTTTATGGAAATTTAGCTAAAAACCGAAGCATATGAAATTATAAATAAATAAATATTAATTAGTGCTATAGACCTTTACAAAAACTGGTCGTAATTGAGTCGTCCACCTTCCATTAGTTTTATAAAACAAATTATCCTATAACTTTATTTATATGCCTTATTTAAATGTTATGCTATTGTTTAGACAATTATGGCCAGTGCTATTTATAACACATTGTATGGTCACTTATCCTAAGTATTATTTCAGCCAGAGAATGGAATTTTATTTCAAAAAAATTGCACCATTTAAAGGCAAAGAATGGTAGCAAAATGTACTACGTTAATGTCAAATGAAACTTAATAAAATCTTTTTTCATCACACCAGCTCGGAAAGGCTTACTTTGCACTTCAAAAACATGTGAGGCAAAGTAATCAAATGCAAATTTTGAGTTGTTTATTTATGTTTGCTGGTAGAATTGACTTTTAAATGATGATTTTGGATGATGAATATTTAATAACATTCATTTGGGTTTGATTTTGTTTGATATTTTACATTTAATATTTGCTTCGGGTTGGTGTGAAAAATTTTGTGTTTCACTCGGGGCAAATTTTGTTTAAGCCTCGTGACCCTCGCAACGCTCAAGATTCCATTTTTCGAACCACTCGCTACGCTCGTGGTTCAATTTTGGATTCTTTCGCTTGCTCGGGTATCAATGTTAGCACGAGCGGTTAAACAACTTGCCCCATTGTAAAACAAATAACTATTAATATATCCACCGTATATATTCAAATTATTCATTTAATACCTACAACCTACAAGTAAATTACATGTCATATTGAATATTATGTATTTGTGTGCTCGATATTATTGTTCAGTGTCGAATCGATTTGTATTCGAGTGATTGCGTCGATTATTCGTAAATAAATAGTTCTCGGTCGCTTATTACCTGGACCATTGAAACGTAATGCAATGGAGGTGGTATCTTGATTAAAACGGACTACTTATAAGAGACTTCATCACTTCACACTAGAGGTACCCATTTTATACATTATCATTTATACGAAGTATCTACTTGACTATAAGGGATTTAAATAATCAAAAACTCAAAATGTCGCATTTCAGCGCCAAAATATATGTTCATCTTGCTGCAGTCCGTTTATTCATTCCTTCTTTGACAAAGACTGTTAAAATGTAGCCTACGTTGGATACGCCATTAAGCTAATTTTGTATCGATTTGATTAGAACAAAGCGAGGAAGTGTAATTTAAACGTTATACATACTTTCATTAAAAAAAAATACATTAATGGTGACGTTGCCACACTTTGTCGTTAATGCCATGCAGTTAGCTTGGTACGACTCTATTTCCCAGTCCCACAGCGTAAATTGTGACCTCAAATACCTCCTCCAACCAGACCACAGACAACATTCGCCAACTTTTATTATAGTTATCTCCAGTGTCTATGTCTCATTCGATTCGGTCCGTTCTGATTAGAGGTTGTAGTGACAAGTCCTTGAAACCCTGGGAAGCGTACCACAGCCATTGCAACTTCAATCTTATCATTAACAAAATAGGGTTCATTTTGAAATACCAACCGGTTTGCGGTACAAGAACTATAATTTGCAGCTAATGTTGGCCGCACTGGATTTTCATCTGTAATTATTTAATTTGTAGTAATTTGTACTTTGTTAAGTTTACGTTGGCGGTTAGGTATTAAGTTGACTGTTTTGTAGGAATAATGGATACTTACTTGTATTCTAGCTTCGGTTAATCCGATTTTCATGGCCAGCTCTTCCCTGTAACAAAATTAAAGCTTGCTATATATTATGCTTTTAAATACTTTTCTTTAACTTACTATGTACAGAATTACGTGTTTTAAAGGCTTTTGATTTGACTGTTACTCGTAGTAGTACAGGTATCAGCAATAGTATCTTACACAACTAGGGCCGCAAAAATATATGACGCGCTCTTATTGCGCTCCAAATAAGAACGTGTCACATATTTTTGCGGCCCTAGTTGTGTAAGATACTATTGCTGATGACTGTACCATAGAGTAATATAAGTAAGGAAAGAGTGGTAACGCCATACATCAGTTTTCTTACCAAAACGCGCGTTATTTCGTAGTCGACATCTAACGTCAAGCTCAAGCAGTGGAACGATCAGTACCGCTACTTGAGGCCAGTCGGTACAAGTGTCGCTACTCACGAAAAATGTACTGCTAAAACAATTTACAACTAATATTAGAAGCGGAAGGAGTTGAAAATAGAGTTTCGAGTAATCCCGATTATAATATTAGCTGAAAATTGTTGAGTATTAGAGTTTTTGTTCGCCACGACATCTATTTACTGTCGACTATCAGTTATTGATATATTCCGCTACTCGACGCTAGATGTCGACTACGAAATGACGCGCGTTTTTGGTAAGTAATTGATGTATGGGGTTACCACTCTTTCTTTACTTATATTACTCTATGGTAGTACCAAAGGTAAGTACCTACTACCTACTAAGCATATTGAACTAGAATTGCACAAGCATCAGAAAATATCTAAACGTACTTATTCGTACACAACTTTGTATAGCCTATGTAATACTTAAGGTGAAGTGAGTTCAGATCCTTCTCCTGACGCAACTCGTTAAACACTGAGCGGACGGCCGCGGTTGTATACGTGCTCGAGATCGCGGATATAACAGAGTTTAAACTCACCTAGTAAACACATCAGGGTAATGCGTCCTTGAAAACGCTTTCTCCAGTTCCTCCAACTGAAAGCTGGTGAAAGTCGTCCTGTATCTCCTCTGCTTCCTCTTCGGCGCGAACTCATCAGCGTCATCACTGTCTGCGGACCCTGGCGGGGCGGTGGGGGGAGACTGGTCCGTCCTGAGGTCGGGCGTTCGGGTGAGCTCGGGCGTGGTTCGGGGCGAATCGTCTTTAGGCGGCTCGGAGACGCCCATGCTGAATTTCTGGGGTTGGTATTCTTGGGTGTAGTATTCTGGAAGAGAAGGTTGTAGGTTGTATATAATGATGCCGCAAATTTAGTAAATAAGGAAGCTACCATCGGGGGCTATTCATAAATTACGTCATTTCAAATTGGGGGAGGGGGGGTCTGGACATCGGATGATGGTAGCATGACGTAGGAGAACGGGGTCATTCGAAGCATGATTTTAGTGGGGGGGGGGGGGGGGGGGGGTCAAAAATCGACAAAAATAGATGACGTAATTTATGAACAGCCCTCAACGTTATTGATAGATTTCATGATAGTGACCGCTTGGTCAATAATGATATATGAATTATCATACTATGTATCTGGTGGGAATTCCATGCTAGGTGACATATTAAATAAGATATTTCCCAGTGATAAGAATCCGATTATTATCGATAAGTTTTTATTGAATTCTTTTTTATTTAACTTTTCCTCAAAATATAACTTAACAGTAAAAAAGGCAAACATATTACCATGACGAAGTTCCTCTTGTGTCAGAGATACCTAATAAGTCTAATAACTGACTGACTTAATCTAAAAATCTCATCCTTCTCAGTAAATAAACAATTGCCTCAAAACCCTCACTCAGCAGTCACGCGAGGCGATTAATTAACTAACAAATTGATTCCCTCGCTGACAATTAAGCACCTCAACTGACAATTATGAGCGTAATGCGGTCCAGACTGCCACTTACTGACACGTGCATTGATTACTTAGACGTCAATGGGGCGATTCATTAAACCGGACCAAATGGTTATAGATGGACTGGTGTAACTGTGATCTGTGATTGCATAAGCTAGGTGACTTGATCTCAGTACGGTTACCATCAGTTTGTCACTGACATAAACGCCGTCGAGAACGTAATTTACTTTCTATACATCTCGCTCGCACTCGCATATTAGTGCAAACGGGATCTATAGAAAGTAAATTACGTTCTCGACGGCGTTTATGTCAGTGACAAACTGATGGTAACCGTACTGGAGTAAAATGCCTTGCAAAAGGTCCGGTACGGAAGGATTTAATACTTACTTCCCTCTAAGTTTCAGTTGTTAAAAACAACAACTTTTAATCAGTAAATATTACATAGTGTAGTTGTGATAATTTATATTAATTGAAACAATTTGTTATTACACCACATATTAGCACTCGTAACACCACCCGGTGCCATGACAGCTGACCAGTGTTTGCAGTGCATCTGTTACATTTATTTAGACATCACATACCTATAAAGTGACCCGATCTCTCGAACAAGTTTGAACAAGATCGGCTCACTTTAAACAGTCAGCAGCAGAAGTTGCTAAGCGGGCCAGGTGTTCAAAATGATCTTGACACGACTTTATTGTTAAGAGAATCAGAGCGTGTCTTGTGTTAATTTTGAACATCTCGCACGCTTAGTAACTTCTGCTGCTGACTGTCCTGTGGTCTCGTACACCACCACAGGATATTTTGCAAGGTAACAGTAAACAGATTAATTTACGATTTCCTGACATATGCGCTGCGCTGACGGGTGAATGTCGCTTGATTAATTCATAACATTGTACCTTTGATTGTACTAATTTTAGTCCATGAAAATTCTACTATCCCCTTTTCCGAAACGGAAAAAAATTTACAACGAACAAGTTCGAGGGGATTAACATTTTCCGGTATCTCGTCGTCACGTTGTCAGTTATAATTACAATTTTATAATTTCCGTGCCATGATTACTTGCCGTCATTGTGTAATTACTGTTTTCTTAATTGAGGACTTTGTTTTCCCGTAGTCAGGGAAATTATGGGTTTATTTTTTAAATTTAGTATGAATCTGGTATTCTTATTTATTTACACGGCGATAATTGCAAGAACTGTAAGATAACCTGTAAGATAAAATCTTAATTTTTGATGGTTTAAATACTCAGATGCCCAAACCCGTGTACACAAAAAAGTGTAGTGATCGAATTCACAACCGTCAAAATTTGACATTATTTGCCATATTGGCCCAAATTATATTTTTTTATATTTCCTACAAGTCTTTTACAAAATGTCATTAAAATTAAAACTACAATTATTTGACTGAAGCAAAACACTTTCTTTTAATCTCCTTTGGCTTTGATACATAAACGCAAACATTGGTTGAAATTATGAATATATGGCAGAGTCAAAAATCATTTTCAAAGTACTTTTGGGCCGTTTTGTACTTATGTTTAAGTTGAGTGTTGACTCCACGATAATCGTTTTAACCAACTGCACCAAAGTACCTACTAACCAACACAAATTAGTTACTAAAATGATTAGTAACGGTAAAAAAATTGCTAAATTAAGTTAAGTACTGCGTACATAAATAAGTAATAACTCAGCCAATCAACCGATGCCCTAGTTAAGATCTAATTAACCGTGTAGCCTCGGTGCATCCTAAGTTTCACTGACTAGATGAAGGCCGCCCGATACATTGTTGCATTATGGTGACTAAGGGACTGACGGCCCGATTCGAACTTTAAGATAGCTACGTCAAATATTACGGCTAGATACGATATGGATTAGATATGTCAGTGTCAAAAGTGACGTTTTTGTTTGAAGAAATGTCACTTTTGACACTGACGTCATTCTAATTGGGCAGTCATTCTATTGGCTATGTGCAAAGTCTTCTTGTTCCTCGTGTTGTCCTGGCTTTTGCCACGGCTCATGGGAGCCTAGGCTCCGCTTGGCAACTAATCCCAAGCATTGCCGTAGGCACTAGATTTTACGGAAGCGATTGCCATCTGACCTTCCAACCCAGAGGGTAAACTAGACCTTACTGGGATTAGTCCTGTTTCGATGTTTTTCTTCACCATTTGGTACATAAGTTCCGAAAAACTCATTGGTACGAGCCGGGGTTCGAACCCGTGACCTCCGTATTGAAAGTCACACGCTCTTACCGCTAGGCCAACAGCGCTTCACTATGTGCAAAGTGTGAAGGAAATACAAAGTATACAAACGAAATACAAGCAGTTTATTGATAACCGCATTTCTTCTCTTTGCATGTCTATCAAATACTTCTCGATACTGTTCTAATTAGCCTAAACTCGATGTGTTTCCCATTCTTTTGGCACCTCACGACTTGATCATCAGATCAGCTCCATGTTAGCATATTAAATATTGCATTGTCATCGGAATTACGGAAGTACCAACCGCATAAGATATCAGGAAGTGGTTCAAATTTAAGTTAGCTACAAGATTTGAATCAAAAGAAAGAAATATGACGCAGTGAAGCCTACCTAAATAAAAGTGTGTAAAATAGCATGCGTTCACAAAGTGTACCATTAACGTCAAACTGAGATTTATTTAAAAACATAGTAATACAAATGTAACATTGTCGTACAACTATCATTTGCGTGTAATTTGGTCTGTTCTCGTAATCAATTATTATGTAGGTTTAATTGTTATTGCCTCAATCAGGCTGATTACGGTATTATGCCGCTAATTGGACTGCCATTATGTTTCTGAGCTCGCTCAATTACAAGGTGTCTTGGAAACAATACTAAGTTTGTATTTTGTATAAATCTCTATTTTATCTCTTTTGGAGTATTTATAGGAGGAAAAGTTTTCAAATTTATAAAAAATCTGTAGTACCTTCTTATGCCACTTCTACATGAAAATTAATTAAGTCTTTATAAGGGAGAGGCAATATATTCCCCAACTGATTTTGAACTTTATTTCATAGTGGTAGAGTTCAATTTTGCATAATTCCTGACACCCTTATGCCTTATAAAGGGTTAAGAGGGGGCTAACGCAAAATTATTTATAGCTTTTATATATAATTTTTACATGTTACTTATAAAATAGGGCAATTGCCATGAATATCTTCACACGGAAAGTAGAATATATTTGTAAGGGCAGACTCCAATCAAAACCTTAAAATGTTAAGACGGCTCAATATCAAAAAATACGGAAAGATGTCTAATTTTCACCTATTTTCAGGTATAGGTATTTTTTATTTAAACATTAATAATATTAAAATTATACAATTTTAATATTAAATAGCTAGTGCAGCCGAGGGATTTGACAAGCAAAATTTTAAACACAAGTACCTATATTTTCTGGGTTATTGAGATAAAAGTTAAAATGATGACGATGATGATGAAAAGTTAAAAACTTGCTCGATGACCATATCTTCCGTCGCTCTTAATATGTACCTAATAATGTTAAGAAAAATAACTACATGTAACATTTTATTAAAAACAATGTTTTTGTTAACGTCCGTTCCGGTATAGTTTAAGCGCATTAACTTTTATAGTTAAAAGTAAATCTTGATAAAACAGTCAACGAAATAATATATGTATGAAAAGATACGAACATTTACGATAATAACAGCAGACATTCCTTTTATTCATAAAACTGTGTCATAACTTTGGTTTAACCACATTATGACATTAATGTGATTATGCTTTACGCTCCTTTATTTTTATGGTTTCAAGTACATTTCAAACATATTATGAATATGAATACCGTATAAGCATACGGTGTAGTTGAGAAAGAGCTCAACATACCATGCCAAACATTCACATAGCACTTTGTATGAAAACTTAGTGTGGTCCGGATCTATGAAGGGATGTTTGTTTTTTACAACCATGGCATGTTTTGCATGACATGCAATAGGGAAGTTTACGGTAAATGGTTTTTTTACTATTATGTAGACATCATTCAACTTACCCCTCTCAACCCCCCAAATTTCCCCCTAAAATAAGAAATAAGCGGTTTTGACTTATTCACGATATTAGTGGTGCTAATTACTACAACTGTTCCAAAGTTTAGGTATCTTCGTCAAACGGTCTTTGAGAAAATCGCATTTAACTAATTTGTAAGACCGACTAATGTTTAGTACCTCCATTCAATTAGATTTCAAGACTGAATAAATTAACACTTTAAACTCACGCGTTTTGTACACATATTTAATTACACAAACGGGTCTACCGCGATATAATTTCATTGTTTTTACCTTTAATTCCGACGTTTCAGCTGAGTTGCACCAGCTGTGGTCACGGAAAGACTGACGTCCCAAAAAATGTCAACGGAGATATTAAAGGAAAAGCAATGAAATTATATCGCGGTAGACCCGTTTGTGTAATTAAATATGTGAATAAATTAAATAAATTTTTATTATTATTTTTCTTTCCATTTTTCCTACCGTTCCTCGACAGATGTAGTGAATAACCATTTGCCATCGTATTTTCACGGAAACGCACGAACGTGTTATGCTATTCCAATCAGTCTCAGTACAAAAAGTACTGAGATTGACTGAAGTAGCATGACAAAACGAACATTTCCGAGAAAATACGAGGAAAAAAGGATTGTTCACATCTGTAAGGTAAACGTACTGGTGCTCGACGCGGTCTCAGTACATGTCATCTTGAAACTTGTCAATAGAGGTGACAGCAAGGTGTCATGTATTGGGCATTAGCATGTCGAGCACTAGTAGGTACCTACGTTTACCTTAGTCGTGTTCTTTTCAGGCTATATGTAGAATGCCTAGTAAAATCAAACCATGTAATCGTTTACTCCTTATCTAATATAATGAGATTTATTAGCATTATGACACGATAAAACGGCAGTAAAACCCAATAAATACTAATAAATAGTCTTTATACCCGCATTGCGTGCCTCGAAGTGCGTACGAGTAAATTAGTTTTACATAATTGCCATAATTGCAATATGGAGCAACAATTTCTCAATATGACATAATGTTTCAGGCCAATTCGAGTTTCAGTTATTCGATCTGTTTCCGATATGATACTGTTATGTCAGTGTCAAAAGTGACATTCCTTCAACCGAAACCGACACTTTTGACTGACAGATCAGTATCATATCGGAAACAGATCGAATAGCTAAAACTCGAATCGGCCTGTTTGTAAAGCGTATGCAGGAAATTTTAACACGAAGTATTAATTTCACTCTTATCAACTTTCGATTGCTTCGAATATGAACTTTAAAATAATAGCAATAGCGCTCAATTTGTGTTTGGCGATTTGAGTGAAATGCGAGTTTGCGAAAGTTGCAAGTTCAAACGTTCCTAAGATTGCGTGAGATAAAAATGCACTAATTATATGGAGGAAATTCACAAATTGCCGGTTCGCATCCAGTCTTTTTGTAGAGAAATAAGGGCGTCTCTTTCTGTATCGCTGTGAGTGACAGTGACAGGCTTATTTTACGATGATAGGCAATAAAGTGATCATTATGACATTTATGACTGTGAAGACAGGCATATAATATTGATTTTGCTACGCTCTATTTATCTTCTCTACTTGATTAAATTATATTCTAAAATCTATAATACAGATGTTCAAGTCCAGGAAAGTTTCCAAAATGTGTGAAAACTTATCGCAAATTTCTGGAAAATTTCAGCAAGTTTCTATTTTGAAACTGAAAACTCGTTGGTCATAAAAATACAAGAAGCTTTCGAAATTTCTCCACAGGCTCGGAACGACATGTAAATTTCATGTTTTCAAACACAATTCGTCTTATTTATTTAATTTACTAAATATTAAATTGAATAAATAAGACGAATTGTATTCATTAGAGCTTATAAGTTAAAGTTCTGAATTGTATCATAATAGGCAAAGTACCTAAGCCGGTGGAAATCAAAACAAATATTTACAATTCGGTCTTTGGGTCATACACATTTCTCTGTATGCTTAACTCGTTCGCGTCTATCCTGTAGCCATCACAAAGTTAAGAGAATCAAAAGTTTTATTTTATTGTCCACAGAAACCCTAGTACATATAAATTTCATTCGAAAGCGTGACGTGCGTTCGCGTTACCGTTATGTATATGGATGATTCATGAGACGTGAGCAGGACTAATCCTGCACACTCAGTAACTGATAATTGATCGATCACCGTCGTATTTAGGAGAAACAACAACGCTTTTTCCTATTTTTTTACTTTTTGGTGAGGGCAAATTTAATTCTCAACAATCATGGTCACCCTACAGGACCTAATTAATAAACATAAAACCTAACCATTACGAAGAAAATAAACTGTCAAACTTGAGTGAGATACGAGTTTTCAAAAGTAACCAGACCGTGATGACAGTGATGACATTCAATTTGACACAGAATATCGGTAGTTTAGTATTCTAATTTTAGGACGCCCATGCATGTCGTAAAAAAATTTATAACTTTTTTTTCAACACGTCTAGAAAATTAACGTTAACCTCACTAATACTGATACGAAACAGTTGCTTATAATTAACGATATGCGCAGTGTTAGTCCTGCTCACGTCTCCTGAATCACCCTGTATATTGTATGGGACTTTAAACAGCGCGCCATACGTTCCAATACGTTGGAAACTCAAAATCCCATACAAAATGACACTTAAACGCGTCGCGTTACGCTATCGAATGATATTTACACTAGGGCCCACTAGGGGTACCTTTACCTTTTTCTAAAATGCGTTCGACGCGCCACAAATAAATAAGTTTTTGGCAAAAATGTAATTTTTGGTACAAGCTTTTATCGCTGACTGTACTTTTCTTACGACAGACAACTAATACTCATCGAGGCAATTCTAAAAACCCCTAACACAATTAGGTTGCGCTGTTTCATCACAGAGTTCCTATGGCCAGCACCTCCCGTCCGCATCATCAGATCAGCTCGATGGTACCATAATATTGCATTGTCATCCGATTTATACATGGGTGAATCAACTTTTAAATGTCCACATGATGAATTTATGGATTTTTATTTTTATTTGTTATTGTCAATATTTATATATTTGATTTAAAAGATAATTTTCTCTTGTTTATGATTATGTATAAAGCAGAGCTGTTTCTTTAAGAATTTAGTGAATATGACGAAAAAAATTCACCAGCCCGAATCTGCCCTGTCCCCTGGACCACTATCCAAAAGTATTTTTAAACAAAGACATCAATTATTTTTTAAACAATTATTTTAAGAGCGCTATTACATTTCGGCGTTGAGCGAGTTTAGGTATTTTACGCGCTGCGGCAGGCCGTGCGAGCTCAGGCCGCGTAGCCAACATGCCAATCGTTTACGCTCCGTAGCGATCGAAACGCAACTGTCACTGTCGCACTAATATGGAAGAGTGATAGAGAGACATAATGCTTTTCGTTGTCGAAGCGATAGCGATTGTAACCTTGGCTAGACCGGCAGTACGCCGATCCCTTCTACCACACTCGCACTACAATGATGGATTAAACATTCTTGATCCTTCGCGAAGCATATTGAAATCAACCATAACAACACTAACTGTACTTAACTTTTAAAGTTCTAAAACTGTTATTTGGTAAGTACGAAAATACTAAATGCAGTGCAAATGTACATAGGGGCTGTTCATAAATTACGTCATCTATTTTTGACGATTTTTGACCCCCCTCCACCCCTCAAATCATCCAAAAATCAAGCTTCGGATGAATCTGTTTCCTCCTACGTCATGTTACCATCATCCGATGTCCAGACCCCCCCCCCCTCTCCCATTTGAAACGACGTAATTTATGAATAGCCCCATACTCTTACTTATGAAGGTATATTACTCGAAAGAAATTATAGGTACCTACTCGCTTATTTACATGTTTCGTCATTGCATTTGGTACCTATAGGTTGTAAAGTTTGTATCAACGAGGGTTTAAAAACGAACTGGTACTGAGGATCTGATGATGATTAAGGTGGTCACGGATACCAATCAACCATGTAGTAACATGATTAGGCTCGTTTGATTCATCTCAACAAGATCTTTGACACTGAAGATACACAGGGTCTGATGATGGAGCTGGAAGGTGGCCACGGGTACCAGTCTATCATGTAACTAAACAACTTCGTGTTTGGGCTCGTTTGATTCGTCTCAACAAGATCTTTGACACAAGACAGTACTCAGGGTCTGATGATGGAGCTGGAAGGTACCATTACCAATCAACCATGCAACTAAACCACATCTAGTTTAGGATCGTTTGATTCGTCTCAACAAGATCTTTGACACTAGATGATACTCAGAGTCTGATGATGGAGCTGGAAGGTGGTCACCGGTACCAATCAACCATGCAACTAAACCACTTCGTGTTTAGGCTCGTTTTATTCGTTTCAACAAGATCTTTGACACAAGATAGTACTCAGGGTCTGATGTTGGAGCCGGAAGGTGGTCACCGGTACCAATCAACCATGCAACTAAACCATTTCGTGTTTAGGCACGTTTTATTCATCTCAACAAGATCTTTGACACAAGGTAGTACTCAGGGTCTGATGATGGAGCGCGAAGGTGGCGACGGGTACCTGTCTATCATCATCAGCTCCATCATCAGACCCTGAGTAGTATCTTGTGTCAAACATCTTATTGCGACGAATCAAACGAGCCCAAACACGAAGTGGTTCAGTTACATGGTAGACTGGTACCCGTGGCCACAGTCCAGCTCCATCATCAGACCCTGAGTACTAACTTGTGTCAAAGATCTTGTTGCGACGAATCGAACGAAGCCAAACACGAAGTGGTTTAATTGCATGGTTGATTGGTACCGGTGACCACCTTCCGGATCCATCATCAGACCCTCAGTACTACCTTGTGTCAAAGATCTTGTTGCGACAAATTAAACGAGCCTAAACACAAAGTGGTTTAGTTGCATGGTTGATTGGTACCGGTGACCACCTTCCGGCTCCATCATCAGACCCTGAGTACTATCTTAAGTCAAAGATCTTGTTGAGACGAATAAAACGAGCCTAAACACGAAGTGGTTTAGTTGCATGGTTGATTGGTACCGGTGACCACCTTCCGGCTCCATCATCAGACCCTGAGTACTATCTTGTGTCAAAGATCTTGTTGAGATGAATAAAACGAGCCTAAACACGAAGTGGTTTAGTTGCATGGTTGATTGGTACCGGTGACCACCTTCCGGCTCCATCATCAGACCCTGAGTACTATCTTGAGTCAAATAAATACATATAGAATGTCAGGTCGTTTCAAATATTTTTAATCCTGTCCGGTAGTTTATTAAACTGTACCATTATAAATTATAATACTATAAAAACGGTGCTAGGATCAAAGTCTCTCGTTGCGGTTTACACGCACACAGTATAGCGTTTTACACGGCGCCCGCCGCACACAATGATAAAAAACCTCGTCGTCGCCGTTGAAAATGTGCGGAGCCGACCGACACACGTCCTGCCTCTACAAGCTCTGCCGCGGCACTGAGCTGGCGCAGCGCGCGTCATCGGTAATATAGAGTAGTTTTCAAAAAATTGCCAAAAAATTATAGTAGAATTTCATAAACACTAATGTATACCAACAGTATAAGCAAACGTTGCAGATTGCTTGAGTATGAAAATGACTTCGATATTGAGTAGATTTTCGTAGGAATTGACACTTGTTTCGGAGAGAAAATCGAGTTCGTTTTACTTTGATTTTCTCTTTCTCAAAGGTATGTAGGAAAAATATAGTTTGATATGCCTAAAGTACAGGGTATTAGTAATACAAAATAGCCAGGTTTAGCAGAGTAAAATTCTCAACATTTCCAAATAAGAGCTCGCCATTCAGTGCTTCACGGGGTTTTTCGGAAACGACCATCAGAAAAAAAATCATTACTAATTTAATAAGTCCTTTTTCTAATATTTACAACGATATTTATAAAGATAAGAAGACGCTTTTACTGGAACAAGTACTCATTGTTTCTAATAATGAGCGCAAAGTCCTGAATTTCGTCGACTAGTATCATCAATTTTGCATTATTTCGACTTTTCTTGTAAGAGCGCTCTTAACTACATTAATTAAACAATGCTGTATAATTTTCTATCTTTATATATGGCATATACTCACGAAATTTCACAATATATCACTAAAAATAGTCCCCTGGACACCTCTTATTTCATATAATCGGTTTTTTTTTATTAAAACGCGAAATAGTTATAGTAATGTAAGAAAATTGCACCTGCTACTTTGTTTTATATTGTGTTATTGTATCTTTAAAAAAATATGAACTGCTCTTTAATTTACAAAGAAAAAAATAAAGATCTCTGTTTAACAATTTAGGGACAACTTAGTTGTCCCATAGACATATCTGGTTGTCCAATGGAAGTATTAATAATAAATCTTAAAGAGGGTACTAAATGAAACAAATTTAATACAATATCAGAAAGCACCAACATATATATGTATGTTAGTGCTTTCTGATACTTTATTGAATTTGTTTCAGACCCTATAAAAAATCTTATCACATCGTTTTAGTCCAAGAGACAACCAAAATATCCTACGGACAACTACTTCCGTTGTCCAAGTGACTAGTTGTCAGAGGGACTTATCTAAAACTTTGAGCCGTATAATAAATACTAAAGATTTTTAGTGTTTATTTCACCCTTACGATAAAATATATGTGAAATAGTATCTGGTACAATACAATTTATTGTAATATGTTAAGTATTTATGCCAGTGGTCCGATGGACATATAATAAAGCCACCCACACTCTCCAACAGTACTCGACCGACTGACGCCGCGAGTTTCGTGTAATCAAAATGGCGAGTAGGCCTATCTGCTTACTAGAAACTTGAACTTGTCGTCAAGTATCTTGCTACGTTAGATATATTTAGATTTCATAACTAATTTATGGTTGTCCAGTTGACCTGCATGACGTGGATAATTCAAGGGACAAAATTTAAACGCAAGAATTTCATAAACCGTTACATGCAAATATAACAAATCGCTATATTTTATTGATGATACTTATCCATAAAAATGATTATGTGTTTAAATATCAATTCCACAACAGTATTTTTTTCATAATACATAGTTTTATGGTGCACTGTTGCAAGGGGACAATCTGTCCTACTATGGAAAACCAACTTTTGATCTGTTGGACAACCAATAAAGAACGGGTAAATTGTAAACAAAATGAAATGTTTTGTAATAAAATGTGAGAAAATATTAATAGGAACATAACGGAATACTAAAAAAACTCATACTTTTATATAAATTTGTATTATCGATCAGGGACTCTGTACGTGTGACGTTGAACACTTAAAAGTTGATTCACCCACATGCATGCAAAATTTCAGCTCAATCGGAAACCGGGAAGTGGATCAAATTTAACTTGCAAGATTTGATTACAGACAGACAACGGTCAGGTGAAACTAAATAAAAGTTTGTAAAATACACTCACGTTTCATGATTCCCATCTTAATCACAACACAAACTTAAAATTCAATTTCAATTGACTCATTCTACAAACACAATGTACATTAGACAACGATCGCCCGCGCAGGTTTGCTTGTGAATGAAATATACAATCCATGTTTCTGTAATTACTTGATAAGGAATAATTACTCGTAATTAGATAATGCAATTTCCGTTCGTGCCGCGGTATCGCGATTGGATTACTTGTTTATATATAGAATTTGATAACGTTGATGGATTAGTTTAAACGTACAATGTATTTTTAAATCTCTTGACTTAAGGGCCCACATTAGCGTCTCCCGAGCGTCGGCATGTAGTCAACTCTATAGCGGTATCCAGACGGGATGATCAAATCGACCGATTTGATCAGAAATGAAATTGGCGTGAATCTCCAATTTAATCACAAATTTTAGATTTATGGTGATATTAGAGCCCTCTAAATTGAAAAAATGCCCCAAAACGAAAATACTGGCGTCACAAATTAGTATTCTTGCGTCCGCACCTTATTTTATCGGTCATTATCGGCGGTTGAATTCGGCGAGCCAAATTGGCGTTTGCGTCCGCACGTCCTGATGCGATCGGGCAATTTAATCAGATTGGCGAAAAATTTACTAGTCTGGCTACGCCTTATGGCTGCTGCTCGACGCAACGTTGGTGCAACTGTGCTGCAACGCCATTTTTCATAGCGCTGACTAGACGACGACGCTCAAAAGACGCTAGTGTGAGGTGGCCCTAAAAGTTTCTTGCTAGGTTGTTTGTAAAGCGAATTTAGCTCTACGATCGTAAAGTGTGATCGAAAGAGAAGTCAAACTAGAGGATTGTGTCTCGTTTTAACTACGGTATGTTAGTGCAATAAAGGCTATTTTTATTTATTTTATTTGATTTATGTTAGTCACACGAATTCGCCACTAAAAAGACGTTCCCATACAATTGACGTTATGTTCTCCTTTTAAAACGACATATAAATTACATGACACTTGATATGAACATTTACGTAAATGTATAGAATACCAGATGTATAGAAAGTAAGTTACAGATGTAGTGCATAATTGTTTTCCTTCGTATTTTCTCGGAAACGTTCGTATTTGTCATGCTACTTCAATCAACCTCAGTGCTTTTTGTACCGAGACTGACTGAAATAGACACGTTCGTACGTTTCCGTGTAAATACGAAGGAAAATAATTATGCACTACATCTGTATTAAGTATGTCAGTGTTGACATTGCCCGATTCGAACTTTAAGTTACGTCAATTAATAGATCTAGAAACGATATGGATTAGATGTGTCAGTGTCAAAAGTGACGTTTTTGTTTGGAAAAACGTCACATTTGACACTGACATATCTAATCCATATCGTTTCTAGATCTATTGACTGACGTATTTTAAAGTTCGAATCGGGCCGTTGAGTTGAACCGAAAAATCAGCTTAATGAAATTGTGAAAGTTATGGCTAATAGACATATTCCCTAGTACTGAAATTCTCACCATTACAAATTCTAATAAGTACCTAATTTAGTCATTTGTTTGTCATCGTTATCATAATCGGTCATTGATACACTCACAGTTAAGATAAGTATATCAATTATAATTTATATCAAACGGAAATATTCTTACGACGAATACTACCGGAAACATAATGAATAATGACAATCTGCCGTATTCGAACTTCAAGATATTCACAAGAAACGACACGTACTAGATCCATTCTAGATACGTTATAGTTTAGATATCAACTAAGTTCTCTTTTGCAGTGCAATTCGGGCAACCAATGTCACTTTTACGTTAGATAGAGTAAGATATCTATTAGATGTGAACTGGATCTCTAAGTCATATCCTGTGGAAATCGTTCAACAGTATCTTCAGAATCGCGCAAATGTCAAATTTGACAGGTTAGATCTTAAACATATCGTTGTCGTATCTTGGTGATGTCTAAAAGATGCCTAATAGATATCTATTTCAAAATCCGAATCGGGCCCAATAGCGTTATACGTGAATATCTACCAAATATAACAAGCCGTTGATAATCGTTTGTCCCTGCCCGGCATTTTGAGATTTGTGATTGTTAGAAAGATAAATAGAATAAAAGAATAATTAAGTAGGCATATGTTTGTCATTTTTTTATCACTTAATCTGAAGCACCGCGAGCATATTTTTTGTTGCTAAAAATATGTGTGTAGCCCAAATGTCTTTATTTAGGTTTCACACATATATTTAGCAACAAAAACTCGATGAAATCATTGGTAAATTAAATGAGATTTACTAACCAAAAATTTAATGATTTTGATTTCCACTAAATATCTATATCCTTCCTTCCAATACAATGTAAGCATCCTCTGACAATTAGATTTGAGATTAAAGGCCGTACATAATTATAGGATATATATAATTGCCTCATTTAAGTTTACACTGCTTATAAATATTACATTGTAACATAATTACTGGAGTCAGATTTGTGTTTTTTTCTGTAGCTCCAGTGGGGATATTTTATCATTATCATTACTTTTTCATTTGATTATAATCATCAAATCATCATTATCAGGAATTTACATAAGGAATGAACAAATATTTTCATATTTTCAAATAGTTTCCAAATGTTGTAAAAACTCTCAAGGGTTAATTTTATGAGTGACTTAAAGAGCCGGAATTGTACCTCCAAAGAGCCGCATGCAGCTCTCGGGCCGCCGTTAGCCGACCCCTGGTCTGGTACATATAATACATGCTTGCATGATTTCGCTTATAGGTACTTACAAACTAAGAATAGTTATTTATTATATTACGACTTAGATGCATTTCGTAACGATTGACCGCCAAAAAATGATTTTTGATAGACACTTTTATTGCCGACTGTACTTACTTTCTCTCCTTTGCATGTCTATCAATTCCTACTCGAGATCTTTCTAATAAGCCTAAATTCAATGTGTTTATGTATTTCCATTGAAGAGTTCATCATCAGATCAGCTCCATAACTATGTTAGCATAATGTTGCATTGTCACAGCTCAATCAGATACCGGGAAGTTGTTCTTTAAGTTACAAAATTTGAAGCACATGTACAGTCAACTGTAAAAATATGGGTGTAGACAACTTACTCAAAAATATGTCCCTTATTATATAGTTCTTGATTCACTGACATAAGAGTTATGGGACATATTTTTGAGATGATTTGTACACCCATATTTTTACAGTTGACTGTACATATACCTATACAAAGAATATACGTGGTGAAGCTAAATAAAAGTGTGCAAAAATTCGGGCAATCAACAAAATTAAATACATTAACCATGATGCAAGAAACATTCATCAAACTACAATATGTAGTATGTAGTTTAAAGTCTGCGCTACGTGTTCGAAACTACTTGCATTATTTATTAGTTAGTTATAGTTTTAAATTAGTAGTTAAGTAATAAGTAAGAAATATTACTTTGATTTGTAACGATCCTTGGAATTAAATTCAATTATACGAGCATTAAATTATATGTAATTATTTCTGGCGTTCGTGCACAATTTTAGTGAAATCGATATTTTGCAAAACATTGTATATTAAATATACGTAATTATATTAGATACAGCCGACACTCTGCCGATAGGAAAGGGATGTAACTGTAATTAACTTTTAATGTAATCGTACATAGTTATGCGAAATGCTCGTTAACTGCGTTTTTCAATAATTCGGTACCAATTAAGAAATTCATGAAACAGACATTTTACAGAGATTATCCCATTTCAGAGAAAGGATCACAAATCCATCTTAAATATCTTATAAAACTGTGAAATTGTGACAAATTGTATCCTTTGTGAGCTGGTAAAAATATTTTTTTATAGTTTGGTCGTTATAATTTTACTAATTTTGCCAACACTTGAAGATACTGCGATTTTTCAAAGGGCAGGGCATATATCTCCAATACAGTAAATTCAAAACGGGCGATTATTTAAATGGTGGTTAGCATTGGGCCTAAGAAGTATATCGAGATAAATTTCGCTAAGAAATAGGATGAAAATACTAACCATACAAAATAATTCGGCCCGGAATGTAAAGAACATACAAATCTAGTTTTCTCTATACTTAACAGAAAATATATACAGAATACTCTTGGCACACCTCTCAGTAAATCATAACATAGAGTTACACCCATGTTACACCATTAATAGTCTGCAGCGGATTTGATAGCCCACGCAGTGCAAGTGTCATATGATACGTCATAATTTAAACGTGTTATTTTAAACGTCAAAATAGAAGTTTGACGTTTAAAATAACACGTCCACTGCGTGGGCTATCAAATCCGCTGCAGACTTTTCATGGACTGACTCTAACTTAAGGAAAAAACAATAAACTAAAAATAATAATGTAGGTGGTTAAAACGCATTTATAATACCCATATTATTAATTTTTGGGCATGCATGTCTCATACCGGAATTCGTTAGATCATATTGGACTGCTGATAAAATAAAAACCTCTTTTTATTAAGGCACTTTTTTTAAAACATGGGCAAGTCTCCCGGACTCGCCCTACTGCGGAACTGCATCAGCGACCTTAACCCTTTAATGGCCACGTGTTAATTAAGTCAATTATTTGCTAATGCGAACGACAGTATGTTGCATGCCGTAATTGCTTGTAATTAGGCCGTATGAATCTGGTCATGCGAGGAGAATAGTACCATTGGCTTTAGAAGACGTGACAAAATATCTTCTCGATTTCCATTCAGTTAAAATTGAAATATATATATTATATTTAAATTAAAATCTAGGCTTAGGAAGGGAGACGCTAGTGTGAGGCCGCTCTTATGATTTTTAGTTAAGAAACAGTTTTGACACCGAATATTTAAAAATCACTATGGGCCACCTCACATTTAGCGTCTCCCGAACGTCGGCGTCTAGTCAACTCTATGGCTGCTGCTCGACGCGACGCAACGTTGGCGTTACCTGCGCAGCGACGCTATTTTCCATAGCGCTGACTAGACGCCGACGCTCAAAAGATGTTTTTGTGTGGTGGCGGTATACATTATTAAATAAATAAATCAATAATTTGACGACCGGTCTGGCCTACTGGGTGGTGACCCTGCCTATGAAGCCGATGGTCCCGGGTTCGAATCCCGGTAAGGGCATTTATTTGTATGATGATACAGATATTTGTTCCTGAGTCATGGTTGTTTTCTATGTATTTAAGTATTTATATACAGTGAAACCTGGTTAAGTGGGACCTGGATAAGTGAGAAACCTCTATAGCTGGGACTCATGGTGCGGTCCCGACACTTTAGCACTGAATTACCTCTGTTAGTGAGATAAAACGAACCTCTATAACTGGGATTAGTTGTTGTGATTTTATAGTCACATTTACCTCTATAATTGAGACAGAGATTGTATTTTACCTCTTTTACTGAGACTATATTTATAAGATTACATTTTCCTTATTTGTTTTTTAGAATTTTATAGGAATTGACCTCTGTATCTGAGATAACGTCAATCCATGACCTCTCTAACTTGGACTTTATTGATCAATTTCCATATTCTTACTAACTCTTAGTTTATCCACAAATTCCGCATTTGCTTAATTGTGTCTAAACGACTTCAAGTTTGATTTAGTTTTTTATGTAAGTAGTTAAAACTATCAAAACGAAAGCTGAAACCTTGATAAGTAACACGAACAAACAAATTTTCATTTATTAAATTTCTAAGACGCAATGAAATCCGTAAGGTTTACTCGGGTAATTCCGAATGTCGAAAACTGTCGGATAATTCCGAAAAGAGACTTTTATTATGATGGAATTAAGGGTGATTTTCATCTAAATTTCGGAATTATCCGACATTCGGTAATACCCGAATACACCTTATCAAATTTAATGTAATTTTAAAATATCTATCCTTTGGAGAATCATTCAAAATAAATTCAAAGAAATATTTAAACAGACTTAAAAAATATTTAGGGACAAGGATTATTTTACCTTATTTATTTTTAAAGATAATTACAAAATACCTTATTAACCACCTCTATAACTGAAATATACTCTATTCTCACCTCTATTAATGGAACCCTCTGTAAATGAGACAGAAATTTATTTGTACCTGGCTAACTGAGAGCCTGGGTAAGTGGAATACCTCTTTAAGTGAGACAAATCTGCTCGTCCCTTGAAGTCTCACTTATCCAGGTTTCACTGTATTATATATATCGTTGTCTGAGTACCCACAACACAAGCCTTCTTGAGCTTACCGTGGGGCTTAGTCAATTTGTGTAAAAATGTCCTATGATATTTTTATTAATTTTTTTTAAATAAATCTATTGAATTAAAAGGGCGAGCTATATTCGAGTTTCAGTAGTAGAGACTTGTCTTTTGCGGCGAACCATACCGGATTATGTATAATTATTTAATTGCTAGCATTGTCGGGGCATCGGGATCATTCGTATAATATGTTGCATTGGATTTTACAAATTATACGATGATTTCATTCTTGTAGTTATTATATTGTGTCAGGTTATCATCCTTTTGCCCTTTGATTTACTCTGTATGTTTTCCGTGAAAACAAGCCCTAGGGTCAATTTGTTATTTGCAGCAGCTTTGTACGGCAGTGTACGGCATTGCCTTTTAGGTTATCTGTATCTGTCACACCCGTAGGCCAGATGGCGCTGGCAGCCGCCGCAAGTGGATGCGTTCAGTTTTCGAAGCGACAGTACCTAGTCTCCCGGATCCAAAACACTTACTTATTTTAGTGAGAGAGATGAATGAGGAATATACTTATTCCCAGATTCGTGCCTAAACTGCACCACTCCTGTTTGTGCTGGTTCTAATATCAAAGATATGTCTCTCAATTCATTCACGACTGCTGCGTGTAGTCGTTGTGTATGTGAGAAAGAGAACATGATATGCGGTACGGAGGGACAACATGATTCGTGACGTAAAAGTACTTATAGACCGTATAGACGGGCGTACCGGACCGCAACCTTGGTACCGTCCGAAGCATATTCGGTCGCAAGGAAGGTGGTCGCCGTACGTCCGATAAAGACGTTATGAGTGAGAACGATAAAAATACACGGACCGGATCAAGGTCGTGGTCCCGTACGCCCGTCTATTAATACTATTACAGTGAGAATGTTCGTATAGCCCGCTCCACAGTAGTGCGCGAATCGCGGCGCGGAGCCGAGTGTGGAGCGGGCACATCATTATTATCTACTCTGTGCAGCTAGTACCCGCTCTATTGCCAGTACTAAGAACAAGTATTCGCATCAACATTTCAATTCCGTCCCAATAAAAACAGGATGTCCATAAAAGAGCCGTCCGCTGACACTCGACTATGAAATTAACAAATCGCCTTAATTTCCATCGTAAATTATGCCGTAATAACATACCTGCTTATCTCGACCTTAGACATCTTGTTGTGTTCCCGTTCGGTGCGCGAGCGCAGGGCGATGGGTTCTTGATGCCAATTCTGATTGAACTATTTGTTATAGTTTGGTACTTGTTTTGATACATCCTGACGATCGTCTTGGTGATTGGTGCACATCTCACGCATGAATAGAAAGCAATGAATCTCACATGAAAGCAAATAAAATAAAAATACCTAGGTACTTGAATACTTGACTTTTATTTTCGCATGCACAGTCGGCGTGGGTGGAGTGGGTGGTAATTTTTTTTTTTTTTAATGTGCTTGAATTTTATTCTGTGATATTAATGAGCTCGTTAGAATTTTCATTCTCTATCTCATTTCTCTTGTTATATAACTGCACACCTTATAAAACAAAGTCCCCGCCGCGTCTGTGTGTTTGTATGTTTGTTCGCGATAAACTCAAAAACTAGTGAACTGATTTTCATGCGGTTTTCGCCTATTAATAGAGTGATTCTTCAGGAAGGTTCAGTTGCATAATTTGTTAACCC
The DNA here is from genome assembly GCF_910591565.1 of Cydia splendana. Lineage (NCBI taxonomy): Eukaryota > Metazoa > Arthropoda > Insecta > Lepidoptera > Tortricidae > Cydia > Cydia splendana. Next base: position 18,981,547 of record NC_085964.1, on the reverse strand, counting down.
GTACGAAGCAGGGGCGGGTCGCTAGTAACTGTTAAAAAAGTCAGCGTCTTATTTGACTTGTCATGGGTTTGGCTTAATATTTGAAGTTACTCTACTAGATATTTTAAATGAGTCACAAGTCACAATATTTGACTACTTTTTTCATTTTATTAATATAATAATAATATCTAAAGTGTAACTTAAAAGTAATATCATATTACAATTTCAAAGATGAGAAGTCAATTAAGGTGCTTTTAGGTAACATCGAATTCCGGCAAATTTTGAAAATGACAAATATATACTAAGCTTTCTACTGTACTTAGTTACCCTACTGATGCATTTTGTTTATTTTTTACACACACAGTAAAACACCGCATCGGAAAGTACTCTTACACTGTTTCATCCGCGACTACCACTCGCCCATGCTCGGTTAGTAAGTGGAATCACACAACTTGTACTCGCAAATCGCAAACATATTGCAACTTGCCATAAAAGGCTCTCATACACAGTGAAAGAAACCGTGTAGATATTGGCGCTTTGGACTTTTTATTTTTCCATAATACATTATTTAATATTAAAGTGTAAAAAAAGGTTGTAAACGCCAAGCGCGCTTGGGCATCTTTCCCCGTTCGACCCTTGCTATATCTTGTCTTACGACTAAGAAAATAAAAGTGATATTAGTGTAACATCTACTTTTACGATTGCTTCTGTACCTTTGTACGTCTTGGTAATAAACAAAGGGTGATACGAAGTTAATTACATACAGAAATGTAATTAGGTCTAATCAAATAACATAATCTTTGTTTTTTTGCAACTAGTTCGAGGTATAGTCGATTGGCCAGTGTGAGCACTCATTTTAATAGTACGTGACATTTTAAGATATGCTCTCAGACTCATTATTTTACAACGTGTTATGGGGTTCTTAATTAATATTGTTTTTTTACTACCGGCGTGTGGATAAGGGGTAAGTGTTGAGGTGTGTACACTTTGGCAATATGTGGTTAAAGGAAGAATATTACAGAAAATAATAGATTAAATGATATATGATAAAGTATCCGTACCGCCATGGGTCAAAATATGAAGATTTTCTTCCAGGTAATTTTTTCAGAGATTACCAAATATTTTTAAGTACTAGTACATAACATACTTAAGAGCCAATGGGAGTGGTCATTTCTCCGTACAAACGTACTCCTCATTTTCCTCCGTGGTTTTTGAAGCTAGAGCAATGATTTTTTCAACACAGATTAATATTGTCAATATCTGTGTCGGACCGTTTTGCTTTTTTTGATATTTTTGTTTTTTAAGGCGCTAGAGCCCTTCAAAAATGGCCAAAATGGCCTAATTGACTATGCCGCAATGAGAGGCGTGGCATTCAAAACTGATATCAATTAGCCAAAGAAGCAAAACGGTCCGACACAGATAATTTCATAATCATTTAGATTTCCAAATTCGGTTACGATTGGTTAAGTTTTGGAGGAGGAAACAGAGGAGTACGAAACCTCGATTTTTGAGATTTTTACGCAGGATTTTTCGCCTTGTCCTTATCGCACTACTTTTAGGTGCCGCTTCCGTTAGCGAGACGGGTATATTTACCTAAAATATTTAAAACTCAGCTCCTGTTTCGTCATAAACGTAAGTAATTTTACTAAATAAGTTTGTGTGTGGTAAGTTTTGATTTAACGGGAGGTAATGTTTATTCTGTACCCTTTCTTCCAATTCGAACAATACTTTAAGAAGTCACAGCGGTACGATACCGATCTGTCAGTGTCAAAAGTGACATTTCTTCATCCAAAAGACGTCACTTTTGACACTGACAGCTCGGTATCGTACCGCTGCGATTTCTTAAACTATTGTTCGAATCGGACCGATAGTACTTTTGTTTAGCACATAAAAATACAATATTTATACCGGAGTAAATACTCGTTAAGCAAATACCGTTCGTCAATGCATGAAACGAATGTGTGCGCGCGGCATTAGAATGGTATGTGTGACGTATTTTTTTCTGAACCTCGATCAATGAGTTAGATCATATTGTATGATAATTAGTAATTACAATTGTCTAGTTAGAATTAATAACCGGCAAATCATAATAATGATAAAGTCTAAGTGCGAATATTGACTTATCTGCATAAATAATTTATTAAAGCCAGTTCAAGTAATACATGTATAGGGACCGTGCGCGTTGGAGGGTCTGCCATCTTGTGGCTTGAATCGGAAACATATGTGCACATGTACATTTCCAAAGCGAGTGCCACCATCTCGTCGGTACGTTTCCATGTGCATAGTAGGTTCTGCCATCTTGTGGGCTACATCGGAAGCATAAACGACACATTTACGCCTCACGCCAACTATCTGACGGCTCCTATGCTGCCCCCTATAGTTCATGCACGGGGCCTATAGATTTTTCAGTGACAAAGGATCAAAGTGTAATCGTATTTAAGTAAGTAAAATTCTATGAAAATGTGACTTCTGTTCTGCAGCGAACTACCGTACCGTACGCGAACGACTTCGTTCATTCGTCCTTACATTTGCCTCTCTATTACTCGAATATGCAAGAGATATCAGCCCGATTCGAATTTTAAGATACGTCAGTTAATAGATCTAGAAACAATGTGGATTAGAATGTGACGTTTCTTCAAACAAAAACGTCACTTTTGCCACTGACACATCTAATTCATATCGATTCTAGATCTAATAATTGACCTATCTTAAAGTTCGAATCGGGCAGTAGAGATGACAACAAAACTTTTTATTACAAGTCAGTTATCATGTAAATAGGTACTGACGGCCCGATTCGGGAAATGAATTAGAACTCACACTAGATATGCAATAGTAAAAGGCAAGTGCAAGGTACCTTTACCCGTGGGACTTCACATATCTTTACTATATCTTATCTAGTTAATCTCTAATTCACTTCCCGAATCGCGCCGTGAATTAGTTATGAAATCTTGATCTCCTTCTTTGATATTGTAAATTGTAATAATAGGAAATAACAAACAAAAACCTTGCACCAAGTTCATTCAAAGAAAAAGGAACTGGCGACGCAGCAACCGTGTGTAATATTACACGAACCATTTCGAGCTACTTTTGACCCCTTCACAACTTGAAACCTACTTAACATACACAAATGAAATTTGGCACATATATTCAAGCCCCTTAGCTTGTCCAAAATACAAAATTTCATAAACGTAGCTCAAAGAGTTACTGATACTGATAAATTAACGTTTAAAAACCTGCATTTTTGTGACTGACTGACATATAGATCATAAACCTAACCCACTTCCAGATGACCTAGAAACTTGAAATTTGGCATCAAGGTAGACTATTAGGTGTATATAGAGGGAAAAATCTGAAAAGTGGAAATTATTGATATTTAGATGGAAAAAAAATAATTAATACTTATAGACCAAAAACCTAACCCACTTCTAGATCACTTAGAAACTTGATATTTGGCACCAAGGTAGACTATTAGGTGTATATAGAGGAAAAAATCTGAAAACTGGAAATTATTGATATTTCGAGGGAAAAAAAATAATTAATAGTTTTAGACCAAAAACCTAACCCACTTCTAGATCACTTAGAAACTTGATATTTGGCATCAAGGTAGACTATTAGGTGTATATAGAGGGAAAAATCTGAAAACTGGAAATTATTGAGATTTAGATGAAAAAAATAATAATTAATACTTATAGACCAAAAATCTAACCCACTTCTAGATCACTTAGAAACTTGATATTTGGCATCAAGGTAGACTATTAGGTGTATATAGAGGGAAAAATCTGAAAAATGGAAATTATTGATATTTCGATGGAAAAAAAAGAATTAATACTTATAGACCAAAAACCTAACCCACTTCTAGATGACTTAGAAACTTGATATTTGGCATCAAGGTAGACTATTAGGTGTATATAGAGGGAAAAATCTGAAAACTGGAAATTACTGAGATTTAGATGGAAAAAATAATAATTAATACTTATAGACCAAAAATCTAACCCACTTCTAGATCACTTAGAAACTTGATATTTGGTATCAAGGTAGACTATTAGGTGTATATAGAGGGAAAAATCTGAAAAATAGAAATTATTGATATTTCGATGGAAAAAAAAGAATTAATACTTATAGACCAAAAACCTAACCCACTTCTAGATGACTTAGAAACTTGATATTTGGCATCAAGGTAGACTATTAGGTGTATATAGAGGGAAAAATCTGAAAACTGGAAATTATTGATATTTCGATGGAAAAAAAATTAATACTTATAGACCAAAAACCTAACCCCTCTTCAAGATCACTTAGAAACTTGATATTTGGCATCAAAGTGGACTATTAGGTGTATATATAGGGAAAAATCTGAATACTGGAAATTATTGATAATTCGATGGAAAAAAAATTATTAATACTTATAGACCAAAAACCTAACCCACTTCTAGATGACTTAGAAACTTGATATTTGGCATCAAGGTAGACTATTAGGTTTATATAGAGGGAAAAATCTGAAAACGGGAAATTATTGATATTTACGTGTAAAAAAATTAATTAGGTAATACTTATAAACCAAAAACCTAACCCACTTCTAGATCACTTAGAAACTTGATATTTGGCATGAAGCTAGCTAGACTATTAGGCGTATAAAAAAGAAAAAAATCTGAAAACTGAAACCTTTTAACAATTGACTGCGCGTTAGCTAGGGTCTCCTTTTCAGCTTAGGCAAACTGCTTTTATGATGAATACCTACTATAGTAATTTCTGTACAAAAAGTAATGATATCCCAACAAAAACATAAATGTGAAATGAGAGCCAAGTTCAATATTAAGAATATGTGTTGTTGTTGACTCGCTGACAAAAGAATTGAGATCTATATGGGTGCCAAGTTCTGTGCTGTGTAGAAAATCCTGAAATTATAAAGGATTTGTCTTGGCTAGTTTTTACGTATAGGCTATTTATTATATTTGATAGGTACGTTACTTTTCTAAAATTTGGTTTGTTGGTAAAAACTAGCCAAGACAAATCCTTTATAATTTCAGGATTTTCTACACAGCACAGAACTTGGCACCCATATAGATCTCAATTCTTTTGTCAGCGAGTCAACAACAACACATATTCTTAATATTGAACTTGGCTCTCATTTCACATTTATGTTTTTGTTGGGATATCATTACTTTTTGTACAGAAATTACTATAGTAAGTATTCTATTCATCATGAAAGCAGTTTGCCTAAGCTGAAAAGGAGACCCTCGCTAACGCGCGGTCAGTTGTCAAAAAGTTTCAGTTTTCGGATTTTTTCTTTTGTATGCGCCTAATAATCTACCTAGATGCCAAATATCAAGTTTCTAAGTCATCTAGAAGTGGGTTAGGTTTTTGGTCTATAAGTATTAATTTTTTTTTCTATCTAAATATCAATAATTTCGAGTTTTCGGATTTTTCCCTTTATATACACCTAATAGTCTACCTTGATACCAAATATCAAGTTTCTAAATCATCTAGAAGTGGGTTAGGTTTTTGGTCTATAAGTATTAATTTTTTTTTCCATCGAAATATCAATAATTTCCAGTTTTCAGATTTTTTCCTTTATATACACCTAATAGTCTATCTTGATGCCAAATATCAAGTTTCTAAGTCATCTAGAAGTGGGTTAGGTTTTTGGTCTATAAGTATTAATTATTATTTTTTCCATCGAAATATCAATAATTTCCAGTTTTCAGATTTTTCCCTTTACATACACCTAACAGTCTACCTTGATGCCAAATATCAAGTTTCTAAGTCATCTAGAAGTGGGTTAGGTTTTTGGTCTATAAGTATTAATTATTTTTTTTCCATCGAAATATCAATAATTTCCTGTTTTCAGATTTTTCCCTTTATATACACCTAATAGTCAACCTTCATGCCAAATATCAAGTTTCTAAGTAATCTAGAAGTGGGTTAGGATTTTGGTCTATAAGTATTAATAATTTTTATTCCATCGAAATATCAATAATTTCCAGTTTTCAGATTTTTCCCTCTATATACACCTAATAGTCTACCTTGATGCCAAATTTCAAGTTTCTAGGTCATCTGGAAGTGGTTTAGGTTTGTGATCTATATGTCAGTCAGTCACAAAAATGCCGGTTTTTACACGTTGATTTATCAATAACTGTATGAGCTATTTTTATGAAATTTTGTATTTTGGACAAGCTAAGGGGCTTGAATACATGTGCCAAATTTCATTTGTGTAGGTTAAGTAGGTTTCAAGTTGTGAAGGGGTCAAAAGTAGCTCGAAATGGTTCGTGTAATATTACACACGGTTGCTGCGTCGCCAGTTCCTTTTTCTTTGAACTTGGCTGGACACGCTACCGCGTGTCTAGATAATAGGAAATAACAAACAAAAACCTTGCACCATTAACACGTTTTTATCTACATAATTCAATTCTTCTGTTATTATGTAAATAATGTTTTACAATCAAGGCAAATTATATTAATTGAATACTAGATTTATTAATGATAATTACATTCTATTTATTTGCTTTGAATAATTGTCACCTGTACAAGGATTCTCGTACAAACAGGATAATATACGTAATTACATAAGGTTAAGCGGGCTTCATGCTAAAAAGCGATCTCTTCCAGACAAATAAGGTCATGAACAAATTTAGAGCAACGCAAAAAAAGTTTTGTTACTAATTTTGAAATTACTTTCGGTACTATAAAACATTATAATCCAGTAAGTAAATAGTAATTAAACCTTTTTTTTCCGTTTTTCTAAATTTGTCCTTGAGTAGGTATATGTAATTATATAGGTATATATAATTTTCCAGAGATCATACACTTATTGAGACAGGACTAGGGTTTGCAATCCGGATCCGAAATGTATGAAATTATCCGGATCTGGATCCGGATCCGCGGATATTCGCATACATTTCGGATCCGTCGTGCAAACCCTAGACAGGACGGAAAAAATCGACCTTTAAGTAAATAAACAAGCGTTGAAATGTGTGACCGTTACTTTTCTATAGCGGCGTGAGCGCGCACTCGCAGTGGCTAAGGATGTCACCTTTTATTTTAAAACAATATTTACACCCCAGGTCAAAAGTATGGAAACAAAGTTATTTTTCTTAATTTTTAATATTTCCATTACAAACTCTCGGGTTTTTAAGCCCGATCATTTATAAGGCGTGCGTGGGGATATAGATCCAACACGTAGAGGCCGTTTGGAGAGCTTTGATGTCATGTAGAACGCCTGCTGGAACCCATTCACGGGTACATAAATAGATACCCGTAAACCGGTTTCAGCAGGCATTGGGAGCTATTATAGAAAAATGGAAAGAGTCCTGGTCTATGGTTTAAATTTGGGTGGAAAATAAGTCTGGGCTATTGCTAAGAGTTCCGGACACCTGCCATAACATTGTGTTATACAGTGTTATATTTCCATTATTATTATTGTGTATTGGTAACGCGAAAATTACTTTAGGCAGTTTTATAAGATTAAAACAGCACCCAAAGTATTAAAACATCCTAATATATGCGAAAAAAATATAAATTTGAGAGAACATACAAATCAACCTTCTTAATTGTCGAATTTACAGTTTTATTAAAGAAAATTATAAGTAATTTACTTTTAAAGCCTGACAACAGTTTATTTAACCCTGAGATAGTGTCGCTGCAAACAGCTTACGTATGGCAATAATGTGCGTACGTCATGTATAGTCCGGGTAGTGGGCATTGGCTTCATGTTGATACTCGTATACTGTCAAAACATTGCTTACAGAGAATTCGGTTCTTTCAATTTCCCTATTCGTCGAAATCTGATTCTAAATATTCAATATTTATATATTCTTCGTTTTCTGACTCTGACGAAGTCTAATTTTCACCAGATGTTGTGTCGCTTTCAGGACCACCGACCTCGATTATAAAACGTTCAGTCTCCAATTCGATTATAGGAATTTTATCGTCGATCTACATAAACCTTAAATGAAATATTAAAGTTTAAACCAAACAACTAACCAGTTCAATAAAACCGCACTATAAAATGTCAATACCGGTCTTGTCAACAACCAACTTTAAAACATTGTTTATTGGAATGCTATGTAATCCTTCGTCTTTTTTAAGCTTTGATGGCATTCACTACAATTTTTTTCGCATCTTTGGTAATTTTTTTTGGCATTTTTGTAATAAAACCGTTTATATTTGAATATATTCGTAAATATTTTCCGTTTGTTTACATCGGTGACATTCGATGACAGCCAACATTCGTTGTCAAAGAGTACTTGTTGCCAGTAAAAGAAATTAGTACCATTGAAAATCCGCAAAATGGCGAGGGTCAAATAAACTGTTGTCAGGCTTTAAAATGTTCTATTATCATTTTACTATATTATATTTCTTTTTAATAAATACATTATTTATGTGAAAATTACAGTTTTTAATTGTCATATAAGTTTGTTTCCATACTTTTGGCCTGGGGTGTATTTACACATATATCGTGTGGTTCTTGAACACATCAACAACAAACAAACAGTGTATGTAACTGTACATGATTAGGCATTGAAACAATCGTTTGATGTTTTTATAAAATTCGCTTTTAGCTCGTTTCATAAACCCACACTCGTATTTTAATAACCTTTATATTGTAGCAGTCACGTAAACTACTATTAAATAATAAATAGCCACTCTGTAAATGTAACTAGGGCCTAGTCAGATTTGTATTTTGGTGATTGTTTTTGTTGTCAAACTGAAAAGCATTTCCTATGAAGCCAACCCCAGAACAAGAAAAAATTTAGTCGGCTGTTTTATAAGTACATTTGGCGCAGTATATGTCAACGTTTTCTATACATATAACATCTACATTTATGTACAATTAAAATTTATAAAGAGTAAAAATTATAAATATTCATGACTACACATTAAAGTGAACCAATGTTCACTTATTAATTGATAAAATATCAAATTAGTTATTAATTAGTTGATCATAGATCTCTCTACTTTGCCTTAAGATTTACTGGTAGAGAATGCCTTATGTTATTAAAGTCCGCCTTTTGCACGATTACATTTTATTTTATGCACATCATCATGAACTGTCGCCTGCGGTATTTCCGGACCGATACGACCTTCAAACCTTCAAGAAAAGAGCGTACTCCCATCTTAAAGGCCGGCAACGCGCTTGCAACCCCTCTGGTGTTGCGGGTGTCCATGGGCGGCGGTAATCGCTTACCATCAGGTGATCCGTCTGCTCGTTTGCCTCCTATATCATAAAAAAAAAATGTAGTGGCAAGTTGGCAACCCTACCCGCACGCACTATCACCGCCATCTGTAATTACGCTGCGAAACTTTTCCCGCGTTTTTGCGCGACCGTTAATGAATTCGAATTGTTGTCGTAATTAATTATGGTTTACGCAAAAACGGAGAAAATGTGTTTAATACGAACAACTGGAGAACGGACTGAGCTATAGCGATTATTGAAGGGGTTGAAAAGAAAAAAAAATATTTTCTTCTTCTTTACATACATGACTTCTAACGTCTGTTGTCAAAGAGTCTGCTTGCCATGTTGCCAGTGACATAAAATAGTACCACTCAAAATCTGCAACATGGCGAATTCCAAATGAAATCTTGTCAGGGTATACCACTCGTTTTATTCACTAGAAAGATAATTTATGAGCAATTAAAAGAATACTTTAAAAATAAACTGTGAAATGCTTTAAATATTAAATGACAAAGTCGAAAACTGGCACATTTACCCAATAGCAATTATATAAATCAATAAATCTTCCATATCTAACTGTATAATCACCTATTATAATACATAAACAAGAATGGCGGCCAATAATCAAAATAAACAACGTATTTAGCATAGAAATGGACCATCAACATGATTAAAGAGATATAGATGTCTGAAGTTAATAGGATGGTTGATTAAGCTGTTGCGACACGGGGAAAGTCGGGCTGATAGACTAGTTTACAAGTTTGTGGGTGTTCATGCTATTTAGGGGCAGTATTCGACTTATTTTTAATATGATATGACTTCAATATATTTCTATATGTGGCGTGTAACACGAGCAGTAAATAAATTAAACTATAGGCTGTACTCCTCAAACTGACCAACATAGGTACATAATATTCAGCAACTTTTAAAAATTAAGTACTTGTACTTTTTAGTACACTTTAAAGTTTACTCTAATACGCAATGTATTGCGAATTTTGTTATGTCTAAAGCGTGACAAGGAACGTCAATTAGGTACAATGATGTTGACGTCACACTAGGGGGGGGGAGGAGGGGTTTGCCAAATGTGACCAAGGATCGGGGAGGGGTAAAAGAACCTAGAAATTCGTGTGACGTCATTAATGGATGACCCCAATTTTTGTGTAAAAAAAATGGTTTATTTATTTATCAGTGGTAATCCATCGTTTCCTAGTTTTAGATGTATTTCTAACCGAAATCAAAGATAATGGACTTAATTCTCTTTGCCGAAATAGACGTAATTACATATAGTCCTATTAAGTATGTAAATGATATGGGCTTTATATCTGAAATAAATGATTGATTTCTCAGAGTAGTGTTAAGTCGCTAAGGCGTTATAAAAAAGGCACACAGTAAGTAAACCATTTATATAAAATTGGTTTATAAAAAGAACATTATGATTTCTATTTCATTATAACATGCATATTATAGAACTGATCTTTTTTATAAACTCGTCGCGTAGTAAAAGTGTACTGTAAAATCAGCTTTATGGCAAAGGAACAAAGGTTACATTTGAGGGAGGACACATGTAGGTTTCACGGCGTGTGAAACGGATTATACGATATCATTTCTGATAATAGTAATCATTTACTTGGATTTTATTAATAGTGGCAGTAAATTTAATGCTGTTTGTAATTATAGAGAAGTAAATTACAATAAATTAATTCGATTTTAATTATTAATTTATCATCACGCGTTTTCTCCTGGGTGGTTCTAAAGTAATAAAATATAGGTGCCTACTAGGGTTTTTTATGTGCCTTGGAAATATTTTTTCCAGTTAAGTATTATTGTATGAAGGCTTCAAGTTGAAAATATACGTAACTGATAAACATATCATTTTTTCGAAAATCTGTTGGTGATCTGGTGTAACTATACAAATGAAATATTTCCTTATGAAAATATACTTAGGTAATGTATGAAATTATAAAAACTTTTTACAAAAAAAAGCAAACCGACTTCAAAAAGGATGAAATAAAATTTTATCCTTTTTGAAGTCTATGCGTTACTAACTGATATGTTTGAAGTCGGTGCCAAGCCAAATTTTGAAGCATACCATGATTTTGGTGCGATTCGATAAGGATGTACCTACGTTGGATTGCCTTACACGACGACAATGAACGTACTTTCTGTAGGTACAGTCGACGTTAAAAATATGTTTACACTTTTCGCCTTATTACAAAGGAGTAAGGTGCAAAAGTGTAAATATATCTTTGACGTCGATTGTATCTAAAGCCCCCTCCAGACTATGCGCGTGAATCGCGGGCGAAGCCGCGAACGCGAGTGTGGAGTCGATTTCGCAGGTCTGCGTTCAGGACTCCACACTCGCGTTCGCGGCTTTGCGCCGCGATTCGCGCACGAGTGTGGAGGAGGCTTAAGAACACACCTCAGAACACACGATCAAACCTTCTTGGCGCAGTCTGTACCCTGTTTGTCGGCACATTAGTGGAAATCCAATGCATTTTTTTTCGTCGTATTTTTTAAAGAGCATTTCTTACTAATGCTCGAACAGTCTATAGCACGCAAGTGTGAGATTGGGACTGAGTAATTTCCCGTCCCTTATCCAGAGGACTACATTTCAAAATATAAAACAATTTAAGAAATTTACCTTCTTGCCAAATTTCACCTAAAGCGGTTCAGTTGTTTAGCCTTGAAAAGGCGACAAAGAGGCAGACAAAATTACTTACACATTTGTAATAGTTATTAGTGCAGTTCTAATGGGATTTATAGCCATAAAGCTGATTATTTTGACTGGTATTGTTACTACTTGGCTTGGCACCGACTTCAAACATATCAGTTAGTAACGCATAGACTTCAAAAAGGATAAAATTTTATTTCATCCTTTTTGAAGTCGGTTTGCTTTTTTTTGTAAAAAGTTTTTATTTTTCCATTTTTAGTTTTAACGCATTGTTAAGAGCGCGACGCATGAATGAAAAACAAGATCATGTTTAACACTAAATTCGTGTACCTATTACTTTAATAAATATGTATGTAATCAGGAATTTACTCGAGTCCGTCTGGGAAATTATAATTCCTGTCACTACTACACTAAATCCATCCTCCGCCCCGCCACTGGCCCAATCCTTCAACGCCCCGATCACTCAATCTCACAGCGCATCAACCCCTGATCCAGGAACCCCTCGACCCTGAACCAGGAATTTTCTCGAGTCCGTCTGGGAAATTATAATTCCTGTCAACTAAATCCATCCGCCCGCCCCGCCACTGACCCAATCCCTCAGCCCCCCGATCACTCAACCTCACAGCACATCAACCCCTGATCCAGGAACCCCTCGATCCTGAACCAGCAACCCTTCAACCGCCATTCCCCGACCCGTTAATCTCTGACCCCTTAACTCCTAACCCTAACCCCCGATCAGTAATAGCCTTACCAGCTTACCACGAGTTTGACATTGATATATTCGCTAGCATGTGTGTAACTTACTTCCTATGCATCTCGCTCGTACTAACCTTAGTGTGAGCGAGATGCATAAAAAGTTACATTTAGATGCATAAGACGTTAGCGAATATGTCAATGTCAAACTCGTGGTAAGGCTACAGTTGCAGTACATCAAATTGGTGGTTTTCGGAAGCAAATGCTCGAGTTACTTTAGAAAACCCCGAAATCACTTAACACGTGCCTTTAAAAATTGAGGAGTTCCCTCAATTCCTCATGGTTTCCATCATCAGACCAGAACCAAAAATAATACGGAAACACCGTGGAGGTAACTTCTTCCAAACAAAAAAAGAATTACTCAAATCGGATCACAGGTGCCGGAGTAATCGGTGAACATACTTACATTTAAAGAAATCATCATCATTATCATCAAAATAATCATCATCATCAGGTCTACTTCATCAAATTAGTGGTTTTCGGGAGAAAGTGCTCGAGTTGCTTAAGAAAACGCCCAAAACACCATGCATGTGCCTTTAAAAATTGAGGAGTTCCCTCAATTCCTCATGGATCCCATCATCAGAACAGAACCAAATTAAAATGGGACCAACTCGGAGGTAGCTCCTTTCAAACAAAAAAAGAATTACTCAAATCGGACTACGAATGTCGGAGTAATCGGTGAACGTACATAGAAAAAAAAAAAAAAAAAAAAAATAGCCACAACCGAATACAGAACCTCCTCCTTCTATGAAATTGAAGTCGGTTAAAAATATGTGTATGTATTACAAAAACGTAAGGACGTACCTATAATATCACAAAAACGTAACAGTTAATTAATTGAAAAAATCTAAAACCCGATGCAATTATGCTTGGGTAGCAACTGTCAATAGAATGAAATAGAATGTTTGATCCAACAGAAAATAAATTACTAAGGTATAAAACGTAAATTTGCTGAACATAAAATACCTACAGTAAAATTTAATAGTTTGCGTGCTTGACCACAGTAAATTAAAAACTAATTAACTATTTGTCAAAACCAAAAGAAGTGTAAGACCATAATAGTTTTTAGATTTTTTAAAGGGTGATTAGATCGAATAAACAAATAAAGATTGTTATGTATTTGTAAATAGTGTAGCGAATAATGCCTTTATTGAATTGTGTCTAGTGTTTGTGAATTAAAAATCGATTAGAATGATTAATATTTGTATTGGCATTGACTGGAAATAGATAATTAAAAATGCATTGCAGTTATATAATGGCCTTACGTTGTAAATCCTTGATTGTACTCTATACAGGGTGAAATTGTTATGATTGACCATACGCTGAGGCATACTGAACAACTTCACTATGGGGCCAACCCCGAAATCGCGAATATCAACGGTTCCATACAAAAAAAACTGGTCAAGTGCGAGTCGTACTCGCGTTTCAAGGGTTCCGTACATCACACAATTTATAGCAATTTTTTTTGTACGTGTAACGTGAGTGAAACTTTGAAATACCCGAATGGGTCAGTTCAAAAACCAGATGTAACATGAAGTGTTATGGCGCGATGGCTTATATCTCTGCAACTATGCAAAGTAGCAAAGTAGCTTGGATAGGAATATTAAATGCCGAACAATAGTACAAGTGTCCAAATGCGAAGACTGAAGGCCGAACTCCGCGTAGAGCTGAAAGCTCGGAGCGTTCGGCGGGTTCGCGCTTCCCAAAACTTCCGCAAGTGTTTTAAAAGCGAAGGTCGAAAAGAGATAAACATATCTTATATTTTTAAACGAGCAATTCTGTGCATGGTCCTGGGTTCGAATCCCGGTAAGGGCATTTATTTGTGTGATGAACACAGATATTTGTTCCTGAGTCATGGGTGTTTTCTATGTATATGTATAAGCATGTATTTATCGTCGCCTATTACCCATAGTACAAGCTATGCTTAGTTTGGGGTTAGGTCGATCTGTGTAAGATGTCCCCAATATTTATTTATTTATTTATTTATTTTATATATTTATTTATATTTATATTTCGGAATCTCGGAAACGGCTCTAACGATTTCGATTAAGTATATTTGCTATATAGGAGTTTTCGGGGGCGAAAAATCGATCTATCTAGGTCTTATCTCCGGGAAAACGTGCATCATTGAGTTTTTATGTTTTCCGAGCAAAGCTCGGTCTCCCAGATGTTAGTGCTAAAACAACAGTACAAGTACCTAATCAATCAATAGTACAAGTACCATTGCAGTTGTGTGCCAGATACAGGCTAGTCGACATTTTTTGCCTTCAATCGGACTCACGCTTCTCCGGGACGCTTCGGACCTTCGGCCTTATGCAGATATCGGCCAAGGGCCTTCGCAATATAGCTGTCTACACCACTTTTCACTTAAACCATTGCTGCTGCGTCCCTAAAATTACCTAAACGCATTTTTGTTCCTAAATCCGTCTCACACTTGACTGTAGATTTCTAATAGGTTTTCCTGTCATCTTTCGGTAAAGAACTATTTTGTGTATTTTTTTTCAAAATTATAGGCCCAGTAGTTTCGGAGATAGAGGGGGGGGAATGGTTATTTTTTGTCTACTTTATTGAATAACTTCTAAACTATTTATCCTAAAATTATAAAAAAATATGCTTGAGATTCTCACAATGAGCCCTTTCGTTTGATATATAACACGATATAGTTTGCTAAACTTTGTTTTTTAATTTTCTTATTTACCCCCCAAAAGTAGCCCCTATGTTAAAAATTCATTTGTTGACGTTACATGTCCGTCTTTGGGTCACAGACTTACATATGTGTACCAAATTTCAACTTAATTGGTCCAGTAGTTTCGGAGCAAATAGGCTGTGACAGACGGACAGACAGACGCACGAGTGATCCTATAAGGGTTCCGTTTTTTCCTTTTGAGGTACGGAACCCTAAAAATTACATGTGATTCACCAAAATGTATCGAGTGAGGTGCTAAATATCTGGTAATAACAAACATTAAATTAATATTCACATCACACATGCAAATCACAGGTGAGACATCACTATTTCGCGCCAAAACCGTGCGTGCTAATAAAGCTATTACGTGTAACGTTTTTTTTAATCGTACACTTGCACTGGACAAAGGCCCGACGCATTTGCAATGTCAAACAGCCATTAGCGCAGTCTCACGGATGTCTATGGTCAATTAAAAAAAAGTCTTATGTCACATAAATGTCAAATAGACATAGGACTTTTGAAATAAACGTGCTTGGGCTAATTGTTTCGCATTGACAAGAAAAAAGGTGTCTATTGCTTTACAGTTAAGTTTTAACCATTGCCGTGACAGGCGATAAAAATGATAGTATTGTTTATGTTTGTGTGGCTTTGTAATGACAGGGACATGGGTTTATATAAATGTTACGTGAATTTTTGCACGAATATGCAAATGTAAGCACGAACGATTGATTTGATTATTGTGTTTTGTTACTGCAATTGTAGAGTTAAAAAAAAATTGGATTGAAAATCATTAAAGTCCATTGATATCAAGCAATAAGAAGTTTTTCTATAAATATTACTTGAACAAATGAAACTTTGTACAGTCAAGTGTTAAAATATGGGTACATACCACTTACTCAAAAATATGTCCCATAGTTCTTAATTCGCTGACATAAGAGCTATGGGACATATTTTTGAGTATAATGAGTGTACCCATATTTTTACACTTGACTGTACTAAATTTCTAAAAAAAATCTATTGAGTCTAATTTTTTTTAACCTCCGTATATGATTATGAATAACTTAATCTCTGTTTATGCATATAAATTAAATCCAAAAGTCAGTTTTCTAACGGAATGTATTATGCCTTTTGTAGTTTCTGACATCTAACCTCCCGTTTACGTTACATATGTATATATTTAAATGAAAACATCCAGAACTTCACATGACCCTCGCTCGCGGCGGTGGCAACCCTGATAGGAAATGTCAGTCCTGCAGCTGCGCCGACGCAACCATACATTAGCGCGACGCGGGCACTAATTGCGAACAAATATCACACTAGGGCTGCGCGTGTAAAAAATTTCACCAAATGTTTTTTATTACTGACTATTGATAGATTCATATATTATATTGGTATTCGAACTTTGCTATTGGTATTCGAACTTTGACATAGTTTTAATTCGATATTATTTCGAAACTACTCACAGTGCATCTCATTTGGTATGTTCGGGTGTTAAATCAAATATCATTTTTAAAGTCAGAATGTCGCGTCTGATCAAGATTGGTTCACGGGTCACGGGTTGAAGTTACATAGAAGATATGTGACGTTCCACGGTAAAGACCGATATGTGACGTTGACGGGTAATGGTACCTTATGGCGGCTGGCGCTTATGGCGAATAGCGCCGCAATAATATTGGAGCGACGTTAATAATAGCGCAAGCGCCAACCGCCATAAGGTACCTTTACCCGTGGGACGTCACTTATTGTCAAGTAAATCCAAAAGAAAGGTTGATAATTGAACGATTTGAAGTCGTGCGACAACTAAAGTCATGCTAAGCGATCTGAAGGTATTTGACATTCTCTGCTATTTGTACCTACTCTCTATTCTAGTTTTGTTCAATAAATAATTAAATATTAAATAAAATTGTTGCCATGACCATTCACGGGCCATTAATTAATCTCAATTAATGAATGAATTAATTCATTGAGATTATTATTATACTCGTAGGACAGCGTAAGCGCCGTAAAACTCATGGCGCTTACGCGTTTAGGTCGCGAGACCCACGCTCCACTTTTATGGTTTGTTGTCAAAAACACATCAACACGTGGCGCAAAATACTGGTTCTGTGTGCCGGTTCTATACGTTACTACGTCAGTAATAAATTAATAATAGTTCCATGCACACATTCAGCCTGTGGCGTCGTTCTCTACCACCCAATTCACTCATTGTGTTGAAAAAGTTCCATAAAATAAAGTATCTACCTAAGAGTCGCGGGTGTGCTAGCCCTAGGCCTAGGTAAACCTTTGCCAGGGCAATTAAGAGTTAGTTCGAAGTGCTACTTTATGTTAGATATTAGATATTAGGTAGGTACCTCTACTTTACTAGCCACAGTATTAAGAACTTTCTTTTTTAATTTAATGATTTTATAATCATCAATAGAACATACGAATATACACGTCATACAATTCGAACCATCCAACTTAACTAAATCTATAAACCATAATAAACCAACATGTTTAATAATAGATATGGACAGTTTTATAAAAGCAGTATCCCTTTTTCTGTGACTTTTTTTTCAATTTTACTGAACTAATTGATTGAATTACAATCTTATTGGCAGTGAACTCGCAAAACTGCCGATCGATCATAATTCGCAAAAATTAAAAAACACTAAAACCGACGCAAATCGTCTATTTTCCGTATAAACCATTGATTTAATCTTCCTTCAATAATCCGCTTTGCAGCCCATAGTGCCATAATTGAGCACGTCAAAACACTCTGGACTTAATCTTTTTCTGCAATGCATTGATTGACAAATCCCATGAATTACGACTATCAATATACTGCTACAAATCTTTATGTGTAGGGTAAAATAGCCTTTGTAATCATATTTTTAAGATATACGTACAAGTAGACGGCACGCTAAAAGCAACTTTGTCTAAGAGCTCAAGATGGCAAACTTATTTCAGTTGTGTTTCATGGGATTGTGGACTCTATTGTCAACACAATAGGAAAATGTTGATGGTTTTTTAAACGAATATTATTCGGAATTAGGTCTTGTTTGGATACAATTTAAAACATGTTTTACTTGTCGAAATATATTTTAAATTTGGGGTAAAGTAAGTGAATGTGATACGTGAAATCAAATATCTAATGACTTCAATACTTATTAAGTCAAAAATCGTATATTTTTAAATAAATATTGGGTAACTTCTCTGGCAAGCCAACTATGTCAAAAGAAAAGACGCCAAATTCAAACTATGCTGAAGAAAATATGCTGTTATTGGGACCCACAGTGTATGACCGCTTTGATATGATCAGTCTAGTCTTGTATGTCACGACCTCACGTGTCAGATATAAAAGGAAATCAATTTCTCAAACTAATAACTTTAGCACCTTAACGGAGTCTTATGGCATAACTCCCCCAATCAAACCTAGGTACGAGTAATTATCACTGTGACTTAACCTAATCATTTAATTACCTGTTAATCAATATTCCTTGATTAACGCCAGGTTGCAGAACTCGACTCGCCTCGGCCAAATAAGTCGACTCCTTTTAGGTCCAGGCATTCGACACATAAAACAAAAACCCGTACTAGAATCTTGTCTAATTATGGTCGACAATTCTGTACAAGTGATATAAACGAGGTATTTAATTACAAATACTTAATGGAGTTGTTTTTCTATTATTCCATGTTAATCGTGGACAGTATATCGTTTAGACTTGGTTTAAGATGCGGGGTGGTTAATTAATTTAATGCTACCGTTTTCATGCTCCATAAAAGCGGTAAATGTGAGCGTGCTGGACTTCTTATTGGATATGTTTTTTAATAAAATATAAAGCTGCCAGATGCCTTGAAACCAAACCAAACAGAAAAACAACAAAAAGATGCAGTGTATTGGTTATATTATATTCCTACAAGAAATTGTAGAAAATTATTGAGGGCGCCATTTCCTACATACCTAACTGTCACATTTTTGACAATTTAGTATGGAATATTTTTAGTACCATTTTATTTAATTCCTAGGTACTATTTTATGTCGCACTATAACACGGGTCACTCACCTATTTTAAGTCTACATAATGGCGTCCTTGCAGCACAGAGTGTTTATTGTAGGTACAATAACTTCACATTTATCACAAATATAAATCTCATCCTTTAGCCCACATTGATATGAATAATATTACCGCGTCATGTTTTCATAATTTAAATATGTTCTAAGATTATTTATAACGCAGGTTGGCCAACATAAGTCGCGGCGATTGAAGATAATCGCGTCAGACACGGCAACTTGCATAACTGCCAACTTGACGGACGAAAAGTCGTAACTTTAACGGATAAAAGTGTACATACAGCCTTACGTTTCTTATCTGTTTTCGCGTGCATAACTGGGTTAATAAAATAATTATAGGCAATTTGTTGATCTTTTATTTGTATAATATAAATATAGTACTTATAGTAGCTTCGTTAGCGGTGTTTTTTGGGGTGTCGCAAAATCGCTTTAATGATTTCAGAAATTACTTGAAAGAACCTTCGTCAAAAACGATCCGACTTTGTATTAATCTGATTAGAAATGAATGAATACGAATGTATTTAAATGAATTTGGTAGTGCATCTCGTAAATATTATTATGTGGCTACCTAATAATAAAGCGAGAAGGCTTTGATATAAAAAAAATAACCACATTTTTTAAGTCTAAATATGCACCTCTATATCTCAAATGCAATCTTATTCTTAAATAAGACAAGTAGGTATAAAACTTATAAATCGAATTTAACCATTCATCGACATTACTTAGCGTTTTAGTTGATTTTTGAGTAGTAATCATGACTTCGCTTTCGTACAATGTAATCTGTCAACACGTTGCAATATCGATTGAGAACGACCCCCTTTGAGCTCATACCACAGATTATAAAAGAGTGAATGAAATGAATTTCAAAGGGAATGGGAAATATGAGCCGATGCTTTGTTCATTCAAGATTTATTAGATAGAGTTAGACCAAGAAAAGTCTACAGAGATTTTGACAGCACGCGCAGTGCAGGTGTTATTTTAAACGGTAAACTCCTATGAAATTATGACGTATAAATAACACTGGCACTGCGTGTGCTGTCAAAATCTCTGCAGACTTTTCTTGGTCTAACTTCTAACTACTTACCTATAGGATCTTTGCAAATATAAACCGAAATTGAATCTATACATTTTTTTGTACCCATAAAAATGAATATTGCTGTAATAATATTTATTGTTATAATATAATAATGTTTATTTCATCAAGTTAGCAGTGTGAGCGAGACAGCTAGCGCTATGCGCCTAAGTAGATGTCCCGCTTATACACCCGAAACGAGGTTCGTTCTTGTCATACAATTTGCTACGTTTAAACGGTGTGTCATCTTTTGATGAGCGATGTAGGCATTTTTTTTACTAGATACGTCCTACTTACCTAGGTAGGTACTTAATATGTGACGTTTTCAACCAAAAGGTTGAACATTGTTGCTTGCAGATAAGGTTGATTTTAAATTAAGCCTATATAAAAATAGCGCCTAATTGACAACCGACAATAAGTACATACCCTTTTGGTTGAAAATGGCACATACATATATGTGACGCATATCCGATCCACCCACACGCCACTTATTATCGTGAAAAAACACACTCATGCGTTCGCTCACACCTACTCATTATTTAATCATTTTCTCAGAACAACAGAAATAGGTTCAGAAAGGAAAATTGTACGTGATTTTCCTTGTCAAGTTTCTTTAATAGATTAATTAAGACAAGAAATCATTGAATAGCGTAAAACGGGGTGAGTAGGTTTCGCGGGGAGAGGTGGGTTATGGATGGGGAGAGAAGGTTTGAGAGGGGGGTGCGAAGGGATTTTAAGGCTACTGCTACAAAAATAATGTATTTCAATTTAAAATGGAGCTATAGTAATACGCATCTTCCAACAACAATCTCCCAAAATCTTTGTATGAAAACCCCTCTCACCCCAAATCCGAGGCACTACGTGGTGAGGTGGGTTTTCCTCTTTATCGTCAAAGTTATGAAATGGAACTACCCAAAATAAAATAAAAACTAAAATACTAACGTCCGGAACACTTATTAATCTTATTATATACACCATTCGGTTTTCATATGTAAAAATAAAATGTTATCGAGGTTTGAATTTCAGTTTTGACCCTACTCACCCCATTTTACGGTAGGTAATCGTTATCAACACGGAATTTCGAGAGAAAATATCTAGTTTATATCCGAGGACGGAAAAGGCAAAACGAAAGGTAAGGCAGTATATTTAGACCGCACTATATGTATTCGCAGGGGTCTCCAAAGTTTTTGGAGACCCTAAATAGAGAAAAGCCTCTTCCCCTTTTTAGGGTTCCTCAGCCAAAACGGCAAAACCTTATAGTTTTTTGTAGGAGCGGTTGTCTCTGCATCTATACATAGTTTTTAGGGTTCCGTACCCAAAGTGTAAAAAGGGGATCCTATTACTAAGACTCCACTGACCGTCTATCTGTCTGTCTGTCTATCGGTCTGTCTGTCTGTCTGTTTGTCACCAGGCTGTATCTCATGAACAGTGATAGCTAGACAGTTGAAATTTTCACAGATGATGTATTTCTGTTGTCGCTATAACATCAATAACTAAAAAGTACGGAACCCTCGCTGGGCGAGTCCGACTCGCACTTGTCCGGCATTTTCTTTCGTAAATCGATATTAATACCATATTTTTATAATGGCATCACCATTATTTCTCAGTGTAGGTAAACAGGTTTATTAAATTAGTTTTTAATGTCCCTTGATTAGTCCCACATGGCGCCCGCGCAATCTCGGCGTTTATCGCGATAAATATATAAATATAACGCTATGTTATAAATTATAAGCGGATGTCATTAATGTCATTATCTAAATGACTAAGGGAGGGTTAAAGGCGCCCACTGATTAACAGTCCGCCGGACGGTATCGGCCTGTCAGTTGTTCGGAACTGTCAAAATTTTGTTCTAACTGACAGGCCGATACCGTCCGGCGGACTGTTAATCAGTGGGCCCATGGTTTTCGAGTACCATCTACGGAAAAAATAATGTTATTTGTTGTAGGTACTCTGGCAAACCAACTTTTTCAGTAGAAAAGGGCGCAAAATTCAAATTTCGTATGGGTACAACGAGATTTAGCGAAAATCGAGACGAATCTTGATTGACATAAATAAGTAAATACATACTTGAAATGAGTACGAGTTTCTCAATGCTAAACTAATATTCTAATATAAAAACACCGCTACTAGTTAAATGACTGTTAATTACATAAAATAAGGTAAGTAATTAACACTTAATTTTTATTACACTACTTATTTCCAGACAGGTGAGAGATTCTAGTATACGTAGGTACTCGATCAACCCACGCACCGACTAGTCTGAGACAGTTATCAGAAAAAAAGTGACCTTGCAAGTTTATTATACTGCCAATTTCTCAAACCGTTTAGGCTGCCTTTCCACTGAGGCGGAGATGGGCAGAGATGAGAGGAGCGTGCGGGAATCAATCAATAGCATCGGTTGTCTGCTCCGCTCCGCTGGATTACAATCAATGTTATTCGTTGACTCCTCCACGTCTGCTCTCGTCTGTGCCGCAGCGGAAAGGCCGCCTTATGCTCGCTCTGCGGAATATCGTTAAATAGGTGGATATCGCTGCTCGCTTATGCTCGCTCACACACCGGAGAGGCGTGTGGATCCGTATCTGTATGATAGCCGTATGTATTTCTATTTATTTAGCACGGCAAATATTTCATCAAGTAAATCTTGTGAGATCACATAGTCCAGTTTTACATAAGTACACTCTACTATACACTCTGTCTGTAGTCATTTATTAGAAAATATCAAAATAAGAACTAAAAATCGGCTAAATATCTGCCGCTTAGTGTACAGCAATCTCGATTAATACGGCTAACCGGCGGTTCGAGAAAGAATCTCGCAATTACTTCAATCAATTATAATTGAAAGGGAAATTGCTCGTTTCCTTGCGCGCACGCCTTACTGGCAGCGGGTAGCGGGGCGGGCTACAGCCTGTGTCCACAAAGTTCAATAGTGTTATTCATAAGCGCCTGTCAAGCCTAACAAGCCCTTGATAATCGTATGTCCTTATCCGTCATTTTGACTCTTGTGTTTGTTAGAAAGGGACAAAATTGATCAGAGCTAAGTTTTATGAATAAGGGGGTGTTAGTACTTAAGCAACATAGTCGACTGTCACCTGTCAATACTAAACAAACAACTAGTTGGAAACCACACTTTATTACATTATATTTGGACTGATTTTGGACTGGAGGGAAGTGGGACGTCGAATTAGGTACAGTGGGGCCTGAGGCCTACGCGGGTTCGTACCGTAAACATGTTTAACGTGAACAGTGAATACCCATAGAATAATACTTTCTGTAATATTTTATTAATAATATGTATAATATTTGATATATTTATTATGTTATATTAATTTGCATAGATAGTGTATTTTTTACTTGATATAATTTCAAAAGATTTTTTATACATAGTTATTATTTACTATTCTCATAAATACTGCAATGGACAAAGTATGTACATATTTAAATTGATTTCCCTCACCGCTGGCAGCTTATCCTCGACCACAGCCTTACCGAGCGGTGGCGGATAGCGTGTCTCGTTGGAACATTTTGACAAGTGATACACGCACTATTAACGACCACACGGCCGTACGACAACGAGCCACTTTGCGGCCGCCGCACATTTCTGCTCCGAAATTCTGCACGCATTAAGAAAATTGATTAATTATCGTGAACATTACAACTTATTTTAAGTGTAGGTTAAACAGTCGAACACTAAGTATGATGTTTAAATAGAAGTGTCATTATTTTTGAATTGATTTAGCGTGTGTTAGGGTTTTTTAAAAACCTCAACGAACCACTAGAAGTTAGATACCTACAAGTTTGGAGTTGGGCAGAGAAAAGGGAAGGTTATGCTGTTTACAACGTATGGTGGCGAGACTGGCGAGTTATATGGGGCTAGTGGTTCACAAAACGCTTTGGAATAAGGGTTTTTTTGGATGAAATGACTGCCCAGAAATAAGTAGTCAGGATTTTTTGGGTGGTGTCCGGTCTTTTGCAGGATATTCTATTATTTCTATGGCAACCCTATCTGCACAGTTTGTCAGAGAATAGGCATATGTATCAAAATCATCAACCTTCTTTCATCATCAGTTAGTTAAAATCGACGACTTTGAGCTATCAGCGGCTTTTAACATGAATCCGTTCATGAAACATTGTTGCGATTGGGTCGGTATCAATTACCGTTACCCTATTATTATTGCTTATATACATCATTGTTTATAATGCATACCGTATGTCCATTAATATACATGCGTGAATATGATACTTATACAACGTGTAACGGGCATGGCTTAAAATGTTAACAGGGCGTTAATCGCGTTAGGGCGCGTTCATTTTACCTAGTTGATGTTCCATGTTTTTCCAAAGACATATAAACTTACCGTAAACCACCCAACGTGACCCAACTAATATAGTTCAAAAGCTCCCAAATATGGTTCAAAACTAACTCGAATATCTCTTTTCAGGAGTCATTGTTTTAAAGCAAAACATTTTCACAAAAGGAAGAAAATACTCATCAGGCAAAATTAAAAAGAAGACAGGCAATAGTACTTATAACTTGCGGATAAAAGTTGTAGTTAGTAGTTAGTACTGCAGGCCTATTATGGTTCGCTTTATCCACGTGATAAAATTACTGTCACTTTTTAACTCCGCGGGATAGAAAGTGACGAACACCGTTTTATCACGTTGTCACGACTATCATATCCATACTGGACTAAAGTTGGGTGGTTTAACGGTACTCGTGTTTGTTATAATGTTTGTGCGTGTTTACGTTACACATTGTATACCTACATCCACCCACTAATCGTTTACGATAACTTTTTAATCAACTAATCGCAGTTAGCACAACATTTGCATGTCGGCTCGCACTGAACCTGATATCCAACGTAATTGCACTAATTACGGTTAATTTGACTAATTTTATGAGTTAATCGGGAAAACTATGTGTACAGTATGTGTATTCCAATGCCGTTTCCACAATTTAATTGCATTGCATTGATTGTATCGAATTGTTAAACGTGAACTAGTTTTTGTGCAATAGTTCTTTGAGGGGCGTGGTTGTGCTTTTGCCAAGTCGGGAACCAAGTTTTTAAGAGTCATGGGTGTTATCTACGAATTAAAATATTTATATACCTATTATATAATATATCGTTGTCTAAGTACCCACAACACCAACCGTATTGAGCTTACTGTAAGGCTAAGTAAATTTTGGTATTATTACTTGTTTTGTGTAGCATAACTTTAATTATTACGTAAATTTTATTTATTAAATATCCTAAATTGATATTTCAATAACGAGCCTTTAATCCAAAGTTTCCGGTTTTTTATCACACTGGAAAAATACTTGCAAAAACTTTAATGAAAGTTCATAAAACTCACAACGGATGGCGCGGCGCCTACACGTCACGCAGGTTTAGACGCAGGCGCACTTGTACCGAGAATCGTTATTTAATTAACTAAAGCAATCAACGTGCCAGTCGCGATACTCGCGATACAGTTCGAGAAACTCATAATTATACTATAGTTTTTTAATAGTAATTATTAAGTCTTAATTACTCGGGGTAAAAGGCTCTGGAATTTGTTGTAAGACAAAAAGCAACTGATATTCTGAGAATTTTGTAAGCAACGTGTCTATTATTGTCTTTCAGTAATGAGAAAAATTATGTTATTATGGGAGGAGAATAAATCGGCAGTAAATGAATGGCAAATATTTTCCTCTAATTATAGGAACAGACCGCTAGGCTTGAGTGGGACTGGGCTGGACATGTATGCCCCTTGCACCCGGAAAGGTGGGCCAAATTAGTTTTACTGAGTGGGACCTACGGAACATCATAGATTTGTGCTAGCAGACTGAAAAGGAGATGGCGGGACGACTTGGGCGTATTCTGTCCGGATTGGTGGGAAAATACAAATGACAGGGTTGTGTAGAGGAAACGAGGTCTTTGCCCAGCATTGGGAAACTGAGGCAAGATCTTTTCAAAAATGAGAGAAGTAACTCACACAATACTAAGAAAAAATATTGGTTTTGATTAGTTTTGATACTTAACTACGCATTGAAATTATTGTGTGGTTTTACGATACGCTAGTTCTTTCGTGAACATGTGGTAGGTACGGTACCTACTTCTATTGTATAAGAAGAGATATATTGAGAAGTCACTGTTTATAACTTAATACGATAAATGTTTTCTTATTTACTTTACTGAAGTTATAAGTTTTTGTGTTCATTCCAATACACAAGTGTTTGTATTAACGATGTATTTCCATTTCATTCGGCATCCTTTTAACTAACTTTTAACGACGTAACTATTAGGAATGTGTTCATTATTTCTGAGGCTCTTTTATTGGTTTAATTACACATAATTTGACTAAATAACTTCACGAGTTCATCGGGGTATTCGTATTACAATGCCGTTTCCGCAATTTCATTACATTGCATTGGTTTGACGATTGTTTAATGTGAACTAGTTTTTGAGCAATGCTTTTGTAGAGTAGTTCAAAGAGCTAAGTACAGTAAAAAGCCACCCAACTACGAGTATAGTCCAGTATTAAAACTACCGGCCACAAGTTCAATAGGTACGTAATTTAGTATCATTAACAATGTTCTTTTTGGATTTTTCTGAATTTTTCTTTCATATACTAATATTTTGCCTTAGAACGTTCAAATAATACTCCCATCTGAACGAAGATACCTGATTTAATTTTAGTCTATCGACACCGTCACCTCATAAGCAGAATTTAATGGGGCCAATTTTTTTTTCCAGATTTCTAAAATGAAATTGTCCCATAGTAAAGGTTGGACAAAAGCAAATAATGATTCTCCCGGCATTTTCCAATGATACAGATGGTTAGCTATCCTATTATATCCATATTTAGGCATATTAGTTATGCACTGAGGTAGCCGAGGTATGCATTCTATATGGAAAATAAGTGTTCATAAAAATGTTAGTATACTTATCGCATATTCCCACGCGTACAAAAACAAACCAGCTATTAAACCATGTCATTCCTTCTTTAATTACAAAACTAATCGAATCAAAACTGCACTAATTAACATGATTATGCCAAAGATAAAAAAAACAGAAGGCATCTTCCACTAATGAAGATACAAAGGAATATACATGAGACCGTAATCAAATGGCAAAAACCTTCCTGCCACAATCACGACGAGACCGAATGGGTGACAAAAATGCAATTTAAGTTATTCCATAATAAAAACAATTCCAACAAACTGCCAGTTTAAGAAGATCTCCTCAATTTTACCCCATACATAAGTAAGATGCAGCACCCACTGGTAGCGTCTGCATACTAATTACTAAAATAAAAAGACAACCTAAACTCAACTCTGTTTTGTGACATTAAAGTCCATTTTGAATCGCTAATGGTTAATACGCAATCATATGACTTTCCATTTTACTCGTTTCGAAGGTTTTGCGACGCGAATCAAGAGCGACGAAGGTCTTGTTAGATTGGTCGTGTATGAAATGGGAGCTGGATGGAAAATTAAGTATGGAAGGTAAAAACAGTCTGTTTGTCTTGTCCCGTGGCATAATTAAACCGCATGCTGAGCACCAGAGCACGAAAAGATACGATCTCTATCTCTTTTACACATTTCTTGTACGATTCGGGAGTGGAAAAGACGGGGCATAAAAGTAGCGTCTATACGACCGTCCACAATTTCCATAGATGAGTAAAGGTGAATTTAAAAAAAATCTTGTTTATGGAAACTTGCATTCAATGCATTCTGCCAGCGTGATATCAAACGTAGAAACAATTAAGCCATTTTAGGTAGAAGCGTGTGTTATTCTGAATTGGACTTTAGAACCTGTCCTATAAGGTTTACTTGTAATATTTAAATGTGGTTTGTTTACTTTATTTAAATTTTGTAAAATTCCCTTTTAACTTTGGTGAAACCAGCCAGTCTAGGTACTAATGTTTTATTTGTAAAGTGGTTTTTTACTCAACGTAAGCTGCATATTTGGCGATATTCCTGTTAAGACTTGAACAAAGAAGAAAAAACTAACTTGTATATTTTAACCGACATACTCATATAGCTACTGGAATTGAATCATAAAAACGTAGAGCTTCTTTTTAATTTGAAAAAACATGTTGTCATCTAGATATTTATCCAATAAACAGTAATAAATATTAGATTCGTTCAGAAGGAAGTTTAATTACACATTAATAAAAACCGCTATTTATAACGATCATAAGACTCAATGGAAGTCTGTTTTTTATATGTTATCGAGAACAGTCAGCATCAATTAAACGTCTATAGTATTTATAACCATATTACCAAGGAATACAGTACAAATACTACAAATATATTAATGACATGGACAACAGAACCTATTTAGACAATGTCACCGTAATAAAATGTAATTGATCCTGTTTTTTCGTTCCACGAATCGTAATTAATAACTGCGTGGTTTCCATATGCAATTCATTCCCACAGTGATCTGATAGCAGTTGCACTCAATGCGCACTCAATGTCATCAGAGTGATGTTTCTATCCAGTAATTTCAGTTTTTATGGTGCATTCAATTTCGTTTTTATCCTGAGCAATGATCATTATCTAGTAGTTCGATGTAATGTCTTATTTATCTTTCCTTTCATCAGGAATATGAGAAACATTAATGCGTGATTTTATAAGCGAAACTGTAGTGTTTTTGTTGTCGCTATTAAATCTTTATTATACTGACTATTTAATTATAGGTAAAGTAAAAAGACCTTTACGGCGAGGATATTTTGATTGCCTTACAACTCAATCAAGTTTTTACTTTGCAGAACGAGCATCTTGTGTCTATAAATCTAATAAAATAAATTAATTAAAAATTAAAAAACACGACTGCGAAAAAGCGAACTGAAAAGACAAAAATAATTTTTAGTTGTGTTAGTTACTCAACTTAATGAATGTAAAAAAATATTAGAATATGAGTGTTTAGTGAAGGTTATAAACAACAAACGCAAAAGTTTTATGCTCATTTAGGATCGTGACTGTACCTGTGTATTTTATTTCAATTGCAGTCGGGGACCTTTCTTTTAAATGGGAAAATGTCAATACATCAAGGTCCCCGACTGCAATTGAAATAAAATACACAGGTACAGTCACGATCCTAAATGAGCATAAAACTTTTGCGTTTGTTGTTTATAACCTTCACTAAACACAATATGAATTTCAGAATATGAGTATATTCTAATATTTTTTTACATTCATTAAGTTGAGTAACTAACACAACTAAAAATTATTTTTGTCTTTTCAGTTCGCTTTTTCGCAGTCGTGTTTTTTAATTTTTAATTAATTTATTTTATTTTATACTTTTTAGAATTGTTACATTCATTAAGTTGAGTTACTAACACAACTAAAAAATATTTTTATGTTTTCAGTTCGCTTTTTCGCAGTCGTGCTTTTTAATTTTTAATTTATTTAATTAATTTTGGGGTCATCATTTCGTTACTAACCATTTGAAGTCACTTTATATTACTTTTGCGAGGGCGTCCTCAGTACGTACAGAAAGGCACGCAGAGTGCCGCATATATCGGGCTACGCCCGACTCCTTTGGAACGCGTACAGTGCGCCACGAACGTCGGGCTACGCCCGACGCTTTGATTGAGAGGGCACTAAAGGCGTCTTGGTAAGCGTACAGCGGGTCACGTACGTGGGCCTACGCCCGACACTGAATATGAGAGAGTCGAAGGCGCCTGGCTTTGGACCGAGTGCAGCGCGCCACGTACGTCGGGCTACATCCGACTCTATTACTATTAGGGCGCCGAAGGCGCCCGGCTTTAGAACGCGTACAACGCGCCTCGTACACGCCCAACGCTTTGAGTAAGAGGGCGCCGAAGGCGCCCGGCATTGGTAAGCTAACAGCGTGTCACGCACGTCGGGCTACGCCCGACACTTAGTATGAGCGAGTCGAAGGCGCCTGGCTTTGGACCGAGTGCAGCGCGCCACGTACGTCGGGCTACATCCGACTCTTTTACTATTAGGGCGCCGAAGGCGCCCGGCTTTAGAACGCGTACAACGCGCCTCGTACACGCCCGACGCTTTGAGTAAGAGGGCGCCAAAGGCGCCCGGCTTTGGTAAGCGTACAGCGTGTCACGCTACGCCCGATACTTTTAATATTAGAGATTTGAAGGTGCCTGGCTTTGGACTGCGTGCAGCGCGCCACGCACATCGGGCTACGCCAGAACCTTTAAGTGTGAAGGCGCCGAAGTTGCCGGGCGGCTTTGGTATGCGTACAGCGTGTCACGTACGTCGGACTACGCCCGACACTTTTAGTATGAGAAAGTAGAAGTAGCCTGGCTTTGGACCGCGCGCAGTGCGCCACGTATGTACTGGGGCTACGCCCGACTCTTTTAGTATGAGGGCGCCGAACGCGCTCGGCTTTGGAACGCGTACAACGCGCCACGTAAGTACTACGCCGGCCGCTACGGCCGACGCTTTGAGTATGAGGTCGCCGAAGGCGCCCGGCTTTGGTAAGCGTATAGCGTGTCACGTACATCGGGCTACGCCTGACCCTTTTAGTGTGGGGGCTTTAGACCGAGTGCATATACTTGGACAAGTTGCAGGAAGCGCACATCTTCCTTACGCTCTGAGCCTTAGGCCCTACGTGGAGCTCACCCTTCGGCCTTAAAAAAATGTCTACACCATCATACATGTTAAAATTAAATCAAACCATATGGTTATAATGATACTTTCACGATTTGTTCTGCTAAATTCGGTGCAGAGTTAGCTTAGACGGACTCTGCATCGTATCGATTAATAAATAGAATTTATATTTTAAACTTTTCGATTCCATAAGCGCAATTACGAACATGTTTTAAAAACTATGAGTAGTATGTACCACCTAATATAATATAATTATATTTTTTTACGGACGAACCCTTTCCTTTTATTTTAATAAGTACCTATATCACATTCAATAATAATATTTGGTTTTATGAGATTAGCTTCTCTTAACATATTTTGTCAATTCTTACTTTTTCAAAATGAGACTTAAACCCACATGTTGCATATATATTATCAATCGGCTTTCAAAGCCCTTCATTTTGATACCCTACTCGATAAGTTTGCACGATATTTTTTTCTAAAGGTTGCGTAATATGGCGTATTAAGTCCGCCATATTGTTTTTATAATGACGTCACAAAGCCTATGTTACCCGGGATGACGTAAAGATACTAATGATGTATCATACGTCTAAATCGGTTAAGGCATTCAGAAGTTAAGGTGGAATAAAGAAACTCACATACATACAAACATGAACGCTGAAAACAATACACTCTTTTTGTTTGGGCAGTCGTGTAAAAAGTTAAATCTTTACAAATGTTCAGTAGCAACATGACGCGATTGTCACTCGCATGACCAATTTCAAGAGGCTTTTTGACCAATGTTGTAAGATTGTAACTTCGAGCTTGGGTTTGCGGTTGAACTACAAAATGGTAAAATCGTCTCGAGAATATTTTATTTTTTGCACATCCATTCATGTTGTTGTTTAAAGTGTAATATTGATAGCCTAGTGAAATAACGTGGAAGCGTGCAGCTAATGAAGATTTGAAGAATGGTCTTGAAACGCGCTTAACCATTATTTGTGACGTTCTCAATCAAAAGCCGCTTTTGCCACTTACCATAAGGACAGGTTATTTGTATAAATTTATATACAAATTTCGTCTTTATGGTAAGCGACAAAGTGGTACCTTTTGATTGAGAACGTCACATTAAGTCAACACCCGGTTATGCTCTACGAGCACACTTTCGACATTGGCTAAATTATCAAAAATTTGCTGGAATCCAATTTTTAAAACAAGAAGTAGAACTTCCAGTTTTACAAATTAAGACATATTAGCTATTAAGGTTTTTTTTTAAATTAGCCTACTTTGGTGTCCCACTGCTGGGCAAAGGCCTCCTCTCGTTTTCTCCACTCGACCCTGTCATCGGCATTTTCCCATTCCCACCATTTGGGGTAGAATGCGTCCAAGTCGTCCCTATCTATCTATCCAGTCTATTAAGGTTTATTTTTGTAAATGTTGAATGTAACATTAAATTGCGTTTAAAGCATAGAGAAAAAAATACATAGAGTGCTCACTCCATACATCAGTTTTAGTACCAAAACGACTATTATTTTCGTAGTCGACATCTAGCATCGAGTAGCGGAATTATCAGTACCTACTGCTACTTGAGAATAGATGTTCCGATGACAGAAAAGTCTAATGCTCAACAATTTTCAGCTAAAATTATAACCGCACTAACCGGAACTCCATTTTCAACTTCTTCTGCTTTTAATATTAGTTGTAGATTGGTGTTCAATACAATTTTCGTGTATCGCGACTCTAGAGAATTCTAGTATCAAGCCACGGTACCTACTGATAATTCCGATACTCGATGCTAGATGTCGACTGCGAAAATAATAGTCGTTTTGGGACCAAAACTGATGTATAGCGTGAGCACTCTATTCGTACTATATTTCTCTATGGTTTCAAGGGTCCATGTGCGTAAATGGACAGGAATGTATTGACTCGACAGTTGGGTCCAATCAAATTGTCCCCCGCCGAGAGGAATAAATCACTGTAACATTTTTCTTGTACGTTGCCAGTGATCTTGATAGAGAAGTGGAAAACTTGAAGGTCTAATGTGCTAAGCATGCGGAAGCTTGAGACCTGCTGGCGTATTATGGATAGCTTTATCCATCTTTATCCACGTGATAAAGTAACTGTCACTTTTTAACACCGTGGGATAGAAAATGACGGACACCGTTTTATCACGCTGTCACGTAGACAAGAACGACCGTCATATCCGTACTGAGACCATTTAGAAGTAGAGTTAGCGGATGGTTATGAGGTGTCGAGAAAGGCCAAACCATTGGACTTAGGTATGCTCTGTTTACAAACTTTAATATAGCTAAAGGCATGCTAATAAATATAATATACCTTACTGTAAGCCAGAAAATAACAACATATTGTGACAAAAAGAGTCTATATGTGATGCAATTGAAAGGAATTTCAATAAACTCAATAAACTTTACATATAGTATACCTATATATATGGAATATTAATTCAACAATCGTTAAAAGGGTTTATTCAACCTAGTGTTTAGGTATATTAAACGCGAGATATCTAAATATGTCCTGGCTGGTGATCCAAAAGACTCGAGCCATGTGAGCCTTTTTTTAGGGCTCGCCTCATTTCTTAACGCCTAAAAGGCTAAAAGCCTTTTTTAATTCATTAGTAAAATAGGCTTTTAGCCTTTTAGGCGTCAAGAGATGACGCGAGCCTTAAAAAAAGAGCTAACATGGCTCGAGTCTTTTGGATCACTAGTCCTGGCCCATTTGTGCTAATTTCGTATTGATTTAGTTTGCAACTTCAAATGGCGACACTCATAACATAAGTGTCTCCACGATTACTTACATTGTGTTCGCTCAAAAGTTTGTTCCATGAGTAAGGTAAGTACCCCTATTAACGAGCCCATTAAAATCGGCACTGATTACCGCGGTATGTACAAAAAGGCGTTTTATAAGAAAGTCTATTAACATTTTTAAAATTGAAGTACACACAAACAAAGCCTTCTCTATTGACTGTCGAATAAGTATAGCACTAGTAAAGAAACACAAAGTAAACAATTCGAAAAGCGTAAACTAACTCATCGGGGGCGCAGGATTTGAATGCTCCATACTAACGCGCAACACCTCAAGTAAGCAAACGCGTATTTTATTTAGTGATTTTCATAGTAATGATGAATATTATAGAAAGACTAAAATTTTATATCAATTCTTAATTATGATATTTATGGTTCCCAAATACTCAATTTGTAAATATTTGCTTGCCAATAGTAAAAAACAGGAAATTAAAAACATCGGTGTTGGGTTCAATTTTTTGGTGTGGTTCCTAATTTCGAGGTATACCTCGGTAATAGCGGAAACGGTATTTTAAGTTCGAAGGGTTATATATTCATATGTAAATACATATTTCCTTAACTCTTGATGTTATTGAAATATTTAACCATCTATAAAGCTAAAGAGCTATTAACGTGGTTGAAATCTATTCAAGAACTCTTAATGTTGACTACAGTTTTAAGCACTTAACTGGAGGTTTCCTTAGAAACCATTATATGAGAATCTTGTTTAAATGTTGATATAAAAACAAAAGCATGGCTGTCAAGTCTGTTTTATAAAATGTTTCGTAATATTTAGTATCTTCCATTTTGATTGTATTCAAAATATACTCGATTTTTATATATTTTCATTACTCGTAAATGAGTTTTACAATAATGTGAATTAAACCGTTTTGCGATGGTTACAAAAGACATCACTCGGTAATAAGATGTATGGGCACCCAATACCGAACCACCTACAACTTTGGTAGGAAATAAATAGGTTCCTAATATAATTATTATAAAACCTATTGTATTATTTTAATTAGAACATATAATACACCAACATACAATCGTAATCCAACGCGGCAACGCAGCGAGCGTGATGGGCACCTTTGCGTCGGGGGCAGCCCGGGACGGATTTCAGTAGGTTGTTTATTATATAATATACATATTTAGTTTATATTTATATGTAAGTTTAGTTTTTAATTAATTTAAAATTATGTCTGGATTATGTGTTATTAATAAAAGATGCAGTACATCCAATATAAATTTCTTTTAATATTTGATTTCACATATCTTGTATCATTGGATCAATTTGATGTTGAGGGGCATTTATTTGTGTGACGAACACAGATATTTGTTCCTAAGTCATGGCATGGCCTACGTAGAAAACACCTACGTAGGTCATACAAGTATGCCCAGCACCAACGTATATAGGCTGAATTATTATTTTTATTTTATAAATTTGTATTTATCTATATAAGTATGTATATCGTCGCCTAATATCCATAGTAGAAGCTTTGCATAGATTGGGGATATGTCGATCTGTGTAAGATGTCCCCTTATATTTATTTATTTTATGTTGTTTTATGTAGATACTTGTATACAGCATGTATGTTTGATACGACCACATAATATATTAATTATCTAAGTGTAGTTAGTAGGTGTAAGTAGACTCAAAGGAATTCACTTTCATAATTATGTTTTACTAAAAATCCTCTTATTTTTCCTTATAGAAAAACCTAAAATAAATATTAATCGAATCTTATAATTGGAAATCTGATTAAATATAATACCTACTATTTATTTAATTACTATTGTCAAATAAATATAAGTAGGTATATAAAGAAGGAACTAAAAATGCGATGGGTTTAACTACCCTCGTAAAAAGGAACCCATATCCGCGGTATTTGGGTAGCAATGATCAATTACCACGGTAATAGGCGATTTCGACGTTTCAGGTTTAATAATTATTTTTTTCTATATAACTGGCCAAAACAAGTCCAAAAACGAATGAAATATAAATTTCGATGTACAAACTATCATAAAAAAATATGTCTTTGTTCATACAGAGCCTGATTATGCTTCATTTTTGGCTGTCTTTGTAAAAGTTGCTTAACCCCCTCGTTAATAGGGGTACTTACCTTATCATGGTATACCTACAAATACCTCAACATTTCAATGCGTAATATTCTCAATTTACCTAGTCAATATGAATTTGGAGTCCAGATGACGCAAGAATCGGTATGAAAAATGGTTCAAAAGCGATCGTTGCCCGCGCGGGCGCCATGGATTCTTCGCCGAACCCGCTTCTAACCGCTTTTTGCACGCGCTCTCATACTGTTCAGACACTGCACAAAAGCCCCCGAAAAACTTATTATTGATTTGTTGTTTATATTTCATTCCCAATAGGTCGTTTCAATATTGAAGAGCTTCATCCGACCAGGGTGGCAAATTGCTCCTTTTTCCCTTCCACAACTCTCCATGCAGGAATTTATATCAAGCGAATGTCGCCAGTAAAAACTAAATTCCATTTAATTATGGGCGATTTTTAAAATCTGTGAACAATGCCTGCGTCCCTTTGTGGTCCGGTCGACGGGTTTTTTACCCAAGATGCAACTAATTTGATAATTTCTTATTGTAATTCTGTGAACATACGCCTACGACGTGCGGCGCGAGTTTCAAAGAAATGATTTAATTAACGGATGATTGTTTATTGTGAAGTGATGAGAAGTAATTGACTTACTCGCTTAAGTAATTAGTGCGAACGGGCGTCCCGGAATGTAAATAAAACGTTGTATTACCTGCGAAACAGAAAATAAAGGTTAATTGTTTAAATCATGATGTTAACCCTTTACCAGGCTAAGGTATATATTTCCCACATACGGCACTTCAAACATGTGTTCTATTTTTGATGAGAACTGACATTCGATTGTCATTTTTGATATGTCAGCCTGGTACAGGGTTATGTTATTTCATATACAAACAAAACGATTGAATAATGGTAGCATAAGAAAATTATTATTATTGGTAAGGAATTGCCTCTATCAACTGCTAAAGACTTACATTCACTTACAGCTTTCTTAACTTACACTCCTAATAAATTCAACACAGTATACCTATTTAAAGCAAGGATTGGATAGACTATGATTTATTGTAACACGAGAGTTACACAGTTAAGAACACAGGTTATCCTGTGTTCTTAATTGTATAACTATAAAGTTATACCCCTACTTATGGATGGCGATACAAGTTAACGTGAACATTTCATTTCACAGTCAAGAAATCTAACGATATAAACCGGGTCACTCAAGTTCGGCCTACGAAGGTCGGCCAACATCCGCATCAACATTTATCGGCAATATTAATACATTTGCAATTAATATGGCCGACGCCAAACCGCAGCCCCGGCGGCGGCACTGCTAGGGTTACCACGCGTCAGTTTTTACTGGCATGTTAGGAATCTTGGTAAGGGGGCTTAGCTAAAATGAAAATTGACGATAGAAAACGCCAATTGAAACTTAAATAAAGGGGCCCACTGATTAACAGTCCGCCGGTCGGTATCGGCCTGTCAGTTGTTCGGAACTGTCAAATTTTTGTTCTAACTGACAGGCCGATACCGTCCGGCGGACTGTTAATCAGTGGGCCCCTTTAGTAATGTATGGAAATGACTTTTCGTAACATCTGTCATCCCGATACATTTTTTCTTTTCGTTTGGCTTTTGTCTATGGACATCGCGGAAATGACAGGATTTTTATAGTTAAATGAAAAACTTCTTCAACAATTTTTATCCTAGTCATTATGAATTATGTATAACATTTTTATTTACTATTATATAGCTATAATTTGATTGAAACGAAAGGCTAGGCAATACCTAATTAAGTATCTACGAATCACCGTTTGTCAATAATTTTGTTCATGAAACGGGGATTTTATAGACTGAAAACAAAAACATACAAATAAACCTAACTCCATTGGTTTTCATTTACAACTTTAGTTATAATTTACCTAGTGTTAGTTCCTTTCTCATTTTCTCAAACATTAGCTGGAAGAAATCTTTTACGGATAAGTTCACTTTTGTACATATCCTTACATATGTTTACTTTGTTTTGTCTTTTTTGTATAAACTTATTTACTTATACAAAAAATATTTGCAAAAACATTCTACACCCGCAGCCCTAGCGTCCAGAACTCAAGACATATACAAAGACGGACCTCAGATTTATAGTGGTCGCCGTCACTAAAAGGTTTGGGACAAGCAGATAAGTAGCGCTTGTAATTAGGCGCGACACGCGACCACCGACGCGTCACGGAACCGAATTCCAGGATTTTTTAGAGTTCCGTACCCGATGGAAAAACACAAAAAAGTCAGCTGCAGATATAGTTGAACCAGCCTGCATAGACTGTTCAATTCAGTTCAGGCGGCGGGGGGTCAATTATTTCTGCAGCTGACTGTACTAAGCTTACGCTGCTCGTCTGATAATGGGTTCTATCTCAAGAACCGTAATAGACGATTTAGATTTACACAGAATATGATTCTTCATCATCATTAACTTATGAGTTATTCTCTTGTCGGTGGAGTATCTTTTAGCTTTCCCTATCTTGCGCCAGCTCTTTGACTTTTTGATACTACTTTTTCTTTCGACACGACCCCTACTTTTTCTTTCACTTGCGCCAAAAAGCTGCGTCTGGGTTTTCCTCTTCCCCGCTTGCGTCCTATCCGCCCCTCCAGGATAGTTTTAAAGAAGTCGTCGTGTCGTGTGTGTGGTAAGAATATGTTTGCTATTGCACAAATAACAAACTTAGGTATAACGAATTTGATTTTTTTTTTATTGTAACTCTAAAACGGTTATACATACAAATCTGAAACTGGGTGTGACAATAAATAAGAAAAGACTGCCTGACATCAAATAATAAAGCCCTGTGTAAAGCATGAGTAAACTTAAGGAAAAATAAAAACATTGTAAACAGCTGTTTTGTACGGAACCCTTAGTACAACCCGCGCATGGCCAGTTTTTATTGTTCACAAATTAAAACGAGAAATTGGGAGATTGTGGAAATTTGGAAGCGACTTTTTTGTGTTTTTTGAGTTTTGTTTCTAAAACACTGTGTCGACGACGAGGAATTTCAAAGGAATGATTGCTAGGAGCGATTGTCTTTTTTTTGTTTGAAAATCTGGCGACAGAACCAGAATTATAGAAAACCAGTAAGGTAAACGTACTAAGTAGTGCTTGACATGCTAATAATGCCCAATATATGACACCTTGCTGTCACCTCTATTGACAATGACTTAAGTTTCAAGATGACATGTACTGGGACCGCGTTGAGCATTGAGCACCAGTACGTTTACCTTACAATAAATTTGTAATCACACTTGCTCATAAAGTTTTCACGCAGGTTTAGCGGGAGTTATAGTTATAGCCCATTTTATTCCGTAGGGAGTTTGTTTTATTATGTCGCTGGGTCATATGAACCGAGAAAGATATAATATATGTCAAATTGCTACATGTTTATTTATTTAAAATCAAGCCATAAATGAGTTTTACTTTAAAAATGGGTACTGATATTTATTATGTAATCTCTTTTGATTATTATTAAAAAAGTATGAGTGCATTAATTTAATTCGTAATTTTGTGAAACAAACTTATTCATTGGTTTTCTTTTACCATTATCTATGGCCAAAACAAAAAAAAATCCGCTAACTCAAAAAAATCAAGCATTGTCGTTGTAAGTCTTTTAGGGCATTGAACTTAACTTCGAATTTAAACTGTCGTGAGTCATACTAACATTAGCTCAAATTAAACTTTTTTAGTGGTTACAAACGCCGCATCCAGCTTCTCATGCATCCGTTTACAATTCAGACAACGATAAAACAACCATAAAACAAATTGTATCAGTTAAATTAAGTAATTTACGAGTCTCGTTTGTGAGCTTTCTGTAGTGCACTTGATTAGTGTCCGACCGAAGTTACGGTTTCGGCATAAAAATCATGTTTCGGGCCGGTTTCGGCAAAAACTAGAACAAAACCGAAACTTAGAATTCGTTTTCGGCAAAAAAACGATTTTGGTAGGACACTACTTCACATTAAGTATTTGTTTTTCTTTGATTTCGCTGCTTACGGTTCGTCCACACAACTTCGATCTAACTAAGCGTATCCTTCTTTGGCTAGGTAATTGTTTCTTTGTAATTGCATTTGATCATAATTATTTTTAATAGATAATATATTTTTTTTCTGTTAAAAAAATACCCCAATTCTCGGGATTAGTTGCCTCTATCATATTCTATCTGTAAAGTCCACCACTTTACTGAAAGCAACTAGCGAACGCCGCTCTACGTGCACACTTTTAACATTGGCTAAATCATCATAAACATGATAGAAGCCAATTTTTAAAGAAGAAAAAGAGGTTACCGTGGTGAAACGGAGGTTAAAATCTGTTATTCCAGATGTCAGTCAGCCAGTCACCACCATGTCCAGTCAGTAGGATTAGATCAAGTAAAACATGGTCTTCTCTTCCCAGAGTAACACAAGCCTACGTCACAATAACATTGCCACTTTATATAGCGCTATCGCATATTATCATATAGCGCTGTCGCATGATGACGTAGGCTTGTGTCAGTCACGTGGTCGGAAGAGAGTACCAGGCGGAGTATATTATTATAGCATGGATTAGATGCTCCGCCACTGACTTTTGTCATAATAAAGTCGTACACTCCGGCGCAGGGATGCCGGCGACATTCCGCCGCGGTACCGACAGCCTTCCCCACCTTCGGCAGAACAAAGTCCCAAGTCCGTACGATCATCTAAGTGGGATACACCCTTGTCGCATTAAGGACTTTTATCTGAGGCGCCTGGGACAAATTGCCGGCGCAGGAGCTTAGGGTTGACATTGGTGGGAAAAATGCTGACGAATTAATGATTTTGCAAATTTGCTGGTATTTTATAATGTCTAACGATAATTATTTACATATTACGTATTAATTACTAATTTCAAAGTTTTATCATAAGTATGATAAAATTGATGAACACTATAAAAATACCAAAAATACGAACAATTTATAAGAACGAAAATAGTACTTTTCTATAACCTTAAGGGTAGGTTTACACAGCGCAATTTTTTCCCGTAAACCTACCGTAGGATTTTATTGAATACCGTAGTGACAGCAAAATTTGTATGGCAACGTTCAGAATCGTCCACAAGGCGTTTATGTGGGAAAGCCGTCTAGCCGTGTGAACGATTTTGAACTTTGCCATACAAATTTTGCTGTCACTACGGTATTCGATAAAATCCCGTATACGATATACGGTAAAAAATCATTCCATGTGAACCTAGCCACATGCTTTCTGTCACACAGTGACACTGCTACACAAATACCACTCCTGTTTTAGTTTCCATTCAATCAGCTCGGTTTCAGTGACAAAATTATCAAAATAGAGTTGGACCAAGCTAACCCTGCACGCTCCGTCGTCATTGCGATGACAAAGTGTGGCAAATGCGATGTTTATAATGACACTACCTTACTTTGTTCTATTCAATTACAATTAGCTTATAGTTCGATTTTTTAGCATTAGAAAAAAGGTAAACAATCTTGATATGTATTTTAATTGAAACACAAGTTTTAAAAATAAGTCACGGGTAATATGTAACAATTATTAATCAAATACGATCATTTATATTCTTCTGCTTTCATAAGTAATAGTTACTGTTTTTAAAAAGCGTTTTTCAATTAAAAGACATGTCAAGATCGCTTACCTTCTTTTTAATGCTAAATAAAACGGAGGCATTGGCGGGGTAATGCCGCCAGTATTTTTGGCACATTTGATCCGGGAGACAATCAGAGTGGGGGGTAATATTTTTTTGTTAAGTTATTTTAGTTTATAATTTTTATGTTTAATCAATTTGTTTTACACCAAATAAAGAACTGTAACTAAGCTATAGCCGTACCCTATCTCCATCATTATTCCCCAGAGAGAGGTTAACAAATCGGTAAGTAATTGTAATTCATCATTATTATTCCTTTCGTTATGAAAACCCGTCATTATCTGCCGCATACCTGACAAATGGTCTTAATAAGGTTAAACTTCTAATTACTCAAAGTACTAGAGCTTGCTTTATTAAAGCGCCACCTCAAATGCCTTGTTTTTTCGACGCAATTTTTTAATGGAATGTTCGTGAGGGCGCCATGTGAACCGAGCTTCTAATTAATAAATTGTATACGTAAGCTAAGGTGAATGGCATTTAAAAATTGTTTTATTTGCCATTTCATTTTTATATGCACAATATGAAATGAAAAATATTGTAGCTTCTAGACAAACGTTATTATAGCCTATAAAATACATAGCTTTCACATTTTCATAGTAGAAATAGAAATAAAAATAATTTATATTTAACTCGTTTGATATTTACTGCTCAATAGCTTGCCGTGCCGACATAGAAAATATCCATAAATACAAGTATCGGGTTTCGAACCCAGGACTTTTACCCAGGGCTTTTTAGCTTTGTAAGCAGATATTTCTGCTTACACAGCTAAAAGTCCTGGGTAAAAGTCTAAAAAAAAGTGCCAACCCTAGCCAGCGTTATCGCGCGACGTTAGAGCCCGTGTTAGTCGCATGTTCTCTAATTTCGCCGGTTTTTGTCCATCTCAGGGTTATCGGTCTGCGTGCCTGACATGGCGGCTTTTTGTCGTGTCGTCGAATCACTGTGAAATCGGGGATGCATTCCATAATTTAAGATTTGTAATTAGGGCAGCCGTAAAATAATGCAGAGGGAATATATTTCCCACTATGATTTTTAACTTTATTGCAAAGTGACAGGGCT
This sequence comes from Cydia splendana, assembly GCF_910591565.1. NCBI lineage: Eukaryota > Metazoa > Arthropoda > Insecta > Lepidoptera > Tortricidae > Cydia > Cydia splendana. The sequence continues at coordinate 18,939,006 of NC_085964.1, read as the reverse complement.
CCATTTTGAATAATTTCTGACACCCTTGTCCGTTAATGGGTTAAAAAATTGTGAGTGCTTTAATTTTACTGTTTGGCGGTCTTGCAAGGAATTCCTTTATGTAAGATGAAAGGGAGTAAATCTGCAATATTACTGACTCTACTTTGCAATTTACTATCAACAAATTACTGTAACGAATATATAAATAAATAAATGTGATAGATAATTGACTCAAGTATTATTTATTCTTTTTGCCAGATTTTCCTGAATTCTCGGTTAGACTTGCTGGATTTAGGTATTAATTAGGTTATCCTCGATGGTCAATAACGTCAAAAGGGGAATAGATAGTATAGTTGTCACAGTTATGATCATTTTCATTATGTTAATTAATTAAAGAATTTTCCTAAACTGATATTGTCATTATTATAATCATAATATATGTTGACCACTGAGTAAAACTAGTAGAAATACGTAGGAACAGGGCTCCCTAAAAATACTTATTATGTGGTTAAAGTCTTTAAAGGTTAGTTCTAGAGGTTGCCACTAGAGTGCTTGTTTTCCATCCAGATGAGACTAGATGGCGTTAGTGGAAACGTAAGTACTTACCTACAACTAGCGTAATTGTATTGGATAAAATAAAAAATAACTCTTCCCTAAACCAATTAAAATTTCTCCAATGATTTGTTTACATTAAAGTGAAATTTGTAAATAACATAAGTAGGACAGTGGGCCTTAGGAAGACCTACGAAACGCGAATATCTACTTAGGTCATAAACTAGCTACTTACTTGAGCATTTTCACGGGACTCCACGTTAACACTCAATTGTTCTCCCAATTAGAATACAGGCTAAATGAAAACATCAATTAATTAGACGAGCGAGCGGAGCGGCAGCCGCGGCGTCCCCAACTGGTTTGGAGAGTCATCCATAATTCAAATACAACATGGGGCCCAGACCCCGCCCCTGCGGCACGCCGCCAATCGTCACCAGATCTTAGAGCAAGTCCCGCCTTCTGGAAACTTACCCACAATCTAGTGTCAATTGGCCTTTTTACTAATAAATTGGTGCGTGAATTAAGCCCTTCAGAGTAGACTATGTGGACTAGTGACGTGGTAAATTAATTGTTAGGTAGGTATCAGACAGATAGTAAAATACCTACTAGTAAATTTCTATTTATACCTACTATGTATATTTTTTTTGTTACATTTTCAACATTTTATTTTACTATAGGTACTCAACTCAATTCATTATATGATATATCAGATAATTACTTCACCAATATTAATAATCAAGTTTATAACATTTTAAATACACCAATGTTACCCAGTAACATTCGTAAATCATCTAGCTATAGCGAGATGATTTTAGTATTTTGTACCTAAATCTTGCTTCCACTTACCTTAATAATTAAAATAATTTACCTATATTTCGTTTTCCCTTGATAATTAGGGATTACTTTTAATAAATACCAGCAACTACATACTATAGTTGTCACTGGTATCAGACAAAAAGACTAGCAAAATGGACGATTTTTTTTCCATACTAAGGTTGCCAACCTTGGCAGGCAATAGAAAGAGAGAATCATGTTACATATTTTCCTAGGCTAGTACATATCATCAACCCAAAAGAGGGATGTGTACAGTTTTATTATTCTAGTAAAAAAAATCAGTTTGAAGAAATTATAAAACGAACACATAGGTTTACAGCTTATATTGATTTTATTCCAATTGAAAATAATTAAAATTACTTACTTGGACAATGCGAATTATAAAACGGACAGCAGGATTAATACTATTTACCAACTTAAATGTAATACCTACATATTCAGATACGGTTAACTGCACATCCCTAAATACGTTAATAAGCTCGGACTTCGCCGTCGATTAAAACTGCCTGTGGTTAAAACCAATTAAATGATATCGTGATATTCGGATCACGACTCGTCCTGCCCAGATCGTGTAATTACGAGAATTGGATGGATTCATTGACAAATTGGTTTTGTAGAAAAGTAATTATTGTTTTCTATTGAGGGCTCATTATTGGGATAATTAGAAGAAAACGAACGGATTTAATTGTGTGATGGTACTAATGAATTTGATTGTTGGATGATTTTAATTTGATGGTCATGCCGCTGAATACCTAAGTATGTACCGATAACATAAGTTAACTTTTTTAATTTTACATAGGTACAATGTAAGGTACGCGTTAATAAAATGCTAATATATGAGATATACATTGGTACTAAGAATAATAATAGAAAGAACCACATTTCTTTCAATTTTTGAGGATTAAAAGAGCTTTATTGTACAGTCGACGTCAAAGATATGTTAACATTTTTCGCCTTATTACAAAGGAGTAAGGTGCAAAAGTGTAAACATATCTTTGACGTCGACTGTACACAGCATAAATTAAAATACAATGCAAATAAAATAAGGGAAAATAACTTGAAACTAAACCTTATAACCCAACTAGACATTGTTCAGGTCACATTTGTACGGCGTAAAACATCATAACTCATTACTTACCTACCTTTTTATTTTCTTTGTTAAAGTAAACCTACAAGTCCCAATTATATTATTGGGACTTGTAGGTCCAAATAATAAATAATTGCTTTTGTGTACCAAAACAACGCAATGTTCAAGCGATTTTTATACCAACTTACCTCCAATAAGACCGATACTTACGGATACCCAAAGGTGTGCAAAATAAATTAGGTTTCGACTTACCGGAAATACCTCACTATCGCTGTTAATATTTCTCAGAGTATTGACACAAAGTTCAGTTCCCCCGGCCCCGACCATAAGGCCGATTCTGACTAACCTACTTGTTAAGGTTTTTGTATTGTTATGATACTACTATGACCATAGGTAGCTCACGATGATTGGTGCGTGCGAAATGCACCGAGGAGTCACAACTAGTCACTAGACATCCCAATTGCGCTCACTGTAAGCCACCTTCATTTGAGCGATGGCGTCTAGTCAGCGCTATGGAAAATGGCTTCGCTGCGCCGTTGCTCCAACGTTGCGTCATGGAGTTGACAAGATGCCGATGCTATTGTGGGCTAGCCCTAAGTAGTATCAGTCAAGGTCGTATCATAACAAGGTCAAACCCTTACCAAATTGTGTAGTCAGAATTGGTCTCCAGACAAGTCACGAGCCAGGCCACTTTACGCACATTAGCTAATTTATTTCGGAGATTTCTCTGACGACTGACACTCGACTTAGTCCTGATTGATAAGCGAAAGATACGCGTAAAAGGATTTCTTATTTCGCCTTCAATCTTTGCAACCACAATTGTTAACAGATTATTAATAACCAGAAATACTTCTTTTATTTTCTTTGTTAGTAACAAAAGGGTTCCAAAAACGTTTGGACAAATACGTTAGTCATTGTTGGCGCAATTTGTCAGCTTGCCCTTTTGAAGTGACCGATAGACGTCGCAAAAAGTGACCGTTTTGGGAAGTCGCTAATAACAAGGCGCCCGGTAGCTTTACCTTTTTTTTTATCAATAAACCGCAGTTTCTCATGTTCAAAGTTATAACTTGCATGATTTTGAACCTTATTTATATGGCCTGTCGATTCATCATTTCTTTTATGATTATGATTGTTAAAATTGTGATCCATAACAAATATGCTTGCGTTATTAATTTAAAAATTTAAAGGACTTTCATCCTTATCATTATTGCTTCTAGGTTATTGTTCTTTTTGTTGGTTGTTACAGTTAAGTTTGTTAGTTTTGTCTATGTTTGGCCGCGTGTTGGTCGGTGAGTCAAATTTGGCACTTAATCACAGGTTCGGTGTGGTCCGGAAGTTGAGATTGTCATCATAAGATGCTTTGGGAACATTTTCATTTCGTCCGGTGATTTGGCCAGTATTACTGACATTACACTGAGTTTTTGAGTTTGTTGTTAAATTGGGTTGGCGACAGATTTCAATGTTACAAATAAATTGACACGCCATCGCAACACGCAAATTTAGATTTTTATTCAATTTTTTGGGAAGTTACGAAATGTCAAATCTCTTATGAATTAAGAATTAAATCCACAACGCAGGATTCGCCCAATACTAACTAACGTCGCAGTTAATATTTTTCAAAATTATAGACAATTACACATTGCCCTGCATTAAGGATGACTCACGCTAGACCGGGCCGCGGCCGGCTCGGAGCTTCCGGAGCTTCGTTTTCTATGGAAAGCACCATGTGATCAACGATCAGCCGTCATAGAAAATGACATGTCGGACGCCTAAGCCCGGACACGGCCCGATCTAGCGTGACTCACGTGAGTCATCCTTTAAGCATCCAGAGCCAAAGAAATAAATGTATACCCAAGTAAAAACATTGGCTGTTATGCTGAAAAGTGTCGAGAATTTAAAACGGCACTTGCAAAAACGTTAGATCTCCATACAATCTTAGCAGCCATCAATAACGTTATCCACATGTGTAACTAAATAACAATAAACATCCGTCGTGTGGAATTACTCGAAACGATTACCAAGATAGCCATCTCTCTTGTAATTGTTATGTTTATTGTCGTTAACGCGCACCCTGTGAATAAGTTAGCACACACCTTCACAACCACCTAATAACAAACCCACTAAGTCTCAGCTCAGGGCATTGGAATCTCAACTTAGATGAGGAGTAATAAAGTGTAATTTAGATTAACAAAAATACAGTACTTAAGTGCTTTTTGTGTGTGTAGTGAATTTACTATCGACACCACCCTACAGCCGTTGTGATCGTTTCATTTCCCAAATTACAAGGAGATCTTTATCAATGCGTACGCGTCATAATTAAACAAATAAAATTTTACTGGACATCAATTTTGGATGTGGGCTTCTGTTTTTTTGTGTTTACGAGCTGAAGATTGATTTGGATAAGATATGTAATAATAAATGAGCTAAATAAATAGTTGCATAGTGGGTAGGTATTGGAGGTGCAGTTAATAATTAGTCGCGGTAAATTTAATAGTTACCTACTGTAAATTAGGTAATCTAATATTTAAAGTTTATTCTTAACCTATACCCTATACTAAGAAAACTGAGCTTCTAATTTATTTTTGAGGAATTATTTTATTCACGAAAGACAAGTGTGTAAAACAATTAAATTAATTATAAACTTACGAATAAAAAATTGTCCTATGTCATGATCGCTTAGAAGAGTGCTCAGAAGGCTGATCATAAAATAATCTCCACCGCAAATACCAACATTTGACTCTAATCAACGTCACCGGCTCACAAAATAGGAGGCCCAATTAATAACAATAATATATTATGTTTTATGAAATAATGTGTATATTTATTTAAGCACCTATTCCATTGGGTAAATTACTGTAAATAGAGGGGATACTTCAGTTAATTAATTACAAAGAAAAATATAATTGTCTGTGTTCGACTTAGCCATACATATTTAGGTATTTAATACTATCATTAATGTTTAGAATAAAACCGTCAATGTCGTACGATCAACTCTCACCTCAACCCTACCTAAAAGCCACCATTTTGTACAAATCATCGTTCATGCCCGTAATGACTAAATGGGTAAAAACTTGGTTAGCCGTCTCTAAAGCCGACCAATAAACGCACTCTTCGTAAAGAAGGTAGTAAGTAACATAATGGCCTTATTAAGTTAAGCTGTTTGGTGTAAAGGTACGGAGGCACGCTTTTTGCGGTTAAACAAACTTCACGCAGCGGGGCAAAATCGATTGGAACCGATCGCATCTCCGCGTCGAGCCTAATAGGCGGGTTTGTACCGACCAGCGAGGTATTCAAATATAGATTTGGTTCATTAAGACGAAAGGGGACAACCGTTCTCCATACAAACTCTCTGGATATACTTTGCATTATGGAAAATATTTTTACGCGATTTGATGTATATTAACCATAGAGTAAGAAGCTTTTAAAAAATTCTGTGGAATTTGTATTTCGCTCCTAACTATGGTTAATACAATAGATGGAGTACAAATATTTTCCGTTAAGTCAATAATTAGGAAGCAAAAGGAAGACGTTTGTATGGTGGAGCGGTCGTCCATTTTTTTTAAAGTTTAGTACGAGTATACCTCTATGGTTAATGTTTGTAGTTTCATCCGATGAAATCACTCATGGTCTATAGTAAAATCCTGTCCATATTTCCGATTTCAGATCGAAACATTAGAACAAAAAAAAACTAAGTATAGTAGTTGGTGAAACAAAAAAAATATTTTGTAATTTTTTTTATCATGCCAGTAGTTTTTCTAAACTTTATCGTATATTCTAGAAAATAATTAGCACTTCATTAAACCTTGCGTGTTGTAGGTACGTAACTTGATTCATGAAACTGATATGGCGTGTTTATTTTTACATATTGCACATATTTAGGTAAGTACATGAAACGTTCAAACTAATAATACCAAGTTTTAATCAACATAATTATAGTAGGTAATTTTGTTAAAAACGTACCTACATAATTAGGTATAAAAGATTATATGTATTATATTTAAAACTTTCGCGTTTTGAACACATATTAAAACATATTTAAACTTTTCATCGGGAAAAATCTATAACCTAAAAACGCCAAATATCTCAAAATTGTATTGAATTGACACCTGTCAGTGTAACGTGTAAAATACTATATGCGCATACACGACCAGTGAATCCTGAGTCGAAACGTCGGAAATAATTACTAATGATAGTGGATAAGGCTTTCATTGCAGAACTTGTTCTACAGTATAGCCTAATGGAAAGAACTGCACTTTTTAATGCACATGATTACATTGTCATACGTTTACCTTTATAAGACGATACGGTTGCTAAGTAGAGGCCCTGTGGTCGGGCTGAACCCGACTATCTCCGCGTCAACCTAATAATAGGAAATCAGTTTTTTACCGCCGCCGAGATATTGTTAACGGGTCCGCTATGAAATTATACCGACCATTAGTCTCATTGTTTCCGCGGCAAATTGGCAAAGCTGTAAACACAACAAATTTTACCTTTATATCTATCTAAATACGATCGAAATTGGATAAAATCAGACGCGAAACTTTTTTAAATCTGTTTAGTCATAAATTCGTTAATGTGAAATCGGTTCTGCTTTGTTTTTGGACATCTTTGTCTTGGAAATTGGCGTCAAAATCTCGTTCGACATAACGGTGGTTACGCCGATTTTGGGGGAAATTAAAATTGTACGTTTACTACCACAAGGTAACATCTTACTGAGGCTATAAAGTCAGTTACGACTTTATCTTACCAAGGAAAAGAAATTTGGGAATAATGAAGCTACTATTATTGCTAAATGTATTTTAATAGATCCATTTTTTATATGTCAGGTAAATTTAGAAGTTTTAGTGTTGGTGGCTAATATAAATTTTGTTCGATTATCATCGGTTTTTAGTTCCAGCTTATACAGGATATTATAACAATATTAAAGTTATTAAATCTCTCAATAGTTGATGACTTGGCGGAATAGTTTTTGTTAAATTAGCAATGCTGAAAACAGGAATTTTTTAACTTAGATTTATTTTGTTTTAACAGGCGGGCAGGTGTCGGAAACCTATGTAGAAAATCCTACAAATTACTACTAAAACATGAGTAATTGTTGTGATTTGAATGTATGTTCCTCTGTCAGTCTATCACGCAAAAATAGCTGAACTGATTGTAAGTCAATTAGTTAGGTACCTATATGTAGCCACAGAATAAATAATAGTACTAGGTAGAAGACTCACTCTCTAACGCGTCTGTTACGATCAGCACAGATATGGCCGCTAGGTGGCGACAGTGCCACGCGCGGCTTATGGCTTTCCCCAAAATTGGGGCCGAACGGATGTACTTTTAGCTACCTGTAGCAAAGCGACGAAATCGCGAAGTGAGCCACGCCTGATGTAGGTAATTGACTACTAGCAAAAAGACTAAGAATATTTTTTATAGCGGAATTCTTCTCTGTGATAAACACACAAATAAATGCCCTTACCAGGATTCGAACCTGGGACCTTCTGCTTCGTAGGCAGGGTCACTACCGACTAGGCTAGGAGGCCGTTACAAGAAAAGAAAGGAATAATGGTTAGATCAGATAAAACATGAAATAAAAATGTGTAGTACAAAGGCGAAATTATCCCTAAGAGGGTTCTCTTCATTTAATGTCGCTCGGCCGACCCTATGTCGATTTCCTCTGCACTCTCAGCAGCTGATTGTAGACACGTAAATATACACTCGGCGTCAAAAAAATCGCACCTCACCAAAAATTAGTTTCAAGCAAATATAGCTCTTATCTTATACATCGTACCCTGTCAATATTAATATCATTTGAAAGCGCAATTAATGAACTTTAAAAAGATTTATTGTCATTTTCCGTAAAACGAACCATCGCCAAACATCGGCGGTTTGTTTAAAAAAGGGCCGAAATCCGATTTTAATGGATCCCTTCTTGTGCAAACATGGACGGGTATAAAATGGGGGGTAAAGGTTAGTTATGGGTTATTCGCCCTCCGGTGGTCACTGAGGTCACTACTGAACAGTTACAGCAAGAAAAAACCCTTGGACATGGATACCAGGGCAGAAGAAGCAGCTCAAGAGGTGGCACTGCTGCAAACAGGACTATGGCAGAATCAAGATGCTGAAAGATTTAACATAAGCGGTTTCCGAGTGCGTCGAGTCTCGCAGCGGTTCCAGGAGACTGGTGATTACATCAGGAAGTCTGGATCTGGAAGATAACGCTGTTCTTCCGTTAGAGACAACCGATACATTGTATCGAACTCTTTGCAGAACCGTTTCTCCGACGCATTTAAGCTGCAACAGCAGCTTCAAGCAGCTCGAATAACAGCAGTAAGCATCTCTACGATCGGAAGAAGGCTGGAAGAGAAGAGGATATTGCCCCGTAGAGCTGCTACAGGCCCCCAATTAAAGCCAGAGCATCGAATAGCCTGGAGGCAATTTTCCCGACTGCACAAAGATTGGACGTTTGAATAATAGAGGAATGTCCTCTTTCCCGACGAGACAAGGGTGTGCCTTTGCACCAACAACAGGTGCAGGAGGGTGTATAGGACGCAGGGAGAGCAATTCACGCAAGCCTGCACCGAAGAGACCGTCTGCTAAGGGCGCGGATCTCGCATGTTCTGGGACGGCATTTCGACCGACGGGAAAACTGATCACGTGTGCATTTCCCGCACTGAATGTGGTCACAACCAGGGATCCCTGACTGCTCGGCGTTACATAACGGAGATCTTGGAGGAGCATGTGGTCCCATATGCTGGTTTTGTTGGACCCAACTTCCAGTTTATGCATGACAACGCTCGCTGCCACACTTCGTTGATTATGTGAGACTACCTGCGTGAGGTTGGGATCACCGTAATGGAGTGGCCAGCAAGGAGCCCTGACCTGAACCCAATCAAACATCTCTGGGATCAGCTAAAACGGCGGGTGCGGTCGCATGATCCTGCTTCTGTCACTCTCCACAAGCTTCAAGACGTCATTATTGAGGAGTGGAACAACTTTCCTCAAAAACGCATCGTGGCACTCATGACATGACTGATCGCATGAAAGCTACTCGGAAGGCAAGAGGAGGTAGCACTAGGTTTTATGTTTAGTTTTAAGTTTATTTTTTCTGTATTTGTTGATTTTGTAGTGTTTTTTATTCTTTGTCATTTTAACCTGAATACACGTTGATTCCTTTTTCCTGAAAAAAAACTTTTTTTATAGGGTAGATCAATATAGGAAAAATGTCAATTTTATGACATTTTCCAATAGAAGGTTTCATAACCTTTCAAATAAGGCCCCATAGTCTTATCTTGCCTTATATAATATAAGGTTTAAAACGGCTTGAAAGAAAAAAGTTAAGCTGTGCGATTTTTTTGACGCTGAGTGTAGAATGGACACGTCTCTATTTTTTACAAAGTTGCTACTTCCGTCAGAGGCAGAATATGGAGTTATTGAAGGTAATTTTTAAAGATAGCCAATTTGAACGATCGCTGGCTCGAGAAATTGCGGTGACACGAGCCACGTGCGCGGTCGATCAGGGATAGTGAACATTTTAGCTTCAGGACAATGTTATTTTATTAGTTTAAGTGTATTTAAGCATTTATTTTTTATAAGACAGAATATAGGTGTTAGGTACATTGAAATAGTACTGTTAAACTGCTACTGGCCGGTCCAGGTCAATTAGGGTCAGGTCATTTTATTATGTCCAAAAATGTGCTCATTTTTCAAGACGGGACATGTCCCAGCGTACTGGAACGTATGACAACCCTAATGTAGAGCAATTTACGTGGAAACGCTGTTGTTCCGCTAAAATCGATAAAATCGTTTATAAAGAAATTAATTCTTAAGACTTAATTTATTTAACTAAGTAGTTAAATATCAATCAAAAGCCGAAAAGAAACCTTTTTTCTTTAAAAACCTAACACAGCCTTTGGATATTAATGCTAAATACAAGTTACTAAAACGAATGTAAAAAAAATAAAAGGTAGATGACCACTGGCTCAGCCATCGATACAGAACAAATATATTTTACATTAGAACAAATAGCGCTATCATAAAGAAATAAGTCTCATTTGAGGTTTCCGCGGCCATTACGATAGATGCGGCTTTTTGTGCGCGCGCCGGATGCGGTTCACCCGCCGATTTAGTTTAACGCGTGGAGCGGCGGATTTAACGCCGCGTTTTAAAAAACGCATTGTCAGTTTTATGTGTTGGAAACCTATGTTTTTCGTTCGGTAAGGTGAAAATCAGAGAAGTAACTATTCCTGTGTAATAGAGATAAAAGTACTATATCTACTATTGGCATTAGGTACCTTACTAATGATTCTTATGAATTGGTAATTTGGTATAAATATTGTGCCATTCTCAACTTATTGTTGGTTGTCATTAGGCGCTATTTCCATATAGATTCAATTTGAAATCAACCTTATCGACAATGTGGTACCTTTTGATTGAAAACGTCACATATAGTTGAGAAAACAACTAATCATTACAGATGAAATGGATGAAAAAAAACAACGTGGACTTACTGGCTGTATTTTTTGGTGTATATATAATTACGCTAAATACATATATGTATCTACATAATTTATAATTATACGGTTTAAATGTATACGACGTCGCTTCCTATCCAGCTTAAAATACTTTAATCGCAAACTTAAACTTATAATTCTTATAAATATATGTAAATAGGTATGACTTTAGCATTATATGGTTAAGTCGTTAAATACCGTTTATGCAAAGTCTCTGGTTTAAATAGAATTTTAATGTCTTTATAATTTTAGAGTAATTTTTAACTGTAAGATAATTGTGGTCATCATCATTAACTGTCAACGTTGTTTAGCCGTTTTTAAGTGTGTGAGAAAAAGTAAATCAACAATGGTGTATTTATACAAGAAATTTAAATATTAAAATAAACTCGGTATATGACATTATTTTCTACTCTATGTATCTTCTTCTTCTTTATATTTAAGAGCTGTGCTCTTGTCGGTGGAGCAATCTCCAACTCGTCCGGTCCTCTGCCAACTCCTTAACCTTCTGGTATGACACGACCTGAACCTTTTCTTTTATTTGGTTGAAATAATTTATTCTCGGTCTTCCTCTTCTACTTTTTCCCTCTATTTTCTACTCTATGTATACCTACTCATTTTTAAAATTACCTACTCAATCTGAAATTAATCAAATTGAATAAAATGGGTGCAATCTGATTAAACATACTTAGTATGTACTACAGAGCATGTAAAATACTACTCGGAATATGAGTTATCTCGGAATATTTTTTTTTTTAACTCACTTAGCATTGATGTGACAATTTTTTTCGAGATTAGAATTTTATACAATTTTGAATAAGCTGAAATTTAGAAATATGTATCATTTTTCTCTGGCTTATATTACTATTTAATTAATATCTGGGAGAAAACATTATAAAAAAAAATTTATGCGTATTTTCCCAGAGGTAAGACCTAGCTAGATCGATTTATCGCCACCGAAAACCCCATATAGGAAATTTCATCGAAGTCGTCCCCGGAATATATATATATATAAATAAATAAACAAGAATTGCTCTTTTAAAGTACTAAATTTATTTGTTACCCAATACGTAGTCACAAACGATGCATGTTTGACTAGATCGTAAAAACACTGCGTTTGAAACGCCGGTCTGCAACCGACCACACTGCCGTCTCCCCTGTAACCACATACGACTGCAAATTGCAGAAAATCGCTGCAAATTAATTTATTACTAGGAACTTATTCTATTCACAATGCATAGCGACATTTTAAAGATTGCCAACAATTTCGTTATGAAATAAAGTATGCCATTTATTTGTGTCATCGACATTTTATTGCATTGCGATACTTACACGTATTATTTATATGGAAGGCATGGAAGTATTACCACAGAATAAATAATAGTACTATTAGGTACAGAAGACTCACTCTCTAACAAAACGCGTCTGTTACGATCAGCACAGATATGGCCGCTAGGTGGCGACAGCGCCACGCGCGGCTTATGGCAAACCCCAAAATTGGGGCGGAACGGATGTACTTTAAGCTACCTGTAGCAAAGCGACGAAATCGCGGAGTGAGCCACGCCTGGTATTACCTTCTTTATAATACTTTCGAGTTCAAGTGTTGGTTTAGGTTTAATATAATAAGCGCGATTTAGGGTCGGTTGCACAAACCCTCTGTCACCGTTAAAGCGTTCGCTAAATACTTACTTTTGTACGGGTAACTTCATACTTCACTGCTGTTTGACGTTTATCAGTCAGTTAAATATGGTTGGTGCAACTGGGGCTTAATATCCTAAAAAATCTTTCACTGATTTATGAAAAATTTAAAACATGGTAGGTATTAACTGAAATAAATGTCATATACTAAGAAAAAGTGACCAAGGCCTCCAGTGCCCCAGGCTGGAATCGAACCAGCGTCCTCTGCTATCGCGGCAGGTGCCTGAACCACTCGGCCACCGGGCCACAGCGACATTAGTCAAATTTTCCAAGCATATGCACTTCCTACTGAAGGCTTGTGGCGCCCCCTGGCCATCTCTAAGGTAGAACAGTATGGTTCGAACCTTCTATCTGGATCATTCTCATGATGATACCGAGCTAGCGAGAGAGATGGCGCTGCCAATCAATACTATGAAGTATTTGAACAAATTAAATTATTTTTCAGAAAATATTTTAATTTGTTTTTTATCAAGTAGAAACACTACTATATAAATTATAAACTGAAATAAATGTCATATACTAAGAAAAAGTGACCAAGGCCTCCAGTGCCCCAGGCTGGAATCGAACCAGCGTCCTCTGCTATCGCGGCAGGTGCCTGAACCACTCGGCCACCGGGCCACAGCGACATTAGTCAAATTTTCCAAGCATATGCACTTCCTACTGAAGGCTTGTGGCGCCCCCTGGCCATCTCTAAGGTAGAACAGTATGGTTCGAACCTTCTATCTGGATCATTCTCATGATGATACCGAGCTAGCGAGAGAGATGGCGCTGCCAATCAATACTATGAAGTATTTGAACAAATTAAATTATTTTTCAGAAAATATTTAATTTGTTTTTTATCAAGTAGAAACACTACTATATAAATTATAAACTGAAATAAATGTCATATACTAAGAAAAAGTGACCAAGGCCTCCAGTGCCCCAGGCTGGAATCGAACCAGCGTCCTCTGCTATCGCGGCAGGTGCCTGAACCACTCGGCCACCGGGCCACAGCGACATTAGTCAAATTTTCCAAGCATATGCACTTCCTACTGAAGGCTTGTGGCGCCCCCTGGCCATCTCTAAGGTAGAACAGTATGGTTCGAACCTTCTATCTGGATCATTCTCATGATGATACCGAGCTAGCGAGAGAGATGGCGCTGCCAATCAATACTATGAAGTATTTGAACAAATTAAATTATTTTTCAGAAAATATTTTAATTTGTTTTTTATCAAGTAGAAACACTACTATATAAATTATAAACTGAAATAAATGTCATATACTAAGAAAAAGTGACCAAGGCCTCCAGTGCCCCAGGCTGGAATCGAACCAGCGTCCTCTGCTATCGCGGCAGGTGCCTGAACCACTCGGCCACCGGGCCACAGCGACATTAGTCAAATTTTCCAAGCATATGCACTTCCTACTGAAGGCTTGTGGCGCCCCCTGGCCATCTCTAAGGTAGAACAGTATGGTTCGAACCTTCTATCTGGATCATTCTCATGATGATACCGAGCTAGCGAGAGAGATGGCGCTGCCAATCAATACTATGAAGTATTTGAACAAATTAAATTATTTTTCAGAAAATATTTTAATTTGTTTTTTATCAAGTAGAAACACTACTATATAAATTATAAACTGAAATAAATGTCATATACTAAGAAAAAGTGACCAAGGCCTCCAGTGCCCCAGGCTGGAATCGAACCAGCGTCCTCTGCTATCGCGGCAGGTGCCTGAACCACTCGGCCACCGGGCCACAGCGACATTAGTCAAATTTTCCAAGCATATGCACTTCCTACTGAAGGCTTGTGGCGCCCCCTGGCCATCTCTAAGGTAGAACAGTATGGTTCGAACCTTCTATCTGGATCATTCTCATGATGATACCGAGCTAGCGAGAGAGATGGCGCTGCCAATCAATACTATGAAGTATTTGAACAAATTAAATTATTTTTCAGAAAATATTTTAATTTGTTTTTTATCAAGTAGAAACACTACTATATAAATTATAAACTGAAATAAATGTCATATACTAAGAAAAAGTGACCAAGGCCTCCAGTGCCCCAGGCTGGAATCGAACCAGCGTCCTCTGCTATCGCGGCAGGTGCCTGAACCACTCGGCCACCGGGCCACAGCGACATTAGTCAAATTTTCCAAGCATATGCACTTCCTACTGAAGGCTTGTGGCGCCCCCTGGCCATCTCTAAGGTAGAACAGTATGGTTCGAACCTTCTATCTGGATCATTCTCATGATGATACCGAGCTAGCGAGAGAGATGGCGCTGCCAATCAATACTATGAAGTATTTGAACAAATTAAATTATTTTTCAGAAAATATTTTAATTTGTTTTTTATCAAGTAGAAACACTACTATATAAATTATAAACTGAAATAAATGTCATATACTAAGAAAAAGTGACCAAGGCCTCCAGTGCCCCAGGCTGGAATCGAACCAGCGTCCTCTGCTATCGCGGCAGGTGCCTGAACCACTCGGCCACCGGGCCACAGCGACATTAGTCAAATTTTCCAAGCATATGCACTTCCTACTGAAGGCTTGTGGCGCCCCCTGGCCATCTCTAAGGTAGAACAGTATGGTTCGAACCTTCTATCTGGATCATTCTCATGATGATACCGAGCTAGCGAGAGAGATGGCGCTGCCAATCAATACTATGAAGTATTTGAACAAATTAAATTATTTTTCAGAAAATATTTTAATTTGTTTTTTATCAAGTAGAAACACTACTATATAAATTATAAACTGAAATAAATGTCATATACTAAGAAAAAGTGACCAAGGCCTCCAGTGCCCCAGGCTGGAATCGAACCAGCGTCCTCTGCTATCGCGGCAGGTGCCTGAACCACTCGGCCACCGGGCCACAGCGACATTAGTCAAATTTTCCAAGCATATGCACTTCCTACTGAAGGCTTGTGGCGCCCCCTGGCCATCTCTAAGGTAGACACAAATTTTATCTAAATCTAACAAATAAAAAAATCGTTAACTAAATAAAAATCAGCCCATCTATCAACAATCGTTTAATATTAAAATCCTTTAATACCAAACTATTAAGTGCTAAATATATTAATCCTCCGAATGAGCCACACCACCCCAAACAACACAAATCAGCCAACAATCACGACAAACGAGATTACCCTACAATCGGGCACGATTTACCCCACACAATCGAGTTACCCCATTAGGGGGTTTTCCCTAATTGAATAAGCATGTAACATGTGACCGGTCAATACTGATGCCTCTATTTGAGTTGAGACGAGGTGAAGTCATATGGCGAAAATATTCATTATACAGACTACACACTGTACAGAGCGGCCCAAAAATATTGTCAACGCATTGTTCGGCCATCCTGAAAGTATGTCTGTACATAAAGTTTTCGGTATTGTGGTTCATTTATTAGAAGCGTATATATGTCGCAGTATGATAGATAAATCCGTTATATAGTTATAACCCTAGGGATATAATTATATGTCGTAACATAGTTATACGAAAGCGATTCATTACTATCTTAGTAGGAGTGCGGCGGTGCGGCGAAGGTATAGTTATATCCCTAGGGATATAGTTAGAATAGAATAGAATAGAATAGAATATCTTTATTTGCATAGAATAAGTACATATTTAGTGTCCACAGGTGTAATTTTGACAATTTGTTGCTTATTCTGCTATATGTATATAATACGTATACGTATAGTTATAGTACGTCCCATATAACCATTCCAGTCGCAGAATCACAAAGTGGTAACTAAATGTCAGATGTGTCGTAACAGAGTCCACACAATGTGTCTAGAATTGTTTCGAAACAAAGTGTCGTCGCTGTGTCTACACTTTTCCGTAACAAGGTGTCGACACATTTGTGTGCACTTTGCGTGCGGTTTGCGACTAAATCTGACAGCAAATTTGTGACAGCAAATGTCAATATAAAATACCTCTTGAAAACCAAGGTTTGTCAAACTACTATTAGTGTCTCGTGTGCTCGTAATTCTAGTAAGTCATCATGGGCAATGCAAATGATAATAATCGACCGAAACCATATAAACACCCAACACCCGTCAACCTTTTACAGAAAAGTTTTTAAAGAAATGCAATAAGCTACTTAGGTCAGGCAACGAATGCTCCAAAAGTTGTAGAGGGAAATGCTCGGAACACAATTTTTGACTCCGTAACTCGGTTTGACAAGTTAGGAGGTGAACATATCAAAAGTCCCCGGCCGTAGCCCTTGAGCGGGGGGGAGAGAGGGGGCTTTGAAGGTCCCATTCCCAGTCCCATTTTCCGGTTTTTCGATTATATCTCGGAAACTATGCATCTCAGCGACATGGCCACTTATACAAAATGAAAGTTAATTTAATTTGTTACAAGTTTATTCAGTCAATATTTTCGATATGTTGAATAGTTTTTGAGATATCCGCTCTTGAAAGTTTATTTAGGGCTCTCAATTTTATCTTGATATATCTATATCAGTGAAGGTGCTAGGCCGTGTTTGGTATCGTTTTCGTATAAATCTGGGGTGCTGAATCCATTTAAGGTATCACATTGACACCATTCCACAAAATAAAATAAAATCTTTTTAGGGTTCCGTACCTCAAAAGGAAAAAACGGAACCCTTATAGGATCACTCGTGCGTCTGTATGTATGTCCGTCTGAATACACAAAATAGTTCTTTACCTATAGATGACAGGAAAACCTATTAGAAATGTGCAGTCAAGCGCGAGTCGGACTTAATGTACGGAACCCTTAATACGCGAGTCCGACTCGCACTTGGCCGGTTTTTTTGAAACTCCTCTTGACGCTTAACCGCTGAACCGATTTAGTTGAAATTTGGTATAGAAATAGTTTGCGTCCCGGAACAGGACATAGGATAGATCTTATAACCAAAATCATCTTTTGAAGGTGTGAAAAGTGGCGTGGAAATTTGTACGGGAAATCAATAACCGCTGAACCGATTTATATGAAATTTGGGATGGTCTACATCTTTGATTTAGTTAAAAATGATAAAAAAACATGACTTCAAACCTAAACTTAAACAGTATTAACTTCAAGAAGTCAATTCTGAATTCCCCCCTACACCTCATTTCACACCTTTAAAGGATGATTTTTGAGATAACTTATTATGTCCTGTCTCGGGACTCAAAATATATGTGTACCAAATTTAAATTAAAACTGTTCAGCAGTTTATTATCGTACTGCGAATTTATACGAAAACGATACCAAACATGGCCTCGTAGCTTTACTGTTGTAGAAGTCAAAATAAAATTGAGAGTCCTAAATTCTTATTACTTGGCCAAACTTGTGTAGAAGGAAAAGGTAAAATAAAAGTCTTCGGCAGGAATATAAGACACAAATATATATATTTTTTGCGTTACTATTTCAATCATCAAATATAAACATACCTTGATTATATTATTCTAGTGAGATCCTCATAGATAAACAAAAACATTTACTTAAAAAATTACAAGGTCGAAATGTCACGGAACTTGTGAGAGTAATATGTGAAAAATAAAAACTTTTATGACAAAAAAATCTGGACACAATTTAAGAATCACCCAATTGCGTCGAGGAATCATCTGTATTTTTGCTTGTTTCATTACCTCCTCGCTTCTTTTTTGTCCTTTGTATTCTGTAGCAATTTGTTAGATCTGAAAATAAAGATAACTTGCGTCGTCACGGATGTCGATTTATAGGTTTTAGGGAGTGCAGAATTCGAAAACGATGATCATTTTATAATCCAAGATGGCGGCTACATATTTTGTCATAAAAGTCGTCATGAATATCGTTTTATAGGTTTTAGGAAGTGCCGATTTCGAAAATGATGACCAGTTTGGAATCCAAGATAACTGCCGTGCACTTTGTCATAAAAGTCGTTATGGATATCGTTTTATAGGTTTAAGGGAGTGCAGAATTCGAAAATGATGACCATTTTGGATTCCAAGATGTCTGCCGTGCACTTTGTCATATGACCCGTCATGGATGTTGATTTATAGGTGTTAGGAAGAGTAGAATTCGAAAATGATGACCATGACCAACGTGCACGGCAGACATCTTAGATTCTAAAACGGTTATAATTTTCGAATTCTCCACTCCCTAATACCTATAAATCGAGATCCATGACGACTTTTATGACAAAGTGTACGGTAGACATCTTGGTTTCCAAAATGGTCATCATTTTCGAATTCTGCACACCCTAAAACCTATACATATAGTAGTTCGCCCCGAACTGTGAACTCGCGGTTCGCCAAACAGATCAATTGAATGCAGTGCTACTTAGTCTGAGATGGGCATTTCGTAATTGATTCCTGATTCCACGATTACTTGAAATTACTTTGTAATCTGATTACCGATTCCTAGATTACTTTGTAATCTAACAATACCGAATTACTAAGTACAATTCTATTTGAGGAATCAGGAATCAATTTTTCGAATACTACAATTACTAGTAATAGAAATCAATGTCGATTCT
This sequence comes from Cydia splendana, assembly GCF_910591565.1. NCBI lineage: Eukaryota > Metazoa > Arthropoda > Insecta > Lepidoptera > Tortricidae > Cydia > Cydia splendana. The sequence continues at coordinate 18,919,918 of NC_085964.1, read as the reverse complement.
TCATTAGGTACAGGAATATATATTACTTGATTCCTTTCAGATTACATTTCATACTACTACATAAGTACTATCAAAAGTACATTTCGATAGTAGATATAGATGTTGTTGACTTACTAGGATGCATCTACCGATACCTTATTTGAAACAGGTGTGCAGATTTCGAAATTGATGACCATGACCAATAAAACGACATCCATGACGACTTTTAACATAGTGCATGGCGGCCATCTTGGATTCCAAAATAGTTATTATTTTCGAAATCTGCGCTCCCTAAAACCTATAAAACGACAGCCATGACGACTTTTATGACATACTGCATGGCCGCCATTTTGGATTCCAAAATGGTCATCATTTTCGAAATGTGCGCCCCCTAAAACCTATAAAACGACATCCATGACGACTTTTATGACATAGTGCATGGCCGCCATCTTGGAATCCAAAATAGTCATCATTTTCTAAATCTGCGCCCCCCAACACCTATAAAACGACACCCATGACGACGTTTATGACATAGTGCATGGCCGCCATTTTGGATGTCAAAATGGTCATCATTTTCTAAACCGGGGCCCCCTAAAACCTATAAAACGACATCCATGACGACTTTTATGACATAGTGCATGGCCGCCATCTTGGAATCTAAAATGGTCATCATTTTCTAAATCTGCGCCCCCCAAAACCTATAAAACGACACCCATGACGACTTTTATGACATAGTGCATGGCCGCCATTTTGGATTTCAAAATGGTCATCATTTTCTAAATCGGGGCCCCCTAAAACCTATAAAACGACATCCATGACGACTTTTATGACATAGTGCATGGCCGCCATCTTGGAATCCAAAATGGTCATCATTTTCGAAATCTGCGCCCCCTAAAACCTATAAAACGACACCCATGACGACTTTTATGGCATAGTGCATGGCCGCCATTTTGGATTCCAAAATGGTCATCATTTTCTAAATTGGGGCCCCCTAAAACGTATAAAACGACATCCATGACGACTTTTATGACACAGTGCATGGCCACCATTTCGGATTCCAAAATGGTCATTATTTTCGAAATCGGCACTCCCTAAAACCTATATATCGACACCCATCTCGACTTTTATGACAAAGTGTTTTGCTACCATCTGCATGCAAGACATTTCTATTATTTTTACGTACAAAAATGGCCCCCTGTCAACTTTCAATCGAGATTTAATCGATAATTTATTCGATTAATATTCAGATTAATTCAATTTCAATCTATGTTAGGTCGACTAAACTAATCGCGATTAAAATTTGAGAATTAACTTTTTTTATTCCATTAATTAGTCGAATAAACAGTTAATCGATTAATGCCCATCTCTGACCACGGCATTTTTACACTTTGAGAATATCTGAAAACAAATCAACACAAGGAGCCATTTTGCAAATCCAGTAACATACCAGTAACTTTGTTATTACTTTTGACAGCGCGTGTCATGTGTCAACACAGAGTCGACACAAAGTCGAAACATTGCGACTACTTTGTGACTGCAATATTTCTCAGCCTTAAACCATATTTATACATAATAATTAACAAGTTTCGTAGTATGTAAAGCGTTATTTCTGTTATTTAAGTATAGTATACGCATCGAAGTACTAAAAATGCTTCAAATAATATAGTTATGAACACAGGCACTGAGAAGTAAACAATTTCATTTCCGGCTAAACTAAAACAATGTGGTGGCGCGTTGATTATATTACACTTAGTTTATCAAATCACTCGAGCAGTTTAATTCCCCATAATAATTTAAGTCCTATTGTAATATAAATGCAAACAATATATAATTACGTCTTGTAATCCGTTTTAGAGATGGCGTATTAATGTCACTTATTTTTATTTAACTATTTTTCCATCTGACAGTTTCCATTTGACAGGAACAAAATGAACGAATGAACGAATGATTTTGGCATAAAGTAGTCGCAAACTCGAAACAATGTGTGCACACGGCGACCACACTTTATGTCACTTTGTGTCATGTGTCGACCCTTCCCCATTTCTGGTAACTGTGTCGACACGGCGACGACTCTGCGACTGGAATTGTGACCGAAACAGACGGTGTCGACACAAGATGTGTCAACACCGCGTCGTAACGGCGACTGGAAATGGTTGTATGGGCGTATTATAATCATACTCCTACCTACAATTATTTCACTAAACTTAATTCAGTAATATAACTATATCACTAAACTAAAGACATATTATAGTTATATTCCTAGTAAGATAGTAATGAATCGCTTTCGTATAACTATGTTACGACATATAATTATATCCCTAGGATCATAACTATATAACGGCTTTATCTATCGTACTGCGACATATATATATATATGTGTGTGTGAAGCAAAAAAAGGCCAAAGAAAATCCTTGTAAGTAGGTACCTCTATAGACCACCACCTTTTAACCTCCGACAGAAAAAAGTGGGTTATAGCCTAAACACATTATTAAAATGCGACGCGACGCAACCCAGGGCAACGCGTGTTTTAACTCGAATCAAATTGTATTATTTTCTATGATCAGGATCACACTATGAACATGTATTGTGATACAACATCGCGTCGGATGTTTCGGTTCAGGCGGAGTATGTCACTTTCTTAGGACGTCACATTCTGAGGACGTCACATTCTGAGTTCGTCACTTTCTGAGTACGTCACTTTATGAGAACGCCACTTTCTGAGGACGTCACTTTCTGAGTTCGTCACTTTCTGAGTACGTCACTTTCTGAGTTCGTCACTTTCTGAGTACGTCACTTTCTGAGAACGCCACTTTCTGAGTACGTCACTTTCTGAGGACGTCACTTTCTGAGAGCGCCACTTTCTGAGTACGTCACTTTCTGAGGACGTCACTTTCTGAGAGCGCCACTTTCTGAGGACGTCACTTTCTGAGTACGTCACGTTTTTTAGCATAGGTACGATATCATCATCATCATCATATTTCCAAGCAGATGAAGTCGCGGGTCGAAGCTAGCTCAATATATTATTTACAGTCCGTTAACTCTCAGAATGACCTTCGGATTTTAGAAAGATACATCGGGTATCGGCGGTAACACGCGAAGGTGATACTGCTGTTCTGCTTTCTTACTCACTCGCCAAAAGTTAGGGATACCTATTGTCTCAATGTAAAACAAGCCCTAATTTAATGACGTTATGCTTAATATTTGGTTGATGACTATATTGCGATTTGACTTTTTGTCATAATCTAAATAAAATAGAATCAGAATTTGAAAGCAGAACGTCACACCGTCATTTACAACTTCTGGCTGAAATTATACAGAGTGGTAATAATAACAGTCACATATTTTTTGTAGGTAAGTATATTTTTTATAGTTTGTGTTTTTTATTTTATCTCTAGTTTTAATTAAAATTTACTTTAACATAAAAAAATAAATTAAAACAAAAATTTTAAATTTAATTTGGAAATAATTACACAGTTCTTAAAAGTCACATATTTTAATATGAATTTAAATATTTACCTACTAGTTATGGTGGTATTAACTACTCTATACAGGGTGGTACAAACCTCGATGTCCAAAATTTTTAAGTGAAAACTTCTTTAGCGGCGCTGTCCACTTTTTGTGATGGGGAAAAAATGTTAAACTCGCGACAGGTCACGTGACCGTAAGATTCGTAAGACGTAAGACGGACACGTGGCCTGATCGAAAAACTGTTACAATGTCATTGAGTTTTCACTTCTGCCGGCACTCCCGGAGTGCAACCCGTTGTTTTTTTTTAGATTCGTCACTACGTGGGCTATCAGATTACTAATTTGGGAACTTTCCACCTCGATTCCTTTGACCGGTGACTCTGTCAAATTATGACTATTGTCACTTTTTTTTAACCTTTAAAAAAAACTTAAGGTAAGGACTAGCAGTTTCTAAAATAACCAAAAGTCGTTGAACTCGCTTGTTTTTTTTTAATTAGGTAAAATCTAAACTTGACCTGCTTGAACGTAAAACTTTGACTTTTTTTTTTCCAACTCGCAGCCAAGTGAGGATGCTGATTTTTTTTTAGCAACTGCGTCGTTTGTAAAGGATTATGTTATAAAAAGAAACATTCAAAAAAGTTCAATAGTTTTTTTAAATAAATTAATTGGTTTGGCCCGGAATTTCTTAACAAAAGTTAAAAGTTCAAAAATTCATAACTCGTAAACTACGGAAAACCGGCTAACATACATATTCTATAATTGAATTAAGGATTCTAAAAAAAATTTTGGACGTCGTGGTATAGACCAGCCTGTATAGTTTTGAGTGTTGGATTGCAAGTTGCAACTAAATCAGTACGACGCTGTCATTTTCTATTACGCGAATACGTCCGATTTTACCCGAAAAACGAAGTTCATTCTGAGAGTTAACGGACTGTAAGTGGTCAAACAAATTTGTCATTAAATAATAACAATAAAAACTACACTCATCCTTTTCTTTTGGGTGCTAGTACTAAGACAAAGATAGTATGTTTATCTCTGTCTATGTTTGAAATGAGACAGTCCTTTGACAAACTTTATAACCTTTTTGTAGTTTCGGATTTTAAATAGAAAAAAATCAGCGATGTCAAATCGGCGACATGATAGATTTTTATTGTCAGGCTAAAAGTACAATGTAATATTAATTTAAAAATTCATCGTGTAACCTATATAGGAAGAAAACAAACAAATAAATTACATTAAATATATGCAGAACATGAGAACTATGAGAGTATGGGAGTGATCCATACGCAGAAGTGATTGATGGCTGAACATATATTCTGAATGTGCCGTTGCCGATATGAAGAAAAAATCCTTTGACGCCTATTCTCCACAGGTGACACGAGAAGAAATATTGTCTGAACCAAAACTGCAATAGCTGATTTTTATACGCAGATATCCAAAATTTACACCATCATCTGAAAAAAAGACGTGAATTTATGGAGACATGACAGAAGACGCGGTATGTTGAAGAATATGTTGTCACGAAAGGAGCGGCAGTCCGTTTAAATGTAAATATGTGGGAATGACCTTCTACTGGTGCCAGCGAGCTTGCCGTGATACCTTCACCAGCTAATCACAGCGGCGGATGATAAAATCATGGTTCCTACTGTGCGAAACATTTATGTGTATTGAATCGAAGCTGTTGCCGGCCTAACTCCAATCTGTGGCTAAATGTTTTGGTGCTTGTAGTTTCTAAGTATTCTGAATTAAATAATGATTTAAACATAATTAGATTGTTTTTATATTATTTATTTCTCTATTTTCACTTTATTGCACGAAACATACCTAGGACGTTTTGCCAAATGGAATTCTCTACCAGTCAGGCGTAAGGCAAACAGAGATTGGTATTGGTATGTAAGATATAAAAGCGACCGTATGTCGAACAGCTAATCTGGTTGCTGGCAGTATACATTTTTCGTGCAGGTATATTATACTGTTAAATCGTACCTATGCTAATAAACGCGACGTACTCAGAAAGTGACGTCCTCAGAAAGTGGCGTTCTCAGAAAGTGACGTCCTCAGAAAGTGACGTACTCAGAAAGTGGCGTTCTCAGAAAGTGACGTACTCAGAAAGTGACGTACTCAGAAAGTGGCGTTCTCAGAAAGTGACGTACTCAGAAAGTGACGAACTCAGAAAGTGACGTCCTCAGAAAGTAGCGTTCTCAGAAAGTGACGTACTCAGAAAGTGACGAACTCAGAATGTGACGTCCTCAGAATGTGACGTCCTAAGAAAGTGACATACTCCGCCTGAACCGATGTTTCAGGGTGATGCGTCGGATTGCATCGCGTCGCATTGCATCGCGTCGCATTTTAATAATGTGTTTCGGGGTAAATAATGTGCCCATTTTAGTGTCTTCTTTGTAATTTATTTTTTATTAGCATTTTAGTATTAATTTCATTTATCGGGAATACAAATGTCTATGCCAAGTGCTGGTGGCCTAGCGGTAAGATCGTGCGACTTTCAATCCGGAGGTCGTAGGTTCAAACCCCGGCTCGTACCAATGACTTTTTCGGAACTTATGTATTACGATTCTATCATTTGATATTAAATTACCAGTTGCTTTTCGGTGAAGGAAATATCGTGAGGAACCGGACTAATCCCAATAAGGCCTAGTTTCCCTTCTGCGTTGGCAGGTCAGATGGCAGTCGCTTTCGTAAAAACTACTACCTACGTCAATTCTTGGGATTAGTTGTCAAGCGGACCCCAGGCTCCCATGAGCCGTGGCAATATGCCGGGATAACGCGAGGAAGAAGACAAATGTCTATGGCACAATTTAAGCACAGTGTAAATGACCATGGAATTACTGTGTACTGTGTACTGTATTAATAATGTGCCTAAGGGTCTCCCCAGGTATATCGACGCGCATTCGGCAAAAGCCGATAGGAAAAAGCTTTATGTCCGCGCAATAAGAGCGAAAAAGCCGTCAACGCGTCGGCAGGCGCCGGCCGATGCGAGCCGAGCAAAACGACGACTTCTTCGCTCTTATTGCGCGGACATAAAGCTTTTTCATATCGGCTTTTGCCGATTGCGCGTCGATATATCTGGGGAGAACCAAATCAGAACAAAAGCTAAGTTATGACAGGACACGCAACCTCACTTCTCCAAACCATAACACCACATATTGCTATATTATATCATTCAAAAATCAACCTTGCTCCAATAACACTAAGTCTAATTTTGGTTGTGATTCGAATCGTTTACATGTTTTTGTCGTAACATGATTACTTTGTTTGCTTTGAGTTATTATCATGTTAATTCTGATTATTACGGATAAATCATTCATTTTCTCACTATAGTTGATCGGATATAATAGTTGTATATCATTAATGTGCTAAGCAATTAATATCTAAGGTAAGGTGGGGTAAGACTATCACCGGGGTAAGACTATCACTGGTATGGAATCCTCATACTGTTAGTCTTGCCCCGAGCAAAATAAACTATGTTAGTCTTACCCCACCTTACCTTAATGTTTTCAGTTCAAAATAAAAAATCAACGGAATTGCCAGACACAGCGGTTATATCAACGCCACTGCAGTAATGTCGCAACAGTAATTCAGCTACAGTTGACATCCGAATGTTACCTTAAGCGTCAAAGGCTTTTCTAACCTCTTTCAACTGCTCTAAAAAAATATATTCTATTGATACTGGTTTGGTCTAAATTCGAGCGAGAAAGCATTTTGCTTCCTATTAACTCTCTATATATGTCGATTGCAGTACGTACTCGTATGTTTTACATTTCGTTATTTATAAACTGTGTAATTATATCCATGATTTATGGTCAAAGTATATTTGCCATGTGCAATATACACAATTGCCTAAATATAAACGATATTATAACGACCAGCCTAATTTACGAGCCAAACTCCAAATCCAATCATTTGATCGCTCGTTAGTATAATCCGAAACTACCATTTTCTACCAAAACTACCATTAGTGGGCAATTTCGTACACATTAATCCAATAACAGTATTATTGTGCCGTAACGACATTATTACGTACTTGTAACTTTCGTGGTTGATCAACGGATAGATTAGTATATTTGGACAGGCGAGTTCCGATATGTACCTTTGCTACGTAATTTACTGCCTAATTCCATTGTAATAAAGCTGTAAATGTACAGGAATTGACTGGAATTGGATGACTTCATTGGTCATTTATGAATTTGGATACCTACTTATGATTATTGTGAAAGATAATTTGGAAATTGGATTACTTATTTGACGTTAGTAATCAGAATTTGTTTTATTGGTCAATTTCGTAATTCGAAAAGTAATAAACTTATGTTTATGGGTTTAATGACCATTATAAGCCGCGTGTACCTAGTTTATTTAGTGTTTAGCCTAAATTATAGTTCCCATGTTGTAATATTTTCTACGTACCTAACCGAGCGTTTTTACGTACCTGTAAGGATGTCCCATAACTTAAATCATGAGATTATAATAAACTACCACAATTTGAGACGCGTCATTTCATACGACGATCGCATAATCTGCTCAAAACAGTACCAAAAATATCCATCATCAGCGTACAAAACCGGCACGACCAACCTCAACTTGTTTACGAAAAATACTCAATTCCGCAAATAATTTCACCTCCGCTCACCAAAACCAACTGTAACTTTTTTAAACCCTTTCCGAAAAGCCGATGGTCAAATAATTAGTTTACCATTAAGCCACACACGGCGGGCAAATGCGTTTTTTGCCGACCAAATTGCTCGCGGTCTGCTATATTAAAACTACATTAGTCGGTAACCGACCACGATTAACGGGTGGCTTCTGTGTGATTAAGTTAGAGTTAAAAAAGGTCGCCTTCCGGTGCGAATGAATTTTGGAGTGTCATTTGTTTGAATATCTAATGAGTTACGCGGGGCCTAGTTTGTTGGCGCTTCTTTAGGCATATATGCAATTGTACCAAAAGTAAAATCACACGTGTATTAGGTATTTAAGTCACTGATTGGTAAATCATCAAAGGAAGCCTGAAGTAATTAATTAATTTATCAACATTTTTTTTTATAAAAAGGAAGCGGCGATCACTGCAAAAGCCTTAGCGTTCCAGGGTCCTACTTTATCAACTTAAAAAGTGATTGTCCTCTTTAAAACTCGGAAAGGATTTATTTATGTAAGTATGAAATATAGTCAATAACAATATAAGCGGTTGTCAATGTCGGACGACAATACTAAGAATGTAAAGTTGGTGGAATAAGAGGGTTGAAAAGGATCACAGAGTGCGCTTCGAATGAGGATTGCAGCGGCCGTAGAGTTTTAAATATATAGAGGTAGAGATCTAGAGATACAGGATGGCCCAGAAATACGTATTATTAAAAATATTTTCCTTACTTACACTTCTTTTACAAAATTACATTATAGTTAAAATTTCAATCGTTGTACTTAAACGACACGTATTATTATCTTCAAAATATTCTCATTTGGCTTTGATATGCAAACGCAATTATTTGCTAAAATGATCAACAATACAGTAGAAATCTTAGTCGACGTATTTTGAGGCAGCCTGCATATAGATAGAAATATCTACCACACAGGCCAATCTTTTTCGAAACATGAAATCCTCACCTAATGGTAAATTTATATGACATTTACCTACCAAAAGGGTTTCAGTTGACTGCTCCCCTCAAGTATAGTTAAGCGTCTGTCACAGCGACGTCCAGAGGGGTAATTTGAAGGTGTCTCGCATTTAGGCCTGGCACAAATTGATTTCTATTATAGAAAGGGTTGCGTAATGTTCCATTGATGAGCCTATTACACATATGGTCAATTGTTAGAGTTAGTGTGAGGTGTGAGTGTGAGTTAGTGTCATCAGGGTTTGTAGGGCCGTTTGACAAAAGTTCTACCGTAAAACCAACCAATAGGTACTGCGACTAATGGTCTGAAAGTTCAATAGGTAATTAAGTATCAATACCAATGTTTATTTTGGATTTATCTGAATGTTTCCTTCCATTCTTAAAAACTATGTTATTACGTACATTTTAATATATGTACCTATTTAAATCAAGTCTATCCTTTTAATTACATCAGACTATTAATGAATAATTAAAGTTTATGGATATGCAATTATGCTGAATGCATATTATATTATTTTATTGAAAGCATTAGGACTTTATAAGCAGTTAAATAAGTTTATAGGTAGTACATACAAATGTATGTCAACTACATAAGCACCTAACATTAAAAACGATTTGGGTAGGTTAGTTGTGACACAAATTCTATAAAATATTTGTTTTAGCTTCACATAGGTAATATTTTCAAATGTTATAGGTACATGTCACAGTATTAACATAAACTAAAAGTACTAAAATACATAAAGACTTAAAAAATTACCTCTAACCAAATAGGTACTTATTAAAGACTGAAAGCGTGTAGACTTGCACGTGCACGTGAGTGTTGTAATGTGCAGATCTTTATGAGAGACGGTACACCTCTTGCGTGATGTGTGCGTGCACGGCTCCAAATTTTTCACGCACGCAGTCGGTGTGTTCTGGCCTTTTCATACACAAAGCCACTTTCATTTGCGTTAGAAAGCATTAACTAGCTAACAAAAAGGCAACGTAATCTCTTTTTTCAGACTTGCTACATTTTTACCTTCACTTAAACGTTCCTAATCGCTTTTACAACACTTTACCAGGTACTATTTGATAGATAACTTAGTACTAAGCCTTCAAAGCTGCCATTAGCGTAGTCTTGACACTAATTCCACAAGAACCATTTCGAGAAATTAAGTAACATACTATCAACTGATAAAATCGAAGTCTAGTGACAATATGTATCCGTTCTTAATACCACAAAGTCTTAAGTGGATATGGTTTGTTCCATATTAAAAATGAACTTTAAGATTGTTGGCTGATACGCCATTACCGACACTGTGTCGATATAAATGCTTACGCTTCGCGACGTAAGTGCCTATCGATCTAAAGTATAGTAAAGTAACATGGGACTTTATTCTATTTTTAAGCGTGAAGTTATATGAAGTATTGTGCTGTGCCAAATCGCATTTTAATTTGCTAGATAAGACTGTCGTTAGCAAGCAAATTATGGCAGCTGTTTGTTTTATTTTATATTTCTTATCTGCTAATGGTGTATCTTGTTCATAAAATTGCCGGAAAACGGGTTCAGTGAAGGCAAAAACTTAATGTTATTTACACACCAAAAGTCTATAGTGAAGCGCGATTCTCATTTGGTTAGTAAAACAAAATAGGTAAAGGACATTTAATTTAAAATTTTCATGCTTTTCAGTTTTTTCTGCCAATTATATTTCTATTATAAGCTTGACTATTTTGTGGATATAGTATAGATCTTCTCTAATGCATGCATTCGTATTTACATACGTAAATAAATACTATTAGAAAGGGAAAACCACGCTGACAGACGATAAAGCGTTCATCCAAATCTAAGGTCCTCCAGGAGCTTTGGTACCTCTCTCTGTCTCTATACTCTAACCATAGATAAACATTCGTAATTGAACTTAGAGCGCTCACTTCATACATACATGAATTAATCCATTTAATGTTATTATACATACCTCCCGTATCACAACTCATTATATACTCATAATAAGCAAGGGTTGCCATACTCGTATATGGAGTAAGCGCTCTAAACTTACTTATTTCCTCACGTAAGTCGTATTAAAGAAACCCAAATGCATTTAACAACTGTGGAAAACTGCAAGTGATAAACAATAAACTATTCATGCGTGTTACTCTGTTAGACGGGTTTATTAGACCATTAATTATGGCGTAGCCATTATGAATAAAATATGGCCTGCTATTCTGCACTATATGGGCGCAATTCGATGGCTGCTGAAATTGTATTTTTATTTGATTGTTGACTTCTTCACATTTCATTTTATGCAGCGAAGGCGCATAAGGTGAATGGTAACTTCATCAACGGGGTAATTTTGAAAATCGGTAATGTCTACTAAACTAGTAGCACTTCATACTTTTACAATTCTTACGCTACTACCTATACAATGATTACCAAGGTATCTAGACACGCAGATCGAATTGCACGGTAGCGTGTCCAGCCAAATTCATCTTGCTTATTGTTGTTGCTAGTGAGTGTTGCTATAAGCATGGTATAATAATATACTCCGCCTGGTACTCCATTCCCGTCTTTTCTAGGTCACCTAACTGACACGGGCCTACGTCATCATGCGACAGCGCTATATGATAATATGCGATAGCGCTATATATAGCGGCCATGTTGTTGTGACGTAGGCCCGTGTCACTCTGGGAATGGAAGACCATGTTTTATTAGACTATGGCTATAAGTACAGTGGAAAGTGCTTAAAATTTAGTATCGGTATATAAGAGATTTTTAAAATTATCCCGCTTTCAAAGTTATCCCAAAGCACCTGACTTAATTAAAAGGGTGTTAATTAAATACATACATGTGTACTACGTCTATCTACAGCATGTGTGTCATATGTAGGTACTGACCTGCCAGAGAGTCTGTTGCGCCTTTATAGGAAATGTCCTTTTCTCACTTGAACTGTAATGTTACCAAAATTGGCGATTGCAAGGAAGTCGTCCTACTATAGTTGGTCAAGCAGATCTTGTCAGTAGAAAAAGGCGGCTAATTTGAAAAATGTAGGCGCGAAGGGATATCGTCTCATGGAAAATTTGTCCAGTCCACTGCGATATAAAATAGTAGAAAATAAAGGAGGGCGCCACTTTCTCCGTGTCACATTTTTGACGTATAATGCTTCAACATGGCAACAATTCTGTAAGAAAATTGTTTAGTTCCATTATTTAATGTCTACTATTTCATGTCGGTACGCTTGGTACCCACCGTGAAATTATTTAGTTCCATTTTATTTAATGTCTACTATTTCATGTCGCACTGTACACTTGGTACCCACCGTCATCGAGTGAACTGTGTCAAACACAGGACCACCTAGCTCCCAAATTTTACTCTAATTCAATAACAAATGGCTCCTGACATCTCCATTTAAAACATTCCAAAAATTCCGAACACTAAGCTACTAGCCCTTATCTCCGACTACAGGAGTCGCCAGTGTTGCCAGAGTTGCCAGACGGCATTATTTTTACGACCCATACAAAACGTTTTGTTTTGTTTTCGTTTTTTTTCTGTCTCGCGCGTGCGGCCTAATGGGTCGCCGTGATAACTCTCACTTCTAAATCCTTTTATTTCCATGTCACCCTGTATAAAGGACTTGTTATTACAGTCTAAATACAACCTTAAGCTAAGTGAGTAGGGTTGGAATTCGTGTGGTGGTTTTTTGTACTTTAAATTCCAGAAAATATAAGTCATTTGTAAAGTTATCTGCACTTTATTTAAAGGAAAGGTCCCTGTGCATCAATGTTTGTTTTTAATTTGTACATGTTTGAGATGGCTGGGATTCTTTGGAGATGTAAATTAGTGTGTGACGTACAAATGTTATAGGTATTAAGTTAATGACATTATAATTTAGATACATTTAAATAAACACCGTGGGTTGGGATGAAAAAATAAAATATAAAAAACAAGCGTATGAGAACAATGCTTTATTTTCGAGAACCTGTGAATTTTTTGTTTTTCTAAATTTCTAGACAATTTTATTTCAGTGGTGGCTGTGTGGATCTGACGTCCGACTTTCAATCCGGAGGTCGCGGGTTCAAATCCTGGCTACCAATGAGTTTGTCGGAACTTATGTACGGAATATCATCTCATATTTTATAGCTTTTCGATGAAGGCAAAGATCGTGAGGAAACCTGCATACATCCGCAAAGAAATTCAAAGGTGTATATGAAGTCCCCAACCTGCATTGGGCCAGCGTTTGAACTATAGCCAAAGCCTTCTCATGCTTGAGAGGCCTGTGCCCAGCAGTGACGTATATATGTAGGCTAAATTATTTATTTATTTTATTATTTGCAGTTTAAGAACAGTAAGACAAGGTATATGTACCAAAACTTAAGTTTAGCGGCGTAAAAGTCATACGAAAAGCTATGGGCCCCGTGCATGAACTATAGGGGGCAGCATAGGAGCCGTCAGATTTTTGGCGCGAGGCGTAAATGTGTCGTTTATGCTTCCGATGTAGCCCACAAGATGGCGGAACCTACTATGCACAAGAAAACGTATCGATGAGAACGGTAGAAGGTAGCACTAAACTTGCTTTGGCAGTGTTGTTGTTGTTGTCCTATGGCACCCCAGAGGTGCAAAGGGCTATACCAATGTACATGCTGTGCACAATATGTTTCCGATTCAGTCCACAAGATGGCAGACCTTCAAACGCGCACGGTCCCTATACAAGTTTTAAATACTTGACCTAACTTAACTTTTAAATAGATACGGTGGTAACCTGTAATTAAAATCAGAATACGGCTATTACTCGATGGTGGTCCCAGCATTTATATTATACTCTCACTTAAAATAAAATTAAAAGTATTTAAACCGATAAATATATAAGATAACCTCCATATGTTGCAATAAAAATTAATAACCCAGAAACTACTTAAACTGCTTGCGATTTCAACCCGTTATCAAAATAATCCTTTGTTGATTTTCATACAATATATGAAAGCGCTTTGACCGAGTGCGCTGTCACGGCTGTCAAAACTGTATCGAATTACTGTCACTTTGCGTCGCGTAAAGGATTTTGCCACAGAGGTGAGCTAAATGGATACGTCATGTGCCACGGGCCCACGGCTTTCAAATGATGGGTGAAATATAAAATACACCTTTATATTTCAAATGGCCGATTTTTATAACCTTTTTTCTCTTGTATATGTGCCGTTAATTATGAAAAGGGACCTTTTTGTCGATGGCGCTTACGCCATTATTAAATTTATTAACGATGCTCCGATATATAAATACAATGCCGCCGGGCGACGGCGACGCTGTGCGGCGTAAGCGCCATCGACAATAAGGTCCCTTTTCATAGATAATGCCCAAATATTAATTCTATAATTTTTCTAACCAAAATCATTAAAATTAAAAAAGATTGACATGTTTTAGGGATGTTTTTCTATCGAGCCAACTTTAACCTTTTAAGTCAGTGTCTGGCCTTGCACATATAGTCTAGTTTTCGTGTCATTTTCTTCATGATGCTCTTGACTAAAACGTGTAAAAAATTTGCGACAGGCCCCCCTTAAGACAACCGATTAATAGCTAAAGAGGCATGTAGCGAGTTTATGTATAACGCCATAAGTTTATAACAACATTGGATCACATATTGTTGTCAACAATCCATTAAATAAACCCTTATATTGCCCGTCTATAATTTCAAAACAAATGAATGCACCGTTGCACCGCAGATCCATTTCAATCGATATTATATCCACCTACTTCAAACTCATTTACTCCACTCACGAACGAGTACTTAATGAAGTTTTTATACCGCGATATAAATCGAAAGAGGTGCTAGTACATTTAATAACCTGATACATAAGTAAGCCGATTCATGTACTTATAAATTTCGCTGCACTTTCTCATTATAGCTCGCCATGCGATTATGTTGTATGAAAAAGAACATTTTATACTTGTAATTAAGGGACAGTAAGCAACATGAGTGAACCTTATAGTTATAGCTATAGAGGTTAGTATAAAATTAAAATATGTTGCTGGGTGTACGATCAATTGAAATGCAAGGGAAGACACAAGCATTAGTGGTAATGAAGACCTGACAGTCAATATTACGATGGTAAGAACACGCAATGGAACAGATGTTCTAAAAAATGTAGGCAATCTTGTAATGTCCGTCTTTGTAATTAATGTAGGATGTTAAAGCGCATTATTACTCCTTTGATGGATATGACTGCGTTTAGACATGAGGCGATTATAATTAAATTATTTTTTAGCAACATAACAAGTAACAACAATATTTTTTTATTCAATTTAGTGACGATGAAGGGATGAATGCACTTATCTGTATGTAGAAAGAAATGGTATTGTACGTAAATTTCTGTGGCATAGCATGCATTTGAAATACAGTGATAGATATAGTGATATTCTTCTAACGTCTCTATAACATCGTTCTTTTCAGAGCAGTCATAAAGGGAAATGGAAAAAATATCTCACATTTTTATAGACTATAAATGGTCATAGGTATAAGTTTATAAGTAAGGAAAGTAATACCGTAATACTTATGTAGGTACTTCCTCGCCCTTGCCAAACATTAAACAGAAAAATGGAAGAACTATACTTACACCTCAAAAAGGGTTAGTATTTATTCAAATAATTGTGGTAATGTTTCATAATATATTATATCACCACGATTATATTTTGCTTCATACTAACAAGTTTATCGATAGTCATAATAACATCACAACAGTCATTGTCAACCCACAAAAAGGTCACAGTTTAACGTTCCGTGTTCGTAACAATACATGATCGATGCCACGATAATGTATTTACCGCTTTGTTGCCCATATCATAACAAATTGTAACGCAAAAACGTTCCTACGCAAAATATGGCCATGTTTTCTGCGTAGTGATGTGCCGAGGGAATACTCAAACTACACGGAGAACGTTAAATTCGATTCCTTCGTTGAAACAAAATCCAAATTATGTTTTTATTTTATTTCATAAGGTGTTTATTTCTTCATGTAATGTCCAAGGAAATGTACTTAGAATGGTATAATTTTCAAAAACGTTAGAGGATGTTTTAAAAGTAATGGAAATATTGCTAGAAATATTTGTAAAATACTTATATAAATAAATAAGTAAATTAATAAATAAATAAATATTATAGGACATTATTAGGTACATATGTAAAAAACTTAAGGTCACTGTGGGCAAGTCCGTCTACAAGGCAAGTCCGTCAACACGTTATAACTTTTGAATTTGAAGGCGTATGCGACTTTGGAGTCCAGTGGATTAACCAGTTTTTCGCGCTAGTTCCGTCACTGTAAAACAGATGGCGCTGTGACAACCAACTTCAGAGCAATCCACCTCAACAAGTAATTTCGTGTTTTGAACTCGAAGTCATAGTGCGACAGCCGTTCGAAAAAAAATTGTTAAAAATAGTTTTTGAAAAGATTGTGCATCAGAAAGTAACTACGTAGGTAGCATAAGAACCAGTTGTCTTTATTCTATTTTTAAAATATCAGAAATTAGCTTAGTTTTGTAATTATACGTTCCACAATTTATCATATTAAAATTTGACTAAGTTGGAAAGTCCGTCTATTATGTTCAAGGCAAGTCCGTCATATGCCGGACTTTCGTTAAATCAGAGATAACCAACTGTTTTTGCGACTTTAATATTATAACGATTTGATAAGGTATCAAAAAATCCTCCTAACTTTGCGCATGATGTTACTTTATTAAATTTTGATCTCAGTAAATTAAAAGAAACGATTAAAATTCATTTGAAAATTACTATTGATCTTTTATTTCGGAAATCAAAAAAATAATTATGTTTAACTATTTACCAAAAAAGGTTTACCACCCCATTTTGGTAGTATATGCCGGACTTGCCTTTGTTTTAGAAAAATGGTGTTTATTTCGAATCTGAACCGTATATTAACAAGTTTAAAATACACTTTTCATTGTCTTGATCCGTTCTTTTTAGGAATTTGACTACGAACATATACGCACCCATAGATTGGCTGATATCATAACTAGACGGACTTCCCTTATTAAACTGCACGGGAAGTCCGTCTACTCGCCGAATTTTAAATAATGCCATTTTTTTTGCTTAATTTGTGCTTGAAATGATCTGTCACTAAGGCTAAACTATTAATTATTAAATTCTTCATCGTATGCGATTACAAGCAGTAACATAGGTGAATAATTAACGGAACTAGATCACTCCAAAGACAAAAAAACTAAAGTATGCCGGACTTCGCCACAGTGACTTACAATAATAATTTTCATCTAAAAATATAGTTATTTCGGTTAAAAGTGCTGCAAATTAAATATTTTACATTAATTAATATAGTATGCCATATCTGGCATCCAAAAATAAGAAGAAAGCAGTATCTTGCTTTCTTCTTATTTTTGGATGCCACCTACATATTTGCACAGCTTAGAAACCATCATAGCTATGTCCATCTTTGACAAAACAGAACGTATGTCGCCATGTTTCACCATGCCCGCTCTTGCAATAATCGAGCGATAGATGATCTTCGCATTTCAATGTTTGCGGCGCCTAGCACCCGATTCTAAACGGTATACGAGTAAATATTTTAATGGGTCGTATATGTTACTCACGTACCATATATCAGGTTGAATCAAACCGGTTTTTCATTCCCACTGGAGCACAAACTTGTAGCCCCGTATGTTCTAGGAGGATTTCTGGATTTTCTCCAGGCTACCTTCCTAATACATGCTTAATCTACCGCTTCAAGGCAACTCTCTCTCTCTCTGTAGTCGCTCAACATGACTAAGGATCGTGATCATCGGTGGATGTGGATGCTCCACACCTGGTTTTTATGATCTGCCATCATCTCTCTGACGCAACAAGGCAACAGT
Source organism: Cydia splendana (assembly GCF_910591565.1). NCBI lineage: Eukaryota > Metazoa > Arthropoda > Insecta > Lepidoptera > Tortricidae > Cydia > Cydia splendana. Next base: position 18,902,009 of record NC_085964.1, on the reverse strand, counting down.
CTAAACAAAATGAGCCAAAATAACACCTTAAACTCTCGCGTTTTGAATACATATTTAATTACACAAACGGGTCTATCGCGATATAATTTCATTGTTTTTACCTTAAATTACGACGTTTCAGCTGAGTTGCAGCGTTGCAGCAGCTCTGGTCACGGAAAGATACCACAAACAAACAAGAAAAAAACAATGAAACAATGAAAAATGATGATGAATGATGATGGAAGGATTTATGGTAAAAACAATGAAATTATATCGCGGTAGATCCGTTTGTGTAATTAAATAATAAGCCAAAAGTCAAAATAAAATGATTATCGTCATTCTCTTGCCCTTGTCCCGTTCACTTGGGACACTAGCAGCATGTCTTTTTCTTCCATACCTTTCTGTCGCCCGTCATGTTCAACTGAAAAGGGAACATTCCCATAAAAGGGACATCACTACGCAGAATATAACCCATGTTCCCTACACTTTCCTATACCACCTGTCTTTTAAAGTCACGTATCTTAAACGACATAAGTGACCTTGCAACTTGATATCCATACGGCTTATCGATATCACGCCTATCAATTATTATGGAAATGTGCACATCTACATACATGCTGGCGGTTAAAAAATACGCAAATGCGAGTAATTTTATTGTAATCGAATATACGTTGGTGGAATTACTAAATACAATTATGTTCGATGCTAAAACTAACCTATGAGGTAAGAAAAAATAAGTACAGCATACTTTATGAATTTATGTTAATTATAAGATGTTATGTTTTGAAAAGATGTGTCCCGCCCAGTTTGTTGCCGGTCCCATATTGGGATACCCTCCTCCAATTGAGGAGGGGCGATGGGGGATTTAAATCTTCTCGAGGCAGAGGTGTAGGGTTGGAGCCGGTGAAGCTTTATTTGACGTTCATAGTTAAGCGCATTGTAATATGCCTACTTAAATAATATTAATAAACTATCTTTATCTTTATTCAAAAAGGTATTAAAGATAAGAAATGTTATAGGGATGCTTAAGAGTCATACAAACCTGGCCGCCTCCATACAATCGATGTTGCGCTCTCATTTTAAAACTACCTTCTTAAATAACATGAAATTTGAAATGAGCATTCAAGTAACATATGTAATATGGTACTAGGTTTTGTTGCTAGAAATTTTAATGAATTAAAGAAATTAGAGCGAGGAAAAGTTTTTCATGAAAAACATCTACTCGCTCTATTTTCTTTGTATTACAATTTTTAGCCATGAAAACTAGTACCAGCACTCAAATATTAACTCTATGAGAGAAGGTTCACTCTCCAACAAAGCGCAAGCAGTCGTCCGTTCCGTAGCGGTGCGCGGCAACCACTACTGCTAGCCACCAAAATTGGTGTGGGCCGCATGTACGTACCTACATATCTCTCTCTCTCTCTCTCTCTGACTCTGTATTTTATTAACAATAGTCTTAAGTTTTGCTTTGTACAGATACTAACACTTTGATGGGCTTTGCCTGAAATAAATGATTTTATTATTATTGTATGTCTTTCCCATCACGGAACAATGGTGTTCCGGACCTTTGGGAGATGTACGCGGAGCCGAAGCCAACACGTAGAGGCCCTTTTGACGCTTTAATGAAATGTAAGGGGTACACCGAGCGGATGCTGCCCTTACCCGTGTCATGGGACGCACGCAGAGGCAGCACCCGCCAGGGTGTAAGGGCTATTGAGAGTTGATGGTATCTAAAATGAACTAGGTTATTGGGTGAAAGCGATGGACTAAGTACTGAGCTATGGGGTAAAAAACCGGACGCCTGCCTATTATTATTATTCTCTTTATTCATTTCTCATCTTAAGTTAGGTTATTTATAATATGAATATAAAAGTAAAATATAAAAACACTTACAAAACAATAAAAATTAATATAAACACATTATAAAAAACCTAACCTAGGGTGCCGCCAGCAGCGGGGCAGGGCCCAAGCTACCGGTGGTCAGGGCCGCAGAGAGAGGAACCGGCGGACTATCCGCGCCGTGTCCAAGATCACCGCCTTCTGCATCTGACCCTTGATCCAACCACCTAGCGAGAGTCTCTCAAGATGTTGGTCGAGACTCTTCGCTATTAGACCGTTCACTGAAACGACTATCGGGACAATGATCGTCGAATCAACATCCCACATGGCGGTTATCTCGTGAGCCAAGTCTAGGTACTTACTGGACTTGTCCTTCTCCTTATTATTATTATTATTTGTATTTCCGTTACAAACTCTCGGGTTTTTAAGCCCGGTCATTTATAAGGCGTGCGTGGGGATATAGATCCAACACGTAGAGGCCGTTTAGAGAGCTTTGATTTCATGTAGAACGCCTGCTGGAACCCATTCACGGGTACATAAATAGATACCCGTAAACCGGTTTCAGCAGGCATTGGGAGCTAAAAATGGAAAGAGTCCTGGTCTATGGTTTAAATTTGGGTGGAAAATAAATCTGGGCTATTGCTAAGAGTTCCGGACACCTGCCATAACATTGTGTTATACAGTGTTATCGAGGCAGGCGGTGACTCGCCACTCGTTAGAAATGGGCACCTGATGCGCCATCGTGAAGACGGCCAGGCGCAACACCGGCATGAGCGGCTCAGGGGTGTCGAGAGGTGGTGCTGCGCTTTCTCCGAAGTTACTCGCGGCGTTATGCCCTTTAACACTTCCACCCCTGGAGCATATAGCTCTAGCGACTCCTCTCTGGACGGCCAATGAAGGCAAGCCAGAGCTGAGAGTCCTGCGGGTCCCCTTGGGGTCCACTCCGACCGACGAAGACACGCCGGAGACGGAGACCCTGACCGACTCTCGGGAGCACTCGGGTTGAACCAGCGTGGGAACTATAGCCCAAGCCCTTTGGCGCATGACAGGAGGTTTGTGTCCAGCAGTGGGATGTACATAGGCTGAATTATTATGATTTTCCTATCTATTACTGACATATTACCCCGAAGCGCGATTTCCCACAATTACCACAAACAACAACATATATTTTATATTTCCACGCGTACGCATACAGTTTCTAAGTCATTAACCACTACAATAAATGTATATCAATAGGCAATTGATTTTTAAGTGCTAAGTAGGTATTCATTAACAATTTTAATCGGTTTTCTTCGCACTTCATTTGATTAAATAGTAATAATAATTATAACTAGTTTCTGCCCGCGAAATCGTTTGCGTAGAATGACTATTATGAATTATGATTGATAAAAGCTATCCTTTGTTCTCCGGTCTCATACTATCTCTATACCGAATTTCATCCAAATCGGTTCAGCTAATTAAGCGTGATGAGACAACAGACAGACAGACAGAGTTAGTATCGCATTATAATACTAGTAATATAGTAGGGTATATGCAAAATTTTCATTTTCAACGCACTTTCCGGATATACATAACTCAAGATAAGTAGGTCCAATTAAAGGTAACTTTTTACTCTACAATGTAGAGTGTATCGTATGTAGAGTCTACATGATAATTTCCAATATTAAATTAATAGGTGAGTATATAGTACGTAGTCTTGATCTGATATCATGTGTATTTGAAGATGAAGTACCATTCCAAATAATATACTGTGCATCTTAAACCACAAATGAAATTGTTTTCGCATTAAGTGTTGTTTTTTTTCTGTTTAGGTCTAAGATGAAGAGTTTTAGATTTGTTTAATTGTCAAAAAAACGGTTTTCGAACTTATATAAAACTGTAAGGGTTGATTAACCTTGAAATAAGACGGATACATTGCGTTATTCCAAACTTAATTAATTACTAAGCAATTAACATTAATTAGCACTAACGTAATTGTAATTACCATTAACACTAAAGTAATTGTAATTTTGCATGTAAAAATCTAATAAAATTTAACATTCACAGTTACGCATCAACATATATTATATGCTCTGAATATTATTTCAATCAAGAATAAATAGCCTAGCGGTAAGAGCGTGCGATTTTCAATAAGGAGGTTGCGGGTTCGAACCCCGTGGTACCAACTAGTTTTTCGGAACTTACGTACGATATATGATTTTATATTTACCAGTCGCTTTTCGATGAAAGAAAACATCGTGGGGCAGTTTGACTAATCCCAAATCCAATATGGCTTAGTTTCCCATCTGGGCCGAAAGATCAAATGGCAGTAGATTTGGAAAAAGTAGTACCTACGACAATTCTTCGGATTAGTTGCCAAGCGGACCCCGGCTTTCATGAGCCGTGGCAAAAAGCCGGGACAACTCCAGGAGGAGCATCTTATCCATCAAAACTACCTAGCAAATATGTACTATGTAAAACACTGTCACTGCTAATTTTCTTTGTTGATTAGACTACAACCTAAATAGTTATAAATTATACTAGACATTTATTGCACTTATATGAAAGTGAAACCGATATCCACACACGATATGTGAAATCGAATTGCATTGGGATATCCTTAATAGGTGTAATTTAAATATAAAATACATAAAACCACTTGTATAAAAAAATATAAAGAGCTAAAATCTATTAATTGCTGAATTACTATACTAACTAAAGAAGCATTTAAACACTGAAATAGATGTCATGTTTGTACGAAAGAAAGTGACCAAAGCAAAGCCTCCACTGAGAGATGCATTCATCTCGTGGGCAAAAAATCTAGTTCGAAATCTCGACCGAGTATCGGGCTAAAAATTCGAGTTTTAGTCGTGCGACCTGATTCCGATACGATACTGATGACTGATGACAAAAGTGTCATTTCTTCAACCAAAAACGTCACTATTCACACTGACAGATCAATATTGTATCGGAATCAGATCGAATAACTAAAATTCGAATTAGAACGTATGTCGAAGTCTCGATTGAGATTTTAAGACGTGTAGCCACGTGTGTGAGTGTGGAGTGATTGCAGGAAATTAAGCAAATTACTTATAATACATATGACTCGCGGACATGGAAGATAACAATCTCACACTTGCCGGGCTAGCACATGATTGGCGCGACAGTATCTCGGCCGCGAGATAGACTACCCGTCTTTTTCTAACTGTATTAATTAAAGAGGGTCGAGATACCGTTGCGCCAATCATGTGCTTGGCCTACTGAGGATGCCGAAGACCGGGCAAAGCGGAGAAGATTAAGCAGGAAAGCGGACCCTGGCGCTAGGTCGGGAAAACGCCAGGTTGAAGAAGAAGAAGAAGATAATAGATATGACTAGCACTATCTGCATAATAGCCATATGTTTTGAAAAATTCGATACAATTAACTACATTTGTAGCCGTTAACAGCCGTTAATAAATCGTGCTCATTTTCAAAAACAAATTCTAAATAGAATTTGTATTGTTATTGTCCATAATATTCACTACCTACGTCGAGGTAATCATTTAATAATATCTCATTATTACCTACTATAATTTTTAGTACCTTTAATATAACAGAAAAAATTATAAGTGTTTAACGTAAAGTCGTAAAGCCTCATTAATTATGTTTGTAATAAGGTAGTTTAAAAATCATATTTCTTTCTGTTTAAGGACTTTATACTAGATTCTAGAAGGTACTTTAGTAATGTATATATTATGTAAAAAAGACCATGACTTTATAGCAAATACTTGCAGTAATTCCATAAAATAAAAAACTATTTAATAATAGGTAATAACTAATATCACTACTAGCGTTGAAAATGTAGGTAATTAAATTTTATTGTACCTACATTAAAGTCCGTCTACGCTATGTTTGCACCGACTTGAACATAACATATAATTTAATATTCACAAAAACACATTACAATTACAACATTGCACATTTAAAAAACCTAAATAGGTACTAACTATCTTACCTACTCGCACGCTACTTGCACCTGGAGTTGCCATGGTTACCAGTACCATTTGACACTGGGGTTAACCCCGGGTTAGTGGGATGGTGAAAGTGGCGCTAAGATTGAAAATTTTTAACAGGACCTTTTAAATGCAGTGCCATACTCGTAAGTGTGTGGCTCTGTCGTACTGCAGTATTTTTTACGGATCTGGCGGTAACCTGATGCCATTCTACGTACGTACAGATCGTATACTAGTCGACTAATCAAGTTCAATATCCCCACACTAGAGGCTCGTCGTAAGATGTTTGACTTTTTGAATTTATATAAAATTGTACACTCAAAAATTGACTCTCCTGCACTATTATCATCCATTACCTTTAACACGCCTAGATTTAGAGGTCGTAACACTAAACTTTTCGCACTTAGAGTGTACAAAAACAACACTTCATTCTATAATCCAATCACAAGAATGTGCCGCCAATATAACGATTTAATAGCCGGGGATCATCGCGGTAGGGGCACTGATACTGATATTGATATTTTTGACCCTCACATCGCTAGGTTTAGGAAGTGCTTGGCTGGCGTCCTCTTCCCCTCTTCTCCCACTTAACTGATGACATCTGCCTTAATCCTCTAAGTTTGTTTCAGTGATGTTTAATAGTCTTTATAATGTAAAGTTCGTTACTCGTTATATTGTAATGTTTAGATAGTTATTTCTTCTCTGATATTTTTCACTGTAGCTATAGGAATATGGTGTTAATTAGTTTGTAATATTTCCGCTCAATTGTAAAACATGCTGTGTACACTTGTTTTGGATCTCGTGCTAGATTTAAGCCATAATGTGCAATTGTATTACTTACCCATGATATTGTACGATGTCTGTTTAGTGTACCTAATAAAGTAAAATAAAAATAAAATTCTGGCGGCTGTGAAGTGTGAACCACTTTAATTATTTGACGGTTGACATGTGCCAAAATGTATAAATAATGATTTATAGTATGTATGTATAATGATGTATGTGATTTTAGAATAACCAGCAGAGAGCAGTCGTTTCATTAAAAAAAAACACTAAAACGCATAAATAAAAATATGCATAGCTGACAAATTACAAATAACAATAAATTAAGTCCTTGAGTTAGATAACATTAAATCCCTTGGACAATAATAAACGACGGGAACTATAAGTTTAAAAATAAGTATTACTCTACATCTCTACATTTCGTACTTAAAAATAGATCTATTAAATTATACCTATATCTGTCATACTCCAATTATTTTACATATATAGAGACGTATCTCTTTTGATTATATAAAGTATTTTATTCAAATACTTTTGACATGTAGTCACATTGCCTTATTAATGATGCGGACTGTACCTCTACCAAATTATAGAGAATATACAATCAAACCGAATAAACTTCGCTATCAATAACAATGACCATCAAACGAATCCTCGAGCGAACCGTACCAGCCTATGACGTCACAACTTCTATAAGTACTTATTTCCTGAACTAAATTGGACTACATCCCGCTACCCGATTAGCCCGATTCCAAATCCAATCAAAACTAAACTTAAACTCTACAACTTAAGATTGAAAATCAATTGTTTGTAGAATTTAATCAGACTCGACCGACGTGTTCTTTTACTTTCCAAAACGGAACCTTAACTTGTTCAAATTAAGATTTAATTTGCTTTGTCCGTATGTTTCGTGATTACTGTCGTGTATGGAGCCGATGGGGGTAGGTTGGGACAGGTGAGTTTAGTGGTAAATTGGGTTGATGCCGGATAGGGTAATGAACTGCCTGAAGTGAAAAATGTTGCGCAATCGTAATTAGCTTGTAGTTTTATCGGCTTCACACTTTGAAATGCGAGTTTTTTTCTAGATGGCAGATGGCTTTGTAGTAGAAGAACCGGAATAGCCGGTACATGGACAAATAATCATTATGAGTTTATTTACACAGAAAAATAATACATTTTGTTGTGTTGTGTTGTTCCTGCTCTACAAATAATGGTGACTTTATGCTACTGGTGTCCATATTTTCATCTCCCGTTCTATAATCTACTATTGTTATAAAGAAGTACTAGAAGTAGGTATGGCATCAGGATTTTATTTTAGTACTCATCCACCTACTTTTTTTTGTTTTACGAAAAAATTTTTTTTTTGTTGAGCACGTTTACATGCTTCTTTTATTTGCTTATCCTAAAAGTTTTATTTTATTTTATTAAAATTTTTAAAGACATTGAAATAGACACCGCAAGCCAAATTAAACACTATTTTACACGTGTCAAGTTAACTACTAATTACTTTACATAAAAACAATAATTATCTAACATACTTAGCAACAAAGCATAATAAATTAAAACGATTTGACCCACAAAACCTTTCTGCTATATTGCCCGTAATTGCAATCATAAACATGCATTTATGAGCTGTCAGGTGTCACGGCTCCAAGGGAATTGTCGTTACTTTGTAAGAGTCGTTAGTGAAGTCATTAAAATCACTATAAAATTATTGTGATAGGTAATGATGATGATATCATGAGTTTCGAGATACGAGGATGACTCAAGTTAGACCGGGCCGTGTCCGGGCCGGAGCTTCCCTGATGCGGAGAGTTTTTTTCTTATCTTTCACAAATAATTTCTAATAGGTATAGGTAGGTATGTAGTAACTGAGTTATTACAGGCTACCATGTTATATAGGTACATAAGTAGTTGATTTAGTAGGTAGATAGTTGATTCTAATCTTCTTTAAAATATTTTTAAATAGGTTGCATGTTGCATGCATGACTTTGCGAAAGTCCCGATTAATTGACCCGAAACGTAAAATTGCTGAATTTGAAACTTTCTTTACTAATGTACCAGTTACCATGACTAAGCATCTTAACTCATCAAGTTTTTCTGCCGCTGAAATGTTAGAAAAAAATTTGCCAAAGTGTTTAATAGAATTTAAGTTTGATCATGTGACTAACCTAGAAGTACTTAAGGCATTTCGCTCTATTAATGTCAAAAAAGCTAGTGATCTTTGGGGGGTTTCTGTTCACATAATTAAATCCCTAATTGAATTATTAGTGCCTCACTTAGTAGAAATATTCAACAATTGCGTCGACTGTGGCGAGTTTCCAGACCTGATGAAGCAGAGTAAAATTACTCCTATATTTAAGACGGGTATTACCACTGATCCCACTAACTACAGGCCCATTTCAGTTCTGCCTACACTAAGCAAAATTTTTGAGAAATTAATACTGTCACAGTTACTTAGTCATTTTAACAATAACAATTTGATGCACAATAAGCAATTTGGATTCACTCGCGGTCGATCGACAATTGACGCTGGAATAGAATTAGTTAAAAATATTTTCGAAGCCTGGGAGGAGTCACATGATGCCATTGGCATTTTTTGTGACTTATCTAAGGCGTTCGACTGCGTTAGTCACGAAACACTCGTTAGGAAACTTTATTTCTACGGAGTTAGAGGAAAAGCGCTGAATTTGTTAAAATCCTATTTGGATGGGAGGATCCAAAGAGTGGACGTGAATGGAAAACGGTCCCCTGGGTCCCTGGTTTCGATGGGCGTACCCCAGGGCTCCATATTGGGGCCCTTCCTGTTTCTCATTTATATAAATGATTTACCGTATTTAGTGAAGGATCACCATGATATAGTACTGTTTGCTGACGAATCTTCCCTCATCTTTAAGGTCAAACGACACGAAGATGCCAACGTTCACGTAAACAGTGCTATATCAAATGTAGTACAATGGTTCAGCATCAATAACCTATTGTTGAATGGGAAGAAAACTAAATATATAAGGTTCGTAACTACCAATGTCAAAACTACACAAACGACTGTCACCATCAAAGATGAGGAACTAGAACCAACCAGCAATACAGTGTTCCTGGGTTTAACATTAGATGCCAAGCTGCAATGGGGTTCCCACCTAAATGTTCTCGCAAACAAGCTCAGTTCTGCAGCGTTTGCAGTATGTAAAATACGCCACCTGACAGACGAAAAGACAGCTAGATTGGTTTACTTTGCCTACTTTCACAGCATCATGCCATACGGCATTTTGCTTTGGGGTAGTGCTGCTAATGTCAATGCCATTTTTGTTCTGCAAAAGCGCGCCATACGTTCGATCTATAAAATGAGTGCTAGGGATTCGCTTAGAAATAAGTTCAAGGAGATTAATATATTGACCGTATACTCCCAATACATTTATGAAAATATTGTATATGTCCATAAACATATAGATGACTTCAAAAGGAATTGTGACATACATAACATTAATACCAGAAACAAGGACAAACTGGCAGTGCCTGCAACACGTCTGCAAAAGATTAAAAACTCTTTTAAGGGTAACTGTGTGCGGTTCTACAATAAACTGCCAAGTAGTGTAACTGAACTTCCATTGAATAGATTCAAGAAACATATTAAGAATAGATTAATTTGTAAAGCCTATTATAATATCAAGGATTATGTAAATGACAAAAATGCCTGGGACTGAGTTGACTTACGCACTCCTATTATTTATATTGTTTCCGCTGACTTTTATATTTTTTTTTGTGTTTGACATTGTCTTTTTATTTATTGTTAATTGTTACCAATTGTATTGTTTTTTATTATTATTATTTGTGTTTTAAACAATGATTGTAATATTTACGTATACTTTGTATGACATGTCAAAAGTGCTTATTAATTTATTATTAAGCCTACTTGAATAAATTATTTTTGAAGTTGAAGTTGAAGTTGCGAAAAATTTAACATACCTATATACCTATTATAAAATAAAATACCGTTACTGTTTTATTTTCATCACTTATCGTAAAAATGATTTTGCGTTTATAAATACACCTATTAAAAATAAATATATATATAGGTACATTGCTTAACCCTTCGGATGGCATAAGCCATTTTTGAGCTGTTGGAACGACACCTTTTTGTAAAAAATGAATGACTAAGTAATTCATAAAAATAATAATAATTCAACCTATATACGCCCCACTGTTGCGCACAGGCCTCCTCTCATGCGCGAGAGGGCTTGGGCTATAGTCCCCACGCTAGCCCAATGCGGATTGGGGACTTCACATACACCTTTGAATTTCTTCGCAGATGTATGCAGGTTTCCTCACGATGTTTTCCTTCACCGAAAAGCTAGTGGATGGCTAGTGGTAAATATCAAATGATATTTCGTACATAAGTTCCGAAAAACTCATTGGTACGAGCCAGGATTTGAACCCGCGACCTCCGGATTGAAAGTCGGGCGTTATATCCACTCGGCCACGACCGCTTTTACCGCTATTACCGCAAGGAATTCATAAATTGTATCAAATTTTATTTACCGACTTTTTATTTACCCGTTGGCGTATTTTCACTCTACGTATTAAAAATATACATCCTTGTAGTTTACATCTAATGGTCATATTATCATGCGTAAATGTAATGCACTAATTAAGATCAAAGAAGGATTATTAGTATTATCTATTTTGTGTTTTCACTAGCTAGTTCCTTTAGTATCCCATCCCAAATGTATAAAACCAGGCGGCTTAGCACGGTCGCGTTTTTATCCCTTGTCACCATGCCTGTCACGTTCTAACAAGTATGTAAGTGCGAAAGGGACGCGCATAGTGATAGTCGATAAAAATGGAACCGTGTTGAGCCCGCAGACCACACTAAAATGAGGAGTTAGTAGCTGCCCGATTCGAACTTTAAGATACGTCAGTTAAAGATCTAGAAACGATATGGATTATATGTGTCAGGGTCAAAAGTGACGTTTATGTTTGAAGAAACGTCACATTTGACATTGCCATATCTAATCCATATCTTTTCTAGATCTATTAACTGACGTATCTTAAAGTTCGAATCGGGCCGTTAGTCTCTACATTTTTTTCCGTGGAACCACTTACCTTCGCTGTTGCTCGCGCCGTCGGAATCCCCCATCAGGTTCCTGATGCTGAACGAGCTGGTCTTCTTCACCTCCGGCTTCGTGACCTCACACTGCCCCCCTCCCCCCGCCTCCTCCTCCCCTCGCCTCGTCGTCAGATCCATTTTCAAATTCGGAAGTCGACCGTTTAAGTTCAAAGTGTTCAAACCGACCGCCTGTCATTTGTTTTTGCATTTTAGTTTGCGGACATTGCGAGTTTGTTTTGGAGAGGTATTATCACAATTTTACTATGGTTTTAATCAATTAAGTCGTTTTAAAAATATAAATACATAAAAACAAGATTTGTCTTCTTGTGTTGTTCAAATAAGGCACTGTTACAGAGTTTCCGAATCCATTCCGGTCACATGTCCACCGCCACTCAAAAATCCGGTTCCGCACTAGTATTTTGCAGTCACTGTTCCGTGTGCGAAAATATTCGCGCGACGCGCGCCGAGTCCGCCGAGTGCCGAGCGACTGGCCTCCGGCCCTCCGACCATCGCGGCGCGCGGCCCTCCCTACGCCTCCAAGGCGTAAGCTCCGCCTCCATACACGTACTTCAATTACTCGATACGCGCGATTTTTTAACACAATCGATTTGTTTTAATGAGCCGTAATTGCGTTTATTGATACCGGATCAGAGTATTTTCATAGACGCAATTTACGGAACGGGGAAAAATACTTGTCGAGAGTTTTTAAGGGGATATTTTATGGTAATGCCGCATGTCGGGCGACTTTTATTATGAGACAAGTTAATGAGAATAAGTAAATAAATTAATGTTTTAGTTTTATGTTTTATAAGAGAATTGGAGCCAGGGTGGCGCTGAGCAGATGTCATGTACTTTAATAGTATTCCATTGAAGATTAAGAGTGTTAATTTGTTGATCATTTTTGTACGGATATTATCTTCTTCGCATATAATATATGCAAGCAAATTATTTACAGTATGATGCCTACGCTTATTATAAATTCATTCTAAGAAAAACTTGTAAATGATAAGTATTTTAATATAGTCGTTATGCTCAAAATGACAGCTTGACTTTTTCATAATACATCTCCACAGAAATTAAAGACTTAATGCGTAGAATTTCTTTAATTATTGTAAATTTCATGAGTATACCAATTGGATAAGCAGGTAAATGTTTTGTTTTGCTTTTAAAGCATTTATTTAAGGAATAGTTATCACGGAACAAAACTTCCCGAAAAACTTTTAGTGAACACCTTTTAGTGTTTTTGAAAAACAATTAATGATAGACTTAAAGATTGTTATCTAAATCACAATTTTATTTTAAATTAAAAAAATTCATAAGCGCTATATGCATGTACAGACAACGCATTTAGGCAACGCATTTAATTAGGCATGTCATACCTGTCATACCTACATGCAAAATGTCACGGCGTCCTCGCTGCGACTACGCTGGCGAAGTAAACAACGCGACGCAACGCAACGCACCAGTAGAGCCGGGCTCTAAGTTGCCAATAAGAGTACCTTGAACTAAAGCTTTCGGCCCGATTCGAACTTTAAGATACGTCAGTTAATAGATCTAGAAACGATATGGATATTCTTCAAACAAAAACGTCACTTTTGACACTGACACATCTAATCCATATCGTTTCTAGATCTATTAACTGACGTATCTTAAAGTTCGAATCGGGCAGTTATTCACTAACGATTTTGTGATTGTCAATGACCGGCTGGGAGCAAGCATAAATAATAGTCACTAACTTACTAGTTACTGGACCTAACTAGAATTTATAATCTCAAAACATCGTCTCACTCAGCGGCTACACTATATTATCACTTATGATTTATTTTGAAGGGTTGTCAGCTGCACTGTGTCATAGGAAAAGCTATTTCAGAGTTATTTTACATGTAACTAATAAATTAGGTACAGATGTATGTGAAACTACGAAGTGTTACGCCCGCTTACCTAAATTAAATATGAATAGTTAAATTAAAAAAATTATTATTAAAATTATATTGAAGATTTCATTAGATAATGTAATTGTAAAATGAAGGAATCACTGGCTACTAACGCAAAATTTTAGTTTTTATATTGATTTTTAGTTTACACGATTTAATCAAAGCCAGAAACAGCTTCATACGGAAGCTTTACTATAGTTGAATGTGCTCAGGACATAAAAAGGTCAACCACGGCGTTGCATGAACAAGAGATTTCCTTTGGCAGGATTGGTCCTTAGGACCCAAGGATGGATTTAAGAAGTGGAGCCACCCAGATTTTTGATGCAGGTGGGGGGTGGGGGGTTTTAAGCGTCGGCGACGTCTGATGTTAATAATTGTTTAAGTTTAGGTTCTACGTCAAGTTTAGTATCATTTTCAAGTAAATCAAAGATGTAGACATAGATTTCATCTAAATCGGTTCAGCTGTTATTGATTCCCCATACAATCTTACACCTTCCTTTTTACTTTTAAGAGTTTTTTTTTTATAAAAACTATCCTATGTTCTTCCCCGGGACTCAAAATATCTCTATACCCTAAGTCCTAAGGACCAATCCTGCCAAAGGAAATCTCTTGCTCACGCAACGCCGTATTTTAGGCCCTGCTGGCTACTACCTATATTCGCAAGGACAGGAGCAGACTCCAACCAAAACCTAAAAAGGTTAAAGTTAGCTATCTGACATGTCTGATTATCATTTATTTTCAGTTGTATAATTTTAGTATTTTGCCAAGGGATCTGACTAGAAACATTTTAATAAAAAATACTGATAGGTATTTTCAGAGTAACTAAGATATCTAAAAGATAAAAACCCGCGCTGTTGACTTTGCATCCCTAGCATGTTTATCTTATTACATATCTATTGTTTCCTTCTAATTTCCTGGCTTTACTCTAAGACTTTCAGTGCCAAGCGACCCATTTCCAGTACAAAATGAACACAACTATGGTGTTTTTGGAAGTGAATGTGTTAATGGTATTCTTACTTCTTCACATTTCTTACTGATACAAAGTTGGCGCACATACATACGGCCCGATTCGAACTTTAAGATACGTCAGTTAGAAGATGTAGAAACGATATGGATTAGATATGTCAGTGTCAAATGTGATGTTTCTTCAAACAAAAACGTCACTTTTGACACTGACACATCTAATGCATATCGTTTCTAGATCTATTAATTGACGTATCTTAAAGTCCGGATAGTTTTGCCCATCAATGCGACAGCCCTGTGCTAACTAGCGATGCTGTTGAAATAGTCAAGTCTATTTGAGTAAGTGCAGAATGCAGTTTTATCTCAGTGGCCGCCGACGCACGCGCAATATGTATGGGTGCATGTCTCGTGGGATAATATTATTCCATAATTATAAAATTATAGATGTATGCATTCTGTAATTAATGGAATCTTTCTAGATTATTTTCCCCTCTTCCTATTTCATGGCGTTATTGTAGAAAAATTGTAGTTATTAAGAGTTGAATTGAAATTTGCAGTGCCCTTACAGGGTTCATAGCTCTTTTTTTGTCATAGTGAATGATTGAATTAATATCATGAATTCGAAAATTCGTCCTACAAATTGATAACAGGTAGGTATTAACGCTTGAGGTCAATTTGTGGAATTTTTTATTGGATTTTCCATCTTTCTCTATATAATAATACATTCACGTATATTATAAGATAATTATCTCAGAATTAAAACAAAACCTTTATCACACGAACCCATTCACATTTCGAAAACCGAGCCCGCGAAACGGCGGCTCGTTCAAAGTGCCCCAGCGGGGCGCCGCGCCCAATCACCGGCCTGATCCTATTTGTATGGTAATCCGCTCATTACAAAGGACCCCTGAATTTATGGCCGAGGTCCCGGGGCAGTTTGTTTTGGACTCACAGGGTCAATTATTAATCTAGGAAAAAGAGTTTTGAATTTAATTTGCAATTGTTTTCAGGCCAGCATATGTTCGCCAGAAATATTTACATATTATATTTAGTTACGTAGATATTAGAATACATTTTCCGTATCGGTGAACGATAATTGTAACTTACTTGGAGGTTTTCGTTTTATATTACATATAGGTAGAGACTGTGCGCAAAGAGAAGAGTCGTCGAATGTATTGGATCCCATCATACAATTCACGACTCTCATGGAAAGATGAGCTCAGACTATCAATATCTATTCAGTAAATTTTAGTTTCTTAACATATTTTAGTAGATAAGGTCAACCAGAATAAATGCGCCTATTTCGTATTTCTCGAATACGATTGGTCGGAACGCCCTCTACCTACTTATTCTGTGCCACTGGTAACAACTTGGTGGTAAGTGGCAATTAGTGAAAATAACCCGACACACATTATTTGACATACATTAATATCGACGGCCATATTTTTGTGAGGTCGTTGACCGTCGACTCTTTGGCAGAGAGATCGTCGTATTTACGTCATATACATACGTTAAAACAATACGCCACGTAATGTACTTGCTCGTAGGCAACAACACCGGTTAACTTGTAAAGATCATTCCCCAGAGATAACTCTTTAGGAAGTTCACTAAGAGCATGAAGTCGTGCCGTAGAACAAATGATCTGTGCGAAATTGTCGACGCTGAAAAATTCGACGTCGACGAAGATGTGATCCCCGTAGGAGCAACTACATTGTGCGCATTGCTGTCGCTGTATACTGGCGCCTAACCCTTCCCACCCTTGTTCGAATAGGGTGTTACTATTGGCCTCGACCACCATGCGCTTTACGCGGTGGGTTTCCACCTCACACATCACCTCCTGTGATGTATAGGTGGAATCATTTTATTTAAGAGATTCGAGGCGTTGCCGAAGGCGTCGTACTCCATTGCTATGAGTCCTTTTTCTTGTTTCGGGCATTCTTAACTGTGCCTTGGGCTCTAGCACTGAAGTTAACGCTTCGGCACGTTTGGCATACGTGTCTTTGTCAGGACCTTTGTGACGCAACGAAATGGCAGTTTTTATGAATTTGTTGTCGCTCTCTGCCATTTGGTCACGATATGAGTCGAACGTCAAATACGCGTTCGTGACCACATGGCAGAGAGCGTCAAAGCAGCAGGTGTTACTGATGTATAAAACTGTCCCATCCGAAATGGTGACCGCCTTCCCCGTGCCGTTTCGCAACACTCCTAAGCCTCTCCAGTTTTCGACCTCGTTAAGGTCGTTCAGGTCTTCACTGGCCGAATCTTTGACTGTTTTCGTCTCTCGTTGATTGTCCAAGGTCGTATGTGAAATTCGGCACGCGCCTTCGATGGCCGTTACACGGGTAGCCACAAAATTATCAACCTTTAGTGGCTTCGACTCGCCCTTCAAAATATTACACTTCAAGTCCGAGAAAGAACTTTCCACGGGACTTGAAGTGCCTCTCATGAACGGCGAGCCAAAGCCATGATTTAAAACACTTGACCACAATACAAACTCGGCCGCTATTCTACAGAACTCTTTTTCTACGCCTGGCAGATGGTAGGGGTTGAGCTCGCCCTCTGGATCATCATAAGAGATCACTTGGTTTTTAATGGCAGGTAAGCCAACGATCCACGTCGGGGGCGAGCTCAATGTCACCACCATCTGGCAGACGTACGTGGTCGCCCTCCGGTTCGGTTTCGCAGAATTCAATTTTGTGGTCACGCATCACCTTAGCAAGGCGGGACAGGCTTTCAGCGACGGGAAAGTCGTTTCCAGCACTGTCCGCCTTACAGGGTCACGTCGCGACCGTCAAAATGTCCTTCAATCTGTCTGTGAAGTCCGCGAGAGACTCGGCATTAATTAAAATGCCCAGGCATCTCATGAAGAATTCTTTTCCTCTCTTGCCGAACGCCCCACCTACATGCGGCGTTTAGGTAATGGGCAACGTCCAACCGTAAATATGTTTTAGGCAGGTCACCACCTTCTGCCAGGTGTCTAAAACAGGTATTTATGTAAGTTTTTATGTCTACTCCTACGAACACCCGTGCCACTGCGTTCTTCAGAGCAGCTGAATTGTCGATTACGACTTCGTGTGGCACGGGTGCTCCGGCTCTTCGCCATTCATTTAGCCAGTAAGTGATGCTGTTAGCGTCATGTTTCTCGGAGAGCATTTGGCACACAAGTATGCTCTGAGGCGGACCACTTTTGGGCATTGATGTTAGTACGGTCTCATACAAAAAAATATGGCCGCTTTTGCGTTCTGGGGCGTGTACTATTTTTTTAACTAATGTGCCAGTTGCATCCATGCTCAACATCGTGTATGAGGCCCTGCGGTGTCTTTTATATACAAAAAGCTGTGCATGGGAATAGTAATGCACGAAGAATTTATCTATTCCTATGTCGTGAATTATGCCAGCGTATCTAGCAGAATGCTTCATACTTACAAGGCTATTTATAGGAGAGCCATGTCCCTGGGTCCCTAGCTCCTTCTCTCTTGCTTCCTGCTTGGCCTTCCTCAATACGGCGTTAGAATATAACATTGGTGGGTTTGGGTCGCCTTGGTCCATGTTGAGGAAGGCAAGCTCCCGCCTATATACGCTGGCACAATTTCTTTTCAGCTCTTGCCCTACTTTTTCCCGTTGGGGACCGGAGAGCCAACGTGACTTCTGGTGAGGCACTTTACGCGTGTCGGGTGCACGCCACAAGAGTGATACGCTTTCACCTTCAATAGGTTTAAATAGAATGACCCCCTCGGCACGCGCACCACACTCTTTACACTTGGCGGATATTTTGATGTATTCCGTGTCCTCACCAGAAGTCACGTTTCCACGATTAATTGTATAAGAACATGGCAATTTATGAAAGTTTTTGAAGAATTTTGTTTGACCAGCTGTAAGGTGGCAACACCATCCGGACCCGTGTACCCGGGCGGTCTTTTCTTTTATAGGTACTTAGTTTCGACGGGCCGGATAGTGTGCCATTTTTCTGGGGAGAAGGTTATTAGGAACGTCTTTTTGGGGTGCACCATTTGCGTTTCTTCCTCTACGTCTACCTAACCATATCTGTGTCTGAACACGAAGATGTACTCGTAGTGTAAGTAGGTGAGGAAGTCCCGCAATTTTGGTTCAGCCCGAGAACATCTTGAATTTCGTGCCGGTTCTGCTTGACATATCTGGATGAGACCATATTGTTCAGTTTCAAGGCTAACTGCTTCCAAATTTCGGCAGTAGGCCCCAAAATGGACTTCGTGGTTTTATTTATGAGCTCTTCCTTTGCCAGCAGTATGGCATCCGTCAAATCCCGGTGTGGTACTGATGGTTTTCGTGGCATCCTAAAATATAGCTTTTAAAGTTAATTTTCTATAATTAAGTATTATTTATTTGCAAACCCTGTTATCAGTGATGCATTTAATTGAAAATAAGGGTTGGCAAATCTATCTACCGTAGGGAACGAACTTCACCTACACAGTAGTATGAGACAAGTTTTCACCTTAACTCCAATACCTACCCATGTTTACAGCTCTCGGACCACTAGTTAAGGCGAAGTTATATACTGAAGGCGAATTTAAGGTACGAATTTTTGCCAACCCTTATTCTCTATGAACTACCTATGTTACGTTTTATTTCCAAGTAGGGCTTTATTTAATCATAGATGACAGGAGCTCTTATAATTCACGTTGTTTAAAACGAACTCAAATAGACGCAATAATCCATAGTTGCATTTATCCCGGTTAATCTTATTAATTATCTTTTAGTTTTTTCGACACCGTTTCATTTCGTACAATTTCGTACAACAAATATTGAAAACGTAGGGAAATAATATTTATCTATACATTTGTCCAATACAGCTATTAATTAATTGGGTACATACATACTGCTTTGATTTTCTTCGCAGATGAATGCAGGTTTCCTCGTTATTTTCCTTCCTGCCTTATTCTATTAAAATTCTATAGACATCATTTTTTGCCCCTGATGAACCTCAATTACCCAAGCACGCCGCCGCATCAGTTTTCAATAAAATTTCAGAACTATCATAGCTACTTTTTAATATCCACTTATACCAAAACCACGAAGCCTTAACGCACAACATGGTCTCTATTACCTCGACAGAGAGTTGATAATTGCTTATTTCATCATCATCATTTATTACTTTATAAACATGCTTCTAAACCTTAATAATAAGATAGTAATTGTTCTAAATATGCGTGGTCATCGTTTAAATATACAGTTCATTATTTTATTTAGAGGCAACAAAGGCGGTGCCTCGGTCAACTACCGTTGTATTTGTTTACCGCCGCCGCCGACAGAGGGACCGACTATTGAATCAGTAAATAGATTAGTAGGTACATACTTTGTAAGCGATACACCGACGTAATAAGTATTACAAAGTTTGGGGTTACGCGGGAAATGTGAGTTTTCACGCTGAACCATCCATTCGATCTTTCCAGCAAGAAAAAGTATGAAGAGAGCACAAAAATATTTTTCATTTTATGTATGAGGTAATTGTCTATCTTTCTAATATATCACGAAATGACATTGTTAAAATAAAATTCTCGCAGACATGTAGGTATTTTTGTGTGAAACTATTTCGTCATTATCATGGATATCGTTTTCTAGGTTCTCACTGGGGCGGTAAAGTTCTCCGGGATCGCCAGTAGAGTATGATACTTAGAGCAACACCAATGCAAATAAGTACGTCAGTCTTTTAGAATAAAATATTTTATTTAGCTTTGTAGTTTATCAATTAATTTTAAGATAATATATATTAAGTTATTTTTTGTATGATTGTATACAGTATATACCATTAACCCTATGAATAATAAATAAATCATATAATAACTAATGAATACTTAATTTAGATTGACAAAAATGTTTCTTCCTGTATCAAACAATTGATTAGGTACATTTACCATTTTAACACAAAAACATTATCTACGGTTAAAACCCCTTTTCCACGCATGCCACCAACATTATCTTTCATTAGTTCCATTCCACACATCAATCCCGAAACGCGGACCTGCGGAACCCTGCAGAACCCTGCCCCTCCTTTCATGCGCAAACGCAAGTCACCGGCGCGCAATCATGCGCACGCCTTTGTTTCTACCGCCGTGGCGCCGAACACCAAACCACGTTGGACAGTCGTTGAAATTTGAGGTGGTCATGTTGTTAACAATCCTTCTTCCTGAAGAGGAAAGGGGAGGGCCGCTTCTCCGTACAAACGTAGTCCCCATCTTCCTCTTTGGATATTGACATTATGGAAAATATTTTTATATAATTTGATGTATATTAACCATAGCTATGTGTAGCGGAGCTCCCTGAGCACGCAATGGTTAAATAAGAACACTATTTGGGTATATTAGAATTATAATATTAAAGAACGTACATCTCAATGTAAACAACTAGATCGAGTGACATGATAATGTCAAGCAGACAAAAATTAGAACATAGGCGAAATACAAAATTCAAATAAAATTATCATAGACATACTTACTCGTACATCATCATGAGCCAGTACAAAACTAGTTCATGAATATAAGTATATACACATTACATTGAAATCTAATTTTAACACGCCCTCTTAATGTGTATATACTGGATAACCCCAGGCTTGAGAATAAACTAATAACTAAAATACAATAATATTTAAGACAAAGAACTAAATAATGCCTAATCCAGACATACAAGTGTAGTGCTTTACCTTCGGCAAAGCCTTAGTTAATATGTCCGCCAACATGAAATCCGTTGGCAAATAAACTAACTTAATGTCCCTATTCTCCTTTAAAGCATTTCTAATAAAATGACATCTTATGTCAATGTGCTTGCTTCGGGAATGAAACACTGGATCATTGGCTAGGCAGATTGCTCCCTGATTGTCCGCATTTAAGGTTACTTGTGCAAACTTACCCAATCCGATTTCAGTTAGCAAGCTGTTCAAATACATCGCTTCCTTCATCGATGACGCTAAACTAACGTATTCTGATTCACAAGTGCTCGTCGCGACACACTTCTGTTTCTGAGACTTCCATGACACACATGCACCACCTAAGACAAAAGCATAACCAGAATATGAACGCCTATCCAATGCACAACCTCCCCAATCTGAATCGGAATATCCCTCTAACGACTTACCCTTTTTTGTAAACATGAGACCGTACCCCTTCGTCCCTTTTAAGTAACGCAATACGCGTTTTGCAGCAACCCATGCTTCTTTATGCGGAGATTCCACAAATTGTGCTAACTTTGAGACGGTATTTGAAATGTCGGGCCTTGTCCCCACGGATAAATACATCAAACTTCCGATCAATTCCCGGTATGGATATCGCTCTTTTGATTTTACATCACACTGTAACGGTTCAAACTTCAAGTTCACTTCCATTGGAGTCGATACGGATCCCTTACAGTTCTCAAAACCAAATCTCTGTAAAAGATTTTCAACATATTTTTGTTGTGACAACTTAATTTTGCCATTGACATTTCTTTCAATGTCAATACCCAAAATATATTTCGCAATTCCGTAATCTTTGAGTTCGAACTCGCTGGCCAGTTCCTTTTTAAACTTTTCTATACAAACCTTATTTTGTGAGGCTATCAAGATGTCGTCAACGTACACCGCAACAAAAAGTTTGGTATTTATGTCTATATTTTCAAAGTATAGGCATGGTTCATTTAACGATGGCCTTAGTCCCATGCGTTGAAGCTGTTCGTCCAACCTGGCATTCCATTGACGTCCAGCCTGCTTCAACCCATATAATGACCTCTTAAGTTTGCATGCATTACCTCCTGCGCTAATATCGGTTAACATTTTCTTAGCCCGTTCATGTATGACGGATCCTTCTTCTTCTAACTCCAAGAGCTTCTGTAGACTCTCCTTAAGTAGTTCTGGTATCTCCATATATATCTCTTCGTCCAATGTGCCATTTAGATAGGCGGTATTAATATCCACTTGGTGAATTTCCATATCGAGTTCAACTGCGAGTGCTGTTAACAATCGTATGGTATCTAACCTAACTACCGGAGCAAAAGTATCATGATAATCAACACCGTATTTTTGGCTGTATCCTTTCGCTACGAGTCTCGCCTTTTTCTTTTCTGTCTTGTCGACGTTCAGTTTAGTTGTTAAAACGTAGCGGCAACCTACAATGGCACGGCCGACCGGTCTTCTTGCAACTTCCCAGGTGTCATTCTTTACTAGGCTTTTTATCTCCGATAAAATTGCTTCATCCCATTTCTGTTTTTCTTCACTTGACAATGCTTGTTTTAAAGTTATTTCTGCAGCACCAGCGAAGTCTTGGCAATCAGAATATTCCTCTATGCTACTTTCTACTTCAATCTCTGGTTCCACCTCTTTAGCTGCATCCGTGAAATCTTGGCAGTCAGATGATTCCTGTACATCACGTTCTGCTTCAACTCTTTGTTTCACTTCAACCATTTGATAAATTTTTCTTGGTCTTCCAATATGTCCTCTTTCTAAGCGCGGCCTACCAGGTCCTCTCTTCATAATCTTACTTTCTTCACTATGAGAGCCAACATCTTGCTCAGGAGTATGAGATGGACCTGCAATCGGTACGAAATCTACTGTTGATACTTGGATGTTTTCTGCGTGTGGTTCCAGTTGCTCCAAATGACTACCAACTTCCTGAACCCTCTCTGTTTGTGTTTCCGTTTGTTCACTTTGAGGAATGAAGGTGACTGGTTGCGTGATATTACCTTTGGGGGTAAAATTTATTTCCACTAAGTAGGGTTGTGGACTTTTATTTACATAGGTCTGTACCTCATCATTTCTGACTTCCAGTGGATCTAACTTAGGATACTCCCACTCGTTTCTCCGCTCAATGAATTTTTGAAATCTGACATCTCGAGATACAACAAATTTTCGTTCTTTCGGCAACCAAATCCTATATCCCTTTCTGTCACTGGGGTAACCTACGAAAATACCATCCATGCCACGTGGAGCAAATTTGTCCCTGTTCTCTTCTTTATTCAAGATGTGGACCCTAGATCCGAAGGGTTGCAGGTAATCTATCTTAGCAGGTCGACCATACCATTTCTCATACGGTGTTTCACCTGCTAAGGTACTTGTGGGACATCGATTTCGGATATGACATGAAGTCAATACAGCATCACCCCAAAATCCTGGTGAGAGGCCTGATGAAAGTAACATATATGCATCTAGCCATTTCCGTTAATGTCCTGTTCATCCTCTCTGCAACTGGGTTTTGCTGAGGTGTACCAGGGATAGTCAACCTTCTTCTTATACCTTCATTCTGCAAATATTCATCAAACTCTCTACTGCAATACTCTCCAGCATTATCTGTGTGAAGGTATATAATTTTCTTACCAGTCAAATTCTCAACATGATTCTTATAAATCTTAAAGAAATTTAACGCTTCACTCTTCTTATTGAGCAAATACACTTCACACCATCTAGACGAATCATCAATGAACGTGATAAAGTATTTTCCTCCACCGAGGGCCTCATGACGCATAGGACCTACAATATCCGAATATACAATCCTTAATTTTTCCTCACACGGTCCACTACCTCTCGGGAATGGAGACGCAATCATTTTCCCACTTGCACAAATACTACAATCATACAATTGATTTAAATCAGTCATTGCAAATTTCACGCCAGCTTTGTTCAATAGCTTTGCCAAATCTCTTCCATTTAAATGCCCAAAGCGCTCATGCCACGACCTTACGTCATCATTCTTTCCAACAATTACTGAAGCAGTCCCAAGTCGTTCTTCCATTTGATAAAGGTTACCTGAACGATTTGCGACCATAACAGTATTGCCACTGTCATCCAGAACATGAGCTGAGTATTTATCGAATATAACACGATAGCCCCTATCTGTAATTCTTGCAACTGAAATCAAATTGCATCTTAGATCCGGAACAAATAAAGTATCTTGCAATTCCACTAATGTTTTTAATTTGTCGTTGCATGAAAGTAACCTTACTGTGCCCTTACCTTCTACATTCGCAGACGTATTTGTAGCTAAGCTTAGCTTACCGGATACAGGTATCAGAGAATTGCCAAATTTAGGAGCCTCATTGCAAAGGTGCGAAGTGCACCCGCTATCCATGATCCAGCCCTCATTCCCGTTGCACGCAGCAGCCTTATTGTCTGAAATACAATTAAAAGTTACAAGACCAAAATTATGATGTTGCGTATCGCGGTCGGACTTTGACACATACTTATCAGAACTGTCTTTGTACCGTTCCTTATTGTCATTCATTTTGCATTCGAAGGCTTTATGGCCATAACCTTGACATTTCCAGCATCTACCTCTGAAGTCAGTTTTACTGGCACCACTCACTGGCTTAAAAGTTTTCATTTTTGCAATAAAAGCTCCATCATCTACGCCTTTCTGCTTCCTCGAACAAAACTCTTCGATGATTTTTACCTTTAGAGCCTCTGGATCTGGTAATTCATCTCTGGACTCGATGGCGCACCTAAAATTTTCGAAACTTGGTGGGAGACTGTAGAGGAGCATTATGGAGATTAAATCGTTGTTCATCTCAACCTTCATGTCGGCTAGTTTATTCCTTACGTCAAAGAAATGCATGACGTGCTCCCGGATGTCACCATCTTCCTTCATCTTGTGGAGCAACAATTGTTTCAACAAAGTCGCCTTTTTAGCGGGTCCTTTGGACGCATGCACGCTTTCTAGCTTCAGCCACACATCTCGCGATATCTTGCAGTCACGCAAATGCCGCAATTCGCTAGGACTGATAGCAAGTATGAGGTCCGACTTAGCCTTTGCATCTCCGACGCTCCACTTGAGCGCTTCTTCCGGCTCGTCTTCGGCTTCCGGCTGCAAGCTACTCCCATCCACGTAGCTCCAAGCATCGTTTTTTACAAGAACCGCTTCAGCTTGAATTTTCCATGTCTCATAATTTTCTTGTGTAAGCGGTTCTATTCTGATAGTAGTATTCATTTTGTTAGCCTCCCTACGCCAACACTACTTCTTCATCAAACACACGTACCTCAAATCAAGCGTACCTAAAACAGACTCGACTGCAATTTTAAATATACCTTGGGCTCTCTGGGCCCATAACCATTGTAGCGGAGCTCCCTGAGCACGCAATGGTTAAATAAGAACACTATTTGGGTATATTAGAATTATAATATTAAAGAACGTACATCTCAATGTAAACAACTAGATCGAGTGACATGATAATGTCAAGCAGACAAAAATTAGAACATAGGCGAAATACAAAATTCAAATAAAATTATCATAGACATACTTACATCATCATGAGCCAGTACAAAACTAGTTCATGAATATAAGTATATACACATTACATTGAAATCTAATTTTAACACTATGCCCCTCATCATCATCATCATCATATTATCAGCCAGAGGACGTCAACTGCTGGACATAGGCCTCAATGAGCTGTCTTGCGCCACCCGCGCGCTTAGGTATAATTTAACTTGAATATCTTTGTTCATGTATGACTATTATTTTGAATGTCTCACTTAATTATTATCATAAAATGAAGGAAAAACAAGGCAACTTTAAAAAATAGTTTGGTATCAATACTTAAATGAATAAAGCTAGCATTTCAGAGCACTATTACGAAATAATAGATATCCTAATGGCACGTCGGATCAGATAAGTAGTTAAATAGATAACTTTTCAAAACAAAATAATTATGTCAATTGAATACTGCACGTCATGCACAACCGCGAATCGTGAAATTATGAAATAATTTTACACGTTTTGCGAAATTGAACTGATGTGCTCAAATTGAATTTCACCTCATAACAAGGATGTTATAAATCATCCTCATAAAAATAATGTTTTATGAATTTTAATATAAATCTTATTAAACAGTACACAAATTAACTTAAATTAGTCTTATTTAAACTTAGGGTTGCAAATAGAAAAAAAAACCAAATGTTTTTTTTTCAAATTTATGAAAAAAAACCTGGCACCATGGTTTTTTTTCTAAATTAGGTTTTTTTACAGATGAACAAAAATATGCCACAATAACGGTTTTTCGTGATTTATTTATATAAGTAACTTAACACTAAGTAATTTTTGGGGAATCCCTGAATTCCCCGATGCGGCGACGAGAGGCGTTGGTGTTGCCAACAGTAAATTGCGATAACTACCACTACAGATTTCCTTTATGTTGTTATTAATCAAAGTTGATAAATTAAATTGGTTTAATGGTTAACATATAAAGTCTAAAACAAGTAAAACAACCGTATAAAAGTATTAACTGCCTTGCAAATTTTGAGTTTTCATACTTTTGAAAAAAAACGTACTCCAGAAAAAAAACGGTTTTTTTTTCATGTTTTTTTTTTCAAGTCAGAAAAAAAACCGTTTTTTTACAACCCTATTTAAACTCATACACCATTTAACACATCAAACTTAAAAGAAAAACTAAAATGTCCTCGTATTTACCCGTGGGTAGGCAAATATCAGCTATATAGTTACCCATCTTTAGAGGTACCTAGTAGAGGTACTCCTTCAGACCCATTTAAACACCTTCCAATTTTGCATAAAACAGATAACAAGTTAATTTTTGTGACAGCTAACCACGGAGGTCGTAGTATTACCGTTATTACCAGAAAAGTAACTTTGAAAATGTATTATTCCCATGACATAGTTTCTTTGAAAGTAGACCTTCTGTATAAGCTACAAGTCTTCTTTAAAAAAAATATACAATAGGAATAAGTTGTTTATAAAAGTACTTGTCAACTAAGGTAGCATAGAGCCACTAATCTCAGGTTCGCCCGATTTGGAAGCCGCAAGTGTTGGTAGTTACCTCATTACGACGTAGTTACCATAATTAGCCTGGTTGGGGTTACAATTAGGTACCCTGTAATTGGGGTTAGGTCAGATTATGTCACGATTTGAGGTAGGATTTGTTTATTTGATAGATAAACGAGAATCTTCCCCTCATGCTAGACCGGGCCGTGCCCAGGCCGAGGCGTCCGACATGTCATTTTCTATGACGGCTGATCGGTGATCACGTGGTGCTTTCCATAGAAAAGGAAGCGCCGGAAGCTCCGATCCGGCCACGGCCCGGTCTAACGTGAGTCATCCTTATCCTTAAGTCCGCCATTTGTTCATTTTTCTATATTTGTGCAATAAAGTTTAAATAAATGAATAATAAATAAACCTTCTATTATCGATAAATTTTTATTTTTTAGTGTTTTGTTATTAGTGGTACTTTGTTATTTGTTATTATTTTAGTCTGTATAGGTACTTACCTTTATGAATTGTACAGTGCATTAGTACTTACTGTGATTCTTTGTAATTTTTGGTACAAATAAAATAAAATAAAAATTGAAAAAAATTAATAATATAGTTCTGTATAGTTACCTAACAGAATATTTTAATACTGCTGTCAGTAATTGTCAATTTTAGTACTGGAGTAGAATAAATGTGGCTTTCCATCAAAGAAGGGTCCTTATGCTTCTTGTGCATAGAGCCACAAATAACCAAGAGATTTTGGAAACTTTTGCAAGAGTATACAAAAAATTCTTGTTTTCTTTTAAAGGACGTCATGTAAGCACAGATGTACAGTCAGACACCGGGTCACCGTCGCCCGAACACGCCCACTAATTCAATTTACATCGCGCAGTATGCCAGTACAGTCGGCTATACAATTATTATGGACATTTCGGAAACTTTAGTAATCGTAGGTAAGAAACTTGTTTTCTCATAAATCTCATAGTGCACGTCATGTAAGCACAGATGTACAGTCAGACGCCGGGTCACCGCCGCCCGAACACGCCCACTAATTCAATTTACATCGCGCAGTATGCCAGTATAGTCGCCTACAAAATACTTGTGTAATTAATGGTACCTACATACTTGTATTAATGCTATAGAATTAGCCACGGCTAATACACAAGTACCTAAATATAGGATGATAACTCTTGATACATACTTTTAAGTAGGTACATACTACAAGTATTGTGATCTGTACAAAGAAAATTGCACCTTGAAGTACCTACCTAAAGAAAACATACTAATAAAAAATATAACGATTTCAGGTTTAGAGACGCCTTGTTGAATATTATTTAATTCAGATTTCTTCTTCTTTGGTTTCTAACGACTGATAAAAGATAATAATTTATTTACCCCCTTATTCATAAACGTTTACTAAAGTTGGCAAGCCGATAATAATCGTTTGTCCCTTTCCGACGTATTGGTATGATGGAAAGGGATAAACGATTAGTATCGGCTTGTCAACTTAACACTTTAAACTCTCGCGTTTTGTACACATATTTAATTGCACAAACGGGTCTACCGCGATATAATTTCAATAAACCTTTAATTCCGACGTTTCAGCTGAGTTGCACCAGCTGTGGTCACGGAAAGACTGACGTCCCAACAAATGTCAACAGAGATATTAATAAAACACCACTAAACTACCCGAAATCATGGTATAATAATATACTCCGCCTGGTACTCCATTCCCGTCTTTTCTAGGTCACCTAACTGACACGGGCTTACGTCATCATGCGACAGCGCTATATGATAATATGCGATAGCGCTATATATAGCGGCCATGTTGTTGTGACGTAGCCCCGTGTCACTCTGGGAATGGAAGACCATGTTTTATTAGACTATGCCCGAAATTACATTAATTACATTTTTATAAACTAATTTCGGGTAGTTTAGTGGTGTTTTATTAATATCTCTGTTGACATTTGTTGGGACGTCAGTCCTTCCGTGACCACAGCTGGTGCAACTCAGCTGAAACGTCGGAATTAAAGGTAACAACAATGAAATTATATCGCGGTAGACCCGTTTGTGCAATTAAATATTTGTCAACTTAAGTAAACATTTATGAATAAGGGGGTTACTCTTTAGGGTTGTTATTTTATTATAGTCTGTCAAGTCATTTCCAAAAGCGGAAAATTGAAAAAATGTAGGCACCACGCCGTATAGAAAATTAGAATTTCGCGCCTTTTTCTACTGACAAAGTTGTTTGGCCGGCTATATTAATCTTTTTTTGCGTAGGGGTTTTTCAAGTTTTAATTTTAATCTATGTAAAATTACCATATCTAACAAAAAAAAGTAGTAGATACTAAACGTAGATACGAGTAGGTACTTGAATGTTCATGCCAAATCATATTTTACTAACCATTATGGGCCACTATTGTCTCTTAAATAAATGAATTAAATGAAATAAAATTAAATCTCATATTTTTAAAATTAGACCGTGACTTCCATTGCATGAGAGCGGCTTTTTGGCGGCGGATTCATATGACTCTTAATGACCAGTGTTTTTTTAACAATAGCGCTTTTGTCAGCAACTGTCCACTGTTAATGAGCACGATGAGTCGCCGGACAGAGGCCGAGTGGCCATATTAAATTCCGTAATTACGCCCGCCCCGCCCTGCACGGTAGTCTGGCCTTGTTCTTGAACACTGATTGCTGCTGCAACACATGTGGGAATACACGGGGGATTTCAGCTTACACAGAAGTCTTACACCATTGCAAGCCTTTCTTTCAAATCACATATCACTTTTTTACGTAGAAAAAGCCTGCAAACGGTTTTTTTTGTGTTAAGTGGCAAATATATGAACTCGCAAAAAACACTAACACACAGGCCCTAATGTGAAGGCCAGCCAGACTTACTCGTAGGTATGCCACACTTGTCTGTATTGACCTTACGAAAAAAAGTGACTAGGGCAGACGTCATTATCCAACTAGGCTACCCGGATCTTTGAAAGGCGCCTTCGATCATAATGTTTAATAGAATTGTCTCGATGAGTATTAGTTGCCCGTTGAAAGGCAGCAAAAGTAATATCAAAAAGGAAATTTTAGACAAAAAAACTTATTCCTACCTTGTCTCTTGCGCCGCCTCTACCACTGCCGCTGCCCTCACGAGGGTTCTGTAGAGTGACCTGTGTCTACTCTACACACGTGACATTTTACACCAGCTAGCACCCATCCAACACTCCACGTTAGACATCCCGTCCGATCCCTGGATTGAAACCTTACATTTTAAAATAATACTTATTACGACCGCAAATCTCTCCGGCCAGTGTAAACATTGAATAATCAAATTTCATAATTCCGTCCGTTTCCTTCGCAATTAGATTGGGATGGTTTTCTTTATCGAACGGTGATTGTCTCGCCTAAGACACTTGCGGTTTGGTCTGCCTCTACCAAGAGTCACGAAGCTACGAAATAAGTACCTACTTGTTACAAAAATCGTTTAAATTTTTGAATTTATTTTATACAGACTAATTACATAATAATTACATGAACTTAAAACTAAACACTATTTTGGCGACAAAACGGCGTGGCTCCGTTGAAGAGTCTGTTCTTGTGTCGCATTGGGCAGTTTGCTCCGGAACCTAATTGGCGCAGACATTGGTTTTCACGAAAGCGACAGAAGATAGAAAAAGGACGCATTTTAGTTTATTTCTGCTACTATTGCAGAAAAACTTTACGCGACAACACTTCCGTCTTCAATACCTAGATTAGGTTGGCAGTCCTCAAGTGTACATTATCCAGAAACTTCCTACCTCACACACACATCAGCAGTATGACACAGCTAAACTGTGGAATGATCTGTCGCCCGCCGTATTTACTATCTTCAAACCTTCAAAAATGAGCTTACTTACTCCAATCTGAAATGCCAGCAACGTACTTGCAACAGTTGCAATTCCTCTGGTGTTGCAGAGGGCCTAGCCAACATGCCAAACGGCAATCTCTCTATATCACTCTTACATATTAGCGAGACAGAGAGACATTAGCGTATCGTTCGCTACGGAGAGCACCCTGTTCGCACCCTGGTGTTCATGGCCGACGGTAATTTTTTTAACATCAGGCGATTCGTCTGCTCGTTTGCCACTTTCATTTCGACTTCACCTACATCAAAGACAAAGCTTAGCTTCGCAGCTCGATGTGAACCTCGTTACGGGCTCTATTGCGACCGATCGTCGCACGCGACTTCCGTGGCAATCAGGCGGAATTGAGCGACCAACTATAACTATCGCCTCGAGAGCCCACGAATCAAAGCAAAGCTGTTGGTTTTGCTTTGTGGTGACGAAACTATTATGCGTTTGTTGCTTTTATTACAGAAAATTTCAGGAAAAGGAACAAAGAAAACTTTCATTTTGGAAATGGTATTTCATTTCCTATAGAAATATATGAATAATTTTCCGAAAATTTTGCAATTTAGGAAGTTTTCCGAAGGATCGATTACCTACGAAATATTAGGCGAAATTAAGCGACAAACTGTAAATATTCTTTCCCTTCGCCTCTTTGTTTTGATTGTATTGACGAAAAATGCAAAATGATGACTAATAATTTATTATACACAGACAAGAGGTTAAAATTGTGTCTTACAATTTTTATACATTAATAATAAATAGTACATATAATTATAAATATACAGTTTTTTAGTTAAACGCATAGTTTAAAACAACAATATCGTCACTTTCTCTTCTTAGTCTATCACTTACCTACTTTTTATTTATTTTAAAACTAAACGCGTGCACGAATAAGATTTACCTTACGATAATCTATAAAATTTTCTACAGAATTAAAGTCGATTAATTCCAAATACATAATTATTCAGACACGTGTTTTAAGATTTAAGAGTGGTCCTCTTAGTTGACATCGATCTAATCTTTTCTAATGTACGACATTTGTTTGGACTCTCGGCGCGTGCCTGCTAATGCTTTAATCAACATCGCCAAAAAAATTTACTTGCGTTTATTATTCATAACACTAAACTAATTTCAATCTTAAAGTGACAGCTTTATGGTTTAGTTTACAATGATGCATTTTATTATTTTCCTTATTTTTTTCTGCGAATGAGTTAGTATTATCGGCCAGTATTTTCGTCCCGATGTCTCTTAGTCTTATCGATACAAGAATATATTCGTGTAGTGAGCAAGTTTAAAGTGTTTTCCGATTAATCACAATCGAATGTCGAACATCGATTTATGTTTGAAAGTACCAGTTCTGCGATGTGTTGATAGTTTCTATTAGGGATTCAATGGGCATAAATTATTAGTTTTAATTTGGTTCGTTGAGACCGTAAAATTTCGTTCGAAGTTGCTTTTATGTTCTTTGATAATTGACCTTTTAACAATTAATCTCATTCATTGGAAAGTTTACATATAAAATTGTGACTTTTATAAGCTTAGAAAATTACTTGACAATAATAACACGTTTTATAATGATCGTAAACAAAGTTGTCGTACCTGTTTCTGTAATTTAACGCATTCACTGCCAGGGGGCGTGGCCTAGAAACAAACTTGTACGACGGTGGACGCACATGTGCGTCGGGGGCAGTGAATGTGTTAAAGACAAGACTTAGTTTTAATTTTTAACAAGCAGATACGTCTGCGAACAATGCTATTAAGCTTAGAATACATTTAAAAGTGGAAAAATTATGGTGGAAATATCGGCTGGCTAAGTGGCTTATGGATGAGGTCTTGGTGGACAGATGGCAGAACGCTGGAGTATCCAGAGGCCGTGAGTTCAAGTCTCATCCAAGACAGTATTTTTTCCACTTTTAAATTTAAAACGTAGTAGGTAACGTAACACGATAAGCCTATTTTTTTACAATCTTTGTATGTAGGTCTACATACAAATATATGTGCAGGGATTGTGATGCTTTTGCTGACACTAAATTGTGAAATACACCATTATCATGTACCTACATAATTACCTACCTATCTACCGCTCCTAGGAATTATAATTATGATGACTTTAGTAAGTACCTACTCATGATATGACCGCACGGTGTTAAAACATACTTTCCACGATAATTAAACGAATACCGCCAATAGCTCTAATGAAGTCCCTTCACAGTACCCCTTAAAATATCCCACCAAGCAACATTGTACTCTACTTCACAATTACTATGCCTACGTTACACCCTCAGGCGCAGTTACTCCCATCACATATAACACATTAAAAACCAGTATAATAATAGCCTTGAGATCCTTAACGAATATACGTCAACGGAGATCAGACTAGACTGGTCGAAAAGGTCTACGCTTGGGAAGCGAAGTAAACTGGCAATGCGCAAGCGGCATGGTGAAATGCAGCCGCCTAAAACCAAAACGTCTTATGTTACTATGTGATTCGTATGAAGATACGACTTTTCGATTTAGCATGGGAAAGTACGCGTTTACCTTTATTAGTATAACACCTTGGATATAAAAATAAATGCCTCAAAGTTGCCGCCGTCGATTAAGTTGCAATTGTGTCTAAACATACAAACAAAAGTCAACTTAAAGACTTATACATACGGTTCAAAATTAAAAAGTAAAATAGTTAAGTTTAGCTAGCATCTAAACTTCAGAAGTGCTTTTAAAACAGCGTATAGACATTAGAAAGAGAGGCGTGTTATGCTCGTTTGGGTGTAAAGAGGATAGAAGTATGGGTAGTGTAAGTGCAATTTCTTTGCATTATAAATTATCTTTTTACAGCCGGTATAGAGATTATGATTACTTTGTGTAATGTAGAGCTAAATATACCGTTGTCTATTAAGGGGTGTGTTAAGAGTTTAAGACATTAATATCGCTTTTGAAATCCGTTAATATATGACATAGGTATAAAGCCTGTCAAGCCATTTCCCATGGTCCCATAGAAAATTTGAATTTCACACCTTTTTCTACTGACAAAGTTGTTTGACCCGCTATAGTTTTTTTTTCAACTGTGGCTATATTACAACAGATTTTTATTACTTTCTCTATGTTTAATGTGAATTTATTTGTATGACATTGACAACCAAATTATAAACTATACGCACCTATCAATAGAACTAACCCTGTTGTTCCTTAACCCAGCTGAACTCAAAATGGTTGTCATATGAAAAAATGGAATGTCCTGACTTTTCCTGGACGATAATCTTTTCAACAATTTACATTTGCGATTACCACGATAAAGCACAAAAGCCCCCATTAAATCTCTTTTTGAAAAATCTTTGTGGTCTACTTTGAATGATTACCTCAACTCGCCACCAAATACAGGAGCCAAATGCGACATGTGCAACTGTCAGATATCGCATTCCACGTCAAATCAACAGTTGATTGTATTGCATGTTGTTGTTGATTCTATCAAGTGTTGATTCGATAATATCATCTAACAATAACAACCAAAACTCAACTCTGAACTCGGGGTGGTTCGGTTTGGTTTGGTTGTCACCTAACTGTGCATTGCTAATGTAAAATTTTGACATTGTACCTACGTATTCGAGAACCTTTGTTTTTCCCACATCAACGGGAGATCAACACGATACGTCAAACGTCGCTTGTCGAATAGGGGTCCTGTATAACATTTTGTTTCTCTTCAAATTTTTACCTGGCTTCTAATGATTAGTTTCTGAAAAAAATCTGACACTTACCAAGTCCCCCCGCAATCCTGACGAGTGACCAAAAATCCTGACGTCAGGGGAAATCCTGATGTAAGTAATGTCCGTATACCGCCAACTGTCTATAATTTAAAAACAAAACTTGATATCAACTTGATATTAACT
The DNA here is from genome assembly GCF_910591565.1 of Cydia splendana. Taxonomy (NCBI): domain Eukaryota; kingdom Metazoa; phylum Arthropoda; class Insecta; order Lepidoptera; family Tortricidae; genus Cydia; species Cydia splendana. Next base: position 18,866,970 of record NC_085964.1, on the reverse strand, counting down.
TTTATTAAACTTTGCCTACCCTGTGTTAGAAGGTTAGGTTCTGCACCTTTCGCTAATTTACTCGTTAACTATGCATTTCTTTCTGCATTAAGCTTATAATCTAAACTCACCTAGGCTGATTATTACCTATAGGCACCTGTGAATTACGACTAATAGGTATCTTATTTTAAAATTAGATATAACAGCTGCCTTTCTTTAACCACTAGTTTGCTTATTTTTCTTCTTTTACCTCTATTTTTCGCAAAATAAATACTGTATTAAGCTGACACGTCTGCAAATGATACCGCAAAGTAATTCACTTCTTCCAAGACGGTGAGATTTTCCAATTTTCATCTATTTCTGTACCCCTAGTCTAAATTTCATTCGATAGCGTTAAGTGTCCTTATGTATGGGATTTTGAGTTTCCAAAACGTCCCGCTAGGCGCACTTTTCAAAATCCCATACAAAAATAGACATAACGTAAACGCGAACGCACGTCACGCTATCGAAACACTATGGGTTCATAGGGCCTACCCCGAACCACGTTCGACGTGTTGCCTCTCTGTTCCACTTGTAAATTCGTACGTAAGTGTGACAGGGAGGCAACACGTCGAACGTGCTTCGCGGTAGGCCCTCTGAGCTCTATTTTTCACTTCACTGCCGTTTGGATTCAGATTACACTCAGCAATATTGCAGTGCGGAATTACTGCCGACTGCATTGCTGTCGCAAATGTCAAGCATCCGCGCAGCAACATCAATTTTGACATTTGCTGCAATACTGCTGCACCACCTAATAAAGTACCGTAAATACATGATAGCCCACAAGCCCACATTGAAGCTACCACATTTCCTTATTATTTGCAAATTGCGTACCTACTCGCAGCTATACTTCAAAGCGCCGACACCCGCATGATGTTCGTATTAATCACTAGTATCCTTATTTTGCACGTACCGACGGTTTATGGGCAGTTGTAAACGGTTTCATTGCTGGGCTAATGAAGGGAAACTCTTTGTTGCATTATAACATTAACTACTAGTAGTTTCTTTTCGACTGCACGTCAAGGGACTTTCACCTAGGAGAAATTTTAGCAAAAGGGTGTCATATATGTTCCGGTAGTTTAAATGCCGGCTCCCTGGCACTGCCTGATAATGTGTTTAATAGTTTTTAGTCTGGATTTAAATTAAATATTAATCTAGAGATTTGCACTGTTCAGATACTCGATGGCCCTTTCACTGAGGTTCGCGAGGTCTTCAATCCGTCCCTTGAATTTGGTGACCGTAAATTTGGTTTGGTTGGTTTTGTGCAGTTTTTAGTCTTAAGATATATACTTTTTACAATATGTATGCTAGTTTCAAGGTATTTAAGGAATTTGCCTGAAATAAAGATTTTACATTATTTTTTCTTTTGCCTGCAATGGATGCAATACAGGTACTAGTGCTGCTTATTATAAAGCTACGGACGCAATCATAACTATACCTACTACGCGCTCACAAACCACAAAGTTTATCGCTGGCATGAATGATAATGCCACTAATGCCATCCACAAAGTCACGCTAGATCCTCCGTCAAATTTCATTTGTAAGGGTAAAACAAAAATCTCTATGCAGGGAGGAGAACCTGAGGCCCACATCCTTTGCTATTTCAGAAGTTAAACACTTTTACAGTCAACTTTTATCTGCTCGTGATCTTGCCCAAGAACCACTGTTTTTACACGACTGCCCAAACAAAAAGAGTGTATTGTTTTTAAAGAAAGCAGCGAATAGATCGGCTCAAACTTTAATGTTATACCTAAACAATTTATGAATGAACCGAAGTAATTTTCCATGATTGAAATCGACTTCATCAACGAAATCAAAGGCCGCGTCAATCCTCATTTTAATAAACTCTCATTTTATACAACTATCCTAAATTTCCATAAAAACTAATCCAAAATAAACAGGAAACCTATAGTTACTGTTTCCCATGCTTCGCCCATATGTTCCCATTAGTTAACGAGACATTTACTGCTCGATTCATCGAATACTATAATCGATATACGGAATCGATTAATTTCTATAAATGTTAATTCGGTCATCAAACAGTCTGCTGGCTCGTTATACTAATCAAAGTATAGTGGCTTCGAAATTTATATCACCTGATCTATTCACAAAGAATGGTTCTTAAAACTGTAAGCTAACTCTGTATGACATTTGTAACGACAAAGTGTGGAAATGTCATCATTCATGTCATATTTCTATGAAAGTTTATAATGACACCTCTTCGCTTTATTCTGTTCAAGTCAGTGCAAAATTAGCTTATACCGACTCTAGCATAAATTGACTCATGTCATGTGTAATCATTATACAGTCGTGGATACAATCACACTCGTGAACATTTTTGTAAATGTAGTCAGTAGATTTTTTGATCTGATACAAAACTTCTAAATACTAAAATCTAGAAATGCCTAAATCTTTGACCAATTCGTCAAAATGTATTTACAAATGAATAAATAACGACCCATATAAGTAACGAACCATTTGACATAAATGCGTTAACAAGACACGGTGGCAACTGGCAATGGCACACAGTCACCTGCAAATCTTGCAATAATATGTGACGTCCCACGGTCAAAGGTACCTTATGGCGGGTATGGAGTTATGCATACCCCAGTAATCTACAATAAATAAGCTATCGATAACACAAAAGATCAACCTTCTAGGTTGCGTAGTTACAGAGATATGATTTTTTGAAAATAATGTTGTGAAATGAGCAACTTTACGATAGAGAAGTTTTAAGTTTAGCCGCCTAAAAAACTATGTTCCTGAAGTAAGCTACATAGTTGACTACAAATAATAATGCCTTATATATCTGAGATTAAAAAAATATTGCGACTTGTTCTGTAATGCAAATAGAAACTTTTGATATCGACTGATTTATGTGTATACTAACCAATCTCTTGAAAATAAAGTTTTATTTCATTTTCACGATTGATTGCAATGAGCTCTCAAGATTTAAATTTTATCTATTAGAAAACGACACTGACAGACAGTTTAAGCAAAAAACAATACCGATTTAGAGGTGAAAATGTATTTTCTGACTTTTTCATATAAAATCACAAAATTGAATATTTTTACTTTTAATGTGACACACAATCAATTTTTCTGAGCACATATGAAAGAAATTCTGTCATTCAAATGAAATAAATCCTAAAACCCCAACTAAATACTATATTTAACCCCTTATGCCACTTTAAACTTACATAACAATAACAGTATTTGCTCCATACATTTACGAAAAGGTACCTTATGGAAATAAATCTAATAATACATCACTACAAAATATCAATCATATTATAGTTTATCTTTTATGAATAGAAAATATTAATTTACATTAAACTGCCCCCAATTTAATTAGTTCTTCGTCATAATAATCTTAAAAAAGACCAATAATTTGTATGTAATGAAAAGGTACCTTGTGGTCAAGTTACATGATGAGGCATGATGATGATGGAACAGTTAGGATAAACTAATAATATTTTGGGGTTAAGATGGTATAAATCGTCTATTTCTTATCAATAATATATTTCGGTTGCTATTGAAGATAAGCGGCATTGAGGTTCAATGACCTCAGATATTCCATAAGGTAATGCGTCGGGTATTGGCATTTTTCAGCAAACCAATGGCTGATTTACTGCATGCGACCAAACCAAATGAAGATTATTCTAGTTAAGAAAGACTTGACGAGAGTAACTTTGGTATAATAGCAGTCTACTTGGATTTGTGATGTCGGTCTATGTACGGTTATAATATTTGCGAGGCGCCCCAACCAGAACTGAAATTATCAAATTAGTTTTGCAGAATGCTAATACAGTTCTCTACCAAACTTCTTTTCCCGTATTGACTAGTTTTTTTGGGAATTTTCAATCTTTTTTCCATAAGGTACCTTTTCTACTAAACTCTGAGACGACATTACTAGGCTTATAACTAACTTATAACAAAAATAAAAACAGGTAAACAAACGTTACGCATTAAGGTTTCAGATCACACAATAAAAAAAAAATGAGCATTTTTTCACCTCTTTACAAAACATTTAATATCTCCGAAACTAGAAACCCTCATAAGGTACCTTTTCCCGTGGAACGTCACATATGTATCCTACTCTTATGGATCCTCTACACGATGGGCTAGCGCCGGCCACTCCAAGGGACGCAGCCATGCGGTAGAATGAGATAGCAATATCACTTGCTCCCTCTAACGCATAAATGCAAAAACATGTGGCTCGCTCTTATGGTTCTACAAATAAGATCCTGTCAGATATTTTTGCGACAGTACAGAATACCTATCCCTATCCCGTATGAGGTCTATAATAGCCACTGCCTGTCGTGATTAGGGGTGCCATACGTCAGGATTTCCCATGACATGTCAGGATTTTTGGTCCTTTGTCAGGATTGCCTCTTGCAATCCTGACAAAGGACCAAAGCTGCCTCGGGGTCTTGGCGAGTGCCAGGGTTTCGGGTTTCAGGGTTTATAAATCTTACCTAACCACTAGAAGCTAGCTAAAAGTTTGGATTTGGGCAGAGGAAAGCGAAGGTTATGGTGTAATAGCTACAGCATATGATCTTTTGTCAGGATATTCAATTTTTTTCATATGGCAACCTAGGATCTAGGATGCTATGCCTAGAAGTCGGTGGTGTATAGATCGGCGATGGTGGAAAGATGACAGAATTAAACTGGTACTATAAATATACATCGTTTGGTTATTAAGTAGTCGACAACCTTTGTGAATCGCTAGCGTTTCAAATAATCAGGAATTAAGTGGGCCAACCCTGAAAGATGATTGACAGAGATCTTATAATCCGTATAAATAAGGGCTATTTTCGAACAGCCGCCAATATGTTTAGAGTTAATGTTGCGTAAGTTATTAGTTTTCGAGTTAATTGGACATTATTATTGTTCATAAAACTATAATGTTTTTGATTAAATTGGTGTAATAATGCTTGTCTTTGTTTTGCTCTTTTGAAGGGTTAAATGGAACTAATTAAAATCGGGTTTCTACATCAAGGCACATGTAAGTATTACTGCAGCTTATGGACGCTTCGAACTTGTCTAGTGATTAAAATACAATTAGGTAGTTTAGAAATTTTACTATAAATAAAGTAATTTAGTGTTTTTAAAAACTATACAAAACAGACAAAAGTTATCGCAAAAAAATAAAGGTTGTATCACGAGTGGTTCTCGCGTTCATATATTTATATGCGCATAAATTAATCACAGAATTAATCGAAGATCGAAGTTTATTACAACATACTATAAACTTCACAATATTTCACATCACATAGACAAATCCAATTATTATATACGTAACAACCACTTAAATTTATATCAAGAAAAAACAATAAACAGTTCTTTGACAAGCTCCATATGCCGAGTATTCAAAATTATATTTAATAAACATCAATTTTTTATTAGTATTTATTTGACAAAAAATTACACGCCTCCTTTGTGATGGTAATGGCACTTATCATAAGGTTTTATGAGCTGTGCCGGAGTGGATCTAGTGCGGGGAAAAATATCGATAAAATCGAGCAGGCTCCAATTTCACCACGGTGACAGGTGCGACAATTGTAAAACATCACTGTTGCTGACGTCACAGGCATCCATGGGCTACGGCTACCGATTACCATCGGGCGGCCCCGTATTCCTGTTTGCCACCATCATTGTTTTATTAAAAAAAACTTTATTATATCGGAAAAAAACAGATGTTTCTCTTGCTAAGTTTATGACAATTGTCACAAGAAACACTACAATTGTCACGAAGTTCCGACATATAACTCATTACCTGTCAAGAATTACCTACAATTCTTCTAAATCTTGACAATTGTCAGAAACTTCGCAAAAGAAATATGTGTTTTTTTCCGATATAATAAAGTTTTTTTTAATAATACAATGATGGTGGCAAACAGGAATACGGCCCGCCCGATGGTAAGTGGTAACCGTAGGCCATGGATGCCTGTGACGTCAGCAACAGTGATTTTACAATTGTCGCACCTGTCACCGTGGTGAAATTGGGGCCAGGTATTTATCCCTGTAAGTCGCATACTTGTACAAGTAGGTACCTTCAAATTCAAACCGAGTTTTGAAGTCTTATTGGCCCCGTGCATGAACTGTAGAGGGCAGCATAGGAGCCGTCAGATTTTTGGCGCGAGACGTAAATGTGTCGTTTATGCTTCTGATGGGCTACATCATGCCAAGAAGATGGCAGAACTTACTATGCACAAGGAAACGTGCCGAAGAGAACGGTAGATGGTGACACTTGCTTTGGCAATGTACATGTGCACATATGTTTCCGATTCAGGCCACAAGATGGCAGACCCTTCAATGCGCACGGTCCCATAAGGAGCAACAAAAAGCCGAGACAATGAACTTATTGTGGACAGCGGTATTATCGATATCGATAGAGTCGGACCACGCTAAGTTTTCATGCCAAGTGCTACGTCAAGTATGCATTATTACTGCCAAGTTTGTCCAAAGCTAGCGTGGTCAGAGTACCCCGTCCCTACCAAATTCAGTTTTTAGTGCTGTACCCACGTTGCTGTCACGGCATTCTGCCGAACCTTTATCCGCGTCCCGTCCCGTGTCCCGCACTTTATGCCCCGCCATAAATATCCGCAAATAAAGACGTAACCTGCACGTTTAAATTTAAATTATTTTAATACACTTTAAAATCGTGCAAACTTCCATCTCACCCAATAAGACTTACGAAACTCAATTTTAACTTAATTTATTAAGGTTTAAAATAGCAATTGCGTGATTTGCAATAGAAATCGTAGTCTTTTAACAAAGGCAGAAATTGCTGCAGAAAACATGTCGGTTAGGATCCTTTTGTGTAAAATAGTGGATAGAATACTGATAATAACTTTAGTGTTGAATCAATTCTGTTTTGCCGTGTGTCTCTATAAATTTGAAGCAATATTTTATTGTTATTAATGTATTGCTGGGGGCAAATAATCTCTTACTACAGAATGGCATAACTTTATGTCTTTCGATGCTTTTTATGTCGTTTTTTGAGTAACAAGACAGAATAAGATCGAGATTTGTCGGGTTTGTTTATGGTGGCAATCAAACTAGGTGGTTAAATGGGAATTGAAATTTAATTTTGAATCAGCGTCGGGCTATTAGCATATCATACAAGCGTCCGTGGAATCAAAGCTGTGATTATTTTGAACGGGGAATAATAAATGAGGAATCCTGATCAATATTTCAGTATCGAATAGGTACTATTTAACACGATAGCGTAAGTAAGCATAATAATAAAACTTGATTTCGTTTCACCGCGGACTTATTCGACATCTAATCTTGGTCTTCGGCTTTACTCGACATCTAAGTAATCTTGATTTCCGGCTGTAGGCGGCAAGGCGCTAAAAAACGTCACCTATAGGCATACCTAAATCTTTCCTATACTAGGTACCTTATCGGCAAACGAACGCACTAATTATAGCGACGGCAACTTTTACACTCTTGAAAAATGCTGACAATAGTGACAATGTATCTCGAAAAAAACTGAACAGGAAGAAAGCTCCAACTAATAGGAAACAAATCCAATTATTTTTATTTGATATTTTAGGGATTCGTACCTATAGGAGGTGCAAACACGCACTGCCGGCCCAAACACACCTAGTTTTTCAAAGACAAACTCAAACGTGCTTAGTCTTTCAAAGATTGCATATACTCGAGAATTTGGGCCGGGTACCACCGTGGCCGGGTGGCCTAAAGGTCTTGGGCGTCAGCTGCCTGAGCTGAATACGTCGGTTCGATTCCGGCCTCGGCCACTGGAGGGCTTGGTCATGTTTTTTTAAGTACATATATGACATATATTTCAGTTCATAATAGAGAGAGAGCTCATTTCCCAGTCGAGGCTTTAGAAAGAGACAAGAGGAAATTATAAGAAAGTGTACCATTTCGGTAGAAGGTCTGACTTTTTTGACGCAGCGGTGTAGTGCCTTTTAGATACGAGTAGATACTTACAGAATTCATGTTTGTTAGTTACCATTGACCGGGGTGACTTTCAAATGCAGGGGCGACTTTAAAATTCTAGTTTTTAAGCCATACATTTATGCGAGATTTTTTACAGTAGGTGAATATGAATATCTAGTAATCTAACTAGTTACAGGAACATTTTCAGTAAATAATGAATAATGGTAATTCTATGGCCGTTTTAAATCTATCAAAGTAACCCCAAATTTTCCAAAGTCACCCCGGTCTACGGTACTGTGTGAATTCAAAATGTCATCCTCATTACATCTGACCGCAGCCGCAACCCTAAGGTCACTCATTACCCATCTTTTTACAAAACTCGTAATCTCGAGAATGGCAATCCCTAGCTTAACTTGACCGCAAAGTCAGTAATTACTACTCATAGTTACGGTTCTGGTTATACTGGGGTTTTGTGAAGTTTACCACGTTGCGAATCGCACTCAGCTGACATAATTGCAGCACGTACCATCAACCTGAGCCCTTCTACTCACCTTCAATCAAAAGTAGACTGTACAACACAGTGCATAAAGTTCAAATTCCACATCCAGGTAGACAGCCTTGACTGACTGACGCGAAATTAGTGTGTGATTCATTCAAAATCACCGTAGGGATGACACGATGCCGGTAATTTGACATAATTGTGTGTATTCTGCGGTAAGTCACCCATGCTAATCATAGACCTTGAGGTCGGTTGTAACTTAATTTGATTATTTCTACTGACATCTTATTGACCGAGCGAAGGTCCCAGTTTCAGCTTGGGCAAAAATGCTTTCGTATTATGTCTGTATGTTCTCCTCTACAGGTCGCAATTCTAAACCGATTCTCGTGTAATTTTGTGAGCAGTCTTGGATTTCGATTCAGTATTTGAAAATTATTCAAAATGGCGGAGCTATGGGGGTTCACGAGGTCTAAAGCTCACAGAGCTTCTAGTTTTTATTTTTGTTTAATTTTATTTTAAACAGACAGCCTACAACATCATGATGAGTATGACACAGTAGGCACAGGTAGTACGAGACCCTAAGCAAGTGTACATAGCATACATGTTTGACAGTTCTATAGTTCGTTTTATAGCATTAGAAAAAGACTACGCGATCTTGACGTGTCTTTTAAATGAAAAACGCTTTTAAATATCAGTAACTATTACCTACTTATGAAAGCAAAAGAATGTTAATAATCGTAAATGATTCATAATTGTTACATATTTGCCGTGACTTATTTTTCAAAAGTGTTTTTCAATAAAAAGACACGTCAAGATTGTTTACTTTTTCTCTAATGCTATAAAAACGAGCTTTAGCTGTTTTATTATAGGTACATACTTTGTAATACACGAATAACATACCAAGGATAGTAAATTATGAATATTGCGTTTGTATTTAAGGAAAAATGCCGTAACAATGTAAGACATTTCTTCTAAACCAGCTTCATTAACTTAAAAAATACTATTTAAATTTATATAACTGCTGAGTAAAATGTGTAATACTTAAAGGTTAGTTTATTTTTTATAGTATTTATAAGTAGTTACTTATTTACTTAATTTTAAATTTTACTTACCAGATGATTCGCTTGATAGCTATCCGTTACAATCAAGTTCAATTAATTATGGATTCAAATTGCATAGGGCCAGTTTAAGTGTTTACAGTGGGATGCAGTATTCTAACGTAGCTGCGTAAAAAACTAGATGAGTCTGCAACGATTTATTTCGATAGCACACGCAGACTGCAAGTGTTATTTTAAACGCCAAACTTCTAAATTATTACTTATCTTGGTCTAACTCTATAGAATATTTTCGAATATAATGCTCGAATTATTGGCGTTCTCACTCCGTTCGAGCGCCTAGCGAACCTATCTCGCCAGAAATCGTTGGCTTTCAGGGGTCGCCCTAGCTAATACAACGATAAGTACTTTGAATTAGAACACTTAAGTATCTTATAAATTTATAATAATTATAAGATATATTATATCTTTCAAGTATTTCAGACGTTGTGATAGTCGTATCCACAAAAACTATTTTTAATAATAGTCAATAATTTATATTTACTCACATTTATAGACGGGTCTATCGCGAATTTATTTTATTACCTTTATTTACCGACGTTTCGAGTGTTTCGACACAGGTTCGAGATAGACCCGTCTATAAATGTGAGTTAATATGTGACGTTCCACGGGAAAAGGTACCTTATGAGGGTTTCTAGTTTCGGAGATATTAAATGTTTTGTAAAGAGGTGAAAAAATGCTCATTTTTTTTTTATTGTGTGATCTGAAACCTTAATGCGTAACGTTTGTTTACCTGTTTTTATTTTTGTTATAAGTTAGTTATAAGCCTAGTAATGTCGTCTCAGAGTTTAGTAGAAAAGGTACCTTATGGAAAAAAGATTGAAAATTCCCAAAAAAACTAGTCAATACGGGAAAAGAAGTTTGGTAGAGAACTGTATTAGCATTCTGCAAAACTAATTTGATAATTTCAGTTCTGGTTGGGGCGCCTCGCAAATATTATAACCGTACATAGACCGACATCACAAATCCAAGTAGACTGCTATTATACCAAAGTTACTCTCGTCAAGTCTTTCTTAACTAGAATAATCTTCATTTGGTTTGGTCGCATGCAGTAAATCAGCCATTGGTTTGCTGAAAAATGCCAATACCCGACGCATTACCTTATGGAATATCTGAGGTCATTGAACCTCAATGCCGCTTATCTTCAATAGCAACCGAAATATATTATTGATAAGAAATAGACGATTTATACCATCTTAACCCCAAAATATTATTAGTTTATCCTAACTGTTCCATCATCATCATGCCTCATCATGTAACTTGACCACAAGGTACCTTTTCATTACATACAAATTATTGGTCTTTTTTAAGATTATTATGACGAAGAACTAATTAAATTGGGGGCAGTTTAATGTAAATTAATATTTTCTATTCATAAAAGATAAACTATAATATGATTGATATTTTGTAGTGATGTATTATTAGATTTATTTCCATAAGGTACCTTTTCGTAAATGTATGGAGCAAATACTGTTATTGTTATGTAAGTTTAAAGTGGCATAAGGGGTTAAATATAGTATTTAGTTGGGGTTTTAGGATTTATTTCATTTGAATGACAGAATTTCTTTCATATGTGCTCAGAAAAATTGATTGTGTGTCACATTAAAAGTAAAAATATTCAATTTTGTGATTTTATATGAAAAAGTCAGAAAATACATTTTCACCTCTAAATCGGTATTGTTTTTTGCTTAAACTGTCTGTCAGTGTCGTTTTCTAATAGATAAAATTTAAATCTTGAGAGCTCATTGCAATCAATCGTGAAAATGAAATAAAACTTTATTTTCAAGAGATTGGTTAGTATACACATAAATCAGTCGATATCAAAAGTTTCTATTTGCATTACAGAACAAGTCGCAATATTTTTTTAATCTCAGATATATAAGGCATTATTATTTGTAGTCAACTATGTAGCTTACTTCAGGAACATAGTTTTTTAGGCGGCTAAACTTAAAACTTCTCTATCGTAAAGTTGCTCATTTCACAACATTATTTTCAAAAAATCATATCTCTGTAACTACGCAACCTAGAAGGTTGATCTTTTGTGTTATCGATAGCTTATTTATTGTAGATTACTGGGGTATGCATAACTCCATACCCGCCATAAGGTACCTTTGACCGTGGGACGTCACATATGTGTTCAAAACGCGAAACTCTAAAATAGTCAATAATCTAGCTGTCTTTGATAAACTATAGCACAGGTCATATTAAATAGGTACCTTTATATTAAGAACGGGTCACTCACGTATTTTAAGTCGAAAAACGCTCGACATGTTACACTCCGTACCGAAGAGTGTCATCAGGAGCTTGCGTTGACGGTGAGTGACCCGTTCTTAATATATTTAATATGTCTGTGTCTCACTGAAGTTTTGTTAATATAGCACAGCTCATATTACTAATAGGCACTTTCCATATACTTTTAGCGCTATATGCATGTACGGCGAGTAAATTATTATTTTACGATCTTGCAATGAGGCAGGGCACTGAGTGTTTTCTCAGGCTCTCTTAATAAGACAAGACATTTGTACTAAAATAACCTTTATTCATATTGCAACATTACTTTGTTTTTACATTTTATACGTATAAGTATTAAATACAACACAAGGAAAATGTAAAGGACTGGGCACACTGACGCTAATTCGTTGACGATTTTTGTCTCACAATTTTTTTTTTTTATTTTCGGCCAACTTCTATAGCTTATTAACATTAATACATCAACGGTAACATTATAATAGAAAATGAACTAGGTATCGAATAAAATACCTACGTAGCTATGTTTTTGAAATCAACTAACTTTATTGCATCAGTTTTGTTTAGATCAAATTAATGTCAATATGGTATAGTTACACTTTTTTAACGATAATTCTTAAGTAACATTTGTACTTTTTGGACACCTTAAAAATCCAACTATATTAAATACTTATGGCATATGACCAACATCAAATAATGGGAAGGTTAAAAGTGTCCACATTTTTAATACTCCTACCTACTTAATTTTGCATGTGTTTGCATAAATGTAACGTAGAACATGTTTATCACATTCTCTTCGATAGCGTACAACGCACTGCGTGGGTGTGCTCGGTCCTTAATATACTTAGCAACTAACATTATCAAGTAAAATATTGTATGAGGCAACCACGACCAGAAGTCACATGTTGATTTTATAAATATTAACTTTAATAAGGTGGTGGTTGGTGCTCGACGCGGTCCCAGTACACGTCATCTTGAAACTTAAGTCATTGGCATAGCAGATAGCAGGGTGTCATCTATTAGGCATTAGCATGTCGAGCACTAGTACCACCACCTTAATAAGCACTTAGGGGTTTAGGAATGTATTTATAATATTTATGTAGCGGCTGGTCGTGGTAACTATAGATTAAATAATTATTATAATATTATGTATTTACAACTTATAGTCTAAAATTACATATAACATTTAAATACAATACGTCCTCGCTACAATAGCGTATTAACAAATACAAACAATTCTCAAGGACAGTGTTTATATTGACAAGCAATAATTTCTTTAGTGAAAATTTTCTGTGCTTTAATCTTAAAGGAATTATGCGTAATATACCATGACCATTTACAAGAATTGTCTTTCTTAGTTTTATAAAATTGTTTTGAACTGTTTAGGTAGTAGAAAGTTAACACTGGTAAACAATTATTTAAACATTACATACATTTTCACATGAACTATTATTTAAACTCAAACACCAACTGAAAATATCAACAAATCAAGTCAGCCCGCTGTCTCAAAAGCTCCAGCCTTAATTCATGTTCGCGGGCCGCTAATCTCAAAGCGGCAATACTCGAACTCCGCACGTCTTCTATCGCTTGCGGTATCGACTCGCTGCCAGGCGAGATCGGGGGTGAAACGGACGGGGCGGGGGAGTTAACTTCCACAGATAAACGCCCCGGCGATAGACGGTTCTCTGGCGTTTTAGAAACATCTGACAGTCGGCTCTGCTCCGACATTCGACTGTGCTCGGACAGTCGGGAATGTTCGGGGGATAGTCGGGGCGGTTCGGGCGCGGTTAGGTTGGCGAATATGGAGTGGAAGTGAGGAGAGGTAGCGTATAGCGGGGCGCCGAATAGGGGTGGTCGGGATAGTGGGGGGAGGTATTGGGCGCCGAAGAGGGGGGAGCTGGCGTACCTGTAGACAAAGAGACATTTATCGTTAGTTATATTTTTATTTATATGTACATAAAAGAGGTAATCTGTGGAATGATTTAAAAAAATTAACTACATATTTGAAATGAGAAAAAATAAAGAAACTATGACTTTTGCCGGGATGTCAATGCAAATGAAACAGCAACTAAGACGCACTCAAACTCATAAATACTAAATATACTCAAATTAAATTACTGGCCATAAAACAACATTGTGTTTGGGTTTGTTAGAATTATCCATATGAGTATTTAGTTGCCTGTTTAAAGAAAAGTACAGTCAGCCATAAAAGCTAATATTTTTTTGTCAAAAAAATTATTCTCACCTAAAACTGGCCAAGGCGGTGTCAAACGGCTTCCTAAGGCCGAAGCCAAGCTGGCTGAGCGGGTGCGGCGCCGGTGGCAGCGTGGCGGACGTGGGCAGCGGTTGCCCTCCGCTTAAATACCCGCTGTACGGGTGTGCGTGGGGCCCCACCTTCTCCTGCTTACGCCACTTCGCTCGCCGGTTTTGGAACCATACCTGTTGGCAAAAGGTTTAGTTTAGTATCTAGTAGTACGTTATCTGCATTACAATAATCTGGAATAGTTAATGACTGGTGATTTTTATATCTTGTAATCATTTAAGTATACTTTTCGGGACATAGTTCTTAATGAGAGAAGTAAATTATGTCTAAATATGGCGCAATACGATATTTGTTACAAATTTGTATGAGATATAATAAAACAGCAAGCGTAGTATGGATGCAATCTTAAAATCAGTCAATTCAATTCATTGCATACCCATTAATCTACCTAATCTAATCTAATACCTTTTATCGACCAATTCTTGTTTATTTGTTGGTATATTTCGGGGATCTCGGAAACGGCTCTAACGATTTCGATGAAATTTGCTATATGGGGGTTTTCGGGGGCGAAAAATCGATCTAGCTAGCTTATTTCTGGGAAAACGCACAATTTTGAATTTTTATATGTTTTCCGAGCAAAGCTCGGTCTCCCAGATATTTTTGTTACTATAGAATTATAGATATATGTATAAAATGTAAAAACAAAACAGTTCAATAATGACATATTTAACCATTTTTTTAAATGACATATTGACCATAATGATATATTGATCATCGTTCACAATGAAACAGGATCGTAATCTTATTAATTACTAATAACTCCTACCAGGAACAACGCGCATAAAATGGTTACCAAGAAAATATAACAAAGACAAGATATTAATTAAGACCGATAGTGTTCTTACAAGATTTTGTAAGGCGTTTCATATATTCCTAAGGCGATTACAAACAAGAAATATTTTTTTTTAAGTTTTAGGTTCTTAAACTAATCAACCTAAAAAAGAAATCAAATATTACTTAGTCCCTGGTATGCCAATCATGTTATCAGTTGCCTTAAAACCGTAAAACTATTTTTTGAGTAATCCTTTAGGTATTATTCGAAGCGACGTAATGAAAATAAGGTGGTGGTACTGGTGCTCGACGCGGTCCCAGTTCATATCATCTTGAAACTTAAGTAATTGTCAATAGAGGTGACAGCAGGGTATCATATATTGGGCATTAGCATGTCGAGCACTAGTACCACCACCTTAGCTTCGATTAATACCTAAAGAGAAATAGATTAGAGAGAGATTATAGAGATTTCGCAGTCACAAACTACCCCAAAACGCGTTTTTTTATGGAGCTAGTGTCTTTATTATTCACATGTCTTTTAGACCTATCTTACATGAAATCCCTCACTAACTCGATTGACTTTTTACATGTACTCGTAACTATGCGTAGATACGCAATTATATCGATTATGGTGCTCGATCATACCGATTATCGACCACAATAATTGATTAAATTTAATAAAAACATAAGTAGAAGTTCCAGTGAAACAATTTAGACCTTATAAGGAACCTAGTCATTGAATGAAGTACCTATTCTAGACACACAGTCTTATGCAACAAGTATTTTCTTATAACATTGATGCATTATTGTGCATTGACATTATTGATATTGATACATTGCAAAAACTACTTTCGTTGAAGCAAATTATGTACTTATTTGGATTTAAATTTAACGAAGCCATTGACTGAGATAAAATAATACGTAGAATTAGAACACTGTAAAAATAAGTTTAAGTTTTGAATGCCTACTAAACGCATACTAAAATCGGCCGCGCGGCATCGAAAGACTTAAGGGGCCCACTGATTAACAGTCCACCGGCCTGTCAGTTGTTCGGAACTGTCAAAATTTTGTTCTAACTGACAGGCCGATACCGTCCGGCGGACTGTTAATCAGTGGGTCCCTTTAACTGTGTAAATCAACTTTAATAGGTAATCGTTTACATTTTGGTGCCCTTAGTCCAATAATTACAAATGTGGTTGTACCTGTGGTTGTTACATGTACTGTTTTGAAATATAACTGACGTATTTTTAGATAGGTACAGTCAGCGTCAATGTTTTTTGTTTAGGTATAAGAGAATGGCCGATACTTATACATTAGCTCAGTAAGACTTATAGTTATTCCTAAACTTACCGAGCATTCGCCACAGATGAACTTGGTACTATTCGATTGAACCCGAAATCCTTAACAACTCCATGATAAAATAATAAGTATACTAGTTTGCGACAAGCGGGTGTCGATATGCGTCGGGAATAATGTCCCTGTGCGGTGATTAAGTGATCGTTAGCGTTCTTAGAGCGAGCAGAGCCGGGTTCGAGCCTTGTCTTATAAGGAATCTTGTATAATACCCGTCCGTGTATCGTTCAAAAATCACCTCTAGTTGTATAGCAATAAGAGCGTCGAAAGGTTGAGGATTGTGAGGAATGGTGTGACCATGATTTCAGACGGATATTAATCGGTTAATCGCCGCTGATTGGATGAGAGCGACAAAGGTGATGGGCTTCCATTTTCGAATGAGGAACGTTAATTAGTAGTATTTGTTTTTGTGTATCTCCAATCACTGGGTTTAATAAACTACGAGGACTTATATTTGCTCATATCGCCAAAAGTGGGGTTCCAATGTTTATAATTGTAAATGTGCACGGTATGTTGTAAACATTTTTATCAAAAAAAGTTATTCAAATTATATAAATATTTTAGAAACATATTGTGATGACAAAAATGGAATGAACTTCAAATCAAAATACTCACAAAAATTATGCTGAAATTATTAAAAAATTGTAAGATTTGGAGTTCTCCTAGTCCAATAGCCGACCCTAGAGCAGTGCTGAAGATGCAACCGGAAAATACGATGCGAAAGAAAGTATGTGTAACCGTTTCATAATATGTCTTCATTTCATTATACCACTAATATGAAAGATTAAATAATTTTCCGAAGAATTCGTGTCTTAAAAAAATCTGTAGGGACCATAGCAATGGAAGCTACACTTCATTAAAATACGTCACACTTCAAAACACACTGCCACATTTATTATCAGCGTGGAAAACTGGTTATAACCCCGATGATCATCATTATATTGACATTTCACCGATCGCCTCCGGTGGCCAATCAACAGGTGTCACCAGAAATGGTTTGCATTTAACTCCACCAATCCACCTTTACGGAAAACTTACGAAATAAAGTAATTATGGACATGACATGTGACGAATGAAGGCAGTTCCCATTTACTGTAATGAAAACATTAAATTTATGGACAAAGTGCTCAAAATTGCTTTTTTATGGTGCGTTATGTAATTTATATGTTTTTAAACGGCATGCGGTTTTCGAAAATCGAAGAGGTCGGAGTTCGCGGAGATTTTTATTTTGTTATTCGAAATACAAACATACTTTATGGTGTGGTAATAATGGTTTTCACACTTTTCACATGCTGCACAACTGCACATAGTCCACATGCATTACGTCTTGGAGGATTGTTGTCAGAATGTTTTTAAACTAGGTACTAGGATCATGGTGACTGTAGATAAGTACAGTCAAGCAATTTGATTCCTATGCCAGTATAGAGCGATGTCATAATGAATCAATTTGTATATGTATATCTTCTACGACACTGCAGCCCTGTACGACAGGGTTTTTCAATAAATTATTAACCCTGAAGCAATGTCATGTCCATATCTAAACGCCAAAAAATTGCAGATATATAACTAAAGTGTCATTCTATAGAACTTGCTAACTATGTGAACAAACCACCATATTGAAACTGTCAGAGAATGATGATTTCAGTATGGCGGTTTGTTTACATAGTTAGCAAGTTCCATAGAATGACACATTAAACAGGTAGGTACTCCACAGGTGACACTTTATAAATTATTAATATTTCCAAATACCATATAAACATATTACACTAGCTCACCCAAAGTGAATTAAATAGCATTAATATTAATACAATAATAGGCGATGTGTAAACAGCATCCATAATGATATCGTACGGACCCCGTCGGGCGCGGCGGGGCGCTCGAAGTGCGAGTTTTTACCCCACACTGGACGCACATAAAAAGATATGAGCCCTTTTGTTGTCTAAAAGCCGCCTAATCGACTGAAACTCGATGTTTATGACAAACGTAGGCCGCTTGGAGTTATAGACTACTTATGGATATATTATTTCTACAAAATAAATTAGTGGTTTTATTTTAGTGAATGCTTTAGTGGCCCCTGTATTGAATCAAAATATCGCCAGAAACAAAATACATATTTAGGATTACCTAGTGTACGAAGTGCGAGTTTTTACCCCAAACTGGACACATAAAAAGATATGAGCCCTTTTGTTGTCTAAAAGCCGACTAATCGACTGAAACTCCATGTATATTACAAACGTGGGCCACTTGGAGTTAGTTATTGAATTAAATGTTTTAGAGGTCCTTATATTAAATCAAAAGTTAAACAAAATAAATATTTAGGATTAAGTAAGCTAGGTAAGTAGCATACGAAGTGCGAGTGTTTACCCCACACAACAATACCTGAATATGAGCCCTTTTATTGTCCAAAAGCCGCCTATTCGACTGAAATTCGATGTTTACCTAAGTACATATATTATTATTTTGTTCCTAATCAGTTATGCAATTGAATTAAAATTTAAACTTCCTTACCTGAATTCTAGCTTCAGTAAGTCCGATTTTCAAAGCAAGTTCTTCCCTGTAACAAAAGAAAACGTTTAGTTAATAAAATCTTATAGACCAAAAATTTTACTATTTTATCGAAATTGCACTTTTGACACTGACAGATCAGTATATATTGGAAAGATCGATAACTAAAACTCGAAATGGCCTGCTAGTCACTGATTGTTAAATCGATAGAGTCAGACCAAGAATAGTCTGCAGCGGATTTGATAGCCCACGCAGTGCAAGTGTTATTTTAAACGTCAAACTTCAATGAAATTATGACGTATAAATGACACTTGCACTGTGTGGGCTATCAAATCCGCTGCAGACTTTTTTTGGTTCGACTGTAATATACAACGAAGCCTAAATAGATATTTTTATATTTCGTTTATAAGGCTGCCGTCCGGACCTCAGCCATATCCGGGTCCGGCAGCTCAGTGTCGAAATTTTTTTATAAAAATGTACCTATTTACCTAGTAAAAACGTCCGGATAGTGCGTCCGTCCGAACGCCTTCTCAAGCTCATCAAGCTGATAGCTGGTGAACGTCGTCCGGTACCGGCGCTGTTTCCGGCGCGGCGCGTCGTCGTCGTCCAGGCCCGAGCCGGATCCGGGCCGCTCTGGGTCCGGGAGCTCCGTGTGATCGGACACGCCCATGGTGAAAATTTTTGGGAAATACTGCAACAAAGAAAGTTAAGTTTAGGATGTGTTCAGAATCATATAGATTGTATAAAAGTCAGTAAAGATCTAAGATCGTTTCACGAAAACTTTAACTTGTAGACCAGGTAAATAGGTACATGTATGTACTAACAATGGTAATATCTTTATATCTCTTTTAATTAGGAATTCAGTTTAATTTTAATCGTATTACGTAGATTTAGAATGTGTTCATTGACTGTTCGGATATTTTCAAAACCAGCAACATAAGTGAAATAGAATTTAAATATGTAGATCTAACACCACACATCTATGTTTCAACGGTTTTAAATTCCTTCACACATGCAATTTCATGAAAAAATAATCTTACAAGGCACCAAACATTTGCATATCATAGACAATTAGCAACTACAATAACAATGTACATAATTACAATGTTAATATAAACGTATTCGCGAACCCTCCAGCAATCGCTGTTTTTCCAAACACCTAATTGACAAACCTGAATAACGGACTTTAAACTTTCTTTGTTACACATAAGGTTTATTTTAGAATGAAAGTGGGTGGTGTTTAAGCTGTTTTAGTTTGGATTTATCGATAATTCAAGCTGTATCAAGCTTCCTCATCTTAATTGCAATATGCAAACTTCCGGCTCCTTCCACGCCCTCATACTTTGGTCTAGATGCCTAAGTCTTGACAGCTATAGATCATTAAATACATGTTCATAATACATTAATAATTCATTGAATTTGCAGATGGATTTATTATACCTATTATGACTATAATATCATTCTGAAAATATTTAAACATTTGACGACCGGTCTGGCCTAGTGGGTAGTGACCCTGCCTGTGAAGCCGACGGTCCTGGGTTCGAATCCTGGTAAGGCCATTTATCATCACACAAATATTTGTTCCTGAGTCATGGGTGTTTTCTATGTATATAAGTATGTACTATTTATCTATATAAGTATGTATGTCGCCTAGCACCCATAATACAAACTATGCTTAGTTTGGGGCTAGGTTGATTTGTGTAAGATGTCCCCAGATAAAAATAAACAAAAGAAAAATTTTACGCTGCGGGCGGGATATAGGTACAATATACATAACTACTAAACAATACATCATACTTTAGCAGCATTTACTTGCTTAAGCAGAAGATGTTTCTAGTTATTAGATATTATTTTTATTTTCAAAATCACTCCGTTTTCGAAGTTAACCTAATATAGGTCTTAAATGCAGAGCCAAAAGAAGAAGAAAACTAGATTTTTTGTTCCATTTAACCGTCCATGTTGTATTGAAAATGTTGTAATTAATTAGCATCCTATCACACCTATAAATGTAGGCTATTTAAACTGGGTCTGAAAAAACTAATTAGTTTCAGCTAATTAACGAGTACCGAATTAATTAATCATGCTGGTTCCGTTAATCGAAGATCGGTACTTGTTTTGTATTATTATTTATTCGTTTTTAACAAGAAGTTTAGTAGAAGTTTTTTTTTTGTTTATTAGTTCTTAATTATTCTTGTACACTGTCAATCTCAAAGAGATTTAAGTTTTTCTTTGTATTTTCGAAGTCTGCATATCTATTCTAGAACCACTTATAATAATCCATACACACAATAATTTACACCAGGGGTTCCCAATCTTTTTCAGTCCGCGGCGCACGTGCAAATTTAAAATTTCGGTGGCAACGTCCTAACCTAGTTAAAGGCTATTCTAAATAGGTAAGGTAACATGGTGAGGACAATTGGCTCACGGCGGCGCCCCTCTCTACTGTCTACGGCGCCGCGGAGCACAGTATGGGCGCCGCGGAGCACAGTTTGGGAACCCCGGATCTATACAAAGAATTTACAAATTTAGAATTAGATAGTGTTTCCATTTGCCTAACAAATGGACATCATCCCGGGAAAGTTAAAAGGGTGAAAAGGAGGGTGGAACTTTGTTAATGGTAAATATATGGAAATATACTAGTTTTATGCAGATTGAGTTGTGTCCTAAATAATGTACCTATAGATGGTCAAAATGTAGTCATAGGTCATTACATAGCAACATGAACCGATAATGGATGAAAGTAGCTACCGGCGGCAGATGGCCGGCAGGTGGCGACACGGTTCGTCGCCCGCGCCGGATTAGCGAATCATAGAACTAATTTTATTGGAAATCGGTTAAAGCTGTATAAAGGTCTTAGGGGTTTATCCATTAATTATAGACAATCCTTCTGATTGGTTGTATAAATCCGATATTGTAGATAAAAAATTGAGCTCATATTATTGTAAATTGGTTTAAGTTAACTAAAAGTCCAAAGAACATCCTCCTCCTTGTGTCGTATTCCTCATTGCTGAGGGTCGTGGCCTCCACGAATTATTTTGTGGACTAACTCCTTCCACTTGCTGCGATCTTCAGCAGTGTGCAGTGCATCGTGGATTTTAGATTTAGTGCCTTCACGGATCTGATCTGTCCATCGCATTGGGCTTCTTCCACGTGGTCGCCTTCCTTGGAATTTCCCCGTTACCAGAAGTATTTCCCGGTTGTCATTTTTCTTTCTGGCTATGTGTCCAAAGAATTCAAAAATTCTGCGAAGACAGATGGTTGACAGCCTGACAGTAACTCCCACTTCTTGTAGGATGGACACATTTGTGCGGTGGGCTGTCCATGGCACTCGAAGCATTCGCCTCCAGCACCACATCTCAAACGCATCAATGCGAGCTCTGTCGGCCTTTTTCAGGGTCCAAGTAATAGATTAAAGTATGTCCTTTGTCCTTTGGATTTACTATCGTTAGGTAGGTACTTTGTTTAACTTTAATTATTCATACTAAACGTAAACTCCTATTGAGTTTAATATTTTATCTGATTTTAAATTGAAATTGTAATGTTATAATAGGTACCTATATTTCTAGTTAATTATCTATTTTTAATAGTTTTACCTGATTAAGATCCTGTACATTTACCTTAAGGAACTTAGCTGACCCTCAGCTTTAAGGTTTACCTAACTAATAAAAAAAAATGTTTTATTTCACCTCACAAAGGATAATTTTACAAACAAAATTTTTGTTTTATAAGTACCTAAGTACCTTAGGTATGTTAATTATTTCTTAAAAACTTTCGTGGAAGTAGGATCTCTATCCGGATTACTTAGGTAGTACATAAACTGCTATTTATATATTAAACGAGCATTATTTCGTACGGTTGTAATTAGGGTCTTCCAGGGGTCAATACAGCTGGCCCAAGACAGGGGGGTTTGGAGAGCGGTGGTGAAGAACTGCACTCCTGATGGTCACGACCCTCAGCCTTGAGGAACCGACTAAGAAGAGAGAATTAGGGTCTTCACTCCTAAAACGAAGTTTATCTACTTCGTAAGCCATATTAACTAAATCATGAAATATATCTTCTGCGGTCGTCCACTTTCCTCTTAAGGTGTTATAAAAACTGCGTTCCACTTAAGGGGCCCACTGATTAACAGTCCGCCGGATGGTATCTGCCTGTCAGTTGTTCTGAACTGTCAACTTTTTGTTCTAACTGACAGGCCGATTCCGTCCGGCGGACTGTTAATCAGTGGGCCCCTTTAGATGTAAAACACGTATATTTATTAAAATCTTAGTAAGTGATAGGTACCTAAGGTACTTATAAATTGACGCCCTGCGGGAAAGCCCTTTAATTTACAGTACCTACCCATGTAGATACCAACATCTTGATCGCAAAACCTAATCTGCCTCTCTGTCGCTCGAATACGCAAGAGCGATAGAGAGGCAAATAACGATTTTCGATTTCTCGATGTTGGCGGTAGGGGTTCTGGTTTTATTGCAAGGTTCCTTTTAATTTAATTGCAGTTCACATATTTTTACGAGCTGCAAATCTTTATGTAAGTAATTATGAATAACTCGCAAAGTTCATTAAGAAATAATAAACTTAGTTGTGATTAAATTGTTATTGAGTTTCTTCAAGTATTATTTGATGAAAATATTTAAACATTAAAATTGTTTGTGTCAATTATGAAAAAAAAACTAGAAAGCTAAAAATGCAATCCCAGATTATATATAAGTACCTATCCATATTTCTAGGGTTCCGTACCCAGAGGGTAAAACGGGACCCTATTACTAAGACTCCGCTGTCCGTCCGTCCGTCCGTCCGTCTGTCACCAGGCTGTATCTCACGAACCGTGATAGCTAGACAGTTGAAATATTCACAGATGATGTATTTCTGTTGCCGCTATAACAACAAATACTAAAAACAGAATAAAATAAAGATTTAAGTGGGGCTCCCATACGACAAACGTGATTTTTGACCGAAGTTAAGCAATGTCGGGCGGGGTCAGTACTTGGATGGGTGACCGTTTTTATTTTTGCCGTTTTTTGTTGCATTATGGTACGGAACCCTTCGTGCTCGAGTCCGACTCGCACTTGCCCGGGTTTTTACAATACACAACCTTTACTTATTTAAGTTCTTATTTATTTCGCAGTAGACTTGAATTTGAACAGTCATCATTATTTATTTATTTATTACTCAAATAAGTGACACAGCATTGCAGTAAAAACCAAGGCACGGTGAAACTACAAAATAAGAATACAAGAAAACAACAAAAAAAACTACAAATAAAAACGAAAGACAAATTAAACATTAGATTTGGGCGAGGACATAACAGCGTGGTTCCGTTGCGTCGTCTGACTTACATAAAATATAAAATAAAATTATAAAATATTGCTATTGTTGATTATAAAATTACTGTCTATATTCTATGGAGAGATTTTACGCAAAAATAATTGTTACTCGTGACAAAGTATCGTGATTGGCGAAAAAACGGTAAATTAAATAAAGCAGTGGCCATGTCTTGGTCCAGTGCCGTTGCGGCTCTACCTAGGGTCTTACTTACTTACAGCTACTCATACATTTTAACGCTTACAGGTTAACTGCCTTTCTTGTTAACCTTTGCTTTAATCATTGTATCAGTTAGTGTCAGTTAGTTTTTAATTGTATTACAGGTTATATAATATTAATAAAATATTTAAAAAAACTTACTCAAATATTTTACCAAGTTTTTATTACATCGCCTAATGCTACAATAAAAAAATACATTAATTTTGGATATTTTCGTATTGTACTTAAAATTATTTTGAATATCATCGACCATTGAAATTTACAAACGGAAAGGATATAGGCATATATACATCGTCTAGTCCCCAAAAAACAAGCCTTATAAGTAGTTACTGTGGGTCTAGATCGATTTATGTAATATTGTCCAATTATATTTACGTATTTATGTAAATTTAATACAGTATTCCATAGAACTTTGTATTCTTACTCTTTCTAATTGACCATTATACTACACTTCGATTGATTAATATCATGCATATTTCGAGTAATGCTTTTCTTTTACAGGGGGCTGATTTTTGAATTTCGATCACTCGACAATCGGTCGAAAACGGCGATATACTATTTTTTGAAATATGAGCGATAGAAATTGGGAATCGAGGGGTATTGACCACTCGTTTTTAATTCTATTAGTAGAATTTAAATGCCTAGTATTGGAGATATTATTGAACGAAATACACGAAATCGAGCGGTCGAAATTAAAAAATCGGGCCCCAGATCCTAATCGTGTAATGGAAACCTCCGCTAGGCGTACTCCAATATCAGCGCTAAATGCTGTGAGGCCGAGCATGTAATCGCAACACTTTTTACGCTAACTGTACCGAGTTCATTAACCTTTGCTTTTTGTGCCATTAGCGGCTTCCGCAGGAAACTCACTGAAGGAAATTCAAGTGAAAACTCTTGCGCAAGTGGCGGCGACATCCAAGGGAAAGGCGTATTTGTTGACACTTACTAACTATAAAACTAGCTGAGCAAAATATAGATGCTATATTTTAAGTAGGTTAATCCGTGTTATGTTATGAAAGTAATTAGGTACAGTGAGCCTGAAAAGTGCATACCCAGATACCCAGTGTATGAATCGAGTTCATTCTTAAAGTGGGTAGGGGGAAGCGGGCAGCTTGGTACACCTTTTTTTGAAATCGATTTTAGGCCCCAAAATGAAATCAAAATACTTTTTTTTTGTACTTAGTAGATGACAAATTTACTAAGGTATACAAAGTGTATCATTTTTTGTTAAATTTATGGCCAGTAAAAGAGATATATGGATTTTAACAAAAAATGGGATTTGTTCAATTGTGCCCCACCTGCAGGGCACTTTGATACATTACATGGGACACTTTGATACATCATTTTGGGGTACTTTGGCACGTGAATCAAAGTGCCCGGTAAGTGTTTCAAACTGCCCCCCAGAGCACACTTTACAGATCAACTCAGTTAGCTGACCATTAGTAAACTTTTTAAACATTATAAAACGTCTATTAAGTGCGGTGCTATTAGAACATACTACAGTTAGTAAGCAGCAGGTGCACTAACACTACAAAAAACAACTTTTAATGAAATCAGTGTCGTTTTTGACAAAAAGCTACTTTGGTTGTTTTAACTTTTCTTTGTTAATTTTCTTTCTCTTTGTACGTTCGCACTATAGGTACAGTAAAAAAACTTTTAACAAAAAAACAGGCAGGGGCACTTAGATACACTAGAGGGGCACTTTGATATGTTCAAAACTGCCCCAATCTTTATTGTACCAAAGTACCCCAATGGTAAAATAAATTAAAAATAATTTATTAAAAATATACTATTAAGTATTGCTTTAAAATAATAAGCTAATCCTATTATTGAATAAACGTACTAAGCGCTCATTATGATGTTCATGCGGTAAAGTCTAAAATTTCGCACCACGACTCGATAAAAGAATCATAATTTATTTACTATGCGACCGCGGAAACACGTTTTCACGCACCAAGCGGCAACGGCTGTCAGGAGAGATGTGCCGAAACTCGTACCTCCCTCACACATACAAAGCCACGCTTTAGTGTTGCAGAAGGTGAACATAAGTTTTTAGTTAAGGAATTAGTGTGGGTGTTCAAAACTGCCCCTTGTGCCTATCTACCCCGCTTCCCCCTATTTACTTTTGCAGCTGTGTTAGTTAAGGCCCTACAGTTTTTTTTTAATTATTGTGAGTTTGTCATTTAGGTATATCGCAGAACTATCATGTCATAGTAATTTCTTCATTTCCGGGATTTTATAAAACCAATGTAACGCAAGCAACATTTTTAGGAGTGACGTGAAATAATAATAATTGTAACACTAAAATATTCCATGAGACGTCTTTGAAAAAAAAGATAACCTTAATTTTCGCAAGAGGAAAAAAAATAGAAAATTATCATGAAAAAATCAATGTATTAAGTAGCATTTTTTTTCCATAAAATGACACGCAAGCCAGAAAAAACTTTTACTACCGTCACGATCCTGTCAACATCTATTTGCAATCCGAGCCGTAAAGCTCCACGTTGTTATCCTGCGACTGCGATAGGATCGAGAACAGTAGATTAACACTCGTTAATGGAGAAGGACAAAAAAGTAATCCTTCCAGGCGCCGCCGGCAGAGAATGGAATAGATGGAATAGTTTGAACTAATAAATTGTTATGAACAAGTTTGAACTAACATATGAAAATAAACAATCTTATTTATTTCTTACAATCTTATTTATTTCTTACAATCTTATTTATTTCTTGAAAATAAACAGTCTTATTTATTTGGTACAACAATAAGTTATTAGCATACATCGGGGTTTTTGGTGCGGGAATGTTTTACACTAGACAAAATAAATAACAAGTAAAAACTGTAAAAAACGATACTAATTTAACATTTCTAAGCACATTTGGCCCTTACTACCTACGTTTAATTCATAGTTTGGTAATTATTGTATGGCTAATAACTTATTAGCCATGTATTTTGTATGTTTAACGTTTAGTTTAGTATTTTAATGGTAGTGTGTTGGTGGTCAAAAATCGTGGGTTCAAAGCTCGTTCATACCTTATAGAGCGAAAAAAGAAATGTCCTCGGGATAAACGCAAAAAGTTGATTAATATTTCTTTCAGGATCCTCATGACGAGAGGTTACGAACCGACTAATTGTAATAAATAACCAATTTAAAAAATATAATGGTCTAATGTGAGATTTGTGAGTTACACGATCACATAATTATTTTTATAGCATTGTTTTTATCTCGTATGTTGATATTTTATTTTTATGCGTTTCAACACCAAAATTGTTTCCAACTTGTCACCATTCCTTTAAGTTATGAACCCTTGATGCAAAACTGCATGTAACTTTCTCTCTGAGTTTGCAAATGTAGAAACATAAATTAAAGTGTAATTTAATGATCCCGTAAAGTCGCCGTATCCACTTAAACACCTGTACTACGACCCCTCATATGATACCTTGAAGTTATTACCACCTCGAATACATATTTTATTACAGATGAATATTACATAGCCTTCTATTTATTATACGGTATTAATTAACGATCGTAATGCAACTATTCGCATCAAATTAATCGATTAATTTCAATTAACAATCGCAAAAGGTAAGCGCTTCCATATTAACACATTTCCAATTTCAATTTAGCGTTGAGTAATTTTAATTACTTTTTATTTTAATTTGAAGGCAGCCGGTTAATTTGTTTTTTCCGTACTAGGCCTCGAAATGGCCCGATAAGTCATAAAGGTAATAACATGATAGATGTAAATAATGATCACGGTAATAGATAGGTAAATAAACTGGTTATTTTCCTACGAGATCCTATCAGTCTTCGTTCCTAAATACAGAAGGTAGGTAAGTACCTAATAATACCCCTATGCGCTTATAAGTACATACTTACAACTAGCTTTTTACTGTAGAAGAGTGGGTGCCCCACGAGTCACACCGGGGATCCGGCAGACCTCGTCGGCGATGGCGGGATAACTTGGACTCCTTTTTGAGAGACTGGCCAGATGTAGCTCAAAACCGGGACGAGTGGAAGAAGAGGGGGGAGGCCTTTGCCCAGCAGTGGGACACAACAGGCTCATAATATAATATAATATATAGGTATAAATAGGAAAAGCTAAGTACAAGGGCGAACTTCTTTGAGAGATCTCTATCAGTACTACTTGTTTAAACAACTTCAATAAACTTTGGGAAACCGAGAAACTTTAGAATACTTTTAGATTAGATTGTAAGATATTGTATTGTTTCATAAACTGATTTACAAATAAAGAAATACTATACACCTACATATAGCTTATCCCCGCGACTTCGTGAAATGATGATGATGATCGATAAAAACTATCCCATGTCCTTCCTCAGACCTAAAAGTATTTTCATGCCAAATTTTATCTTAATCGTGAAGAGGTAACAGACAGACAGATTTACATTCGCATTTATAATATTAGTAATGGTGCCTATTTGTAGGGATACTTATTTCAATATAGGATTATAATGTAATACCAAACGAAAGTGCAACCAAACTAAAGCAAGTCAACCAAAATAATCCGGAGTAACAAACAATTACCTACCTATTATCCATTCCTCAAACACACCCGGGGTATCTCCGGTTTGCACTTGGTTTATCTGAGAATTCGAGGATTAGTTTTTGTCAGTTGGGTCCGCTTAAGTGTTAATGGGACGGATTAGGCTCCCTGGTGATAAGTGAGTCACGGTGACTGATGGCTCCTGCCTGATAACCTTGACATTTCCTCAGTCTAGTGTTTTAAGGGGTGGATAAACTTTGAAAGGTTGCCTAATTTTTTATTTGTTTAAAACGGACACGCTGTTTGTCTTTGTAAGATACCTATACAGAAAAATAAGGACGGAATTAATAAAATTCATCTTTCTACGACTTAAAGAATAAGA
This sequence comes from Cydia splendana, assembly GCF_910591565.1. NCBI lineage: Eukaryota > Metazoa > Arthropoda > Insecta > Lepidoptera > Tortricidae > Cydia > Cydia splendana. Next base: position 18,837,796 of record NC_085964.1, on the reverse strand, counting down.
AAAGATTCATAAATAAGGTAATAGTTATAAAACAAAGGATAATGAAGAAAAGGACGGAAATATTGTAAATATTATCGATAAAAGAGAAAAAGTAACTACTGGTTCGATCATGTTTGATGATCATCTTATAGCGCATTTTAAGATAAAAACCGGTTGTGTAAGTGTTGTAACACATTTATTCAACCTCTGGGCTTACGCTCTCTAGGTAGGTATATCAATATAACGCGAAATCAAATTGAGAATAGACAAAGTTATGAAGAAACGTTTTTATCATAATTTTCTGTGATTCTTTCGTAACCTCGAATGAGCAAATTACATTTAGAATTTAATTGTAATATCTAACATCTAAAAAAACATTAGTAGCAAAAACATCTTTCGCTTCAAACAGCGTATTGTTATCAACTTTAATTGTGCAGTCATCACACCAATCAAAACTATTATTTGAATATGACGTAATCACGATCGAGATAGAGCGATGTAAATCGACTTTCCTATTACCAAGTAGCGGCGAGTAGCGTGTAATGAGAAACCAGAATGTTAATTAAGATCTAATTAACTCTAATACAATCAACAATGCTGCGCGCGTTCCGGAGTCATCCGCAAGTCATTGCCAGGGTCTTCAAATAACCAGCTTCCATGGACCTCTTGTTCCCCAAGAAAGACCCAAAGACACACGCATAGCGGGCAGAACGGGAGGTCTACCTAACTGGTATTGATAATCAAATTGAGTGCGGCCAACCCTTTAGTAAAAAATCGGTTAAAATCACTCGTTCCAAGGCCTTTTGTGATGTGAGAACTCAATCTAGCCAACACTAGCATTGTACATGGAATCGTTTCAAAGGGTAATAAAGATTATATCAAACTTTTTTTCAAGCAATTATAAACTGTATCGGTTAGGAAAAGGCTTAAGTGCAGTCAAGTAAAAGATGAATCTAACGCAATACGAAACTTTGTAATTCTGATTTGCCTACTTGATAAAAATATACTTACAGAAAAATATTTGCATTTTGCATTTGTCTTACAAAAAAAGTGATGTTTTACCTCAATTAAAAGTACATTTCTTTTAGATATAATTTACTTTTCAAACTTTATATTTTTAACTCCGAAAGCTTTGTGAAAATTTCCCTACAGACACAAGAAAGTTAATTTAACGGAGTAGGTAATTTGGTATTGGCGCCGGCGCCCTCGCCGCCGGCGCATATATCATTTTAAATAATCAATCCTTTACTCGTTGCTTTGTATCGCTCTCTTACTCAAACATAATTTAGTACGCATTCAAACCTCTTGTTGTATTGTGAATTTTGATTAGTTTTCATCGGACACCATTTTAACCAACGAGCACATTAATGTCACGCATCTTGTTCGAACAAATTTATGATACCTTTTACAGCGCAATAAATATAATAAAATAAAATCAAAGTCAAGAATTCTAACCCGCTCGGACGTTATTAAATGGCAATAAAAACAATAAAATAAATACGCTATTGTTGTAGATTCGTATACGCTTCATTTTTATTAGATCCCGAAATATGGAACTAACATCCCAAACTGGCCACGATACTGGCCATAAACAAAATTAACAACATAGGGACCCCCGCTGCTTTCAATTTTGAGTCTGACATCGGCCTTAATTCAATAAAGCAATAAAATTCACCTAATTATGCAAATGCTTTTAAAATATCAGGTATTATGCCTTTTTTGACTCCGAAAATGTATTCCAGCCGTGAAATAAGGTTATCGTGGGCTTTGATTAATGGAAGCGGGTCTGATCAAAATAATAACGATATTATTTTTGTATTTTAATTATTAAACGTAATTAGCGACCTGACAGGAGGCGTGAGTTGTTTAAAGCTTTTGAATAAATTAGGATGTTAGTGTTTTTGTTTGCGATGTGGATAATTATTAGTAATTAGAAAGTTAATTTTTGATTTGATCAATAATAAATTCGGTTAACTAGAATACATAATTACATTAAAAAATGTTAGCTGGATAAATATCCCTTGAATCCATTTACCTACCTAGACAATTGTAGGTATTTTATTGCTTATATTTTACATTTACCAATATTAAACGTGTTATGGAATAAAGTGTACGCAAAGATATCTGCATATATGAACTTTAAACATATTTAATTTACCTATACAATATAAGTAGGTACTTTAAAAGTATGCCAAGGATTTTTAACTTTTTTATAATGGATAAAATCAACATTTGTTGTAGATGTAGTTAAACTGTAAGTTAATCTTTGGTTATGTAGATAGGTAAGCAATTACCTTTACCAATTAAGTACAATTAGATTTAAGCTAGTTATTAATTTCGTTTAGTAGTACCACTGTATATATATTGTATGTAAATAAATGATTTGAAAAAATTTATTATACAGAAGAATAGATATCAACAAATAGTTAGAAACTTTTATTATTTATTAATAAATTTATAGACAAAATTCTCATGAAACATCCCGTCAGATACCCATGGTGGCTATATTTAAATAGGTAACAAAAAACAAAAAAGAGCAAAAGGAAACAATACGCAGCATGAACTTACATATTTTTCATACTCGCACATTAAAAAAATATGAAAATTATTCATACCTCTCACTTCACACCGTAGTTACACAAAAAGTCCTTAAGCACGCGACAAAAGATAGTCAACACGTATAAATCGCCGTCGATGAGCCACAATTTACTTGATACCCTCACGGCAATAAACTATAACACTCCGACGCGTCCGATCGACTGCGAGAGAATAACGCGGGCTGGTCGCCTACGCAGCCGGTAAAAACACAACCAAGACTAGCGGGCCCAGGCCACTCCCCTGCGACACACCCGGCCAATCACGACTCGCCAATACGACACACTGCTGTGTGCTCAGTTGAGGGTGGGCCCGAATCACTGATACCGGTCCCCACTTTGATACTACTAATTGACTTTATCAACAAACCGACTTTACTGGCCCGAGTCACGATATATGCGTTTGTCCGCAGTGTCAAAAGCTCAACTCTGGCCCACTAGCGATGTAATTAAGTATGCTGAGTTAATGGGTGATTTGAACGGAAGATTATTCAGACGTCTTCAATATGCTCTAGGAGAATATTATGGTTACTGATTAATAGCCACTTATTTGTTCGAAGTGACGGTGTAAATTAAAACTGCATTATTGATGATGGTTTCTGCGTCTTTAATTTCTATAGAATGTTCTGAATATTTGTTATTTAAGTAGGAACTTGTACTATTGGTAGATAATGTATAATCAAGAATACTAGGTATATGTATTAGTTTAGTATTATGTCACTACCTGTGAGTTCCTATAATTGACTTCCTGTATTTAATTTGTTGTTTATGTTAATTGCCACAGCTGTTGGATCTCCAAATAAATAAATAATAATAATATCGATGCAATTGAATCTAATTCATACTTAAGTAATTAAGTCCTTTTTGTGACAGCTGAGATCTTTGGTTGGACTCCTTTCTGAATTGGAAAAATCTGGATCTTACATGCTCAATTATATCCTGAATTTTATTGTATGAGTAATATTATGGAATGATACGTACGCATCTAAGGATAAATACTTTCACACCATAGCTGATGATTAAAAATATTAAAATGCTCTTAAAATTAGATACGACTCATTTAAAATTACGTAGCGAACCGCACGTAGATATACCTATAAACAATAATAACTAAGACTATCGTCTAAACAGACCTTTACCGACCAGTTCTAGATGAAGCTATAAATTCCACAGGCCCTATTGAGAGTCCAATTAGTACCTATGAAATGTGTATGATTACAGCCATGGCGGCGACTAGGCTATACAGCCTGTACACAGTATAGTGGCTGGCGGCTTCTTTGGTCTAATTACAGAGGCTGTAAAGCCATTCAGATGCGCTGCAACTGTTGCAACTTAGTTACTGGACAGTAATGTTTTATAAGCTACTCATGTTGTATCTAATAAAATGGTAATAGTAACCAACGTTAAGAATAACCTATTAAGCGTTAATAAAGTTAATGTAGAAGCTGTTATTAGAGTTGGTTAACGTACCTTTTGACTACAAAGAAAATAAATGTTGAGAAGTAAAATTAATAGAGAATATAAAATAAATCGACTGATAACAAAGAACTTTTTGTCTAGGTAGCTAATACCTATCTACCCACAACGGTAAATACATACCTACCTACAATTGGAATTAACCTTTACACGTTAAAATCCATCAAGCAGTTTATAAAGCGGGTCAAATCACACGAGAGAATGATTTTTACCTTCCTTCTTTGTCATTCAGATAAAAAAAACTTAAGCATACCAGCTTTCAAAATAGTTTTAAAATGACAAGTCCGATATTTGTATGTGTATTTTGAAAAAATATAAATTCTTATTTAGGTACAAGGTACAAACTATAAATCCTATCAGGTGACGACATTTCAACATTTTTCACTGAAATTACTGAAAAAGAGGTACCTAGTTCAAACAGGTAAATGCAATCAAAATTCACGCTAATTAAAACTATTAAAATAACATTTGGCCATCGCGTGTTCTTGCCTCACGGATTGTTACCCCAACATGAGATTTTATGACTAAATTGTCGCTTGCCCAAGATTACACAGCAATTTGGGTGATCTCACTTTATTTTGACGCAAATGCGCCATACTTATTTGATTTTTTTCATTGTGTTTTGATCTGTATTACAATTGTCAACATTATTTTTATGGAGATAATTAGCCAAAAAATAAAGCTGAGATTAGGTATTTAAGGTCACTGTGGGCAAGTCCGTCTACAAGGCAAGTCCGTCAACACGTTATAACTTTTGAATTTGAAGGCGTATGCGACTTTGGAGTCCAGTCGATTAACCAGTTTTTCGCGCTAGTTCCGTCACTGTAAAACAGATGGCGCTGTGACAACCAACTTCAGAGCAATCCACCTCAACAAGTAATTTCGTGTTTTGAACTCGAAGTCATAGTGCGACAGCCGTTCGAAAAAAAATTGTTAAAAATAGTTTTTGAAAAGATTGTGCATCAGAAAGTAACTACGTAGGTAGCATAAGAACCAGTTGTCTTTATTCTATTTTTAAAATATCAGAAATTCGCTTAGTTTTGTAATTATACGTTCCACAATTTATCATATTAAAATTTGACTAAGTTGGAAAGTCCGTCTATTATGTTCAAGGCAAGTCCGTCATATGCCGGACTTTCGTTAAATCAGAGATTACCAACTGTTTTTGCGACTTTAATATTATAACGATTTGATAAGGTATCAAAAAATCCTCCTAACTTTGCGCATGTTACTTTATTAAATTTTGATCTCAGTAAATTAAAAGAAACGATTAAAATTCATTTGAAAATTACTATTGATCTTTTATTTCGGAAATCAAAAAAATAATTATGTTTAACTATTTACCAAAAAAGGTTTACCACCCCATTTTGGTAGTATATGCCGGACTTGCCTTTGTTTTAGAAAAATGGTGTTTATTTCGAACCTGAACCGTATATTAACAAGTTTAAAATACACTTTTCATTGTCTTGATCCGTTCTTTTTAGTAATTTGACTACGAACATATACGCACCCATAGATTGGCTGATATCATAACTAGACGGACTTCCCTTAAACTGCACGGGAAGTCCGTCTACTCGCCGAATTTTAAAAAATGCCATTGTTTTTGCTTAATTTGTGCTTGAAATGATCTGTCACTAAGGCTAAACTATTAATTATTAAATTCTTCATCGTATGCGATTACAAGCAGTAACATAGGTGAATAATTAACGGAACTAGATCACTCCAAAGACAAAAAAAAATAAAGTATGCCGGACTTCGCCACAGTGACCTTATGTAAAAACATCACATTCAAAATCTAAATTTTCAGAATGATTTAGATTTATTGTGAATTAGTACCTATTTTATTTTGTTTGATTTTGGTAGGTTTAACTTTTTAGGGCTTTTTAACTAACTTTTTATGTAAGTACATAGTTAAGTTCAAATACCTACTTTATATTGTGATATTCGTAAAATAATTGAGATTTTGTTTTGTTAATTCTTCAGTCACAACCGAAATTGCTGATGAAGAATTTTTATATATTGATAAACAAAGCAGAATAATCTTTGTCAAAATATACTTACTTACCTAAGTAATTTAATTTAATACTCATTCTAGTACACACACACTAATGTACTTTTTACAACTTTGAGAAATTATTTTTGCATGTTAAAGACCTCACGAATGAATTCATTGAAGTCTTTGACACTTACCTACCTCACGTACCTACCTGATGTACTGAATAAATAAACTGAATTAAATAACAATTTATTTTCAGTTAACTAGTTTTTGGACCACGTACAGTGAATAGAAATCGGGGCTCCCATAGCAGTATCTGAATCGAGTCCAATCGGCACATCCGGACTCCGGCCACAAAAAACACAAATGACACAGTGATTGATTTTGTCAACCACAAATGGACACTATTAGCTGTTAGATCAACACTTGACGGCGAGCCTTAGAAAAACGCGACCAAGCGACTAAAGTGCCCAAGCTTTATAAAATAGAAGTCAAAATTGATTGATGTCTCGTGTATTAGTTTGTCAAAAGTGGCATATTAGGTCGTGTGCTCTTTAATATTGTCACATTAATGTGTATCGGAAACGGCGTCTTTGTTGTGGCTAATTACAGTTATCGCAAACCGCGAAAGCTATGAACGGCCGGAAACGCGTAATTTTTTCTAACACGTCCGCTTCCCGTCAACAAAAACGCATCCATATTGAATTGGAAAGAATCGTCCCCCTAACTGAATTGACACTATCGGGACGACTAACGACCCCCGCAATTACTGCGACTGATCTTATCTGCGTAATTCGTGCACAAATGTCGTGTCGGACACGTAACGTCGCCGGTTTTATTGTGTTATTTACACAAATAAAAACGTTTATTTTTACATTTTCCCAAAATTAAATATGGGCTAGTTTGGTGCGGGAATTACATTGTTAGCCGTAATTCGAGTGGTTTAGCTGTAGCCGCGGCAAGGACAAAAAATTATCCCGCTTGTTCATTATTCATATGTTATTATTTGTGTAATTTGAGCGTAATGGCCGCCGCGGGAGGAAGTTCTCGTTATTTTGTAATCACTTCTGCGTTTGCGCAATCAGTTTTCAGTGTCCGTTTATCTAGATCTGAATTATGATTACGATTCATTGTAAAGCAAATGTTATTTGTAATGATGTTTCATATTAAATTGCTGGTTATGACCAATTAAACTCTAGAATGGACTGCCACTGTCATTGCTAGGGTATTGTGAAGGCCGGGTGGCACATAAATTGAAAAAGTTACACGTTCCACTCATGCAATTAATACATATACACATACATTTTGTCCGCACAGCATCACCGGAACTGCTGACATTCGCCGCTATCCGAAACGAAATCTAACCCAATATTTGTTTTAATGACAAATAATTGATTGTCCACGCCCAAATCGTGTATCCACTAGCAGCGCGTCACGACGCTCGGACACGAACTCGGACAAACTAACAAAATTTACACCAGCCTTTGTGTCGAGATACAAAAAGCAAATCGAGTTACAGGCCAAAACAGACAAAATCAACGAACAAATACCATTACCACGGCCATTTTCGATCGGGATCCGCTCGTGATGACGGAGTTTTTCAGACCGCTTCCCCTCTACTAAAATCAATCTCAAACACAACTTATCTTCATCGCACGACATCCATTGCGCGCTTTCCTCTTTCCTTTTCTGTAGTTGTTCTGTGACTACGCGTCGTTGTATTACATCCATATAGTATCTGGCAGTGAAAACTCCCGTAGGAGGTACGGATTCAATTCAAGAGTTATCTTTTTGGTAAGATTCGGTCGGGTTAAACAAACTGTACGCCGCTGGTTTTGGAATCGATTGGTCGCAGCCGGCAGCGTGGCTCTAAAAGTAAAACACGACGGACCACATGGACTCTGGGAACAGATGGATTATGTACAGAACGGTTGTTAGTGGGGATACGGAACGCTACACTAGTTTCATGGATCACGGCAAAATACTAGTTTTACAGGACGTTTCATAGAAGCTAAGCGCGAACAAGTCGAGTTGAACGGCCTCCTAGCCTAGTTGGTAGTGACCCTGCCTATGAAGCAGGAGGTCCCGGGTTCGAATCCTGGGTAAGGGCATTTATTTGTGTGTTTACCACAAATATTTGTTCCTGAGCTATGGATGTTTTCTATGTATATAAATATTTATATACAATTATATATTATATATATCGTCGTCTTGTACCCACAACACAAGCCTTATTGAGCTTACCGTGGGACTAGATTAATCTGTGTAAAATTGTCCTATAATAAAATTAAATAAAGTACCTATATCCAGGTAGGACAGGAAGTGCGTATGTCAAAATCTTTGTATATATGGCAGAACATACAAATACATATATGATATTGTGACATAGGTATCGGTCTGTCTCGTCTACAGTTAAATTTAAGTAAGGTAAACATACTGGTGCTCGACGCGGTCCCAGTACATGTCATCTTGAAACTTAAGTCATTGCCAATAGAGGTGACAGTAAGGTGTCATCTATTGGGCATTAGCATTTCGAGCACTGATAGTACGTTTACCTTACCTACGTTACTTCCGTTGCGTACGTATTACATTAGCTTAGTACAAGTTCATATCATAAGGAACAAGTCTGTAATAAGTACATAAGATGATGATTGACTTTATTAGTTAAACTAACAGCGATTCCACAGCGGTCCGCTATTTTATTTTTATTAGAGAAGATTGCCAAAACTTTTTGTGACTTAAAGTACCTACCATTTGTTTAACACAGACATATTACCATAATTCATTTGTAAGTAAATCACATGCCACCCATTTTCCTACCGAGGCTTAAGTAACCTCCTTACAAAGACAATTGACGATTTACAAACGGTGTAAGCGACTGTGACATTTGAAACCTCTAAGAGCCACTTGCAACCATCCCACTAACCGGGGATTAACCGGTTAAACCGTTAACCCTGTGTCAAATTGTACTGGTAAGCATGGTAAGTCCAGGTTTACCCAGTTAACCCCGGGTTAATGAATGGTGGAAGTGACCCAGTCTGAAAAATATTCGTCCGTATGTCTCAACCAGTTTAGTCAGTTATGATGTTTTTGAAAGCTTTTATTAAATTGCATTAGAAGTCATTGTTTGGGCGCGCACGAGTTTGGTGAGCATTAGCATGCGTTAAAACGACATTACCGTCTATACTACGAGTTCTACGACACGCTCACTTGCTCGCATCGAGTTCACGACTTACACATTTACAAACATTTGTATAAGAATAAGGGTTCGGCTCAATTTTTATTTTATTGTGATTGTAATTTTAAGCGTTTTTACAATATTGATATGAGTGTATTGTAAAGGTCAGATAGATTTGCTTGACAACGGCAATGATGCGAATTTAGAATTCATTGTCGTTGTGTAACTTGACGTGTATAAGAGAATTTGTGTGAACGAACACTTTTTAAATGGCCACCACGTTGGTAATGTTACTATGTGCTTACTATTACCTACCTATGTGGTGGAGGTATTAAAACATCAAAAGCGTTTTTCATATTTTCAGAAAGAAGACAATAATAGGTGGGTACTTATTAGTAACTACAAGAGGCACAGTTTCTATTTAATGTAACAAAAAAGAAAGAAAAAAAATGTAGGTATATTAATAAATAAATATTATAGGACATTTATGTAGGATATTTATTTAATTTTATACGGATGTAAGTGTACAGTCACCTGCACTAATATATTATTCTTGAAAGGCCGCAAAAATATGTGACAGGCTCTTATGGCTCCACAAATAAGATCGTGTCAGATATTTTTGCACCCTTCTAAGAGTAATATATTATTGCAGGTGACTGTACACATACGTCCACATAAAATAACATAAATCTACTTACCATTTGCATACAGTACCCTAAAGAATAGAAAATGAATAAACGCCAGCCACGACTAATGTCGCTGTAATAAGCCTCTTATCCGACTAATTAAAACTCGATTTGGCGCAACTTTCTAACGACGCGGGCGCATCCCTAGTGATTGATCATACACCAGTGACAGTAAACATTTATGAATAAATAGCGATGTACCGCTCGTGAAAATAATACCGAATCCTGGAATTTTTGGGAAGTTTAATTTTTCCATGTATAAAGAAATCAAAGGTTTTTTTACAATCCAACAAGTATGGATTTCTCACCATGTCAACATTGGGCCAACATAAACACAACCTGCATATTTTCTATTTTAACCTACTTTTATTTTATTTTTCCCTGGTGCTTTGAACTCCAAATTACTGTGAGCTGATGTGTTTAACCAAATACCCTTCCGAACAAAGTTTTTGCAATTCCAATTGCCCCTGGTGAAACTCTTCAATACCTACTTTACGCATAGGTGAGAGACGTCAAATAATTGCTTTATATTTGACATTTTGATTTTATAATTAAATTATGAAATATATTGGTACCTTTACCCTACCTAATTCAATTTATTTAGTCATATTTCATACTGCTATATTTTATTTTTTACAACAATCCTTATAGAACCACAGTTTGAATAATAATAATATATTAATTGAATTAAAATAAAACAATCATTCAATTTAAACTTACAATCTCACCTGAATTAAAAAAGAGCATCAAAACAAAAATATTGTGTTTGAATATTGTAGGTATTAAATATTTTTATGAGCTCTTATTCAACATTATGTTTTCGCTCAACTTTTTATGACTACACATTTTGAAATAGCTAGCAGGTTAAGGCCCACTTTCACCATCCCACTAACCCGGGGTTAAGCGGTTAAACCGTTAATCCCGTGTCAAATTGTACTGGTAACCATGGTAACTTTAACGTTAAGTGGGAGAAACTGTGGAAAGTTCTTTCTGAGACAGGTGTACCAGACCACCTCGTAATGCTAGTCCGCAAGCTGTATGAGTACGGCACTGTGACTGTAGGAGATTTAACATCAGGCCGTTTCAAATTCCATAAGGGTGTTCGCCAAGGATGCGTGATATCTCCCATCCTTTTTAATATTTATGGAGAGCACATAATGCGACAAACTCTAGATGGCTGGGAAGGTGGCATAAAGGTAGGCGGAGTAAAGATATCTAACCTCAGGTACGCGGATGATACCACCCTTTTTGCATCATCGGAAAATGAAATGGCGGAGTTGCTTCACAAACTGGAAGCCATATGGAAATGGGACTTGCTATTAATAAATCTAAGACCAAGCTCATGATCATTGACCGTTTCACAGCTATCCAACGCACCAATCTCCTACGTGACTACGAAACCGTAACCCAGTTCCAATACCTTGGCTCACTGATTACCAACAAAGGAAGTAGCGAACCTGAGATACGGAGACGGATTGGCATGGCAAAGTCTGCAATGACCCAACTGAGCAAAGTTTGGAGAGACCGTAATATTAGCTACCGGACTAAAATACACCTGGTCCGCACCCTTGTCTTCTCCATTGCTCTATACAGTACAGAGACGTGGACATTCAAAGCCGCTGATAGACAGAGAATCGACGCTTTTGAGATGTGGTGCTGGCGACGTATGCTAAGAATACCATGGACGGCCCGCCGCACCAACATATCTATTCTAAAACAATTAAAAATAGAAAAGACTCAACGTCTATCAACAACCTGTTTGCAACGAATTTTGCGGTACTTTGGCCATGTTGCACGCAGGGATACTAGCAATTTGGAACGCCTTATCGTGACCGGTAAAATAGAGGGAAAAAGGCCTAGGGGTAGAAGTCCCAAACGATGGTTGGACCAAATAGCGGAGGAACTAAAAATACCTGTCAGCGACGCACTCCACCAAGCTACAGAACGGGACCGATGGAGACAACTAGTTGACGGAATCAAACGGAGTCACGATCCTCAGCAATGAGGGACCGATTAAAGAGAGAGAGAGAGAACCATGGTAACTGCAGGTTTAACCGGATAACCCCGGGTTAGTGGAATGGTGCAAGCGGGCCTAAAAGGATTAATTCTGAGTAACTCGATTGTTCTTGTGGAACATCACTAGTACAAATAATTCAAATTAATGATTAAAATGACATGTATGAGAGGTTGCACAGGTGATTAATGAATCATTAATTATTTGATAATGATGTTTGTTTTTTGTGCTAATTAATGCTGGGGAGGGTCTGTAACTCTGTAGAGGTAAATTAAATGAATGCGTCACATTATAATATGTCTTTAATTGCATTTTTTGTTTCGTTATTTGATTTAATCGTCTCACAATTAATATTTTTCTATTAGGAATAGTCAATTTTTAAGTCATCTCATGAACTTTTATTTCAACCATATTAAATATTGGTATTGAAATAGGTTACTCACGTATTTTAAGTCGAAGATTGATGTGTTTAGGTGTTAATGCCAAATTAAAGCCAGATGACCAAGAAATGTTCCAACCAAAATATATATTGATACGTTTAGGTACACAGGACCGATTTCCAAACTTATGGTGGTTCATTGTTCGCCACCTTACCTACCCTATTTAATAATATATTTTCGTAAATAATTTATGCTTTATGATCGCCCAAGAGACGCTAGTTCTACACCGTTTATAATTATTTCATAATCCAGCGCCATTTGCATAAAGATTTTATAGAGCACTAAATAATTCTGCTACAGCTTTATTCTACCCCTTACTTTGTAAAATTAATAGGCTTCAAGAGTTATTATATCACTTAAATAAATTACTTGTCGTGTTAAATAATGTGTCGGGCGTCGTTAATTCATAAATTTTAACTCAATAGACAACAACTTCTAAGCTTCCACCTCATAATAATAGCTACATGGCGTCATTTTATATTCCAAAAGTTTGTGTTTAAATATAAAATACCATCTTAACTTTATTTAAAATGATAATTTACATCTGCCTAACATTATTGTGGTGAAACATCTGCTACCCTTGGTTCGCTATCAGCTTTATCACTATCAGGCTTTTTAAGGAGTGTACAGGTTTTTAAAAGGTCAGCAAAGCGCATGTAACACCTCTGGAGTTGCAGGCGTCCATAGGCTACGGTGACTGCTTACCATCAGGCGGGCCGTATGCATGTTTGCCACCGATGTGGTATTAAAAAAAAAAGTGCAAAGTGTACGCGAATGTTGCAACCAATCATTATTTTACCAAATGGAATTAACCATTGTAGCACCAGCAACAAATACCAACGGTCTATAACTGTATAATTTATTTAAAAACAGAACAAGAATCAATAATATGTAACGGCTAATTCAAAGATTACGCCCATTACCCTCACTTATAGGCACGATCGCAAATGATACGCCCGGGCAGTCCCACGGGCAATCTCGACACATTACCGGACGATTTTCACGCTGGCCCTAATTTAAATAATCCAAAGAAATAGTTGCATTCGCATCGGAAACAACGAAACGCAACAATCGATTTTCAAATATAGAATACAAAATTCCAAAATCAAACAACATTTCAACGGCTCTGCAAGCTAAAACAATGCCACATGGTTCAAATTTCAAAACAAAGTTCGAACGCAAATCAGAACTACACCCTAGCAAAGTCATATCGAAGACCCATTCGATCAGACACGTCTCAAATGATCGTGATTTTCGATAATCGGATGGTATGTTATCGATCACGACGCTAAAGTTCGATTCGTATCGATTCAATGCTTGTTTTGATTTCCAATTTGCGCTTGCCCGTTTGGGCGCTAAATAGCAGCACGTAGACGATGCTCTCGATTCGTGTCTGCAATTTTCGATTTCAATTCGAAAATTGCGTTCAAGCATGCGCATGAAATTTAGCACAAATTGGACGTGCTAAGTGTTAGTAAAGGTGAAATATAATGTAGGTAAACGCGATGAAATTTCAAAAACTGAAATACTAAAATCTATACAGATGTAATTTTGGGTAAAGTTGATTACAAAGTTATGTATCCTTGATCGCGGATACTAAACCGATTTGACTTTTTCCCAACCTGCAATTATTTCAAACGAAACACATTTCGAAAATGAGATTAACGAATCCAATGCTCGTGCTCAATTATTTGTTATTACAATAGCATTATCAGTATATTAAACCAGATTAATGCATTGCTTATTTTCAACAACTTTTTATTCAACTTTGACCTCTACCACTGTGGTATAAAGTGTATTGTTTTGTGGAATCAACAGTAAAAAGGCCCCTAAACAAATTTCCGTAAGGGCATGTATTATGAAGTCGATCCCAGCGGCTTATTTCGATAACAGGTTAAGTAAATGACACAAAATGGCCTCTAAAGGCAATAAAAAATAATTCGGGAGAGACCTCTCTTATTACTTTCCGAAAATTCAATTTCATTCCCACTTGCGTCTTTTTTTAATTCGTCCTTTTATTGCTTTAGGAAACATTGCCGGGGCCATTTGGCTTTTTCGTTGATTATGTTGGTACGTGCGTCTAAATATTGGAAATTATGTGATGGCATAATTTTCTTTCAAAGAGTTTTTTGTTGTGACTTCTCCTATAAGTCCCCGATTCTTTAGATTTGATTTTAATTTAGTACCTAGACTTATTTATTAAAAAATAAAATTAAGTTTTGGAATAAGACCTTTATAAAGGCCTCTGGGACTCAGGAGGTTAATAAGCTCAAGAATAGGTAATTCAGAATCTAGCTTTGAATAAATTTGGAGCAAATACATTTTGCGAGTGTATTTATTTTAGCAACATGTTCAAAATAACCCATCCAATTCTAATGTCTTTTTGGAACTAGTAATATCAGAGTTGCAGCGATAGATATGTGTAATCACTAATCACTATTGAAGTAAAATTATCATAATAAAGTGAGTTTTTCAAGCAACCGAAGTGTGGTAACCCCATAAACAACCAAAGTGGTACGCAAACGTCGTATACTTAGGCCAATTAAAAAACCATTTAGTTGCCAACGCAGTTACCTAATGTAGAGAAAATTGTTTAAAACTGATGTCATCATAATTGTCGCGATTAGGATTGTCTTGGATTTATTCTCAAATTGCAGAATTTGCGTTTCTGCCGGAATTAAGTACAATACAATTTGCGTCATATTTTGGGTTCGTTTTAAGTCACTTAGTTTTAACGACCTGCTTTCACTCATTTCAACCATTTTGAGGATAAAACGAAGATGTTGCTTGACTGACTCGTAGTGGCAAGCCGTTGATTTACCTACTGGAGGAAGAAAATAGAGGTGTCTCAACTCAAGTTAGATGCGAATAAGGCTGCCTTTCCACTGAGGAGCAGATGAGAGGAGATGTGCAGGAATCAACCAATACCAGGTTTTAATCCACGTCTCTTCTCCGCTCCGCTGGATTACATTACATTACGCCCATCTCCGCCGCCTCAGTGGAAAGGCAGGCTTAGCGACCTCATAATGGCACTTTGTTCTAATTTCAAGAAGTAAGAACATTTGCTTTTAATTATTCAAAGAGGCAACGCCAGCAGCGTGCTAGGCTCATTTACCCGGGTTCCTATCGAAATTTCTCCTGTAAATCCTGTAAATTTCTATAAAATTACATTTTTTATTTGTTATGTAAATAAATGTCCTAATTGATTATTCAAATATTACCCCGGATAGAACTAGATTTCACAAAATGGACCAATAATATCTGAAGAAAACGCCTGTGGTGGACTAATACCTTAGAAATAGAAGAAGTGGTTTAATTTAGAATACTTAATCTTCCAAAAATCTATTAACGAGATTTAAAGTAAACAATTACCGTCATCTACATAGTCACGTGAGGGTTTTTTAGTGATCGGTAAGCGATCATTTAAAGTCCCATCAGAGACAAGGACGTGACATCCGCCCGGCGCCGCAATTCGACAGATTATACACCCAGCTCGGATTAAATAAGATGATTTGGTTTTCATTTCAGTTCTAATGTGATCGTAATTGTTCAAATGAATCAGCCGGCGTTTTTTGGGTACTGGTTATATTATTTATAACGTATAAAATTAGGAAGCGTTACGTAAAACTGTACTACCTATCTATCTTCTGACTATCTTCCCCACCCACTATTTGTATGTACTACCTAAGTATATTCACTGCTTTGGAAATAACTCAACTTAAAGGTACTGTCAATGAAAAAGAAAATATAGAAACTACGCATGATTTGCATACCTACTAATAGTTGCTGAGTTTCGACGTGGTTTCAGTATGAGTATCTAACTATAGGTATAATATCAGAATAAGATAAGTGATTTTTAAAAGTGACTAACCACTTTAAACTATTGTTGCAGATCCCATTTTACGTGTTTTTATTTGTACATATTGTTTACACTCATTCCTCACTTGTTTATTTTCTATTACATTGCCTCTCACAACACAATCACAAAGACTGTCCTACCTTTTCTTAATAAGGTAAACGTACTAGTGTTCGACATGCTAATGCCCAATACATGACACCTTGCCACCTTGTCACCTCTATTGATAATGACTTAAGTTTCAAGATGACATGTACTGGGACCGCGTCGAGCACCAGTTTACGTTTACCTTATGCATTCTGTTCTCTTCTAAGTTCACGATAAGTAAACAAACGAATATTAGATCAACATTGTATGTATTTGTTATGAATATAGAAATATTTTATAAATCATACAACAACAGCGTGCTCGTAATTGCAATCAGTAATTCCAAAGGATGCACCTAATGCTATCTAACAGCTCGCTGTTGTTATATGAAATTATAGAGATTCAATGAGATTAATGTATTTATAGAAATAATATCGGGCAGCGGGTGTGACGGCATTGTCATCGGGTCACTTTGGGAAACAAATAAAACGACCGACCGCTGCTTTCTCGTAGGGTTGAACCACTAAAAGTGTTTCTATGATCTGTATCCTTACCATGAGCTTCACACTGACATATTCGATAGCGACTGAGTAAACTTAACTCACAATTTCATCGCCCTCGTACTGACATTGGTGCAAGCTCGCTTATTTTACACTAGCCCATATTTTTCCCTAAAATTAAATTTTCGTAGGTGGTAAATATGGACTCAACTGAAACAAGCGGCCTCCCTGAAATTAGTGCCTATGTGGGAGCAGTATGTGTGGTGAGTTGGTGACCACGAGTTTTATCTAGCTCTTGACAATGTTAATAATAATAGTTTAACGGAGTTACATTAGTAATAACTTTGTAATAATCATAATTGATTTGTTATTTGAATCCATTATTTTTCTTAAATTTATAATATAAATCTTGATAATATCTTAACATTTAATTTTTATTAGTCATGTAATAAGTAAGTATGAGTATTTTTAGGGTGTTCTGTCTTCTTCTTCTGTGTCGTCACACTCTAGTCAGAGTGGTCGCGGTCGTCAATATCAGGGCCGGTGGGAAGTTTTATGTACAATCCGTCGCCATTCTTCCCGTACTGTAGCTCTTCTTGTACCACCACGCTCCGCGATTGTTGCGCCATTTAGGGCCCTAGCTAAATTGGTTGTTCGATACTTACGCTATAGAATTTCCAATTTAGCAAGATCCCTAAATGGCATATCAATCCCGTGCGGTGACTGTACATTCGTGAAGTGGACCATTGAGCATCCATTGAGTGAGTTTTTGATTAGGTCTAACGCATCGGTGATTTACCGCGCCTTGTAACTTCAACTTTCTCTGATCTGTAGGTTCTAATAAATAACAATAAACATGATTTTCATACGCCGTCAGCCCTCGCCACGCCGCTTGGCCACATAATGAAGCGAGGTGTGAACCGACAATGGAGCCAGGAAACATGCTCACTTAGAAACGAATTACCCGCCGTTGCCTGCCAAAACGACCTCATAACAAATTGATTTTTTTATATAACATTAGATGACAATTTGGTGGGTGGGAAATCAGAATTTTGAGAGGTCTTGTTATGTTTATTACAAAAATCCTATACAGCCGTAGTTTACTTTGTAAAACGAGAGGTTAGATTAACCGACGGGCTAGCTGTGTTCAATTTTATTAATTTTTGAAGATTTATTTCAGACTAGCCAATTATTTCAGAATTTTTTTATGGTAAACAGGAACTTATGAAATTGCGGAAGAAAAAAAATACATTATAGAGCAAATTAGATATCTGCCAAGGACTAAACCATTAAATAAACAGAAAATACGGAGTTTAAAAAAAGTAATGATTGTACAAAACTTGTTATAAATGAATTACGATATTGCATTGGGAATTGTCTTCCCCTCTATGAAAAAAACAATATTTTATCGCAATTATCGAGTATGATTGTCTCCTGTCAATGTTGTGCAAAAACAAACAGAACTAAGCGTTAATTAAGTTAAGTCAATTATAGCATCAGTTGCTTCCAATAGCAGAAATAACCATAACAGGAACCCACTTACAGTTACAGTTGCAAAAATAAAGAAAACCTGTTTTGAATCTTATACCAAGTGAAGAAGGATGAGAATTATTAGAATACAGTTTAGTGTCTGCAATTTTATCGTGGTACATCTAGTGTTTCTCGCTCAAATGGACACAGCGACCTTTACATTGAGGGAAAAAAATGTTGTTAAACAACTAACAGAATGCTGGGTTCGTGAAATGCCAACTGTCAAACACAAAATTACCCCTTCGCGGTTGGTAGGAGGCCGGCAAATCAATAATGCCTGATAATTAGGTATTGGTGGTTTTAATTGCGATATCATCATAATGATAGGTTTTGAGCTGGATCAATTAATGCTAATTGCTATTAAGTTTATAATTGGCGACGTGGAATGAATAATGAAATTAATATTGAATTATGAAATTAAGCTCTTGAGAAATTTCAGAGGGCCTAACGCGAACAACCCAGTGGCGTATTTACCCTAGGGCCATCCGGGCCATGGCCCGAGGCGCCGACCCCCATTGATTGATTGCATTTTGTTTTTCTTCTTTAACTTCTGGGGCGGCGAAACGTATTGGCACGGGTCGCCAAATTTAAAAATACTGGAACAACCTCTTTTGTTTGTTCGTCTATTTGCCTCTTTATCACTCGAATACGGAAGAGCGATAGAGGCAGATAACGAATACCGAATACAGTGTAAACTCTATATAGCGACACTCAAGGGACCGTAACACTTGTTGACGTTATAGAGAATTTTCGTTAAATATTGAGATATTAATATTAAGCTAAACCAGCTAGAGCCAAAAAAGTTGATGTTATAGGGAGTGAAACGTTATATTGAGTGACATTATATGGAGTTTACACCGTATCTAATTTTCGGTCTTCGTGGCAGACCCTCAATTTCCGAGAAATTTGAAAATGGAGATATGGAGGCGAGACTGAGGGGATGTAGGGGATTCCAATCTATTATGAAGTGATCAAAGGCGCAAATACCCTCGATACCTACCAACTTCTACGTGGTCGTTCATATCGTCGAGAATCCACATTAGATGGGTTGATCCTGATCCAATTTTTAGTCATCTTTTTGCCTTTTTTTTTTCAAAAACGATATTTTCTGCTCTTAACTGCACAACCGAGGTGTGAACCCACAATTTTTGACCACCCCACACAGAAAGGTTAATAAATTGAAGGTTAAAGAAGGAAATCAATAAGGAGATGAAATATTTCATGCATGTAAGTAGTTATAGTACCCATATAATAGAGTCGATACTTATAAATGTTACATTGTTACAATATCCGGATCAACAATACTTAATCAGCCATCTGCCGTACTTTGCAGAAAGTCGCTTATTAGTCTCGGTTGACTTGTTTAACATCGAAACAAAAGTACTATCTATGATAGGCTGTTAAAGCCATACATTATTCGATAATTATCAAACCCCCAGGCGAAACAAGTTGTACGCAAAATGTTAATGGGACAACTCTATTTACGATTCGGACCTAGAACTTATCCACTCCGTTAAGTTTAACTGGCAACATTTATCTAATCCTTAGTTCACTATATGCAAGTTTAGTTCTGTCCTTTCTATGTTTTCTTTTTCTTTTTAGTTGATTATTTCTTTGTTACCTGCCATGATTGTTTCACCTGACGGTCTCATCGGAAAATCATCGCTGGAAGTCTCCAACATCATGCTGAGACGAGACCGTTTCGTAGCACTTTCTCCTTCTTATGTTTTCTGTTTTTTTATAATTTTCTCTTCTGTGTTTGTGCTTATGAATAAATTATTTCTGTATTGTATATGTCTCATGATTATTGCTCGTGTTTATTATTGATTTTAAAATTGGAATTCGAGTTATGTTGCCGTCGAGTGCTTTTGGACAAAGTTAAATCTAGCTAGGGAATGCAAATCGGTTATTTTTTGTATGGAAATAACCGCGGTTTCGGTTAATAACCGATAATTTCCATACATAAAATAACCGAAAATAACCGATTTGCATTCCCTAAATCTAGCTCAGACGGACTCTATATGGTGAAACTACCCTGTTTTAATCAGGCCAATCCTTAATTTAATTTCTTGTGCAGCTTGGTTGCGTTCATTCCTATGATATACAACAGTTATTTTGACCTTTTTCAACTCTGATCCAAGATTATTTGCATTAAACAATTTTCTAAAGTACTCCTACTTTTTTGCATTCTTCAATTTGCCGCCACTCCCTGGAATGCGTCATGCGTCGTTAATTTCGAGATTAATTCTGCGTTAATTACATATTTACGAACACTGCTAATTAGAAATCTTCCAACCGGGAAACGTTAGTACTCTTTTCATAAAATACGCGAAGCCGTTTTGCTAGTAACATCGGCTATTTCATCTATATATAGTTTGGATTATCACGAAGGCAGCATTGGTCGTTGTTAGCGATCTTTGAAGGAGGTCTTGTATCTTCCAATGCTCTCCACTAGCATGAAGAAGACAGCAATATTCCCACATTTTAACCTAAGTTGCTAAGCTATTAACTTGTCAATGTCGATAGAAGGGTAGATTATCCCATACGATGTGTACAGTCAGCAGCAGAAGTTGCTAAGCGGGCGAGATGTTCAAAATGATCTTGAAGGGACTTATTGTTAAGAGAATAAGAGCTTGTCAAGGTAATTTTGAACACCTCGTCCGCTTAGCAACTTCTGCTGCTGACTGTACAATGCCTACAAAGCAACGATCTGTCTACACATCACCTATTTCTTGTAACCCATTTATTGAACTGTTAGCTAAATGGGGCATAGGAGTAAATATACCTAACAGAGTGACATTGTATATTCCAATTTCCGATTTCCACGATTTAGCAACGTAGATAAGTTAAAGAAGCTTTTGGAGCTGATTTCAGCTGAAATTATTAATTATTAGAGTTCCGTTACTGTAACCCATAATTGACAATATCACTTGAAATTACTTACAAAAGACATCAAAAGGTTAATTAGTCAATTAACACGTACAAGTGCCTACCTATTTCTTTATTTCAACTAATAAGAATACTCGTAAGAATACTGCTAGTACCTAATAGTAATTTGAAATTACCAGTATCCTAGTAAAGGAAATTACTAATTTATTTTGCTTAGTGAGAGAGTGAGACGCAATGCACATTGGACCAAGAAATTGGACAGGTGAAATACCAACTTTAGACATAGAGAGGCTTGAACCGAAAGAATGAATGATTGATTTTCATAATTGGCAACTGGTGGCAACTTTCATAACTGGTGGCAACTTCATTGGTTCATGTATTGAATAATATTAATAATATTAATATTAATTTGTTCTTACGAGTATAGAGAGGCTTGGTTTCATTTCGATATCTCTCTTCAGTAATCTCGTAGCACAGTTATCTAAGGGCCCATTTAGACGATGCGAGAACTCGCATGCGAGTTTTATTACATTGCGGTTTTTTATCGGTCTTTTGAATTGGACGTAACCAACAGTCCGCAATGTAACTAAAATCGCATGCGAGTTCGCGCGCCGTCTAAATCAGTCCCAACTCTCGATGATTTAGAGATTCACTAGATATGAAATAGTAAAGATATGTGACGATCCACGGCAAAAGGTACCTTATGGTCGCACCAATATTCAGCCGGGGCAACGGTACCTTTTGCCGTGGAACGTCACATATCTTTACTATTTCATATCTAGTGAATCTCTAATTCATTTCCGGAATCGCGCCATCTGTCATTCTGTTCAGTTTCTTTACTCCAACATAGGGGCGCGATGCGTTGCGTGCTGCAGGCCATTTAATGCGCCTGCGATTGCATTGATGTCTCATTTACTACCGATAATGCTAGTGATACGTGGGGTATTGGCCTGATTAGGTATCACGGTGGTTGCTCGTTATCACTATTATCTAGTATAGTGTGTCTGTGTGTGGTGGAACAATAGCGTATTGTAAATGAAGTTAGCAGGTCATGTTGAAAACTGTAGCAGTGATGAGTTTTTGGAGGAAACTATCAAGAATTTACAAATTAGTAAGTAGTTACCTGTCTAACCCGTGAAATAGACTACGATAACTACTCCGACCACGATAACTTTGCACTGATTTGACAGTAATAATACATACCTACATATCCCAAGTGCCATACATGACTTAGCGTGGTAGTTCACTCTAGCACGTTTATTTAATTGAAACAACATTTTTAATTTTTCATACAGTTAGACCGGGAGATGGTGACACATTTTACTGGGTCATTTGTACCAGTATGGCGGTTCGTCAGGGGTCTAAGCATGTAATAAAGGAAAGAAAAATGATGGTCATAGCGCTGGTACCGGCGGCCCAATCGCGTGGGCGTTAGTCGAACGTGTCGGATAAAATACGAGTGTCGAACGATTTGTTCCACAAAAATCCTCGTATTTTCCGATAGTCCATAAAAAAGAAGTAGGCGGTAGCGTAATGCCATACTTCTCCGGTGTGACTTACAGCCCGCCATACTGAGGCGAACACATTAATAAAAAAAAAACAATTCAACCATTTGTGCCAAGCTAATTTTTGCACAGGTGATCATCGTCGAGCAGCCATTCATGGACATCACCATGCCATACTCTTCGGACGGTTCCAAATGGCCGCCATACCGCCGCAGGGGAGTTAATTTTTTTTTTCGTAAACGATTTGTACCAGTATTGCATTTAAATTTTTGGAAAGTATTTGATAAAATGTGACCGTTATTATAATTGCCATACTTATAGTAGGGGGATAAAGTGCTGCCATACTTGAAAAACTTATTTAATCGACACGTTTCAAAAATACGACTATGTATACGTAAAATATTTTTTTACAGCATGGCATCATCATATTCTGTTTGTTTGGATACAATTGTACCTAAAAAAATATATTTCAGATTATAACTACGGGGCGGACGACTGTGAGACTTAAGCCAAGACTTAAAACAAAAAACAATTTTTTGACGATTTGTACCAGTATGGCATTTGGATTTTTGGAAATTATATGATGCAATGTGACCATTATTATATTTGCCATACTTCTAATAGGGGGAAAAAGGGGCACCATACTTGAAATAAAAAAAAAATATTGTACACATTTGCCACCTCCTACAGGTATGGCATTATGAGATTTCCATTTATGATCACACAGAAAGTCTTGAAAAAAAATTACAAGATGGTACAAATCGTTTAGCAATAAAAAAAAATTAACTCCTTTGCGGCGGTATGGCGGCCATTTGGAACCATCCGAAAAGTATGGCATGGTGATGTCCATGAATGGCTGCTCGACGATGATCACCTGTGCAAAAATTAGCTTGGCACAAATGATTGAATTGTTTTTTTTTAATTAATGTGTTCGCCTCAGTATGGCGGGCTGTAAGTCACACCGGAGAAGTATGGCATTACGCTACCGTCTACTTCTTTTTTATGGACTATCGAATAATACGAGGATTTTTGTGGAACAAATCGTTCGACACTCGTATTTTATCCGACACGTTCGACTAACGCCCACGCGATTGGGCCGCCGGTACCAGCGCTATGACCATCATTTTTATTTCGTTCTTTACGTACTTAGACCCCTGACGAACCGCCATACTGGTACAAATGACCCAGTAAAATGTGTCACTATCTCCCGGTCTAAGACATTCAATATTATGTCTGAATTCGAAATGATATCCACAGTGAGAAAACATGTTTAACATTGCAATTTTTTTTTTTTAGAATAGAAATGGTTTATTTGGTGTTGAATACAAGCTTAACCTATAATACAAATATCTTATTCTAATACAAGACACCAAAATGGATGTAAATTAAATATTCAATAGATCTTTAAATGATATTAATAAATTAGTCGTTTCCAAGCAAAAAGTTCCAATTTGTCGCTTGCCATAAGGACGCTTTGACAGGTTATTCGTATAAAGATACAAGCAAATCTCGTCCTTATGGTAAGCAACAAAGTGGGACCTGTCTGTCTGTCACACTTAAACCGCCGAACCGATTTAGATGAAATTTGGTATGAAGGTAATTTGAGGCCTGAGGAAGGACATACGGATGCTGGCAAAAGCTAATATCAAATAAATAGATAATGTTTTATGAGCTACCAATTCATAAAAATCCTTACAAACACATTCTTTCAATCAAACAGATAAAACATCAGACATCGAGACAAACCAGTCGACCTGGGTGGTCCATAATCCATAATCCGATTAAACAAGATAAAAACTTGCAGAAACTAAACAACGGACTTATTAAACTAAGCCTTATCAGTTAAATTCTTGTTAAATTACATTCAGTGATCGCGTGCTTACTTATAGTAGTTTTAGTTTAAAAGTTAACTAATAGTACAAGTTAACGCGGTTGCTTGAATTGAGTTTAACCAAATAATTGGTTAGTTGGTAAATAGCGGAAAAGTTAAGTTCGTTTAGTTTAAGGATTCACGAAAATTTCAACATGCAACAGAAACAAATATTTTATTACGAAAATTTCAACATGCAACAGAAACAAATGTTTTATTTAAATGCTTTATGGAAGTGCAACCAGGTTTCTTAGATAATAATATGGTATGTATATAGTAAAGTACAACTCGGCGGGCGCTAAATACCAAAAACAGTTCGAAAATGCAGGTTTTCTTTTTGTCTTGAACAATAAAATTGGAAAATTTCTCATCCTGCTAAATTGTACGTAGGTACCAACTTTTCAATGTTTTTTTACTAAATTTTAATTGACAGATTTTTCCGAAAATATAGCTACTTAATCAACAAATTTTATGTTGAAATTATTTCGCAAAAAATAATACTCACGTACGTTTCAAATACCTACATAAATGGATAGAAGTATATGTTAAGATACCTTCCTATGTATGTATATTTAACTTGAATTTATTACTTGTTCGGTGACATTTTCATAAATACGTTTCCAACTTACTAACAGAGTCATATTTCATTACCTGCTTAAATATTTACATAACACACGTTTTCATTTCCATTTGCACCGAAAATAAAGAAAAAGCAATTTGCTACATTAACTAAAACAAACAAGTAGCAAATTCAATTTGTGGGCTTGATTAGGCCGACTGCATTTCTGCTTTATGGCTGGTTTGCATGTTCGACTGTACCTACGGAACTGAGCCGATTTTTAAATAGAATTGTTGTATTTATAGATAGAGGGAATATCTATGTATAGAGGAGATGTCTGCAACGATTTTGATAGCACTCGCCGTGCAAGTGTTATATTTTACTCACACTTCTATGTTTTTTTTTTCTATGTTATAGTCAGCAAACGAGCAGACGAGCCGCCTGATGGGAAGCGGTCATCGTCGCCCATGGACATAAGCAACATCACAGGAGCCACTTAAGCGTTGCCGACCCTTGAGAACCCTAAATACCCGCTTCTTGAAGAATCCCATGTCGTAGCGCAAAGGAAATTATGACGTATAAATAACACTTACACTACGTAGGTATGCTATCAAAATCGCTGCTGACTTTTCTTGGTCTAACTCTAGCTAGTAATTGATGAGAATGTGTTTAACCCTTTTCTTGTCAACGTATCTAATAATATTTATAGTAGTTTAGGTACACCGTTTTGTATTTTTTTTTCGTAGTGCGTTTATTTGCTCTATCAGGAGCAAGCTAGGCTTGAACTCACGTTTTTTTTTCAATTTGCCTTAAAAGGGATTTTTTTACTCTTGACTGATTTACGATTTTTTCTATTTAGTTCAGGTCTCGAATAAACCAATACCTATATTAATTAGGCGGTTGCTATTGTGAGGCCTGTAAGGGTAGAGACCTCCGAGCAGGAGATCTGCCACGTCGCCGCTTGCCATCTACTTTCCCAACAACTACAAGTTTCTCCAAGTTGTCAGGTTCTCGGCGGGCTATGTGTCCAAAATAGCTAAGAATCCTTTTAAAACAGGTGGTGGATAGCCTTGTCTGGATCCCAAGCTGCTGGAGGATAGAGACGTAGAGGCCGAGAGTAGGGTGGGATGGATGCGATTGGTGACAGAGGTCATCAGAAAATTTCAAGACGGACACGACCTTCAGCAATGAAGAAAACGACTAGAGAGAGAGAGATATTAATTAGGTAGGTATAAACCTACTTTAAAAATCAAATTTAAATTAAAGATATTGATAAGACTTGCTTTATCGTCTTAAACAATAATATTTTTTTAACCAATACTTAATATACCAAAGTATCATTGTCTCTTGAATGCATACCTAAGTCAAGAGCAATTTATTAACTAAACTTCCTGTTAATTTTCAACTTTCCCACAAAGTTTAAAAAGTTTATCAAGAAAAATGTCACCTAAGTCAAGCTTTACACTGATTACCAAATAACTATTCAAATGACTCTTTAACTGATTCCCTTTTCAAGAAGCATAATAATGTACACAATAGTTTTAACAGGATTATGTAAACATCATAAAACCCATCTTAATATTGTCCCACAACTCATTGTCCGGTTAAATGAGGAGTGCAAAATACTTGTTAATCTCCTAATCGAAGATTAAGGTATTGAAATTGAAAGGGTTACTATGCAATCATTTAAAATAAAAAAAATACAGGTAAGATGAGCCAGGCAGTAGCTAAAAGGCTTAAAGATTGCTAAGTGTTCATATTCTTTCACGTAGTTTTTTTTGCAAACGAGGTAGGATATTTATATTGTCCGGAAACATTTGTGGTACACTGTATAGCTCAAATTGGTTAACGTATTATTTGCAGGGCTGCTGCATCGGATTATAGAGAGCAAAATTTATTGAAAGAGTCCCTATATCGATAAACACAATTATCGATGTTTTACCTATAACTGTGTAAAATTAATTCGTCAAAACTGTGTAAAAGTACGTTATAATCTGTAACAAATTTCACATATCAAGGACCTAAACTAATGCGTCCATTACAAGTAATAAATCACAGTCTTATAAGTTTTAGCCCCACTGCAAACTCCAAATCAAACTGCAAAATCAAAATCCTACCGATCCTAGCGTGCCAGACGGGTCATTACAGAATTACAACAATAAAGTCGTGGCTAATGGCCCCGTGGAATAGGGTTACCATCTTCGAATGTCTTAAGTCCTGACAACATTTTCTAATTTATGATAAAAAGAAGAAGCGCTGACTGGACTCGTGATTGTGGATATGGAAGAGAACAATCTCACACCTGAGGATGCCGAAGACCGGCCAAAGTGGAAAAGATTGAGCAGGAAAGCGGACCTGGCACTGGCACTAGGCCGGGAAAACGCAGGTTGAAGAAGATGATAAAATTATATTGAAGTAGATGGGGCATTCCAGAAAAGTCTCGGGTACGTGACGCAATTTTTTTAACACTTCTAATAAAGCTTAGAAGCCGATGTTTGGCACGATAACGTGTGATAACTATTAGCTATAAATTCAACTGCAGGTTATTAAAGTAGCTGCCAACTGCCATACACGTCGTCTTCGAAAAAATTGACAGTTTTGTGGAATATCAGTTTTGTACGGGGAGGCCAGAGTCCCAGCAGTGGGACACAATATAGGTTACAAAAAAAAAACATTTTTTTAGATTGATACCAATAACACCAAAGTCAAATGTTCAATACGAATTTTATATATAATTTATCTTTCTTTTTTCTACTCGCATCATGTTTTGCCTACATTTTCGCGCAAACATAAGGTGTGCACAAAAATAGTGGGGATCCGTTTGAGGGCATATTCGGTATCGTGTTCTGATTAGGAAAAATTAGAAGACTCAAATTGTCTTAAACGGATCTCCAGCACTATTTTTGTTCAACCTGTATGAACTTG
The DNA here is from genome assembly GCF_910591565.1 of Cydia splendana. Lineage (NCBI taxonomy): Eukaryota > Metazoa > Arthropoda > Insecta > Lepidoptera > Tortricidae > Cydia > Cydia splendana. Next base: position 18,809,712 of record NC_085964.1, on the reverse strand, counting down.
TATTTATTTTTCAGAACAATTTCTCCTTCCCAAAATTTCAGACATTCTAAGAAAAGTCTAGACACCTGGTGACCCTACTCTAAATAAAGCGATAATCCTCACTGTAATTACAGTTAATATTGATTGTTACAGCGGTAATATTGATTATTACCGCCTATAACATCCATTATTACCGCTGTAAGCTACAATGTCAGCGCGATAGCGTTTAATTCTGCCTTGAGAAATGGTGATTGTTGGAAGTGTTTGAGAATGTGGTTCGGTTCTTAGGGAAGGATTAATTCTTCCTGGATCTTATGGGGCGTATTAGCTATTATTTTCTTTAGGATCTTTAAATTGATTAAAATATACATATTATTTTGTACTTTTTGGAGGCGAGAGCGTTATTGCTTACTATCTTGTTTTTATGTAAATACACAGGTTAACGATTGCTTATCAGTCATTTATTGACACACTTGAATAAATAAGATAATCCAATTAATAAAATTACTGATAACACGTAGGTACGTGATCGCGTATGGTTTTGGACTCAAATAACAATACAACTTCCGATTCCTAAAAAAATGAAATTTCTTAGATTTATTTACTTAGATTTCTCATATTTAACCCTTTTCCAAACCACACCAAACTACAACGTTTTCCCAAAAATCCAAATATATTCGTATTTTGTAAGTACCCATAGAACAATTTTTAACTGAATCGTCGAATGTCGATAAGGGTGATTTCCAATTACCTACACCCTAGGTCCTAGGTAAAAAGTTAAAAACACCATTGATATTGACTGACCTTTTGCTTGAATACGATACAATCAATCCTAGCAAATCCTAGTCTAACTATTACGGCATCTAACTTTCAAATTTTCTCTTAAATTGTTTTTGTGACTCACCCGAAAAAAATCAAAGCTTTAGACGCGAGGCCTCACTACAAAAGAAAATTCACCTTAAATCAACGTGTTAAGAGTTATATTTGATCGTCGTCGGGGATTTGTGAAGATAGTGTTTTTTTCGTCGGCGGGTATATCGGTACTTCGCCCGCGAGTTCAGCGGCGCCGTGGCTTAGTTGGTTAAAGCGCCTGTCTAGTAAACAGGAGATCACGAGTTCGAATCTCGTCGGGGCCTTAACAAATCTCGGTGTGAGAATTTTTATTTTTTCTGTTGCGAATTTTTACCGTTTTTAAATTATTAATACTTTATTAATTTGAAAAGTAATCGAATGTGATTATGTTTTCCGTTTCTTTTATTAAAAGTTTAATCGCGCGAGTCTAAGCCTGCTGATGAGCGCCTTTTTGTAGGTACTTTTTTTTTAAATTTGCCTTTATATTTTGTATTAATCAAAATTAATATTATTGTTAAAAAAAGGTAATTTAAAAGTTATGTAAAAGGTAATTTTTAGGTTTCCATAGCAAAAATGGTAAAAATGGAACCCTTTATAGTTTCGTCATGTCCGTCTGTCCGCTCGTCCATCTGTCTGTCTGTTATGCCACGACCATTTACCTATACCTATCTCGAACGATATTTGGAACGAAGTTTTTTGATAAAGTAATGTGAAGTGAACCTCGAAAATAATTTGCACCTCCCTCTAAATTTGAATCGGTTATTTATGTGTCTGCAGAATACACGGTGACTAAAAAATAACTGCATTCCCGTTGCCAGGGAGGTTTTGGGATTATACCTACTGAGCAACTTTTACTATGGAACCAACCATGAAATCGCGAAAAAAAAAATTACCCTCCCATAGAAAATGGACTAGGTAGCCAAAATGTATGACACGGCCAAATTTCTTTTTCGCGATTTCGGGATTGGGTCCATAATAAAAGTTGCTCAGTAATATAATAAGTGTGTTAACCACCTTAAATGTACGTCTGAATCACAGACCAAGACCCTAAACCCCGATTTCTGTGTTCTGAATACAAGTGGAATAGGTAAGTACAATAAAATTAATAAAGGTTAAATTTTTAGCGTCTGTTTAAAAGCTCCATACCAAAGGCCAAAGTATTTAAAGTAACCCTTCCAAAGTAATATGCTTTAATGAACACTGAAGAAAAAGAATCTAAACAAAACTGGTCATTGTCAACAACAAAAGCACATTTAATTAAAACATACTAATCATATCTCGGCCCAAAACTACCGAGCAAGAAATAAAATAAAAATCATAACTTTGTTATTTAATGAACACGCTAAATTTCAACAATAACCGCCATAGTTTTTAGAACCGCGTCGTCACGCGTTGGTTCGGCGGCAACCGAAAGAGTTATAAATACGGACACGGCAGCCATTTTCCAACTATATACGCGAACACTGTGACAAAAATGCTCGGTTCTTGTTACTACACCTTACAAAAATTATTTGATAACCAGTATAAATGCAACCGCGATTCTAAACGCCGATGTATTACACAAGATCAGGCTTATAATGGTTATTGGAACGCGACTAGCAAAGCAATGGGAATGGCCTTATAAAATATTAATGCAGCCTTTAATTTAATAAACAGCCTTACAATTTCAAACCTTCAGTTGCTTAAGTTAGGATTGCTTTTAGAACGACTACATTCTTTGAATTAAGTATTTTATAAAATAAAGGAGAACAAACTTCTGCCTGGTATTTATTTAATTTTCGATTCTTTATCTCTCAACTTAAGGTTGATTTTAAATTGAAACTGTTTCAGAATTTGTGCTTTTTTGATAAAAGGTACTTTTTCGTGTGGCACAGAGTGTTATGGTTATTTCGTTGGAACACAGCCATAAGCATAACAATAACAAGGGTAATCAAAATAATAAATGACGGCCGTGGCGGATCGCTTTTTGTAGCCAATTATTTTTATTGGTGTTTTGTTAATTACATTCTTTGGCGAGCTTCGTCGGCAGATTTTATTTTTTGACACTATTGTCTCTTTACTGTATTTAAAGGCCATATTTAAAAAGCAGTTATACAGGTACCTATATTTTTTTTGACGCCGATAAATACCTAAATAAATACTTATATAGACAAATACATCCTTAACTCAGAAACAAATGTTCATGAGAAACACACAAATAAATATTAAATATCCTTACCGGGAATTAATAATATTAATATTATGTCAAATCAAATATTTGAAAAAAGCTAAGCAATACTGACGCTACGGGCTACGGGTGACCAGCGGGCTGGATTCCTTGGAGCGCATTGTAATTTAATTTTGTCGCCTGTCTTATGGGGTTGCTACTTTGTGGAGCTAAGCCTGTACCCTATATGTGTTTGTGATTTTATATACCTAGGCACCCTAGTTGGCTTAATTTTCATGATATGTAGCTTGAGATAAAGTGAGTTATTGGAACATTCCCCAAAAATTTTGTGAAGGAGGTATCTTAATAACCTGCAGAAATCTGTATCATGCCAAACATAGTGTTAAAAAATAGCGTCATGACTCTTTTCTAGAACGCTCACACGAGTATTTATGTCAAAAACCATTCAATAACTAAGGGTTTGATGCGTTATATTAATATAAGAAATATAAAGTCGAATGCTACTATTATTTCCATACCTTCACGGCGCCCATCGAAACTCGATAGTGGACGTCGATAATCGTTTTAGTATCGATTTCTAAGTAAGTCGTTATGATGGCGCCTAGCCATTAATTGGTTTGATTGTGCGTGGAAATGCATAATGATCCTTAAAGCTTGTTTCTTCAATCAATGGGAATAAAGTAATTAAATAAGGGACTGTGAGAATTCGGGATGTGACGGGAAAATGTCGGCGTATAATATTTTGGGCACCGAAGTTTGATCGACACTCAGTTGCGCCTAATGGTGACATTCCATTTCTAACCGCAGCTGCACTACCGGTACTGAACGCGTCGCTGTCATTGTCAATTTCCATAGTAAAATTGACAGTATAGTATAAACAACATTATTTGCGGTATTTGACGTCTGTCACTCACAACAGCAATACTACGTAAAATGTCTTGCACATCGAAATCACAAAGGAAAACAACTGCACTGCGAACGTTTACGTTCTACGTCTTTTTTTTTAATTTTAGGGTTGGCAGGACACCACCGTTATGAATCGGTAGTCGTCTAAGTAAATCGATATGAATATTTCATTTTAGGTCGCAATTGACGATAGGTGCGACCTACTCGGTCGATGTATTAAATGCATTTACCTTGCGGGAAAAACATATAATTTTAGCTTTATTTAAATCTCAAATAAAAATTCATTATACGTCACAATTCGATACCTCAGTCTACGTGCCACCCAATCGTAATCGCTTGCTGTGACAATCGATTTGCGTTAGTTACATCTCTATATACGTCAGTCATAATGTGTCAAATACAGCAAATAATGTTGTTTATACTATAATGCAGCTGCGGTTAGAAATGGAATGTTACCCTTAATCTGTTTATTCCCTACACATTAAGGTGTTGTTGACTTGATTATAGGTAAACATCAAAATAATAAATTTCTCAGCTATCCGTTTGTTGAAAGACGGGCTGTCCGTTGATTTTTTACGGTCCATTTTATTGTTACAAATTAGATTACGATCGTTCTAAACAGTTCGTTTGTGCTAAGATTATTAATAACTAGTTTGTGTTAAAGGGAACTCACTTATTATGTAGCTATATGAAAATTAATCAATTGGGTCCGTTATCAACCTGTAGCTGTACGCAGTGAAGACAGCACCGACCGTCCAGTAGCATCCTCATTAAAATCCATCACAATAGTGTAAAATTGAAGACGTAGTTGCAGGTTATAATGAGTGTTGTATTTGCTTACAGTTAATTATAACCTTGCTATCAAATCTAAATATGCCAATCTAATATCGCTGACAAGACATATGTACTTACCTACATATAACTACATACTTCCAAACCAATTATTGTCATGGAGTGAAACCTTGAAATTATAAGTTAATATTAGGTCTTAAGTCAATATTGTTTGTTCTAGGGCAATTTACGTGTGTTGAACAAAAATTCAAAAGATTGAATTAACTAACTTGCACATCACACAACCCTCCTTGTATCCTTGATGCTACCTACTGTTTAGTTAGCGAGGGGCGGCCCGCCCTGGCTCGCCCCGCCCAACGCCTTCGGATGACTTAATAAGAACATAACATTTTTCATTTTACATATACACCAACATATATTTATTGTCTAACTATAATATTGGGTGTTACAAATAAACTTTCCATATGTATAAAATTACTTATAATAAAATTAAAAAGTAAAGTGAATAACTAAACTACTTAATCTTGATAATAAAATTTATTCTTATTCTTATTATTCTTATCTAAATAAGGCCCCCACGGCATTGTGCCAAAGATGCTGGCATATATTTTAAATCTAATAATTAAGAAATACTCAAGCCATATTACAGAGACCGGACCCAAGATAGAGCGGCTTGGAGAGCACTGGTGAAGAGTGTCCACAGTCGCCATGTCCCTCATTCATGAAGATACGACAAAGAAGAATATTAATATGTCGTATTGTGCCTTAACTGTAAATATTAAGATCAAGATCAAATATTTAAAGTTGAAATCCTGATCAGCAGTGTGAACTAACATTTCAGTCGCAATTGCGCGCGCAGCGGGCGTCGCGCTGAGATCATTTAATAAGGCCCTCATTACTTGCGCAGAGTTATGGCCGACGCACCTATGCTGAGTGTACAGATGCTATCACATGTATCGGAGCAGCCAAGGTGCTCAAAATTATCTGAACATGCACTTTTAACGTCTTGGTAGTAGAGGCTATGCTCTGTTCAGTTACTTGTGTACATCTTGGTCGCTCCGATAATATCTGATGGCGATTACCTAATTATTTTATTTTCTTATTTTTATATAACGTTTTTCCATGTTTGTTTCATGGCAACGCTGAAAAGTAGAATGGGCAACTAAAGACATTATGCAATAAAAAAACGCAACTCTTTTATTGCGAATTCAATGAATAGGTATTTGTTTCTTGATAAAACTATTATTTTTAATACATATTTTACTTGGGCGAAGTTGCGCCACAACGGCGAAGTTAGGGTCCCTATGGACTTTTGCCCTGATTTTCAATTCAGATTCAGAATTGCAGCATTGATAATTTAATTTGTATTGAATATGATTAAATTGTCAAAAGGCTTAGACTAAGTTTTGACTTCTCCAAGACGTAAAAGCACACCATTTCAATGCGAGAAAATAAGACTCTATATAGCTTAAAGGATGACTCACGCTAGACCGAGCCGTGTCCGGGCCGAGGCGTCTGACATGTCATTTTTTATCACGGCTGATCGGTGATCACGTGGCCGTGGTGCTTTCCGTAGAAAAATAGGGTCCCGGCCCGGTTTGACGTGAGTCATCTTTAAATCCCGCCTCAAAGCGCCAATTAGTTCTAAACAAACGATTGCATATCCTTAAAATGAAACAAATAACTTCAACTGCAAAAACAATAACTCAGAACGATCGGTATTTCTTATCTCATACAAAATAACTTATCGTTGGCCGAGCCGCCATTTTCGTATTGAAATTTAACAACAATATATTACATTTGTTTGTTAAGTTAATTGTTAAATGGAGGGGCTCGTTATGCGTGTACCATTGACTACTTCAAATAGACTACGTAAAGCATTTACGAAGGTTCACAGTCACTACATAAAGAGGGATTACTATATCACGATCTATTCATACATATGCATGCACTATGAGCGGTCGCACTAACTAGCATTAATTATATGAGATTAGCTGCCAATTAGTGGGTATGACAGGACGAGTAACGGATCAGACTATGTGTTAAAAGAATCTACTATTATCTAATAGGTTAACAAGATACAAGTCCCTGTATGTAGAACAACTAGGTAGACTGTGACAGAACAATTCGAGGATGGCTGATATCTTTGGAACGTTGTTTCATCCGCCGCTATGCTCAGTAGCGGATTTGACCTAAGGCCAAGTAGACCCGGGCCTAAGAAGGTGGCAAGATATTAGGGGCGGCAAATTGTGACAAAAAATTCACTGATGATAACAAGATAACTCAAAATGTAGTCAATATGATGGATGCTGAGAAAGGGGCGGCTACAGGGCCTGGGGCCTCCCTAGGCCTAGCCTGTAGGCAAAGACTGCAAATCCGCCACTGGCTATGCTGACTGTATACGTGGAGACCACTAGTGTTCCTTACTCCACCTAGTGGGTAAATGATCAGTGGCGCATACGCATATTTTATTGGAGCGCCGAGCGGCGCGGCGCGAACGAGTGTTATCCCTTTGATTGTGAAAGATGCGTCCGGTTTTCTTTTTTTGAAAATCTTCGAGCGCCTACGGCTGAATCTTTAATACATGTATTTATATATGTACCTGAATACATATTATTATGTATAGTCTGGCCAGCCATGAGTTTCTCTGAAAAATGGCGGGAAATTAGAAAAACCACTTCTTCTTCTTCAGCGTGCCATATCCTAACGTCGGCGATCACCATGCGAAAGTTTCGCCACTCTGCCCAGAGTGGTTGCGTCCGTAATACCGGTCCAACTCCTTATATTACCGCACCATGATGTTCTGGGTCTTCCTCTACCTCTTTTTCCATCAATACTGTTTTTTAGTAACGCATACATATTTGGTGTTCCTGTAGATATGTCCAAAATATGCTGTTTTTCTTCTTTTAATTGTCAATACCCCGTTAGAAAAACCCCGTTGTGGAAAAAAACTGTTTTTATATATGCCCTTTTATGAAAGGATGACAAGATTGTGGATAGGTACGGTCAGCCAAGAAAGTAGTCTACCACTTTTCGACTCTATCAATCAGGTGATAGAGTCGAAAAGTGGTAGACCACTTTCTGGGCTGACTGTATAATTGCCGCGCAATACGTCATTTTGGAATATAGTTAAATTTTATGAACTAATTAAATTACTTTAAAAAAGAATTAAACTTTAAAAGGAATGTGTACTAATCAAGCTCCATCCTAACAGCCTGAGGCGCTTGGACAGTCCGGTTCGAAATTTAATAATGGACGAAATTAGTCGTTATTTATGATATTAAATTTATGGCAGTTTATTTTAAAACAAATACTAGCCGCCCATATTTGGGGCCCATACGTCGGATGTAACATTAACGTCTGTTAAGGCCTACTTATATAAGATATTTACTGCCAAACGCGCCTTTGCAGTCACAGAGTGTATTTTACGTGAACGTGTGCGTTTTCGTTTTGTACTATGGACCGTGCCCGTTGGAGGGTCTGCCATCTTGTGGCCTGAATCGGAAACATATGTGCACATGTACATTGTCAAAGCAAGTGCTACCATCTACCGTTCTCGTCGGTATGTTTCCTTCTGCATAGAAGGTTCTGCCATCTTGTGGGCTTCATCGGAAGCATAAACTACACATTTACGCCTCGCCCCAAAAATCTGACGGATCCTATGCTGCCCCCTATAGTTCATGCACGGGGCCTATAGTTTTAATCAATAAAAGTGCACTTACATGTCGCCACTATTAGGGGAATGATTGCCTGACATTAGTAATGGATCGATCTGGATGATTTTTGGAGTATGTTGGAACAGTTTTAATATAAATCGGCAATTGATTCAACCGTAATTCTTTTAAGTTCTCCATATTTTTTAATATTACCAACAATTGCAAAAATAAATAAGTGTTAAGTTCCGTACCTAGTTAGGCTTTTCGCCTTATTACTCTATATTGTTTAATTTCCCTGAATAGGGATTGCGTTTCGGTGACAAACTTTTTTAATTCTTTATTCAAAGAAACAACTATAAGTTTACAGCTACTTATGCCAAGACTCTTATACTGTTAATACATACTATACATAGTCAGTAGGTATCATAAACATGTATACACTTTTCGACCTATCTCTAGGATCTTAAATTAAACATACGTATTACTAAGTTACATACATAGGTAGAGATTTAAAAAAATACTGATATTATTAATACCTGGGTATCGTAAATTGCTTGGTATTACCCTGCAATCATAATAAAATGACACTCGTTGCCTAAAGTTACTACTTAGGTATCGCAAAAAATTACTTGGTACCTTTATTGTCTAGAATTGTAAACTAACCTTAAGACGAAACGCAAACGCGCTACGCTGCGTTCGTTTTCGATTATAAATATATCGCGTGGTCGGCTCGGCCTAAAGAAACATAATTAAAAGCAATAACGCGCCTTGATTGGTTGCCATCAGATACAGGAATACGATTAATTTTTACGATAACAATTATTAGGGAATTTCATTAGGAATGCAAATACTGGACGTTATTGGGCTTCATTTTGTTTAAGTGCGTATTGTGAGGGTTTTTAGAGCGCCTGAACTAATGTGCTGTTAAGTGAAATATGAGAATCAAGCGACTGATGCTTGTAATATTTATAATAATTATTTTAGTAGGTTTAATAACCTCGGAAGCAGTGAATAAAAGTACCTATTATTAAGATTCTATAAGATTTTTCATTTTATTTTAACTAGGTTAGGGGAGTAGGCTAATATTTACATATAAATTCCCCAAATTAAATTACAAGAAACCCCATTGTGTAAATATACTTATAAATTAAAAACAAGAACCACACGTCTGTCTAGAAAAGAAGAGTAGGTAATAATGTTTTTCTGGTGCCATGATAAATATTTAGGTACCTAGTATTAAAGTTACTTACTTTGAAATTTCCCCATAGCTAGTGCATTGTGCATTCATATCCCATCTAAAACTTACTTCTACGACCTATCAAAAACCACTTATCTCTAACAGTAGGTACCTCATCCTTATAATGCCCACCCTTCTTGCAAGTTATTACTATTTTCCTCTTATAGGTCCACTTAGACATGTATACGGAATAACAATTGCAAAACGGGTTTCAACAATTCCTCAAGCATTTCTGTTGAAAACTTACTTTGCCTCGTGTCATCGCAACCCACCCATTGATTGTAATCTTAGATGAATCGCAAAGCTAGACTAGGCAACAGTAGCAAAACGTTCAACGAACTCGCACAAAGAAAAAAACAATTACTTAGCTAAAATTATAGTCTGTATCTTTTTCTTTAGGTATTTAAAAAAGAGTAAACAAAATCTACCCTCAAATGGCTTCTTAAGCCAGTTGAGGGTAGATGAAACCATTACATGATCAAATAATGTACGTTAAAGTCAGGTTGTTCAGTAACAGATCCAGGTGGTTTTGTATTTGGTTGGTTAATCAATAAATGTTATACCTAACTACCTGAAAATGTACTTACCTACAATTTTTTTGTTTTTACTTATAGAAGTGATTTATTTAATATTATCTTAGCAACACAGTATTAACAAAATAAATAAACTAAACATAAAATTAAAACGAAACTATGTACCTACACATATTTACAAATAAATTATTTATTTACTTTTTTTTAAATACCTAAAGATACAGAGATAAGTAGGTGGTATTTTTTTAGAATTTTTCTTTGATTTACCCTAATCTCACCTGCGGATATAATAATGGGCGTGATAGCGCGATTTAGTGAGACAACTGCCATTATCACGTAACCTCGTTGATAACTATGAACATCGTATCATATTGTTAGCTAATGGTGGGTAGACAATGTAAACATTGAACTTTATTATTGACAGTTGAGGGTATATTTGAAAATCATTTGAGTTTAGTGATTAGCTGCTTTTAATGTTCATATTTTATTTATGATTATACAAGTTTAGTTGAATATGTACTTTGTGCTATTTAAATATCAGAATTAATTTGTATAAATAACTTAGAAATATTTACAATAAAGTTAATATGCAAAGATTAATGTAAAATATAGATCAATATAAAAATGTATTATCTGGTTGGCAACATTGGTTGTCTTTGTTCTTTGTTCAATTCAAATCTGTTCATTACTTACTGGTCGCTGATAACAAAATAGCTTCTAAGTGTTGCTGAATAAATTATCAAGTACTTTGAATATAAATTGTGGTGATTATTTACGATTCCTGTGGTTCCCGTAGTACGGTTTTCGTACAATTCAGAAGTGCCGATACTGGAAAAGCAACCTACGTCGCCTGGAACGGCTGGAACCGAGGTATTTGATTCCGAGTGAAGGTCAGTGATCTGAATTTTATATAATTGGTGATTTGTGCTTATTTTATGATCTAATCATTGTTGATGCGGCGAATATTGAAGTGATAAACGTGAAATACTTAAACTTTAGCCGTCGATTAACCGTTTACTTTTGAATATTCATAATGAAACTGTTACGTAATTAATGAAGAAGAAGAAGAGAAATGTATGTGTGTCTACTTAGTTACGTGCGTTTATACAAAGAAGATACGTTGGTTTAAGTAAAGATACGTGAAAACAATTGTAGTTAATTAGTGACAAAAAAAAAAAAGTTAGGTAGTTATTTTAGTGCTAAATAATAGGTTTTAAAATAGCCGTGTATGCAATTAGATGATTTATGAATTGTATTTATTAATTACTAGTTGATTACTTATTGTAGGGTGAAGTACAACCAGAATTATTAACCATGGGATCAGATAGGGCTTCTAGATCACGTAAGCGTCGCTCTAGACATCATCGTCGCTATTCAAATTCCTCTGACCGAAGCATATCGAAGGCTTCATCACGTAGTTCGACATCGTCGCCGCCGCGTCGGCGACATAAGAAGCAAAGAAAACATCGCCATCGTAAAAGTAAACAAAGGGATGCTGTGACGAACAAACCCGAAGCTTATCGTAGTCTAGGACCTAAAAGTTCCACACCGCCGTTACCTTCAAAAGCTAATTCTAGTAATGATCACCTGTCTGGGAATCTGTCTGCTAATACTGCTGGAGCGAATCAAATTGGTACAAATAGTATGTCAGTGGGAAATATTTTGCCGGGTCATGCTTATACTGCACACGTTAACGTAGTGCCTGAGTTTGACCCTAACGATGGTGCTCAGAATATCGAATGCTGGATTCACAAGGTCAACGAGTGCACTCAGATATATTCGTGGACAGATACTCAGACGTGTCATTATGCTCTACCTAAGCTGTCTGGTTTGGCAAAGCGTTGGTATCAAGGACTGCCATCCCTTTTATACACTTGGCCACAGTGGGTGGAAAAGTTAAAATTAGCTTTTCCATCAACTGAAAATTATGGCGATCTTTTGCAACGAATGCTCAATGTGCGTTGTAAAGTGGGGCAACCACTAGACGTATACTATTACGAAAAAATGATATTGATAAATAAATGTGACGTAGCAGGCCGTAAGGCCGTAGGGTGTTTAGTTCACGGAATAGACGATAAGTTTGTCAGGATGAGTGCAAATTCCTGCCGTTTTGAGGAACCGGAACAATTATTCTCGTACTTGCGTACGTTGTCTCAGAGTGACAGTTATTTAATGTCACAGAAACGCAATAAACCTTGGAACAAAGATCCACGGCCTACTCAAAACGCCACGAATACAGCAACAGGTAACGAGCCAGTTAAACCCGAAATAGTTTGCTATAACTGTGGAGAGGTTGGTCACATTCGCTCCAAATGTACAAAGCCTATGAAGAAGTGTAGTATTTGTCGCAGGGCAGGGCACGTAGCTAATGAGTGTCGTAATAAGACGACTTTAGGGTCATCATCATCAACCAATACTAACAATAGCGGTTTGTTGCAACTGCCTGCTCCATCTGACAATAACGACGTAAGACGTATTGAAACAAATGACACTGAAACACACGATGTTCGAACAGTAGAATCCGGAAGCGACAAATACTATAAGGATGTTACGCTTGAAGGCATACTTACGCCTGCTTTCATTGATTTTGGAAGTGCGCGCACTTTGATTAGGGAAAGTTATGCGAACCAAATATTTGGATCATGGAAGCGCTCAAACACTATGGCAAACTTAAGAGGTTTTGGTAATGGGATCGTGCGACCCCTGGGTATTGTGAACGGTAGTTTAGTTGTAGATGAGGTAGAAAATCCAGTAGATTTTATTGTCGTGCCTGACCACCACATGCCAAGCGAAATTTTGATAGGCCGCACTTTTACAGAATTACCAAACATTGTGGTTATAAAAACTCCAAAACATTTGACATTTTATAGAGCTCCAGGGGAGGGATGTGTTTTACCCAATACAAAATACACTTTAAATACGGCTGTTGACGTGACAATTGCGGCGAGTTGTACCTCACCTATAGAAGTGAGTACAACAACAAATTTTACTGGGTCCCTTTATGTAGCTGCTTCATTCTGCAATTCACAGCAAAAGGATTACATCATTCTACCGGGATTGTATAGTTTTCATGACAGCCACGGGTTCGTTATGATTTCAAATTTGGCTGATGCGGAACTAAAGTTTGGTAAAAATCAAGTATTAGCTAGAGGAAGTAGTTATGATGAAATTAATGAACCAACGGTTAGGTTATTGTCAACCACAGACGAAAACGAGCGAGCTTTGCCCGTAGAAGATGTCGTAATAGGGACGCAATTAAATGAATCGGAACGTGATGCATTCCATGCGCTTTTGTCGAAATACCGCGATTGCTTCGCATTAGACTTATCCGAATTAGGCAAAACTGATCTGGTTGAGATGGACATTAAACTTAAGGATGATAATCCTGTTGTCTATAATCCTTACCGTATGTCCCTCAAAGAAAAAGAGCAACTATCAATAATCATAGAAGATCTTCTTAAGAACGGCATTATCAGGGAAAGTTCATCATCTTATGCCAGTCCAGTGTTATTAGTTAGCAAGAAAAATGGACAAAAACGTCTATGCGTCGATTACCGGGCGTTGAACCGGAAGACACTGAAAGATAAATATCCACTGCCACGCATTGAGGATAAATTAGATTGTCTTGGTGGTAACAATTTCTTCACTAGCCTCGATTTAGCTAGCGGATATTACCAAGTACCGATGGCTGAGGGCAGTAAGCACTTGACAGCGTTTGTCACCCCGGACGGCCTCTATGAGTTCAATAGAATGCCGTTCGGTTTGGCAAACGCTCCAAGTGTCTTCCAGCGCGCAATAAACTCGATGGTAAATGGTGTCGGGCAGAAACTGGTTCTTGCGTACATGGATGATCTTTTGGTTCCTTCAAAATCGGTTAAAGAGGGCCTTGAAAAGCTTGAAAGGGTATTTATTATGCTTCGTAACGCTAAGCTAACGTTGAACTTAAAGAAATGCGTGTTTTTCCAAGAAAGAATAGAATATCTCGGCTATGAAATTTCTAAAGAGGGTATTAGGCCTGGGTCATTCAAAATCGATGCCGTTAAGAAGTTTCCCACTCCAAAGAACGTACACGAGGTCCGCCAGTTTGTAGGATTAGCGAGCTACTTCCGTAAATTCGTTCGCAATTTCTCTGTAATAGCTAGACCTCTTACTGTTCTTACGAAAAAGAACGAACCTTGGCGGTTCGAATCCGAACAATTAAATGCGTTTAACCAATTGAAGGATATACTGGTCAGCAGACCTGTTTTGGCATTGTATGAACCTCACGCAGGGTTAGAGGTTCACACGGATGCGAGCAAAATGGGGCTTGGGGCCATTTTGTTACAGGATGCTGGTCGGGGACTCCAACCCATAGCATTTTATAGTAGGCAAACCTCGCCTGAGGAGCAAAAATTTCACGCCTATGAGTTGGAGACCCTGGCAGTCATAGCTGCTCTGAATCGGTTCAGAGTATATTTGTTGGGTTGTTCGTTTAAATTAGTAACGGATTGCCATGCAATTCGTAGTACCATGACTAAGAAAGACTTAGTTCCTAGAGTGGCGAGATGGTGGATGGCGATGCAAGAGTTTGATTTTGCTATAGAATATCGAGCGGGCACAAAGATGACTCATGTAGACGCCCTGAGTCGAAACGCTATTGCAGCAGATAATCCACCATGTCGCGATGATGATTGTCACGTCTTTCACATAGTTGGTGCAGAATCAAATGTCACAGTTGATGATAGGTGGCTACAAACTATTCAACAGGCGGATCCCGAATTACAAAGAATAGTACAAATTTTACAAGACCCCGAAACTAACACAACGGTAGATATTAAAAATAATTTTGTGTATAAAAATGATAGACTGTATCGCATGGTTAAAAAGGGTGAGGATGTGTCATTGCTATGGGTTGTTCCGAAATCAGTTAGGTGGCAGATACTTAAAAGTCATCATGATGACGTGGGGCACTTTGGATACGAAAAGACTTATGAAAGAATTCGCAATGTGTATTGGTTCAAAAAGATGCGCCGATTTGTCAAAAAATATTGTAATGCATGTTTACATTGTGCGTATAACAAAGTGCCCGGCGGCCCTAAAGAAGGCATGCTACACCCAATCCAAAAACCTGATAGACCGTTTCACACCTTACACGCAGATCATTGCGGTCCATTCCCCGTAAGTAAACGGCGAAATGTGTACATTCTAGCAATAATTGACGCATTTACCAAATACATATACATAAAACCTGTTAAAAATTGTAAGACTAGCACCACCATAAATGTCTTTGAAGAATATTTCAGCATCTTTGCCGTACCGAGGCGTTTAATTACAGATAGGGGGACTAGTTTCACTAGTAACTCGTTTAAAAAATATATAAAGGATAAAGGGACTATTCACATACTTAACGCGGTTGCTAGTCCTCGCGCCAATGGTCAGATTGAGCGCTACAATCGTTCCATTGTAGACGCTCTTACATCAATGAATCACGGAAAACCTGATAATGAGTGGGACGTTTGTATACCACAAGTACAGTGGGGTCTTAACAATACCATCAATAAGGCCACTAATAAAACGCCGTCTCAACTATTGTTTAGCTTAAGTCCCACAGGCAGTTCTGATGGGGTAATGAATGCGATAGTTTCCGAAGCTCAAGAGTATGAGAATCCTGATGTAATAAGGGCAGAGGCTAGTGAAAGGATGCGTATAGAACAAGAAAAACAAAAGGAGCGATTTGATAGTAAAAGAAAATGTCCACATAAATATAATGTAGGTGACCTGGTGCGGATTGAAAGAGAAATAAGTAACCCAACTGGCCAAAGTAAGAAATTGCAACCTAAATGTAGCGGGCCTTATAAAATTACCAAAGTTTTATGTAATGATAGGTATGAGGTTGAAGACACGCCTATTACTAAAAAGATAGGGAAACCAATATACAAATCAGTATTTGCGATAGATAAGATACACCCTTGGCTGGTTTTTGAAAATGATCCCATGGAGAGTGATTCTGACACAGAAAGTATTAAAGTGTGAAGTGAATTATTTTAATTGATTATCATTTGAAAAAAAAAAATGATTGTATAACATAAAAGTATTAATGATATATTTTCAAGTTTGTGTTACTTAATGATTATGTAATGTAAATGTACCGTATTTAGTTAAATCTAGCCCTTGGTGGCGATACTAGCCCTGGTGGTGTTACTAGCCCTCGGTGGCGTTACTAGCCCTGGTGGCGTTACTAGCCCTTGGTGGCGATACTAGCCCTGGTGGCGTTACTAGCCCTTGGTGGCGATACTAGCCCTGGTGGCGTTACTAGCCCTTGGTGGCGATACTAGCCCTGGTGGCGTTACTAGCCCTGGGTGGCGTACTAGCCCTGGTGGCGTTACAAGCCCTTGGTGGCGTCACTAGCCCTGATGGCGTTGTTAGCCCTGAATGGCATCAAGAGGTAAGGACAAGGTGTTTTAAAATGAAAGTAAGTGGAGTATGATTGTCAGTTATCATTGATATATGATTTAAAGTGCATAATGTTAATTATCTAGTGTTATTTTTTTTTTGTGATGACGAGGTAAGGATTATATATGTTAAGGATATGTGTTTATGATAACAATTGGTATGTATAGTTTTTGTGTATTCATAAATAATTACTATAATTAGTAACACAATACTTACACGCGAGGACGCTAACGGTGTCAGAAAAGGCCGAATGTTAGCTAATGGTGGGTAGACAATGTAAACATTGAACTTTATGATTGACAGTTGAGGGTATATTTGAAAATCATTTGAGTTTAGTGATTAGCTGCTTTTAATGTTCATATTTTATGATTATACAAGTTTAGTTGAATATGTACTTTGTGCTATTTAAATATCAGAATTAATTTGTATAAATAACTTAGAAATATTTACAATAAAGTTAATATGCAAAGATTAATGTAAAATATAGATCAATATAAAAATGTATTATCTGGTTGGCAACATTGGTTGTCTTTGTTCTTTGTTCAATTCAAATCTGTTCATTACTTACTGGTCGCTGATAACAAAATAGCTTCTAAGTGTTGCTGAATAAATTATCAAGTACTTTGAATATAAATTGTGGTGATTATTTACGATTCCTGTGGTTCCCGTAGTACGGTTTTCGTACAATATGCAGACTGCAAGTGGAGGGTCTAAAAGATGAAGCTCACTAGTTCAGTAACCGGCCTTTATACTCTTGCTAGAGTGTATCTGTCAAAAAATAGAGACGACGGGGGAGGGTTTTATACCTTGGTACATAGTTCGCAGTGAATGGTATAAGTATATCTAGATACGACGTTCGGTGATGGAACGACATATGGAGGTAGAATTTAATTAAGTCATGCAACTCATACCCGAACTCGCCAAAATGTATTTGATAAGTAAGGTCAATGTGGCTAATTCCGTCATAGGGACTATTCCGTCCATTAGCGTTTTTCTAGAACAGCGAACAACATTGATTTTTTCGTCGACAAAGCAGCGATTGCTTTTAGTTTCAGCAATCAAAAGCAAATGTTATTTCCTCCTACTATTGAAAATCAAAGAAATAAGTTTTTGGCAAAAATTTCATTTTTGGTACAAGCTTTTATCGCCGACTGTACTTTTTTTCCACAGGCAACTAATACTCATCGAGACAATTCTAAAAACCCCAAACTCAAAGAGGTTTCGTTGTTTTATCACAGAGTTCCTATGGCCACCTCCGGTCTCCATCATCAGATCAGCTCGATGACACCATAATATTGCATTGTCACCCAACTTACGTATGTATGCAAAATTTCAGCTCAATCGGAAACCGGGAAGTGGATCAAATTTAACTTGCAAGATTTGATTACACACAGACAGACAGACAGACAGACAACGGTCAGGTGAAACTAAATAAAAGCTTGTAATATACGCTCGTAGACGGTCAATAGTCCCTATGACGGAATGCCACATAGACCTTACCTATAACTTTAACAGGCATCGGACTCCTATGCAGTAATGCTATCACTAGCTTCAACTCCCAATCTACCAAATATCAGATCTTCGCCTGCCCACGCTGATAAATTAGACATACATACAAACGGACTTCCTAATCACATAAAACATTTACAAACAGTATTCCAACTATCCCTGCCTCGAGCCAAAAACGAATTTAATTACTCTAGAGTCAGAACTCTAAGATCTTTTGACTGAATCTAGCCATTGAAAAATAGCCCTTAAGGGGTTGAGTTAAGGTGTCACTTGAGGGTGTAAAGTGTAAGACATTTGCATAAAACAACAATAATTTATCTATATAAGAAATTAACCTCTGCCTCAACTCAATTAGGACGAACGGACCGAATACTAAAAGGGTTTAATAAGTTTCGTGTTTTTGTGAGCTCATTTAGTTTTTTAGGGGTCCGTCTGTCTGCCAATGGTTGTGGTGTAGATTTCTGAACTATGCCTAATACCTAATTAAGGTGTGTAATGTTTAATATAATTATGAAAAAACTATCATACATTTGTTATAACGCCATTTGATATATTATTGTATGTTATAATGTAATTTTTATTATACGCTTCCTTTATTATATAGTGATTTCATCTAAACTTTCATTGATATAATGCCTAATGTAATATAATTTTCAAATAGTATATAGACATGTTTTATAATGACATTTGTTATATTATATTTTTGTATAACGTAATACTTCATACAATTTTATCAAGTATAAATACATATATCGTATAACATTTTTTGTCATATTTCATTTACTGATAACGTAAAGTTTTACATACTTTTTATAACTAGTACTAGGGTTGCCAGATCGAAAGGCGCTATTATCGGGAAACAATAGATATTTTTCGGGATTTTGGGACATAAGTCGGGAAAAAAAAAACATTCAAATTAAAGTAATTGTATTAAAAACAACGATATTTTACATTATTGGCACTACGTCAGCTCGCTCGCTCGACGACAGTTCGGAGCTTGAAATTATTGTTTTAAAACGTGAAGCTGTTTTTCGGGACAGTTTACACTTTGTCGGGAATCGGGAACACATGCTAAAAATCGGGAAAATCCCGCCAAATCCCGACCATCTGGCAACCCTAACTAGTACGCAGGCCTACTGCTTTTGCTAGCTATTTTATTCTAGGGAGGTCGCAGTTCTAACCTAACCTAACCTATTTTTTCACGGATTTCGTTCTGCGGGGACCGCAGTTCAAACCTAACCTAAACCACTTTTTTGATAGAATATTTTATTCTACGGAGGCTCAAAGTTCTAACCTAACCTAACCCTTCTTTTGTTAGGTAGTTATTCGTTTGTGCGGAGTCGCAGTTCCAACCTAACCTAACCCATTTATGTCATGCAACTATTATGCTACATAAATAATTATGTGATGTCCTTTGTTATAACAAATAATATGCTTTAGAGTATGTAATAAATATGGCAATGTATATTAGACGAAGTGTAAATATACCTTATGACCATTATACCAATAATAACATTATGTATACCGTTAATTAGGTATTACGGTAGTATGCCATTTATTACGTTATTCAAAATAACGATATATCAAACTATAATATATCCATGGTATAATAATATACTCCGCCTGGTACTCCATTCCGAGATTCGCGTATGACCTAACTGACACGCGCCTACGTCATCATGCTGTTTACAGGTTCTCAAACTTTGAAATGTGGGAGAATTTTAACCAACGGTGAAAATTATTTTAACGGCATTAATTTTAAGTTATTCGTGTAGAAACATAGTAAGATAAAACAAATCTAATGTATTAAATTAAACTTTATTTATCTATACAAGACAAACGTTTAAAAAACTAATTCACAGTTACACATTAATTACCAAGCTTACGACGTGAAAAGTTTGGAAAACACTGCGACTGCTGACACTGAGCGAGAAGGAAATAACAATTAACACGCGTTCGACAAGGATGACGGTCAGGGCATGAAGTCATCTAGATCCGAATTGTCAAATGTGCACAGCGCTATCCTGTGTTGCCAGTAGTATAAACAGAATTACCCGAAAGTCTGAAATTTCTTTCGTGAATCGGAAGATATTGCTAACGAGTAATTAAAAACCGGGCAAGTGCGAGTCGGACTCGCATACGAAGGGTTCCGTACCATAATGCAAAAAAAAACAAAAAAAAGCAAAAAAAAAAACGGTCACCCATCCAAATACTGACCACTCCCGACGTTGCTTAACTTTGGTCAAAAATCACGTTTGTTGTATGGGAGCCCCATTTAAATCTTTATTTTATTCTGTTTTTAGTATTTGTTGTTATAGCGGCAACAGAAATACATCATCTGTGAAAATTTCAATTGTCTAACTATCACGGTTCGTGAGATACAGCCTGGTGACAGACGGACGGACGGACGGACGGACGGACGGACGGACAGCGAAGTCTTAGTAATAGGGTCCCGTTTTACCCTTTGGGTACGGAACCCTAAAAATGACGTGTTATTGTAAAATTTAAGCTAAAATACATATAAAGAAATATTTTAACTTATTAACCATAGGTATAATGTACCCATGTAACATGTTATGTTGAAATAAAGTGGCAATGTTATTGTGACGTAGGCCCGTGTCACTCTGGGAATGGAAGACCATGTTTTATTAGACCACGAATATATGAAAAGTAATTATAACAAATGTAATGCACCCGTGTAATTACCATTATACATAATTGCCTAATTAATAAGTTAAGACTTGAGTTTACATGAAGGTGTAAGTACCTACCTAATCAGTGTGTACCTAAGATGTGTTCTAACACTAAAACCGGCTTTTAAAATACACTCAACAATTACACCTAATGAAATTACCATAGACATTGACTCGTATTCTTTACTCTTGAGTATACCTAGTGACTCACGAAGGATGACTCACGTTAGACTGGGCCGTGTCCGAGCCGGAGGTTCCAGCGCATCGTTTTCTATGGAAAGCATCACGTGATCGCCTGTCATGTCATAGAAAATAGGTTTTAAGCTCCGGAGGCTCCGGCCCGGTCTAACGTGGAATCATCCTTAATAATGCATACAGTGGCCTGTGCTCACCAATGGCTTCAGATTTTCAGAAAAAAACAACTTTTACGGAACCCATTCTTCAGCACGTGGAATCTTATCATTGATCTCGTGGCTCAAAAATTATCAATTAGCCCAAACATCTGTCAAACAGTCAAACAGTCGTGACAGACTGACGGATTGGTTCCCTATGCAGATTTGTAAGAGCTTTTTAATTATTTAAATATATTAATGAACGCTTCGGAGGTCTCCAATTGACTTAAACTAATAGATAGCATTTAATTACTTTGGTTAAATAGATTTTTTAATTGGCTGGTTAACTGTTGAAGTACCTACTTACAGGCATGGAGGCTAATTCGAACTTACATTGCGATAACAAAATGATATCATTCGCGCGTGCATTTTGCTCTTGTCACAGAATAAATAATAGTACTAGGTACAGAAGACTCACTCTCTAACAAAACGCGTCTGTTACGATCAGGACAGATATGGCCGCTAGGTGACGACAGCGCCACGCGCGGCTTATGGCTAGCCACCAAAATTGGTGTGGAACGAATGTACTTTTAGCTACCTGTTGCCAAGCGACGAAATCGCGGAGTGAGCCACGCCTGCTCTTATTCGTACAATTATATTGGTGCGCGCGAGACGCCCGGTCGAATGATAGCAAAATAACATCGTTTTGATATCGGAATACGAGTTCGAATTGGCCTAATAGTTGTAGACCGCCTAACTATGCAAAATTATTACCTTACAGGAAATTAGTTTTAATATTACTTAGGTAATTGTAAATACATTAACCCAATATTATTAAATGAGCATTATACCTAATATACATACTTTAGATTACGGGGTTTAAAATTTCAATTAGGTAGTTATATTACAATCTAGGCTCTTTCGAAAGCGGAAAATACTAGGTTCTCTCCTAGGTCGCTGTGATTTGTCGCGTAGTCCCGTTGGTAACTACAATTCATTCTGGTTTTTAACATCTCAGGTACCTAGATAAACAGGGAATAATTATATTTTCAAGCGGATTTACGAGTCTATTTGGTGATACACCAAATTGGACAACAAACATTGGGCATGGCGTTAGGTAAGTATATGTAAAAAACCGGGCAAGTGCGAGTCGGGCTCGCGCACGAAAGGTTCCGTCCATAATGCAAAAAACGGCAAAAAAAAACGGTCACCCATCCAAGTACTGACCCCGCCCGACGTTGCTTAACTTCGGTCAAAAATCACGTTTGTTGTATGGGAGCCCCACTTAAATCTTTATTTTATTCTGTTTTTAGTATTTGTTGTTATAGCGGCAACAGAAATACATCATCTGTGAAAATTTCAACTGTCTAGCTATCACGGTTCGTGAGATACAGCCTGGTGACAGACGGACGGACGGACGGACAGACGGACGGACAGCGGAGTCTTAGTAATAGGGTCCCGTTTTACCCTTTGGGTACGGAACCCTAAAAAGAAGTGTAAGTACTTAATGTTTATTTAACACATGTTAATTATGTAGGTAAGTAATCCGACATGTTTCTAACTTTATTTTAGCTTTCCTCGCACACTGTTAAACCTTTCAACGAAAATCAAGACACATTACCATTAGTCGCATTTGCATTCAACTGATTGTGTTTGTTTTCCACTTTGGCTGATGTATGGCCGCATAAATAACTCTGGCCCGCGGCCCTTTCCAATTACAGGGCCGTTTCTGCGTCGATGTGTAAATACAGGTAAATCATGTACTAAGTAATACGTAGGAAGATATGGGTTTTGCACGTTTTTTTTTTAGATTAGCTCATTTGTTACTTTGTTTGAGCAGTTGTGCATTCCTATATTATGTGTCGGCGGCCAATCGCAATATCCGTCCGATCATAAATTAAAGTTCCTGTGTAATGTTTTGACCGTAGTCGAATTATAAACCAAACGATAGGTAGGATAGGTTCGTTAGGTTGCTTCAGATGCCCGAGGGGTGTCAAATGTCCGAAATAGCCCCTCCGGGACTCTGTCGACTCACGGAACGAGACAATGATTTTTTTCACGATATGCCTTGGAATTTCATGATCTGGCGGATATTACTATATTCGATAGGTCGATATACTACTCATGGAGATTATAATAACTCAACTGATAGCAAAAACTAAAGGCCCTTAAATATTAATTTCGCTCACCAGAATCAAGATTAGTCATAGTAGTCATACTCACCTCTTCGTAAATCAAAGCATGATAATAATTATTCAATATCAGCGCTTTAAATCAGCCGTGTCGATGCAAATGAGTCTAGTAGAGGCGACACTATCTAATTCAATTGTCAAGCCCACGTGGTATAATGTCGACAACGGAGTCGGGCGCCCCATGCTGCGATGTGCGCTGCGTTGCGTTGGTAGGTGACAACTTGAGTGTCAATACTGGGGATTTAAAAATAAATTACCGAATAGACAGTTGAATTAAGCAGGATGTTTAAATGTGTGACAAGTTATTATGACACATATCTAGTACTAGCGGGTGACCAACATCAGCTGCAGATGGTGTTAAAGGTATGAAAATCGGCACGATTAATCTTTAGGCCATTTGAATTAATTTGACCCGCACCAAAAAAAAACAAACGGAAAGGAGTTATGACGTCATCTTTTTTTTGTATAGAAAATAAATAAAAAATTGTTCAGAAACCTATCGTGTGTGGTATTAAATGAAAGGGCATTTTGAGCCGGTTCTAAAAATATATCACATTATTATATTTCCGTCACTTGCATTCAATTAAAATTAAAATAATTTTCAAAACATACCAACTTTGGGCTCCTCCAGATACGAAACTGTTGAATTATTTTTTGTAAAATATATCTCAAGTAATACCCAATATCCTCATATCTAACCCCAAGAAATTCATTTCGAAAATATTTAGTTTTAGTATTTTTTTTTTAATTTTATTATTACAAATTGTGATCTATCAATCTATCAATGAAACGGTACGGCCTCCTAGCCTAGTCGAAAGTGACCCTGCCTATGAAGCAGGAGGTCCCAGGTTCGAATCCTGGTAAGGGCATTTATTTGTGTGTTCATCATCATTGGGCCCCATACATTCCACGATTCTTCTCTTTCCTCACATCAGGGTCTAATGTCAGTGTCCGTCTCTTTCAATCGCTTGATGTTAAAAGGTGACTTATTTTAGTGGATAAAGTCAATCTTAAATACACCTGCAGACTCCGAGCCTGCAGGTTTATACAAGCCGTTCTCCTGAGCCTTTTCCGGTTGCATTCTGGATGTTCGATCGACTACTTCAACGTGT
The DNA here is from genome assembly GCF_910591565.1 of Cydia splendana. Classification (NCBI taxonomy): domain Eukaryota; kingdom Metazoa; phylum Arthropoda; class Insecta; order Lepidoptera; family Tortricidae; genus Cydia; species Cydia splendana. Next base: position 18,785,320 of record NC_085964.1, on the reverse strand, counting down.
TCAACAGAACCTGACGGACGCTTTATCCACAACGAAAGGTGCAGATGACGGAATGAATCGAAAGGAAATATTCTACATATTCCCAAACGAATGATTACAAAATAAAGTTAGCTTGATAAAATTTGGTTCTGAAAATACCAACAAATGACTTTAATCAATATCATTCGAGCTTAAGTCTAATTTAGAGCTTTCGGACAATACAACCAAAGTCATATTTATAACATTACAACTAGATCCCTATTTATATGGCGAGGAAATTCCTTTATTTACGTCTCTCGTGGTGCCTCTATCCAGGGTCTCATAATGCGACAACAACAGACCTCAAATTATGCGACAGTTCGCACGCGCGTGGCTGCCTATCGTACGCATCTATTGAAACGTTATAAAGCTGACAATTTATTCACACTTTGCTGGTATACATTTACAAATGTTACTATTGTTGTAAAGTATACGATATGCAGTGTTATTTTTGATTAAATATTTATGATGGGGAAGGTAGAATTTTGAAGTAAAAGTATCTACTTACAACAAATTGAACGAGTTAATATTGTTATGTGGTTTGACTAGAGATGGGTAGGGGTGAGTAAATAATGAGTATTTACTCAAAGCACCCGATAAATACCCGTATTTACTCATTTAGGTGGGTAAAAACAATTGGTTATAAAATATTCAAAAAGTGAGATTTAAGAACAAAATTGTCTTTTATTGAAGAGTGCTAACGTGTATTAACAATATCTATAAAATAAAAAGCATATAGGACGCTTAATTTAGGAAAAAAAGGTAATTATTAGTGAGAGGCAAATTGTGATAATGCATAGTTAACAATTTTGTTTTAAATAAGAAGGTATTTACTTTAAAAATATGATACTTAAATTCTATCGATGTTCTAGATAACTGTATGTCGCGCAAAAGTGCGTGTTTACGCGGCACTTACGACCTTTTATTAAGGGTTTTTTAAAGAAAACTCAAAAATGGCTCAACCGATGATGTTCATAATATTGTTTTTTGTACTCTATTATACGGCTAATCTCCCGATATGTTTTCATAATTTTTTTGAACTTTGGTTCTAAAGTTATAGAGAGATAAAAATTATTTTGGCCTTTCGAAACGGTTTTTTCCCAAAAATATTCAATTTGTCCAAAAATGTTCTTAGAAACATATCAGTTATTTTTAAAGACCCATTTTATGATGTGCAAGACGTTGGTGGTTTCTGAAATATTTTTTTGTGATAATTAGTTACATGTATGGAGTGCCCCCCTTAAAAATACATTTCTTACAATTTTGAGTACTTAATCCAGTAGCGGCTTACAAAATACACCTATATTTCAAATTTATATGGCCCTTTCAGCACTCTAAATAGTTTATACCCACCTATTTGGGTATAAACGAGTAAATACGGGTATATTGAGTAAATACTGAGTATTTACTCGGTATTTACCCGTGAGTATTTACTCACTACCCATCTCTAGGTTTGACGGATCACTTGGACCAGCAATTTTAAAATATATTTCAGAGTAAGTATAATGACACAGGTAGGTAGTAGGTTATCTGTATACCTATGTTTGGGCGTGATTCCAAAATTATAGGTAAGGTCAACAATGTGGCTAATTCCGTTATTCATTGGGACTATGCCGTCCACGAGCGTATATTTCTTTGATTTTCAATCGTAGGAAAAAAAAACATTTATTTGATTGTTGAAACTAAAAGCAATCGCTGCTTTGTTGACGAAATTATCAATGATGTTCGTTGTTCGAGAAAAACGCTAGTGGGCGGAATAGCCTCTATGACGGAATTAGCCACATTGACCTTACGGCATAAATTGATGTGTATCTACGTTATTATCTACTTATAGCTACCCTACGTGTATCTATCTGTTAGGTATCAAATATTTTGTTGATAATTATGGCGCTACCTATTTGAATTCAGTAGGTATATTTTTATACCGTGTTGACCAGGCACCCTCTTATACACCTCATTAGGATTTCGGTACCCATCCACAAGCCGTTTCACCCTCTCCACCTACCCAAAATTAAGGGCGCTAAAAAGCTTCCAATTTTCCGCTCGATTTGCGCCCAAAGTTCCACATCCTCTATTAAAGTTTCACCTTTCAGAAGCAACATAAATAAAACCTTATTAATAAGGAAATAAGAACGCAAATAAGCGTTTTAATAATCCATATAACCATACTAAACTAGCTCGTCATGCGGCGTATAGACAATTAAAAATAAAGCGAATGAGTCCATGCCTCGTAAAGGCCCCATTCTGTAAGTAATTAATTAGTAGTAAACAAGGGCGATGATTCTACGAAAAGCAAATAATAATCGTAGAAAGCTTAGTCGGCGTAAAATTAACAATGCCACCTGATTTTCTACTTTTTTGTGGCGTCGAAATTAATCGGGCGTCAATTTCGTTGAACAAAGGAAGCCGTTGTTTCCTTTCTTTTGTTGATCTACGAAATTACATTAGATTGATTGTTTAACTGGAGTTTCGGTAAATAGAATGGGCGCGACGAAATGTAATGTAGGTTCCTGTATTTATTGGCTACCTTCCTAAATTACTATGTAGAGTCAACGTGGTGACCGGCATATAAAATTTATTGCTGAGAAAACCGTCATAGGGTGAGAACAGTCGTATTTTTATACGTATGTAGGTACGTCGCTCAAGCACAGTCAGAACGGAAGAGTGTCACTCTCCTGTGCTCTACTCAGTATGTGTATAAACGCTAACGTTAAAAGCAACGAAAAAGCTTTGTAGACGGTCTTCTCCACATTTACCTACCTTAATTGTAGCTTATCAACTTACAATACATATATAACTCTATGTTAGGTACAAGAAATCAGCATCAAAAAGTATCAATTACCATTCCCCAATACCATCTTCTTCTAACAATTAGACAGAAGCAAAAACTTTAAAACTAGTCATGTATGTAAGCCTGACCTGTAATTTATATTACAGTCTGTGGAAAGAGAAGAGTCGTGAAATGTATGCGGTCCAATACATTCCACGACTCTTCTCTTTCCGAACAGGCTCTATCAATAAAGTATAAGGATTAAAGGGTGGTATATTATATACTAGTAGGTACCTACTTATACTTTTTGTGCGTTGTTTTATCCCGTGCTGACTGTTTCTAGTCTAATTTTTTGGTCTTTATTTTCATGCGCCCATAGTTTTTTTAATTATGATGGTACCTACTGTTTCCGAGCCCGGGACCTGCAGTAGTAGAATTTTTTTTCATTCAGTTATTTAATTTACCCAACCTCCAACTTTCCCAAGCTGACTAATTACTATTATAGCGCACCCAAGTTCCAAATTATTCAATTATAAAATGTGCTTAGTCACAAAGTCGCCGGAAACAGATTGACGCCAGTACAGACGCAAGGCGTGGCGCCAACTTGCGAATCATGGCGTACCGATTACACGCACCGCGCAAGCCTTAATTTACAACCTTTATTTTTACGGTATAACTAACTTATATTATTATTAGGGATGTACCGACTAGTCGGGAAAGCCGACTATCCGGCCACATTTGTAGTCGGCGATTAGTCGGCGACTAGTCGGCAAAAATGGCCGATTAGTCGGCACTTTATTAGTGACAGAAAAACAGAAAAAAAAAGAAATCAACAGTCAATATTTACCATATGTTTTATGTCTATTTTACCAAAATACCTATTAAGGGTGCATACGAAAACTTTTGTTCATACATATAATTGACCGTTTGATCGTTATCGTATGTTGGTGGGCTGGTGTTTTCCTCTACAGGTCGATCTCAACTGATTCTCGTGTAATTTCATGGCCAAGTTCTATAGTTAAATGATTTTATTATTATTCAGTTTTTTTTAAATGGTGGAGCCAAGGGGAACTGTTAATGTTATTGCAAAATTTATGAGATTTATAAACAGGGCACGTGGCTCGTAAAGACGCTGACTACAGGGGAAAGACTTAAATGGCGACTACGTACGGGAAATAGAGCCTTGAAAATACCTCCTACAACTTGTACTGACGGTCTGCTCAGGATCGCAAAATAAAAGAAAGACAGAAATTGAACGAGGATTCTTGTGATAGGTCTTTGAACCTGTAGAAAACACCTTTTAGCCAAGCTAATATGATGAATAGCGCAACCAAAGGAGCAAAATTATTGTTTTTCACCTGAACGTCCTGAACTTATACGAAACTAATGATCTGGCCGACTAGCCGACTAGTCGGCCGACTAATCGGCCATTCGAGCGCCGATTAGTCGGCTAGTCGGCTAGTCGGCCAAATCAATAGTCGGTACATCACTAATTATTATGCTAATTGAAACTACCACGACCCATAGTGTCTCTACTGTTTCCGAAATTTAAGGATTGGATTGGAAACGTTGTTTTGGGTTGTAGACAAAATTAAAACCTAAATCTGTTTATAGCCTACTTAGGTACCTAAATTTAGATTAGGTACCTACCTTTAACTACATAGTGCGCCAGGGTCAGGCAGGTATATTTTACCTGTCACTAAAGTAACTACAATAAGTTAGTTACCTATAGTACGGCTACCACCAGTTTTGACATTGACATAACGCTCACGTTTACGTAACTTACTTTCTATGCATCTCGCTCGTACTCGCATATGCGAGCAATAGTGGAAGCGAGATGTACAGAAAGTAAATTACGTAGACGTGAGCGTTTTGTCAATGTTAAAACTGATGGTAGAGGCTCAGTTGTAGTGCATAATTGTTTTCACTCGTATTTTCACGGAAACGTACGAACGTGTCTTGTGTCTTGCTATTTCAGTCAGTCTAAGCACAAAAAGTACTGAAGTCGACTGAAGTAGCATGACAAATACGAACGATTCCGAGAAAATACGAAGGAAAAGAATTACGCAGTACATCTGTACTATTAAAGGGCGCAAGCTTTTCTTGAACTATTAGCGACATCTGTTGATGTTTTGTTTTGTGAGTCTACGTAACATCCTTGGCGTATTTAAATTGGCCTGGTAATTACAAACTGGTCAAAGATTGACCCTAACCTGGCTTGATGGGTGTGACAAGGAACACATTGGTTACGTGACAGTTAACACTTTCGCAACCAGGCAAAATTTCAAACAATACCCCAGAAACCGACAGTACTCGCTAGTCGGGCAACGACGTGCAACTCAATGCCGCACGCCGCGAACCCGCTAGTCGGGCAAGCGGCGGACGCTCAGGGCTGTGCCAAGTAACTTTCGTATAAGTACGTGGATAAAATTAAATCTGCTGTCTCATCTGTTTAGGCTCCCCGTTTTGTTCTTCTCCTAATTCTAACTCCTATTGATACATACCCGTGTATGCAATTTCACGTAACCAACTAATAAGAATTTTTATTTTGTAATCGCATTAGGTAAAGTAAATAAAAATACAAAGTGAAGTAATAAAATATAATAATCAACTGTACCAACTTTTCGACCACATAATAATCAGAAGACTTACAATTTTTTCTGTTAGTGGCAGTGGCAGCCCTGAGGTAGTGAAGATGCAATGCTTGCCCGCCTGTCGGGCACTTCGGCGTCGCGTGTAGGTTTATAGCTCTTGCCCGACTAGCGGGTATGCCGGCATCTGAGTAAAGTTTACGAGTGCCCGAGAGTCGGGTACGCGGTGTCGAATGTGTTAAGAAATCTCAATGGCATGAAAATTCGATCTAACAAAAGCTTACAATTTTGCCTTGAGCGATTATTCCTCACCACGTGGTTCGCAATGCCAATGTCAGTGTTTTTTGATTAAGCGTGGTTTTGACGAATCTCTAGAAGCCCGATTCAGACCCTATAAAGGGGCCCACTGATTAACAGTCCGCCGGACGGTATCGGCCTGTCAGTTGTTCGGAACTGTCAAAACTTTGTTCGGACTGTTACTAATCAGTGGGCCCCTTTACAGTTAGGTTATTGAAAGGAAGTTAACATGTGTTAGAGATATCGAATAGCTACTTAACAGTGGCACAGAGGAGCCAGGGCGTGGCTCCTGCTCGGGCCCCGCCCGCCGCAATCACCGACATAATACTGTATGACCGTGCAACTTTTTAATAAATAGCTTTTTCGGTAATTGTTTGTTTTGGGTTCGGTTTGTGTGGGTGGTTGTGCTGGTTCATTGGGTTCCGGTAGGAATAGATAGGGTCATTCTCTGAGAATATTATGTCTGCGATTGCGTCTATTGCCTCGACTCTTTTCATACATTTTGTATGAAAATATATGGGTCGCGGCAATCATCATAAACAAAACGAAAGTTCCTTCATAAATAGGGGGTATTACTGCAATGTTCTGCCGCCGGGGTGCAGTACTAAACTAGCTAGTAAACCATAGAGTAACTTATACATACTGTGTCTTAAACTGTTTTTTGACAAGTTTTCACAGACAATAAAATTATTATTGACGATGCATGAAGGCGGTTTGTTAACAAGGGTCTACCGGGAAAGGCGAAAATCTAAATTAAGTTATATGCCTCTTTATCACTCGAATGTGCAAGAGTCATAGAGAGGTTAGATAATAAAATTTCGATTTTCTTGTTTCGCGGTAGACCCCCAGATTGTGATGGATAGTGGTAGAGGCGCCCACTACGCAGTTTCGCGTAATATTCCCTATTGTAATTTTATGATATCTTGTATGTTGTGTTCACCTCACCCATGTGACAGATGTGTTTGTCTGTGTTTTTATTTAAAATTATATAAAAAAACCATTTTGTACCTACTCTTATAAGGTTACTTTTGATGTGAAGGTTATTTTTCTCTGGTGTCAATGAATGTTTAAAAAAAGACGATGTCGAAAATGTATATACCTTTATTTTATCTACATATAAACACAGTGTACGATAGGATATTGCTACAGGCTTAACCTAGGAGACCAGTGCGTTACAATTATCTTTATACAAAACCTTCAACTTTAGTCTTTGGCACAGCATCTTTGATCGGGCAAAGACTCAATTCTACTCGTAGCATTCAGTTCGGTAAACCTTACGACTACTTTTTACAGGGTTACTATTCATTTATTTAGCGACAATCAAAGATTTGTTCCATACTAATATTGCTTACAGACGGCCGCGCCTTATTGGTGCGGTGAAAATGTCTCTTTCTCGCTCTCACTTATAGCTGCGTCCTTAACGGGACGTACGGCGGACCACCCTACACACGATCGAATGTCCGGTGGGGCCGTCTGTAAACACTTTAAAAATATGTCGTAGCATAGAATTTTAGACACAGAAGTGTTTACATCGTAGGATTCGTAGGTACTAGGATATCCATTGTTTGACACCGACAATACCTACAAGTCTCGGAGTTTTGCATAATTGTCACCATAAAGAAATAAAGAACAAACAAACAAACATCATTTGCATGCAATAAGGTTGTTCCCATAAGTTAAGGGGTGCCAACAATAGGTATATAGTTAGGTACTGAAATTGACTTCCTACTAAACGTTAAGATAAATCAGAACCGATTTATTCAACATATATAATTATATTGTAAAGTAAATAGAAGAGAGATCGTCAATTGTCACTAAATAAACGTTTCACATAAAAGACAAGGAAATTTTTTATTTGTGACTTATACGTTAATTTGAACAACTTCAATAAGAAACTAAACACGTAGTTGCTTACTTTGGATTTAAAATAAAAAAATGATTATAATTATGATATAATAATGTAGCCATCTTTGTCAGTAAAAAAAGAAATATATAGGCGCGAAGGATCGATCTCGCATACTAATTTTGAATTTCGCGCCTTTTCCAACTGACAAAGTTGGCTTGCGAGAGTATAACCAGAGAAACAAAAGGGGACAAGTGGGACATTTGTCCCCTATTGTATCTCTGGTTATACGACATGTGCCAGAGATGTCGGGTGAAGTGGCGCCGTTGCCGGACTTCGCTCGACATGCCTGGCAACATCGCGCGACATGTCGCCAGTGGATCCTTGGCTTGAACCTGACAGAGCCACCACAGCTTTAATGAGTACAAATTGAATGGTTCTCTATGCCAATTTGCTACTGCTATTAATTGTGCTAGTAAGACGAAAATAAACATAAGTACTCAACAAAAGTAATTACAGTGACGTTCAAAAGTGCATGGACAGATGTCGACAGTAATGTCTTAATATTACGGTTGAAACATTTCCATGCACTTTTGTTGAGTATGTTTATTTTGGTTTACCTATTTCATAAGGGCCTTACATTACATTTTTCCTTTTCATAAGTACATTAAAACTTGTGGGGCCCTACTGGGTAGTATCACACAATGATTAACAAATCTTATTTATTCTACGCCAAAGGCGGTACAATAATTACATACATCTCACATTTTGTGGTAACGCTTTATAAAATAATAGTACTTAATAATAAAAAATAAACCATAACCGAATAAATAAAGAATTCCATAAAATTTTCATTGCATAAAATAAACAAACATAAATACGAATAAGCAGAATAATTTTTAATTGAAGTGAATCATATAGGTAATTAACTAATTATAAGTGAAATGTAATCGATTATACAATATTGTGACCTAAGTATAGAGAATTGACTATAATTATGACGAGAGCAAAAATTTATCTTAAAATACATGTAATCTTACCTAAATATTGAGTATTACATTGTTTAGAAAGTTTTTGATTGAGTCATTTCGGTGGTAAACGAAAGATATGTATAGAAATCATCAATATGCAATAGCATTTCAAGTTGACATAATTCATACAATTGCTAATGTATAGTTTCATTCAATAGCGAACCAGTCCATATTTATATTATGTCAACTTAAAAGATTGTAAAATTAGCGTAAAATATCTCACATTACAGTTCACTATACTAGGAAACATGATGTCTTTAAAACAATTATTTGACGATTTCACTACCAACAGTAACATTATAAGAACATTTTGAGACGTTACTATGATGAAACTTTATCAAGTGATACCCATCACTTTCTAATTTATCTAGATGGAAAAAGGTTCTACCAGAGGGTCTTACCCATAGGTTATATACCTACCTAAGATGAACAAATGACCAAAAACTGTCATTACAATTTGGCTCTTATTTTCTAACCAATGAGAACGATTTTTAAATGGGTTCGTGTTCATCTTAGAATAGATAATTATATACTATGGAAATCGCGTATAATTTAATAACTTATTAAGTAACAAACGCCTCCATCACAATGTTTATCAACAAAAGGTATTCGAAAATATCTACTGGATTTCTAGTACATTCTATGACACTTGCACAGCCGAAATAATGGTTCAATTGTGACACTACAATGCCCATTGGTTCTTTCATATTGTCAAAGTTAATATTTACATCATTTTGAACTTAAATAATAGTTCTAAATCAAAATGGAGATACAATAAGCGCTGATACTCAGCACTATTTAGACTTCATATATAAAGTAAAGTAACTAGAATTTCGTCGCTACTTTAGGTACAATTTTAGTGTTGCAGGAATATGATGGTCACGCTTTTAATGTCTATCATTTCATGTGTTACTATCGCACTTACATACTTACAACGGTAGCGACCGCAATAACAGGTGATAATAGAGCGACCATCAAATGCCCACCGCAGTTTGTGAAAAGGTATCCGTAACAATTACCAACACAGAGATTTCAGCAAATTATTTACAAAAGTAAGTTAAAAAGCACAATGAATTATACTACTCGTTATTTTCACAGGTTTATGACATTAAGTATCCAATATCATATTTACAAAATATTGAACTAAGCACGAAATAATAACAGCTGTAAAGATAGTACTGACAGTTAAACAATTCTTGAAACACCTCTAAGACCATCGAAAATTTGACTATTTCTAACTCTAACATACATAAGGCTGGTAGTGACATCTATCTTCACAAGGACGAAGGCGTGAGAACCTACAGCCTACTTTCCATCCACTTAAAAAATACGGCCACTCGCATATATTCTAGGCATTCGTGTTAAAAAGCCTTATAAGCCAATATGAAACCTATACGTATTATTTTCTGGCAAAAGATACCAATGGTAAGTCTTTTTTCTACCGGGTCTAATTTCTGCAAAATGATTTTTCTATAGAACAATGTTTGCATTTCGTGTGGAAGGAAAATTTGTGACAAATTTTTGACAAGGTTAAGAATCTTTTTATTTTATGTAGAGTAGTCGTACTTGTTAAGCAAATAGACATATGATTAACACCTCAGTACAAGTCTTATAGGTCAGTTTGGTCTCTACTTTCGATCCTATTAATTTATTATCTCTACCTCCAATACCTTAACATGTATTCGGACACACAATAGGTACATGGAACATTTTGATAAAATTGTAAATAACTTTAAAATCTTTCATCGAAGTTCAGTTTCTTACAAATTAAAATCTTACCGAAGTCAGAAACAGAGTTCAAATTCGAATTGTGTTGTTGATACAGATGAAGTAAGAAAAACACATTTTATGATATTGTTGCATGGTTCACTTCATTTACTTACTCATTCTCGGACTAAAAACACAAATTAAATTTTAAACCTTAAGTTTGAAATTTCTAAATTTTTGTTTGAGGTCTTGGTTCCCTTTTGCAAAACTACGTCCATATGTAAGATGGAAGAGAACGACTGCCCAAAACTTTTCAACTTTACAACAATTTCAAAATGTTTCAAATCCATCCAGTCCATACTAAATCGGGTACAAACGTCAATTCAACCATCGCTAGGCACTTCAAAGTCATTCAATTTCGCTACGTGCCGCATAACATGTGTAAAGAGAGGCTCGAAAAATTCACTAGTAAATTCGTGATTTGTGCCAGGGTACAAGCACCTTAACTTGATTATTGTGATGAGGTAAATGGTCCTTATTTCATCTTCATCGCTGCATTTTTAAAGTAAAGCCGCCTTCTGTTAAGAAATCATATATTATTTAAAGCATTGCCTTTTATTTTTACAAATAGACACGAAGAAAATCGAGACTGTAAAAAATTTCAAAATAGTCGGAAAGATAGCGTGATTGTAAAGCTGGGTCAAAATTCTTTTCGTTGTATTGTTTTAGGTCCCCAACTTGTGAGTGAAACATAGTGTTTAATTTTTCTGAAGAGAATTATAATCTACAGCTAGAAATACATGCAATAGTCAGCTTTTTTTATTTATTTGATAAAAGACAAAAATATAAGCGTGACAGAGGGGTCAGAAACAAGGCAACGTAAACAATTTTGACCTAACTACGGTATAAAATATAATAATTCAAATCACATCAATTGATCGATTCGTTTCATTGTGATGATTGACGTAGAAATTAGTACAAAACCAAGTATTCTAAATACCGAATCATTCATTATTACACGACTGCCCAAACAAAAAGAGTGTATTGTTTTTTAAGAACTATTTACCCCAACAGTACATAACAGCCTACTTGAAAAATCATCTAGATAACAATCCTAGGTCTATCCTAGATCTTGTAACGTTTATTTTTTCTTCAGTGGAGCTATTGGAATGCCCTGTCTGTTTAGATAACAAGCTTTATAAGGGAGAGAGGGGACTCGCAATCCACACGGCTCGTCGACATGGAACGCGTATTCCCTTTAATCCCCCGCTGCCTAGCGCTTCACAGCCTACACCGTCAACTGTAGGCAATTCCAATAGCTCTCCTTTTCTTGCAGATAGGTTAGGAGCCCTAAAAAGACATGTCACAGTTATAAAGAGAATACCCCGTGGCGCCCGCAGAGCTGTAGCTAACTCTCTCTCGGAATGCGTCGCCAAGGTCGTCACGGAGAATTCTCCCCAGGCTTGGGAGCGCCTGCTCACTTTTACCTATTCCGTTTTACACGCTGAAAAATCTAAGAAAACCTCCTTAACGACCCAACTGAAAAACAATTCATACAATTTACCTCCCCCCAGTCAACTAAATCAATCAGTTTTTATTAGTAACCCTCGGCCATACTCAAAAATCAAATCAATAGAAAACAAAATTTCAGAAGGGAACATAAGCGGAGCGGCTCGACTCCTCTTCTCAAATGACGACTTGGCGACGCATTCACCAGAAACCTTTGCCGCCCTCAGTGATAAACATCCGGTTCCCCTAGCTCCCACCCCGCTACCAGATCCCCCTACTCAGGACAATATAGGACTATCCGTTACAGAGGACGCAGTACAACAATCAATCCTTTTGTTCCCCAATGGATCTGCAGGCGGTCTGGATGGTCTTTCCCCCCAACACCTAAAAGACCTCATTGGTGTCCCTTCTGGAGACTCGGGATCAGCCTTACTTAAAGAGCTGACCGGCCTAATGAACTTAATGTTAGCAGGCCGAGTAAATGCTGATATCGTCCCTCTCCTTTACGGCGCCAACCTCGTTGCCTTGGCGAAGAAAGACGGTGGCATACGCCCGATTGCTGTCGGATGTACTTTTAGGCGCTTGGCTTCAAAACTCTGTTGCCGGAAATATAATGATAAGTTGACCAACATTTTTAAGCCCCGGCAGCTAGGCTTTGGAGTCAAGAGCGGATGTGAAGCTGCCGTACACGCCGCTCGGTCGTTCTTGAGTCGTCCGGACTATGAAGTATTCTTGAAAATAGATGTTAAAAACGCGTTTAATTCGATTAACCGTGGTGCCCTCCTAACAGAAATAAAAGAAAATCTTCCAGATTTATACGCATATTTATGGCAATGTTACGGGGCACCTACGAAACTACTCTTTGGTGATAGAACCATTCTGTCAAGCACAGGTTGTCAACAAGGTGACCCCCTTGGACCTGCGATTTTCAGTCTAGCAATTCAGCCGATAATTTCAAATTTAAATTCTAAATTTAATCTTTGGTATCTAGACGACGGCTCCCTCGGCGGAGACGCCGCTACAGTCCTACAGGATTTAAAATTTATAATTGACAAGTTTTCAGACATAGACCTCTCTTTAAATTTTACAAAATGTGAAATTTTCATACCTAATCACCTACCATCAGAAAGAAAATCCGAAATACTTACAAACTTTAACGCCATCCTGCCCAACCTCTCTGTTCATTCCAATTCATCTCTTACGCTTCTAGGTTCACCAATTTTCGACGAAGCCATCAACCCTGTTATTAATTGCAAATTAAATCTGTTTAACTGCACATCCAATCTGTTATTCGAAATTAATCCCCACATGGCCCTTTACATCATCCGTTTTTGCCTTTTCACTCCAAAATTTATGTATTTACTTCGATCCTGTCCGATATGGAAATACCCCGCCATACTTTCATCAATTGACAGCAGTCTCCAAACCACTCTATCTAAAATTTTAAATGTTAATTTTGACCTCAGATCATGGACCCAGGCGGTTCTCCCTGTTCGATTTGGTGGCCTGGGTGTTCGCTCCTCGACCAGCGTAGCGTTGCCTGCCTTCTTGTCTTCCGTTTACTGTTCGCTGTCTCTCGTCGGTAAAATCTTAAATCTCCCTCAGATTTCCGGCGCTGAGATAGCGAGCTTGGCGGAGGCTGAGACCGCTTGGTGTGGCACGTGCCCAGGGGTGACCGCCCCGGCCACAAAACATGTCCAGAGAGCCTGGGATACCCCCGGCCTTAAAGCTACTCACGCGTCTCTAATACAAAATAGTCCGGACGACTCAGATCGACATGAAAACTTTCATGGGGGACCTGTCGACACGGCTGGTCGACGCTTCGGGAGACCATAGAGCTGGCGCTTACCTCTCCCAGCGCATATCGCTGGCAATACAGAGAGGTAACGCAGCCAGCGTTATGGGCTCAATGCCGCAGGCGGAGGTTCTAGAAGGGGTATTCTCTTTATAACTTCTTTTTATTTTCATATATTTTATTAGTATATTTTAGTTTTTATATAATATTATAAGTATTAGTTAAATTTTTAAGTAGGTTTATTTTAATTTTAGTTTAGTTTTTAAATCGCTACATTTATAATATACGATTTGTAATGTTATGGTAAAAATAAATTTCGTGTCCATTAAAGAAATCATGATAGTCATGAGAAGAAAATTTTATATTTCCTTATACCTCTAAACTTTAATTTTATACAAATGAAATCTGACATCCTCGTAACATATCGATCGAACCCCCTGAAAAAGGATTCTCGAAGCATCCAATATAAGTTGTCAAATTGTCGTACCTCATAAGTCGTCGTGTAAGTTAACTTCTTGTGTGTAAGCATGACCAAGTAATACATACATGTTCACGCACCATGTTGCGAAATTTCACTTGAACTATATTTTTCATACTATACTGAAATGTCACCCACATGAGAATAACAGTGCCCTCTTGACTATGATCATATATCACTGGTCAGGCTTTATATCGTTATGTTACAATTGTCTCCAAATGTTTTGACAAAAGGCTCAGGCCCCAAAAGGCCTGCGGGCTGTAGTTTAGATACCCCATTAACTAAAAATAAAAACGGATTTATACATGTCCCTTATTTCATATCTTTGGACGTCACATTGACATGTATTTATTTCATTATGAGTTAAAACTTTAAGCACTTCACAGGAATTTAGAAAGACCAACAACATCATTAATTCCTTTCTTACGAATGTAATATGGTCTATTTATTACCTGTAGGTAATAGATAGACCATACAAGATACAATACAATACACAATAGAATGTGTGATTAATTCACTTGTGACCTGTAGTAGCGTGAAAAAATAGAAAAAAATATTACTACATATAAGAAATTTAATAAGATGATGTCGGTTTTCGACACGGTTAGAGTTTCGTCTCTATTTATTACTCGGAATCGGTGACATTTTTTGCTTTTTCGTATAGTTTAATCGCGTCCATCATACGTCGCTAGTTCTTTTGGGTGAAAAATCGCTTTCATAACTTCATTGAAAATTTGAAACATTTAGTTTAGTTTTTATTAGGTAAACAAGCAAAGGCAAAACCTTCACTTCAAAGACTTCATTAGAAAATTGCTGGCACAAAACACGCAAAGTGTATTACGGTTAGAGTCCATCATATCGATAAACTAAATTATAATCACGTCCTTATCTCTCACACGGTATAGTAAACCGGTTAGAGCGAGAGCGTAATTACGAGCCGCTAAACGGGCGCCTGAGTCATTGATTACGCGCCGTGCCGTCACAGGAGTTTGCGATAACTGTATTGATGTGCTTACATGAGGATATTCAAATGTAATGACGTCCTTATCACTCACACACGGTGTGCCCCCGGTTAGAGCGAGAGCTGCGACTGCGGCGCGAGTGCGAGCCGCTAGGCGGGTGCCTGCGTCGCCCGTAACGCGCCGTGCCGTCGCAGGAGTTCAGTTACCGTGATGGCGACTTGTACGGTGCCCTTGCCTTCGAGGACGTCTGCTGCGCATATGGCAACCTTACTGTTACAACTCTATTCACGTCCTTATCATTCACACACGGTGTGCCCCCGGTTAGAGCGAGAGCTGCGACTGCGGCGCGAGTGCGAGCCGCTAGGCGGGTGCCTGCGTCGCCCGTAACGCGCCGTGCCGTCGCAGGAGTTCAGTTACCGTGATGGCGACTTGTACGGTGCCCTTGCCTTCGAGGACGTCTGCTGCGCATATGGCAACCTTACTGTTACAACTCTATTCACGTCCTTATCATTCACACACGGTGTGCCCCCGGTTAGAGCGAGAGCTGCGACTGCGGCGCGAGTGCGAGCCGCTAGGCGGGTGCCTGCGTCGCCCGTAACGCGCCGTGCCGTCGCAGGAGTTCAGTTACCGTGATGGCGACTTGTACGGTGCCCTTGCCTTCGAGGACGTCTGCTGCGCATATGGCAACCTTACTATTACAACTCATCTATATTCACGTCCTTATCACTCACACACGGTGTGCCCCCGGTTAGAGCGAGAGCTGCGACTGCGGCGCGAGTGCGAGCCGCTAGGCGGGTGCCTGCGTCGCCCGTAACGCGCCGTGCCGTCGCAGGAGTTCAGTTACCGTGATGGCGACTTGTACGGTGCCCTTGCCTTCGAGGACGTCTGCTGCGCAGCACATTAGTTTCTGAAATAAGTAATGATGTGATGATATCCATCCTTATTTTTAAGTCTTTCCAGTGCAAGCGAATAACCTGCACGCGAGCAGTGAACAACGGCGCGATTCGGGAAATGAATTAGAGATTCACTAGATATGAAATAGTAAAGATAGTACGTGACGTCCCACGGGTAAAGGTACCTTATGGCGGTTGGCGCTTACGCTATTATTAACGCCGCTCCAATATTATCGCGGCGCTATGCGAGGTACCTTTTGCCGTGGAACGTCACATACCTTTACTATTTCATATCTAGTGAATCTCTAATTCATTTCCCGAATCGCGCCGCAAGTCATTCGCAAATGTTTCACTATAGTAAGACGACGCATGCGCCAGATGTACACGAGCCTAAACGATTATATATGAGGAATTTGTAAAGGAACTTTGTATTTAAGATGCAATTTTTTTCTAACCCGCCTAATCCCTGCACAGTGCACCGAAACACTTTCAGTGCCAAGCGCGCCATTTACAATACAAAATGAACAAGCCTAGCGTATTCTTGGCAGTGAATGTTTTAACCCTTTGAATGCTTTACATTATAAACAAAAACGTCACTGACACGCCAAGGTCCCAGGTGCAAGCGAGATAATGTAACTTTGTGTTACTTTAAAATGTGAAGGTTACTTTGACGGCGTACCACGTCATAAAACCTATACTTGTCCTTTCCAGGGCGCGGTAACGACAATTTTCGATATTTTTGGCGTTCAAAAGGTTAACAACATGTTATTTTTTTATTAAATTTTGTATAAAAAGTCATCTAGTGCCATCTTGACTGATGTTTTTTATAGACGCCATAAATTTGCATTTCGTTTGTACTCTCTACCATTGAAACATGATAAAAATAAATCCTTGAGGTTCTTTCCCTGGATGTAGCGTTATAAATAAAACAGCATGGCCAATAAGTAATTTAATCTTTATTTAAGAGAAAAACTTGTAAGTACAAAAAGAACGTGGCATAAACAATTTAATATAGCAATAATAGCTACAGCCAAATACTTATAAAAACACGCATAAATGTAATAAAATACAAACTTGTCTAAAGCTAATCTATGTTTAAATGCATACAAAAATCAAAAAACAGGAGAACACAAAATATACGATTATATTAAGTAGAAAAAAGTAATACTGGACGTGAGAAAAAGTACGAAAATCATTTAACAAATTATCATTTCTAATGATCATAATTATTTTATAATGGAATACAAAGATAAACTGGATTTAATCGTTTAATTAATTATGTAAGCTGCCTTTGAAGGAAAATTCAAGTATTATACAAGATGAGCCACAGTGTTGACAGGAAGACAGGGGTGAGTCGCCACTGGCGGATTTGCCCTAAGGCTCAGTAGGCCCGAGCCTAGGGCGGCAAGATATTTAGGGGCGGCAAATTGTGACAAAAAATTCGCTGATGATAACAAGAAATAACTCAAAATGTAGTCAATATGATGGGTGCTGAGAAAGGGGTGGCTACAGGGCCTAGGGCCTAGGGCGGCAAATATTGCAAATCCGCCACTGTGAGTCGCTTAGTACAAAACCGTGACTTCATGTCAAGCCGATTTCGCACACACATATACCTACTTACTTCGAGTTCGAGTTTGAGCCACTCGCCTTCGAGTTGTGAATGTGTGCGTGGCGCGCGTTAACATGACGAAATTTGCGTGTTATGAAATCACAGTTTTGTCATGGCATCCGTGGCTCTGCTTATCTTTTAACTCTGTGGTTGGAGTAAAAATATTATCTTAAAATAATAAGTAAATACACGGTGTAACATGAGGAAACCGAATAATTTTAACAGCGTATTCCTGATCATATTTAGAGACAAAAATGTCCTATAGACTTTTTTGAAATTCGCCTAGTTTCAGAGATAATATTAATTTAAAAAATAACAAGTTTTTATTGTTACATAGTGTAAAAGGCCTTTTTGATGGTGATGTTGCTGCTATGGGACGTAGTCTAAATATCCTTATTGATAGATGTCAAAAAGTGACAAGTAACACTTTGCAAAAAGTAGGTTTTACGAAAAAAAAATTTAAAAACCCATTTTAAGTGACATGTTCACCAATAGGTAACATTAATTTTTTATGTACAAATACATTCAAAAAATTGAAAAACCAAAACAATTTTTTTTTGTGGCGAAATTGACCTAAACTCATATTACATTTTTTCCTTCTTTTGACCTCAGAAATGCGTGGTTAAAATTATTCGATTTCATCATGTTACACCGTGTATATTATTTGTTCGTATTTTGGCTAAGCTGGCAAACCAATTAAGTCGGTCGAAGTAGAGTTTTGCCAATAACTAATAGGTATTGCACAGAATGGTTTCAAATATTGACTTTAAATATTTTTTTGAAATATAATTGTTCTGTAGGTATGACAAATTCAAACATTAAATCCAGTTTTATATAAACTACACAAATAAGTACCCAAGCACCACAAGCTAATAAATATATGCTAATATGCTATGCAAGCTATAAATTATATATTAATATATCTAATATATTAACTTACATCCTTAATATATCATTGTACTTGATGTTAAAGCTCAAAATAAGTTCAAAAAGCACAAACAAGAAAGCTACCACACATAGATAGTTGACCAGAAAATAAGATATGTTAGAAATACATTACATATGTATATAAAATGTGACGCTATCTATGAAAAGGGACCTTATTGTCGATGGCGCTTACGCCATTATCAACGATGCTCCGTTATACGAGTAAATACAATGCCGCGCGACGCTGTGCGGCGTGAGCGCCATCGACAATAGGGTCCCTTTTCATAGATAATGCCCCAAATTAGTAAAGAAGTTGGAAATGGCATTGAAGTGGCAGGGATAAGTGCAAAATCCAGTCTTTTATATAATTATCTTTGGAATGCATTTAAATTTAATTTTTTTGGTCATGTTACATAAAAAGCTAAGTACATAAAAATCCAATGAAAACTGATAGCAGGTTTTTTAAGAAAAAAACATATATCTTTTCAAAAATTCTTTGGTGGGGTTAAACATATATTTAAAGTACGTTTATGTTAGTTAAGTAGCCATGAAAATTATACATAATAAATTCATATAGAACTCTGATTTTTAAGATAAGTACTCAATGGTATTTTTATGTAACATGATCAGTAGGGTAATTCGCCACTCGCCAGTAACTGGCCACCCCAAGCCAAAAATTAATTCTATTCACCTATATTGAAACCTTATACTAAAATGAATTCTGTTTATAAATAATATAATAGAATTCGTTTTTAGTTACTAAAAGTGGCTTGTTACTGGCGAATTACCCTATATGGTCTTAGCATTTTTAAAACCGTACAAAGTGCAACTTATTAATCTAACCCCTTAACCCTCTAAGGGGTTAGATTAGGTTAGGTTAGGGGTTAGAACAACTCCATAATGACGATAAATATATATAAAAATCTATACTGTTTGTTGGCATCCGTTCATCGGTTGGCTAAGTTTAGTTATATTAGTTAATTTATATAATCCAAAATTGTTATAAAATGTCTTTTTATTTTACTTATAATTATCCAATTATTGCAATGGAAAGCCTCAGGTTACAGTCTAAATGTCTACGCGTTAATATTAAGACCGTTTGTGTATAGACACAGCTTTCTTTAAGCCCACGCAAAATAAACAAATTGGTAATAGACCAATTCTACCTAACCATCTAACTAGACGTATACTTTATATTTAAGCGTATAAGCAATTTCTTTAGATATTCATAATTCTGTGCTAACTCGGGGCACGATCACTAAAGTGATGGTAAGTATTAAAGTTTTTTTACCTTAAGAGGCTCGATATTAAGTATATTACTGTTTACAGTAAAATAGGATTTTCCAATAAGCAAATGCATACATATTAGCGTGTCCCTTATTTTACGATTTTCAGAAATAAATAACGCATACCCCCTAAATCAGTTTCTTTTATCCCAAAACACTCTGTAAAAAAAATTCAGGTAATTCCTGTAACCGTAACACGTGCCGACTTTCATGAAATTTTCCCATACAATGATCTTTTTTCTTTTTTTTTTCATATGGATTTTGTATAATATTGCCATATTTATAAACTTTATTTAACAAAAAAATCTCGATGCGCACACAAAACCAATGAAAATTATCAAATTAGTCTCTGGTCAAATTTCACCATAGTAATTTGTATGGGAATTTCAGTTGTAAGTCGGCACGGGTTCTTAATTGTTACTGGAATATCCTAAAAAAAAATTTCAGGGTGTTTTGGAGTAGTATCATTATATTTAGGGGGTATGCGTTAATTTTTAAAATCGCAAAATAAGGGACAGCCTAATAAATATACGTCTATAAACTTTAATAATAAACATCAATTAGTATTCGTACCTCGAGTTACCACAGGTATGTTCATAAACTGCTCATGCTACATACTTATTTAGCTTTTTTAGTCAAAAATTTCATACAATTAATTATATGAAATTTTTTGTATAAAAATTTCGCCGCTGTGTCTATAACCCAAAGCCTATAAATATTACAGCACTAATTTTACTTCCTTGCATTGTTAATACAATAACGATATGAAGTTTCGATTAAGGCATACAATTCTTATTATATAAGAAATATTAAGATCCATTAAACAGCTAAGCTAACTTATATCATTCCTTCTACCCTTTATTTTATTATTCATCTTGCACCACATTTACCATCAAAATGAGGTTTTTATCATTGTACTTTAGGATTATTTTTAGCATATATTTTGGTGGAAGATTACGTCATGTTTGTCAGCGTTTTAGACCCTGGCGATCATAAATTGAATTATTTAAGATGACCCTATTAACAAATATTGTTATTACAAATTGAACCTTCTTCTCTAGACAATAAGGTCAGGAGAAAAAGAGAAAACAAAAAGTTCATCGCATACTATTCCATCAATATTGATAATCCTATCTAATGGAAGCTAGGTTAGACTAGATCAGGGCTTCCCAAATTTTTATGGTCCGCGGCACACTTGCAAGTTTAAAATTTAATCTCGGTGCCCTAACCTAGCAAGGCTTTTTGAATTTGACGGGTAACACGGTGCCCTTTTTATTGTCTATGGCGCACCAGGGCACCGCGGCGCACAGTTTAGGAACCCCTGGGCTAGGTTAATTGGAAGATTCAGACAAAAAACTTGTTTCCAGTGGAAATTAGAGGTACTTGAAGAAGCTTGTAACATTGATTAAGACTGCACCAGGGTCTGAGATTCTATCCTAAGTGTCGTAGTTACATTGGTGTGGCATTATATTAATTTACTGCCGAGTACACATTGAACATACGAACGGTTAAAGATCGCCAAAAGATAATATCGTCGGGTGACAAGCAAAAGTCACTAACTAACATCATTGAAATTATTGGACAATAAACCGTATTACAAATGTAATAAAGTGCATTGTTACTTTAAGTTTTTGATAGTACTTAGTGAGTTTTGCTTGTCACCCGACGATATTGTAACAGCTATGTGTTAGAAAGAGATAGCAAACGTCCGTTTGTTCGATGTGAACGCGCCATTACCTATAGTGCAAAATCGTATGTGTAATAATCTGACTACACCTAAATTGCATTATTATTAAACCTAGTACTCACGGTCCTGCTTGCAATTCTGCAACAGCTGCTAGAGTGAAAGGTAATACGGAGGTAATACCATCTTACTCGAACAGATACAGACATTACAGACAGGACCAGTAGTAGTAGGTATATGAAAAAAAAAAAAACTACATCTACTATAGCTCTGTCAATAAACAAACAAGTGAGATCCGTGGAACAAAGACATAATCATACACAAGAAACTAAGATAAGCTGAAATAATGACGAAGAGGCATAATGGCAACGAAATGTTCAAGTCAATGTCGACTTTTGGACTAGTCAATTATATTCATTCAAACTCAAAGAGAATAGAGCGTATAGAGACGAATTGTCAAAGTAATTTATGTAGCCACTGTAAATTTACTGCCATCTTTCGACAGGACATAAAACTGATAGAACACTATTTGACTTTGATCCTTATTCTTTCATTGATATGTGTTAACTTATTAAATATTAATATTAACGCCATCTACTCGACTACAGGCCAAAGGTATGGTGCAATCTTTTCGAGCGATGGCACCATAACCTTCAACCTACTCTCGAGTAGATGGCGTTAATATTAATATTTAACAAGTTAACTCATATGGCGTCCTAAAAGTGTTAATCATTTGTGTCGAAAGATGGCAGTAAATGTACTGACTAGGTACATAATTTACTTTGACAATATTCCTCTATTTCAAATCCTCTTTGACATGGCAAACGAAAGTGACGCAGCCATACTACGGGAAAACAAACGACGAAGTTAATTGTAACAGAGGATTCTAGTCTAACATCTTATTACCAAAGATAAATTTTATTAGCTGAAGTAATTTTAAATCTTATGCTAAAAATTCTTCGTAATGTTAGCTTACTAACTTAGAAATTTTAATACGTTTCTTGATATACAATATATTAGCAAACCATAGTTTTATATAAGTACACATGAACTTAAGAGTCCTTACTCCTACAGACGAGCGTATTTTGCAAAATGCTTCCTTTTTCATTTAAGATTACGACGTAACTATTAGTATTTATTCAAAAACTGATAACGTACTTAAATAATCATTTCTTAAACTAGGGGCTGAAAACGTTCAAATTTTCATTTTCTCTTTTTGAACCTAAAATAAATGAGTTTTCTTAGGAGTCTTTTTCAAATTTTGCAGTGAGAAGGGTCGTTTCGGTTCTCAATTTTGCAGTAAACAAGAATCATTTGGTACATGAATGATTACAATTCAACTCACCATATCTTGTACGAGGGGCTGACATGCTTGAAAATCGAAGATTCATTTTAAAAAATTGATAAAAAACCTTCCGAGTTTTCTTCATTTTTTTGGTGAAAACAGGGTTACATTACATTTTTTTATCGCAAATTGGACTTATATTTTGCCCCAAAAATAATATTTTATCAAATTGTAACTTTATGTCTACTCATAAAAAAAAAATCATAACTATAGGACCTACCTAGCCGTAAATCTATATTTTTTTAAAGACGTACAAATCACGCTGCACCGACACCGCGCGCTCAGTCTCCGCCGAGTGCGCTTAGGGGACGGACCTGTGCTCGACCGTCAGGCGTTCGTTGCTTTCGTAACCATCGAGAGAGTTCCGAGAAGTGCTGTATACTATGATTAGAAAATCTTGATCCAAGGGTGTACATTTTTTACACCATATTTAATTTTAACAACCGACTCTCGCTTATGTGATAGATTTTCAGTGTTACTTGAATTCTGGTTAGGGTTTGCATTTTTATTATACCCGGACGACCTGGATGATGTCCAGGTTCTCATGATGGAGTCAGGAATGGTCACCGAACTCCTAATCTACTCATCATAACTCCATCGTGTTTGGGCTCAATAGATTTTCCTTGACGAACACCATCGATCTAGATGAGGTCCAGGTTCTCATGATGGAGTCAGGAGTTGGTCACCAGAACTCCTAATCTACTCATTAACACTCCATCGTGTTTGGGTTCAAATGATTTGCCCTGACGAGCACCATCTATCTAGATAAGGTCCAGGGTCATGAGACCCTTCTGGTGACCAACTTCTGACTCCATCATGAGATGGTCACCAGAAGTCCTAATTTACTCATCATAAGTCCATCGTGTTTGGGCTCAATCGATTTGCCTCGACGAGCACCATCTATCTAGATGAGGTCCAGGGTCATGAGACCCTTCTGGTGACCAACTCCTGACTCCATCATGAGATGGTCACCAGATGTTCTAATCTACTCATAATAACTCCATCGTGTTTGGGCTCAATAGATTTGCCCCGACGAGCACCATCGATCTAGATGAAGTCCAGGTTCTCATGATGGAGTCAGTAATGGTCACCAGAACTCCTAATCTACTCATTATCACTCCATCGTGTTTGGGCTCAATCGATTTGCCTCGACGAGCACCATCTATCTAGATGAGGTCCAGGGTCATGAGACCCTTCTGGTGACCAGCTCCTGACTCCATCATGAGATGGTCACCAGATGTTCTAATCTACTCATCATAACTCCATCGTGTTTGGGCTCAATAGATTTGCCCCGACGAGCACCATCGATCTAGATGAAGTCCAGGTTCTCATGATGGAGTCAGGAGTTGGTCACCAGAAATCCTAATCTACTCATTATCACTCTATCGTGATTGGGCTCATTAGATTTGCCCTGACGAGCACCATCTATCTAGATGAGGTCCAGAGTCATGAGACTCTTCTGGTGACCAACTCCTGACTCCATTACGAGATGGGGTCAGGAGTTGGTCCCCAGAAGTCCTAATCTATTCATCATAACTCCATCGTGTTTGGGATCAATAGATTTGCCCCGACAAGCACCATCGATCTAGAATCTAGATGAAGTCCAGGTTTTCATGATGGAGTCAGGAGTTGGTCACCAGAACTCCTAATCTACTTATCATAACTCCATCGTGTTTGGGCTCAATAGATTTTCCTTGACGAGCACTATCGATCTAGATGCGGTTGATAGATTATTAAT
Source organism: Cydia splendana (assembly GCF_910591565.1). Taxonomy (NCBI): domain Eukaryota; kingdom Metazoa; phylum Arthropoda; class Insecta; order Lepidoptera; family Tortricidae; genus Cydia; species Cydia splendana. The sequence goes on along the minus strand of NC_085964.1, from coordinate 18,760,837 downwards.
ATTATTTTATTTTACATACATACTTACAAATAAAGCTTCATTTGCTTCCCACAAGGATCAAGTAAACCTTATAAATCAACTTCGTTCTAAATAAAAACCGGCCAAGTGCGAGTCGGACTCGCACACGAAGGGTTCCGTACCATTATCTATAAAAACGGTCACCCATCCAAGTACTGACCCCGCCCGAGCCCGACGTTGCTTAACTTCTGTCAAAAATCACGTTTACAACAGTATGGGAGCCCCACTTAAATCTTTATTTTATTCTGTTTTAGTATTTGTTGTTATAGCGGCAACAGAAATACATCATCTGTGAAAATTTCAACTGTCTAGCTATCTCGATTCGTGAGATACAGCCTGGTGATTGACGGACGGACGGACGGACGGACAGTGGAGTCTTAGTAATAGGGTCCCGTTTTACCCTTTGGGTACGGAACCCTAAAAACGGAGATACTTCTGTTTTAGACATAAAATCGAACTTCAGAGAGTTCAGTAGTTGTTACTTGCAGGTACTCTCGAATTTATTGTCATTATACAGGGTGGCCATAAAATAAGTGCTTTTCCGCTGCTGGCAAGAAAATGGTTGCTGGAAAAAAAATTACCCTCCCATAGAAAATGGACTAGACAAAATGTATGAAACAGCCAAATTTTTTTTTCGCGATTTCGGGGTTGGTCCCATCGCGGTTCGCGGTTGCTTAGTTCAGTATAATCCCTAAACCTCCCTGGCAACGGGAATGCACTTATTTTTGGCCACCCTGTATATATTATTATTTAATATAACCTTATCTTTAAAACATTTAATTATTCAACTTCCTTGGTGAACTGACTTGAATAAGTTACTTGACTTCGTGGATGAACTTGTCACAATAATTCCATGACATACAGAGGTAAACAATCATTATTTTTTACTCGTCGTTGGTTATATATTATCTCATCACATATACTCTATTGACTACTACCATGCTTATAAAATAAAATACAGAGTGCCAATATAACGTTAAAATAAATTTACTTGCAAATTAAATTGAAAAGTATCAAAATTATTCTTGTCTGCGTTGAAACGCGCTTAGCTTTGCCGGCGCTCGCGTACCGAGCGCTAACGCCATCTATCGAGTGTTATTTCGCAAAATCGGTGAACGCTCTAAGGAATAAGGGCTCTTAATCGTTACCAGAACACCTTAAAAATTATCCCAATACATTCGAGACTTAAATAAACACTCACCAATCAATAAAAAAAATCAAGCAATCAAAATTAAACCTAATCAGTGCAAAGATAATAAATGCCTTTTCAGCGGAATGAATACATAAAATTGGAATTTTTAATACAAAAAAATACATCAAAAATTGTTCCCCTGTAGGTGTAGAAATTCCTTAATACAGTGAAAATTCCTTCAGCCTCTTCCAAATCCAGCCTCATTCAATGGAAATCAAATCACAGTGTCAGATAAGGCATTGTTAGTATACCTAGGCATGTACTGATGCCTAACGATTGCTAAACCTATAACAATACATTTAGCAGGTTTATAACCTACTTGTCAATCACTGGACCACTTCTAACGTTTCAAAGATAATTGAATCTCAGAAGTACATTGAAATTCATTCGAAATACTCAAAAAGTCAATTAAAATCTTTATGCCATGTTTCTATCGTTTGGTGCAACACCCGCACCATATTGCAATAAGTAGTAGAATTTTACGTTTAAAGATTTACATTTCATTACAGTTGCTATACGCTAAGTTATAATTAAAACAACCGCCTAATTCACTTAAAAACTGTTGTTTTAATTGTGATATATCTTTGAAACGTTGCTATCTTACTAGTAAGTAGTAATATTGCCAAGCCAAAAAGCCATACATTTGCCTAACGATTAACAATCTACCTTTGCCCCATATACAATCACAAATCTTAATACTTTCCATCATCTAACATTTACTAACTTCTACCTAAAGTAAGGACGCAAAGCACGTAGAATTTCGTACATTGACCCGCCATTTTCTATCTCTATCGCACGCGCATAATTATATCGATGTCTCGCTCGCGAATTCATTGGCACCGCCGGCGTCATCGGCGGGACGGCAATATAATTAGGGGTCAACCATTATTTACATCACACGTTTAGGGGGGAGAGGGGGCCAAAAAAATGTGACATGTTGTGACAGGGGGGAGGGGAAGTCACAAACTTTGTGACGTCACTTTAACTTATTTAAATTACTTGATTAGCTGTACAGTTAAATAACAAAATTTTGGAACAATAATCATTTATATTCGTTTAATTTTCATTCCTAATCAGTTTTGGGTTATGAAATTACTAATATTTCTTTTTTCAAAAATATTTTGATAAAATATTAATAATAGGTACAACCAACTTAATTCGATTTGCCGATTTCGTTGAAAAAATGTGACGTCACACCAGGGGAGGAGGGGTTTGCCAAATGTGACCATGTGTGACAATAAGGGGGGAGGGGGTCAAAAAACCTAGAAATTCGTGTGATGTAATTAATGGATGACCCCTAACGCGCGTGCGATAGCTAGGAAATGTCTGGTCAATGTACGAAATTCTACGTTCTTAGCGTGGTTACTTTACTACCAGTACATACCCAGACCTAAATTTCATTGCATTAAATTATAAAGGATAGAAATATAGCAAGATGGCGGACACGAAAAACGCGCCAAGGCATAGACAAGTGAAAAAAAGCCTCTCCTTCTTCATAGCTTCAGTCTCTATGGTCAGATCCCTGTTCAAATTGTTCTGTATATCTAAATTCATTTTACCCCTGTCGTATCTCTCTGTATCCTCCCGACTTAATTCTAGCGGGAAATCTACTTCATCAGTATCGTATATGTCAAAGTTATCGGATTTCAGAACACCGTCTCCTTTGAAGAACGGCGTGACGAATTGAACTCTATTCTTGTGGTAGTAAGGTCCTCTGTTCCTTACGCCTTCGTAGACTGGTGAATAGTGCGCGTCTGTGTTGTTATTCTCGTAGTTTTGGTATTCGTCAGCCTCGTCGATAGTGTAGTTTTGGCTCTGGTATTCAGTAAACGTGTTGAAATTGCTCACAACTCTGTCTTCAGCGTACCTGCCCACGGTTCTTTCATAATAGTTCACTTCAATGGAGTTAGCGACATCGCTTCGGTAATACTCGTATTCCTCCTGCGATTGGTCGTAATGGTAGTGTTCTGATTGGTTATCCTTTCGCGGCGTGGCGTGTGAGAGGAGGGCGCATACAGTGCGAGCGAGAGGTAGGATGGTGCCGTCCCGCTCTCGCTCCGGGCCCAGAATGTCTTCGGGCGAGCAGATGTTTTCCTGCAACACACGCCACCCGTCTCTTAGTTATGTAATGTTTGTTTGTTATCTTGCTCGCGAAAGGATAAACAACCCTGTAACACTCGAATACACGGCCGGAGGGTTAATGTTAAAACCGCGAAGCGTCACACGACAATATAGGCGTCTAGTGATAACTTTTCAATATAATTCAAATGAAAATGTAACTACCAAACATTGCGTCAAAGTCAACGATAAAACGGAAAAAATAACGTTTCACACTAGCCAAATAACGTTTTAGATCCCAACCCCACACATACAAATTACAGATGTAGTTACATAATTATTTTCCTTCGTATTTTCACGGAAACGTACGAACGTTACTTGCTATTTCAGTCAGTCTATGTACATAAAGTACCGAGGTTGACTGAAGTAGCATGACAAATACGAACGTTACCGAGAAAATAAGAAGGAAAATACATCTGTAGAATATAATCGTAAATCCTATTATGACAGTACTTTCACAATGAACTAAGATATGTAAACTAAAATAACTACAGCAAATTATCAATGGTGAACCATCCGAATCGACCAAAAGTCCACTATGGTATACTTTATACACGGTGGCCAAAAAATAAGTGCGTTCCCGTTGCCAGAGAGGTTTTGGGATTATAGTGAGCAACTTTTACTATGGTACCAACCCCGAATACGCGAAAAAAATTTTACCCTCCCATAGAAAATGGACCAGCCATAATGTATGAAACAACCAAATTTATTTTCGCGATTTCGGGGTTGGCCCAATAGTAAAACTTGCTCAGTATAATCCCAAAACCTCCCTGGCAACGGGAATGCACTTACTTTTTGGCCAGCCTGTATATAAATATTGCAATTTAGAAAGCCATAGGTACTTATGTGCTCAATCGGAAAGTTTACCTCGAAAGATGTAGGGTAAGTAAATGCATTCAATACTCACTTCTTCGACGCCAATCCTCCGGCAGGCCTCCAAGAAGTTGTCGACATTCCGCCTGCATCTCGCCATTGTTAATTTGGGCTGAAAATGAAAACAAAACGTGGTTTAGTTATGGTAAAGTGTTTGGTTAAGGATATGTTATGATTTTTCATGTTAATATTGTTAACACACTTAAAGAGACCGTGTTTTAATTTTTTAAAGAGTTGCCTTTTTCTTTATTTCACACGTTTTGAGACTGATGTCTCAATTTATATAGCAATTTTAGACAGACAAAAAATAATATCATGAATTATTTTTTTCTGCAATCAGACTATAGTTCGTTTTTTTAGCATCAGAAAAAGACTACGCGATCTTGAAGTTTCTTTTAATTGAAAAACGCGTTTTAAAAATCTGTAACTATTACTTATGAAAGCAAAAGAATGTAAATATCGTATATGATTCATAATTGTTACATATTTGCCGTGACTTATTTTTCAAAAGTGTTTTTCAATAAGAAGACACGTCAAGATTGTTTACTTCTTTTCTAATGCTAAAAAAAACGAACTATAGTACAAAGTAGATACATAGATTTGGAAAACGTATTGATAACTAGTAGGTCGCTTCCAACAGACCTGGCGGATGGCGATACATCACATAACCAGCAACGTACAATAACAGTGCATACATTACTTACACCTGCCGAGAAACTATGATTACCGGTCCCAGTCGTTATAGATATCCTCTAACAATCATTCCCCTAATCATTTGGACGTTATTTAGGGAAACTGATACAACCTATAAAAATTTGCCAATACAATGTTTACTCTCTGTCTAAAAGAAAAATGATTTATTTCAATGATTTTTTTTTGAGAAAAGATCCCTTTCGCCAATTGACATTCTCGCTTCGCTCAGTCGATTAGTGTATGGGATGCGTGAAATGGATCGTTCACCTGCGCAGGAGACGGTACGTGCACAGAAGCCACCGAGCGCGGCCGCACGTGGTTGGCGAGGTGACATAAGACGACGCCGTCGGCCAAAACTGGTGCTAGTTGCTCTGGTAAACTCATCTTTAGTCTGCTTTCGATTATCTGGAACAATCAACAAACACAATCAATGTAGTAAGCAACGAGACAGTTAAACATTAATACTACAACCAAACAAATCCAATGGACAGAATAAGCTAATATAAATAAGACACGATTAGATCACATCTCTGAATCTTCTGAATTCGAACATCGTGTGTATCTCAATCTTGGTCGTATTTAGGGTTCCGTATCCAAAGGGCAAAAACGGGACCCTATTACTAAGACTACACTGTCCGTCTGTCTGTCTGTCTGTCTGTCTGTCATCAGGCTGTATCTCATGTACCGTGATAGCTACACAGTTTAAATTTTCATAGATTATGTATTTCTGTTGCCGCTATAACAACAAATACAAAAAAGTACGGAACCCTCGGTGGGCGAATCCGACTCGCACTTGTCCGGTTTCTGCACATACATAATATGCACATACTTTCAAAGGCTTACCCCGATGCCCCCTGGTTATATGCGCACGTATTATAGTTAAAATTTACGCACGTAATACGGCATAATTTTAATATGAATTACACATTATATTAATTAGTCAATCTGTCCTAATCAAAATCCCTGTCAAAATTAAACAGTGCCCGAACAGGTTTGCTTCCAAAAATCCTTAAGTGAGCACTTTGCTGGCAGTACTGGAAAATCTTAGTGTTTCAGAGCCTCTACCATCAGTTTTGACATTGACATAACGCTCACGTCTACGTAATTTACTTTCTGTATATCTCGCTTGCACTAATATGCGAGTACGAGCGAGATGCATAGAAAGTAATTTACGTAGACGTGAGCGTATATGTCAATGTCAAAACTGATGGTAGACGTACTGCTTTGTAAGTTCATCTGAATTCATATGTATGTGTATGTATATGTATGTATATGTATTTGTAACTATATTATATATATATATTTGTATATATTTATGTCTTTGTGTTCGTACAGGTACGTAATTGTATCATCAAAGTATACCACATATTTTTTAACCGCCTACAACTTATCTGCTTTGCCTAAAGGTTGACTGGTAGAGAATGCCTTATGGCATTAAGTTCGCCTTTTGTACAGTGTGTTTTCTTATGTGCAATAAAGATTAAATAAATAAATAAATAAATCTGTGATGCTTTAAGTAGATGAGATGTTTTTATCGAAATAATCGTGCGATGTTTCTCTTGGCTAATGCAGATACTATTTAGTGCATGAGCCCTGCAACTCGCATGCGAGTTTCATTACATTGCGTTTTTTGATCTTAATTTGATTATGGTGCGAAAACTCGCATACGAGTTTCATTACATTGCGTTATTTGATCGGTCGGCTGAGTTGATGTAACCTCAATGGCCCACAATGTAACTAGAATCGCATGCGAGTTCGCGCGCCGTCCAAATGAGCCCTTAGTCATCTAATGAATGTAGTGCACAGAGTTCATTATTGACTGTAATTGCCCAGTTGTGAAGATTTAATTGTAGTTAGACTTTAGTACTTGGTTGATCACATTGATGTAGCTGTCAAAACAATCAACGGATCAAATAACCTTTGGACGGCAGCTAACAATACTTGATTTATAAACTGAACGCCAATCATTTTGTAGACACTAGACAGACAATTGATTCAAATGATACTGTTGTGTTGCGAATGTTATGATCAATCAATGTAAATAGGTTGGTTCACCAAGTGCATTGTTCAAGGTGTCAATATTTAACACATAAAAGAGGTTAAATTAAAATTAATTTAAAATACTTTGTACAAGTATATCTAGGGGGCTTGAACTTGAAAGAAACAAAGTAGGTGATGGTTAAATTAGGTACTTTGACTAGAATATGTCGATAATGTCCTCAACAGTTAGGTTTAGTGACTTCGCTTATCACGAAATTACTCTTAAATGTGTTCGAAGTTGGCCAGTTCAGAATAAGGCAGATAAGACCCTACTGACCGCGCCAGTAGATCAGACTTGAGATAAGAAATGTTGTTACTCTGGTTACTTAGCTCAAAAAAAACTCACTGTCCTCAACTGCGCTAGCAGATCCAACTCCTCCTTCTGCTTATCGAACTCTCTCTTCATGGTAAAGCTGAGCTTATCGTCTTTACTCCACGGGACCTTGCCGGCGGGTTTCGGCGCGGCGCCTTTGAGGTATGAGACCGTCGTTGTAAGCAGCTTTGGCTCGCCGTTGGTTTGCCGGGGTATGTTTGATTTTGTGCCTGAAATTAACGGTGTCATAGTCAATTATTGTCATTTCTAGACCCACGTCACACTTTTTTTACTTTCTAACTATCGGTGAATAGCTATTCGAGACGGGCATGAGATATCTTATGACTTAATTTCAGAACTAAGTCTTATATCCTTGAAAAATAAACTGGTAGGTAATAAACGACTAAAATAAGAAGAAAAATAGTCCCCTAGCAGGTATTATACCTGCACTGCTACATGACTTTGTATTAAAAAAGGAAAGAGACAACTAGCAAGTTGAACATGCGAGGTAAGATAGAAGATACTATTGTTCCCATATTTGTGTCAAGATTGGCCATATTCCAAGATGGTTGAAGCTACAAGTATTTGGGTTCTAATCATCATCTTATGCACATATAACAGAATTCCTAGAAGGTTACATTACCTACCTATGCTATTATAACCTAAAGTATTCGTCGGAGACTTAGTAGGTGACGTAGGTTTTGTATAAGTGTCGTGTCCGTTCGTTCTCCCATACTCCACATTCCCGTTCACCGCAGAATAGATCTTATTTACATTCCTCGAAGGCACAACTTTCTGTACTGGCCGCTTGTTCTCTTCTTTTTCTGAGTTCCCATTTTGGTTCTGGAATCTTCTAGGTGTTGAGTGTAGGAGGGGAGAGTTTGGCACTTGGGAGGAATTTGGTGATATGCTAGTGGAACGATATGTGGGGGATACATTACTGTGGCCGTTGACGGGGGAGTGGGGGTTGTGGACGGGGCTTTGGTGGGGGGAGGAGTCGAGGTCGGGCGATGATTGGTCGGTGCGGGGGCGGTAGATGTCTTGCTGGCGTTGTTGTCTTAAAGCTTCTTTGTATTGCCTGGAATTAGTGAAATGTTTAATTAATACAACACTTTAGATGTTTTGCCAAGTTTTAATGAAACTCAGACGTTCTTAAGTTAATTTAGCTTCTGAGTCGTGTCAGAAGATTTTCCTGTATAATATTGTTATCTAATTGCATGCATATAAATATAAACCCTTTTCAGTTTGTGGTTTTGTTAGTAATGATGTTAGTGTGCAACATATTATTCATCTGAGTCTCAATAAAACTCCATCTACATTTAAAAAATGTTCATCTTGAAATGAAGTTGGAGTCACGGGTAAAATACTAGCCAATTTTGTATAACGTATGCATTGATATAAGGATTTTTTTATTTAAATAAAGACTGCATGAGGTATTTTCTCACTATATAACATCATGCGAGGTAAACCTTTTATACTTTTTGTTAGATAGACGACAGAGTCTGACGCTAACAATATAACGCAGAGTTAATATAAAATTGACCAGTATAGTATATTTAAGGTTGTATAGAAGATGAACATTTTCTTTAAACACCAAGTGTGCATCTAAGTGCGTGTATGTGTGCAAATGATTAATGTACCTGTAGGTTTGCTGATGGGCTAATTTACTCTTATCGTCGCCATTGGAAATGTTCCCTTCGGGTGATATACGGAGGCTGAAAGGGACAACACCGGGGTTAATAATAAAAACAAATTAAAAAGGAGCGCGAGTGAGACAGAGGAGGTGATGGTGATGATAGCTAGGTTTGAAGTTTACCTCTGGTTCGGCCAACGAGAAATAAAAAATATACAAATTAAAAACTATACGCTACGTTAATAAGCACTACGTAAGTTAAATAACTAATAAACATTTAATAAAATAAAGTTAGTACAACTTTTGTAATTAAAAGATACATTTTAACTACAGTTAATAACATAAATTACTGAAAACGTAACTACATTAATAACAGATATTGCTAAATATCCTGGTCACGGCACCCAGTAATGTGATTACACCAACATTAATAAACCCGCCAATCGGGATAGAGTTTTGTAATTTTATGATCTCCTAGGCATTATAACAGATACAAGAGAAAACTAAGATGAGGGTTTCTTAGAAGATTCACTCGATAATAAATGCCTTCTGCTTATGTTGTTATAAGGTTATAAGATTGTTGTTTTATCTAAACTCAAAAACATACTCGATAAACATAATGTACTTAGATAAATATAAAATTACAAGAGCTGACAGATGTTCTCAGAAATCATATTGACGGTATATGAAAAGAATGATTACTTTATACCCAGTTTATTGTTAGTTCTAATGATAAAACCTGCACTATAATATAAGAGTAACTTTTTTTGAAGACTGATCAATGCCCAAAGAAAAAAAATGCTTAAGTTAGAATGTATGGTATCGGAGTCACAAATTGATATGCCATCATGCATGAAACAATCTAATTTGCCATTAATAAGATCTTATCGACCTACAGCAAAACTACCCAGAACTTAGAGCGACATCAACTAGCTTCGAAGATGGTTTAATCCAAGACACTTACCCGGTGAGAAGCGGAGTCAATTGTGGTAAAGGGGATTCGCTGGACAACGACTGCGCCCGCGACAGCGCCGCGCCGGGAGACAGGGTGGATGGGGTGCTGGGTGTAGAACGACCGGACCCTCCGCCTGCTTCGCCTCCACCTGAAGAAGGAATGTTCACAGTGAGTGTGAAAACTTGCTGCACAGAGATTTTATGGTTTATTTTTAAATTTTCAATGTCATTAGGTTCATTGAAGTAAAATAAGATAGTAAGCGCTTACTATCATTAGATCTTAGACCACCAATCGACGCTACCAATTTTAAACCCACAATCCAGAACATACGACTAATACCTCACCTCAGGAGGTATATCGTACCGTTCCTGAAGTTATTTGGTTAGTTATCTGTCATGGTAGGAGGTGTGTTTGACGGTTCTCCTGTCGTCTTTGATGGGATGGCTTCATTCTACAGCACAGCTAATAAACAAGATACCACTTACCATCATTAGACCACCTTTTCTCCATGCCATCAGTGCTGTACCCGCTATCCACTACATGCCTCGGCTTATGCCTGAGGCAGTCTATCGTGGCGTTGCCTGACGTTATTTGGTTGGTTGTCGGACTGTTAAGGTAAGAGGTGTGTTTGGCGGTACGCCGGGTGTCTTCGACACGGCGGTGCGCGGGGGTGTCTTTGTTCGCCATGTTTTCTAGGTACTTGAATATGTGCACGCGCCCGCGCATGCACACCTGTAAATAAAAATGGTTTTTTTTAATCAGTTATATAATTCACAAGATTTAAATGCACAACATTAAGATTTGTTGCATTTTGATAGGTTTTCACGTACACTTGCGGAATTGGATTAGCCTGTCTATCCACAGTTCTTGTTTCATCATCAATATATGGAATTTGGGTTATAACTATACAAGCAGTATCAAGTAGGGAGGAAACATATTTCATGCTCATGCTGCATAGGCTAATGAGGTAGCGGCATGTCCGCAAGCCGTGCAGGTGTAATCTCCACTCAAGTAACCAAGTATTAAAATAAATAGTTTGTATACATTTATTTGTTGACGCTTTTTTTGGTGTGACAGTGATTAGTAAAAGCGACGCAACAAAAGTGTCTCACTTTATCTAGTTTGAATATCACTCTTAATCTCGGTCTTATACATGGTTCAGTATCAAGATAAACTTACCGTTGTGGGAGGGGAAACAAGAGGGTTATTGTCCAGGTTCAGCGTGATGAGGGTGCTCATGTTGCGCAGTTCCAGAGGCAGGGAGGAGATACAGTTGCAGCTGACGTCCAGGTGTTCTAGTCGAAGGTATGTCACCTCTGAAATATTCAAAACAGATCTTGAGTAGGTACCTTATTGGCGTTATGAATTTTGTTGAAAGATTTTATCTTTGAGAAAGACTCTAGTCAAGAAGAGTTCAAAAACTTCTTTGTATGGAAGTTTTTTTCGTCGACACTTTGTTTATAGGAAACACTCTATGTAAAAGAGGTTATTCAAAAGGTTAAAGATTTGATTAAAAGAAGGTATATTGATATTGTAGCTAGTTGGTTATTACTTGAGATCATAGTCATCCTTCAAATTTTTGGAAACGTCTTTACGAGGTTGTCTAGTATTATGGCAATTGATTTGTTGGGTCCAATGGGACCTGGACAATGGGATTTCTAAAAACTAAGAACTCACGTAAAGGTAACAATCCTAGTTGATTATTGCTAAGATCCAGCGCCCGCAAGCCAGCACAGTCGCCCAGCGTCATCGGCACTTGCGTCAGCCTGTTGTTCGAAGCCACCAGCTCCGCTAGAGTCGTCATCTTCCCGATTTCCTTTGGCAATGTTGTTAGGAGGTTGTCTGGCACTAGTAGAACTTGCAGCGGCATTTGACATATTTCTCGAGGCAGCTCGGTAAGCTGATTTGAACTGTGGACAATGATATTGCATAGAGTTAGTTTGGTATGATATGAAATGCAATGAATGCGAGTGATTTCCATTTTGTTCTCTTCCTGAGCAACATGGCTTTATGATGCGAAAACAACTCTACATGGTGACCCTTTTACAACTGACCTCTGAATGAACATCACCAGGGAAATAGGGATACATCGGGAAAATAAGCGATACAACGAAAACTCCACGGACTAAATAGTGAGCCAAATCCTAATGGATTCATATTTTGGTCTATTGTCTGTTTGTTTTTCTGACGTCATTGTTCCCTATACCAAATGAGAATGGCCAGTAAAGGTTATTGACTGTGTGTCGATAAATCTGTTTAATGTCTGCCGAAGTCGTGACTTAGGGTCGCCCTCAGCAGAATGACAATTAGGTCTAGTTGCATAAAACAATATGATTCATAAATTTCTTGTCTGGCACAGTTTAGATATTTCCTCAGCAACATACCGGTTGTGGTATCAATCACTTATGATGCAAATCATGAAAGGCAGGCTTGCTGGCTTTTAACATAATGATCGCCCGCAGCATGTAGCCGTAACGACGGAGGTACTAATATTTGTCAATTTGGGCATCCCTCAAGGGTCGGCAACTGGCAACACATTATTTTTATTATTTATTAATGACCTCCCGTCGGCAATTACGAGTGGCAATTCTATTCTATTTGCGGATGATACAACAGTCATCGTCAACGCAAAAACGCACACGCAGCTTGCTGAACAAATTCACGAAGCAAGTGACCAACTGCAAACGTGGTTTTCCTCTAACGGCCTGCTCTTAAATATGGCCAAATCACATGTTATGATTTTTTCAGGACGTAACGCTGAAGTGCCACCGTGTATTGCTGACGGGCCTATGCCTATATGTAATGAGACCAAATTTCTAGGTTTTACACTTGACTCAAATCTGCATTGGAAGTGCCATGTTGACGGGCTATGTAATAGGTTGAGTAGTGCTATTTTTGCTATAAAAAAACTACAACCATTGATATCTAGGAAGTCACTGAAGGCCGTATATTTCTCGCATTTTCACTCCTTGATGTCATATGGTACGGTTATTTGGGGCAATTCCACGGATGCAAATCGCGTACTAATACTCCAGAAACGTGCGATACGGTTACTGGCAGGAGTTAAACCCAGGCACCCTTGTAAGGAACTATTTAAGCAAAATCGAATAATGTCGCACTACTCACTATACATATTCGAAGTATTGATGTTCGTTAGAAAAAACTTGCCCCTGTTTAAACGTGTTGAGGTCATGGGCAAAATAATCAGATCCACGGGGAGACTCAGAACAGTGCCGCGACGCATGGCACTTTCATGCAAAAACCCGCGAGTAATCGGCCCGACATACTACGAGCGTCTACCCGCTGAATTACGAACGGAAACATCTGACGAAACATTTGAACGTCAACTGAGAGTCCTTTTATTGGATAATCCACTTTATTCTGTAAATGAGTATATGACCCTGACATTTTAAATTGAAAATTGAATCGTATACATTTGACATGTTCTCAGTTATTGATTTATGTATATTGTAATATGTACCTAGTATTTTATTTAGAACATGACGATCATTAAGAGATACTCGTACTAAGTTATTACCGTATTTTGTTTTGACATGAATGGATAAATTGTTGACATAAGATTAATTATTGCAAGACATTTTTTAATTTGTATGTATTAAATAATATTATGTAAATATGAATGACGATCATAATATAAATTCGTGTAGATTAGTCTAGCATAATTTATAATGTAATTTAATATTATGAGAATAAATATCTAAATCTAAATCTAAATCTATCACTTAGTGTCGCTTTTGTATTGAAGAAAGGTTAAGTATAAGTAACATAAAGCGCATTGCGCATTAGTAAAGGGGTTAGCTCATGGTAATCAGGTATTGATTGTCTAAGAGCTTTTGAAATACGTGTTTTACCGGTGGTGTTAAGGTACCTACTCCATCCAACCTTTATATACCCACAATCGTCTGAAACTATCAACAGTGTCTAACAAAATCAAAATATGACAGTTAAAACCCCGCAAAAGGTTTGGTTTCAGATTGCTAAACTTGATAAATTTGCGTGTCGGTCTATCGTTCCCCCATAGAGCCAAGGCTGCCGACTACTACCCTTGGGATTCTACAAGGATACCTTGAAGGCAAGCTTGTTCTATCGTTCACCTGAGACCTTCTTAACATTGAACGATTAAAGGTCGCCGTGTGCGGTAACTGTAATATAGTACAGCTGTCTCTAAATAATAAAGAAAGGTCGATTTGACAAATAAACCGTCGATACTCAGTAAAATGAAACATGCTACCGTAACATAAGCGCCCGATCATCAATAAACAAAACAATGTGGGTTATCCCGGCAGCGAACGCCCGGAAACATAAACAATTCAGTGCATAAACTATTTTTATGCTCACCACTTCGAGAGTAATTGCATTGATTTGAGTCAAACATTTCGGCGCTCCATCTTGTAAAATAGACAGTTTTGGATTCAGTGCCAAGAGCCGAAGTGGGAAAGCTTCCTGGGTTTTATGATGTTGCACGGCATAAAATTTCTCTAACATTTTTATAGCATCGCATGTTTTTATTCGAAATAGAAAAGAACTTGATACGGCTTCTAAATTAAAATTGTAAACAATGTTAAGGTGTTAACTGTTGTTTATGACAGTGTTGTGGGCTTTGGAAATCCAACCATATGTTTTGTATTAATGGGATTATTTCCGTCATATTTTATTGTTTACAAAATTTATTCAGAGCGAATGATCTCCTACAAAACGGTCTTTGAATGCATATCGTTTTCTGTCTGCAACAAGCCAGCTGTAACTAATACCTGAGAGAAAATAGAAATACAACAGAAGGATGCAGGCGTATCGTTTTTTAGCCAATTGGCAGTCTAGACGCCTAGGCAGGCTCCTTCGAAACTGGATTGGATTGAGCTCAGTCTGAGAATTAATAGATTTAGGTTGAATGCACGGTGCTGTGAAAAACTTGGCACCGCCTTGTATGGGTACGAAAAAATAGCACATACATAAAGGGAATTTATACAGGTTACAGAACATCGAGTTTCTGAGCTGAGGATTGGTATTTATTCCTCGATACGTCTTATACGACATTGTTGTTTGAAAATACTTGAGTCGATGAATAATGTGTAATGTATTGGGGTCGTATAGTAACTAGTTAGCCCACCTTACTGTCTGACACGAAACTGTCTGGCCATATAAGAAGCGAAAACAACACTGATCAATAACTGCACGTAGATTTGTTCGATATGTTAGATGACACTGACCCGAGAAGAGCGTTTTTACACAAAAATCCTCTCGCTCCGGGAAGAACGATTTTAACACATGTGAATAGTCACTGTGATATTACCCAATTTTTACATAAAGTTGTAAGTCTACAATGCTACATGTTCCTAGTTTTCCTCAATTATTCAGTAAAATCGCCGCTGTAAAGGCTTTTTTCAAATCTTCTACCGAGTCGTCTTTGAGTTATAGACGTTTTTTACGTTTCTGAACTCTACGACAAGAAAATCGGGGTCGGCTAGCTCATTTACATACTGTCCGTCATTTTTATGACAAACGGGTAAGAAAAATGAATGGAGATGAGGTATTTTTGAGAAGAAAGAGGTTTTTTGAGATAAATCAAGTCTACTCGTGGATTTATATTCATTTACTCATATCGTTTAAATAGTGGCAAACTCAATTGACTCCATTTTAAATTTGGTTGGTGTGAGTATTATTCAGTAAACGAATGGGTGGACAAGCGAATAGTCTAGCGTAGTGGTATACCACTACGCTAGACTATTACGCTATAGCGTAGGTCAATATTCGAGGTAGTGGCCTTAGAGATTTATTTATACCACGGTGGTGTTCATTCCTATGCACCATAGTAAATACCCATAGTGTAAGTCTGTTCTAAAAATAGTTTCCGCAAATGGCTCCAACTATTAACCCACATTTGAGACTATTAAGTCTAGAATTTTTACATTTGCTTGGTTACAGGTAAAAGCTTTCGCTGAAAGATCAAAATGCAGCAATTGACCTAAAATGTCTATTCAGGGCAAATCCGCAACGCAAAAAAGCTCTCCGCTAACGAGCAGAGCTTTACACAAGGACAAAGCTTTGTGACTAGTGTTATATTAATGTTTTACTTTCGTGAGAGGGTCACTTGGGGAAAGGCAAGCTTGTTGAACTTTACCAAATATCACCAAGCCTGAGAATTTCTTGTATTCTTTACAAAGACAAAACTTTTTGTTAAGTAGGTACCTACTTCTGTCTAAAAGGGGCTAAGTAATGGACAAGGCGCTTGTTTGAAGGCAAAAGTTATAATATGTTAATAGCTTTAAACATCGATATAAAGGGGCCCACAGATTACCAGTTCGCCGGACGATATCAGCCTGTCAGTTGTTCGGAGCCAATTTCGGAGCTGTCAAATTTTGCGTTTAACTGACAGGCTGATATCGTCCGGCGAACTGGTAATCAGTTGGCCCCTTAAGAAGGTTAGTGGTATTCTGGTATTACCTACAGCGCTAAATCAGAAAAGTTTTCGTGTTCGCACGGCGGCGTTTTAAATCTCAACATGCTCAGTGATTTTAGGTTCGCCAAAACTTCTCCAATATTCGTCGCTCAAATTGCAAATTCACGAATCACGTCTGCCGATTGAATATTTGATGTTCCACGAGCCGCTAGATAAAATTATCTGGAATTTTCCAACGGTTCCGGCGGCGGAACGGTAAAGCACCCTAACTCCGTGCATCTACGTAATTAATTCACGGGGCTATAATGTGCAATATTCAGTATTATCACCATACATGTACGGTAAACAGTAGATTGAACAGAACAAGGGCTGGTTTTGGTGGACCGAAACGTGATCGTAATTATGTTTGCTTAAAATATGTTACCTATTTACCGACTTGTGGGAAGTGTCACAGTTTTCTGCTGAAATGACGTTATTCAGTCAGTCGATTGTTGTTGATGCACCGGACTTGAATGCAAAACAAGTGGTGGGTTTAATTAAGCGTGATATTGAACTTAAACTGCAGACTTCACCCTATTTCCGACAATCTGAAGTACTTTATAAAAGTTCCATTCGAAGATCTGGTGATGACATAATATTTCATTTCAAGTGCCAATATATATCCAGTCAATAAGTGCGGAGTACCACTTACCATGCCTATTACCAGCCACCTTTAGGATATGAAGTTACAGTACTGGTTTCGACATTTACACTGCGATACAACGTCAAATTATGAATATGTCTGGGCTAACGGCCCGTGAATGCTTCTGACAGCATTGTATAACGTACAAATTATGCTATACAGCCCTGTTAAATAGTAAAAATATTCACGCTCTCTGTTTTCGTTGCTATTCCAAATAACTGTATATTTGTACTTTTCTTTTTCTCTGGTCATCTGGTAGTCTAACTAACATAGGTACGTTGTTTATTAGGAGAAATATATGTTCATATCACAACGTTGCCTGCCACCTAATTCAATCAACGGTTTAACGTTTACCACTAACCTTCTGGATTACGAAGGTAGATAAAGCCATATACAGGGTGGAAAGGCACGACGATCCTTTCCGGAAATGGGAGATAGTTTAGCCTAAGCTCTATATTTTCTCCATAGAAACTATGTTAATATGGGCAACCGTTTCTAAATTATGACCTTTTAAACATCCACGCAAAAAACTACTTTGTTCTAACCCTAACAGGTGACAGGGTCAATGAACTTACTTGTAAACAATCAGTATTCGACAGGAAATTATGCTAATTTGTTGCCATCTAACCATTTTTAGGTCTGCTTACAGCACGGTAAGAATCATTGCAGGATTTTCGCTTTCTTAGTGGTTCCACTTGTTCAATACTTGAATGAAATAGTTATGTTATTCCTTAATATTAATAATACTAACCACAACATTGTTTACAACGACAGTTCAAATGGTGACATTGACAACCACTCAAAAGTACGCAATCGTCTTATAAATATCTCTGGTTTCCTTGACTGATAAAAAGGTTTTAGTTTCTTAACACGTTTCACAAAATTATTTTCGAATAATTGGAAACTATTTAAAATAATAAAAAATTACATGTAGGTTGTGTTAGTTGCACCAAATGAACTTGCAAAAATGAAATACTAAGAATAAATCAAGAATAAATACTTCTTCAATACCAAACTAACAAACCTTCTTGCGTGGTAGGAAATAGACAAGACGTCTGATGTTTGAAATTAAATTTTCATTGAACTATACTTATTGAATGTCATATTCTTCAAATAAAAATGTTAGATGCTCGTGGCTATTTAAATTTGTGGGGCTGTGTAAAAGATATGGTGTACCAAACCAAACGGAATGTGAAACTGCGGACGAAATGAGACAAAGGCTAATTGGTGCTTTCTGCGGAGGATAAATGACGAAGAGCATACACTATATCGCATGTGCATCGACATACTCGGGTACGGGTTGGGCGGCGTTGTAATACACGGAGGTACATTTGAACACCGTATGTGAAAAGAAGATAGTATTAAATATTGGAAAAAAGTAATTATCTAAGAAAGTAATAAAATTGTTTGTAATATTTTTGCATGCATTTGATTTATTTGACATTTATGCGTCATTCATACATCATTGCGATACTGTCAACGATCGGAAAAAAGTGTAAAGTCCCGAGCTTTCCCGACGGAGATCCTTAATCTAGCCGTCATGTGCACATGCTATAGGGTTATCACCACAGTTAAAAAGTAGTATTTTTGCAATTTTTATTTTTTACTCAATTAACGATTCTTACCATTACCAATAGTCTCTGTATCACTTAAACGACCTAATACTTCCGGGAAGGATCGTCGTGCCTTTCCACCCTGTATATGGAATATGGACTCCTTCAATCTCTTGACACATTTATGGATCAATATTCTTGTTTCCAGAAGCGGAATCGTGATGGTCGCATTTTTATCACCTGTCATGCCATGCGTCACTTTCGCACTTACATGGTGCCAAATGATGAAGAGCCGACCATCTTAGCCCTACAGGGTTCATAACAATAAATTTTCGTTCCCACAATTAGTTTCCCGCAAAGTTTAAAGTATCATCAACACCGAACTAACCTATAACTAACTTCCCTGAGTTCCCTGCGGCATCACTTAGTACAAATACACTTGTAACACGCCACCTACGTGAATGGAAAAGTCGCACGCCTACGGTGGCGTGGCAACTTTTGGATAAAAGCGACGAGTTACAGCAATCTAACTTTTGGTGACAAAAAGTTTGAGGTTTTTGACAACAGAAAAGTATTTTTCTCAAAAATGGACGGCAAAGTCGACTTTGCCGTTTAAAAAATAGGTGGCGAAGCGCGTAGTTTATGGTCAGTCAAAAATTAAAAAGTTAAAAACATTGCAGTCTCGATTTTGGGACTGCAATGTTGCATACAAATTCCATTATTTGTCGAGTTCCAAACTTTTTAAAAGTTGAAATGGCCATATCAAATGAAGGCACAGGCCCATTAAACAGCCAAACAGATGATTAGTACCGCGACTATTTAGCTGTCTCAAATAGGTTGACGTATTTTCGGCAGAAAAATACACTTCTATTTTTTTATTAAAAAAATAAAAAGGCGGCTAAGCTAATTTTTTCAATTGTTTCTACTTTTTTCTGTGAAAATATATACGTAAGAACGTTGCTTTTGTAAAATATTCCTATTATATTTATATTTCTTGCACCATTTTTGAGAAAAGCACTATATATGACTCGGCTGGAAGGCTACTTGCTGGCTTCGGATTCAATTAAACGGACTCCCAAGGTCGTCCGTTTAAAACGAATCCTCAGCCTGCAAGTAGCTACTTCCGAGCCTCGACAATAATGTACTATTATTTAGGGTTGGTGACAGTCTGATTCATTATAATTTCCAGTATGAATGGTCGGTCATTTGAAAGACTTTTCAATGAAACAACAAAACATAATAACAGTCTATTGTTTTCATATTATATTGCTCCTTTATAAATGACGTTGAAATTCCTCTGGGTTTTTTCTAGTATGTTTTCCCGTTCCTTTTCACGCTTTGTATATAACGATGCCCTGTTCATCGTAAATGCTATGCACTACACTACGACGCCACAGGATATACTAACCTACAAATACATTTCATAATTACTACACTACACATCTCACAAATTTGCGAATTAACGCTTTAGTGACATAACCCAATTTCGTCTTACTTTTACACAAAATGATTCAGACAATTCAACATGCCTATATCAACGTAACTAGGGATTAGATTACAACGCACTCTGTTTACCACACAAACTCATAAATTCAAAGTGATAAGTTTTCCCCACACATGTTTAATGTCTCTAAACTTCTAGCAGTCATTAACTCCTCAAAGACAGCCCTGTGCAAACTCCGTACTTTATTGAGACCCACACAAACACGTCGCTACGTGGAATTAGCACGCACAATGATAACATTTGCCCATGAGACCCGTTTACGAGCTAGGGGAACCTGTGTGGGAACGAGGGTCTATCTGGTTAATCATTCCGCAGTTTGCCATACGGTGTGAGGATAATTTTGACGTGTAGGTGTTTTGAGGTGTAGGCAGGGGGAAAAACTCGGCTCCGTTCGGCTCAGCATTGCTCCGAGCAATTATTACGGTTGACACAACTTGACGTCCCTTTGCGTTCACGACCACAGATAAGATAATCGCTTGAATTTTGACAACCCTAAATAGCCGAAAGGGATAGTGCCATATATTGGAAAGGGACAGCATGGTACAACCCTGAACCGCTGTCATACTTCGGTTTTGTCATGGTATAATAATATACTCCGCCTGGTACTCCATTCCCGTCTTTTCTAGGTCACCTAACTGACACGGGCTTACGTCATCATGCGACAGCGCTATATGATAATATGCGATAGCGCTATATATAGCGGCCATGTTGTTGTGACGTAGCCCCGTGTCACTCTGGGAATGGAAGACCATGTTTTATTAGACTATGGGTTTTGTAGGAAGTTTCCTTTCTGTATGGTAGTAGGTACTATTATTTATTCTGTGGTGTAGGTAACGGACGTTTGAAGTCTATTCTCCTGATCCCGACAGTTACACTTGCTATTTAAGGAAAAAGACGCTACTATATGAACTTGAAGCGCTGTGAAGCTCAACTGTGAAGCGCACAATAACATTTGCCTATGAGTGCCACAGTTTGCTTGTTAGGTTCGTACCTTTTTGACGTGTTGTCTATCCATTTAAGTAAAGCCAAGGAAGTGTCTTCCACTGGAAATCTCATTTAATGACTTTTCCAACGATCAGTTTATATCACGCAAGGGTAATAAGACATCCTGGCATCAATGACAGTTTCAGTTAAGTTTTTCTTCTTTTAACCATCTCGATCAGGTTAGATCAATACCACAATACGACTTTATGCTAATTATTTTCCTGTACCCGTAGTAAGAATCTCAACTACGGAATTAGGTGGACTTTAGGCAAATTGGGCAGAACATGAGTACCTGCCAATTTCGCCTAAATGTCACATTCATTAGGCGAAGCTACAGCGAGCTCCAAAAACGGAGCGGTATCATGCCGCAATTAAGATCTTAGGTGTGCCGTGTGCCTAAAAATCTTTCTAGATAAATGCATGTGAAATCCTGCAGTTTCGTCGACCTACATTACTTTGAAGCATGCCTAATCGTCGCATTATGCGGCGTGCATATCGTGCATATAGCCGCATGGATTTATGCGCATATCTATAGGAGATAGGAATATTTAGTGCGGATGAAGAGAGCTATTTAGAATAGCATTATTTTTCATCTAAGTATTATTCAACGTGTCTCTCCAAATGCAGAATAATGCAGGATATCAGGATTGGGATAGGGTCTAATTTAAACTTTGCTTACGTATGGGACAACGTTAGACAATTCGTAGTATGCTCGTAATATGATACAGAAATACTAAAAACAACATGTCATATTGTACGTATCAGCCTATACAACGAAATCAGTTTAACATGCACACTAACTTCGTATCCGTAGCACAGAACAAAATTGAATGGCGCATTGCAGACGGAAACAGAATTGGCGTATATTTACTGGCATAGTCCATGCTTTCTCTTGATTATCCGGGGTTATAAGATATTGAGTAGCTGATACAGCTAAATGGTTAATTGAATGTGATTAAGTGTTAGGAAATGGTTAAGTACTGAAGATAATATGGAGATTATGGAGTAAGCTAATGGTAATAGATGGGAAGGAAATGAGGTGAACTAGAATTAATGCAAACGCTTAAGTAATTAGATTTCCAGCAGATAGGTAGGTTAAGACGCCAACTGGACACCCAATAATTCGATAAATATTACGAGATTATAGGTACAGTAGCGACCAAAAGTATTTTGACATTGAAAATTACTTTGGTATTGTATGAAACATATTAGTTTTTTCAAATGAATTTTTGATAATTTAATCAATGGCTTAAAAGCTTCTTGAAACACGTAAAAAGCTTAGTTTCATCGAATGAAAATATAAACTTGGCAACAAAAAATGACAATTTACGGGTTCAAAAGTATTTTGACACGGTTCTTTTTT
Source organism: Cydia splendana (assembly GCF_910591565.1). NCBI lineage: Eukaryota > Metazoa > Arthropoda > Insecta > Lepidoptera > Tortricidae > Cydia > Cydia splendana. Next base: position 18,738,498 of record NC_085964.1, on the reverse strand, counting down.
ACAATTTTTTTGAGAACAGAGCCGCAGAATTTAAATATTTTGGAAGTAATTACATCTGAATACTTCTCTTAATATGCCAAACATAAAGCACATATTCGAACGATTTCAAGCAAGCTGGTGCGGCTGCACTTTAGAAAGATAAGTAGCAAGCTGAGGTTTCACGGACTTTTGGTGTATCACTGCACCTGATTTCTGTCTGGAATAAGCAGTTCAAGGCTCGAAACTGCATCACAATTAAGGGGTCATCCATTAATTACGTCACACGTTTAGGGGGAGGGAGGGGTCAAGAAAATGTGACATGTTGTGACATGGGGGAGGGGGGAGTCACAAACATTGTGACGTCACTTTAACTTCATCAGTAACCGAAAATTAATTTATATTTTTTTATTCGCTGTACAGTTAAATAATGAGTTTTTGAAAGTAATTTTCGTTCCTAATTGGTTTTGTGTTATAAAATTACTAATATTTCTTTTACCAAAAATATATTTTCATTAAAAAAAATAATGCCGAGTTACTATTACCGATTTCGTTGAAAACAAAATTGCCTAAAATGTGACGTCACACCAGGTGGGGAGGGATTTGCAAAATGTGACCAAGTGTGACAAGGAGGGGGGGAGGGGTCAAAAAACCTAGAAATTCGTGTGACGTAATTAATGGATGATCCCTAAGCATAGAAGCGGTTGTCCTCGAAAAACGACTTCTACAACTGACCGTGTAATAAAAAAAAATATCAGTAGAACACCCATGGAAGCGTACAGTAACAATTAAAAATTAACTAAAAAAAAACTATAACGTAAAGGTTGTTGTTTTTACTATTAAACTACTCTTAATAGCGCATGGATTACTTACATGGTCGACGCCCATTAAAAAAAATATACATATTTCAGCAAAGAATAAGGTATCCCAATTAGCATTCGCGATTCGTGACAAGTTGTGGACATGGATAAGTTCCGATTGCTAAAACTTTATGGAGTGACGAAAGCAAGTTTAATTAAATGTCGTCGGATGGTATCAAGTATGTGCGTCGTCCAAATAACAAAAGACACGTTGTGCGATACCAGGTACCCACCCAGTCTAGCCTGGTGGCATTGGTGGCCCTAACGTAATGGCTGGCGATATTTTTCTCGCCATGGAGTCGGGCCTCTCGTACGAATTGATGGGATAATGCAGCGGTCGGCAACAAGCGGCCCGCGAGCCTCCCTGGCTATTTTGTTTGTATGTAATATTGACAACCGACAAATGTCTAATAAGGTCATCAATATTAACAATGTGCGGCCCGCGTCAACTTCGTTAACTACTATGTAGCCCCTGGCTGCTAAAAGGTTGCCGACCGCTGGGATAATGGATCGATATGTATATGAAAATTTACTCTACGCACAAATGATACCATATACAAAAGAAAATATGCCACTTCGCTGGGTTTTTCAGCATGATAACGACCTCAAACACAAATCCGGCCATGTAAAGGCTTCTTTAATGCAAAAAAATCTAGGTTTTTGAGGTACTGATCTTAATGCTATAGAGCTTTTATAGAAAGCGTTGGATCGTCCAGTGTGAGGTGCAGAAATAATTCAAACAATGGGGTTTTTTCCAAGGTCTTCAGTCAGAATGGGCGAACATACTATATCATCATATACAGAAGTTAGGGGACTCTATGCCGTCTCGATTTACTGCTGTGAGGAAAGCCAGAGGATATGCCATTAAATATTAATGATATGTTTTTTTTTAACCGTCTTGCCAGTTCAGCAAAAGCATTTCATTAAAGTGTCAAAATACTTTTGATCTACCTGTAGCGCAAATTATCAGTTTTAATTCTAAGTCTGTTGTTTAGTTTTAGTAATCTAAGTGGAAACGTAACAAATGAAGGGTGAATAAAATATAATCGTAACGTAATGATTAAATATATACCCTATTCATAAACATATTGAAAGAAGTTCGTTTGTCAAAATACTTTTGATCGCTATTGTACGTAACACGGCTAACTACACAAAAATTTATAAATCGACTTTAGACCATAATTTATTTCAAACTGGATGAATTGGGTAATCGTTAACTTATTGGGCAGGCTAATCCATTCTTTGGATTTGATATCTACTTTAACTTGCGGATATACAAAACTACGCACGCATGGTTGGAAGAGTTAATGCGCGAAACCACGGTGTTTGCGATAGTATGGTTTCACGTTCACGAAACACTGTCATAAAGCTGCATGGCAACGGGCGTAAATCGCGCATTGTGAACGCGCCTCGGCGCACACGCATCAGCGTGACGCGTGAACACAGCGATGGTAGGACAAACAGTATGATAAATGATAATGGGTTTAATACCTTCATGTTGGCGAATTTATAAGGAATATATAATTTATTAGAGCGTCTAACCAAGCGTCCGGCCCTCGCCAACAGATAAATAAAGTAAGTGGATAACGAATTGAAAATATCATAAATCTGTTGTAGTTATCTTGTAACTAAATAACCCTAGCCAAAATGATTAAATAATATTAGCAATTTTATCATACTCGTAAGTTTAATCTTAATTTATGGCCTCTGACATACCTACTTGAAACCGGCGATAATTTTCGACGCGTTTTATAACCGGCTCGTTGGTCTAGGGGTATGATTTTCGCTTAGGGTGCGAGAGGTCCCGGGTTCAAATCCCGGACGAGCCCAACTAACTTTTTGTATTTTTTCTTTATATTTGTTTCAATATACTTGATGTTTATTTTTACCATTGCAAGTTTATTACAAAAATAAGGTGTGAAACTCAATTCAGTCCAGCCTGATAGTAACAATGACCTAGGTGCCTCAGGCGTGGTTTTGCGTTCAATTACAGAATCAAAATGCTGTTAACAATACGTTTACTGTGAAAAGGGCGCGTGAGCTTTCGAAAATGGAACATGCGTTTGGAAAATACAATGATCATATCATTACGTAAGGTTTTATTGTGGTCTATAAATGGGTGTATACTGCAATGTTTGATGGGGCTATACCTATTTGTGGTTTCCGATGAACAGTTTACTGTTTGTTTTGAGATAAAAGATAGGTGTTAATTGATTGTATCCCGTGATTCCCGTGTATTTTTAGTTGTTTGCCTATCACGAAAGAAACATTACAAAAAAGCTGTCTAAATACACATTGATGCGATTTTTAGCTGGTGTTATTTTGTAGAGTTGTAGTTCCTCTCACAAATAACCGTACGATCATGATTATCTAAGGTTCAAAATAGTCCCTGCATAAATATTTAGTCTAGAACATGTCGCGAAAAGTCTGTGAAAATGATCGATGACCACTTGACCAGACATTATTTTACGCGACTTATGTAGGATTTAGTTATGCCGTACATATAAAAATAACTTTTTAGAATATTATACTGAACAACCAAAGCTAAGGCTTTGTACTATTTAATAATTTGTAGAACTTGGAATTCTACGTGGGCGATGCTACCCCTCGTAATGATCCAAGTTACAAACGCCCACACTTACGTACCTATACTTGTTAAGTTCTTAGCGGTTCGCCGCTAGATTGCCTCGAAATCGTCTACCAAGCCCAATGTTTCAACTAGGGGAGCTTACCCATCTTATACATAAATTAGAATAGGTGAGGGAGAACTTTGGCAGTAAATCCGCAACAAAATCAACACCTCTTGATGGGCCCGGGAGGTACAAATATTTTATAAACCACGTGCCCTTCAACGTTTTACCCCGTTATTCTCTAAACTTAACAATCCTCTGTAAGTTGTCCCTTTCTAACAAACTCATATGCTAAAATAACAGATAGAGACAAATGATTATAAACGGCAATTTAGATTTGACAGACGTTTGTGCATAAAGCCAGACTTTCAGAGAACACCGTTTTGAAAGTGTTCCAATTTGATGGCATATACCTAATATTATTTCTATCAATATATGTATTACGTGAAAATAAACCGGCGAGTGTTTGATCTCTTATAAGACTTTGGATGCGTGGGTGCCTAATGTTACCCCTCGTAATTATTTCCTCTCAAACGCCCACACTACTTCACATATAAAACTCAAGAGGCTTACTGCATTGACATTTAAAAGCATGAAATACACCGTAATCCTGTTGACGTATGTAAAGCGTAAAATACCTCGCAAATCGCAATCTGAGGGCCTACAGCGAAAAACGTATACACGTACACAAAAACGTAAACTCATGCTTATACGTGCGATAGAGATGAGATAAAGAAATTTCGATTTTGGTTTTTTCCCAGTATTTCCTCTGGTAATACCTACGGGTAGTAAATTTTGTGTTTGAACTTTTGAAGTAAAAGCTAGACGCTAACAGTTGCCACCCTTTTTGGGAAAAATGTAGCCAGCCCAGAAACCAATTAACAACATAACAGTTTTGAATGTATCACAATTAGTTTCACTAGACTTATATCGACCGGGATAAAAACAAAGGGTAATCACGGTTCATATCCCGGTCGATACAAGTCCAATTAACAACATATTATCTAGTTTAAGCAAGCAATCATAAATACTGCACCAACAGCTTCAAACCAAAGCGTTGCCAAGAACACTATAAATAAATTTCTCAAGAGAATACCGAAGATCGTTGACAATAAACAGAAAGATTTATTAAAGAAAGTGACAGAACGCGAAAGCACATTTAAACATATGAGAAAACCGGCATTTTAGTAAAATGAAACTTCTCTATAAAATTAAAGTAATAGATGGGTCGATAAAATTTTGTTGATGTTCTTTGTAGGCCAGACAACGGTGACAAAGTTTCTCTGGAAAATTGTTAGAAAACTGTTTACTGTTTTGCACGCTATTCATTATTTTATTTAAACAATGATTGAGAAGACGGATTTACTAATATACCTACCTATTATTTATTAAATAAATAAGAATAACATTTACAGGCACAAAATTCTAGTTTTTCACTGAGCTGCATATATAAATGAGTTCTAAGCTAGACTTCTCTGGCACCGTCAAATCAATAACAACAATGAGACTATCGACTAAAAAATGTCGGACTCAAGAAAGTCCTTCGTATGAATCCTTACGGCCTCACGTCAGTCACGTCTAGTTCTCTAACATCACTTAAAATCAATAGTGAAAATTATAGTTTCAATAAATGCCCTAAAGAAATAGGACACTAATAGTCACCCTACCTAGTCATAGGAACCCTCATGGCCTCATAGTTCTCAGCACCCTAGAATCGATAGCAACCTTGAGGCACCCTAGCGGAACGTGCGAACAGCGAAGTGATGCGGGGGACCGGCTCATATGGCATCGGCAACGTGAATTGCAGATTGCAATTATGAAGAGGAAATGATTTGATTATGCGATCAACTGAGCCACAGTCATGTTCTTGGATGCTCTCAAAGCTGTATGTTAAATACATTAGAAATATGAACTGCTCTCAAAATGTTTGCGGGGAATGAAGGAGTTCAGAGCTGCGCCTACCTGTATAGCTATATACATTAGCTACGGTTAGCAGCGGTTGTAACTTGTAAGATTGCAAAACTTTGTAAGAAGGAACTTTTGATTATCTAAGAAGAACAATTGTGTCCGAATATGGTTTTATGGCAAACCATATCCATACAAAATAATATCGTTTTCATAGGTTAAAATTCTATTAAGAATCAAACTTCTGCAGTAATATTATTTGCAAAACACTTAGGTTTTAGAAGTTTTTAGTTCGCCGAGAACGTGGTAAGAGCCTCTACCATCAGTTTTAACATTGACATAACGCTCACGTCTACGTAATTTACTTTCTGTACATCTCGCTTGCACTATTGCTCGCATATGCGAGTACGAGCGAGATGCATAGAAAGTAAGTTACGTAAACGTGAGCGTTATGTCAATGTCAAAACTGGTGGTAGCCGTACAGGACATCTCCTAATATCGCGGGCGTTGAGACTAAACTCCTACATCAAATATCGCTGGCCTGTACCTAATACAATATTTAGCGACAGTTCTGCTGGTAGAGTTAGTTTCTTACCTAGTACACTTTTAACTTTATCTTATACATATAAAGTACAGTTAGCTGTCAAATTGTATGATCAAGGGAATTATCTCTGCAGCTGATTGTGCACTAAGTATTCTATACATGTCAGGATGTGCAATAAAACATCTGAATGAGACATCCCGATATGAATGAAAGCAGCTAAGGTAACGGCTCCTCAAGTCAATCCATACACACGTGTGTAGAACCGTCGGCCGTGACATCTCAGGTCGTTCACCCCGCCCACTGATCTTTATACCGACCCACAAACTATAACAATGTGAAGCTCTTTTTGTACCTGTTAATGCACCGTAATGGTGTACACATTATCGCCTATTCAACATGACATGGTATAGTTTATCGGGGAACATAAAACAAAAGTAATCGAGACGCCGTTTTAAGGTATCAGTGGCATTAAATCTACTTCAGTCTAATCGAAATTCAAAGGGTTAAATTCTACAACTGTCCAATAAGCTTTACCAGATTGGAAATTTCACTGCCTGCTAATTGTCTTATGAGCACAACGAGACGTTTTGGAAATAATTACGTCAATTTTGAAACTCAAGAATAATGTCGACTTACAGCTTTTTATCTTACGAAATTCACCTAAAGGGTCAATAAAGTCACCTTGGGTTAAAGGCACTGCAGCACAGGTCAAGGTCTAATAAATTTTCAACAGATTTCTTGTGGATTCGGATCTTTGTTTTACCTTTAACGTAAATGTTATTGCGCTCTAATAAAGCGTTAAGCTATGGTGTTTTAATATGGTAATGACTAATGAGTCACCAAGACGCCAGCGACAAAGAATGGACCATTTTTATATTGGCAGAGAAAACAGCTCATTGTTATACCCCTATGTTAGCTTAAAACCAGTTTTTAATTCATGTTTACAGAGACAAAACAACCCTAAAGAAAGTTAAGACCACATCCACATAGTAATCAAATAGGTACTTATAGTATGGAGATGAGGCATACAGTAGGTACAGTGTGTTGAACGCAAACTCATTTGAAACACTCGACGGCAAATTATGTTTACACTCCTGGAACAAATGCAATTGTAATGAGGCAAAAAAGTTTACATTATCTTTGATGTCGACTGTATACCACTTAGACCAGGGCCTCATAACAATAAAAGCGCTACGCATATCCACAGGCAAAGAGTTTATTTCCACCGCTATTAGTACAATCTCCTAAATCGCTCTGTTATAGTATTTCTGTCTAAAGTTAGAGGGGGCAATGACTTCTGTTATAGGCCGGAGTGATGTTATGCTAAAATTATTGAGCAAAAGCAAAACAAAGATGCGGCGTGGAAGGAAGTACGAAACCATGAATGTTTCCGATCATAAATTTCAGGGAACAGTAAATTTGGACCATCAATACGTAATTACGTCTTGTTTACTACCAAACAATTTTGTTATTCGTAACTTGAAGTTAAGGAGAACATGGTTATTTTTATTGGACTAAGTATGTTCAAAGGCAGTAAAAGATATGCTAATTTTCAACACAGGTACCTAAGAATTAAATTAATTGTACCTACCTATTGTAATTTTACTTTATTGTTTTATCAGTATATACCTATTTGCAATAATAAATAGAGTCAGTCCATGAAAAGTCTGCAGCGGATTTGATAGCCCACGCAGTGCACGTGTTATTTTAAACGTCAAACTTCTATGAAATTATGACGTATAAATGACACTTGCACTGCGTGGGCTATCAAATCCGCTGCAGACTATTCTTGGTCCGAGTCTAAGTAAATATTTCTTTGAACTTTAAATCAATTCAATTGTACCCGTTAAATTGTAAAAAGAACAAAAAAGTTTCAATTCCAACCTCATCGGTTACTTTCAGTTCAATGCCTTAGAAAAAAAGTCAATTAAGTCAATATGACATTTGGAAACAAATTGAAAGTCAACGAAAATAAACAACGTCAAAGGGACGATAAAATTCCTATCAATTATTTTAGTCGAGCGTTTTCAATAGAAGTTAGCGGGGCGGTTGTATTTATTCGAGGACAAAAACGCTCGTTTCCCCCCCGCCGCCGCGGTTGCGCCGCTCGTCGGTCGATAAGCGAGTGTAGGGTGTAGTGCGTTTCGGACGCAGCCGAGACAGTCATCGAGCGTTTAAGGTGAAGTGAAATCTATTGAATAACAATTACTACCTAGTCAAGCTGTCACGGTAACATTGTCCTTTATATTATAAACTATATTTAATCATGGATGTTTCAGTGACGAATTAGGATTTTTAATTTTGAAATTTACGTCATTACTTTGACCTTTTGAATAGCGCTTAATGCGAATGATTAATAATAAAGAAACTTAAATACACACATACCTACAATCACGAACCCTGAAAGCAATACACTCTTTTTATGGGCTGTCGTGTAAAAAAGTAGTTATAAAATTGTAAATTGACATACATTGTTGTACGGCGAGCTGCAAAAGTGCATACCCACATTATGAATTAATTCCATTCATAAAGTCAGTACTTATGCACTTTTTCAGCCGTGTGTGCATTGGCAATTCGATTATTCTTGTTGAAATAGCAGAACGCAAGAGCATATATAAGTATAAATATACTTATAGAATATTCAATAGTTTACAAATACTTCAAATCTAAAGATACTATCAAAAACGTATTAAATTATACCTAATAATAAACCTGTTCCCAGTCTACTCAAGGACTCCACAAATTTTGGGTACCCCAGCGCGGCCATCTTGGCGCTTCAACCGCCGCGTCCCGCCGCGCGTCAGTCGCCCGTCGCCCGCCCGTGTGCGAACCCGCGCGTTTTTTACCATGCAGTTCGAGTACGACCCTGAACGCCTCATAGAGGAGGTTAAGAAGCGGCCCGGCATTTGGGACTTTGACAATGTGGAGTACAGGACGAAGAATACGAGGCACAAGCTGTGGAATGAAGTCGTCAATGAACTGTTGCAGACCAACGTCAAGGTGTCGAAGAGCGAAATGCGCGAGCTAGGTAATTATGCCGCTTTTGTACTATATCGTATCGATAACATGGAACTAACACTGTGTCGGATAGTCGATCTTGGACTTTATTTCCTTCTTAATAGAGACCAAAATGAATTTGCTTTTTCTGTTTGGCCATTAGAGTACATTTGCTTTACAGTAGCGGGTTGGGCCGCAATATAGGTAGGTACCTATCTACATAGACATATTGTAAACAACGCCGGGTATCTTGAGTGCAATATAAATAAACAAAAGTTTTGTTACGGATTTAAAGCCAACTCCTTATAATGTATTTATAAGCAAATGCCTTGTATGTGAGTACTGTACTCGTAGTGCTTATAAGAAGTGTTTACTTATGCCACATGGCTTAATATGTGACCTTCGTTTCCATTTTCAAAACAATGCCAACGAAAGAGCGAATATAGAATAACAGTCTGAAACTCTGAATAATCTACATATTCATATCTTCCAAAGCATTTTACATTTTACAATTTGACTTGTAAACGCATCAATCAATTACAGTGACGTCTGTTGGGACTTAGGGAGACAGTTTGATCAATCGGCTCAGCGTTGTCAGGCGCTTCAATAAAATCAATATTTTCTCATTCCAGAACTACAGCTGCAGAAGAAATGGAAGAGCATCCGCGACTGCTTCCAGAAGTACATCGCGAACCCCAGCAGAACTCGACGCCCCTATTTATACTGTAAACAACTACAATTCCTGCTCAAAGACCAGGATTTACCCACAGAGAATGCAACAAGCGATTCTGAAGAGGGACCTAAGTTCAAGGTAAAGAAGAGGCGAAAGATCTGGAAGCAGAAAGCGCCTAGAGTAGAAGAGGATACTACAGAAGAGGAAGAAAATTTTGACGAGGACAATAGATCTAATAACTCGGATGACGATGTGACGGTAGAGACGCCTGTTACTAAAGTCACAAAGTTCAAACCGACTGAAGAATTTGTGTTTGCAAATGTTGATCTGCAGACAGCAAAGGAGGGAGAGGACCCTGATAAGTTGTTCTTCTTGTCTTTACTGCCCCATTTCAAGGCCATACCTGAAGAGTTCCGATTGAATGTAAAGATGGAGTTGATGCAAGTATTGCAAAATGCTCACTACAATACCGCGCGCGGTAACAAACTGATTTAATATTAGGTTCGTGACTAGTTTTAATTAATTATTTCGTACATTCGCAAGTAACTTTAATGGGTGATTTTGTTAAGTGATATTAGTTATGTTACACAATAACGTGTGTAAAATAAATGTATGACTGTAGACGTTTTTTTTTATTACAGTTATAAACGTAGACCACCTCTCGTCCACGAAAGGTATATAGATAACAAATACACCTTTTATCATAGAGTTATGTTATATGTTATGTATGTAGTAATTATTCAAAGGAATTTGCATCAATGAGTAATGTGCTAGAATTCTCACCTGAGATCCAAGAATGTGAGAGACTGTAAACCGCCGACTGCATCAGGTAGATTCCTTAGTATATTTTGCGATAACAACAACTTTTCTAAAAAAATGTACGTCGTCACTTCCTCGGGCACTTCACAGAAGCGATTTTTCGATAAATCTGTAACAAAATGGAAAAGCTCATTATAATTTTAGAAGACATACAAGTGTCATTAACCTATTCCCATTGCAAAATGCAGCGAGTTCAAAATACGTGGAAACCGGTGTGTGTAAGAATTCCGAGACCCGCAACGATTTTGCAACGTGCTACTGATTATTTCCCATACTTTACCAGTTGGGCATTTAGAAGCATCAGGGCTATAATCCCGACCCACTTCGTTTAGTCGTTCGTCTATTTAATACCTGTCTACCTCTCGCTTTTGCATAATGGATCTAAAGGAAGGCAAATACATAGACTAAATTTCGATGTTCGCAGAAGACCTCTATTATACTTTATGATCATTAAAAACGAAGTAAGCATTAATCGAAAATCGAAATTATATACTGGTTTCCCTAAGACTTAAAATTTTCAATTTGAATAACACAATACGCTCAAAGTCATGATTAAGTTGGAAACCATAAGCGTAATCCTATTAGATTTATGGACTATACTTGTAAGGGGGAAGGGACATCAAAAGAAATTGGGGCCGTGTTTGTGGCATAGCGACGTATAAGTTTACGAGCTTAATGCTTTAATGGTGGCCGTGAAATAGCTGACCAAATTGTATTGAACGCTTTATTTATTACGGAGTTATTGATACTTTATTCTAAGGGGTTGCCGCTAAAGTTTGATAGTTAAACGTTTCACAAGAACATTTGGGTAAAATACTCATAATACTTGATGAACTTTGCATGATATTTGCAATGATAAAGTGGCAATTGGCCATTTCATCATTAATGTCAAACTTCTATGAAAATATTCCCTCACTTTTTTATTTTACTTATGTTCAAGTCGCGTCGGTGCAAAGATAGCTTAGACGGAATCTATAAATTTAAAGGCCAATCCATTTATAATACAATGCAGACGAAAGCAAGAAAGCGATTCGAATTAACAATTCGTCGTTAGCAAACCAACAATGTAGATAAATAAAAAGCTTGTGCGAATCCGAATACCGTCTATTCGGATTCGCACCTACATTAACAACAACAACAACAACGTAATGAAAAAATCGATATCCACGCCTGGACGTCCGGAGATAGGACTGACATGGCCTAAATTAAATCGTGCAATTCCTAAATACATTCCAAAATATACGGAATTCAGTCAGTCAGTGTGAGCTGGATAGTGCCGCATTCGAAGTAAACGCTACTACTATACCCTTCTGACGACCAGAGTCCTTCACTCTTTGTCAATTTGACAGAGTTAAATTTAAATTGGCAAATTTTGAGACTCGGTCGTCAGGAAGATACAAAGACAAACTAATTTTAGATACCTAAAGGGGCCCACAGATTACCAGTTCGCCGGACAATATCGGCCTGTCAGATAAACGCAAAATTTGACAGCTCCGAACAACTGACAGGCCGATATCGTCCGGCGGACTGGTAATCAGTGGGCCCCTTAAAGTGCTAGTTAGTAACTACCACGAAAGTTCGTAGCATAACCATCTTGCCAGATGAATTATGATCACGCATTACAATAACATAAACCAGTGATAGGTTCGTTGACACCGCCGAGGATTGCGGCAACAGATCGTCTTACAATCTCAACCGCAACTACAATGTCTGTTTACGAGAAAACTTGTTAGATTGTATAATTCACGCATTATTGGCATAATGCAGGTAATAAAGTCCTGCAATATTATTAGCGCATATCGTTTATTTATGTTGTCTCCGCGATATAATAGAGATATTTACATTTCCGCTATTTATAACATTTACTTCAGACCTGGATTTGAAAACAAATAGTCTTAACACCGTAAACAATTGTGATGTCAAGCTATATTATCACTAAAATTTTATTTAACTTCAAATATTACATAAACCATCAATACCACTAATCCTATTCTATTACAAATTAATAAAACTTTATACCTAAACATACTCAATCATTAAATTAATAAATTACATTAAAATTAACTTGATAACGTAAATGATTCCTACAAAGGGTCTAGCAGCCTAAGCGAACAAGAAGTGCCCCCAACGACGGATTTGGTCATTCTCTCAGGTGGTGTACTGGCAGGTCCTAAGAACTCTCTATGCTTAATATCAGTCCTCGATCTTCTTTTGTTTTCGAGTTATTCAGGATAATGTAAAATCATCAGTGTATCATTGAAAGTGTCATATTTTGTAAACCGTTCAAGTTAGATTAACCAAACAAAATTATATTTGACAACAATAAAATAGACTACAAAATGAATATGTTTAACCTGCATCATGTCCTTATACTTCATTATAAAAAAAAAACATTTTATTTTTCTTCTCATTATTTTTTATACTATTCGCGGAGGTACACCTACAAAAAAAATATGCATGAGTAGCCACTAATACCCACTATATACACATATAAAAATATTTGCATAAATCTTCGTGCGTCATGTCAAAAAAAAAAACATTATCGAACAAGGATCTCGGAAACGGCTCTAACGATTTCGATGAAATTTGCTATATGGGTGTTTTCGGGGGCGATAAATTGATTTAGTATATATAGTATAATGATTTAGTCTTATCTCTGGGAAAACGCGCATTTTTGAGTTTTTTATGTTTAGAGCCGTTTCCGAGTTCCTTGTTCGATAATGTTTTTTTTTTGACATGACGCACGAAGATTTATGCAAATATTTTTATATGTGTATATAGTGGGTATTAGTGGCTACTCATGCATATTTTTTTTGTAGGTGTACCTCCGCGAATAGTATAAAAAATAATGAGAAGAAAAATAAAATGTTTTTTTTTTTTTATAATGAAGTATAAGAACATGATGCAGGTTAAACATATTCATTTTGTAGTCTATTTTATTGTTGTCAAATATAATTTTGTTTGGTTAATCTAACTTGAACGGTTTACAAAATATGACACTTTCAATGATACACTGATGATTTTACATTATCCTGAATAACTCGAAAACAAAAGAAGATCGAGGACTGATATTAAGCATAGAGAGTTCTTAGGACCTGCCAGTACACCTGAGAGAATGACCAAATCCGTCGTTGGGGGCACTTCTTGTTCGCATAGCCTGCTAGACCCTTTGAGAATTGTATTAACTATTAAACTTATTAGGACTATGGATGTTGTTAACTGCTGTAATAGTTATAATGGCCCCTTCCTTATCATACACTAATTTAAATTGTTAAAACTCCGGATTTTTTTCCTATCCCAAGCGTAAAAAAACGCTGATAAAACTTCATCAAGATGATATAACAATTTAAAAACAATGCAAAATAGGAATAAATGGCAGGAAACAAGAAAAAAGGCTACCGCAAGTCGTAATAGGAAATGCCACAACAGTTGCGTAGAATGAGTCAACTGACGCTAAGTCGAAGTCAATGTCGGCTCTATGGAATGCCGGTTCTAGAGATTTTCTCATGTAAGTAGAGAAACTAGTTAGGTTTCAATTAAATAATCAGTTGAGCGCTAATTGAACTCACACGGAGTGGATTCTAGGCCAAACGAGCCATGTGCTGTACCATCGCAATAGTTTTAAATACCCTTCAAAAGAAAAATACAAATATTTTAGCCGTTTTCATACAGAGTTTATGGACGGGTGTCAATAAGGCCCTACTAGCATAAATATTTAATTACAAGCCCACCTTTTCGGCAAATGATAATGTGTTAAATTCTGCCTGAAAACAGAGACACAAACACAATTACATGCTAATAAAGATAACTACAAAGGAAACCTATTACTGCAGCATAATTCTTATCTGCTGCTTTAATTATCTCATTAATTAACAAAATTGTGAATAGTTTCAACCTCTTTGACTTTACATACGATATTTCCGATGTCAATTATTTCCATTTGCATAAAATGTTACACCTAAATGTAACGAAACGAAACTGAAACCGTAATTTAATTAAGCTAATGCTTGTTTGTGTGGGTATACCATAATTAATCCCACAGTGACACGACCAAATTCCTAAAAACTACTGGGTCAGAAAATTCCATGGTAAATGCACACTTTCATTTTGGAGTAATCACTACTGTTTTAGAGGAAAAAAAGCTCAGACCTTCATAGGTTCCAGTAACTTACCAAATGCAGGTAAGTCAAATAAACCAGTATAATGGAGTATATAGAGTCTAGTCTAGTCTACCACATTCAACTCGGTTCAAAATCATACGAGTACGATCACATTGGAGTCGATATTAAGAACTAATACAGTACCTAATAATAATTTAATATCTGGGAGACCGAGCTTTGCTCGGAAAACATATAAAAACTAAAAAATGCGCGTTTTCCCAGATATAAGACCTAGCTAGATCTATTTTTCACCCCGGAAAACCCCCATATAGCAAATTTAATCGAAATCGTTAGAGCCGTTTCCGAGATCCCTGAATAATATAAATAAATATACAAGAATGATTAGATATTATAAGATATATAAGATATGAGTTCAAGCTTCTGCAAAATATTTAAATCATCTCAAGAAGTACCTCGAGTCTCTACAGTCTACTTTTAGATCTCTGACAAGTTTGACATAGTGAAGTGACTACATACTGACTAGTCTAAAAATGTCACGTCATAGCCCACCATCATACATACTTTTTCATTACGCACAGTTATTACGGATCTTGAGACGCAAAATAGGCACAATGGTTGTGTATTTGCCGTATACGCCTAGTAAAACTAACTAATTACGGATCTTCTGTTATCTTGAGGTCACGATATATTGGATCGCCAGAAAACTACTGTCACGGCGTTACCGAGAATGCAAAGGTTGAATAAAGGAGTCCTTTTCCAGCAGAAGACAAAGGCAGCCTCCTAAGCATTAATGACGAGACGCCTTTGAACAATGAACGGAGGTCCAACTACTTCAGACTTGATGAAACTTTCGAGTGTGTGTGTTCCTGAAGAAACGAGACATTGTCTGAACAAGGTTTTGACTGTGACAGCTTAATGGAACTTTATTTATGACGCATTTTATTTTTAACTAGCTGTGCCCGCGGCTCCGCCCGCGTGGAATTCGGTCTATGTCAGTAAGCGGCTAATTTCTAATCCTAATTTCTCTCCCTCTCCCCTGGAGGCGGAACTTGAAGTAGGTAAAGTTGACAGATGGATATGCTAGAGGACTGTAGTCCAGATAAAATATTTTACAATTAGGTACCACTAAATAAAACTACACTCCAAAGTCAATAGTTTTTTCGCCCTTATTCAAATTTTACACGTGATTTAAACGACAGAGTAGGTAAGTACAAGGTATATATCGGACGATACAGTAAGCCGTAAGGTATACGCGCGCGAGCGAAAGTGAAGCGGCCTGCCTGTGGCTAGACCGCCACTCACCGTGGTCTTCTTCAGACTCCTGAGGCTCCTGAGGAAGACACGTGCCCCTTGTAACCTCAATGCGTTGCGAGACTTTCGGGAATGATTCGATTGTTTTCGGGAATGCATGGTAATGAGTATAAAATGCGAGTCCCAAATCATTTGACTCCGCAAACGACCAGTGCCGGATTAAGATATTTTGATGCCCTAAGCATTTCTAGACCATGGTGCCCCCTCTCCCTAGGGTCATCAAGATTACATTGAATTTTTTTGGTAAATTGAGTGACGTTCATTGCCGCATTACAGCTGAGAATGGAAATTAATCACATCATTTTATCACGACAATTGACAATGCCGCAGCAGTAACGTTGCAACAGAGTACCTAATGCTGCTGCAGTCGCCATATATTTGAAAGTGATCGAAAACGCGAGCGAAGCGAGCGCGAAATTTTTTGGATATAAATAGGCAATTTGATAGACAGTTGTACATTTTTACTTTTAGTATGGAAATCAGTCACATAATTTTATCACGAAAATTGACAGTGCTGCAGCAGCAACGTTGCGACAGAGTAATGCTGCTGCAGTCGCCATATCTTAGAAAGTTATTCAAACGCGAGCGAAGCGAGCGCGAAAATTTTTCGATATAAAAACGCAATTTGATAGACAGTTGCACATTTTTACTTTTAGTTTGGAAATCAGTCACATCATTTTATCACGAAAATTGACAGTGCTGCAGCAGTAACGTTGCAACAGAGTAATGCTGCTGCAGTCGCCATATATTAGAAAGTGATTAAAAACGCGAGCGAAGCGAGCGCGAAAATTTTTCGATATAAAAACGCAATTTGACAGACAGTTGTACATTTTTACTTTTAGTATGGAAATCAGTCACATCATTTTATCACGAAAATTGACAGTGCTACAGCAATAACGTTGCAACAGAGTAATGCTGCTGCAGTCGCCATATCTTAGAAAGTTGTTGAAAATGCGAGCGAAGCGAGCGCGAAAATTTTTCGATATAAAAACGCAATTTGATAGACAGTTGTACATTTTTACTTTTAGTATGGAAATCAGTCACATCATTTTATCCGGAAATTGACAGTGCTGCAGCAGTAACGTTGCAACAGAGTAATGCTGCTGCAGTCGCCATATATTAGAAAGTGATTAAAAACGCGAGCGAAGCGAGCGCGAAAATTTTTCGATATAAAAACGCAATTTGATAGACAGTTGTACATTTTTACTTTTAGTATGGAAATCAGTCACATAATTTTATCACGAAAATTGACAGTGCTGCAGCAGTAACGTTGCAACAGAGTAATGCTGCTGCAGTCGCCATATATTAGAAAGTGATTAAAAACGCGAGCGAAGCGAGCGCGAAAATTTTTCGATATAAAAACGCAATTTGATAGACAGTTGTACATTTTTACTTTTAGTATGGAAATCAGTCACATCATTTTATCACGAAAATTGACAGTGCTACAGCAGTAACGTTGCCACAGAGTAATGCTGCTGCAGTCGCCATATCTTAGAAAGTAATAGAAAACGCGAGCGAAGCGAGCGCGAAAATTTTTCGAAATAAAAACCCAATTTGATAGGCAGTTAGACAGTTGTACATTTTTACTATTAGTATGGAAGTCAGTCACATTATTTTATCACGAAAATTGACAGTGTTGCAGCAGCAACGTTGCAACAGAGTAATGCTGCTGCAGTCGCCATATCTTAGAAAGTTATTGAAAACGCGAGCGAAGCGAGCGCGTACATTTTTCTATATATTATTAATTTATTAAATCAACATAATTATTCAATTATTTTTGTTGATATCCGTGTCTTCTAAACTTAGAGTTAATTTGGCAAAATCTTTCGTCGGTGGCTTATTCATGTCACAACGTATTAAATTCAGCTCCATCTGTTAGTTTACCAGGGTACTCAATAGTGGTAGCACTTATTTGAAAAAAGTTTGCCCCTCCTTCCTAAGTAGCGCCATAAGATTCAGGGGCAAACTTAAGTCAATCGAGTGTTATGGCTACCCCCCCTTTTAGGGGTTGAATTTTTATAGCCTATAACCTGGCCGGGGATTTTCTCGACAGATTAGTAAAGTTTTCATCAAAATCCGTTTAGCCGTTTTCACGTGATGCGCGTTCAAATAAACAGACAAACAGATAAACAGACAAACAGACAAAAATTCTAAAAACTTTTGGAACGTGTTCTGTTATCGATTCTAAGTATCCCCAGCCAACTTTTTTTCAAATATCTTCCATGTACAGACTTTCGACCGTCTTCAGCTTTATTATATGTATAGATTAGATAGGAAGAGTTAGGATTAAAATTTAGAATTTAAGCCCACAATGGCCGGTTTATAGCGATTCTTGTAGGGGCTCGTTTAATATCAAAATCGCGATCCTCAGCAATGAGGGGACGAGGAAGAAGATATCTCGATTGAAAAAGCTCAACGCAAACTCGCGAGTAAAAGCTAGTATTGCACGTTATCGGCTGCCCCATTTAATACCATGTTTACACAGTGCCAGTGAAATGGAAAACGGCTAATTCGATACTAATGAAGCAGTAGGCCATGTTGATGTGTGGCCGGTGTTTATGTTAGCTCCAGTTAAAATTAACAGCTAGGCGGGCGTGTTACATCATCGGGAAATGCAACTTTAACGCCCTTCAAACCTTTAATTAGATAATTACAATACGAAACTCAAATTGTAACCTTTGCGTGCGAAGTATTAGGTACTTTATGATTTCTGGCGTACCCTACCTATAGGGACCGTACACGTACACGTTGGAGGGTCTGCCATCTTGTGGCCTGAATCAGAAACTTATGTGCACATGTACATTGCCAAAGCAAGTGCTACTACCTACCGTTCTCGTAGGTACGTTTCCGTGTGCATAATAGGTTCTGCCATCTTGTGTACTAAATTGGAAGCATAAACGTCACATTTACGTCTCGCGCCAAAAATCTGAGAACTCCTATGCTGCCCCCTATGGAAGGTTTAGGTGTATAATTAGTTAACCCGTGCGAAGCCGGGGCGGGTAGCTAGTTCATTCATAAAGTGGCAATGCAATTTTGCAGATGGGTGTACCTCCACTTCACGTAATTAATAGTCTTCATTACTATTCGTCTTTTCTGTTGCTATAAAACATAGGCCTAGCTAGAGGTTACTCAGCCGAGTCTGGGCATGAGTCACGCATCTCGCAAGTTGTATTTACGATATCCGACGGAAATACATCGGCATAATTATATATGGCAAGGTTTTAAGTGTTTAAGCACTGTGCCATTTTCGAGATACAGAACTAATTGGTTGGTAAGATTGCTTCTGATTGCCGTGCTCTGCTGAACTTTCATACTTAAAACTGGTACAGGTTGTGAGACTTGTTTGATGTGGTATGTTAGCATTTGACAAAATACCGGAAACCAAATCAAATCTAGTTCGTGACCGCGACCAATTTCGCACTTTTGTGTCATATTTGTATATAATAGTGTTCTGATATGTTTATCAGGCTAATAATTCTACTGACGTTAGAACACTTGCATTGATTCTAACAAGATGTTAGGAACTTAGGACCCCATAAACCTATAAAGGGTCGGCAACGCACAAGTGACACACACCACCCGCTCTGGAGTTTCAAGCGCCTATAAGCTAACGTGTTCGACTACGGCGTACGCTCTTTGCCTTTAAAAAAATATCAAGACGTTAGTTGTAGAGTGTCATAAATACACCACAGACTAAAAACACCTTCCAGTTTACGTCAAAGACAATATTGATCTAAACCCTAAGCTGATTATTTTTACCTGATGCAAAGGTGAGATATTTATACTTGACGAAGGGATGGGTAAAAGGGCATTACGTTGACGTAATACCCGCGGACTTTTGATTGACGCTGCGTAAAGGGCGAAGGTCGTTTTAGAATAGATCATTGTCAGTTTGTAATTATCTAGCGACCTGGAGCGACACGGCAGTTATGTCTTTGTAATTAAAATATCAGATTTGACTTTGAAGACGGTTTGGAGATAGAGAGTAAGGACTAAAGAGCAATTTAGTTGATCTGGGTTAAATACAAGACTAGAATATTTAGTTGCATTTCTCCCCGTCTCAGAATGATTTTTAAATGAATGATAACGTAAAATAAAATTTCATTCTTACAAAGAGCTTTACTTTTTTTAAAGAGTGGTTAGCGAACACGTTATCTAGCAACACCAACCCATAAGAAAAATCATGGTAAAAAATTCGACAAGTACAAGAGACGAGAAACTACTTTAATCATCCGGATAACAAAAAGAAAATTCTAACACATTTTCATTTTATAAAAAAAGCTTTAATTTACCGTTTTAAGAGCGCTCTTACAAGAAAAGTCGAAATAATGCAAAATTGATGATACTAGTCGACGAAATTCAGGACTTTGCGCTCATTATTAGAAACAATGAGTGCTTGTTCCAGTAAAAGCGTCTTCTTATCTTTATAAATATCGTTGTAAATATTAGAAAAAGGACTTATTAAATTAGTAATGATTTTTTTTCTGATGGTCGTTTCCGAAAAACCCCGTGAAGCACTGAATGGCGAGCTCTTATTTGGAAATGTTGAGAATTTTACTCTGCTAAACCTGGCTATTTTGTATTACTAATACCCTGTACTTTAGGCATATCAAACTATATTTTTCCTACATACCTTTGAGAAAGAGAAAATCAAAGTAAAACGAACTCGATTTTCTCTCCGAAACAAGTGTCAATTCCTACGAAAATCTACTTAATATCGAAGTCATTTTCATACTCAAGCAATCTGCAACGTTTGCTTATACTGTTGGTATACATTAGTGTTTATGAAATTCTACTATAATTTTTTGGCAATTTTTTGAAAACTACTCTATATTACCGATGACGCGCGCTGCGCCAGCTCAGTGCCGCGGCAGAGCTTGTAGAGGCAGGACGTGTGTCGGTCGGCTCCGCACATTTTCAACGGCGACGACGAGGTTTTTTATCATTGTGTGCGGCGGGCGCCGTGTAAAACGCTATACTGTGTGCGTGTAAACCGCAACGAGAGACTTTGATCCTAGCACTGTTTTTATAGTATTATAATTTATAATGGTACAGTTTAATAAACTACCGGACAGGATTAAAAATATTTGAAACGACCTGACATTCTATATGTATTTATTTGACTCAAGATAGTACTCAGGGTCTGATGATGGAGCCGGAAGGTGGTCACCGGTACCAATCAACCATGCAACTAAACCACTTCGTGTTTAGGCTCGTTTTATTCATCTCAACAAGATCTTTGACACAAGATAGTACTCAGGGTCTGATGATGGAGCCGGAAGGTGGTCACCGGTACCAATCAACCATGCAACTAAACCACTTCGTGTTTGGGCTCGTTTGATTCGGCTCAACAAGATCTTTGTCTTAAGATAGTACTCAGGGTCTGATGATGGAGCCGGAAGGTGGTCACCAGTACCAATCAACAATGCAACTAAACCACTTCGTGTTTAGGCTCGTTTTATTCGTCTCAACAAGATCTTTGACTTAAGATAGTACTCAGGGTCTGATGATGGAGCCGGAAGGTGGTCACCGGTACCAATCAACCATGCAACTAAACCACTTCGTGTTTCGGCTCGTTTGATTCGTCTCAACAAGATCTTTGGCACAAGATAATACTCAGGGTCTGATGATGGAGCCGGAAGGTGGTCACCGGTACCAATCAACCATGCAACTAAACCACTTCGTGTTTAGGCTCGTTTGATTCATCTCAACAAGATCTTTGACACAAGATAGTACTCAGGGTCTGATGATGGAGCCGGAAGGTGGTCACCGGTACCAATCAACCATGCAACTAAACCACTTCGTGTTTGGGCTCGTTTGATTCGGCTCAACAAGATCTTTGACTTAAGATAGTACTCAGGGTCTGATGATGGAGCCGGAAGGTGGTCACCAGTACCAATCAACAATGCAAGTAAACCACTTCGTGTTTAGGCTCGTTTTATTCGTCTCAACAAGATCTTTGACTTAAGATAGTACTCAGGGTCTGATGATGGAGCCGGAAGGTGGTCACCGGTACCAATCAACCATGCAACTAAACCACTTCGTGTTTGGGCTCGTTTGATTCGTCTCAACAAGATCTTTGGCACAAGATAATACTCAGGGTCTGATGATGGAGCCGGAAGGTGGTCACCGGTACCAATCAACCATGCAACTAAACCACTTCGTGATTAGGCTCGTTTGATTCGTCTCAACAAGATCTTTGACACAAGATAGTACTCAGGGTCTGATGATGGAGCCGGCAGGTGGTCACCGGTACCAATCAACCATGCCACTAAACCACTTCGTGTTTGCCTTCGTTCGATTCGTCGCAACAAGATCTTTGACACAAGTTAGTACTCAGGGTCTAATGATGGAGCTGGACTGTGGCCACGGGTACCAGTCTACCATGTAACTGAACCACTTCGTGTTTGGGCTCGTTTGATTTGTCGCAACAAGATCTTTGACACAAGGTAGTACTGAGGGTCTGATGATGGATCCGGAAGGTGGTCACCGGTACCAATCAACCATGCAACTAAACCACTTCGTGTTTGGCTTCGTTCGATTCGTCGCAACAAGGTCTTTGACACAAGTTAGTACTCAGGATCTGATGACGGAGCTGGAAGGTGGCCACGGGTACCAGTCTACCATGTAACTGAACCACTTCGTGTTTGGGCTCGTTTGATTCGTCGCAATAAGATGTTTGACATAAGATACTACTCAGGGTCTGATGATGGAGCTGATGATGATAGACAGGTACCCGTCGCCACCTTCGCGCTCCATCGTCAGACCCTGAGTACTATCTTGTGTCAAAGATCTTGTTGAGATGAATAAAACGTGCCTAAACACGAAGTGGTTTAGTTGAATGGTTGATTGGTACCGGTGGCCACCTTCCGGCTCCAACATCAGACCCTGAGTACTATCTTGTGTCAAAGATCTTGTTGAAACGAATAAAACGAGCCTAAACACGAAGTGGTTTAGTTGCATGGTTGATTGGTACCGGTGACCACCTTCCAGCTCCATCATCAGACTCTGAGTATCACCTAGTGTCAAAGATCTTGTTGAGACGAATCAAACGATCCTAAACACGATGTGGTTTAGTTGCATGGTTGATTGGTAATGGTACCTTCCAGCTCCATTATCAGACCCTGAGTACTGTCTTGTGTCAAAGATCTTGTTGAGACGAATCAAACGAGCCCAAACACGAAGTTGTTTAGTTACATGATAGACTGGTACCCGTGGCCACCTTCCAGCTCCATCATCAGACCCTGTGTATCTTCAGTGTCAAAGATCTTGTTGAGACGAATCAAACGAGCCTAATCATATTACTACATGGTTGATTGGTATCCGTGACCACCTTAATCATCATCAGATCCTCAGTACCAGTTCGTTTTTAAACCCTCGTTGATACAAACTTTACAACCTATAGGTGCCAAATGCAATGACGAAGCATGTAAATAAGCGAGTAGGTACCTATAATTTCTTTCGAATATTACTCGATGGCGATTACCTTCATAAGTACGAGTATGGGGCTATTCATAAATTACGTCGTTTCAAATGGGAGGAGTGGGGGGGGGGGGGTCTGGACATCGGATGATGGTAACATGACGTAGGAGGAAACAGATTCATCCGAAGCTTGATTTTTGGATGATTTGAGGGTGGGGGGGGGGGGTCAAAAATCGTCAAAAATAGATGACGTAATTTATGAACAGCCCCTATGTACATTTGCACTGCATTTAGTATTTTCGTACTTACCAAATAACAGTTTTAGAACTTTAAAAGTTAAGTACAGTTAGTGTTGTTATGGTTGATTTCAATATGCTTCGCGAAGGATCAAGAATGTTTAATCCATCATTGTAGTGCGAGTGTGGTAGAAGGGATCGGCATACTGAGCTCGCACGGCCTGCCGCAGCGCGTAAAATACCTAAACTCGCTCAACGCCGAAATGTAATAGCGCTCTTAAAGAGTTTATTGGTTAGCGGACAAATCACCCACTCAAACCAAATAAGACCAACCAATCTGATACAATACAAGAAACTCAACTCAACTTCAGTGTCAAACATGCATACAACAAACCATCCCGATAACATGGCTGCATGGCATGTTATCGGGACTGCACTTCATAGCCGAGTGATTTATCAGATACCATTTGATCCACCCATCAGATTTCCAGGGACATTGTAACTTTGGCTTTAATAAATATATATGAGATTCAAGAACTCAATAAGATTAAAGAAACCTTTAGCGACATCATCACTGTTTAAAGGTCACAGGGCGCTTTCGAGCTTATTTGGTAAATTATTCAGGTCATCTCTCACGAAATCCATGAGAAATTCAAGAGCTTGGCACTTTAAATGTCTGTTCTCATTCCTCAAATTTTCATCATGTCAGACAGGGCAAAACGTAAATAGACTGGGAAATAAACATTACGTTACTTTCTACGTTCCGATTGACGTCATGTTCGTTAAGATTAAAACATGTGCTGATATGCACAACATACTGTCATCGGACGTTCCAAAGTTGCTCGTCTAGTTTTTGTGTTGACCAAACGTCCTCGAAAAGTAACCGACGTCGCTGTGGCAACACTAACGAGCCTATTTTTTAAAAGTAAACTAAACGTCTTTACTATTTACACTCGTACCGGAAAGGTAAAAATAAACATGCTTTAAAAGTTCGTGAGTGACATTTTAAGAACGGTGTTGTAGTTAGTATATCTATTTAAGGACGGTAATTTTCTTAGTTAGAAAGTCTATCTCCGAGGAGTAATTGTATAAGACGAAGATGAAGTTGGTGTTTACATTATGCTATTAAACTTTGAGGTGTTTATGCGCTGAAGACTAAACTTCCCACGAGCGTCTTAAATTTTGAACAACGCAGACGAACCTCGTGCCAACTGAATAGTTCAGTAAACAACGTAAATTTGACAGCTGGGCGTATATTCTCGTTGCTTACGAGTGCATGCAAGCTTAACTAGCCTAACAGTGACCTAGAGATGTGTAAAAAAGACGCCTAATCTCAGAGTGCAATTCTACTGGTCATCACGTCATAGCGATACATTCTCCCGGTTATTAATTAATCTCACATGGGAGGGTCTCGATCTTAAAGAACAGCAATGCGCCAATTTTTGGTGACGTGCCAAGCTGCAGATACGCGAAGCAAGACTGCGGGCCTCCACAGCCTTGACCGGCGGCGAGGCGACCGTACCTACATTTGAGCAATGATTGCGGCCCGGCTGGCCAATCCATTAATAATATCTTTTCAATTTTCGACGGACAATCGCACACACGCTAGGCTGGCGCTGAGATCTATTGTAGAGAATTTGTATACGACCCTACTTAGGTAGTTAATACGATATGCGCGATCAGTTTCTTGTATATGACAAAGTATATATTGTATAGAATGTTTGGGATTAAGTCTTTAGTATTTAATTTTGTAAGTCGAAAATTCCAATTCCAATCATTATCGTTGAAACTTCCAATCATACCGTTGTAACAATAATAACTTTGTCACTAACCGTCAGTTAAGCGGTAGGCCTACAGAAATCGATTTCAATAGTGATAAGATAACATACTCTGATCTGACTAGTCGATCGTTCAGGAAAATAAGTCTGTTGTTCATAAATGCATAGTTAATACAGATTTCGACGTAAGAATATCAAGAACATTCAACTCACATCGATAAACTAAAGAAAACACGGCTAGCCTACGTTATTCGTTCGTTGCACATGCTACATCTAAATTCGAGGCAAATCACGTAATAAGCCTTGGCCTTGAAGCATCATCATACCGCAAGCGAAGTGTATAAGGTTACAACATGTTCAGTCATCGTATTGCAATTACCACGTCCTCATATCGAAATCAAATTACCTTCGAAGCACGACTGGTCCGTTGACAGGCCATGTACCCCATAATCGCTGGCTACATGATACGAGAATGTGGACTTATAAGGCGGGACATTAATCACTATTGGCACTGGCATATGCGCGACTTGATCGGCTATTATCTTTTGAGCCCGATCGTATGCCCCCATTCAGTTGGCTATGATTACAACAGCATATACCAGAACATAATACGTGTTTACGTATCATAGCTACTTAAACTCTTCGGAGAACACATGGTGTTGAAGAAAAATTCCAAGTATTTACTACAAACGTGCGCTGTTCACATTCTAGTAGTCAATTGAGTGATAATGCGTCATCCTAATAAAAAATGGTCTCAGGCGATTGGTACGCCGAATGTGACCGAGTAACAGTAACGGTATAATAACGAGCGTTATGCGCGCCTTTTATTTTGCTCGTCCGACCTACTATAGTTCTTGGGTAGGTATAATAAAGTTAATGTGTCAAACTCAATCTTACGATAGTGCATGTATGTTATCAAAAGAAGTACCTTAGAGAATTATTTAACTTGGAGTAGAATAAGAGATTTAACTGCGGAATAACTTGTGCGTAGGCAATAGGCATACCAAGTCGAAGAAAAATATATTCATAGGTTAGCTGCTGAAATTCATAGGCTGGCGCAAGATTTTTAGCTACTTACTCTATAAAATTTTCATAGACATTTGGCGACAGCTCACGTAAATTAAAGGTGGTTTTAGATGAAAAACGTGAGTATCATCGACAAATAGCAAATATTTTGGCATGTACCAATCAAATACTGTGCTGTCATAGACATAGAGGACGAAGTCGTTACGACCGGCTTATGCAAACGAGCCAGCCTAAACCAACACACTTATCGCCGTCAAATGGCGCGGGTCAACCGTTCCGTATCATAACTCAATCGAATTAGGGACGAGTGCGAGTTCTTCTTAATTGTTTTCTATTGTTGCTCGTTAATATCTGTCATTCAGTTATGTTGACGTGAAATATGATAATTGAAGTCAATCAAGTCATTCAATATCACACGCTTGTTTAAACATTAACCCATTTAGGTGTTTGGAGTCGGCGAAACATGTTCTTTTCTTCCAACATCTCTGTCACCAACAGACTTTCTTTCTGTTCTATCATCTTTTCTGATTTGCTTCCTCTTACAGTTTACACCCATACCTAATACAATTCAGATTCGACCGGCGCTATTGATTACAAGGGGCAGAAAGTTTCGTGGAACATGAGTTTCACGTGCACTGATCAATATGCCTGTCGGGACGGCCGCTGCCGCATGGCGTGTCACCCCAGACACAGCTGATTCCACCCCTGCCCCCTCAGTTCGTTCACCCCTCACCCCTCGCCCTTATGCACCCTCGTACTTTCCATCTCTACAATAAGAGAAATATTTACGTTAGCGTTCCCCTCCGGCACTTGTTTAAGGAAATCCCAATTTTACCTCCATAAACAATTTGTTTCGTATTTATGTTCATACGAAAACAAGATTAGCTTGCCAGTACTGAGGGATTTAGGAGAGATACGAGCAATCTAAAGGCGTTTTAGGTACGGTTGGAATCTCGATGGCCACGAGCCAAATGTCGTAGTATTACGTCAATTGTATCAACGAAAAATAAATATAGGTAATCATGTATTCTCGGAAAAGTGCAGCTTCTTCAGTGACATACAAAGCAGTGTCGCAAATAACCGGTAGTACATCGGAAGTACAGAGTGGTTACACAGAGCAACAGCAGAAACTTTACACGCAATACATGACCCAGTTAAAAGTCGAGTTCGAGGAACGATGGTGCAAAAAACCAACATTCAACATGTGCTTTGAAGACCTAGAACAGATAAAAACGCTGGGCACGGGCGCTTTTGGTAGAGTAGTGTTATTAAAACACTCTAAAAGTTACAGATTTTATGCGATGAAAGTACTCGACAAGGAGAAGATAGTTAAAATGAAACAAGTGGAACACTCCTTGAACGAAAAACGGATACTTGAGGCCATACGCTTCCCGTTCACTGTATCTATGGAATTTAGCCACAAGGATAACAGTTATATTTATTTCGTTATGCCCTTTGTGCCTGGAGGAGAAATGTTTATGCATCTGAGACAGATGCATAAGTTTGAGGAACCTTTAGCGAAGTTTTATGCCAGCCAAGTTATCTTGGCACTGGAGTATCTGCATTTCTGCAATCTTATCTACCGCGATTTGAAGCCTGAAAACATATTGATAGACAGGACTGGCTACTTGAAAATAACCGACTTTGGGTTCTGTAAACAAGTGCATGGCAGAACGTGGACTCTGTGCGGTACTCCTGAATATTTAGCACCAGAATTGATTTTGAGTAAAGGCTATGGCGCGTCAGTAGACTGGTGGTCTTTCGGTGTTCTGTTATTCGAAATGAATTCAGGATATCCTCCATTTTATGCAAGCGATCCGATGAAGACTTACGAAAAGATTGTCGCCGGAAAATACAGATGTCCATCGAGCTTTAACTCAAGTTTAAGAGATTTGATTAGAAATACGCTACAGGTTGATATAACTAAAAGATTCGGAATGATGAGAAATGGTGTGCTGGATTTTAAAAATCATCCATGGTTCAAAGGGATAGAGTGGGACTCGATTTTAAATTGCAGAACAGCCCCTCCGTTTATACCTAAGTATAAGACTCCAGGAGATACGAGTAATTTCGACCGCTACGAAGAAGAGCCGATAATTCCTGCTAGGACGTGCCGCTATGAGTCGCAGTTTATTGATTTTTAGTCGAATAATAAATAGATTTACATTGGAATACGTTTATTTGAATCTTGGTAAAAAAAACGTTACATCCACGATGTTGTCTTGGGCGCTTAGTCGTTTATTTGGACACGATTTGTAATTCTAATGTAGCACGTGCGTGGGGCTCCCCTCTTTGTGCGCCCGCGCAGGGGACCGAAGACAAGGCGAGCGCACGCGACCATGTCATTTCTTATTTTTAGATTTGATAGAACAATTGTCTTAAAATTACCCATCGAGTATACGTAACAAAATTATACTTTGACTTTCTCAGAAGGCATTGGCCCAAACACCGTATGCGATGTGAAGTGACCCCAATACGTGTTCGCGCTTTGCCAAGATTAGCATGACTAATGAAATATTAGGTCTGCGCATATTTGTTTGGCTCTAGTTATATTCGCGAATTCTTCAACAGATTATGAGTGGGAGTTTACTGGGTGCAAATTAACAACCGTATTGTGGTAATAAACGTGAACTTGAAATAATTATGATTGTATAACTACTAACGAGCACCTCTTCAGATGTTTGGAAGATGTATTAGTAGAATACATTACAATGATCAAACGTACAATTTTAGATTGCTTCATGTTAAAGAGATAAAATGTAAGTAATCGCAAACCATAGTATTTAAGGTGAAAAAACGACAAGCGTTAACAAATTGATAACTTTGAACTTTTATGTTTACATCAGAGATTCCGAGTTACCCTTTCCATGGCAACTAGTGTCGAAAGCAGGTCGTCAATCCGATGATTATAGTTTCAAGATCCGCAGACCACGGTGGATTAGCATACAAAGCTTTCAAGACACCTTTATTGTATGCGGGCACGTTTTATAGCTCTGTGGCGGAGATGAGACGATGGCGGCAGAATATTGATCTTCTGGCAATGATTGTGCGGTACAAAACTTGAAATTGTTGGTTGAGGATCCGCAACAGAATGGAACAGGATTCTAATGAGTTAAAAACAAAACTGTTTCTTCGTTCCTCTTACTTGGTTGGTGGAATTGTTCAAGCAACATGTTGGTCATGCGGGTCATTTCATGGGATACGTACATCAACTTAAAAGGAATAGATTTTTCGACAAATTCGACGATTTGATTTAAGTTTTTTTTTGCTCTCGCGCCTTTCTTGTGATGTACTTTTTGTTCATGTTCAATGGACCCGATTGGGTGGTTAAGGGCATTTATTTGTATGATGATACAGATATTTGTTCCTGAGTCATGGTTGTTTTCTATGTACATATTTAAGTATTTATATATTACTTATATCGTTGTCTAAGTACCCACAACACAAGCCTTCTTGAGCTTACCGTAGGGCTTAGTCAATTTGTGTAAAAATGTCCTATAATAAAAAAAAATGCAAGTATTTCGAGTCGACGCATAGCACTCGGCCGTACACTTCCCAAAGTACCCAGACGAGCTTACATTAAGTTATCGTAGGACGTGCAGTCAACTAAGTGGAAAGTGAAGGAAGCGCAGTTCCGTTTCACGCACGACAAGGGCGCAGGAAATGTCCTTTGGCCTTCGTCGCAGGCGATTCTAAGGCTTTACATGTCTCACGTCCGACTTTATTTATTTGTTCTTACTACTTCAGTGGGATGAGCAACAATAACGTTTATCGACTGTTTTTTTCAAAGGGTTTTAAACGTCTATAGTTTCTGTCAAAACTAACTTTGTAAGCCGATACACTCCAAAATCCAAAGTGAAGTTTCTGCCTATGTTGTCTCCAGTTTTGGCTTATAGTATAAACTCCTCTTGTCATTGGCTCGTTGATTTCCTTACATCACAACTCAAATTTCACATTTACATGATACTGCTTCGTAGTTTTATACACCTATATTTTTCTTATAAATGTCTATATCTACTCGATTGTCTTACAATAAAAGTGGAAATCAAAGGAGGCGCAGTTCCGTTTCACGAAGGCAGGAAGTGGCCTGCCTAGCCGAGAGCCTTCTGCAGACACCATTTGTTGCTATAATGTGACGTTTAGCGCATTAATGCGGTACTTCCGCGTCCATAAAGGTTACGTGCCTTATGATGAGGTACATCGACATGGTTTTTGTAATTTATGTTTGGCCTTTGACTTGTAACTGTCATTTAAGCTGCCATCCGTTCCATTTTCAAATCAATAAGATATTGAAGTGTGGTCTTCTGGCCCACTTTTGGAGTTAAGTACCTACATTAAATTTAAATAATTTTCATGAAAACCGGTGTATTAAATATAGCAGATCTATAGGTTTGCTTTGCTAATTTTCCAATCAAATGTGTGATTCATCAGTATAATTCATAAGAAGACAGTCAAAACCTACACAAATATTGAGGACAACTAGTACATTATCAGGAACGATGATATCATAGATACCTTATCGATGTAATGCGTAACCCAAACAATGTAATCGCTAACAAAAGTCTATAAACAACAATAAACAATAATTCCTCAGTTTTCTCACATATCCGTATCCATTTAATACCGTTCAATGATCTTCGGTCATAAAGTTCAAGTGCTCTATTCATCCACAATGGCATATTGCGCAAGAAACTTAGCCAAGCCAACTTCAACGGCGAAGATGTAACTTTATTGTGTGATAAATATATCTATTTATACACTTAATACGAGTAAAAACTGATAGTTTTACATCAGAACTCGTCGTGTCAAGTATCTAAAATATCGTTTTAAAGCACGCGTGTCTCGTACTAATATCCTTTTTACTACTAATTTCCTCACGAAAATCTTAATTGAGTGTTTCGTTCCGGGTTTTAGTAGGTAGCCTGTGTTATCTACCCTTCATCTCTCGACTCGAATGTTATATTTTGTAAAATAATATATGAAACTATGGAAATAACAATTAAAGCAACAAGGAAGGAAAAAGTGGTAAATATAATATTAATAATAATGCAATCGAAGTATATCGTAACTTGAATACTCCGGACAAAACACTGTCTTCAATAACGAACATAAAAACTTCAACAAACCACTAAAGAACCGAGCCTAAAAGAATGTTAACACAATTAACACTAGAGATCTTTCACAAGCTATGGACGGGCATAAAACACAATTACATAAGAGGCTGAGTAAGGGCTTTGAAAGCCCATGAGGCACATTCAGAATTTAAAAATACACTACCCGTAGCATTCCCAGCGCGTCTAGCTCGGACAAATGGATTGATGATAATGCATCCCATTGAGATTGGTATCATATGATCGTAGTATCATATTTTTTAAATTCTGAATACGTGTCCGTAGCTCGTAGCACGCTCGACGAGTTATTGAGCTATTGATAGCAACGTGTTGGGTTACCAAGCAAGCCGGTGTTAAATGATTTGTGACTGTCGCAGACAAGGCAGACATTGTTTAAGAGTTGAAGATAGAGTTACTGTGAGACTCTGTTTGGATACTTTACTTTATTGCAGTCATGGAAATGTATCTTTGTGTAGAAAGTTACTCTGTCTCATTTACTGAATTTTCAATCGTGTATGGGAAACCAAATGAAGTTTTTAAGTAAAGCCAAATAACGTTGAACTGTCTCTACTTGCTACGTATTGGCCAGAGCATCTTTTCAATCCATGTTGATAAAATTAAGCAAGCTTGATGACAAGACATAAATTGAATTTACGCAGGACAGACAAGCGAAATGAAATTTCACGTGAGTGAAACATGTACAGAAAGGTAATATAGACTAAACTTCAGGCGCAACAAGATCCAGGGTCTAGTAACTAACGCAGGCATCCAGAAAAACAAATACATACCTATTTGAATATTTTTGAGGACAACCCAAAGTGCCCAAAGTAGATTGCAATTATACCCACCATTAAAGCTTAAAAAACATATTCGTGCTCAACACAATGTAATGCCTTAGCCGAGATTCCATCCCAGCTTCTTAGGCAGGGTCTAATTAGGTTAAGACAGTCAAATGATGCATTATTGCAAGTTGTCAACGGCACTATATTTGGGTCACCGCATGCAGATGCAGTTCGGTGCAGTATAAGGGCGAGATAAGAGGGTTCCAACTAGGGTAGCGTAAGCGTCGATCGATCTGTGATTGATACTTGGAAGGGAACCAACTCATAATGATGAGGCATTATGTATAAGCTTTTAGCTCACGATCATATATTAATCTTTGTCTCTAGTTAACGCCTTGCACAGCGTCACATTGTAAGGAATATTTACATAGGAAGTCAATATTTCTATGGAATGTTGCGCTGTACGCACGTTCGGCGTCAACCGAAGACCATGGACCTACTCAAATTAGGCACTTTTGTAGCTTAGGTACAGTGAACCATGAGCTATTAGTTTTCACTGTTTATTAGTTACGCTGCGTATGGCCTCAAGTAAAGAGCAAAACCTCACGCAAATGTTTGTGAGCTTAATATCGTGACTTTATTGCACCAGAGCAAGTTTTATGACTTTATCAGAAGCAGTTCTGTATCTGATTCGTTTGCGATTTTGAGAAGCAATCAAAATGCTCCTGCATGTTACATTGTTAACGATGTAATTTTATTAGCCATGCGCATTAACGGGTTTTATCGGCGGCTTGTGCGAAAAGAAGTTCATAATAAAATAAGTAACAATTAAGATAAATTTACTTATTTAGCGTGGCTTCGCCATTCTCATGA
Source organism: Cydia splendana (assembly GCF_910591565.1). Taxonomy (NCBI): domain Eukaryota; kingdom Metazoa; phylum Arthropoda; class Insecta; order Lepidoptera; family Tortricidae; genus Cydia; species Cydia splendana. The sequence continues at coordinate 18,705,434 of NC_085964.1, read as the reverse complement.
CCTAATTGGTTGTTATCTAATTCAAACAACGAGTGTTCTAATAGGAGTGTATTTAAAAAAAAATAGTATAACATACACACTGGTCTTTACCCATTATCCGAGCTGACTGTTCTAAAAAGACAATCGAATGTCTTAAGCCGACCACTGACTAACAGGCTGCCGGACGATATCGGCCTGTCAGTTAGAACAAAAATTTGACAGTTCCGAACAACTGACCGGCCGATATCGTCCGACGGACTGTTAGTCAGTGGTCGGCTTTACTCATATCTCATATGTCATGTTTGAAGTGTATGGTACTGATATGCTGTGTAACTTTTTTTTTCTTATTTAACTAACTGTTTACTGTATGTTATTTCTGTCTTTTTTCTTCTTGTCTGTTGCCTTCCGTGATTCTTCTCACTTGATGGTCTCATCGGAAGATCAGCGCTGGAAGCCACCAGCAACATGCTGAGATGGGGCCATTTCGTGGCACTTTAATCTTATTTTGTGTTTTCTTTTATACTATGTACTGTTCCGATTGTTTGTGCTTACGAATAAATCTATTCTATTCTATTCTATTCTATTCTATATGTGCAGTTCGCTAAATCACCTCTTAGTACGGTTTAAAGAATCTTAATAAAGTTTTATAAGTTAACATGGAAATGTTCCTAAATAGCGTATTTACGTGCATTAGCGTAATCACAATGATTTTCTATCTCTCATTTTTCTTTCTTTCAAAAAACAAACTACACCTAGAGCTACCGTTTTAAATAATGCCAGACTAATTTAATCAGGCAGGAGAGTACTAAATTGTAAAATAAAGTTAGGGTGAAACAGTAGACGATTATATTCCCTCCGTGTCATACCTTTTAAACTGTCTGAAAGCGCCTGGCGTCTTTAACTTGTCCTCTCCGAATTGGATCTTCATTTAATTACCCCCACAAGTTCATTATCGGAACATTAAACAAGACAAAAATAACATTTAATGATATATGTATTTAATGATCCGCAGCATTTTAAGCAGCTTATCTTAAAGATTTGCAAAGTAAAAGTTATAAAGAAGATCTGTAACTTTATCTAAATGGCGGCCAATGCAGTGTAGTGATGATAACACTCCCGCATCAAGTGCTGCTAATAGGTTTATTTCTCGGCGGATTATCAAACATGGGGAACAAGATCTCCTTATGCTCGCGAATCGAGCGTTAAACTCTTGCGCATCTGTTTATCTGGACATCGGGGGCGTTGTTCTAATCATGGTCGAGCTAATCGCTCGAAGGAACCAGTATAGGAGCACTCTTTGATTACATATTGCTATTACAGAACTCGAGGTCTTAGTACTCTAGTTTTCTCAAGTACTCCACTTGCCAGTGCCGGCGAAACCGTCTGAAGGAATTAATTGAATATTCTTAATCGAACGGATTTCTCACGATCAAAGCTCGTTACTATAACTAGTTTAGAAATTTCCACCTGAACAGCGCATTGACGTTTTTGCCTATGATCTCACACTAGCGCATAATACAGCAATATATTAACAAAATGAGAACAATAGATACTCTGCAACTTTTTGTTCATTTTGAAGAGAACTTATTAGCTGAAGTAGACGTCTTAATGAGTACTATTATGCAAAAGGCGTATAATTAAACTGATGCAAAATAGTATTATGATAATTCTGGAACACGACTAGACGCTGCAGTGGAAGCAACAAGCCACCACTTGCATTCTGATTTATTACACCACCGCTAACCGGCCATACAAAATACGCCTAAAAATGCTTCGACAGTGTTATTGTTGAGCACGTATGGGATGTGGCTGGTTAATCAATCAGTATTCAAAGGAGCAACAGCGCCTATCAAGTACGAATAAGAATGACGTATTGTTAAACGGCCGTGCCAAAAGAATCATGCGCCGAATTTGCATGCTGTTTGCTATTCCTCCACAAATATGCAACGGTTGGTCAGTTTGATTAATTTGCACCCTTTCGCCTGCGTTAATTGACCGATACTGTAGAGTATAGAGCAATGAGGCGATCAATTGGAAAATCAGAAGGGTTGGCCAGGTGTTGCATCCCTTTATAGCAACTTCGAGGTCGTGTACTTTCATGCCCATTAGATGTCTATTATGATACACATCTTTTTTAGATTCTTTTATGGATTAATCAACCAAAGAGTATATTTTAAGTCCTGGGAAATGGGTATAGCAGTGTTTATCTTATCCCGGCACAGAGGCAAAAAGTTGTTTACCTTTTTATAACTCCCACTCGAATCCACTCGAAACAGGCTCTACGTTATCTTCACTATGTCTGTCATCAATTCCATAAGTTCCATCTCTTTCTGTTTCGTTTTTTACGCCACTAGTCTAACTTGTTCCGTTTTGAATATATGGTCTTGTATTCCTAACATTCTTATTGCTTTGGGAGTCAAGTCTTCGATCTTTCCAGTGTAACCTGAATCCTGAATTCTTAAAATCAAGTTTTTGCTATCGGGAGAGCTTTTATCCTGGTTTGCTTATGCCCTAGTCTCGCTAGCGATAAGGTTTGAACCCTTGGTCTGTAGAGGTAAATTGTATGTTTTATTACTAAAGCATTAAGGTTTACATTAAATTTTATAGTAGTATTGGTTACATAGGTAAGCCAGTCAGTTGGAATGACGTTGGTGTTATCGTCCCCTGTATCCGGAGTGACGCTCGGCCGAGCATGCACCTGTCGCCATTATAGTAGCAAAGTTGTATTGTGTTGTAACTTTACCATGCGGAAAAGTCAACTTTGACTATAGTGGCTTTAGGTTGACAGTTGTGTTCATCTGTCAACTTCCATGTCCTAAAACAAAGCGTGCAAACTTTTATTACATTGCAAAGTATTGAGGACGATGGATGGCACAATGCACACGGAAACCACGCTTCCTTGGGAAAGTATGACAACCAATATAGATAAGAATAATCTATAAATCGATATTATCAATAGCGCGTGACAAGTTGGCAATGTAATTTTGTGATTGGGTATCTATAAAAAATGATGGGACGATATTGGATCGTTTCAAGACTTTTCTTTTTATAATGATTCCAGTCAGGCAACATAATTATTATCGCATAAAAGAAACAAACGCGGTGCCAGACCGAGTCAAGTCAAGCAATCTCTAATCTAGATCCAGCGATAAGTCAAGAATCAAGATAATTGCCACTTTCCAAGTTTCCATATAACGCTGGAGAACTAAGCGATTTAAAATGACAGGTGGTTTATTAGTTTCACTGTTAATTTACGCTATTAAGTTTAGTGATGTGCCTTTCCCGGGAATATTGCAGACTCAAGAAAATATTGTGGTCTAAGATCCCACATATATGGTCGACCTTCACCAATCTGTCTGACGGCTGAAACTATGAAAATATGAAAGAAAATATGTTCCAGGACATGAATAAATAGGGTTGCCTAAAAAAATATGGTCAAGGCTATTTTTAAAAAAATTTAGAAAAAAAAAACCGGCAAATTTCACCGATTTGTCTGACGATCGAAATAAGTTTCAATGGAAAGTATACAACTTGTACAACATAAATCATCTTGGTTGCCTATCTTTTTCCGGTCACTATTATGTGGTTGCCGTGTTTAGAGGTTAGCGATAACTCATAAACGGCTGAACTGATCAAGTTTGTTTTAATTTTATTTGATTGAGTTTTTAAGCACTATTTTCATGATTTTTTTCATATTTTTTGGACAGATGTTTCAAAAGTTGGAAGGAAAAACCTTTTTTTTCTTTCTAAACGATTATTTCCGAAATGATTCACTTTATCAAGAAATGTTGTTTAAAGACCCCTATTCATTTTGAAAGGCCTACCCAACGACACCCCACACTATGAGGTTGAAAAGATAAAAAAATTGTCACACACATTTTGTTTCTTTCAAAGCGATTATTTCAGAAAATATTCACTTTATCAAAAAATGTTCTACTAAGACCCCTATTCATTTTGAAAGACCTTTCCAACAACATCCCACACCATAGGGTTGACACGAAAAAAAAAATTCTCTCATACATTTTGTTTCTTTCGAGGCGATTATTTCCTAAAATATTCACTTTATCAAAAAATGTTTTTTGAAGAACCCTATTTATTTAAAATTCATATCAAATGACATCTTACAACATATGTATCAAACGAAAAAAAAAGAAAAAAATGTATGTGACCATTTTTTTCGCTTCAACCCTATAATGTGATATGTCGTTGGATAGATCTTTTGAAATAAATACGGTTTTTTAGAAAACATTGTTTGATGAAGCGAATATTTTAGGAAATAATCGCCTCGAAAGAAACAAAATGTACGTGAGGATTTTTTTTTCGTGGCAACCCTATGGTGTGGATATTGTTGGAAAGGTCTTTCAAAATGAATAGGGGTCTTAGTAGAACATTTTTTGATAAAGTGAATATTTTCGGAAATAATCGCTTTGAAAAAAACAAAATGTGTGTGACAATTTTTTTATCGTTCCAACCTTATAGTGTGGGGTGTTGTTGGATAGGCCTTTCAAAATAAATAGGGGTCTTAAAACAACATTTTTTGATAAAGTGAATATTTTAGGAAATAATCGCCTCGAAAGAAACAAAATGTGCGGATTTTTTTTTTCGTGTCAACCCTATGGTGTGGGATGTTGTTGGAAAGGTCTTTCAAAATGAATAGGGGTTTTAGAAGAACATTTTTTGATAAAGTGAATATTTTCGGAAATAATCGCCTTGAAAGAAACAAAATGTGTGTGACAATTTTTTTATATTTTCAACCTCATAGTGTGGGGTGTCGTTGGATAGGGCTTTCAAAATGAATAGGGGTCTTTAAACAACATTTCTTGATAAAGTGAATCATTTACAACGTACATAACTTGCTGAAGATTTGTTTTCAACTCAGCAAAACATCATAAATCTCCCGAAATTGATTGAAAGAATTTTAATATCCGGCTCGAAGGACCAAAAATTTAATATGGTCCTTGCAACCGGATACGTATTAATTTACACGAAATTCAATACAAATGGATTTCAAGGCGGAATATCGACTAACTGTGTGTATAGTTCGTTAAGCTCGTAGTTTGATAACATCGAGACCTTGGTAAACGTACATAACTTGCTGAAGATTTGTTTTCAACTCAGCAAAACATCATAAATCTCCCGAAATTGATTGAAAGAATTTTAATATCCGGCTCGAAGGACCAAAAATTTAATATGGTCCTTGCAACCGGATACGTATTAATTTACACGAAATTCAATACAAATGGATTTCAAGGCGGAATATCGACTAACTGTGTGTATAGTTCGTTAAGCTCGTAGTTTGATAACATCGAGACCTTGGTAATGACATCATCGGGTAAACTGTTTAAGAACGTTTAATTAACTTAGCAAAGCGTCTAAGACATGGCAATTACACCATGGGGCCGCGTTACACGATCCATTGTTTTCTGTCCCACACTCTTGGGCTTGGTCATGGTTCAATAAGTCTTTTGTTATCGTAAAGTAAATGTCAAATATAAAACTTTGTTTTTGTTTGTAAAGCTCTCATATATCATAGTGCCTAAGCGGTTGTATCAATAAGAAGTTTATGGGATGCGGTAATTTGATTAGAGTAGATTTCTTTCTCGCGTGTAGAGAATTTCACGTTTTTTTATCATAAGAGAAAGCTTTTCGTATACATACTTCACACATGAATTTACATGGAGTACTAAATGCTCTCACTAGTAGCGACATGGCGATATTTTTGGCGTCATCATCACTTTTCGCACCTGAGTTATGAGATGAGGATTTTAAAATAAATATCAAATATATAGAAACTAAAAGAAAAGTGTCCCTTTGAATAAAACCCAAATTAAACCCCTTTAAAACCAAACTCCGAATGTTAGCTGCAGAGATCAGTATTAAGAATGGCACGTATTTAACCGGTCAACTAATTAATCGAATTTGGGTAGTTTAAAATAATAGAAATGGGTACTAAAATTAAGATGATAATCAGTTATCCCCCATTCTACAACTCAAGCCAATTAGCTGGTTATTCCAGAGATGTCAAAAATAGGAGTGAACTGTTTAAGTATCTCTTTCTTTCATTTTAAACCCTGTAACGAGTGTGTTTTTTACCGTACTTGTTAAACTAAGGAGACGAATTGTCTTATCGAAAATCTTAATTAAACTTACTCTCTCCTTTCTTTCATGGTATTATACGCTCATTAAGTAGTTGGCTAAACGTGTGGCAACCGCTAAGTGTGTCAGTACCTGGTGTGTTAGCTTTGTAATGATTACAGAGTACAGCGAGATATTTTTGTAAAATGTTTACATGTTGGTAATAGAAAATTTACTTTAAAGTTGGGAGATAGATTGAGAAAAGGTACAGTTCTAGAGAGCCTACCGCGAACCACTCCGTTCGTTCGTTCGTCTTTTTGCATCTCTTATCGGTTATTGTGCGGCCCTCAGGTTCTGTGTGACCTAATGAGACTAAATCAAAGATGCACTATTTTACTTTACCCAATGTACAGAAAGGGTGAATGAACCTTGTTACTTCGGCCAGAGATGCTTTAGTAATGTGAAGGCGGCACCTAGTTCACACATCGGTGTTCACAGGTTGGTATAATCCATGTCTTCAAACGGTAAAAAACATGCACGTCATTCGCAAGATGACAGCTGTCATTCGCTGTTTCGAAAGGCTTTTTTACGTAAGCCAAACCAATAACATGACACATGCACATGACAAAATGACCGGAAGCTTTGATCAAACAGACTGATTCTTAGCTAACAAAGTATTTGTTTTAACCGAAAGAGTGTTAATTAGATGCAAAATAAACGGGTTTTTAAGTCAATACATGCGTTAGGTAATTGAAAAATAAGTGTGTTAGGCAAATAGGTGCGTAGCAATTAGTGATAATTGGGAATAACAATTACCCGGCTACTAGAAACAAGGCAACAACCACGCGACCTGAATAGCTGCCCACATTGGAAATTAGAATGCGAAAATTAGGTCTGATTCGAGAGTGTATAGATCTTTTCCCTAAAATCGTTCATTCCGCGTAGCAAATTTTCCATTCGCATTTTTTCCCACCCGAATTTCTACCCAAACCGTTTTTTTGTCATTCGCTTGTTTCTCTATTCTCAAACTATCGCAACATTTTTATTTCTTACGCTATAATTTTCTTATAATTAATACTTTCCAAGTCGTTTTTTTCGCATTATTTTTATTTCTTAGGCGATATTATTACCATGTGGTCCCACCGCACTGTTTCTTTTCAAAAAAACATTTAGTTCACAACTTAGCTAGACGGAGCGCCGCTTCGCGGGGCTCCTATTTCTGGGCGGTTTGCCCTTCGGGCATCTGAAGCTACCTAACGAGCCTAACCTACCTAACCTATTAATTTAGTGTGACGTCCATGAAAACATCACACTTTGGGGAAAAAAGTGTAGGTATGGTAGGTTCGTTAGGTAGCTTCAGATGCCCGAAGGGCAAACCGCCCAGAAATAGGAGCCCCGCGAAGCGGGGCTCCGTCTAGCTAAGTTGTAAACTAAATGTTTTTTGAAAAGAAACAGTGCGGTGGGACCATGGTAATATTATCGCCTAAGAAATAAAAAGAATGCGAATAAAACGACTTGGCAAGTATTAATTATGAGAAAAATTTTACCTAAGAAATAAAACTGTAGAGATATAAGCGAATAACAAAAAAGGGTATGGGTAGAAATTCGGGTGGGAAAAAATGCGAATGGAAAATTTGCTACGCGGAATTAACGATTTTGGGGAAAAGATCTATACACTCTGATACGATACGACCGCTTAATTGATAGATACGTTGTTTTGTAAGATTAAGCGATGTTTGAATTTGATTAATTATTAATTACATTACAGATGTTGCGCATAATTATTTTTCACGAACGTGTCTTGCTATTTCAGTCAGTCTCGGTATAAAAAGTACTGAGGTTGACGGAAGTAACATGACAAATACGAACGTTTCCGAGAAAATACGATGCAAAACAATTATGCACTACCTTACCTAATACATCAGTAATCTTCAGCTTGTTTTACTTTGCTGTGCATTGCAGGTGATGGTTAAACTTCATTTGGAATGATAAAATTAACTTGGGTTTTGCCAAAGCTTCTCAACAGCAACAACTCATTGATGACGCGCCATGTCAGAAAACTAAGAAATTGGTTTGTTAATTGCGTTGTATGGCTGCGCCACACTCGTTTGCGATAGAAAGACGTGCAACACAAGTATTTGAGCAAATAAAGGCCATACGCGTTCCGTGGAAAAGATGTTGACAGAAAAATTGCTAACTTGAGCAGCCGTGTGGGCGGAGGAGTTTTGTAGAAAAGATAACCGGACCGATATGACCGAAGAATTATGACCGCGTATCGGAAGTCGCAGCGTGGGAACATCCCAAATAACCCAGTCATGAACACGGCAGTTGCAATGTTGACAGAGATAGCTAACCCGATTCTATTAGTAGAAAGATCATCAGCGCAAAAAACAGAATCTCAACAAGAATGTTACAGAAACATCTTTATTACCTACAACATTAAAACTTACCTAACCAGTTTCTCTAAAGGGAGCACAAAGCGTGTTTCACACGTCCTAAATTAATTAATGGTACAGGACAAGAATCCAACAAGACTCCTTTCACACATCGCCTACGCACGGCACGCGGGGAAGTCGAAATAAAAGCTAAAACAGTTTTAGGGCTAGGGCTATTCCCGACGCCACCCAACCAACCAATTTAAGACTGATATTTGACTACGTACTGTTGCTACTGATTTCCAGGTCACACTTGTGTTGGTTGAATGATATAACATATTGCTACGATCCATCCAACCAGTCTCAGACTGATCTTGAGTTACGTATTGTTGCTACTGATTTAAAGTTCACACTAGTTTTGGCAAAATGAGATAACAGATAGTTACGATGGGAGTAATGGCGCGGTTATGGCCGGCGCCATGGCAGTAAATATTCCACTTATGGCGTTCATAGAATTAGTTTGTGAAAATACACCAAAAGCGTAGATTTTCTCTTGTTACGAAATGCTGTAGGCGGGGGTTAAGTGCAGATTAATTCTGTACATATTTGATAATATTTTAATGGATGCTTAATGTTCTATATTATGTTACCTATATTTCTCACGTAGGTATACAGGCACGCGTACACTATGTTCGTTTTTTTTAGCATTAGAAAGAACTTGAAAGAAGGTAAGCGATCTTGACATGTCTTTTAATTGAAAAACGCTTTTTAAAAATCAGTAACTATTACTAATTTGAAAGCAGAAGAATATATCGTATTAGATTGATAATTGATACATATTTGCCGTGACTTATTTTTAAAACGTGTTTTTCTATTAAAAGACACATCAAGATTGTTTACCTTATTTCTAATGCTAAAAAAAACGAAGTATAGGTGGAGAACACGTGCAATTTTAACTGCCAATATCCATCCTTCTTAATTTGGCAACACAACGTCGCGTGCCTTGATGTACTTTAGTTAGAACTATGTGTAATTTAGGTAACATATTGCTTGTAATGAAAAGTGAACTCGCGGGATTTCATATGATAATAATACTAGTGGCTCTGTGAGCTGTAGACCTCGCGAGCAGAGCTTTAAATTACATGGTGCTAAGAGCTTTAAATATAGTAAAAAAAAAAACAATACGAAATTTAAGAGTAAAAAAAATACAAAAAGTTATAATATCCCAGCATACAATTACTGGGGATCGAACCCAGACCCTCTGTGCAAACAGAAAAAGCGAACGTTTACAAACTGAGCCAAATAGTTCTTAGATGGGTTGACGAAATTTAGCTACTCCTTCTCAAATTAAAATTAGTTAAAATTAAATATCTCAATACCTCCGAAACCAGCGAAATACATTTTCTGAATTTTTGGCCATTTAATCTATAAACATATCTCAAAAAGAAAACACTCGTATGGTACCGATACCACTATTTGTTTAGGCGCGAGCAGGGACCGTATAACCGGTTTTATTAAATACCTGTATAAAAACTGTCAAACGAATACCGGTTAAAATGTTATACCTATATTCGCATTAGAGGTATTGCTGTCATTCCGTTTTTGTCTTTATCGCTATTTGTACACTAATTGACATAATGAAATACCGGTATTCATTAATACCTCAATAATAACAGGTATTCAGTATACCGGTAATGGTTTTCGTATTTAATACCGGTATTCATTGCACTTGATCAAAGAGTAACCAAAAACTTTGCGACAAGAGGTTAAAGTTGTTGTTAAGTCCTCATGCCAAAGACATATGTAACTTACTATCTATTCTTTTTGCTCATGCTTAGGGGCTGTCCATAAATGACGTCATCGATTTTTGACAATTTTGGACCCCCCCCCCCCCTAAAATCATCCAAAAATCATGCTTCGAATGACCCCGTTTCCTCCTACGTCGTGCTACCGTCATCCGATGTCCAGACCCCCCCCCCCCTAATTTGAAATGACGTAATTTATGAATAGCCCCTTATAAATTGATCGCTGTACAAGCGAAAGATTTCATGATTTAACCACGAGCGTAGCAAGTAACCACTTCTACTCTGTAAAATTGAGCGTTGCGACCGTTTCAAGGCACGAGGTTAATGAATGAATTAATGAAAATAATTAATCCCAGAAAACATTTCCATATGAAATGTGAGCGCCGCGCCGCCAAAATTTTCGCGCCGCCGCCGCCGCCAAAATTCTGCGCTATTGGTGTGGCATCGGCGTGACCTTGTTAGATACTAGAGTTTGTCTAAGCTAACTTTGCACCGATTTGAACAGAACAAAGTGAGGGAGTGTTATTATAATATAAACGTCATATTTTCATAGAACTTTGACATTAACGATGATATTTACACACGTTGTCGTTGCAAATGCTATGCAGATTAGTTTGATCGGGAATTTATTACTTTTATATAACGTGCTAACAAATTAGGTACCGATATTTTAAGAGATGGTACTTTATATAAAAACAATTAACTTTAAATAGAAATCAAGAAAACTTTTCTTATCATATGTTTGTTTTATTTACCGAACAAAAATATAAATTAAAATTATATCTAAAAATAATCATTACGTGCATTTAACCACATAAAGAAAAAAATACATAGAGTGCTCACTCAGAAAAGTCTAATGCTCAACAACTTTCAGCGAATATTAAACAAGGATTAACTGGAACTTTATTTTCAACTCCTTCTGCTTTAATATAGTAGTAGTAGTAGTAGTAAAACACTTTATTGTACAAAAATCAAAACAAAACAGGAAAAATAACATTCGTCATTAGTACAAAGGCGAACTTATCCCTTTAAGGGATCTCTTCCAGTTAACCTTTGAGCAATATTAGTTGTAAATAGTTGTTCAATACAATTATTGAGACATTTTTGAAATTAATATTCTTTTTAGGGTTCCGTATTTCGTACCAATATCAAGTTGATATCAACTGCAAAAAAGTTTCTTGAAGGGGTTTTTATAGGCTTTTAATATCGTACATTTAAGTCACATTCACTCATTGATTCATTCATACTATTTTTGCGATTAGTAGGTGGTCTGTGCGAGCAGTGTGTGTAATCATTCACCTCTCCTGGCGATACGTACATATAATAACTATTATATTTGACTATAGCTACCCGCACTGACTTCGCACGGATTACACAAAACCTTAACAAATTGTACACCTAAACTAAAGCTTCCTCAAAAATCTTTCTATTGATAGCTGAAATCCGCATGAAAATCAGTTGAGTAGGTTTTGATTTGAGTTCATCGTGAACATACATTCATATAGTTACAGACAGACGCGGCGGGGGACTTTGTTTTATAAAGTGTAGTGAATTAGTGATAGATTCAATTAACAGTAACCTCACAATATAAAGAGATGTTCATTATGCTGCTTATCTACAGTTAATGCCATGAAAAACTTTTTTCCTACCATAATTCAATAAATTAAATGAAATGAAATGAAATTAATTAAGGTTTGAATTCTCTTCGCATAAACCAAGTTTTCAAGGCTACCAATTTTGACCGGCGAACCGCCGCCGGCTAAATGCCTATTGGGCGGCGCTAGACGTGCGCGCCGGTCGAAAAAAATTGGGTGGCGGCGCGCCACAAAAAAATCCACGGCGGCGGCGTGGAATTTTTCAACTTTTCAATATTAAGACGTATAATGAAAAGCCATGCTTAACCCTTAAATCGACAAGGGAAAAAAATCTCAAAAAACTGTGTTAGTATCATTTTTTTGGTGTTATTATCTTATTATGTGGTTGTTTATTGTAGAAAAATCATGAAAAAAATCTATTTATAATATAATAGTTTCGAATAAAACATAGGTATGTCAAATATGTTGGATGTTGCCAGGTTCGGTGTAAATAAAAAGATACGCCGCATAATGAAAAGACGTCTAGTATTTTGGACGTTGCCTAGTTAGTATACAGTACTTTATATGCATAAGGTTTTTTTTGTCAAATTCATGTTTTTTTTAAAATAAATATAGAATAATTGCATTTTTAATTACAAATACACTTACTGATAATGTCAACTTATGTTATGAACTAAAGTAAAACCTATTATTTTTATATTTTTCCAAAAGCTTTATAGCTCGTAGGTGGTAAAATTTTACCAGTCATTGTCGTCATTTTATTAACATTAAATCAAACTTAGCGGGGTATCGTAGGATGCAGCAACATCTGAGCAATGGTATACAACAATGCATGCAATTTTATCAATATTTTCGTAAGAAATTTCTCAAATGAAATCGGGTCTGTCTCTTGATGTCTTGATGAACGCACAGGAAAAAAAACCGTAATAATATTTTTTTATCTATTTGGTTCATTACGTTGCAATACGACAAGTAATGACTTTTTAAAAGGTTTTGAAAAACCTAAAATCCCTCTGTTTAATTCATATTCATATTCATAAAAACTACCAGAAAACGTGATAATTTTACTCTTCGCATACTTGGCACAAGTGCCCTGTAATCGACAACGGTTAAAACACTGGACATTATATGTACTTTGTAAATTTGTTTTACCCATAGGTACATGGTACATACAACACATTTTTATGTAAATCGTACTGCCACATAATAAATAGTTAGTATGGTGTTGGTGCGACATAAAATAGTAGAAATTAAATTATTTATGACCAAAAAATTTCCGTAAGTACGTAATTATTGCCATGTTTAAGTAAGTATTTTACGTCAAAAGTGTGAGAGTTACGTAGGAAGTGGCGCCTATTTCAACTATTTCTTATCGGACTATAACCTATTACATATTTTAACGCTGCATAATACTGTCTTATAAAAAATATTCGGCGCGAATTTTAATCTACCGGCGGCGGCGGCGGCGCGCGGACTCCTTATAGCGGCGGCGCGCACGTCTAATCGGCGCTCATATATTTGAGATTATAAACTACATACATAATAAAATACAATTAAATCAACAAAAAAAAAACAATGAAATGAATCAAATGAACGCTATTAAATATTTATCATTCAAAATCATCACCTAACAGCTAATTTTACCAGCCAACATGAAAACGGGCATTCTAAGATCCGGATCTTAAGTATTTACAACTTTACAAGCGGGCCGGACAACGTCCTTGACGAGTAGCGAAGGAACGAATCGTGGTACTACAGTGAAACCTGGTTAATTGGCACCTGGATAAATGGAAAACCTCAATAATTGCAACCAAAAGTCCGGTCCCGGTCCCTTGAGACCAAAAGGCCTCTATAATTGAAATTTTGGAACCTCTATAATTGCAATTTAGATTTTAGTGCTTTTCGTAATTTTGCCTCTGTAATTGACCACATCGCAACTAAGACCTCTATAATTGACACTGTGCTAAAAAAGCCGTTATTTTTGCTCTTCTTTTTACCTCTATTATTGAAACAAGTCTTACTTATTACCTCTGCAATTGAAATAATGTAGTTGTAGACAGTAGAAACAATATTTTAATAGCAATGATCATTTTATTTATATATTCATCCAGAATTCAATTAATTTATTGGGTATCTATCACATGTAGTAGGTGAAATAGTTTTGATTAAATCAAAAACAAACTATGCTTTCTACATTCTAATAAAACCTTCTTCTACAATTCAAGGGAATTTTTTAAACCCGAATGATTAATAAGAAATTAAAGTAGTAATTAATGTAGTGTAAAAGTGCAAGTATAGACAGAAGCTATATATATAGACCAGAATGTAAGCGTGTAAATCTACTTTCAATGATTATTTGCACCTCCATAAAAGAAATTTGTCAGAACGCAACCTCTATTAATGAAAACCTCTATAATTGACACAACGAGTTTTTGAACCTCGTTAATTGACACCTGACCTGCTTAAATGAAAAACCTGGTTAATTGACAAAAAATGGCCGGTCCCTTGAGATTGCAATTATCCAGGTTCCACTGTACTACAACCGGTATTGGCACTTACTTATTACCGGTAATAGCTTTAGGAGTAAACTATCAAATAGTGGTATTTGTTGTCAATTGGCTAAACCGATAACACTATTGAATACCGGTATTCGAATACCTCTATTCGGAGCTTAAGTGATATAAATACCCAAATTCAAATTACACCGGTTATACCTCAATAATAACCTGTAGTCAGAATACCGGTAACGGTCCCTGGGCGCGAGCTATTACAACTCCGCCATTTAAAAAAAAATCAAAAAACCGGACGGACAAAAAAAAATTATTCAGACATAGAATCCAGTCACAAAATTTCACGAGATTCGGTTAAGAATTGCGACCTGTAGAGGAGAACATCCGGACATACAAAAGCAAAATGCTCCAGTCGAAACGTAGACCTTCGCTACGCTCCGGTCAAATATATAATCATTTCAGCCTATATACGTCCCACTGCCGGGCACGGGCCTCCTGAGAATGTACGAGGGCAAGCCTTGGGCTATAGTCTCCACGCTAGCCCAATGCGGATTGGGGACTTCACATACACCTTTGAATTTCTTCGCAGATGTATGCAGGTTTCCTTTCCTCACGATGCTTTCCTTCACCGAAAAGCTAGTGGTAGGTAAATATCAAATGATATTTCGTACATAAGTTCCGAAAAACTCATTGGCACGAGCCAGGATTTGAACCCGCGACCTCCGGATTGATAGTCGGACGTCATATCCACTCGGCAACCACCACTTGCACTTTCATATGATATGATTAGGAAACGATCTACTGAATTCACAGCTCTTATAATACCTAATTGCTGGTAGGATCACTACGTGTGGTCTTGTTATTGTAATGATATTGACAATATTATGTTTCATTTATTGTTTCGCTCGATCTATCAAAGCCTGTTGAGGTGGGAAGACGTTGTTTACAATGCATAAATGGAGCTAAACTTCCTGTTAAAAGAGGCCATGGAAATAATGCAGATTGCTATTAAAGAATAAGCAATAGGTATGAACACATTGTCTCAATGAAACTATATAAAACAAGCGTATATAAAGCTAGCACTCATGTTGAATATATACAATAAATATTTATCAAGCAGATACTACAAACTATACTATTTTTAAGGTAAGCTTTGTTAGGTTAAGAGACTTAAGAGCGATTGGATAGGTTTTCCAAAAAGCGGTGCTTTCTTTTTGATTCAAAAATTCATGTTATATTATGTTGTGTTATAAAACAAACTTTGTGCCTTATACAGTGTCATACAATTTTTTCTGTTGGTACCGTTGCTGGTAGGTTGGATGATGGGTGGTGGTGGTTTCTGGTGGCCTACCGTTTACGCTGGATTATAGATGGATAAATCTATTTATAATCATGCAATTATAAATAATATGACCTTAAATAGCTTTAAGTTAGGCATCAGCATCACTTGAAGCATCAAAGAGAAATAGGATCCATTTAAAAGTTTAATTCTAGTTATTATTTTCCTACTCGTTAAAATACTTCAAGAAATCATTTATATCTATAAGGAATTAAGAACTAACAATTATTAGTACTAATAACTAAGTAATTAAACAGCAACAAATCTGTTTGCCTTGCCAATTAGCGAGCGCAGCTGCTAATTTAATTACGCTGTGTTAACAGACATCAAATGAACTTTGTTACAGACTCACCCCTACTCCCACACCCTTACCCCGTTATTCATAAAACTTTACGATCCTGATTTAGTTATATTATGTTTTATTCTTTTCTTACAAATACATAAGTCAAAATGACAGAAAAAGATAAACGATTAGCTAATTGAGGTATGGGGCTGTCCATAAATTACGTCATCGATTTTTGACGATTTTTGACCCCCCCCCCCCCCCCTATAATCATCCAAAAATCATGTTCAAACGACCCCTTTTCCTCCTACTTCATGCTACCGTCATCCGATGTCCAGACCCCCCCCCCCCCTAATTTGAAATGACGTAATTTATGAATAGCCCCTATGTAGCGCGTTTATGAATAAGGGGGTTAGTAGTTATAGCTATGTCTACAGTGTTGACGCTTACAAAATCTCTGTCTAGTGTTTCAGAGAGAATTTTAACGTTATACATGAATGTTTTAATACTAGAATCAGTTAACGTAAAGAAGGGTTGTTATATGTTTAATGTGTGTCTGTCTGTGGATAGTCCCCAACGGATGAACTAATATCATTACTACAACTATGGTCCACAGGTTCAATGCATAGTTAAAGTTAAGTATCAACCACCTATTCCATAAACAGAAACCACCACATATTGATGTAGATATTGTAGATACAAATAGCAGCAGCATGAGTGATGTGAAATATAATGTAATCAAACCATTGTTACAAAACATAATATTTATATAGAGCTTATGTTAATAATATTATATGTACAATAAAAATATATATCTACTTAAGTGTACAGAATGCCAAGCCTTCTTCAAGGAGCCAAGGAGGTATTTGGCTACTGAATTATACCTAAATGTGCTAAATAGACAACAAACTTTAATGGTAAGACATCAGTAAAGAGTTCTAGGTCTAAGCTTACAACTGAAATAAGTAGAGTTATAGTGTGCTAATTACGAGGTTTCCTAATAGTAGAATCAGCTTACAGATGTAGTGCATAATTATTGTTTCCATCGTATTTTCTCAGAAACATTCCTATTTGTGATGCTATACTTCATTCAACCTCAGTACTTTTTGTACCGAGACTGAGTGAAATAGCAAGACACATTCATGTTTCTGTAAAAATACGATGGAAAATAATTATGCATTACATCTGTACTTACTAATATCTCAAGTTTATTTTTTTATAGAAGAGTTGGTACAGTCAGCTGTAGAGATAGCCCTGCATAAAAGTTTACTTACATGTATAAAATAACTCTGCAGCTGACTGTACAATGTCACACAATTAAGTATACTTATTGTATCAACAAAACTTACAGCTAACATCAACTAACATGCTATTATACTAACATGTACCTGACTGACCACCCAGAAAGAATAATTACTTTTTAATAAGAATGATTGAGAAATCATATGTTCAATTGTTTAATTTTATTAACAGAATTGTAATTTTAAAACTAACAGAACCACAAATTTTATTACAAGGTTAACATAGATGAAATGTGGTCAAAAATAACAATAATGTCCACTACGACATTAGGCGCCATGTGTACGTGATTCAGATTCCTATAGATTTTCTTAGACCTATATTTTGAAATTGTATAAATACCCTCAGAAAGCGTGTTTAAACATCAGATTATCCCTCGACAAAAGGTCGTTCTAAACCAACACTCAAAACATCGAGGGAAAATAACCGGGAGGAAAACAAATAACAGGAAAATGTAATTATAACGAGTCGGCTTTACCAGCGTTTATGAGAAGTTCAGGCATTTTATAACGACATAAGTTAAGATCCACAGCAATTTAACGTAAGTATCACACGGACGCGAAGGCACGGCTGACCGCTTTTGATAAAAAAAAACTTGCCGACGGAAGAAAGATATCACGACACCAATAAGATTTTTTACTTTGCACATACCTGGTAAAAACTTACCACACACAATAGATCGTTATCTACAAGATAGCAGTAATGCATCGGGAAACCGTGTTTCTGTTTTGATGTTTATTCGTAGAAAACATACCGTTATCGCGGTCGCTATCGAAGCCGATCGATTCACCGAAACGCATCGAGTGCCGGTATCCACAAACAAGCAAAAATAACATAATCACACCTGTAAACATCCTAACACGAAACTCATGACATAAACCGCACGAGAAATAAAATAATAAACCCAAATACCACACAAATGCAACAAGATTATTTATAAATACTACTTACCAGCAACAACTGTATCACTCAAATCAAACTTCACTGGCTTTGGAAATTCTCTCAGCTTACGTCCACTTAGTTTTAATTCGCCACTTAAATATGCATCCTCAAGAATTCTCTCTAATGATTTTGTTAACTGACTATGAATATTACTTTGACCGTTCATATTTACATTCACACAAGGCCCTAACACGGCCATATTCTTTCGAACTAAAATCAAACTGACTGAAGTGACTGACTTTGGATATATTGTCTATGACATCGGCGCACTAGTGCCAACATCATAAACCGTTGCTAGCTTCACTCGGACAGTTATAAAGCTAAGTCTACACAAGATATAGTTCATCCGTTCGTTCTTTATTTAGTGTTCATTTCTAATGCTTATGTGTATCGGGGTGAAACTAAGCTTTTTTTTATACAGAATAGTGACTAAAGTGACATTAAAAAATATTAAAAGGGACCTTGATGTGAGTAGCGTTGTTAAAATAATAATAATTGCATTGCATGACACCTTTTCTTTAGTCGGTGAAATCTTGGCTCCTATTTTTGTTTGGTCTTTTTCTTATTTACTATTTAGTGTATATTCTTCTTTATTTTATCGATGGTTGAAATTAAAAACTAACTTCATGTTTCATAGCTACCAACATTAAGACTAGGATGACATATGAATAACCTCAAATTTTAATCCAAAAAACTTTATTCTGTGATATTTAATTTATGATAATTATTTAACAATGACTATTTTGAACGCGCTAAAAGTAGCAAATGCCTTTAGGAATGTTAATAAGTCAGGCATAACACAAATTGAGGTAAGAAATATTTTTAATGGTAATAATAACTTTAGTTTCCATTTTCGCTTTATATTTACGTAATTCGCCGTCAATAATTTATGAGACCTTATTTTATTACTCAATAAGCAATATGTACACCAATATGTCTATGTTCATGACGTTTTGACCATATTTTCTTGTGTTGTTCTTAGAATTTAGGATGGAAAAGAATCGATTTCTTACGTGTTCTCGATCCCATGTGACAAAGCTAATAGGAAAATGCCGATTCTTATTGGACCACTATTTTGCACACAGAACAGTGCATTTCTTAACTGTGAAGTTAATTTAAATTTCGTCAACTCTGTAGACTCCCATTGAATACCTACTTGTAAACTTTTGCTAACCATTCAAATAATTCATTCATGCATTGGCCTTTGCGTCTATTGCAGACGATTTATGGTACACCGGAACAACACCGTTTTTTGTTGGCTGAAATTCCAATAAATTAAGATATAATTATTTTGCAGAAATACTCATCACATGTCAAATATGCAGAACACAAGGCTTTGAAAAGGATCAGGAACATTGGTATCTCAGCCCACATTGACTCCGGCAAAACTACACTCACAGAGCGAATATTGTTCTACACTGGCAGAATAGACGCTATGCATGAGGTAATTTAAAAGAAATAAATTGCACTTTTCTTATAGGAAGTTATGCATGATCTTGTCTGGAAGTTTGTAGATTTTTCCTGCCTGGAACTGGTAAAACTTAATTGTAGGTAGCCAGCAGTGGCGGATTTCCCATAAGGCACAGTAGGCCCGGGCCTAGGGCGGCAAGATATTAGGGGTGGCAAATTCTGACAAAAAATTCGCTGATGATAACAAGAAATACCTAACTCAAAATTAGGCCAGGCAACGAATTCTCAAAAAAAAAGGATAGAGGGAAATGTTTGGAATACAATTTTTGACTTCGTAACTTTGTTTGAACTAGTTAGGAGGTGAACATATCAAAAGTCCTCGGCAGTAGAGTCTGTGCGGAAAGTGAAGAGTCGTGAAATGTATGGAGCCCAATACATTCCACGACTCTTCTCTTTCCGCACAGACTCTAGCCCTAAGGCCGGGGAAGGGGGGAGTTTGAAGGTCCCATTTTTAGATTTTTCACTAAACTTATATCTCGGAAACTATGCGTTCTAACGGCATGATCATTATACAAAATCAAAGCTGATTAAATTTGCTCCAAGTTTTACTCAGTCAAGTTTTTCGATATCTTGGTGACTTCGCAGTTTAATTAGTTCGCGCCAAGATGGCACACTTGTGCGCAAATCGCGGCGCGAAGATCGTTCACGCCTTCGCGCCTTGTTCTCCGTTTTTAGTCGGTTTTTCGGCCCGCGTCAACGGAGCTAGCCAGAATAGTGTGTAATGTGGAGTCTTGCTAGTTCGCGCGAACGCGCGGAGGCGCGAACAATCTGCGAAATCGACGAAACACTCGCGTTCGCGGCTTCGTGGCGCGATTCGCGCACGAGTGTCGAGGGCCCTGTCTCAGATAAATGACAGTTAAACTCGATCAGCTGATGCATTTCAGCCATCTAGGCGCGAACTAAACTGTGAAATCACCGTGAAGTTTGCGAGTGTGGAGTCATACGTCAAAGTTGAAAGGACATTTTAGTCTTTAAATGTGATTAGTAATAAATAAAACTACCCAATAAACTGTTAAAATCTTTCGGGTTGCTTTCCTCGTGAGCACCGTGAATATTATTGTAGGAAATGTAATGCAAAATTACAGACGTTCAAGAGCGGATATCTCAAAAACTAAACAATCTACTTACCGGTCGAAAAACTCGACTGTATCAAACTTGTAGCAAATTTAATCAGCTTTCATTTTGTATAATGATCATGTCACAAGGATGCATAGTTTCTGAGATATTCATTCATAGAGAGCCCGCTCAAGGGCCTGCGAGTCCAAACAAAGTTACTAAGTTAAAAATGTGTCCCAAGCATTTCCCTCTAACTATACCTTTTTGTTGCCTGACCTAAATGTAGTCAATATGATGGGTGCTGATGCTGAGAAAGGGGGGCGGCGACAGGGCCTGGGGCCTAGGGCAGCAAAGACTGCAAATCCGCCACTGGTAGCAAGGTATAACACACGTAGCAGTGTAGCAAAGGCTTATCCTAAGTAATCCATTATATGGAAGCCATGAAAGTGTTTGTAAGTTAAGCTCCATGTTACTTAAGATGCTGTTAACATTTAGTTGAAGGTTAATTTAATTTAAATGGTCTGAAGTATATAATATAGACACTGACAGATTTAAACTCTAACATCATCATCATCATCATTTTAGCCTTCAGTCACCCACTGCTTCGTGTACGCCACTTATCCCAGTCCTGGGCTAGTCATCCAAAAGTGCCCTGCGATTTTTCAAATGTCATCCACCCAATGAGCCAACAGATGCCAGATACTCTAACAAACTTTGAATACTTCTAGTTGGGTCATGTCATCGGATAAAAAACTGTTAACACTGAAAGCAGTATCATGTTGAGAAAATATTGATTAAGTCCATTTCATATATCATTCCAATGACTCAAGAGAATACTTACTGGATTTTTGAGTCATTGGAATGATTAAGAAAAACCACCTGCCACCCAATGTGTTAAGAAAAGCGCAAAATTTACTAATTTTCAAGTAAACCAAAGGAGCAGCCTATGGCTTGTAAGCCGTGGTATTGTGCTTTATAACAAAACCATGGCTTACAAGCTTTATAACTTTTCTTATAGGTAAAAGGCAAAGACAATGTAGGTGCCGTCATGGACTCCATGGAACTTGAGCGACAAAGAGGCATCACTATCCAATCAGCAGCCACATACACAATCTGGAAGGAGCACAATATCAACATTATTGACACACCGGGCCATGTAGACTTTACCGTTGAGGTGGAGAGAGCGTTGAGAGTGTTGGACGGGGCTATATTGGTATTGTGCGCTGTTGGAGGTGTGCAGAGTCAAACATTAACGGTTAATAGGCAGATGAAGAGATACAATGTACCTTGCTTGGCGTTTATTAATAAGCTGGATAGATTAGGGGCCAATCCAGAAAGGTATGTTGCTATAATTAAATTAAATTGGTGGAAAGGAAATGTCTATGGCATTTCATCTGGCTAAAGCAGCTGTTACTTAACACAAATATTTAAATTAAAAAAGATATATTCAGAGACCATACTTTTATATCCACAACGCAGGCTTCGTCAGGTGAACACAAATTTACAAATCCGCTACCGGCATCGTCACAAAAAACTACAGCGATAAAATCCGCAACAGGCTTCGTCAACTAACTTACTCTAAAAGTACACATTAATATTTAACTTAGGTAGTAACCACTTTCAATCTATACTTACTCCACCTACCAGACTTTCCCCTGTTTTATTGATAGCTACTGAATATTGGTTAAAAAGCCTCATAAATTCGAACATAGCTGAACACAGTGAGAAAAAGAAATCCGCTGTATTTGTATACAATTTATTTAAGAGACTATATTCAATACACATTATTGGCAGTACACTCCCAGTTACTGTGCGACTTTTATAAGTTTTATCCATGCCACTGTCCACATATTACTGCATTTGGACATTAAGATTGTATACATATATTCTATTATTCTTATATATATTTTGCTGTGTATATTTGCAAATTTGATTATTCCAGGGTATTAAAACAATTGAGGTCCAAACTAAACCACAACGCAGCATTCCTCCACCTACCGATCGGCCTCGAGAAAGAGTGCCAAGGGATTCTAGATCTTATTGAAGAGAAAGCTATATACTTTGACGGTGATTATGGCGAGAAGGTGCGATTGGATGAGGTTCCACAGGATAGGAGGGCTGAAGTGCAGGAGAGGAGGCATGAGTTGATTGAGCATTTGTCTAATGTTGATGAAAGTTTAGGTAAGTTATACCAGGCGTGGCTCACTCCATGATTACGTCGCGTCGCTACAAGTACATGCGGCCCACACCAATTTTGGTGTCTAGCAGTAGTACCTAATTGCCGCGCACCGCTACGGAAGGGCGCCTGCTCGCGCTTGCGCCACCTTGCGGTCATATCTGTCGTAATAGACGCGTTTTGTTAGAGTGTGAACCTTCTGTACCTAGTACTATTATTTATTCTGTGGTTATACTGACTTTATGAAAAGGGTCAATAAGGATTAAGATGAGACTGTTTTTCGACAACTTACCTATAGCTATTTGCACCTACAATATTTTGCAATGAAACGCATATTACGACCGCCTTTGCGGCGGTTGACCAAATGATCACACACTCAATGAAAAGTCATTAGAAATGAGGTCAAATCTAATTCCTTTCTTTTTCAGAGATGTACGAAATTTAAATGTCATATTAAATCGATATCTACATTATTACGCAATTTTATAATTTATTAAAACATACAGATTATTATTAAGTTTGTTGATAGAACAGTTTATCTTCATGCTGGCCGTAATTTGTGTTTTTTTTAACACATCACACGTCATCATCATCATCATCATATCATATATCACTACACCTTATAAAACAAAGTCCCCCGCCGCGTCCGTCTGTTTGTGTTTGTATGTTCGCGATAAACTCGAAAACTACTGAACGGATTTTCATGCGGTTTTCACCTATCAATAGGATTTGTGTAACCCGTGCGAAGCCGGGGCGGGTCGCTAGTGTGTAGATAAATACCACAATGATATTGTATTCTTAACATTGAATCATACTTTCATTTACAGGTGAACTGTTCCTCGAAGAAAAGACCCCAACCGTCTCCGACATCAAAGGCGCCGTACGCCGCTCAGCGCTCAAACGTACCTTCACCCCCGTGCTGCTCGGCACAGCTCTCAAAAATAAAGGAGTCCAACCGCTATTAGACGCTGTTTTGGAATACCTACCCCATCCAGGTTTGATATACAATACAATATTCTTCATTGCTTACCAATTGAAACACAAACACAATAACAATTGAAACAGTACATGTATATTAAGCATATAACTTAAACTATGGTAGACGACATGCGGTCATGTCGCTAAAGAGCGATCTCTTCCAGACAACAAAGTCTGTATGTTGCTGGATTCGTCAATCTATGCGCCCAAAGTTAAAACGGCCGTTTTTGTTTTAAATTCATAGATCGACGAATGTAGCAACATAAATACTAGTTTGATGTATTCAAAAGGTACTTATATACAAAATACAGTATACATAGCGGCCCCCTGTTTTAACCTTTTGGACGCCAATGACCAATATATACGCACCGCAGGTTCAACGCCAAAGACCGATTAATCGGTCACAGACCACAGAGCAACATAGACCTACGTGCATATGCATAAAGTTCAATTTCAGTTTTGACACTTCGGTAACGTGGCGTCCGCGTTACAGCTTTTGTATTTGACACGGCGTCGAAAAGGTTAAATATAAATATCTTTCGTTAAATTTAAATAATCACGATTATTTAGCAGTGGCGCTAGTGTGCACGTTGATGGGCTCTTAAGAATAATGTTTACCGTATTGCCTATAAATGTATAAAAAAAAAAAATGCTGCTATGTATTTTCATTTTTATTGACTTCAGGCTAGCAGAATAATTGATTTTTAAATTACAGGACAAGTAGAGAACACAGCCACGCTAGACGAGAAGAAGGGGCAGGAAGGGGAGACGATAGTGTTAGACCCGGCAAGGAATGGAGATAAACCGTTTGTGGGCTTGGCCTTCAAGCTGGAAGTTAGCAAGTTTGGCCAGCTCACGTACTTGAGGTGTTACCAGGGGATGCTGAAGAGGGGGGACAATATATTCAATGCGAGGACTGGGAAGAAGGTAATTAGTATATTTATTTATCTTCAGAGGTCGGACAAATCATCGCAAAACCATAAAAAATCATTTATATCTCAAAATAGGAGAAGATTTATTTAACTCATATTATGTAGGTACACAGTATCTTTATAAAATTTCCAGATTATACTCAAAAACTGCAGTTCAAAATTGTTAAAAATATTGTATCGTGTTCCATACCATATTTATTTTTGCGATAAATTGTCCAAGCTCTGTTTATCTTTACACAAAAACTTTGCACATAATACTGTGATACAGAAACGGCGAATTTAGTGTCACATTGCATTCTGGTAAAGTGTAACATAAGGCCAAACAAAGAAACGCGGTTGAGGTACAAGTGTTAGTTGTTTAAGGTACAAACCGTGACTACTTTGAAAAAAACTCGTATCTTATTCTGTCAATCAAAAGAAAAATGTGGTAACTATGTATGGGATGCATACAGAGTTACTGCGTTTTTACTTTGAGTAACATTGCGAGATACGGGATTTTTTCATAGTAGTGACGAAACTTTTCTTCAATGGGTGTTCAAGTTCCCGACACCCGATAATCTGCGCGTGAGCCTGTCTGTTTTAACATGTATTTTGTTCTTTTCAGGTTAAAATCTCTCGCTTAGTCCGTATGCATTCGAGCAACATGGAAGAAGTGAATGAGGTAACTTCAATTTTATTGTATATTTAATATAAATATATTATGTAGTTGAAGGAAATACTACTAACAGGTAACAGGCAGATTTTGTGAATCATGAAAGTACATTGAAGTGCAAGATCTTACAATATTATATAACGGAAAAATCAAAACTGATTTGTAATGCACCTAAGGGTGACATTCCCACCTATCCAATTTCTTTGTCCAATGTGTATTTGCATCTCACATTTTGCTTAGTGAGAGAGCGAGACGCAATGCACATTGTGCCAAGATATTGTGGGTTGATATCGTCACTGGGTGACGACTTTACTTTCTTGTTGGTATTTCTTTAAAAGTTGTAAAATGTATCGAAATTCAGGTGTTAGAATTTCTTATATGCCTACTTTTCTAGTACACATTTTTTATTTAACCATACGATTGGTACAGTCACCTGCAATAATATGTTACACAACGAAGGCCGCAAAAATATCCGACACGATCTTATTTGTATAGCCACAAGAGCGCGTCACATATTTAAGCGG
Source organism: Cydia splendana (assembly GCF_910591565.1). Classification (NCBI taxonomy): domain Eukaryota; kingdom Metazoa; phylum Arthropoda; class Insecta; order Lepidoptera; family Tortricidae; genus Cydia; species Cydia splendana. The sequence continues at coordinate 18,679,444 of NC_085964.1, read as the reverse complement.
CCTTCAAAGAGTAACATATTATTGCAGGAGATTGTACGTAAATGTAACTTTAAAAAAAAAATTATACAGGTATTCGCCGGCGACATATTTGCGCTATTCGGCGTAGACTGCGCATCGGGTGACACATTCGTTAACGACGGACGACTGAATCTCGCTATGGAGTCTATTGTGGTACCAGATCCTGTGGTTTCCATGGCCATAAAACCTAAGAACAACAAGGATAGAGATAACTTCTCGAAAGCTGTCGCTAGGTGAGTTAGAAAGAGAAAAACATTTTTATGAATGATGTAACACTAAGCCTCGCTATGGAGTCTCTCGTGCCTGATGATCCTGTGGTATAAGAAAGATACAATAGACGCATCATTTAGATGAGAGATAGAGGGGAGGAAATAAAGAGAGATAGGTAAAGGCATTGAAAGGGGTCAGGGAGTTAGAGGAGAGAGAAAGTGAGTGATAGAAAGAGATGGTGAGGCATTCGTCATCGAAATAAAGAGAGATAAAGGGAAAGGAAGAGTAATTGAGAGTCTATTTAAACAGACTGAGAGAGGGCATACGTTACGTAAGAGAGACTTTCATAGGTGCATGGTATAATAATATACTCCGCCTTGTACTCCATTCCGAGATTCGCGTATGACCTAACTGACACGCGCCTACGTCATCATGCTGTTTACAGGTTCTCAAACTTTGAAATGTGGGAGAATTTTAACCAACGGTGAAAATTATTTTAACGGCATTAATTTTAAGTTATTCATGTAGAAACATAGTAAAATAAAACAAATCTAATGTATTAAATTAAACTTTATTTATCTATACAAGACAAACGTTTAAAAAACTAATTCACAGTTACACATTAATTACCAAGCTTACGACGTGAAAAGTTTGGAAAACATTGCGACTGCTGACACTGAGCGAGAAGGAAATAACAATTAACACGCGTTCGACAAGGATGACGGTCAGGGCATGAAGTTATCTAGATCCGAATTGTCAAATGTGCACAGCGCTATCCTGTGTTCCCAGTAGTATAAACAGAATTACCCGAAAGTCTGAAATTTCTTTCGTGAATCGGAAGATATTGCTAACGAGTAATTAAAAATGACGTGTTATTGTAAAATTTAAGCTAAAATACATATAAATGAAAATTATAAAGAAATATTTTAACTTATTAACCATAGGTATAATGTACTTACCCATGTAACATGTTATGTTGAAATAAAGTGGCAATGTTATTGTGACGTAGGCCCGTGTCACTCTGGGAATGGAAGACCATGTTTTATTAGACCATGCATATGTGTTCATCTCATAGGTGATTTTACCCTTTGCTATTAAACATCGCCGAGCATGTCGGTAATTTGTCTCGGATAAAATACTCATTTTTGAGAGCATGAAACTACCCAGTTTCATGTTATCGATGTACTCTTCCCCTTCTCTTACTAAACCTTGTTAAAGATCTCTTCTTCCTCGCGTTATCCCGGCATTTTGCCACGGCTCATGGGAGCCTGGGGTCCGCCGACCTTGGGGGACCTTGTTAAAGATATATTTTTGAAACAGGTTCACCAAAGAAGACCCGACATTCCAGTTCCGCTACGACGGCGACAACAAGGAAACCATAGTGTCCGGTATGGGCGAGCTGCATCTAGAAATATACGCGCAGAGAATGGAGAGGGAATACAACTGTCCTGTGGAGCTTGGGAAACCTAAGGTCGCCTTCAGGTAATACATCATAGTTTTGTAGCTTTTAGTAATCTATTGTCATAAACCCACCATATTGCGCTGCAGTGCTGCCCTCTATAAGTTTTTGGTGTCCAAGCTTCTTAGTAGACGTACTAAGCTACGGCACAGAATAAATAATAGTACTAGGTACAGAAGACTCACTCTCTAACAAAACGCGTCTGTTACGATCAGCACAGATATGCCTGCTAGGTGGCGACAGCGCCACGCGCGGCTTATGGCTAGCCACCTAAATTGGAGTGGAGCGGATGTACTTTTAGCTACCTTTAGCAAAGCGACGAAATCGCGGAGTGAGCTACGCCTGGCTACGGATCTACAAGACCGTGATCCGCCCTATTCTGATGTACGGGTGTGAGGCTTGGACACAGGAGAACAGCCTTTTAGTCACAGAACTAAGGTGTTAAGGAAGATTCTGGGACCCGTCAAAAGAGACGATGGCTGTTGGAGGATCCGAAAGAATGCCGAAATAGAACATCTGATAGCCGAGCTAAACATAATAGGTGAGACCAAAGCGCATCGTCTCCGCTGGCTTGGCCATCTCGAAAGGATGGGTGTAGATCGGGCAGCCAAAAGGGCCTACTTGGGTCGACCAACTGGGCGCCGTCCTGTTGGTCGTCCTAAATACCGTTGGGCAGATATAGTGGAGGCAGATGTCCGTGAGCTCGGCGTCGGTGAAAGCTGGCGGGATACCGCTCTGGACCGATCAAAGTGGCGTGCTCTTGTGTTGGAGGCCAAGACTCAGGCTATTAACTAAGTAAGTAAGTAAACCCACCATAAACCCGAAGACCACGGAACAAAATAACGCTTGCGGCGTTGAGCGTAAAAAACAAAGGAATGACGTTCTGTATGATGGCCTTGTGGCCGCACTGCGAAATTCAGCGATATTGGCAGGCGTGGCGCACTCCGCGATTTCGTGGCTTTGCTACAGGTGGCTAAAAGTACATCCGCCACAATTTTGGGGAAAGCCATAAGCCGCGCGTGGCGCTGTCGCCACCTAGCGGCCATATCTGTGCTGATCGTAACAGACGCGTTTTGTTAGAGAGTGAGTCTTCTGTACCTAGTACTATTATTTATTCTGTGATATTGGCTAAAAGTGTTTTTGCTCGACGTGGAAGCGATTGATTCATGCCACACACTCTCGAATCGAGAAGTGATATATTCTTTATTTCGCTGCAGCAAATAGAATAGAGTGTATAGAGAGTTCCTGTCATGGTAAATTCTGTAGCCACAATACATTTACTGACATCCTTCGACAGAAGATTAACACATTCATTGCCAACCAGGCAAACAAGACATCCGCGCCAGGCCACAACAATGTCGTCATATAAAGCTGTAGTACCACGATCCCGACTATCGGGTCGTCCGGCCTGGGAACGAAATCATTAAATACCCGATAGTCGGGTTTTCGGCACTGAATGTGTTAAAACTGTTAGAACCCCATTTGACTTTGATCCTTATTCTTTCACTGATATGTGTTATTTGTTAAATATTAAAAATAACGCCATCTACTCGACAGGAGGCCAAAGGTTATGGCGCCATCGCTCGAAAAGATTGCATCATACCTTTGGCCTACTATATACCTTACAAAATTTTACTAAGGATTGAAAATACGCCCCGTATATTTATAACCACACCTTTATAATTAAATCCTCTATAACCAAATAGTCCCAATTTAATACTTGTCTTTAGAACGAAAGTAAGTAGGACGATAAACGATTGACCGTTTTCTGTTTGTTTGTTTTTTGTTTCGTCTTGTGTCAGAGGCCAAGTCTCATTTTGGGTCGCTGAGCCAACGGAGTAAGTAAGTAACTTTTCTCTTTCATTTACAGAGAAACGATGATGTCCCCGTGCACATTCGACTACCTGCACAAGAAGCAGTCGGGAGGCGCTGGTCAATTCGCCCGAGTGTGCGGTATTATGGAGCCACTGCCGCCCCACCAGAACACTAGTAAGTTTTAGAAATAGAAATAGTTTATTCGTGGCAAAGAAATAAAGAAATAACCGATAAAAAAAGGAACAAAAAAAAACTTACACATAACATTACAACACATATCATTACATAACATAACAAGTAATATTAGCCATGAAATGGTCCCGACTCAGCATGGTGTTAGCCCAGATGGGCCAATGCTGGTCTTCCATCGGGGCCATGGACGAGTGAAGCACGGAAAGTACACAACATTTAAATTATAAACAATGGCAATAAAACAAACAAATTGGAAAGAAATAAATAACAGTAATTCATTCAAAATTACATTTTATGTAAATAAAAAAAAACTAAAAAGAAATAAAGGCGAAATAAAGTTTTCAAGACTCCCTCACCGCTGTAGATCTGTGTTGTGTTCCATATTATTACATGTAGGACTTCGAAGTTATTTTTGTTTTCAAGCGAACTAAAAATCTTTAACATACTTCAGAGATGTCCTTCTTAAATACAGTGACCGAAGACTTTGCTTTGAACTGATGACCACTGGGATAGTAAGGTTCTTGAGTGGCCACTGCAAGTCATAAGGCGCGGCAAGATAAGGCCCTCAAAAAGGTGGATTGATGATCTACTCAAAATCCCTGGGAACCGTTGGAACACATTTTTCCTGCGTGGAACTTTCTTTTTTTCTGTGAAATGCTCAATATTGTGTAAACTGATTAACACTTAAATGGAATCCCAGAGATAGATGACTTAACTTACAAAGTCAACTCTGGCTAATACACTCAACTAAAACTAAATTGTTTAACCCTTCCAGTGCTCGAGTTTGTGGACGAGACCGTAGGCACGAACATACCCAAGCCGTTCGTGCCAGGCGTAGAGCGCGGCTTCATCGACACGTGTCAAAAGGGTTACCTGTCCGGACACAAGATATCTGGCGTCAAGTTCCGACTCCAAGATGGCGCCCATCATATTGTGGATTCTAGCGAGCTGGCCTTCTTCTTGGCTGCTAAAGGAGCTGTCAAAGATGGTGAGTATTAAAATAAGAATGTGCGTGGGTGCTAATATACACAAGATGATATATTGTACTTATCATAACTGCAGAGGTAGTTGGACCACGGTGTATGCTGAGGTCCCGCTGAATAACATGTTCGGATACGCTGGAGAACTGAGGTAAGGTCACTGAGTTCCACGGCAGTTTCACGGCACTCAGTTCCAGTTGACTAAGGGTCGGTTGCAACAAACCGTCTGTCGCCGTTAAAGCGTTCGCTATATTTTATTGTATGGGAATGTTCATAGTACTCTGTTGAGTGATGTTGATCAGTCTGTTAAGTGTGGTTGGTGCAACTGGCCCTAACTCTCGTGTATAGAATATGATGCGTGTAGAAGGCAAGGCATGACTATAGAGACACTCTAGCTAGTCGTTAGTAATTTTAATTACTTCTAGTTTATAATTGACAGTTGTGTTTTCTGCCTAAACATAAGTTGAGAATTATTATTATTATAGCCTCTTTATTTCCATAGCTCTTTTTTAGTTTCTGTTAAGATATGTTTTTATGCTGTTGTTTCTGTTGTTTTTCCTCCTTTCGTGAGGTATGGATCCCGTTTGGGTAAAGGCCTCCTCCCATTTCTTCCATAAATGTCTGTGTTTGGCATTGTACATCCAGTCTTTTCCTGCAACCTCTACTATGTCATCAGTCCACCGTTTGACTGGTTTGCCAACTTTCCTCTTGGCTGGTAATGGTCCTTTCCATCTTGTTGTTAGTGTTGTCCATCTGTCATCTGTATATCTTGAAATATGTCCTGCCCATTGCCATTTGAGCTTAAGGGCTTGTGTGAGCGCATCTTTGACGTTTGTTTTTATTCTTATAGTGTCGTTTTTAATTTTGTGCATTTTGTTTATTCCCAGTATGCTTCTTTCCATGGCTCGTTGTGTGGTGTTTATTTTTTGTTTGATCTTGTTGGTGTAAGTCCACGTTTGACATCCGTATAATAAACTAGGCAGAAGGCATGTGTCCATTATTATTCTTTTTATCTTCATACTAAATTTTCCTTTCAGAATTTCTTTGAATGACCAAAACTTTCGCCATGTAATATTTTTCCTTCTATCTACCTCTTCCTCGTTATTAGTCCGTGAAAAGGAAATTTGCTTACCCAGGTATATGTATTTCTTTACATATTCAATTGTATTTCCTTTTACATTGATGGGGGTGTCAAGGCTATTAGTCATTACCTTCGTTTTGCTTCTGTTCATTTGTAAGCCTACTTCATCGCTTTCCTTGTCTAGTGTCTGTAACATATTTTCTAGTTGTTTAGCTCTTTCTGCAAATATGATTATGTCATCTGCAAACCGCAGGTGCGTTAGGCGACATCCATCAATGTTAATACCATATCCAGTCCAGTTTATGTTTTTAAAAATATTTTCTAGTACGGCAATGAAAAGCTTGGGTGACAGAGGGTCACCTTGCCTTACTCCTCTTTCAATTTTGATATGATCTCCTCTTCTTTCAAGTTTAACTCTGCTTGTGCTATTTGAGTATATGTGTTTGATGATATTTATGTATTTCTGTTCTACTCCTGACACTTTTAGTGCGTTCCAGATTGAGTTGTGACTGATGCTGTCAAAGGCTTTGCTGTAGTCAACAAAAGCAACATATAGTGGTTTCCTGAATTCATTAAATTTTTCAATTAGTTGTTCCACTACATGTATATGATCGGTTGTGCTAAAGCCTGAGCGGAAGCCTGCCTGTTCTCTTGGTTGTGCGGTGTCGATTTTTATAGCAATTCTTTTCAGTATAATCGATGTGAAGAGCTTGTAGACACTTGTCAGTAGGCTAATGGGTCTGTAATTTCCAATATCTAATGGGTCTCCTTTCTTATATATTAGTACTATATCAGAAGAGCACCATTGTTTTGGTACTATTTCAAATTCTAGTATCATATTAAATAGCTTTTTTAAGTGTTTAAGTAAAATTGGAGCTCCTAGTTTAAGGCAGTCATTTGTTAGCCCATCTGGGCCTGGGCTCTTCTCATTTTTCAGTTTCTTTATGTGAGAGAGTACTTCATCTTCATCAATTGGTTTAACTATGTTGCACCCATTGCTGGTGATATTGTGTTCTTGCTGTAACGGTGTGTTTTCTTTCTTGCTGTAGAGTTCTCTATAAAACTTAGTTGCGTGTTCTAATATCTCCTTCCTTGATTTGGTCTCGCCTGAGCTGTTCTCTAATTTTTGTATCCAATTTTTATGTAGAGACATTTCCTTGTAAGCTCTTTTGGTACTTCTGTGTGTATGTATGTTCCTTGTAATTATCTCTTCCCTGTAATTATTGTAGTCCTGTTTTATTGCTTTGTTAGTAATTTTAAACATTTCAGTGAGTTCCTTTTTTTGATCTTTAGTTTTGTTTTTAAGTTGTATTAATTCTGTGCGTTTCTTGATTAGTTGTTTTGTGTGATTGCTAAGTATTGTATGTTGTTTCCTTCTAGTTTCTTCGTTAGTTTGTAAGCTGCGCAATATATTCTCTTCCAGGTAGTTGTAATATGTTTGAACACTTCCCGGCACATTGGTTAATTCATCGCTAAGATTTGTTTTTAAATTTTCTATATATTTTTTAATTTCGTCATCAGTTTTAGGACTTATTATCTGGTTTTTATAATTTTTTCTGTTTTTACTTTTATGACATAGACTGAATGTTGCTCGAAGTAGTCTGTGGTCTGAGGAGAAGTTGACTTTGTTTAAAACTTCCATGTTTTTTACCATATGATGTTTGTTAGTCATAATAAAATCTATCTCATTTTGGATTTTTTGGTTGGGAGATGTCCATGTCCAACGCTTACTGCTTTTTTTCTTGAAGAGTGTATTGATGATTCGTAAGTTGTGTTCGAGAGCATAGTCTATTAGTAGTTGACCCCTCGTATTGCGTTCTCCGTATCCATAATTTCCAAAACATGGGCTTTCTTCTTTCTTAGGCTGTCCAATTTTCGCGTTAAAGTCGCCCATTACTATGAGGTTCTCATCCGCTAGACTGTGTGCTTTCTCCAAGTCGTTATAGAATGCTTCAACAACTTCATCTTGTGCTGTATCTGTTGGGGCGTATGTCTGGATAATTGAGATGTTAAAGTCTTCTATTTTCAGTTGTAGCAGGGCAACCCTTTCAGAGATCCCTGTAAAATTATGTATTTTGTGTTTATGTTCCTTCTTAATTAGAAATCCCACGCCATGTAAACCTTTTGTTTCACCAATGTAACACAGAATGTAGTCCTGGAATTCTTCGATTTGGCAGCCATTCCTCTTAACTTCAGATAGTCCTAGCACATCAAAGTTGACGTTTTCTAGTGCATGCATGAGTTGCAGGTATCGCTCATTTGATGAGAGGGATCGGACATTATATGTTCCTATACGTATAGTAGTATTCAAATTTAAACACTTTTTAGCCTTCATATGTGTGTGTGTATTTGTGGGAGGGTATTGGTCGCAATCCAATTTGTTTTTGCAAATATATTTATAAATGTTCGTAAAGCTTTGATAGTCAGCTGGTATTTTTATTTCTTGAAAATAAAACCCCTGCATAGAAAAACTGTTTAAAATTTAATCGATACATGTTTGCGCCAATACGGCAGTCGCCATTCGTGTGACTTTGTGACGTCATTGTATTGTATTTTCCCAGTATTCGAAGAAGGTGCATGGCAGATACTCGAGCCCATCATGTACGTGGAAGTGACCATGCCCGAAGAGTTCCATGGGACAGTCATCGGCCAGCTGAACAAGCGAGGCGGCATTATTACTGGAAACGAGGGAGCGGAAGGCTGGACCACGGTGTATGCTGAGGTCCCGCTGAATAACATGTTCGGATACGCTGGAGAACTGAGGTAAGGCCACTGAGTTCCACGGCACAGTCATTGTGCAAACTTTGTTACAAATCATTTTCAAGGTGCTCGATAGAAAAAAATCGTGTTAAAATCGTATTCGTAAGTCAGTAAATTAGGTTTCGAATTTATTAATCTATAGAAAGGCCTCAAGATTGCTAATAATTTTTTTGCCAACCGTATTGTGACCTAAATAACCGCTACGATTTTCCAAAACTGCTGGCTGAACCTCCAGCACCTTAACCAAAAAGGTGTGTACATTTTGACCACCTTACCCGATTAGTTACTGAGAATCTTGATAATACCATATAGTCAAGCAAATCTTGTCAGTAGAAAAAGGCGCGAAATTCAAATTTTCTATGCGACGATATCCCTTCCCTTTTTCAAATTTGCCGCCTTTTCTACTGACAAGATCTGCTTGACCAACTATATATAACTTTTCTTTTCCAGATCTATGACACAAGGCAAGGGTGAGTTCAGCATGGAATACAGCCGCTACTCCCCCTGCCTCCCCGACGTACAGGAGCAACTCATCAGGAAATACCAGGAGGAAATGGGCATAGTCCCCGATAAAAAGAAAAACAAAAACTAACCGCCTTTAGAATTATTTAGTAGGTCATTTTTGTAAGCAATAAATGTTAATTTATTAATTTATTACTTGTTTGTTTCCCTATGCAATATAGAAACAACATAACATAACTTAGAACTTATTTTACATATTTTTTCTAACCAGAAACAGGACAGCTAGGTAGGGACATTCCACGGACTGTCCCGTACAGACGCATTTAATTTCATATATTACAACTTTTTCTTAGGCCTTTAAAGCCGACGGTTATTTTTCTGTGCATATTTCTGATCTTTTGTCACAGAAAAAGAAATTCCTACACCTACGTATCTTCAGAAAATTCGCGTTTGTACGGGACAAACGGTAGACAATTTCATGGAATGCTCCGGTACAGATGTAGTGCATAATAATCCTTTACCATCCAATTTTCACGGAAACGTACGAACGTGTTATGCTATTTCAGTCATACTCAGTACAAAAAGTAGGTACAGAGGTTGACTGAACTAGCATGCCAAATACGAACGTTTCCGAGAAAATACGATGGCAAAATAGGAAAGTGAAAGGAAGAAGGGAATATCTTTGTAATATCAAATCTGGTACTTGCCTTGTGCAATTTCACCTGCAACATATATTAAAATATTTTATATTATTTGTAGCAAACAGTAAAATATTTTGTTCCAACCTCTTATAAAGCGCCATCTATCAACGACGCGGAGAATCGTGTAGTAAGATTACCGACACCTAGTAGTAAATATATGAAACTTAATTTTAGCTACTCCTCAACAGATGTCGGAGCCATTAGTTCGTCTATTCGATAACAGATGTCGCTAAACGTTGCAGATATCATAACTGTACGGGTATTTTCTGTTCGTGATTGAGTTAATTTTAAGTAGACATTAAGTAAAATAAAGCAATACACATTTATAAAAACCCATTTATTCAACACTCGACATGATAATATCCAAAAATGCCATAACGAAACTCGCAGGTACAAACAATTGATTTTCATTCATAACCTACTCAAATTAACACTAAAAGGGCAAATTCCATTAGTTACCGTACCATACAGTTTATATATTGAACAAAATGGGTACCTACTTAATTTTAGGGAGCATGTAATGACTTAGGGCCAGAGATAGCACGATTTTTGTTTGGACCATATTCCTTGAGTAGGACGTAGGACCTACTCGTACCCAATAGAAACTGCGAATTTTGACCTTGGCGAGTTTTTAAAAATATTATTTGAATATTTACATGCGTTTCGGTGCGTTACTTCTGTCATATTCTTCTGAGGTTTGAGAGGTTCCGTTTGTTTGAGGTTAGAACTTGAGGGTAGTAACTATTGGAAAACACCCCTTCAACTACGGTCACATGGCGACTAAAGGCTTTCAGGGTCTACATTATTAGGTACATATACTTACCTACATGTACTTAGTAATTGCTCATTGGAATAGTATATGTATACTATTTTAATATTGCATAGTTGAAGCTGGCTTTTGCGTATTTTGTACTGCCTGCAGGGGGCCTAGCCAAAATGACAATCGTTGATAGGGAACGAATCGAAATTTAAAAATGTGTACGGAAATAGTGTGGAAAGATTAGGAAACTGCAGTACTTTGGTTATTACGAAATGACAAATACCACCTCTTCCAGCTGATAATACAGGGGAAAATGCAGGGAAAACGAAAATGTGGAAGAAGACGTACCTCGTGGCTCAAAACCCTCAGGTGCTGGTTCAAGATGAGCACCAGATCGCTGTTTCGAGGTGCAGCGTCAAAAGTGATAGCCAACCTCCGGCAGGAGACGGCACCATAAGAAGAAGACTGAAATAGTCACGTGAGTTTTCGTAGCACCTGTTATCCCGATACAGTTTTTCTTTTCGTTTTGCGTTTGTCGATGAACGATTGTCATCTTGGCTAGCCCCCCTGCTGCGTCTTCGTTGCTAGGTAGGTACTTATTTTTCCTCGACTTTGCTAGTAACGATAGTTGTTCTGGTATATGGCATCGTTAAAAAAACGTAAATTACTAATTAAAACTTTTAAGCTTAAGAGCGTTAAGTACTACGAATTAAAAACAATATTTTCTGCGAATTAAAAAGTAAAATTGTAACTAATTTAATATCTAATATACACTTTGACAGTCTAAAGACCAATTTTCTTGTACAGCCTTCTTGGTATTTAACTATTTACCTAATTCTATATTTTCTGTTCAATTTGCAAAACTGACATCACTGAATTAGCTACGTATTAGGAAAACTATCACATAAAGGTGAACTATAGTAGAACAAATTAACGTACATCTGTGAGCCACCGGTGTGTTGTGGGGGAGAAAAAAAAAAGTTGATCAATACGTGAACGTGACCCATTCCTGTATCACCGTTTTGGTTAGCCAAATTGTACCTTAGATTGTGCTACAATAGTTTACTTACAGTTTTAGATAGCAATTCTGGAACTAGAAATTAAATAGTACTATCATTCATCAAACAGAAATCAAGTTAAGAATGTTTTGGATTGTCTTTCTAGTTTACTTTACAATAGGTACAGTCAACTGTAAAAATATGGGTGTAGACAACTTACTCAAAAATATGTCCCATAGTTCTTAATTCACTGACATAAGAGTTATGGGACATATTTTTGAGATGATTTGTACACCCATATTTTTAGGGTTGACTCTACTGACATCTTTTAACCCTATTACTTGATTCAGTGTCCGAAGTTTCCAACTATATGATTGGGACTGGGACATTAGGTAGGTACTTAAAACAGTTAAAACTAATGGCACTATATGTATATCAAAGTCTGAAAACGATAGTACAATTTTTGTCACAAACGATCGTTTTCAAACTTTGTGACAGCGCCCTAGGTTACACAAATGTATAAACGATTAATATCCATACAAATCCTATAGTAAAAGAGTCAAAGTTGTATAATACATTTATACTAATGGTGTCTCTCTATTGGCACTTCGTACTGTGGGTCTATGCGAGATGAAAGTAGTTTGCCCTATGGACGAGGCTACATACCACATTCAATATCACAACATACCACATTCAGGTTTTGATTAGGGGCACGAACATTTAAACGTTAAAGATATAGAGAAATATAGTAAGACAAGAGAGCTCACTCCATACATCAGTTTTGGTACCAAAGTTACGAACAAAGCAAATAGTTCTGACTAAAGATTTCTACTAAGAACTAACTAAAGCATTCCGTTGCGAGAAATTTTATACAAATCTGAATCGCAACAAACGAAGCGTTTTGCACAAACGAAAATTACTATCCAAAGACTAAAAGGTAACTTTCTTTTGCGGTTGCTTCGGTCATAGAGAAATATAGTAAGACAAGAGAACTCACTCCATACATCAGTTTTGGTACCAAAAATATTAGTATTTTCATAGACGACATCTAGCATCGAGTAGCGGAATTATCAGTACTTTAAGTAGTAGTAGTAGTAGTAGTACTGTCAAGTGACAATAGATGTAGCACCGACCGGAAAGTCTTATGTTGCATTAGACTTTCCGGTCGGTGCTACATCTATTGTCAAATGACAATAGTGCTACATCTATTGACATTTGACAGTACTACTACTACTTAAAGTACTGATAATTCCGCTACTCGATGCTAGATGTCGTCTATGAAAATACTAATATTTTTGGTACCAAAACTGATGTATGGAGTGAGTTCTCTTGTCTTACTATATTTCTCTATGACCGAAGCAACCGCAAAAGAAAGTTACCTTTTAGTCTTTGGATAGTAATTTTCGTTTGTGCAAAACGTTTCGTTTGTTGCGATTCAGATTTGTATAAAATTTCTCGCAACGGAATGCTTTAGTTAGTTCTTAGTAGAAATCTTTAGTCAGAATTATTTGCTTTGTTCGTATAAGTATACTTATATTAAAATGGATACAAGTAGATTTGCAATGAAATTAGTTTTGATGAAATAACTAGTCCATGGGTCAGCTAGGCAAATTTAAGAAAATTGTATAATTTGGTACCCCCAAATTACATCGATATCTTGGCTGGCCCATGGACTATTAAACGTTGTTGTTTCGTGGATAAAATATGCGTAATGCTATTTGGTGGCGCTACTGCGTTAAATTTCCTTTCTGCATAAACCTTTATTGTATAAGCCCTTAAAGGTGACTAACTGGCCACTTAGATAAAGACGCTGACATACATTGACGTAATTGACAACAGTCATAACAAATTAAAGAACGCATCTAATGACTGACGAGGACAAATCTGGACCAAGCGGGGTAAGTCCATCTTTCGATTATAAATTTCTGTTTGATTAATTTATCACCACCAAATACCCGATATCCAAGCCTGGATCATCACTCCAAATTCTAAAACGTCAGTACGACAAAGTTGAGATAATTCAGATCAAGATAAACAAAAGGTTTTCACGCAGAGGCAGGCACTTTATAAGTTTCATTACAATCCAATATCTATTTAATTAAATGTATAACGCAAAAGGCTTAATCGTCATTAAGTATACACTACAAATGCTTTAATTGTATTCGACCACTTTGCTGCGTTAAAAATTTAACGCTTTTAAATGTTCGTGCCACTATCCCAATATACTAATGAAACGAAAATAATATTAATTATTTCTTATCTTAACATTTTACGGTTAATTGCGAAAGACATAAATAATTACGATAGGTATAGCTATAGACACAGATTAGGAAAGAATAAGATACGTACAAGGTGCGTTCCTAAAAAAAATATTCTTACAGATACATCGAAATACGCCAAAAATACAATTAAGTATCCATAAAGTTTATACGTTTTTATACTTACGTGTATGTACACTTAGGGTAAATAAAATGAACATTTTGTGCCAGTAATTTATCTTAGGAGGGCAGATTTTTATTTTGTATTTGGATTTTACGACACTCAATCAAACGTCGTTAACAGAATGTTGGTTATTTTTATCAATTAAGTTTAATTTGACTGTAGTCACAGTAGTAGGTACTTGTTCTATAAAATGTATAATTAGAACATTGATTGAAACGCAAGAGTACATAGAGGACGCGGTTACACATATTCACGTCAATTATACCGTGTCAACATCTACAGTTACGAATAAACACATAGTTTGTTACATTCAAACAACACGGATAAATCGCTTATAAAATATATGGATATCGCTGAAAATTTATACATACTGCCCTATTTGGCATCGACAAAAATTATTTCAACTTTCCGTACAATAAATCATACTTAAATAAACGGCTGTGGTCTGGAGTAACAAGCAGACAGAGTATTCAGTAAAGAAACACATTTTATCCTAAACATTGACATTTTAAGGCACTATCTATACACGCACTACGTGATACAAAAATACTAGAATTCAAGAAAAGCTTTCATAGACACAACGTTCCCTCCGCCGTGTATAGATTGAGCCTAACACAGTATCTACAAAGAGAAATGGACTAAATGGTAAATGGCATAAAGTTTAAAATTGACGTTAAGAGGTTAGACCGAAGTTTCAGCTGATGTGCTGTTTTTCCTAGAATCACTTTTTTTTATTCCGCCACTCCAAGATTCCTTCCGCCTTACGATATCGCCCTGAAAACCGCCCAGAGGCCTCACAATTAACTCGTAAATCTAATCAGCTAAATCTAACATTAATAAAGATTATAACAATGACAGGTAAAAGTACCAAAATCTGGGCAAATATTTTTATAAATAGACACCAAAATCATGCAACAGATAAAATGAAATATAAAAGTGTAAAGGTGAAAGCGTAACATGAAAGAGAAAAAGATATGAGGGATATGAACACAGAACACTCTAAAATAGTACTAGAAGAAATTAAAAATCTACTTACATCATAAGTTTATCCGCGATTCTTCAATATTAACAAACTTTACCCTAGTTACTTAAACATTCAATATTTTCCTTTTAAAATTGATTTTATTTCCTAAGAAAAACCGCATTAAATCGAGACCAATAGGGATTTAAAACTCTAAAACAATATTTGACTAGATATCTTCTATTTTGTCTACATTTCTTACACAACAACAACGTATAGTATAAATAAGAACTTGCACGAGTAATTAAATCTACAAGATTAGGAATGTGCTCTACACATGCACGTATTTCACGAAAAATAATTCGCACCCTGTATTCCCTGGTCGAATGATCATTCGTGATTCGTGAACCGGGGTCCGTGCGCCATGCTATGCGTGTCCGAGTGCCCAAACAAGGCTAGCGTCATGCTCGGAGTTAGAATTTGGTGTCATTGACGCACACCTTTACTGGAGGATCGTCTTCTTCCACTTCGTCCATGGTGGATAGCCGCCTGTCTATCTCCGATTGGAGATCTTTGGACATCAGCTTTTTATGCTTATTGCTGGAATTGTTAAAGGTATAAGTCTAGCTATGAAGTTACCCTGTTAGTTCATAACCTTAGAGCTCAGTTGGGGTCGTTGGAGATAAACGTATGTTACGCGAAACCGTCATTATGTACAAATATGTTCTAACTATTTCTTGTAATTGTAAGCTTCTATTTTGAATTAGGGGAAACTTGCCTTAATCGTACCTGCGCCTAAAACGTACCCTATCAAGATCTCGAGTTGTGAAACTGCAGTGGCGACGCCAGTGCTACTAAATGAAACTACTAGTTCGCCATGTCTCATCACCCGTACAACAACTCCACGCTGCCCCTCCATATAAAAATATTCAAAAAGTTAGTAATTTTGCTGTTTTCGAGTAATTTTTTTGATTGATACGTAAGTTTTTCAATTACGTACATGTTGAGATATGTACATTAGAAGTTTTATGCTTAATTATATACTGTTTTACAGTTTCAAATAATGGACGACAGACGCCAGCCCGGCAGCCATTTTTTTACGCGGCAAATTTAAAATCGTTAGTTATCATGTGCCTTATTCGTACTGAACACTTTGTTTTATTTCGTACTTTGGAAGACATGATACAATGCACATATTGTGAAACCTGGATTCACGAACTATGTGCTGGGGTTGACAAAACTACTCTTAATTTTGTGATGCCTGCAAAGAGTTAGATCTGCTATAGATAATTAAAATGATTGTCAATGCAGTGATTATAAGGCCCTGTTGCACCAACCACATTTAACAGACCGATTAACGTCAAACAACAGTAAAGTATAAAATTTCCCATGAAATAAAATTTAACGAACGCTTCAACGGTGACAGACGGTTTGGTGCAACCGGCCCTAAGAGTGATACTGTTTGTAAGATCGCATAGTTTGACATGGAGATATACAGGTACGATATAGGGATATACGGGTACGTTTTAGGGACAATTAGGCCTAAATCGTACCTTTTCCACTTTTTTTTAAACGTTTTTTTCTCAGAAGTTGTTGAGGGTTAAGTTTAACTTGTTACTTTTATTGATTCGTTATTAAATAAAGATTCTTTTAACACCATTAGTATATTTTTTATTAGTTGCATTTCCAAGAAATTAGCATTTTCTCTTAAGGGGTACGAATTAGGCAAGTTTCTCCTACAAATAGCAGGTAGGTACTAAGTGCTTTCTTATAGATACTTACTTTTTCTTCCCTGTTTTGGGCTTAATATCCTTAACACCATTTTTATTCTTCGTCTTATTATTAACGTCCTTCCAAATGCCAGTCTTATTCACCTCCTCGGATATGTTAATCGACGTTAACGGTATATTCATGATATTACCATTTATGAGAGGAATTTGCAAATTTTCTTGATACGCCGGCGGATTACTCTTGCTCGGTTCCTAAAAAGAAAAATTCAGAATATTGCGCACTCAAGGCGAAAGTTTCAGCAATACCAAGATAAAGAGGGCTTACATATTCATATGATACGAATGCTACTTACTTTTTACAACGTTCGTAAAACTATATACGTGAGGTGTAAGATGAAAACTTGCAGTGGACAAGGAAAAGTAAAATAATGGCCAAAATAAAATGCAAGAGTAACATAACACGCAATTTATTTATAAAACAGCGCACTGGTTCTACATGGCGGGATGACTAAATAAACGAATGGTTCGCCAAAAAGGTGAATATAGGTTTAGTTCCGTCGGCATAATTTTAATATTTTTGTGACCCATCCCACCTCATCTCCTAGCTCGCGTAACTCATCTTGGTTTCTCTTGGTCATTTCTGGCATGACGTCGTCCAGGATTTTCAGTTCGCGTCTGGTGAAAAGTAGGTCCAGACTCTTTCTGATGCCTATCATCACAACCAACATCAGTGGAAAGAGAATGGATGTTGAAGAGAATGACTTTATCACCCAAAGACAGACGAGGCAAGTGAGTTGAATAGCGGTGAAGAGATGGACGCGACGAATGGGCACCTGAAAAATATTGTTTATTGAGTACCTATGACATTTAATTTATAAGACGGACTGAAATATTCATAGAAAATTAGTCCTTACTTGTCTCAAGAACATGTGATCCGGTTGATATTTCTGTGGCATGAACATTATTAAAATTCTGTCAAAGAACTGAAGTCCTTTCAACGAGGCAACCCCCATATACAGAAATACTCCAAATAGGACAGGCATTGGTATATGTCTCAGAACTGGGGTCAGCACAACAGACAGCCCAATAGTCAGGAATATGAGAATATGGGTAGCTCTTTGTTCTCTCACGCCTAAGAATTGTGGCTTCTCCCCTGGCGCGGCACATTCAGATTCAACTTTTAATGAATTCACGTGGTTTATGCTCAAAACTGTGGCAGCAACAAACCACGGCAGACCCATGATTGAACAAATTTGAATCAAGATAGCCAGTACAAACAAGTCTAGATGATAGCCGCATCCCTTCTTTAGTTTATTTTCTTTCCTGTTTACGATGACGGCCGTTATTTGCTGGTCCATAAAGATTAGTATAGTACCTAATAAAGCTGGTAATATTGCTACTAGTGCCGACCAGACAGGATTCCCATTAAACGGAGTTATAACCCAGTTCCTTGACGGGAGCGTCGGTTTGAACTCGGAAGGTACTTCGAGTTTAGGCGTCTTTACGCCTACTTTGTAGTCCAGGAACGACATAGACAAAATGGCTATAATCACGGAGAAGTCGCTTATAATTTGCCGTACCTACAAAAGTAAAGAATGTCACGTTATGAAATCTCAAAGTGCATTGAATTTTTTGAAGGGTGTTCCTGTTTTTATAAAATTGTGTAATTAAATCTAAGATTTTGTATTTACCTTCGATGGAAAAAAGAGAGAGTTCTTAAAATCTTTCAGAATGATTGATATTGTAAAGGTGCCCAAGAACAAGATAATGGACATCAAGAAAACGTCTGGTACATAAACTTTTGTGTCGCATCCGCCGCCCGACAAAGTTCCATTGTACAACTGAAAGAAGACAAATTGATAAAAGTGGGCCACTCTTACGGAAAGTCTTTATGTGAACCGACGTGAGCATGTGCTGCGAACTAATTATATTGAGGGCCAAGACGACCCTTATTCGAATGAAATAGAGCAACTACCTGGCATGAGTCTTTATCCACTGTTGTCCAATTAAAATGCTGAGGTACTGCGGAGTAATTGCTCGGCAAACAGTAGCATTCGTAATTTAGAACCTCGTCGGGGCGTGTCTTTAAGGGGTATTTCTTACCGATAGAAATTACATTTTCTACAGCCTGAAATAAGAATAATGAATGAATTATCGTTATCACAAAACCATTAATTACTTATTTTTCGTTTGTGTCTAAGATGTCGTACCTTGTAAATGAAAATAAACGCTATGAGTGTAGCGAAATTTTCTTCAGTAAACCTGGTGATGTAACAGACGAGTGCGCTGGCATCGATAGCCACTAATGTAATCAAGATTATAGCCGTCCAAGTGCCAATACAAAATCTGAAGGACATATAATCCCAATTGAGTTGCTTGCAAAATTCATACACTATAGTCTCAAATACCAACACAGGCCCTGTCGAACCCAATATTGTCAAAGGCTGACCTGAAAAGAACCCATATCCCATTCCACATACAAATCCAGAAACCAAGGATTCCATTGCAGCCATATTTTTTCCAGTCGCTTCTCCTAATAATCCTCCAAAAGTTATAATAGGCGATAAGCAAGCGAAGTAGAGAAAAATCCAGGACGCTACGCATTGTATCGCTAGTGCGTCTTTAAAATCGGACCAGTACCAAGGCACTTTTCTTTTAAGATCATTGATTAGGCCCCCAAATAGTCTCCCTGTCCTGGATAAACCTGATTCCTCCCTTTGCTTTTGTTCTTCTTCTTCTTCGTCCAATTCTTCTTTGGGATTGATTTCATTTGGACGTTTTCTGGGATCTTGGGATGGAATAGCAGCTGGAGGTTCAATACGAATAGTGGGATCCCATTCTCCGGGTGGCAATACTGTGACAGCATCTAGAAATTCATCTATACCAGCTAGTAAGTGGTCGCGTTTCTTTGCTCGGTATGCAACTTCATGAAAAATTTCATCTGACATAAGAGTTGCCATTGCTCGGCCGATTTCGTGAAAACTTGAATTACTATTTGGTGGTCCGAGTAGTACGAACATGAATCGTGTCGGGACGGGAACTTCAGTTAAATCACCCATAATTGTAGCTGATTTGAGTCTGACAAATGCGGATAAAGTTTTTTCTAGAAAGTCAACTTCTCCGACCAGTATGTTGGAAGCCTCGGCACCGGGTGGTATCTTGCGCATAAAATGCGTATTGCATTTATGATTTATGTCACCATTCATTGGAAGGTCGCCGGAACTATGATTCCTAAGCATTGACAGACTGCTTGGACTTTTTATCATTCCCTCTTCTTGTTGCGTTCCACCTGAAATATAGACAATAATTTACCAGAAGAATATATTTTTGTTACATAATATATAAAGTCCATATATACATACATTTGCTTAATCATACGTGCATAACAAATCAATTAAAATCATATTTTTAAGCATTGTGGTTGAAAAATACCATGGATATGGATACTGTATTATTCTCAAATACAAAATCATGGCAGATGTTTTCACTAACATCGACAGACATCGAAGAAATTATGTAAAAGAAGCAAAACAACATAATTACATTTGACAAGTAGCAGAAATAATTGAAGATGGTAAACAAGGATTTATGAAAGAAGAAAAACAAGGCTTAGTAGAACAACGATTGTAAGGAGAAGCGGTTACCCGCGTTAGGGATGCCTAGAAAACGACTGAATTCTCCTTTGTGAGAGTGTCCATTTGACGAACTGCCTTCCTCGACTGTAATATAATACGAATGTTTTACTATAGTACATTAAAAAACGACTCCATCTAGCTTAAACGTTTAAAATACAATACATATGTACAATATATAGATAGCTTGAAGTGCGAGCGTGCCGGTCTTATAGCGTGATTTGTGTCGAGTTGTCGAGCGTTACCAGCTCACACGCCGCCTGACCTGGCACTGCTAGGTAGGAGCCTCTTGCGTCAGCAGCCTGCAGCAGAGCGGTGTTGGGAGACGAGGTGGACCGACTACTCGAGCTGCGTCGAGACCCACCGTCCTGGAAATCTAGGGCACCGCCACATCCGTGTTAACCTTGCTAAGAATATGCACTTGGACAGAAAAGTTTATAAAACAATTTAGAAAGATTGTAAGATAACAGAAACAATTAAAGTACAACTTACTTTTGCAAGACGAATGATTCTTCCCAATATCAGCCAGTGACCTGATTAGTGGCAATCGTGACATGTTATTGTGATTTCGTTTTTCATGCTGATGCCTATGTTTCCTTAACAGGGCATCCTTAACCTTGTCTCTACTGTCGTAACCTAAGCACCCATCGACCACCATATGGTCTAGAACAGTGTCCGCGACCTGTTCCAAGCAGTTAGCCTCAATGTCTAAAATCACGGAGCCGTTCAGAATTAAGCTTCGAAGTTCGAAGAGCGAATGCAGGGATAGAGTGGCAACGTGAGGTTTCGACCACCTGTTGCCGCCTTCTTCTACATCTTCTTCGAATTTTATCCATCGGGCGGTTTCTTTCCATTCCAGTTCATCTCCTTCTTTAACCAGCTCTTCCATTTCGGAGAAAAGTGGGTGCGATTCAAGAGTGGCATCGTCCACATCTTCTCCAAGAATAAATTGTACTCGTTGAGCCGGGGGTGTCACTGCGAAAAACAGAGGTTATTACAAAACGATAACATAATATTTGCAAGGGTCACTAACACTTCCATCGAGATTGCAAAAAGTAGAAAAGTAAAACGAATACACAGTGATCACTACTTTTATGATCGAGGACATGCGATGTGATGTGACGACCTTACAATAATTAAAGATAGACTGTAAGGATAAAAGTATGTTTATTTAAGAAGAAGCGCCGCTAGTAGTCGCACAACCCTCCTAGACTTCACATGAAAGATAAAGATGCCCGGACTTGGATTTGATACACGGACGCCGGAGGACAATCTATTGAAACTACAGTGAAATAGCGTCTCGTAAAAGCGGCGATTTGTTAAAGATGACCTCCTTTTTGTCTCCCACTGTGCCCTAACAAACGACAGAGATAGTAAAGATGGATTCATGCTCGTAAGGTGAAAATGGTATATCGTAAAACTGAAATCAAAAGAAGAACCGTACAGTCATAAGTTCTTACATGTTTCACCATCTTCTGTGACGCTCAGTCGCCTGCCTCGAGGCAATATGGGCCCTACAGAATTAATTATTTCACTAATATAATATCGACTACCGTAGGCTCAAAGGGCGTAAGGGACAAAATGGCAAAAATGAGTTATGAATGCAGTTATACTCAGTATTTTTTTCTCTATCGAATGGTATATTTAACGTCTCGATAACTTGAAAAAAAATGTCCGATAAGCCCTATGAAAAATCAATGCTTGAACACAATTTTCCAACGCATTTTGCCGTATCTGCCAATTCAAAAAAATGTTGTGAGACATTTTGGCGTAACTCCCAACTTTGTGTACGATACGCCCTTTTGCATCGGAAATTTTATTAAATCTGTGCTAATTTTTTGTCAGTTACGCCTCTATGCAGCAGATTTTTGAGTGCTTAATGTACGTTACGCCCACAACTAGTGGATATTTATACGAGTGTTAGAGAATTCAATGTAAGAGATACGCCAACGTACTATGTACAATTTCTAGTTTATAATTGTTGCTTTTTGTGTTTAAGTGGGATGACCTAGTACTTTCCTTGTCAAATTTTTTATCAAGTAAGTACTTACTAAAATTTGACAATTTACACTGAACTAGTGGGTACTTTTTTCATCAGTTTTATGTAAATAATAAAACATGACTATATGCAAATGATAATTATGGCGATTAATTAAGGTTAGAGTCTAACCTTCAGTCAAGCTAACCGTTAGACTGATAACTTTTAGTTCTATATGTGACTGGGCCATTTGCAATTTTGATTTAGTCGTAATATTAATACTTTTTTGTTTAAACCCTAATTTATAGGACTAACCGTATGAAAGTTATTGTCTATAACGTTTGTATTTATTTGGATGCCTTTTTTGCTACCTACTCTGATGTTATGTCATAAATAAACGCATATTCATTAAGTTTTACTGAACAGACATACTAAATGACAAAACTACTATTGTACCTAATAGTATTATACCTAGTATATAAAAGTAAAACTTATGATCAAATTTAGATTACAAACAGAAATAACGCATACTTATAGTAAAAGTATTTGTTATAAATTGTATTGATATAAGTACATAAATAGATATAGATAGTAGGACAGCAGTGATTCTGTTGAAGGAATATAAACAAATAAAAAAAGAAAACATTAGATTTGAGGCTAAAAAAACGACCAAACTAACAAAAATGGGGAAAAACTTAACAGTGAATACATTTCTATAAGTTTTTAAAAATAAATTGTAAATTATAGTACTTAGAAGTATAGTGTTCCTTAAATGCAAGTTGCCAATATTGCAACGAAATTGTTGGATTTACGCCAAATGGTACTAAAACAGTTTTATTTTTTGTACATTACGCCCTTTTTCTAATAAGATAAACCATAAAAAAGAGGCTTAAGGGACGCCCTTCTTAAAAACAGTCGTGTTTTTTGGCGTCACGGACATACTATATTCGTAAATAAGCATTGTATTATAAGTTCAAGCAATCAGTTTAAAAAGAGCTCAAAAAGTTAAGAATAAGTCACATACAGGCATCAGTTTATTCATACAAATAAAAAAGTTACGATTTTTTTTCTCAAAACTAAACTGTTTTTTGGCTCTCCTGAAAAATCACGTTTTGTCCGTTAAGCCCTTTGAGCCTACGGTAGTCGATATGTACTATCATTTATATACATAGAATACAATCTTTAAATAGATCTCTACCTAAAGTCTTAGAGGCTTTCTTAAGGGTAGCTTCCGTCTGGGTTATGAGCAGGGAAATATACCCAGCACCGTGTCGCTTTCAATGTGTATCAAACGGAGGTATTGTATGAGGACCTTAAATGCTACCGGGTTGACCCTCATGTATGATTGTTCAGCAATAACATAAATGGATGATTTTTCCGAAACCATTCATTTTCGCTGACGTCCTCTATCATTGGCCATAGTTAGATTCATACCGAAAGCGACACCTTGTAGAGTGTGTTCGGAAAGAGAAGAGTTGTGGAATGTATTGGGCCCTATACATTCCACGACTCTTCTCTTTTCGCACAGACTCTATATGCAACAACACTATGAACGCCAACTTTCAACAAAAATGTGACGCTTATTTTGGTGTTGGCAAATGTATTTAAATTATTGCAGATTAAGACGGAAGGTATTGATAATATATTATCTTGGTATTTTTTAAACAAATTTAAAAAGTCATTAAGTAAGTACTTTCCATAAAAATAGATGTCATAAATATTTAAATTTTCCCTAACACGTCATGTCTGGATTGATAATTCCGCTAGCTAAAAATAAGACGCCATTATCTCCAAGGTCGTTTCCCGCGTGAAATTGCAATCCCACTTCAAAGCTAACAACACTCCTTGTATCGCGAACACGGAACTTGTTTATTCAAGGTCGCGTTTGCTTTTTGCGAATAACCCCCTTATTCATAAACATGATATGTCTTCTGATGTACCTAGTGCATAATTATTTTCCTTCGTATTTTCACGGAAACGTACGAACGTGTCTTGCTATTTCAGTCAGTCTCGGTACAAAAAGTACTGACAAACTTAACAAAGAGAATTTAGACTAGAGGAATATTGTCGAGGTAAATTATGTAGTCAGTACATTTACTGCCATCTTTCGACACAAATGATTAACACTTTTAGACCGCCATTTGACTTTGATCCTTATTTTTTCACTATGTGTTAAATTTGTTAAATGTCAAAAAATATCGCCTACTACTCGAGGATAGGCCAAAGGTATTAGGGCTTGCATTCCGGAATTCCGTAATTTCGAAATTCCGGAATCTCGGACAAAATTTCCGATATTACAATTCCGGAATTGATACCACTGAATCTCGAAAATTCCGGAATTGGATTTAAGTACTTTTTTTTGGTTTTAATACGTTTATTATTGAAAATTGTTAAGAAACTAAACTATACTGTTGTTTTTTGTCGTTATTACGTGCCTATGAGTAATTTAATTTTAGTATATATTTTACTTTTCCGTTGCAGTGGATAATATGGGCTCATAGTAATAAAATAATAATAAAGCAAAGCGATTTACTTGCTTAGAATAGCCAGAATAGTCTGAATCCTACATAAGCGAATTTTTAGAATTGAAATTAAAAAATATTTGGACATTTATCTTCGATTCAGAGAGAAAGAAGTTTTCTCTATGAACGATTTCGGATCCTGTAGAAGCACATAATTATATGATATTCAGAATCATAATTAGGAACTAGGAAGGATAAAGCCAAACTTAGACCTTCAACTTCTTACAACACCACTACCTACTAGGTTAGGAAGAGTAGGAAGCTATTAAATTTAATTATTTTATAAAATTATGTACGTAAAGTATCGGAATTTCACATTTTTTGTTGTTTCTTACAAAAAAATCTCTTAAAATTACGATAAACCCTAATTCCGGAACCAGTTCCGGAATTGGAATCCAATATCGAAAATCAGTTCCGGAATTGGAAACCATCCGATATTGCAAGCCCTAAAAGGTATGGTGTATCTTTTCGAGCGATGGACGGCCCACAAATGAAAAAAGGGAGGGGATTGTTATTTTTTCTTACTGTAGCAATATGGGTACCAAATAAAAGCTAGTAAAATGAAAAGACCATTTCATAAATATATGTACACACAATATATGTACCTACACTGTCGGGTTTTTTGTTTGTTAGGGTTCCGTACCTCAAAAGGAAAAAACGGAACCCGTATAGGATCACTCGTGCGTCTGTCTGTCCGTCTGTCACAGTCTATTTTCTCCAAAACTGGACCAATTAAGTTGAAATTTGGTACACATATGCAAGTCTGTGACCCAAAGACGTACATGTAATGAAAACAAATGAATTTTAAATATAGGGGGCACTTTTGGGAGCAAAATAAGAAAATTAAAAAACAAAGTTTTGCAAACCATATCGTGTTACATATTAAATGAAAGGGCTTATTTTAAGGGTATCAAATATTTTTTTTTTATAATTTTATTATAAATAATTTAGAAGTTATTTAAGAATATAGGCAAAAAATGACCATTCCGCCCCCCTTAACTCCGATACCACTGGGTCAAAAATTATGAAAAAAATACTCATAATAGTTCTTCACCTCTAGATGACAGGAAAACCTATTAGAAATCTACAGTCAAGCGTGAGTCGGACTTAAGAACAAAACGCGGTTGGGCTGTTTTAGGGATAGAGCCGTTATGGTTTACGTGAAACGTGGTGTGGACAGCTATTGCGAAGGCCGAAGGCCGAGCTACGCGTAGGGCCGAAGGCCCGAAGCGTCCCGCAGAGGCTCATTGAAACGCGCGGCCGAAGGCTGAGTTGCGGAAGGTTAGTGCTCAAACAGAGAACAGTTATAGTGTACAAGTTATAGTGTAAAACCTATAAGAAGTCTGCAGTCAAGCGTGAGTCGGACTTAAGAACAGAAATTGCGGGTAGGCTGTATCAGGGCCACAAGTCACAACCGCTATTGTTTACGTGAAACGTGGTGTGGACAGCTAGTGCGAAGGTCGAGGGCCAAGCTTTGCGTGGGGCCGAAGGCCTGAAGCATCCGAGAGAGGTGCACCTCCACGCAAGGTCGAATGATGAGCTGCAGGAGGTTAGTGCTCAAACATATATAACAAATAATTGGTTTAAGTAGCTAAATGAGAAGGCCGAACTGCTGTGTCAGACGTATATCTGTTATCTTGAAATAACAGAAATACCTACGCCTAACCAACGCAAAAAGAATGTAGGCACTATGTTTAACTTAATATCAATGTCAGTGTCACAAAATCAGTCGCCGCGCGTCTCGATCGCGCGGAATTTGGATGCGGGGCGATCTGAACGGCGGGCGGAGCCCGACGTCACTACTATGGGTGCCGCAGGCACCCAGCGCGGGTGCGCAAGCGGGGCGATCTGAACGGAGGGCGCAGCCCGACGTCACTACTCTGGGTGCCGCAGGCACCCAGCGCGGGTGCGCATGCGGGTTGCGGGGCGATCTGAACGGAGGGCGCAGCCCGACGTCACTACTCTGGGTGCCGCAGGCACCCAGCGCGGGCGCGCATGCGGGGCGATCTGAACGGAGGGCGCAGCCCGACGTCACTACTCTGGGTGCCGCAGGCACCCAGCGCGGGCGCGCATGCGGGGCGATCTGAACGGCGGGCGCAGCCCGACGTCACTAATCTGAGTGCCGCAGAGATTATTATAGCGGGAGATTTCAATATTAATTTTCGGGATAAGACAAAAAAATTAATATCACAATACCCTTTATCGCTTGGTTTTAGCCCATAAATTAAAGAATACACTACAAGGCATGGTATAATAATATACTCCGCCTGGTACTCCATTCCGAGATTCGCGTATGACCTAACTGACACGCGCCTACGTCATCATGCTGTTTACAGGTTCTCAAACTTTGAAATGTGGGAGAATTTTAACCAACGGTGAAAATTATTTTAACGGCATTAATTTTAAGTTATTTATGTAGAAACATAGTAAAATAAAACAAATCTAATGTATTAAATTAAACTTTATTTATCTATACAAGACAAACGTTTAAAAAACTAATTCACAGTTACAAATTAATTACCAAGCTTACGACGTGAAAAGTTTGTAAAACACTGCGACTGCTGACACTGAGCGAGAAGGAAATAACAATTAACACGCGTTCGACAAGGATGACGGTCAGGGCATGAAGTTATCTAGATCCGAATTGTCAAATGTCCACATCG
This sequence comes from Cydia splendana, assembly GCF_910591565.1. Taxonomy (NCBI): domain Eukaryota; kingdom Metazoa; phylum Arthropoda; class Insecta; order Lepidoptera; family Tortricidae; genus Cydia; species Cydia splendana. The sequence continues at coordinate 18,652,080 of NC_085964.1, read as the reverse complement.
CTATCCTGTGTTGCCAGTAGTATAAACAGAATTACCCGAAAGTCTGAAATTTCTTTCGTGAATCGGAAGATATTGCTAACGAGTAATTAAAAATGACGTGTTATTGTAAAATTTAAGCTAAAATACATATAAATGAAAATTATAAAATTATGAAGAAATATTTTAACTTATTAACCATAGGTATAATGTACCCATGTAACATGTTATGTTGAAATAAAGTGGCAATGTTATTGTGACGTAATCGCGTGTCACTTTGGGAATGGAAGACCATGTTTTATTAGACCATGCTACAAGGCAGAATACCACAATAGATGGGGCTCAATACATTCCACTATTCTTCTCTTTCCAAACAGACTCTAACTTAGTTAAAAAAAAATTTGTATTCATTATTAAAAATTCAAAATTCTAATGTACATAAATTATTCGGCAAGAAGACCTGAAGGGCCCTTTGACAAGTTCAGAACTAACCATATATTTAAAACAACAAAATTTCATTATAAAAATCTTAAAATAAATTAATAATTATTACAATACAGGTATAGTAACTATTAGTCTTAATGGCAGTGGCGTAGCTAGGGGGGGGGGTGGCGGGGGCGGCCCGCCCCGGGTGTCACCCATTTGGGGGGTGACACCCGACCGTGAACATCAGTAGTGCCATCTATAAAAATTCGTAAAACTGTGGCAGATTGCACAACCGCCATTAAGGAAATAATATACAACATGCCCACGAGGAACCCGAGAGATTTTGACAGAATATTCCTGATCATATTTAAAGACTAAAATGTCCTATAAACTGTTTTGGAATTCGCCTAGTTTCATAGTCCAGTAGCACCAGCATAGCAATGTACAAATTGCAGAACATTCCCAAAAAGCGGAAACGTTCTCGAGAATGTTCTCAGAACATGGAAATTATTGTTCCGCCATCTTGGATTTTTTCAAAAAAAACTTTTTTTTGACATAGGAATCTAGAGGCCTCTATCTCCCGCCATGCCAAATCTCAGCGCGCTCGCACCAAGTTGAAAAAAATTAAAAAAAAAGTCGGCCATTTTTTTTTAATGCAGTTTGTTTTGTCTCGGGGCCCTCTATGACATTTGGGCTGTAACCGCGAAAATCGAAGTTCGCAAATTGCGGGGATTCTTCTCTGTCACTCTAATTACGCCTTCATTGGAGTAAAAGAGAAAGATCCCCGCAATTTGCGTATTTCGATTTTCGCGGTAGCCGCTTTGGTCGAGCACCCCCCACCTATCACGCACCGTTTAAAAGTTGCCATACAAAATAAAAGTGGCCAGTTTTCCCGCAATTGTTGCATTTTTCCAAAAAAACAATTTTTGATAGGTGTTTAGGGGATCCCGAGATTCCGTGGCTAAAATTTCAGCGCGCTAGTGCAAACTTGAAAAAATTAAAAAAAAAAGTCTGCCATATTGAAAAAAAACTATGGCGGCGTCAATATGACATTTGGTCGAGCACCCCCCACCTAGGTCTGACCGTTTGGCCGGGCCGTCATACATTTTTCTGACCGGAAGCGGTAGACCAAAAGTCGGAATTTTCTGGGGGTAAGGATACTACACCTAAACTATCGTGAATATTCATGGTATAAACTACGATAAATAAATAAATTCTCGTTCTCCAGAACATTCTTCGAAGTTACCGAGAAATTCTCATGTGGAAAGTTTCGCAACTTTGGAAAGTTTTTTTTAAATTATGTGATTATTTCTGTAAATGACAAAAAAAAGTTAAAATTATTTTTGGGTGACAGTTTTACAAATTATAGCATTTACATTTTATGTACAAAAAATCGAAAAACGAGAAATTCTCATGTGGAAAGTTTCGCAAATTTGGAAAGTTTTTTTTTAATTGTGATTATTTCTGTAATTGACAAAAAAAAGTAAAAATTATTTTTGGGTGTCAGTTTTATAAATTATAACATTTACATTTTATGTACAAAAAATCGAAAAACAATTTTATTTTGGCGAAATTGACGTAAACTCTTTTAGTATTTTTTCCTTATTTTGGCCTCAGAAATGCATGGTTAACATCTCTCGGGGTTCCTGGTATGTAACAATAATATGTTGGTGCCTCGTAGGTTTTTTTATTCAGAAAGTTTTTTTTAATTATGTGATTATTTCTGTAATTGAGAAGCTATGTCACTATTTCTAATTGGGTGACTCTGGACTATTTGAAATTCATTGTGAAATGGGATTTTACAAAATCTCTTTGAAATCGCGCACTTGGCAAAAAAAGTTTTTAATTTTTTTTTAACGTAAATTATTTGTATATCTTTCACGGGACAATGATGACTCGGACTTTTGGGAGGCGTGCGCGGAGCCCAGGCCAACATGTAGACCCTTATGACACTTATGAAATGTGGGTTACACCGAGCGGATGCTGTCCTTGCCCGTGTCATAGAACGCGCGCAGAGGCAACACCCGCCAGGGTGTGGACTATTGAGAGTTCATGGAATCTAAAATGAAAGCGATGGAGTAAATTGTGAGCTATGGAATATTAAACGTAATTTTATAATTGTAAAATATTAAACATATTTTACAATTTTGATTGAATTTTGGGGTGACACCCACAATTTCCGCCCCGGGTGCCACCCATGCTAGCTACGCCACTGCTTAATGGTTAATAAATACATTATTTTTTTTAGACTTAGATTCCTTATCGCGACGTACGGAACCCTCTCCAAGCGAGTTTAACTCGCGCTTGTCCGGTTTTTTTTATAATTCTTCTTCTTAGTCGGTACACTCTTGCCAGAGTGGTCGTGGTCATCATTGTGAATCTCGATGAGTGATGATCTTGCTAATACGGCGCCATTCGTCGCGGACTGCAGCTTTCCGGGTACATTCGTAAACCGAGCACTTAGTTGCGGCCTTGATCTGGTCTGTCCATCTCATTGGTGATCTACCACGTGGCCTGGTGCCTTCGACCTTTCCCTGCACTACGAGAGGCTCTATGGAGTCATTACCACGACGAGAAACATGGCCGAAGAAAGTCAGAATGCGTGACTCCACTGTGGTTGATAGGCGCTGTCTGATGCCGAGTTCTTTTAATATGGAGTCATTTGTACGAAACTCTGTCCATTTTTTATAATACACTCGGGTGCAAAGAAATCGGACCACCCCAGCATTTTCAACATTTTTTCAATTTGTGTAAAAACTGTAACCTCGATCATGATAATTTAAATACCACGTGGTAGATAATTTTCTGCCCTATCAAATGACATCAATATTCAGGAGTGGGGATGGATATTGTGCAAAATATGGGCCTGGAAATCACCCCCCTCCAACTGCCTCATTAGCGCATGCACTAATTGACCACTTATCATTAGGTATAAAAACAGTCATTATCATTGTTTATGCATCATTCGTGATTGGTACGTCTTCCTGAACACTACTCTCATCGCCTGAACCTGGAAAAACTGGAGAAAAATGGATACTACCTCGACTGAAGCCGGCCAAGCAGTTGCCCTATTGCAGGGAGGGCTTAGTCAACGTGCAGTGGCTCGACAACTCAACCTATCGAAGTCATCGGTTCAACGTGTCTTTCAGAGATTCCGCGTAGATCAGACGTTATCCAGAAGACCCGGAACTGGCAGAACTCGCATCACTTCTGAGAGAGATGACCGTTTCATCGTTCTTACCTCGCTACGAAATCGTCGACTGAATGCCGTTCAGCTTCAGCAGAAGCTCCTAGAGACCAGGAATGTGTCTATCAGCCGATGGACAGTTAGAAGACGACTGAAGGAGAAGGAATTGACAGCTCACAGAGCTGCAAATGGCCCAAAACTCACCCCAATACATCGTGGACAACGACGCGTCTTCGCTCGCGAACATGAAGAATGGACCCTTCAGCAATGGAGTTCCGTACTTTTTTCCGACGAGTGCAGGATAACTTTGTCTGGCAATGACGGACGGGTACGAGTCTACCGAAGACCTGGGGAGCGGTTCTCTCAATGCTGCATCGAGGAACGTGTTGCTTATGGTGGGGGGTCAATCATGGTCTGGGCTGGTATTTCTTTGGAAGCGAAGACGGACATTGTGTTCATCACAGGGCCAGGTACCAGACCGAATTCAGGCGGTTTGACTGCACGTCGGTACGTGGAGGAAATCCTGGCTGATCATGTGGTCCCATTTGCGGGTTATATCGGCGATGAGTTCATCCTCATGCAAGATAACGCTCGGCCGCAAACAGCCCGGATCACTAAGGAGTACTTGGAGGAGGTCGGCATCAGAGTCATGGAGTGGCCAGCCCGCAGTCCTGACCTAAACCCGATCGAGCACATTTGGGACGAGCTGAAAAGAAGAATCCGGGCCAGAAATCCCGCCCCTGAATCCTTACTGGAGCTAAAGACTGCGATCGAAGAAGAATGGGCGGGCATCCCTCAAGACACTGTAAAAAAATTCATAAGATCAATGAAAAACCGAATGACTGCATGTCGTAGGGCTAGAGGAGGCAATATACGGTATTAAAATGCTGAAAATTGTTTTAATTTTTACTTGATATCTTTAGAATCGCAGTTTTCCCATTATGCATAAGTTTCACTCCAGTATGCATTTTTAGGGTGACAAAGTTCTTAGCCCTGAAAGCCTGAAAATATTGGAAGTAAACCTGTGAAAAGCACATCAATTTATAGAGGAAAAGCCAACCTTTCATTAGGTATATAATATGTCACAGTAGCACATGCAGTTTTTACAGAAATTGAAAAAATGATAAAAATGCTGGGGTGGTCCGATTTCTTTGCACCCGAGTGTAGTTGCAGTTTAATGTAACAGAAAAATATCAATACTTTTTTACAACTTGATGTACCTACTTTTCTGGTTAATTAATTTTTAACATTATATAGAGGATATTCACAGTCACTTGGTATTTATTTTAGACTAATCTATTCAGACATATTCAACATAGAGCAGATCAATGATTGAGAAAATTTTGAACGTTTTCTAATAATTTGTTAGACAAAGTAATGCAAATGTTACAGTATGTTATATATTTGTGATCTACTCACAAAGTCCTTTCATTTGGTACCCCACATGATATGTTTAAAAAGATTGTACTGCCGACTTTATGTCGTCACATCAACTACCCCCACCACTTTTGCGCTTATCATTTCATATTTGTGTTCAGGGCATTACACTGAATGCATCGATACCATATTCACCCATATCTGGATGACATGAGCGAAAATCGAGTTCTAGAATAGTTTTAATACTAATACTGTGTACCTACTATACATACATTAATTTATCCCAAATTTACTTATAAATAGAAAACAAGGAAAATGTCGAATAAACTTTATCAAATATATCCGGGAACTGTGACAAGTTATTTATTCAGACATCAAACATTCAATTCAATTAAAGAAAATCCTAACCGTAATTTACTTCGGTAAGTAATTAAATTGATTCGAAGAAGTCTGATTGTAGGTGTCTTTGTTAATAAATGAAGTATTCATCGTATTAAATTAATGCGTTAGAGGAAATGGCTGTTTTCAGAATCTTGTATTAAATTCTTTTTTAGGATTCCGTACACGAAGGGTAAAAACGGGACCCTATTACCTACTAAGACTCCTCAGTCCGTCTGTCTGTCACCAGGCTGTATTCCATGAACCGTGATAGCTAGACAGTTGAAATTTTCACAGATGATGTATTTTTGTTGCCGCTATAACAACAAATACTAAAAACATAATGAAATAAATATTTAAAAGGAGCTCCCATACAACAAACGGACCAAAGACCAATATGAACTTAAATTATGATGTCAAAATGTTGTAATTTTATTATTATTCGCCGGTGCGTCTCGCTCGCGCCGCCGCCGATACCAAACTACATCATGAATGTAAGTTCGAATTAGCCTAGAGAGTTGGCTAAATTCTTGAAGTGCCATCATCGGAAACTTACCAAATATGCGAAATTTTCACATGTAAAAATTTCGGAAATTTCTCATATTTGTGTAGTAGGAAAAAAACCCTTTTCCAAAATGAAAGTTCCCTTTTCCTGTGAAATTTTCCTAATATTTCCGAGATAATTCAAAATTTACGCAACCGTCACATCTGTAAGTTAAACCAATTATCCGTGCAGACATAAATCTGCTTCGTAGTATTTTTAAGACTAGGTATACGTACAAAAGTAACTTTAAATTTTTAAATTACGATTTAATTGAAATAACGCCATTAAAACCTTAAAACAATAGTAAATAGTCACAAAACAGACTTTATTTTATGTATTAGCAGAGAGGATAGGTATTAGATAATTGGTTAGGTACACATATAGGTACTGTGAATGTGATCTTCACAAGGAGAAATGTTGTTATATCATGTTGTATGTATTTAAGTAAAAGGCCTATATTTTCTTTGATAAAAGATATAAATAAACCCAGGGCCGCTGAAATGAGAATTATTATGTAGTCATTTGTTTACACGTGTCTAAGGGGCCCACTGATTAACAGTCCGCCGGACGGTATCAGCCTGTCAGTTGTTCGGAACTGTCCAAATTTTGTTCTAACTAACAGACCGATACCGTCCGGCGGACTATTAATCAGTGGGCCCCTCATACAATATGTAAATGAAATATGATCAAATAAATGCTTAAGGTGTAAACTACAAGGATCAGAAGTCAAACTGCGGTCTAATAATCATGCATACGGCACAGTCTAGATATATACGATTTGCATTTGCACTGAGCCAAGCAGACTTCAAGAACACGATAGGGACAGTGCGCGTTGGAAGGTCTGCCATTTTGTGGCCTGAATCGGAGACATATTTGCACATGTACATTGTCATAGCAAGTGCTACCATCTCGTCGGAACTGCCTGAATAGTAGGTTCTGCCATCTTGTGGGCTACATCGGAAGCATAAACGACACATTTATGCATCGCGCCAAAAATCTGACGGCTCCTATGCTGCCCCCTATAGTTCATGCACTAGGCCTGGGCCTATTGGAAATTGAAATCAAACCAAGAACAGATGATTTTAGTTCAAATGCCGCTTCAATTCGTTCTCGTAGCGGATTGATTGAGTCGGCGTTCCAGCTTCGGGAGAAACTTAATTGCTGTGTCGAATTGTCGATCATGAAGGCAAACAGACACCGCATCGTAAAGAGTTACAAAAAGAGCGAGGACACACAGTTCAAAAGGCATAAGGTCCACCAATGGACAGTTAAGAGTTTTGCTGTTTGTACGATTATACGTAATTTTGGGAAAAGGTGCAATCCACAAAGATCAGTCAATTAAATTTAACTTTCTGTCAATAAGAAGTCATTCATTGAATATGGTGCATTGGGGTGACCTTGAATGCTAGGTAATTTTGAAAGAGGCATATCTCTACATTCTCTACTAACTAGAAGCACTTTCTACTGTAGCAACAGTATGTAAGCAAAGTGTTTTGGTAAGCTTTGCAGTAGCGTAAAGTGTTGCTAAAGTATGAAGTACCTACATACGTCCAATTATATTATAAGCATTGCTCAATGCGATGGACCGACCAAGTAAAGAAAAGGTAGACGTCCTCAGGGTCGCATCGCACGTATCGGACGCATCGCACGCAACAGATTTTAGTATTCTTTGTATAGAAAGTCTCACAAGTGCGTCCACTGATCCGTTGCATGCTATGCGTCCGATACGTGCGATGCGGCCCTGTGGACGTGTAGCTGTGCGTGGTGAAAAGCATGGCAGGAAACAATAAAAACCGGCCAAGTGCGAGTGCGCCTCGCGTACGAGTATTTTTCTTATAGCGGCAACAGAAATACATCATCTGTGAAAATTTCAACTGTCTAGCTATCATGGTTCATGAGATACAGCCTGGTGCCAGACAGACAGACGGACAGACGGACGGACAGCGGAGTCTTAGTAATAGGGTACCGTTTTTACCCTTTGGGTACGGAAGTGTACCCTAAAAAAGGCCGCACAACGACTTCAATGACCACCACTACTTTGACAACATACGACCAAGAAGATATATTATATGCTCCATGTATTAGTGAAAGTGGTCTGTGAGGCAAAATCTGTGGAGCGAATACGACTTCGAATTACCGTTTGCTCGTATTTCTCGATTCGGCTCGTTCAGAGGCAATGACCCATTCGGAAAGAATACTGGGTCAAACGATATTGCAGGATTCTTATAATTAAAACAATAATATTTAGTTACTAATTTGCGAATTTCGCGATATGATAACGTTATACATCGTTACAATAAATATAATATACCATCACTAAAAGTAATAAATACAAACTCGACATGTTTTCCTTCTCTACTAAACACTGATAGGTATTTAATACAGGTCATAATAATATAATATTTACATACTACAGGTGAGTATGTTTGCTCCCGTCCGACTGAATAAGTAGATAGGTATAGTTGAATCATCGAGAGCGTGGAATTGCATATGTAGTAGTATTGTTTGTTTACAGGCATTCTATATTTGAATTTTCTATTTTCTTGTACTATCAGCATACAACCACTACAAATGCAATTCCATCTTCTCGATAATTCAACTATAGCTATACTACGATCAAAGATAATAGAGTGTATAAAGGCGGATTGTCAAAGTAAATTATGTAGCCCAGTAAATTTACTGTCAGCTTTCGACAGAAGATTAAAACTGTTAGAACGCCATTAGATTTTGATCATTATTCTTTCACTGATATGTATTAACTTGTTAAATATTAATATTAACGCCATCTACTCGACACTAGGCCAAAGGTATGGTGCAATCTTTTCGAGCAATCGCGCCATAACCTTCAGCCTACGCTCGAGTAGATGGCGTTAATATGAATATTTAACAAGTTAACACATATCAGTGAAAGAATAATAATCAAAATCGAATGGCGTTCTAACAGTTTTAATCTTCTGTTGAAAGATGGCAGTAAATGTAGTGTAGCTCTATTTCAAATTCTCTATGGTCAAGACAATTGCGCCCGGTTACTTAGGGGTCATTCCATAATAAACGCTACCAAGGGTTCAAAAATGAAAATTAGTTTAAGAAGTCAACACTAACCTATTTCCATAGAAAACATACCAAACCTTCATGTCAGAAAAAAAAACCGAAAAAAAAAACAATTTTTACATGTTTTTCATGTACTTAATCGCAACGTTTAAATGATAGGCGTAAAACTAATTTTATACAGCGATATTGGCAAGACTAATTAAAAAGAAAGTAACTGTAAACTGTTACAAATTTCCCGCAGTTATTTCAGGTAAAATATCGTAATTTTATAATTTGTCTTTAAAAATATTAAAAAGCATGGATTAATCGGTTTTTACAAGAGTATTCTAGACTGTGGTCTCAAAGTAACACCCGAAACGGGAAAGAGATAAAAGTATGTGTAACTTTTCCCGTAATTAACTATAGCCAAACATGTTTTGCCAAAGAAAGGCTATGATGTGAACCTATGCAAATGTGTAATAGTTGTTGTTTTAGCGTCTGCTTTAGTCGTATGTTTAAAGTTTGAAGTTGTGTAACACCCGAAACGTGTTGTACGTCCGCCTGTCAGTCCCCGGCTTTTCTCCGTGATGGTTAGTGGCGTTAGTGCTAGAAAGCTACAATTTGGCATGGATACATAAATCAATCATGGCGACAAAGTAGTAACACAAAAACTACAAAAAAAATTTTTTTAGGTTTGCTCCTGTATACAAAATATTTTTAATTTTTTTGCGACTCTAATCCTGTGATGTGGGGTGTCGTTGGATAGATCTTTCAAAATGAATAGGTGTCACCATCAACTATTTTTTGATTAAGTGAATATTTTCGGTAATATTCGCATCGAAAGAAAAATAATTATGATATCTTCGAGAAACAGTTTTTATTGTTAAGATTAATGTATTTTATAATAATTCAGCATTTATTACTTATGTTTTTAATCGAATTTATTAAAAAGACAATAATTTCAATAAAATGAGCCATAATTTCGTATAAATCTGTCTTAATTTCGTACTCGTAACACCCGAAACGAACCATGAGTAACACCCGAAACAGGTAATTTATTTTATTAAAATTAATTGAAAAGTGATACTATAGATGGTCAAGCAAATCTTGTCAGTAGAAAAAGGCGCGAAATCCAAATTTCTATGAGACGATATCCCTTCGCGCCTACGTTTTTCAAATTTGCCGCCTTTTTTTACTGACAAGATCTGCTTGACCAAGTATAAGTGTTACTTCAGTGTTTCAGTAGACTATACTAACTATTATTACTTGACATAAATAAAACTGGAGGTTACTTGACAAAATTTGCTAAATTATGCATTTTGGTACTGATGGTCAGAAGGTATAGGCCAATTCCCGTAACGCCCGAAACAGCTACTTTTTAGTGATTCTCTCGTTATTGCTCTTATACTTTAATTATGTGTGTACAGGAAAAGAAAATATTATCAAAGTAGTAGATGAATCAATAGTTATAACCTCCTAGTTCCTGTTACAATATCGAATAAAACCTTATTTTAAGAGTTCAAGTGTAACACCCGAAACGGTGGAATGACCCTTAGCGTAACTTAAGAAGTGAAACATTAGCCATAAACTTTCGTTCGTTATACGAGTAAGCAAAGCTCACCCAGCTTACCCACCTAGTCTACCTACGCATTAGAGATGCAACGGATAGTTGTTTGGCCGGATACCGGATACCGGAGTTTCGGCCTGCCCATTGGCCGAATATCCGGTATCCGGCCGCCGAATATTCGGCCGGCGGAACTATACCTACATTTCGGTTTTTCTAGTGCGCATTGTACAGATTTTGACCTGTTTCGTAGGTTTCTTTCGCTCGGACTCATTTCTAGGTTCGAAATGAGTGCGCGTGCATGTCTGTGGAATGTTTAAATTGTTTTAAAACAATAACAAGTAAGATTATGACCGTGACTGTTTCTTAAATCCAATTTTGTTTACTCCAAAATCAAACAATGTTACTATCCGGTATCCGGCCGGATAGTAGGTCACTATCCGGTATCCGGCCAGATATTAAAATAGAGGCCGGATAGGCCGGATACCGGATAGTAACCGAATATCCGCTGCATCTCTACTACGCATTATTCTTTCTATTCAAAAGGAACATTTTACATGGAGTACTTAGTTGAACTGTAAATTTTTTCTTTTTTTAATTAAACATACCTACTTTTTCATAGTCTGCAAATACAAAATGCCGTTGATAATCGTTTGTCAAAGACAAAATTTAACAGAGATTTGCTAAGTTTTATGAATAAGGGGGTAAATTTCTAAATTACCGGTTAGGTTTAAAAGTTGGTCCCATAGTAAACTTATTCATAAGCTACCGCGTCCAATATAGATAAGGGTTGAAAACCACATGGTGGAGACGGATCTGTGCAAACTTCAAGTCAGCAATTGGCGTCACTAATAAACTTTAGTGACTAAAGTGACGCTACTGTCGGCTAGACCTGTACGGTTACCATCAGTTTGTCACTGATATAAACACCGTCGAGAACGTAATTTACTTTCTATACGTCCCGTTTGCACTAATATGCGAGTGCGAGCGAGATGTATAGAAAGTAAATTACGTTCTCGACGGCGTTTATGTCAGTGACAAACTGATGGTAACCGTACAAGTCTTATTTTGGGTTACTGAGCCAACGGAGTAAGTAAGTACCTAAGTGGGTAGTAATTGGACAAAGTAGGAAACATTACTCGGAACATACCAGGTCGATCGTCCTTCTCCCCATCGCGATGGTGGTGTTTGTGTTTCCGATGCGAGTGTCTCCGGGCAGGCACGTGCACGCCAACGAATACCGTGTGCGCTCTGTGACCTGAAAGGAAGACAATGTCAATGTTGGTATTGTACTAGCGCATCGTACCTACTACGGTACGGAATACACATGAATAGTTAAAGACCGTGAGCATTAAAGCTGTAACAGACAGGCGTACCGGACCACGACCTTGATCCGGTCAGCATATGTCTTTCTCGCTCTCATTTAAGTATAGCTGCGTCCTTAACGGACGTAAGGTTGCGGTCCATTACGCCAATATGTTAGAGCTTTTAGCGAACACGATACACATTTGCCGGATCTTTACGTTCGACGTTGAAAACGCTGCTCTGCTCTTCCATATAATTCAGGCTAGCGGTGCCCTTAAATTGTAACATAACTACATCTGATTTATGCGCGGCCTGCGTATAAATCTTGGTTTGAATTTTAAAGAAGAAATATGGACCTACGAATAAGTTCTTATCATTGTTAAACCAGCCTGACAGTTAATCCCTTTCGTGATCTATGAGATTAAAGAATAAGCGTGTGGATACTAAGGTTTATACGAAAAACAATTTTAGTTCGGTGATAAATTCTAATAATAAATAAGGTATTGACCTTATTTGACTGATGACAGCAGAAATACGGGTAAGTGTGGCATACGGGTAAATGTGGTTGGCTTTCACATCGGGAGCTGTTTACGTACTTATTGATAACTAAGTAGGGTTTATTGCGAGTTCAAACATTATTTACTTGCGTTTAGTGGCTGAGTTTAAAAAGGATAGAAGAGGTAATTCAAGCTTAAGCACAATGTAATGAATTAATTTTGAAGAGCCTACCCTTTAATGTACTTGTTTAGCTTCGATTTTATACATCTCCTCCAAATTGTCTTTTATTTTCAATTATTTATTTTTTATTTATTTTTTTTATTTAGAAATTTAATTCAGGCAACAAGGCCCATAAGGTTTATGCATGCTATGGAACGATGGAAAGTATGAAGTGTTAATTTGAAGTATTGGCAGGCTCACTCCGCGATTCCGTCGCTTTGCTACAGGTAGCTAAAAGTACATCCATTCCACACCAATTTTGGGGAAACCCATAAGCCGCGCGTGGCCCTGTCGCCACCTAGCGGCCATATCTGTCCTGATCGTAACAGACGCGCTTTGTTAGAGAGTGAGTCTTCTGTACCTAGTATTATTATTTATTCTGTGGTATTGGTAAGCAAGCACGTTCTCAGAAATAATATCATTCTTATAGTAGAGGAGTTGTATGAAAACTTGTAGGTGAGGGTCAAAATAATTCCCACAAAGACGGGGTTTGATTTTTTTAGTTCTATGTTTGTATCTTTTTGACATACTAAAAATATATGAAAATATATTCATGCAAAACGCATTTATTGACATTTGAAATTTGAAAAATCAAAAATAATATTAAAAATCGTGTGTGGTATCAAATAACAGGAAATTACACGCTAAAAAAGATTGTGAGATTGATTTTACAAAATAAAAATAAAAAACAAAAGTAGTGGCTTAAAAACTGAATTTTTTTCAATGTTGAAAGTTATTTTCTACACTGAAAACAAAACTAAACTATTATAGTTTTACACATCAAAATACATTGTGTAAAAGAAAAGAATATTTAATTCATGAATACTTATTTTTAATTATATTATTATAATATGAAAAATATAGGCTCACAGGCTCTATATTTATTTAAAAGTTTTATCAATAAACTGAACGCACTTCAAAGGAGCTGATTGGCAGAATATAAAAAACAAAAAACGATTGTAGACTAGTCATCCGAATTTGCTCGATCGAATTCTTGGCCGGAAGTGAGATATTTGATATTAAAGGACTCTTTTTTTAGTATGTTGTAAATAATTCTTTAGTATGTTCTAAAACGGTGGCGCATAGCAAAAATGTTCTTATACATAAGTAATCTGCATAAAATTACCCACAAGAAAGATTCAGTACAATTTTTCGCTAGGATCAATATTCAAAGAGATATTAACGCGGGAAAGTTAATTATAATCACTTCTAAGGTCCCTTTTTTTTAGTTTTTCGTAAATAACTCGTAAACGGTGGCCAATATAAAAAAATGTTGTTAAATGTTAATAATCTACACAAAATTCTCTACAAATAAGATTCAGTACACTTTTCGCCGGGATTAATATTTAAAAAGATAATAAAGAGGAAAAGTTAATTATAATAAATTCTAAGGTTCCTTGTTTTTATTTTTTCGTTAATAATTTGAAAAGTATGACTCGTAGCAAAAAAAATCTTGTACATAAATAATAAACATAAAATTTCCTACAAGAAACATGTAGAACACTTTTCGCTAGGATCAATATTAGAAACGATATTAAAGGAAGAAAGTTCATAACAATTAATTCACAGGTCACTTTATTTTAGTTTTTCGTAAATAATTTGTAAAGTATGACCTATTTTGCTATGGGCCACAGTTTACAAGTTATTTACGAAAAACTAAAAAGGGACTTTTAAATTTATTATAATTAACTTACTTGCTGCTTTATTTTTTTAAATATTGATCCTATCGAAAAGTGTTCCATATGTTTCTTGTAGGAAATTTTATGTTTATTATTTATGTATAAGTATTTTTTGCTATGAGTCATACTTTTCAAATTATTAACGAAAAAGTATAAACAAGGAACCTTAGAATTTATTATAATTAACTTTCCCTCTTTGTTATCTTTTTAAGTAATTATCCCTGCGAAAAGTGTACTGAATCTTTTTTATAGAGGATTTTGTGTAGATTATTAACATTTAACAACATTTTTTTATATTGGCCACCGTTTACGAGTTATTTACGAAAAACTAAAAAAAAGGGACCTTAGAAGTGATTATAATTAACTTTCCCGCGTTAATATCTCTTTGAATATTGATCCTAGCGAAAAATTGTACTGAATCTTTCTTGTGGGTAATTTTATGCAGATTACTTATGTATAAGAACATTTTTGCTATGCGCCACCGTTTTAGAACATACTAAAGAATTATTTACAACATACTAAAAAAAGAGTCCTTTAATATCAAATATCTCACTTCCGGCCAAGAATTCGATCGAGCAAATTCGGATGACTAGTCTACAATCGTTTTTTGTTTTTTATATTCTGCCAATCACCTCCTTTGAAGTGCGTTCAGTTTATTGATAAAACTTTAAAATAAATATAGAGCATGTGAGCCTATATTTTTCATATTATAATAATATAATTAAAAATAAGTATTCATGAATTAAATATTCTTTTCTTTTACACAATGTATTTTGATGTGTAAAACTATAATAGTTTAGTTTTGTTTCCAGTGTAGAAAATAACTTTCAACATTGAAAAAAATTCAGTTTTTAAGCCACTACTTTTGTTTTTTATTTTTATTTTGTAAAATCAATCTCACAATCTTTTTTAGCGTGTAATTTCCTGTTATTTGATACCACACACGATTTTTAATATTATTTTTGATTTTTCAAATTTCAAATGTCAATAAATGCGTTTTGCATGAATATATTTTGATATATTTTTAGTATGTCATAAAGATACACACAAAGAACTAAAAACATCAAACCCCGTCTTTGTGGGAATTATTTTGACCCCAAAGGCTATATCCTCTCTACTATTAGGTACTCGACTAATTTTGAAGAAACGTCACTTTTGACACTGACATATCCGATCCGTATCGTTTCCATATCTATTAAGTATTTGACGTATCTTAAAGTTCGAATATGGCTGATAGTCTTATCGCCTACGTGATAATAATAGGCGTTCCTCCCGCATTCTCCAGCGTATTCCTCGAAATTTTCTCTGCGAAACCGTCTACGTAATTTCTCCTCCAGAAAATAATAACACAATTTGTATAGCAGATGAATTATTATCCATTTATTTCATGATGTAGGGGCAGTAGGGAGACACTCCTGACTTCGGGCAAATTCGGCTCCGTTCGGCTGAGCATTGCTCCAAGCAATTTAAGGGTTGACACAATCCGATGGTAGACGTACCTTAATCATACCTACATCATGAAATAAATGGATAAGTTGACCAAGATCGGAATCTACGAAAAGATATCGAATCGGCACGTCCAACGGTATTAACTCGATCTAGATACGGAGTACACTCGCAGTGCAAAGCCGGAAGTCATCCCTAGAGCTCTTTGAGCCGTGCTCAAGGTCAAGACTACGTAACTTGGATCCTTGTCAGTTTAAACCGGTATTAGGTTTCGAAATTCGAAGGACAAACTAAGACAGGTCACCTAATAATCAATTTTTTCTACTCGTGTACTTTTATCTGTCATTTACATAGTCACGAACGAACATATAAGGGCATACATTATGAATACTCCATAAAACTCTATAGTCTATTGCCCAAAAAAGCACTTGTGTCGTTTAAGAGACATTACAACACGGTAAACTATACTGCGTCAAGCAAATCTTGTCAGTAGAAAAAGGCGGCAAATTTGAAAAATCGCGGGCTAGCAACACTGTGTTCGAATAATTCCAAAATCGCGTGTCGTCTGTGTTTTATCTGTGGCCAACTTGTTTGTTGACATTCTGAATCGTTTTTATTTCAAGAGATATTTCTGCTGTGACCTGTGATATTTTCTGATATTTAATAAGATTGTGCATTACCTTAAGCAAAGCTAAGCCTGCAATGTATAATCATACTCGTTCATAGTAAACATTACTAAAATTTTAGGTTATGACAAGTACTGGAAGAACATGGGAAGAACTTGGGAACTTTTAAGATTATGTGCAGTTTTTTTTGTTTAAGGGTTAAAAGGCATAAATAAAATTAAAACGTATGCCTAAATCTATCCAATAAGACCACACATTGTGTCCTGGAAACTGGAAACCGTCCATAGGCCCACATATCTTACTATTTTCAGCGACTGATTCGATTACATAATTTACAAAGGTAAACTTTTAAAACAGTATTAAGAACTTTGATTATATCGCCGTTCTTTCGCAACATTACCTAATCCTTACATATGTTTGTTGCAGGATTAAATCTCGCTCAATATGAGGCGTTCGTAGTAGGTAGTTTCTCTTCAGAAGTTCAGTCAGACAATACTTACCTACGGCGGTTTATATACGTGTACAGCGCAACCAAGACGAAAAATAAATTTATTATTTAAAAATGTAACAAAAATATTGAGAGCTTAAATATTGATGGAATAGATTATTCTTGTATAAGTTGTCCTTATGTTAGTCATTAAGAAAGTATATTATTTAGGCTCATTTGTTTCATGTTCTCAGCTACTGCACATATATACCTATGGGGAATCCTAGTTTATACTTGCTGAAACAGGTACAGTCAGCAGCAAAAGTTACTAAGCGGGCCAGGTGTTCAAAATGATCTTGACGCGACTTTATTATTAAGAGAATAAGAGTGTCAAGGTAATTTTGAATACCTGGCCCGCTTAGTAACTTTTGCTGCTGACTGTACCTATGTATCTTTTTAAAAGAAGTTTTAAGTCGCTTTACATACCTGTTTGTTCAATAAAAGAAAATAATGTAGTCAGCATTCATATGGAGCACTAGACGCAGTGTAGGTATCATTTTAGAAAAGTATTTTCACATTTCCAAAATGACAAGTCTTGAATAGCCTAATGTACAAGTTAATAAAATTTCCTAACAGTATTTTTTATTTTTATTATACAATATTATAACTGTGTTATATTTCTCAAACATATTTCCTAAACTTTAGCCGGGCAAACACAACTAGCCAGTTAGTCAGATCCAAGAAAATTATACTCATAGCTTTAGCATAAGAAAAAGAGTATGATTCCCTCTGTCTTTAGACAGTCAGTCCTGGGCCAAACTACATAAAGAATCTTTTTTATGCCTGCCACAGAACCCTACAAATTATAAATTGAATAGAAGAATAGTATTTCTTAGACCATGAAATAAAATAGGTACCAAGGGTTAAATTAGACAAATTATTGTTAAACTAAACTAAAAATATTTAGTTTACCCAAGAAATGTTTATTGTAAGTTAATTAAAGTTATATAGGGAAGATAAAAGGAGTTAACTCCTTATGTTTGGAAACTTAAATTACACATTTTGTAACAAATCTGTTTTATGCTTAAGATGCAATAGATGACTACAGAGTATTATGATGCTTGGTTGAAGTGACCAGGTAACCTTGGTAACTTCATATTTTTTCAATGAATGCCCTGAATTAAAGTGTAGGTAGGTTAAAGTGACCCTTATCTTATCTTCTCTTACATTTAAATTAAATAAGCACCCAAATATCATTTGTTTTATTTTTATTATGTATATTGTACAATATATACCAATCAAAATATTACACAGGTAGGTATGTGATATTGATCCAGCAAAGTACACTAATTTACATTAACAAGTAGCATATTATATTGTAAGTATTAAATATTCCACAATTTCCATTTTGCTATGATTAAAATTGAATTCCAACTGAGAAATCTAATAAAATATTAAAATTCAGTAGGACATTACCTGCGGAAGCAATGATTTTATTCATACATTCTAGTTTAATGGCATCTCTTCTTCTTTGTCGTTCCCTCATGACTGAGGATCGTGACCAATAACTATGTCCCTCCATTTATCGCGAACAAGGGCTATTTGGGCTGCCCTCTGCATGGAACCACATGCTTGTTTTATGGAATCCGACAATCTTGCAGGGGCTCTTCCTCTAGCGCGCTTGCCTTCAACTTGCCCCGGTATGATGTCACGTTCGAGGCTGTGGTGTGGCGACCGCATTATGTGCCCAAAGAATCTAAGAGCCCTCTCCTGGCAGATTGTTGAGAGTCGTTTGGTGATTTTGAGTTCTCTCAGAATGGTTTAATGGCATAGTCCGTTTCTAATTGTAATTTGATATCTTCAAATTTGTTAATCATTTTGACTAACATGGCTTTTAAATTGTCCGTCCATATTAAATAACAATTTCTAAAATTTTCAATAAGCCGCAAGTGACAATTTGAATTGACGTACGTAGGGCGCGCTCAGCGGAAAAAAAATCATATTCGTTTTGGTTCGACGTACATTGCTGCTTTTCTTAGCGCAATACTGCTCTTTGAGTGTTGCCCTACTTTAGTTTGCTTTACATTGCTACTGACAAGATTTGCTTGACGCACTATAGTGCGGAGTAGCAGGTGCCACATACCGATACAGTGTGCTACCAACGTGACAAACGATTGAATGCATACGGTTTTTATTAAAAAAAAACAAATTTGTACTAAGACTACTAAGTTCATTGCTACCAACATAATAAAAAAAAAAACTTTTTTTGGTATCATTACTATTGGAAGTTGGACTTCTAAGGCCACTTATACCCTACAGCACCACGACCAACCACGACCCTGGTGCGGTGCGGTAGTGTGTAACGGCTTTAAAAAAAAACATTACTCGTTTGTTTTTACGTTTCCCGCCTTTCTTGGTAATTTCTTGTTCTTTGAGTACTTTGCGTTACTATTTGTTTTGCGTTCATAAAAAGTGTTGGAAATGGACGAAGAGGACAACATTGTTTCTACACCTGAAGAAATATCCGCTGCAGCACAAGCAGCGACCGAAAATTTGTTGCCTAAGTACTAAATCGCAGCACCTATATGACAAATCTTATGAGAAGTTCATGGCGTGGAGATTGGAGCACAAAACTTCGTCATTCTCTGAAAACGTCTTATTGGCGTATTTTCAAAGACTAATTGGAAGCACCGGATCAGACCTATCTTTTCAGCAAGGTTGGTATAGTTATGTTATTAAAATTTTATGATTTTAGAGCTCGTTGAGATATAGCTCGCTGTACTGGTGTACCTACAGTACTGTAGGAAAGTGTCTTCGTAAACTGAAATAATCTTGTTTTATAGGTAACTGCATAAACGCACGTGGAACAAGTTTAAATGTTTGAATAAATATACAGCTTTTGTTAGCGTGCGTGATGCCGTCACATTCGTTTCGACCTTGCTGCTAACCAGACTAAATTTGTATCAGTGCCTAATCCTCGACAATATACATCTTCATATGGACTTATCATAGTTTCCTTTACGCCCAGATTTAAGAGTTATATTTATGTACATTTTATATTTTTGCATTGACACTGAATATTATTTAATTCTCCTTTTTCCTGTTACAGGTTGCAGTAATATTTGGTATTATGGGTGCTTGTCGCAGACAAGAGCTACATACATATAATGCCTACTATCCAAAATTACATTCACATTTTCAGAAATAAAATTTTGTTTTTAACTTTTTGTATTTTATTTAATATTGCCTACTCATAGAAAAACCATTGTATGCAACGTTGTATAAGTAGTCAAAAAATGCTCATGGCGTATTTATTAACATGTTCGCCTTCGCCTCACATTGTTACCCACGCCACTCACATTTTTTGACCCCTCTTATAAAACTGTTGCATAAAATACTATTATTTAAGGCTTTTAATAGTTTCACTTACGTACTTTACTTATTGAAATATTTAATAATCCAGGGTTAATCAAACTTTTAAAGGAGAATTGATTTTCCCACCGCATATTTGCTGAAAATATTATGTACCAACAAATATAGAAGAAAAATCAAATTTTTCCGGACCTTCAGATATTCAATTTAACACTTTAATAGACTGCATTATTAATATAAAATCAGTTTAGTCGCGCCAAGAATATGTAATGAGGCAATCATTAATGCCCACATTATGCATTCAGCGGCCGGGAAAAAAGGAATATCGTGTCGATCTGCTGTAGGGAAATGAGGTTATGATGTCGCAGCAGGCAAGGAAGCAACATCGAAAAAAGAAATAAAATTATTTTTACTGACATCTAGCACATATAGACAGCATAAAAAGTAACGGGGCACACTACGCGTCAAAAGTGGATATGTAAAAGTATGTACCTATCTTCTTTAACTATAGCGATAGCGGTACAGCCTGAAATTCGGGAATCAGCTGCAAATGGTGTTAAAGGTATGAAAATCGGCACGATTAATGTTTAGGCCATTTGAATCAATTTGACCCGTAGCACCAAAAAAAAAAACGGAAAGGAGTTATGACGTCATCTTTTTTTGTATGGAAAAAAAACAAATTTTTGTTCAGAAACCTATCGTGTGTGGTATTAAATGAAAGGGAATTTTGAGCCGGTTCTAAAAATATATCACATTATTATATTTCCGTCACTTGCATTCAATAAAAATAAAAATAATTTTCAAAAAATACCAAGTTTGGGCACCTCCACTCCAGATACGAAACCGTTGAATTATTTTTTGTAAAATATACCCCTTCCAAGTAATACCCAATATCCTCATATCTAACTCCAAGAAATTAATTTCGAAAATATTTAGTTTTAGTATTTTTATTTATTTATTATTATTATAAATTGTGATCTATCAATCTATCAATGAAACGGCCTCCTGGCCTAGTCGATAGTGACCCTGCCTATGAAGCAGGAGGTCCCAGGTTCGAATACTGGTAAGGGCATTTATTTGTGTGTTTATCATCATCACACAAATAGATGCCCATATACACATATATACAAGCCCTGGTAAGGGCTTGTACTACTAGCGGTGCCATAAATATACCATATTTTGTATGGAAAAATGAAAAAAAAAAAAGCTTTAAATGACCTATATGACTTCTAGACATTAGAAAAAAATCCAATTCTGAGGCCTAAACAAAATCAAAATGTTGATACGACAACGGTTTCACTCACTTGAATTTTTAGTCGCTATTGCCCAAGTAGCACAGATAGCTCTATAACTACTCACTTTTAGTTCTATCTAACGCTCTGTGCGTATTAAGACACTTATAAGAGCACACTCGTGGTCCTACAGCTGTATAATAGATCTCAGTGATATTTATATAGCTTAGGGCTGATTAAAAGCTGCATTACGGCTCTGAAAACTACCATTAATACGCAAAGAGTGATATAAAGGTATATTTGCTACGACCCTATACAGCTTTAAGGGTTATCAAATGCTTTAACCGTTATAAGGTCTGTTTAGTGGATAAAATTACGCCATGTGCTGTATAAGGAGGTAATTGTGGACTTTTATTACGTTGACTTATTAAGGGAACACAAGTGAACTATTATGAAGCTAATAGACGTATAATGGAACACATGTGGCACATAATACAGCTTGTCGCTTAACATGTTTACCGCTAAGCAGCTTTTATTACACTGACTTTTAAGGGAGCACGAGTGAACTAATATGAAGCCAATAGACGTATAATGGAACACATGTGGCACATAATACAGCTTATCGCTGAACGTGTTTACCGCTAAGCGGCTTTTATTACGCTGACTTTTTAAGGAAGCACGAATGAACTATTATGAAGCCAATAGACGTATAATGGAACACACTTGGCACATAATACAGCTTATCGCTGAACATGTTTACCGCTAAGCAGCTTTTATTACGCTGACTTTTAAGGGAGCACGAGTGAACTAATATGAAGCCAATAGACGTATAAATGGAACACATGGGGCGCATAATACAGCTTATAGCTGAACATGTTTACCGCTAAGCAGCTTTTATTATTCTGACTTTTTGAGGAAGCACGAATGAACTATTATACAGCCAATAGACGTATAATGGAACACATGGGGCGCATAATACAGCTTATCGCTGAACATGTTTACCGCTAAAGCAGCTTTTATTTCGCTGACTTATTATAAGGGAGAACGAGTGAACTATTATGAAACCAATAGATGTATAATCGAACACATGTGGCGCATAATACGGCTTAGCGTTGAACATGTTTACCGCTAAGCAGCCTATTATACTGCCATTGGGACTGTCTGCATAGCGGCTGTTAAAACGTTCACAAGATGCCTTATAACTGTTTAGAGGTTCACTAGTGTATCGAAATAACGACTTGGACTTTATAGTGGTTCACTTAAGTATCTTTATCAGATATATAACAGTCGTATGCTGCATATAAGAATTTTAACGGTTCACGTTGCTTTTTAACATTGACCGCCATTTTATTGTATATAACCTATAAAATTGAAATTGCTTTTCCAACTTTTAAGGGTAACAATAAGGTTTTGTGCCTGAGTTCTTAACCGAAATCATTAGTTTAGTACTTCCTATAACGTATTATTAACTTTTTATCTCATAATTCTGTCCAAACCACTGAAATAGTTTTTACACATGGCTTATTTATATCATTAATTTAAATAAAAACTGATTATTTTCGTGGCGCACTGAAATTTTCTTAGATAATGTATATATATAATGTCAATAAACTTGCATTCCCAAACATCTTTCTCGCATTAATATATAAAACATAACATTTAACTAAACACTTTAACAAAATGACTTATGGTGTCGTTGCGCTTAACGTTTTTGCTTCAATATAAATATGTTCACCTCTGCGTTCGTCGTCACTATACAAAATTTAATAGCTGATTTTTAAGGCAGAGGTGTAAAAGTATGTTATTAATTATCTTTTATTCAGCCCAACGTCAATCTTTCCCGGTATTAGGGCGCACATGTGACATATTAGCTGAATAAAGGGTAACTGGTGGTCTCTTACCCAGTCAATATACACCTCTTATAACTCCTGTTACTCCTTATTATTCCGTTAAATTGCTGCTACAACGCTCTTAAGTAGCTATGTGAACTTAAGGCTGCCTAATTTGTGCCCATTTAAGAGTTATAAAAGCTGAAAAGACGCTTATACAGCTCTTATGCAGCTTTTATATTCCAGCTTCAAGCGTATTCGTACCTCATTATGCGGCTGCTATACAGCTAATCTGTGCTACTTGGGTGGCGACATGTTGTGTTGTGTTGTTGTGTTGTCGCCAATAGCGACTAAAAATTCAAGTGAGTGAAACCGTTGTCGTATAAACATTTTAAAATATGTCTCACGAAAGTTTAATATCGATTAAACAAAATCAGGCTATAATGGGTTAATAGTTTAACAAAAAGACCCCCCATAGGAGAATTACGAGTAGACTGTTAGTGACAGATACTTTAGGACGCGAGCTGAAGAGATATTATCTCGATTTGGAGGATAATTCGATGATGGCAGTTCCATCAAAAATATCATAGTACCACCTACACAATACACTTATATTATTTGAGACTTGGCTAGGTAACCAAGCACTAATGCCTAGACAACAGATTTATGTACAAATATTTCTGAGTATATATGTCATTTCCAATATAGCAATAATGACTTTTGATTTTGACATAAATAAATTTCGCCTGATCCTTTGTTCAATCTACTTTGTCCTAAAAATAGGTATTTGGGTCTATTCTGAAATGTTAATTTTATTGCTGATTTGCATGTAGGGACACGTTTACGGTGGGATATAATGTAGCAATTTTACTATAGAATAGCTACACCTACCAGTACCTTCAACATCTTAAAAATAGGTAGACATTTAGGATAAACATTATCTTCATCGAAATAAATAAATACTTATTGTGACACAATCTTATACACATCGATGTAGTTCCATGTAATTTTAGTAATTTTCAGTGACAATAATTGGGTGGTTTAACCCTGATTACATGATAAAGCTAATCACTACACCTTATTATAAAACAAAGTCCCCTGCTGCGTCCGTCTGTTTGTGTGTTTGTTCGCGATAAACTCAGAAACTACTGAACGGATTTTCATGCGGTTTTCAGCAAGGAAGGTTTAGTTGTATAATTTGTTAACCCGTGCGAAGCCGGGGCGGGTCGCTAGTGCTATATAAGAACCCCTCAAAGTTCACGAAAAGCATAAGTGCAAAGATACTTTCTTTATTTAATTAAGTAATTACAGCGTAAGTAAATACTGTGTTTCCAAGATGAGGGTAACGGTAATTTGATCTAAGGTTAACAGAGTGTAGGCTGAGGTTACAGTAAAGGGCAATGAGGTAGGTTTCTCCCGACCTTAAGCGTAATGTGGCAGTCAATTGGAAAATCGAGAAAGGCCTCCATTACGAGTGTGTACTATAATGATGTAATGTCGTTCATTACATCATTACATCAGGCGAGAAATATTCCGTGGACTCTTGTTTACGAGACACTTGAACGTAACAAGTTTTCTTAAAATAATATTACGCATGTTTAGAACTTAGAACCAATTTTCATATTAATACCTATTACCTATAATGTTAATACCAAAATACCTTTTTGCAAAAATAGTTACATTTTTAGTGTTGCGTTTTAGTCACTTTTTAGGGTTCCGTACCCAAAGGGTAATAACGGGACCCTATTACTAAGACTCCGCTGTCCGTCCGTCTCTCTGTCTGTCTGTCACCCGACTGTAACTCCTGAATCGTGATAGCTCGACAGTTGAAATTTTCACAGATGATATGTCTATTGCCGCTATAACAACAAATACTAAATACAAAATAAAATAAATATTTAAGTGGGGCTCCCATACAACAAACGTGATTTTATTTGCCGCTTTTTGCGTAATGGTACGGAACCCTTCGAGCGCGAGTCCGACTCGCACTTGGTCGGTCTTTTTACCCGACTGCGGCAACGCAAAAGGAGGGTTATGATTTTGACCGGTATGTATGTGGGTATTTATGTATGTGTGTATGTATGTTCATCTGTTCCCTCATAACTTCTAAAGTACTCATTCTAATTTGACAAACGATGTGTCATTCGAATCGTCTTAATCGTCCGCTGGTTATAGGCTATATGACGTCACAAAAATGAACACGGCGCTCTCTAGAGGTCATAAAGTCACAAACCAAAAAAATAATTGAACAGTCTCAAAACAAAACACTACCGATATTGTTTATTCAGTAAATACAAGAATAATTAGATAGCGGTCGAGAGATTGAACAAAGGGGCCCACTGATTACCAGTCCGCCTGCAGTCTCTGGCCTTATCGGGCGGCCTGCCGTCCTAGACCAATAACGTCCACAAACATAAGCGATTATTGCCTGCCGGCAATAGTCTGCTGCCACCTCTGCGACTACAGACGAGTCGTCAGTTTCCCACCGTACGGCCGTCCGCCGGCAATAGTCTGATATAATTTTGACAGGTCCCTACAAATTGACAGTTCGCCGGACGATATCAGCCTGTCAGTTGATCGCAAAAGGCCACACGTTAACAGTTCTACTTCAGATTTTGGACTGACGGCTATTCGAACTACGGCTCGTCGATTCCGGTCAGCGTCGACAGATATCTGCCGGACAGTCCGTGGCCTGCAGGCCAATTTACACACACATTATCAGATAGCCGGTCGGTGGCCTGTTGGCCGTCATCTGCTGTCAGTCGAGAGCCTTCAGTTTCATGTTTTTCAACTAGTTTAATTTTTTCATCAAAATGGACAGTCGACGTCAAAGATAATGTTTACACTTTTGGACCTTATTCCTTTGTAATAAGGCAAAAAATGTAAACATATTTTTGACTACTATAGTGAAACCTGGTTAAAAGGGGATATTACTGCAATGTTCTGCCGCCAGAGTGCAGCACTACCGACTCAGTAAATTCATAGACTAACTTATACATACTGTGCCTTAAACTGTTTTTGACAAGTTTTCACAGACAATAAAATATGACATTGATGCATCAAGGCGGTTTGTTAACAAGGGCCTACCGGTAAACGCGAAAATCGAAATTTAGTTATCTGCCTCTTTATCGCTCGAATATGCAAGAGTGATAGAGAGATTAGATAACGAAATTTCGATTTTCTTGTTTCGCGGTAGGCCATGTGATTGACGTGACGTGTGATGTGTCAATGTGGTTTGTTTACTGTATGTGCCACAAAGGTGCCACCTACGCACTAGGTTGTTGTCGAATACAATGGCTCGCTTTTCGTATATACTTGCAAATGATTACATCGAGGATGAATGTGTCACTGAGTTTCATAGGATACTTTCCCAAAACACAAATTACCGTCCCCGCGACGTAGTTTTGATGCAGGCTATGCATCTAATCGAGTCCGTTCCCGCCGAAGAAGAATTAATGATATATTAAATATATAGTAAAAACTACAAGGGTTGTGAAACTATAAGGGTTCCTATAAGGGTAGTTGAATACGGAATCCTAAAAACAGGCAAACAACCTCTGTAAAATATAACGATGCGAGCGGAACACTAAATGCCTCGAGCTATCTCGGGCTTGGCCAAATTATTTATTACAAGGTATCAAACAAAAAAATCACTCGGGTAACGCCCAAGTAGACCTAATATTATGTAGAAAAGGTTTAAAAGAGTAGAATGAATATAACAAAAACATAACAGTAAAGTATTTTCATTTTTTTCAATTTGGTATACATAGATAGTACCTAAATAAGAGCCGGTGTAGCAGGGGATCTAAGGTCCCGTTTTCTAAGGGGACCTTGCATTTTGGAGACAAAGCAAACCGCTTGGAACAGGTGTTCCTGGGGGTGACCTGAGCTGATTAAGCCCGGTTGCCAAGAGGTTCCCCCCAGCAGGTGGGCAAGGGAGGGGGGGGAAAAGTGCCTCCCGCGCGCCTCACTCTAAGCTTTATATCTGTATACATCTCGCAACTATATCAAGTTTGGTGTCATTTTCGTATAATTCGAGGATGAAGAATTCATTTCTATGACTATATTTTCACTCACCCATACAAAAAATTCGAAAAATTCAAAATTAAAAAAAAAATCTTTTAATTTTTTTTTCGAAAATCTTGTACAAAATTTATACTATGAGGATTTGCTCTAGAAAAAAAATATCTGTAAATAGCCCAGTTATCCTACTATACAGAATAGTAAACTTGTCAAACATTTTTTTTTCATAACTCTGTTAAAAAAAATGTTTTGTGTCGCGCGGCGTACCTGCATTGTAAGAGCGGTATGCAACGTTTAGGATTTTTAAGTATAGTTAGATGATTTCTGATAAGTTGTTATTCTTCTCGTGGTAGATTACATTAATAAATTACTTCTGGACGTGATATATTTACAAATATAAATTAAATATATAAATAAAGATGTTGGGAAAACTTTCGCTAATAGAGTTAAGTATTATAAATGTGATAAAATTAACATAGGAGATGTTTGACAAAAAATGCGGGTTAAAATAAGATATATATATTGTTCGTAATTGCCATTACATGCCCATGTGACTGTCCATTTTAGGTTTTTTTTAACGCAGTTGCACCTTCCTGCGCATTTTGTTTTGCAGCGGCAACGAATAAGCTCTAAACAAGCAGCAGCCGCCGCAGGTAGGCTTGTCCATATGGGCTCCCAATAACCATGTTGTTTGGACCAGCCCCAGTCAGCAGGGCATGGTGGCTGTTGCTGAGGGGCTATAATATGTCCCCAAACATAGACCAAATCCTACACATGCGACACAACTGAAAACCGCCGTGTTGCCGAAATAATTTCTGCACTTTGTCAACCAGGTGCAGAAAACCCTAGAGGAAAAGCAAACCGCTCTATGTGCGTTCCTTGATATTGAAGGTGCTTTCGACAATACGCCCACAGAGACCATACTCAATGGTATGAAATCAAAGGGAGTAGACGAAACCACCAGATGGGTACATAGCATGTTCTCGAACAGAGTAGCCACTCTGACCATCAATACTATTTATAGAGCATGAATTTTATACCATCCCCACTATTATGGACCCTAGCAGTGGACCAACTTCTTGCAATCATGTCAGGCCAAGACTTTGATACACAAGGATATGCCGACGACCTTGTAGTCATCGTCAAAGGCCCTTGCCTCAACACAATATCCAACCTAATGCAAGGAGCTCTAAACAAAATATCTATTCAAATGGTGTAGAGAAAATGACTTGTCCATTAACCCGAGCAAGACTGTAATAGCCATTTAACTATTCACAAGGAAACGGAAGCTCGATAAACTCACAAAACCAAGACTTCATGGACAAATAATACTGTTCTCGGCAGAGGTCACGTATCTAGGGGTCACCTTCGACCAAAAGTTAACTTGGAACCCTCACCTGAGAAACATTATACAAAAAGCGAAAATGGCCATGTGGTCATGCTGTCGAATGGCAGGAGCAAGATGGGGCTTAAGACCCAAATTGCTATGTGGTTATACACAGCGGCAGTGAGGCCAATTGTCACCTACGCCTCCGCAGTCTGGTGTAACAAAACCAGCCAAAAGACAGCAATAGACACTCTAAACAGCCTGCAACGCACGGCTTGTTTAACAGTAACAGGCGCCTACTCCTCGACACCGGGAGCGGCCCTAGATGCACTGCTGGACATCATACCACTCCACTTGCAGGTGCAAAAGGAGGCCAAGCAGTGCGTCTACAGAATATGCACGCTAAACAGGCCAAAATGGCGCTCTCAGGCATTAACCAATCTAAAGGCCTGGGTTTTTGCGAATAGAACCCTTAGCATGCCCACTGATGACACACAAACCGAATGTCATCTCACCAAACTGTACACAGTAGAAATACCTCCTAGAGACAAATGGATCAACAACCAAATGTACGTCGAAGAGGGAAGCCACATCTGGTATACAGATGGTTCCAAGAAAGGCAATGATGTAGGATGTGGGATCTATGGTGAGAGATCTAAGCTCAGAGCTAGCGTCAGCATGGGCACACTGGCCTCAATCTTCCAGGCAGAAGTCTTCGCCATCAACAAATGTGCGGAGATCAACCTGGATAGAAACCTAAGACACCAGCATATCTACATCAACTCAGACAGCCAGGCTGCTCCGCTGGCACTAGAATCCCTTGAGTCAAACTCAAAACTAGTCCAGAACTATAAAACAAACCTAAATGCACTGGCTTACTCCAACAAAGTTACACTTAGATGGGTAGCAGGGCACTCCGACATTAACGGAAACGAAGAGGTGGACGAACTTGCTAGAAAGGGCGCAGACACACCCCTGGTCGGCCCAGAACCGTTCTGTGGAATCACAAAACGGGATGCATATTCTCTGCTCAGCAACTTAGAAAAAACGAGAGCAATCGCTTGGTGGAAGTTCGTTAAAGGACAAGAACACTCGAAAGCTCTGATCAAAGGGTTCAACAGCAAAACTGCTAAGGAGCTTGTAGGACTCAAAAGGCACAAAACCTGCGCGGTGACCAGAATACTGACTGGACACTGCAAGTTGAACAAACATATGTTTCAAATTGGCAAGAAACAAGATGCGACATGCAGGTTCTGTCAGGAGTCAGAGGAGACTGCAATGCACATTCTCTGTTCTTGTGGACCACTAATGTCAAAAAGCAGTACCTACCTAGGGCGACACGTAGTGCAACCCTATGAGGTACAAAACATTACGGCCCAAAGAATCTGGAACTTTCTGGATGCAACGGGCATTAGTAATGAACTTAAAAGGCCGTTACAATAGATCAATGCTGGTCAATGCGCCACTCAAAGGCCCACAACACCACAATAATAATAATAATGTCCCGCGGGGGCCGCTTGTGGCGAGCTGACGGTGAGTGGCGACACCGCGGACCCCTATTCCAGAGGGCCCTGTCATTTGGCCCTCGCCTCTGTGCTTGCCTTGATTGGCCGGCCAGAATGGAGTCGCAAGAGCGGGACCTATGCTCCAGGTTGGAAGTGTAAAATGTCATAACGCCGGCGGCCTGCTGAACGGATTACCGGGATCTGGCTACCGCAGACTCACCTCTCGACAACCTCACAGCCACTCCAAAGTGTTGCCCTGTTGTCGCACTGTGCGTGCGGCCATTGCGGGGCCCACTCAATGAGTTGGCGAGTCACCACCTGTCATTTACAATTTTGAGACTGATTGTCACGGCAGGTGTCCGCTAGTCTCTCCCACAGCCCATTATCCAGTCCATCCAACTTTCAAATCTATAGCCCATGACCTTAGTTCCCATCGCAGCACAAAAGTGCTGCACTGCTATTGCAGCATTGCTTTTCTTAGCACACCATCCACCATCCATCACACCATCCATCATCCATCTCCGGATGTATCACATTGTGCGTTCGGGGATAGTATACACCACATGTATCCCTTGCTTTTAGATTGAAGTGCCTTAAAGGGCCTCTGCGCTGTTGGCTTCGGCCCCACGTACGCCTCCCAAAGGTCCGGGACCCCATGGTCCCGAGATATGGAAAAGACATACAAATAATAATGTTAATTTTATCACATTTATAATACTTAACTCTGTTGGCGATGGTTTTCCCAACATACTTATTTATATATTTAATTTATATTTGTATATATATCACGTCCAGAAGTAATTTATTAATGTAATCTACAACCAGAAGAATAACAACGTATCAGAAATCATCTAAACATACTTAAAAATCCTAAACGCTGCATACCGCTCTTACAATGCAGGTACGCCGCGCGACATAAAACATTTTTTTTTAACAGAGTTATGAAAAAAAATGTTGGACAAGTTTACTATTCTGTATAGTAGGATAACTGGGCTATTCACAGGTATTTTTTTTCTAGAGCAAATCCTCATAGTTTAATTTTTTTAAAGGATTTACGAAAGAAAAAACTAAAAGATTTTTTTTGAATTTTGAATTTCTCGAATTTTTTGTATGGGTGAGTGAAAATTTAGTCACAGAAATGAATTCTTCATCCTCGAATTATACGAAAAAGACACCAAACTTGATATAGTTGCGAGATGTATGCAGATATAAAGCTTAGAGTGAGGCGCGCCGGAGGCACTTTTTCCCCCCCTCCCCTGCCCACCTGCTGGGGGGAACCTCTTGGCAACCGGGCTTAATCAGGTCAGATCAACCCCAGGAATACCTGTTCCAAGCGGTTTGCTTTGTCTCCAAAATGCAAGGTGGTGGACCTTAGATCTCTTGCTAGTGTAAGTAAAAGTATGTTGAATCCACCGCTTGCAGCTTGTGACTCCATATCCTTTTTTTGTAATAATTGTCACATATTACGAGAATTTCGGGTAGGTAATATCGCCACGCCACGCTCTGTAACTCCGAACACAGTTTGCTCCAGATATTCTCTTAACTTAAAACGGAATGAATTAATGATGTCATAATTCGGATCCCACTTGTAGCTGAAGAATTTCAAGCGTAGGTCTTATCTCTTGTCTAAGCAGGTACCTCCATACTTGCGCTAGTGTTTCTACCACGTGTCTTTATAGCGGAATCAAAACGCACAATAGCTAGTCTTTTCATTGCTAGCTGCCGTGAACGCCATCGAAGGTATACCTCCCGGCGTTGTCTTGAGAACTATTAAAATTTTAACCAGTGTTGTTATATTGGGACGCTAATTTCCCTATTTGAATCTTTCAATGTTTGCTCCTTTTTTACTCGGTTACTTATTCTTCCAGCAATCAATAATCAAGTCTGTATTTTCAAATATATAAGCCATGCAAATACTATAATAACATGTCACATTTAAAATTAATAGAGAAAAAAATAAGGTTTATGTTATAATTCTCTCTATGACATTTATTTTTGACTGACAGTAAACAACAGTTGCGAGGTAACAACATGATAAATAAAGAAAAGTCTTGACAAACTAGATACTATGCAACCTTCGCATTGTTGTATTCATGCCTTAAAATTAAAATGATGCCTATGAACCAACTATGAACTCTATAACTATACTAGAATTAAAGTTGAATTTTACTAACGTACATATCTGTTTTTTTTACTGATTCTATTTCAATTTGACAGAAGCCCTACCGTATTTAAGGTTAATAAGGTCTACTGGCCTTAAAATTGTGTATGAAATTACAAGCAAATATCAGCGTCATAAATTAAGTATTGGATCCGTGATGTTCGAAGACAAAAAGTCGTATGCTTATTTTAGGGACTATGAACTCTTAAGTACTAGGAATAAAGTAGAATTTACTAATGCTGTAACGTGTGTCGATCGCCGGCCGGCTACCTCATGATGTGTGTTTGACTGGACTCGAGGCCACGGACTGTCCGGCGGATATCTGTCGGCGCTGACTGGAATCGTCAGGCGGCCACACACTATCGGTTCGTGTAAGTCGTCAGGCCGAAAACTGACAGAGAACTGTTTAGTGTGTGGCCTTTTGCGGTCAACTGACAGGCTGATATCGTCCGGCGGACTGGTAATCGGTGGGCCCTTTTAGGCTCGTAGGCTGAGAGGTTCGGGCCGTTCGGGTAATGTGATAGTCAATCGAAATCCGGAAAGGGCAAGTTCTGAAATAATGAGACTACTAGTCAGTGTTTGGTGGTGGTGATTGAAATTTTGCTTGCCCTTTCCGGATTTCAGGGATCGAACCGGTTTTTTGCAAAATCTTCGAAATAACCATATTTTCGCGAATAATTTTATACTCGAAATGTAGGACTCAGTTGTGTGGAATTTTATCGTTCTTTATTAATTATTACATTTCTAACTGGGCAATCTCATAATATGAAGTCGTTACCTAAAGTGTCATTCTATGGAACTTGCTAACTATGTAACTATGTATATTGAAACTGTCAAAAATGATGAATTTACTAGTGACTTTTGTTTACATAGTTAGCAAGTTCCATAGAATGACACTTTAGGTAACGACTTCATATTATTAGATTGCCCAGTTAGAAATGAAATAATTAATAAAGAACAATAAAATTCCGTTTTCGTTCCCATACAAAAAATACCGGTATCCGATCCCTGGATTGAATGGTTACAATGTATTTAATTCTTCGAGAGCGCCAAAAAATTGGTAGATATTTTTAGCTTTCAAGGGCAATTTCACTTCAAAAGTGTACCATTTACTTTTTTCGAAAATCCATAAATTTTTGGGTTATTTCTACTCAGAGTCATGAGGACTATCCATTTAAAAACAAAAAAAAAACGTGTCCCAAAAAATGTCAGTTTTGTAACGCATTTTCACATAGGTACATTTTGTATGGACCGTTACAAAACTGACACCCAACATTTATATGAAAAACTGGGGACACTTTTTTTCTTTGTCTCATTCAGCAGTACTTGTGATCTGTGTCTTGTTTGTGTCTAAATAACCCAAAAGTTGATGGTTATTCGAAAAAAGCAGATGGTACCATTTTTTCTGAAAACCCCCACCTACAGGTTGGTTGGCCCAAAAATAAGTTTCTAATCATAATCATAAATTTTTTACATTTTATGTTTTATTTATTTATTTTGTTTTTTTTAACATTTTTTAATGCGGTTAATTGTTGATAATTTTAATATTTTGTCAATCAAAGTCAGAAGGAAAATATTTTGAAGATAATACGATTTGTTGAAAGACTTGTAAGTAAGATAAATATTACTAAAAATTTGTTAACGTATAATTAGACCAACCTGTATAATACTATGTACATACATTTTGGTTTCTTGACTCGTTTGCCGGTAATCTGCTATTAGATCTGTCTCTTAAAAATATATATAATTTAGTACGAAAGGTATCTAGAGTTAGACCAAGAGAAGTCTGCAACGATTTTGATAGCACACACGCAGTGAAAGTGTCATAGAAGTTTGACGATTAAACTAACATTTGCACTGCGTGTGCTATCTAAATCGTTGCAAACTTCCCTTGGTTCAACTCTACTAACCTATGGGTAGTCAGTAGGTAGGTATTTATAGTGTGGGAGACGCGTATATTAATTGTCATTCCTTTTGTTCCATTCCAGTTTTATTTTGTTTTTTTTTTTTTTTTTTTTTTTTTTTATAATTACTACCTTACATCTTTACTTAAAAGTAATTTCATTCAAAGTAATAGTTTAGTTGTTATTCTGTGTATAAATTAGGTATCCTTCATAAAATTTATAAGACAAGAAAAAACTTTTTGTATTTTCGTTGGACGGTCCAACTTGGCCCTTTATGAATAACAACAGCAAAAATACCTAAGTGAATCGACATTATTCAAAAATTTTTTTAGGTTAAATTTTATTTTCTGTTGTAGAATAAGTTTTATAATTATTATATGTAACAAATAATCCCAATAAAATACAATATCAATCCACAGCGCAGGCATCGTCGTAGTTGCTACACACAAAAATAGTAACACATGCTTCGTCAAAAAATACAACTAAAAAAAAATTAAGTACACTAACATTAAACACCTTATAACATCAAATTAACGTCCATTTTCGACCAATCATTCACAGGTATAGCATGGTCGTTATTTCAGGCGAGCCAGCCAAGCATGCGCCGAGTGCACTGACCTTGTTCTAAGGGCAGGGTTAGCCACGCTAAGTGGTGGCCATCTTGAAAAGGTAAATAGCAGAACACTGTCCATGTTAATCACAACCCGATAAAAAAAAAACTAAAAGAAAATGCCATTAACTCGAAATTGGGGTTGATTTTTAATGCGAAGTGTGTGTGTGACTTTAAATACTGTAATTAAGTACATGTACCTACCCTTTTGCTTTTAAGAGATGGATTTTAAGCAAGATTTCAACTATTCAAAACAAGTGTCAATATTGTAAAAATAGTAACTCTTTTGTCAGTCCAAATCCATACAAGCAAAACTAACGAGGTTTTGAGATAATCCGATAACTAAAAATAAAAATAAACAAAAAACATATAAGCTGCTTTGTTAGATATTAACTTCTAATATCATTAATTGCTGTCAATATTTGAAAAGTACATAATATGAAAATAGTTTGTATTTAGATTAATTGTAATTTTAAGTTGTTTTTATTTATTGTTTTTGACAAGTTTTTGCAGAAATATAATGTTTTGTAAAAAAATGTGAAAATTGATCTAGACACAGATCAAACTTATTGAAAATTAAATAAGTTCCAGCAATTTGTAAACAAGTTAACAACTTTATCGCTAAATAATAGCGCCCTCTAAATCTGCGTTTGTAGACAAATACCTAACGATCGAGATATCAAGTCGCATCAAGTTTTAACTAGGTAAGGTTATACTTATATAGCAGGGGTTCCCCATAATACTCCCTTCTGACCCATTTTCAGCCCGCCATCTTACCAGAAACTAGTTTTTGACAAATTTGAACCGTATCTCTGACAAATTGAGTGCATTTTGATTTGACTTTAGGGACGGGATGGAGTGGTGGCGTTGTCAGGAGTTGCAATGTTACAGCAAAATATTGCTTACACGTGTTGAGGGCATTGAGCTCTAGATTTTATGAAGATTAAAGGATTTTTCTTCCTTTTCTAGTTAGCAGTTAAGAGAAAATAAGCTTCATAATTCTTGATTTATTAATGGAAAACTAAATGGTTCTAGTTTCGACTTAGATGGTATTTTTTTAATACATACATACATAAATATAATCACGCCTATTTCTCGGAGGGGTAAACCAAAAAAGTTATTTAGTTATTTTTTGTATTTTTTTTTAATAAGGATGAATGTGAATTCTCGGTCGTTTTCTACATTTAGTGAAAATTACTTACTTGTAGGTTTCTACCTACTATACACTAAAATCCTTCAATATGTTAAAAAAACTCCTCTTCTACAATATACCTACCTAATGTAAAATTTCGCAAATAGTAATCCTAGTCACACGAACACCAAGTACCTAGTATTTTTGTATGATATAAAACGCAAATGAAGCCTGATGGTAAGCAATTACCGTCGCCCAAGGACACCTGCACCACCAGAGGTATATC
This sequence comes from Cydia splendana, assembly GCF_910591565.1. Lineage (NCBI taxonomy): Eukaryota > Metazoa > Arthropoda > Insecta > Lepidoptera > Tortricidae > Cydia > Cydia splendana. The sequence continues at coordinate 18,616,017 of NC_085964.1, read as the reverse complement.
GTAGGTACTTATTAGTATTGGTTGTTGTAGTGGCAACAGAAATACATCATCTGTGAAAATTTCATCTGTCTAGCTATCATGGTTCATGGGATACAGCCTGGTGACAGACAGAGAGACGGACAGAGGAGTCTTAGTATTAGGGCCCCGTTTACCCTTTGGGTACGGAACCCTAAAAACTATTGGGAATGTCGGGTGGGCGCTGTTTGCGTAAATGCGTGCGTTTGACATCTATCGGTGTGGGCAACAAGCGGAGGCCGGCCGCGTCGGGAACACAATTGATTCGGTCAAGTTGTGTTCTAAGACAAACAAATTATAGCCAGCATTCAATGAATAAAGATAAGATAAAGATAAAGATATTTTATTGAGTTAATAAAGGTATAATAATGTAGTATGATACCTTTGGGTATGGTGCTTTACGCACACTAGTGTCCCATCCCCTCCCCCTGACGCAACCCCCCCTTTTAATATGAAATATGTCCCGGTTGACGGTTTGACGGAATGCTGGCTATAATTTGTTTTTCAAAAAACACAATTTGACCGAATCAAATGGTTTATTGAAAATTTTTGAAAACTTCGTCTATGTATTTGTACGTGGAAAATAAAATACGCATGGTACATAAATACTAACATATTACTGTGAATATTGTGACAAATTTAATGGCAATGTACAATGTAATTATTACAGAGAAGGCGAAAATAATTTATATTTTCTCCAATCTTATCTTGCAATACCTAATATTATGCGAAATACAGACTTTTCTTTTTAGATAATTTTCTGATCGGTATCATAACAACTATTTAGCATATAATTCATTAATCAAAGTAACAAAATTTAAGACGAGACAAATGGATGATAAATTGAAAAAGGAATAAAACTGTAGGTACAGTCAACTGTAAAAATAAGGGTGTAGCCAACTTATTCAAAAATATGTCCCATAGTTCTTAATTCGCTGACATAAGAGATATGGGACATATTTTTGAGATGATTGGTGCACCCATATTTTTACAGTTGACTGTACACACGAAAAAAAAAGCACGATCTATATTTTAACGTTAGGTACGTTTGAAACCTATGTAACTGTTGAAAAAAAATAGCTGTTTCATACATTCTGGCTGTGATTCCGCTGATTTCTATGGGACAGCCAATTTTTTTTCGCGATTTCAGCATTGGTCTCATAATAAAAGTTGTTCAGTATGACCTGTATATTCACTACGCAGAGTATGGCTGGTGAATAAAATTTCCTCCTGTATACAAAACATCAAAACAAAACAACATTTTGTTCAGCAAAATTATACTTTATTAAAATTAACTCGGAGCGATACCTAGAATATGGGAAAATCATCGATAATTTAGTAAATTTAGTTTATTGATATAGGAACTCCTTACATGGCATTAAATTTTGCATCCGAAAATCCGATGTCTGGACTGGATATAATATTCCCCCTATGAATTTGATAGAATTACTTTAAAGCGAAGAACACGTCGAGTCTATCAACAAGCTTTCTCATAAAAAGCTGCTACCTACTTGTTAAAACACAAACTACTTGTTAAAACAAGGCCTAAGTGGATTATCCACATAATGACACGCCATTATCTAAATGAGATAGGCTGACACGAGAACAATGTATAGAACCTGACAATGCCAGTTATTGTGGGGTTTTGGACTCTGTTACAATAGGATTTGAGTACATTTCACGTTGAGTGGCATGATGATGAAGATGGGTAGATAAATGAGATTACATAGTGTGTAGGGCACTCAATAACCATGGCGTGTCGAAGCGCAAAACTAAGAGAAAGATAGACATCTATAGTATTTTTCAAACTCGATGGGTAGGGTGACAGATGCTATATTCATATAACTTATAGCCTAAAAACGCTAAATTTCGCAAAATTTTAATGAAATGACACCTATCAGCGTACCCATCGAGTTTCAAAAATAGCAATAAAAATATACAGTAATTACTTTGGTTTTGTTACATTAAGGGTCGGTTGCACCAACTGTCACCGTTAAAGCTTTCGCTAAATGTTTTTGTATGGGAAATTTCATATTCACTGCTGTTTGACGTTAATCAGTCTGTTAAATGTGGTTGCTGCAATCGTGCCTTAATCTGTCACAGAGCCTTAGTGAAAATTGTAGCTCAAATATTCATCAGCAACATAGGTGTAAAAAGTGGGTAATAAAAGCTAACATGTTGTACCTAAGTGGTTTCGTAACGTCTTGACACTTTAAGTATTATATGTGACACTTTTTTGAGAGCACTCACGTTCAAGGTATCATGTAAGTTGACGTGCGAATGTCGCTATGTAAATCCTGACAAGATTTTGTTTGGCTTGGCTATGTTGTGGATTTTCATTTGTACTTATTTATTTTATTTGCAAGGAGACCCTTTGACAACAGACGTTGAAAGTCATCGATGAAAACAAGAAGAAAAGATTTCGCAATTAGGTGTAAATGATTTTAACGCGATAATGCCAAAAAAGATTGTCTAAGATGCAAGAAAAAATATTTTGACTAAAATAAAACATTTACGTACATCAATAAAAGGAGGAAGGATTGCGCAGCATTTCATTAAACAATTGGCGCAATTTTAGGTTAGGTGGTTTAGGCGAAATAAAATCTTTCCAAAAGTACGATTTTATTACTTTTTTTACGATAAGCAATTCAAATTTGGGTATAAATGGATTTCTTATACAGTTTCCATTCTGATATTTAACTCCCCATTCCATAAATAACGATACTTTTGCCTAAATTGTTAATTGAAAGTACCCTCAAAAAATACTATGAAAATTTATACTTAGTCATGTTTTTAAAAAAACACATGCATTTTACTTTCCTCGTATTCCAAATTAAAAGTAGAGTATTTAACTCGGGTGAAAGGCATCATTTCAGCCTGGGACTATTGACGCTCTCACTGCGTTCGAGCGCCAAACTACCTCGGCAGAAATGAGTGCCTTTCATCCCTTGGTTTGTAACAATCTACTATTCCCGCATCGCGCCGAATGTTTTTAAATTAGTCGTTGATATGACCGGTACCTATATACTGACATTTTATTTGACTCTACATAACGGACAGTCAGCAATACTATTTGCTTACCATCTTTGCATACAAACTTCAGACTTCTATGCAGAGCGGGTCACTTTTTTCTGAAGCTGTCTGTACCTATGCACATTATTGTCATATATTTATAAGCTGCTTGTAGCGACACTATATCAGGGCCAAATGTAATCTTGCCAGGCTTTAATATTACTCAAATCTTTTTTAGAACGAAATTCTGCATGATGGAAATTCCGATTCGTATTGCTTAATTAATCTGAATTCTGAAGATTCCTATTCTCATTCAAGAGGCTGTCATAGCTATCAACTATATTACAATAGAGTTCATAAATATGTATCCATCTTTTCACCTTATTGCAATGGATTAAGGTGAAGAAGTGTATACATACTTATGAACTCGACTATACCAAAGTGAATGTCCGTGGAATCTTATGTGATTTCCACTGGCTCACTTGCATTAATGGTCCATACATTAGTAGCGTGCTGGTGCTGCCGTAATTATTTGCAGTTTAATGGCTGCAACAAAGGGGTTAGATCTTCGTAATGCAGTACCTACATTTTACTTAATATACTAACATTAATATACTCGTACATATCCGCAGGAGTGGAAAGACAACTTAAGGATGCCTCATGTTAAGGATGAGTCACGTTATGGACCGGGCCGGAGCTTCCGGCGCATCGTTTTCCATGGAAAGCGTCACATGATCACCTGTCAAGCTCCGGCCCGGACTAGCAATGCACGCACGAGAACTTTCCAAAGTTGCGAAACTTTCCACATGAGAATTTCTCGGTAACTTCTGAGAATGTTCTCGAGAACGAGAATTTATTTATTTATCGTAGTTTATACCATGAATATTCACGATAGTTTAGGTGTAGTATCCCCCATAAAATTCCGACTTTTGGTCTACCGCTTCCAGTCAGAAAAATGTATGACGGCCCGGCCAAACGGTCAGACCTAGGTGGGGGGTGCTCGACCAAATGTCATAGAGGGACCCTGGCAGTTTTTGACGCGGCCATGTTTTTTTCAATATGGCCGACTTTTTTTTTAAATTTTTTCCTAGCGTGCTGAAATTTTGGTCACGGAATCTCGGGGTCCCCTAGATACCTATGAAAAAATTTTTTTTGGAAAATTACTACAATTGCGGGAAAACTGGCCACTTCTATTTTGTATGGAAACTTTTAAACGGTGCGTGATAGGTGGGTGGTGCTCGACCAAATGTCATAGACGGCCCCGAGACAAAACAAACTGCATTAAAAAAAATCAAAATAGCCGACTTTTTTTTTAATTTTTTCAAGTTGGTCCGAGCGCGCTGAGATTTGGCATGGCGGGAGATAGAGGCCTCTAGATTCCTATGACAAAAAAATCTGTTGGAAAAAATTCAAGATGGCGGAACAATAAATTTCCATGTTGCAGAATGTTCTGAGAACATTCTCGAGAACGTTTCCGCTTTTTGGGAATGTTCTCCAATTTGTACATTGCTAGCCCGGACACGTGTCTAACGTGAGTCATCCTTTAGGCCGGGCGGGGTCCGGGCCGGAGCTTCCTTCCGGCGCTTACTTTACTATGACAGATGACCGGTGATCACATTATTCTCTCCATCGTAAACGGAGCGTAGGAAGCTCGGTAAGGACCCTTATTGTATAGACAAGAGGTTAAAAGTAAAATTATAAATGTTATATACTCATAATAAGCCCGATAAGGTAATCTATTAAATTTCAGTATGCTTTTACGTGCTAAAGTTAAGCAAATTATGTGAGAGTAGCAGAAAATGCCGAGATAATCGAGTTCCTCAGCTAGTTTAACAAGAGTTTATTAGCTTTTATTTTATTCAGGACAGAGGAGGATAAATTCAATTTCTTTGAACCTTTTAGTTTAGGCACAGGCTTGAAGCGCTGGTGGCCTAGCGGTAAGAGCGTGCGACTTTCATTCCGGAGGTCGCGGGTTCAAACCCCGGCTCACACCAATGAGTTTTTCGGAACTTATGCAAGAAATATCATTTGATATTTGCCAGTCGCTTTTCGGTGAAGGAAAACATCGCGAGGAAACCGGACTAATCCCAATAAGGCCTAGTTTCCCCTCTGGGTTGGAAGGTCAGATGGCAGTCGCTTTCGTAAAAACTTGTGCCTACGTCAAATCATGGGATTAGTTGTCAAGCGGACCCCAGGCTCCCATAAGCCGTGGCAAAATGCCGGGATAACGCGAGGAAGAAGAAGAGTTTAGGCACAGGCTTCTCGCCGTGCCGCCGTGCTGATCTCGATGACAAGAGCATAATAAGCTTACTTGGGGTGATAAGGTTATATACAGACTTCTAGGTTATGACCAAACTGCGTTATCAATTAATTAGCTAATTTAGGGTTTTATTTTGAGTCAAAATTTTGTTGACTAAAGTAATTCATAAATAAATATACATTTTTTTAAATATTTACTTTTTGTTTTCTTCAAAATAGCTTAGGCGTCCTGTGACGATTACACAATAAACAGTACGACGCAACTACCCGCTAGCTTCACTCCGTGGAGAAGTGTCATGGCGGCGGGTGGCTGGCGGAGTGCACGAGCAATAACAGTTGTTTCATTTGATCACCCAGTACACAACGGAGCCTGGACGTCACAGATGGCGACGAGGGTAAAATATTACAAAAAAAATACGGAAAGGAAAGGTAACGGTGGCGGAAAAAAAACAAACCTAAGGTATGGAAATCCTAACCTAATAGCTACCGTATTTGTCCATTTCCTCCCGAGCTGCCGATTGTATTCAGGTAATACAAAATTTTGGGCGAGGTGATATTCAGTGTAACGAGTGACGTACGGTTGTACATAATGCGAAAATTTGTTGACTGTTTACATAAGAACAGTGGTTAACTTTACAACTATTATTGAGTAAATAATTGATGGTACGTAGCTCGGGAGGAATGTTTACTAAGCAAAGAAGAAATATACGCGTGCTTATTACACTAACTCTTTGACAATGGCTACTGTGCTAGAGCCTAGTTACCAAATGTAAATCCAAAAGTGTAATCAATGCAAGATAGATCAATAATTGGGGTCACTACAAAAAATAATGTACTCATGTTACATTATTCCTATGATGTGGCACCGACGTATTAGCCATGAATATTTCCATGAAATGACAGAAACGAATATGCTGATGGTTTGCGTGTTACAAATACAGATGGTACATGGTTTATTTTCTGACTCAAAATCGTATATTAGAATTCATATGATATAAAGGGTAAATAATCAAACTACCTTCGCGGAAATCATAATTATTATGAGTTGTGTATTTACCGTTCATACTTAAAATATACCGACCTACTTAGTCGTGTAATCAAATACTAAGATATTTTTACATGAGGGAACGTATAGAGAAACCTGCATATTAAGTCGGTATAGTTGTATACATTTTATGGACCTTATGTCCTAAAAGAAATATTGTTCGGTTAAAATAACCAGTTATAATCAATTGAAATGCTATTTATAGCACGATATGGGTATGAATCGATGTTAACTTAGTGTCGAATTAACATGTATTTATATATACATAGGTATGTGCTGTTTATGATAATAAACAATGCTAGCAGGTAACGGACCAGTTAAATTATCAAGGACCGTTACGATGTCAAGTGAGTCAAGAACATAGATAGCGTACTTAGACTGATGAATGCCGAGGGCTTTGTTATTGTTTTACTGTAGGAGTAGACACGTAAACTCAGCATCAAATGAATTGAGTAGTAAGTCGGAGTCGGACTAACAAGAAAAATAAATTGCAAGAAGTAAACTGTACATCACATCTATGCTGCAGTTGGTATAAGTAATAATTAGTAGGTTGAAACGTTCAACTGGTACTAGCAAAACAAATAATTAGTAGGTTGAAACTTTCAACCGGTACTAGCAAAACAAATAATTAGTAGGTTGAAACTTTCAACCGGTACTAGCAAAAAATAAAAAATAAAATTAGTAGTTGAAACTTTCAACCGGTACTAGCAAAACAAATAATTAGTAGGTTGAAACGTTCAACTGGTACTAGCAAAACAAATAATTAGTAGGTTGAAACGTTCAACTGGTACTAACAAAACAAATAATTAGTAGGTTGAAACTTTCAACTGGTACTAGAAAAACAAATAAGTAGTAGGTTGAAATGTTCAACTGGTACTAGCAAAACGAATAATTAGTAGGTTGAAACTTTCAACCGGTACTAGCAAAACAAATAATTAGTAGGTTGAAACTTTCAACCGGTACTAGCAAAACAAATAATTAGTAGGTTGAAACGTTCAACTGGTACTAGCAAAACAAATAATTAGTAGGTTGAAACTTTCAACTGGTACTAGCAAAACAAATAAGTAGTAGGTTGAAATGTTCAACTGGTACTAGCAAAACGAATAATTAGTAGGTTGAAATGTTCAACTGGTACTAGCAAAACGAATAATTAGTAGGTTGAAATGTTCAACTGGTACTAGCAAAACGAATAATTAGTAGGTTGAAATGTTCAACTGGTACTAGCAAAACAAATAGTTAGTAGGTTGAAACTTTCAACCGGTACTAGCAAAACAAATAATTAGTAGGTTGAAACTTTCAACCGGTACTAGCAAAACAAATAATTAGTAGGTCGAAATGTTCAACTGGTACTAGCAAAACAAATAATGAGTAGGTTGAATCTTTCAACCGGTACTAGCAAAACAAATAATTAGTAGGTTGAAACGTTCAACTGGTACTAGCAAAACAAATAATGAGTAGGTTGAAACGTTCAACTGGTACTAGTAAAACAAATAAGTAGTAGTTTGAATCTTTCAACCGGTACTAGCAAAACAAATAATTAGTAGGTTGAAACGTTCAACTGGTACTAGCAAAACAAATAATTAGTAGGTTGATTGTTCAACTGGTACTAGCAAAACAAATAATTAGTAGGTTGGAACTTTCAACTGGTATTAGCAAAACAAATAATAAGTAGGTTGGAACTTTCAACTGGTACTAGCAAAACAAATAATTAGTAGGTTGGAACTTTCAACTGGTACTAGCAAAATAAATAAGTAGTAGGTTGAATGTTCAACTAGTACTAGCAAAACAAAAGAAATGATAAGCGAAATCATAACACTTACCTACGATACAAACAGAGAATAATTAGTAAGTTGAATGTTCAACTGGTACTAACAAACCAAAAGAGTCAAATGTACCTAGTAACTAGTCTAGTAGACGCGATAGTGGTGGTTGGTACTAAAACGATAGGACCTTTTGTTATAGGTCGTCCAAATTAGTACAACATAGTACTTAAAAGTAAACTGACGCGATATAGTGTTGGTTGGTACTAACGATAGTATCTTGTTTTAGGTCATCCAAAATGTCCTAGATACCACCATTAGATGGATTCTTTAGCCGACCAAAACTTAATAGGGAGGCAAAATAGTCATTAACTGACATTATGTTAGTATAGAGTGACCTCCTATTATGTAATGTATTTATTGAATTCGAAATTATATAATAAGCAGTTAAGTGCCTCTGCCTAATGTTCCAGTTAACTTAAGGCGTAGGTATAGATGGATGGCCTCGGGAATAGGCATATCTACTAAGGTAGATTCGGGATAGATTTAAATTATACAAAATAAAAAATACGCCAGTTGGAAAACATTTCCTGTAAAGCATTACAATTTAACCTTCTTCTAACCTATACCCGTATCATAAATTTACTGCATTTTGCAGATGTTCGTATGGGTAAGAACTTAATGTATCAGTTTAAATAAAAACGAACAAAGTATATATAAAAATATATTATACGACGACTTTGACGGTATTCCGGTTAAAGATTGTTGTAGCAATCCTGTTGGAACAGTTAGAAGACAGGTTAAATTATAGTTTAAGAGAAACAAGCAGGTGACCAGGATAAGAGTAATGATGCATTCTGCGTAAGTAGCCGTGGAAATTGTGGAACACAGAGGCATGCCTAAACTGCCCAAATAAAACCTATAAATAGATGAGGATATACAATTCTTCAAAATCGTATATGACCCAGATTTCATATAATAAATCCCAATTCCAATCTATTTTAGAGCCGGAATACATGATTCTATAGAATAGTAATCAGGGCAAAGCTCAATTACAAACCCAAGTACAACAGGTACGTAAATAGACGCTGGGCCTGTCATAATACATCATGTCATGAAGTACCTAAAGTCAATGCTGTAAAAACTGAAGTGGCGATGCGGGGAGCCTTACACGGTGAGGAAGCACCGCTTACTTGACTAAACTACGAAACTATACCCAAGGCAACCATGACTAAGGTACTAACAGAAAAAACTCTAGTGACCAGCAGTTAACCTAATGTCTTGTAAATAGACATACGACTTTTGTCGGTTAACCATTGTAGATGACGAAGTCCCTTTTTAACTACCTAGGTAGTAGGTACACCTACTCAGATGAAGATGAGTGATGTGTGTGATGTGATGACTAATTATAATTAAGTGTAATTAAAAAGGCACTTTACCGGAAAATATATTTCCTTATTTCAGTCACATGCATAAACTTACAATAATTAAGGATGCCAAAACGCTTAGGTATGCGGTTGAGACAATACATACATTAGAAATTATACATAGTCTCAGAACCGATACATTAAATCAAAACAGAAACAAATAACTAAATACTGTGTGTAGGTACATTCCTACACATTATAAAATAAAAACAATAAGTATTCGAATTAACCGTGATTTTGATCGCTCTCAATGACAGTTTGCCTGATGTTTAATTTGTTGAGGCTAACAAATTAAGTAAAACTAGTAGATTAAAGTTGTAGCTTGAACCACTTCATTGATCTACCCAAGAGTACACATTTATTGTACTAATTGAGCACTAAGACTCAAAAGACCAAAAACCTAGGTCTTATCATTTAGAAACGTTAAACGTAACGATAAAATGGTAAAGTACCTAAACATTCGAACTGTACTCTGGTGTACTCAGTATTTCATGGGATCATGGTTAGAATAATGGAATTCCATTGGTTCGTTGGGAGATGTTTATTGAAATTAAATGACATACTTACCAATGGCAGGATATAGGAAGCAGACATACTTACAAGGTGTATACCTATGTTTCAGGTTTATAAAATATGTTGCAAGTAATTGAAATAAACCGATGAAAAAGTGTATAAGTACAAATAATAATATTTATGTGACAGTCTGACAGTAATTATTGTGGAAATAATAATACAATACTTACTGGTCACAATTTAATTGAAAAATCAGCTTTCAATTAGTAAAGTGTAACATAAATTGTAATTATGATTCTTCGCATAAGTAAGTTGCTAGAATAATATTACATTCGATATTATATTTGCTGTGTTACTTTTTGAGCAATAAAATGAATAAAATAAATATTTGGATTAATTGATGTCAAGATTATATTATTCAAGTATTATAATTAAAGAACGATAATTAGATATGTATGCAATGCAATTAATAATAATAATGGTCAAATAGGCAGGTAAATCTTAGTATAGGTACCTACAAATTAATAATATATAAATCTATTTATATAGATTATTGTTTGCTTAACCTATTCACAAGTAAAACTAATCATAGGTACTTGACGTGGTACCTCTACAACGAATGTAACATTTCTACTTTATTTGACCTTGGATTTTCTACATGTATTTTAAATTGCATTATATATATTAACATCATACAAGACAAGTAAAACAGAGTCAATCAGTTATTGCCAATAAGTAACTAATGTCCAAGGCGCTTGGCAACCTTACAATGTTATTGTACCTAAATCATGAAATAGGTATTAATTAGTAAAAGATTATATTGTATGCTAATGGAAATACCTGGAAATATGTAAGCATCAAAAGGAAAATGTAGTAATTAAGGCGTTTAAAGTAAATCTTTGAGTTATAAGCAATTGAATAAAAAACTCAAAACTGCAAATAGGAGAAGGAGAGGGACTGACACCTAAGAAGAAATTGTAAAAGTAAAATAATAGTTTTACAGATTTAAAGGCTTGCTAGTGTTGGAAAATATTTATTATTTAACTGTTGTAAAATGAATACATCCACACCTCGCCGAGTTTCTTACGCCGGTTCTTCTCGGGTCTGAGGTTAACCTTTCCGAACCGGTGGTAGTATACCTAGATTGGAAAAATAAATTAACCTAGCGAGTATAAGATAATACGATAAACTGAACTACTGTTGCATGATAAATATATAAAGTAAAATAAATAAATCATTATAAAAAGGGAGAGATGTGACGATTACACAATAAACAGTACGACGCAACTACCCGCTAGCTTCACTCCGTGGAGAAGTGTCATGGCGGCGGGTGGCTGGCGGAGTGCACGAGCAATAACAGTTGTTTCATTTGATCACCCAGTACACAACGGAGCCTGGACGTCACACGTCCGACACTGCGGGACTCCCCCCCTACGTTTGTTATGCCGCCCCTTATTATTAATTATCTGCAACATTATAACGGGGTAAATTCTGGCCAACTGCATCAAGTCACTGACCTTCAAAATCCTGTTCCGTGTAGTCATGGTGGGTTTGTTTCCTGGCCGCCGGGTCCGTCGGGGCCTCTTCATCGTCAGTCCTCGTCTCCATGTTCCAGGGTCTGCAACAAATGGAACATATGCTATACACGAATTCTGGTCTTACAGAATTTGAGACAATATCGTGGTCATAAAGTGGTCGTTCGTCGATCGACTATAACGAACGAAATAATATCGATATTAGTTACAGATTAAGGATGACTCACGGTAGACTGGGCCGTGCCCGGGCCGGAGCTTTCGGAGCTTACTTTTCTATGACATGACAGGCGATCACGGGATGCTTTCCATAGAAAACGATGCGCCGGAAGCTCCGGCCCATTTCATCAGAAGTATCCTACAGGCCACATACGAGTTTTCATCTTCGATCGTTTTTCAGTGCAAGTGCCGCGCTGTGCACCGAACGGGATGTGGTATCCAAGCGGGGCTCCCACAAAATTCTCTGGACTTCTTGTGCAGACTGCAGCTATACTGGACAACTTAAGAGGTAGGATACAGAGTGATTTTATTATGTCTGACCATACTGTGGGGGATGAATATGTAGGTTAAACTGAACAACTTTTATTAGGGGGCCAACCCCCAAAACGCAAAAAAATCTGCTATCTCACACATTTCGATGAATCATAATTATGTCAACGTTACCGATGGAACAGCAGATTTTTTTTTCGCTATATATCAAAATCGATTCAGAGGCTTAAATAGGAGCCTGACACAGCCTCTAACATACACAGGTATGCGGGGTATGCCTATTATAATTAATGTCATTAACGGGACTAACGCGATTAAATTTCATTATTTTACTTTTTTCCGACGTTTCAGCCAGGTTTCACTAGCTGTGTTCACGGAAGACTGACGTCCCAGCAAAATGTCAATGGAGTTATTGATAAACAACACTAAACTACCCGATATTAGTTAATATAAATGTTCGGGGTAGACAAATAAATTGATCTACACGTTTTTGTTTATTGTCCACGGCACGACACGCAACCAGGCGTGGCTCACTCCGCGATTTCGTCGCTTTGCTACAGGTAGCTAAAAGTACATCCGTTCCACACCAATTTTGGGGAAAGCCATAAGCCGCGCGTGGCGCTGTTGCCACCTAGCGGCCATATCTGTGCTGATCGTAACAGACGCGTTTTGTTAGAGAGTGAGTCTTCTATACCTAGTACTATTTTTATTCTGTGACGCAACACTAAAGTATCCGCACACTGTTGGTCCGAAGATATCTATAATAGATCCCACACACAACACGCGAAACACACACACAACAACGAACAACAAAACAAACCAAAATACGAGAGTTTAAAGTGTTAAATAGGTATGCCTATGTTTGACAGTACACCATTACAGAAAAGAGTGCTAGTATTTTATAATTAGGTACTAAACTGAAAATTGGAAGCCAACTGCACAGCCCCCCGTAAGGCATGTTTCGCCCCAACGTAACTTTATTTCCAACTCAGAAACATTAGCCAGTTTTATTGCAAAGGGTTAAAACTCATTCCCATTCATGAAATCTCATGGCAAACGAAGTTAATTTTAGATTTTAATTTAATCCAGACACTCTTAAGGAGATTAATGATTAATGTACATACATTTGAGCACCAATTACCCTTTTATAAGCCGTTTTAACACGTTCCGCGCGACGAAAGCCGTAAGAATCGCACATATATCGGAAACGTGACACGACTATCAATGTGAGCCCTTCGTAAAGGCTTATTGGAAATATTTAGTAGGGTTGAGTGACCGGTTATATGATAATGTGGATATTTTTCTCATAACCTTTACCTGGGGATAAGGTCCAGTCTTTTGTCGTACCTAGTTGCAATTTATAGTCAAACTCTATTTAAATCCTAAATAATAATATACGATTTTGATTTGATCTGTCTATAATTATCAGAGTTGGCCGAACGCTAATTGCAATTGACTATTAACCAATACAAATTGAACCGTAAACGGTATCGGACGGTTACAGTTTACGGTTCAATTTGTAATGGTTAATGGTCAAAAATTGTCAACTGCATTAACGTTTCGGCCAACACTGATAATTATATTATATATTCATCATGGACCGGTACCGGGTATATTTGGATTTTGTGCACCATAGTTTCGACCACTAAGTGGATTTATAATGAATAAGGTTTCAATCGATTTAATGTATGAGATGAGATTCTATACCTACCTATAACACATGAGAAATTTATACTCGCATTGTTGTTTTCCAATTCCAAATGTTTTACTAGCAATTGAAGCGTATAAAAGTAAAGACATAGCAGTTATAGATTTCAATTTGCTTTTATTCCATTATCTGCTAAATAATTTGTTGGTATAACATTAATCTTAGATACTTATAATGGATAGGTACATATTCACCTCTAATCACTCACAACCTAAAACTGCAATTTTTATTATCAAAATATCCAGAATGCAATAAAATGAAAGACTTTTTACACAGGCTTCAAGGCAGCTGGAGCTTACAAGAAAAACTTAGCTGCAATGGATGTTAAAAATAAAAATAATCTAAAGAATCATAACAAGTTCTGAACTACTGTGACGAAGAAAATATCGCTGACATTCAACACAGGTCGGCGCTGGAAAGCTGTGAACTTTTGCATTTTCATTTGGATTTGAAAGACTCACATCACCGGGTCGCTACCAAAGTGTGTCACTCTCTGATGTGATTATGGGCCCGATTCGGATTTTGAAATAGACATCTATTAGACATCTTTTAGACATCACCAAGATACGATAACGATATGTTTAAGATCTAACCTGTCAAATTTGACATTTGCGCGATTCTGGAGATATACTGTTGAACGATTTCCACAGGATATGACTTAGAGATCCAATTCACATCTAATAGATATCTTACTCTATCTAACGTAAAAGTGACATTGGTTGCCAGAATTGCGCTGCAAAAGAGAACTAGTTGATATCTAAACTATAACGTATCTAGAATGGATCTAGTACGTGTCGTCTCTTGTGAATATCTTGAAGTTCGAACACGGCAGTTTGATTATAATGATACTGAGTATGGTTAGATATACCTACATTTTATACATGAGGTATGTTATTATGGGGTCTCTATTAGTGTAGTAAATGAAGCAAGTTGTTGTATGGAGACCCATGCATTAATTTCTCAGTCGATGAAATTTAGCTTGGTTATTGTATAGTACGAGCCGAGACTAAAATTATAAATATCCAAAAAAAAAACACTCCTAAGTTAGGTAAAAATACAAATCTGATTATATATTGAACCGAGTAATTCGTCAGTCCAAAATTATTTTACAAAATAAGTTATTTGTATCAGTATGTGATACTAGAAAAAAATCTAAAAGTTTTGTCAAACATGAGAATATTTTTTTATGATACTTCCTTTTTTTGACGCTCATTTTCATCGGAAAATTGCTCTGTCATTTTTTTCTTCTTATATGATCTTAGAATATAATTTGGCGCAGTGGGTAAAAAAATCCAAAAAAAATGCGTATCGAAATGTATGTATTATAGAACTATTAAAAACTGAGAGTGGAAAATTTTTAGATTTTCATTTTGTAGGTATAAAACGGCAATAAAATGGCATTCCAGTGAAAAAATTAGACTGAGCAATTTTCCGGTCCAAGACACGGCAAAAAATTTTATTTTATCAATACTGGTATTTCTGCTGGGATATTTTTTTGATATTTCATATATTGTTGCAATACGTTACATGAATATGTCTGGTGAAGAAAGTTTGAACGGAGCATTTTTCCGTAAAAAGATATTAACGATTTAAGACTTTAGGTATTTACTTTAATTCTATTATTATTATTCTTTGGAAATGTATACAATACTTTTTATTTATTGATACTTTTTCATACTGTAAAGTTTTTTCTGGCTGAGGAATTACTGCGGGGTCCACTACCTTTATTTACTACACATTGTTTCCCAAAAAGTTTTAGGTCATATTTATGTCGGTTGCTTATTTAACTAATGAACTGCATAATGCAATGCAAAAATTTAAGGTGATTGACATAGGTAGATGTTGTTAGCGTCCTCGGCGAATAAAAATGGTTTAGTTACAAAAGAGAAAAAAATAAAAATATTGGTGATATTTTCTCCTAGCATTTGAGAAAATTTACAAGAGATGTGGATGTTAAATTTTCTTGCACTTAGCAGCAGTATTGTACTTTTCCATTAGATTTTGAAACGATACTTAACTGCGGAGTAAAAGTGTTAATGTTGACTTTGTTACTGCTTCCCCGGAGTAAAGCATGACATTAAATATTTTACAAAATATTTAATGTTGCTTGGAACTGTATGGCAGTTACGACCTTATCACTCAGACAATAAAGTCTAAATTAAACGGAAGCTGGGCCGCCATAATCCGGGATTTATGGTATTCCGCCAGTTTTGTTTCAAATTTTGTATTTCATTTTATATTTTGTATAGGTACTTTTAAAGTATAAATTTAAAGTAAATTGTATTTACAGAGTGTTCTATAAATGTTCTAAGACATTCAGATATTTAGAGGCAAGAGAATTATACTATAGGTAAGCTATTGGCAAAATTATAATGAACAAAACCGGACAAGTGTGAGTCGGACTCGCCCACCGAGGGTTACGTACTTTTTTTAGTATTTGTTGTTATAGCGGCAACAGATATGTATACATCATCTCTGAAAATTTCAACTGTCTAGCTATCACGGTTCATGAGATACAGCCTGGTGACAGTCAGACGGACAGTGGAGTCTTAGTAATAGGATCTCGTTTTTACCCTTTGGGTACGGAGCCCTAAAAACGATTATATGGAATAAGAATAAAATTTAGGAAAATTGAAACAGTACAAAATGCCCAATATTTAGGATAATTGATGGCTGTTGTTCTGGATTCGAGGCCCCAATTTCGTGGACAATATAATTATAAATATTTTGCCTGGAACTTCCGAAGAGTTTCAAATTTCCCAATCTCTAATACCGGTTATCAAAGTCGTTACAAGGCAAATAAATTTTCTTACAGCCATATTGTGTATTGGGATATTATACGGGTTATTACATCAATTTTTTCGCTGGACACTTTCTGCTATCTGGCTGTTAAGAGCATTCTCACATTAGGTATTATCCGATCCGATGTCGGATGTCGGATGACTCTTGGAGAAAAGCAGTAAAGTCTGTGCGGAAAGAGAACAGTCGTAGAATTATGTACCTATCTAACCTATTGGTTAACATACATTTCACGACTCTTCTCTTTCCGCACAGACCTTATTAGAGAGTGCCCTTGTTTTGCATGATGGTCTTGTTTTTGGTTTAATGTTATCTTTTGAAGAAGAAACATTAAAACAATGAACAAATAAATTTTACGGCTTTCGGGTCGCATCCGACATCCGATTTCGGATCGAATAATATGAAAACGCTTTAAAAGCGACAGGAAAACAACATACAGGTAATACCTTTTTCCGTCCATCTCGGTAGTGTCCAGGGACAGGATAGATATAATATTCTAATAAAAACTCATATCTGATATGATTTAAACCAGAGCATCATTCGATTACAGATTTCAATCTAGGTATCCAGCCGCAACATACAATTTATCTTACGACGAATCTTTACGTGCAAGACAATGTCACGCGCATGGCTATTCGCATCCCTTCCTTACAACCGCAATGCAGTAACCGTCTACTGAGTCTATACACATTTACGTCGTTTTAACATTGGCGAGTAGTGGTGTTATCCGTTGATTGCATCGTAAAGTCAGAGATAAAACTAATCAAGTAGGTAATCAGGTGTTTCCGCGCGTGCGGAAGAGAGGATTGAGGCCCACGCCATGATACGAGGACGTTGGGACTTTCAATTATGGTTTGAAACTTATAAACCTACAATTGAAAATTGTACTTAAATTAAATTGGGAGTTAAAATTCGGTCGCGCCGAATAGAACAGAAAAAATCGTTTTGGATAAATTTGCAAAATGACTAAAAATTCGGTCAGAACCCTTATCAAACACAGACGAGAGTTTAATTTATAGTCACAATATATAACAGATTCAGAAAAAAATATTCAAATTCAGTACCTTTTGTTTTAATCGAAAAACATAACCGGCCAGTCCCACGTCCCAGATGCCACATTGAAACAAATATACAGGGATGTTTTCACGGTCAAGTCTATTCCATTTACGAATACGTTTGGGACTGTATCGAGTACGAAAATAGAACGTTATATTTTTTTCGGGAAACGTGGTCACGTGTGTGACATATTGATATTGCCAGTAGTATTTACAGGTAGTATCTATAATCGATATTTAAAACACGCCGTCTTTGTATAATGCGAGTAAGCCGAGTTAGGTAATATAGAACTAGAGCGACCCGCCTCTGCTTAGCATGGGTAAACCTTGCATTGATAGGTGAAAACCGCATGAAAATCCATTCAGTATAGTTTTTGAGTTTATCGCGAACATACAGACAGACAGACGCGGCAGGGAACTTTGTTTTATAAGATGTATAGATAAAATAGACTGTATGAATTTATAACGAGTTCAAAAATGGGATGTAATTAGATATTGACGCCATGTATTCGTAAATCACTAACTATAGTCACATACCATACATTTTCTATGCATGAAACAAATAAGCCTTCCATACTATTTCCTATAGGCAGGACATTCATAGTTTAAAAAAAACAGACTAAGTATATAATTGTCCAACATTTTTTAAGTGAGACACTGAGGGGGAATCCTAAACTATAGAAGATACATTAAAGCTGTCATAGAAATCTTCTATGTTATATTAGTTAATTAATTGATTGCTTATAATGGTTTTTAAATTGTGTAGTGCTTGACATTTGTATAATTATAATCAATTGTTATTTTCCTACTTGACGATCATAATGTAAATTCATATAGATTAGTGTAAAATAATTAATATTGTAATTTCATATTATGAAATAAATTAATCTAAATCTATGCTCCATCTATAAGGTATAATCTGTGGATTCAACAAACAACAAACCGTAATACGATATTAGATAAATATAGAATATCAAGTGAAGTGCCAACCTCGCAATATATCAAATGAGTACCGCGTTAAGGGTTGCCAAATGAGTGTGCGTACACTGCGTATTTTCCAGAAATAGTTGTTTCGATTTCTGCCATTGGCAATTTTTACCACTTTTCCTTTTCCCTATTCCTATGGCAGCTCTCCACTTCCCCCTGTCGGTTGCTTTGTGGAAAGCGTTGCTTAGTGTGATGTCCATCTGGGCGGATATTTGGTCACACCATCTCGTTGGACTTGGTCCTCTAGACCACTTTATTATTGCTTTATTTTTCATTGCTAACCATTCGCAAAATATGCGATATTATTATTTATTTTTCAATAGCTTTTGAGAAAAAAATTAAGTGGTGGTTGCGAATGACAGAAATGGCAACTTGGAAAAACGATTTTAGGAAAATATATAGTAGGTACACACTCGGATATTACATATAAGTACCAACCTCTATCATTTTTAGAGTTCCGTACCCAAAGGGTAAAAACGGGACCCTGTTACTAAGATTCCGCTGTCCGTCTGTCTGTCACCAAGCTGTAACTCATAAACCTTGATAGTTAGACAGTTGAAATTTTCACAAATAATGTATTTCTATTGCCGCTATAACAAGAAATACTAAAAACAAAATAAAATAAACATTTAAGTGGGGCTCCCATACAACAAACGTGATATTTATTGCCGTTTTTTGCGTAATTGTACGGAACCCTTCGTGCGCTAGTCCGACTCGCACTTGGCCGGTTTTTGTATAGGGTTTTAGGTAACATCTTTTCACAGTTAACTTTTCTCTAATTTCATCCAAGTTTGTTGCTGCCGATAAGAACGTAAGTACTGGTGCTCGACGCGGTCCCAGTAATACATGTCATCTTGAAACTTAAGTCATTGTCAATAGAGGTGACAGCAAGGTGTCATCTATTGGGCATTAGCATCTCGAGCACTAATAGTACGTTTACCTTACATCTTTTTCAATCTGATCAGGGGGCCTAGTTAAGATGAAAATCGTACATCAACAAACGCCAAACGAAAAGAAACAATGTATCGAGATGACAGATGCTACGAAAAGTCACGTGACTACTCCCATTTCTATTAACCTTTTGGACGCCAATGACCGATATATCCGCACCGCAGGTTCAACACCAAAGACCGATTAATCGGTCACAGACCACAGAGCAACATAGACCTACGTGCATATGCATAAAGTTCAATTTCAGTTTTGACACTTCGGTGACGTGGAGTCTGAGTGACAGCTTTTGTGTTTGACACGGCGTCGAAAAGGTTAATTAACGACGTTTTCTATCAGCGACTGTCATATTGGCTAGGTCCCAGGGTACAACAACTTTACTCGTCGCAGCATGGTTGCATTTTTATCGCCTGTCACTATGCCTGTCACTTTCGCACTTACATACTTGTTAGAACGTGACAGGCATGGTGACTTTGGTGACATGCGATAAAAATGCGACCATGCTGCGACGGTGAGTGGTAACCCTGTACCACGTAAGTCCTATACTCGAACCTCCCGTAAATGGAGCGAGTTCGCTGCAAATTTTCAATTTCCCTCGCTACTTACTCGATCGTTCCTACCATTAATTGCCTTAAATATTTGACGGCTACAAAATCAAATCCAGAGATTAGAATCCGTCTATGCTAAACTGTGGACGACAGTGTGGTATTAAACGTCATATTTTCATAAATATCTGGGAGACCGAGCTTTGCTCGGAAAACATATAAAAACTTTAAAATGCGCGTTTTCCCAGAGATTAGACCTGGCTAGATCGTTTTATCGCCCCCGAAAACCCCGATATAGCCAATTTAATCGTAATCGTTAGAGCCGTTTTCGAGATCCCCGCAATAAATAAATAAACAAGAATTGATCGTTTAAACATACTAGACTTGAGGTTTATGGTGACACTTCCACAGTGCAAAATTAGCTTAGTTCGAATCTAGATACATTATATAATTTAAAAACAACCGTGGCTTGAAAGTAAGTCTGCCTGCTTGCAAAAGACGTTTTTTAGAAAAAGAAGATAGGTGAAGAAAAATTAAGAAAATCCTATGGTTTGCCTGGCTATATATGTAAGTAGGTATCGTAGCCAATGGTTGCTTGCACCTGCAGCAGTGTTTTGCAGACTTGCCATATATATATGCGCATAGCCGACCCTGTTTAGATAAATTAGGGAATGGTAAGTAGTTGTTTATAATTTTTTCCTCCTATTTATTTACATAAATACACTTTGTTGCTTTGCCTTAAAGCATATAAAGCATTCCAACAAAACGGTTTTATAATTATTCAATATAAAATTAGGCTTAATATATAAATTATAATCTTACCTCTCCAAATGAGCATATCGAACATATCTGTAATCATCATCTTTAAAATAAACACTTCTATACACCATAGTCAACAGACACTGGCAAGCAACAAACTGTTTCTTTAATAACTGGCAGTTAATAAACGCATGAAGAAAATAAAATTCGATTTTCAAATTTAACGTCCGCGCTTTTAAAAGTGTAAACATCGACTCGGCTGGATGCCGGGTGGTCAGTTAATAAAGTGCATTCAGCCAGTGATTAGGGGAAGGTCGCAATCGTGGTTTATTAGCTTGACTATAATAGTCCGTCAAGAAAAGTGGAAAATTATTGAGGGCGCCACTTCCTACGTAACTGTCACATTTTTGACGTAAAATGCTTAAACATAGTAACAATTTAGTATGGAATTTTTTTAGTTCCATTTTATTTAATTTCTAATATTTTATGTCGCCTGAGTATGTTTGTTTTAGTCCGATACTAAATAATCGAGATTGTACACTTCTTGCGTGGCAGCAGACCGATACCTTCCGAATGATTCCAATCTGATATCAATACTGGGCACAGACAAGACATGCTTCAGACTGAGCATAGTAGCTCTACCCCCTCTGCCACGCATACGGTAGTTTTACTCCATTTTCGAGTCGAAAGTGTCTTTGTGTGACGTCCGTGTCTTTGAACGGACCAATCACGGCACGGGACCTCGCTCACCTCGTCCCCCGCACCCCCGTATTTTTGGCAGCATCGGTTTCATGAAATAATTGCTCTAAACTCCGTCTAGAGGATGGAGGATCGTGTGCTACTCTGCAGCGGCGCCACCATAATGAATACCAATGAATTATATAGTGAAATGATGTACCTAAAAGGTACATCATGTACGTATAATGTTTATGGCTGTACCTGTGATAGGAAACGAAATAATCGACAAAGAAAGTGGCGCCGCTGGGGAGCATACTCCCCAGCGGCGCCACACAGTACTCATAGATAGAAATGATATTAGCTATTTTTTTCTTTTGTAAATTGATGTACTAATGCTGTTTATTACGTACCTATTGAAAAAAAGAATTATTTTGCATTGATTAGTGATTTTATTTACATTTTAATTCCGCGTTCCACCTTAACGGTATGAGTTGTAAGAGAGGCGCGCGGGTGAGCGAGATGGAGATAGAAATTCTTCCCGCCGGACCGCGCTCCCGCGGCCTGTTCCGATTTTCAATAATAAATATTTCTGTTTTTGCTTTCGTTATGTTTCTGTGTCTGTACTTCTATATCAAAAGGAAAATTATATTAAGTACGTTGTATTTTTTATATTTAAAAGTATATAATTAAATAACATTTTCTGTATGATAGTTTCAGATAAGAATTTTATCTTGTTTCATTGCGATTTTCAGTAGTCGGGTTTTAGTTTTTGAACTTATTTTTATCAATAATATTTTTATTTTGGCTTTCGTTATGTTCATGTGTATGTAAAAAGAAAAATAGTTATTGGTTTTACAAGGGGGCAAAGTGTTGTTTAACCGCTCGTGCTAATATTGATACCCGAGCAAGCGAAAGATTCCAAAATTATATAAAAAAAGCGAATTATTGGTTCGAATAATCGAATCTTGAGCGTTGCGAGGGTTTTCGCGACACAACATTTTTCACCACACCAACCCGACGAAAATACTAAATGTAAAATATCAAAGAAATAAATAAATAAATATCATAGGACATTTTTACACAAATTGACTAAGCCCCACGGTAAGCTCAAGAAGGCTTGTATTGTGACCACGATACACATATATATATATGTATATCGTGGTCTGAGTACCCACTGAATACCCAGTATATATATATAATTATATATAATATATAAATACTTAAATACATAGAAAACATCCATGACTCAGAAAAAAATATCTGTGCTCATCACACAAATAAACGCCCTTACTGGGATTCGACCCCATGACCATCGGCTTCACAGACAGGGTCACAACCCACTAGGCCAGACCTGTCGTCAAAATCAAACCAAATCAAATATGTATAAATGTTTTTTTTTAAATATATTTATCGTTCATTATAATCATTAAAAGTCAATTCTACCAGCCAGCATAAGTTAACAAGTTCAATAGAGTTAGACCAAGAAAAGTCTGCAGTGAATTTGATAGCGCACGCAGTGCAAGTGTTATTTATATGTCATAATTTCATAGAAGTTTGACGTTTAAAATAACACTTGCACTGCTTGGGCTATCAAAATCGCTTGTTAACTTATGCTGGCTGGTATAATTGACTTTTACTATACGCGATATAATCCGTTTTAATAGTTTTATTTCATGAGTAAAAATCGCGGTAACCGAAGACTACATATTATAATACGTAACGTATAAGTTAACAACTCAAAACTTGCATTAGGTAATTTAATTTTCACCACACCAGCTTGGAAAGACTTACTTTGCACTTCAAAAACGGATAGCAAAGTTGCACTTTGCTATCAGTAATTCACGTGTGAGGCAAAGTAATCAAATGAAAATTTTGAGTAGTTTTCTTATGTTTACTGGTAGAATTGACTTTTAAATGATGATTTTCGATGATAAATATTTAATAACATTCATTTGAATTTGATTTGATTTGATTTTGTTTGATGTTTTACATTTAATATTTGCTTCGGGTTGGTGTGGTGAAAAATTTTGTGTTTCACTCGGAGGCAAATTTTGTTTAACCCTCGTGCTTTGAAACCCTCGCAACGCTCAAGATTCCATTTTTCGAACCACTCGCTACGCTCATGGTTCAATTTTGGAATCTTTCGCTTACTCGGGTATCAATATTAGCACGAGCGGTTAAACAACAACTTTGCCCTCTTGTAAAACAAATAACTATTTCACTAGACCAACTGGTAAAAAGGCTCTCTTGATTGTTCAAACATTTTGTTTGATATTGATATCTTACAGTTCATATTTTCTCGGGTTGGTGTGGTGAAAAATTTTGTATTTCACTCGGGGGCAAATTTTGTTTACCGGCTTTAACGCTCATGCTTTGAAACCATGCTTTAGCTTGAAAACGAGCGGTTAAACCACACTTTGCCCCTTTGTAAAACCAATAACTATTTTTCTTTTTACATACACATGAACATAACGAAAGCCAAAACAAAAATATTATTGTTAAAACAAAGTTAAAAACTAAAACCCTACTACTGAAAATCGCAATGAAACAAGATAGAATTCTTATCTGAAACTATCATAGGGACTGTCCATAAATTACCTCATCGATTTTTGACGATTTTCGACCCCCCCCCCCCCCCCCCCCCCTAAAATCATCCAAAAATCATGCTTCGAATGACCCCGTTTCCTCCTACATCATGCTACCATCATCCGATATCCAGACCCTAGCGAAAGATTCTATAATAATTCTAATTTAGAATCTTGAGCGTAGTAAGGGATTCAAAAGCGCACGAGATGTAAATAACTTTGATCTCGTGTAGTACACAAAATTTTTCACCCTAAGCAGTGAGAACATACCTAGAGGGACAGACATAATAGAACCCAAGTATATCGAACTTGTATTAGACCCCGTATGTTGAAATGACATTTGACTATAAAGGTCACTTGAATGTCATTTTGTCTCACTCAGTGAGCAAAATCGCATTTTGCTCACTGTTTTTAAGAAGCAAAGTACCCTTGTTCGAGCTGCTGAGGTGAAAAAATATTTATTATTGAAAATCGGAGCGGGCCGCGGGAGCGCGGTCCGGCGGGAAGAATTTCTATCTCCATCTCGCTCACCCGCGCGCCTCTCTTACAACTCATACCGTTTAGGTGGAACGCGGAATTAAAATGTAAATAAAATCACTAATCAATGCAAAATAATTCTTTTTTTCAATAGGTACGTAATAAACAGCATTAGTACATCAATTTACATAAGAAAAAAATAGCTAATATCATTTCTATCTATGAGTACTGTGTGGCGCCGCTGGGGAGTATGCTCCCCAGCGGCGCCACTTTCAATGTCGATTATTTCGTTTTCTATCACAGGTACAGCCATAAACATTATACGTACATGATGTACCTTTTAGGTACATCATTTCACCATATAATTCTTTGGTATTCATTATGGTGGCGCCGCTGCAGAGTAGCACACGGAGGATCTAAATTTTGAATGCCAAAAAAGTGACGAAGATGATGATAGGGAACAATTTTTCCATGGGACTAATATTAAAATATGTATAGTCAGACCAAGAATAGTCTGCAGCGGATTTGATAGCCCACGCAGTGAAAGTGTTATTTTAAACGTCAAACTTCTATGAAATTATGATCATAATCAAATCCGCTGTAGACTTTTTTTGGTCCGACTCTACCACCTGTCGCGAAAAACATATACCCCCTCTTGGCTGTTCTGAAATGGTAAAGTTTATTTTTATGGAATAGCTGAATTGTCATATATAAATAGATAGGTACGTGTTTTAAGACAATACTAAAATACTATTTTAGATGGAACACTTTATGAATATATTTCACGAAGCAAAAACAATTTAACTATTTTGATACCTATTTGAATATATCGAAGTGCAGTGAAGTGTTATCAGTTTCAATAGAATATTGTTTTCAAATTTTAGTCGAGATGTTTTCACCCTCGCCTTTAAATTTTTTCAAGAGTAAAATCGTGTCTTTCACAAAAAAGCCAACAAAAATACTTTAGACACTACCTCAATAATATTCCCAACAAACACGACCATGCAAACTTTTTGTTTGATCATGGGAACCGCTTTGTTTTGCACAAAGAAGCCAAGTCCAATCAAAGTACCGGCTATTCATAAACCGAAGACAAGCCAAAGATAATCAGCCTTTGATGTAATAATTAATATCTCAGGTTATTGAACCTGTTGGGTCAGGGTGGACCACGTTACATGATCGAGTGTTATTTGCATTTCTTAGTTAATCTTATCTTAGTCTAATGGCCAGTTTAAGTGTGATCTTTCAAATGAAACAGATTCCTTAACATGACTACATTGTGCAGCTATTTTCTTGAATATTAAACAGTAAAAGTGCCGGTAATTAGTTCCTATCGGTCATTGGTGCCACTACGTTACATGTGTTGGTTGCACTTTCATTCATAGTGAAAGAGATTAAACCACTATTCACTGTTTCTAAATATTAATGGATTTTTCTCAAAAATGGACGGCAAAGTCGACTTTGCCGTTTAAAAAATAGATCGCGAAGTGCGGAGTTTATGGTTAGTCAAAAATTAAAAAGTTAAAAACATTGCATTCTCGATTTTGGGACTGCAATGTTGCATACAAATTCCATTATTTGTCGAGTTCCAAACTTTTTAAAAGTTTAAATGGCCATATGAAACGAAGGCACAGGCCCATTAAACAGCCAAACAGATGATAAGTACCTACTTATTATTATAATGTTGGTATCGTGACTATTTAGCTGTCTCAAATAGGTTGGCGTATTTTCGGCAGAAAAATACACTTCTATTAAAAAAAAAAAGGCGGCAAAGCAAACTTTTCCAATTGTTTCTACTTTTTTCTGTGAAAATATATACGTAAGAACGTTGTTTTTGTAAAATATTTCTATTATATGTATATTTCTTGCACTATTTTTGAGAAAAGGACTAGGTATATATGACTCGGCTGGAAGGCTACTTGCTGCAAAGCAAAATGCGATTTTGCTCACTGAGTGAGACAAAATGACATTCAAGTGACCTTTATAGTCAAATGTCATTTCAACATGCGGGGTTTAATACAAGTTCGAAATACTTGGGTTCTATTATCTCTGTCCCTTTCACACTGTTAGCAAAAAGAAACAGACAAAAAAAAGTTCAAACGACACTCAACGGTATAATGATTCTTTATAATAGACCCCCGAAAAACGTCAGAACGCATCGTTCCAAACCACGTACGAGTATGAATTCTTAATAATTAATTAATAAGAATGAAGTTTAAGACTTGATAAAAACTGATAAAAACACTATATTTTAGGTATTTTATTGTACAATTCAAATAATTAACTCAAAAAATACACAGATTATCACGCAAAATTAATTAATCTCCTTATAAGACTTTCTACTATGGTTTACAAATACATAGTACGTATCCGCAATTCGGACCGTATCTTACGAAGTATTTTTGTTTACAAAAAAAAAAGTTGTCGATTGAAGTCTCAATTGATGTTCGTTATTTCCATAGGTATATTATTATTTTACTGAAATTTATTATTACGTTTTGTTTTTGTGTTCGATTGCGGTAATTAAACTTAATTGTTAGTATATCTTAAGAAAACATGAGTGTTCAAGTTGTCTAATAGGTATGTTCTCACTGCTCCGATGAAAAATTTTGTGTACTGCACAAGATCAAAGTTATTTACATCTCGTGCGCTTTTGAGTCCCTTACTACGCTCAAGATTCTAAATTAGATTCACTCGCTACGCTCGTGAATCTATTATAGAATATTTCGCTTGCACGGGACTCAAAATAAGCACTCGAAGAAATATCAAACTTTGATCTCTTGTTGTACAAATAACTATATTTACCAATAATAGGCTAGATGACAGATTTTCATTTATTGTATCAATCAATCAGGTTTGTTTTTACCAACCTGATGACCCATATTATGGGACCCATCGCATTAAAGCAATACAAAAGTCAGAAATGATAGTCAAAGTCCGACAGTCGTACTTCACTCGCGAAACGCCCCTAACAAATCGCTATGTGACAGTGACGTCAAGCTCACTGAGATCGCATCTTGAAGTTTGAACAAAACAAGAAAATTGCATTTTTGTCGGTGAAATATTGCGTTTTTGCTATACAATCTTTTTTTAACCGACGAAAAAAACGGAGGAGGTTCTCAAGTCGACGCGTATATTTTTTTTTTTTTTTTTTATGTATGACCACGCATAACTTTTTACAGAGTAGTTCGATTTTGATAATTATTTTTTTATTGGAAAGGGTATACCTCGAAGTTGGTCCCATATAAATTTGGAAAAAAAAATCCAACCATAAGGGTAGGAAAATAGGGGATGATTGATTTTTTCACTCACCGATTGTAACGTATGACCACGCATAACTTTTTACAGAGTAGTCGTAATAATAATAAAAATTTGGAAAAAAATCCTACCCTAAGGGTGGGAAAATGGGGGTAATTTATTGTTCACTCACAGACTTTAAAGCTGAGTTTTTACAAAAAAAAAACCTCACGAATAATGAGTTTTAGACCTGCCAGTGTCTTGTGTGAAGACCCCTCAGTCTCTGCATTTCTGCTAAAGCTCGTTCATCGTGAGGTTTGTGTAATACCTTATTTGGCTCTAGGTCAGATAAAGCAATACCCTCAAGTGTTTTCACTCTACTAAGTGCCACATATGCCTGCCCTTTAGCAAACACTTTTTTGCCGAGGTCGATTACAGCTTTATCAAGGGTCGTACCTTGTAGTTTGTGTACCGTGACGGCCCAGCATAAAATTATCGGCAACATCCTGCGCTCAATGTCGCCATAACCCTTCGTACCTTGAAAAGTTGCAACCACTGGAGATATGGCGACACAACCATCGTTATCCTTTAATCTGTCTCCTATGCTTTCATCGTCAAATTTGACTAATATGCAATCCGGTAATTCCCCTTCCTCTAGTTGATCCCTGCGTAGTGATGGCCATTTTATTGATTTTACAATACCCATAGCACCATTGACGAGGCCGTCAGATACTGCTATGTTACGTCTCAACATCACACGGGATTGAACAGCTAATTTTACTTCAGATAAAAGTCCACCACAATTGTTCACATCTTTTGGAATAACATTATCTGGAGGTGTCTTTCCATAGGTAGCAACTTCACGAGACTCATCTATGGAAAGGATTTTATAGACGCGATTTTGTTTTGAGTTCATAGCTGTCATCTCATTATTGTATTCGTCAACCTGTTTGACGGTCGGGAATATTCGAACGACAACACCATCCTTAAACTCCTCACCTAAAGCCACCCTTCGCCTCTGACAGAGCAGTTCCAGTTGACCTGTTGTCAATTCGCCAACGCGTAAATTGTTTAATAGGTCAACAAACTCTGTATCATTTCGTTGTCTCATGTTGATCGTTAATTCGCAGAATGAAAAAGTGTGCCATAAATTAACTTCTGCAGCATTCCAAGGTGGCTGTACAAAGCACCAATGTCCTTTTACAGGAGGCAGTTGCATGATGTCTCCAAAGAGAACAATATTTATGCCACCAAATAACTTATCATTATTTTTAAATTCCTGTAGCCGCAAATGAATCATTCGTAAGTTTTCGTAAGAAACCATAGATACTTCGTCAATCACTAACCAACTTATGTTACGCCATTTACGTCTTTCCTGTTCTAGCTTTTCACCAGTTAAGCGTCTATATGCAGTTGAATTACCTTTTTCGATGGGAAGAGAAAAAAGCGAATGCAATGTTTTCCCAAGTACCTGGCGGGCGGCAACACCAGTCAATGAACCTACCTCAACAAATTTAGGCTTTAGAAGCAAATCAACTGTAGGCGCATAACACCTCTTGATGTGCTCCACGAGTAATTTTAAAACAAATGATTTGCCACTGCCAGCTCCTCCAGTTATAAAAAGCAACAACTTTTCATCATCACCATGTAAATCTTTTTCAATGGCCGTAGAAATTCTTTGAAATAAATCCTTCTGCTGTATGTTTAGACCTCTCATATTATTTAAAAAAACATCATCAATCATTGCACCTCTTTCTTCTACATCTTCACAGTAGTCGTCCTGATATTGATTAATATGTTCATCGGCGTTTATATTTTGATCGTCCCTGATATTTTCGAAACCCGTTTCACGGCCAGCATTTTCGCCGCAACGCGTTTCACGGACAACATTTAAAGCAGTTGCCTGGGCAAGTGCTTGTTGAATTACCTGTTCTGCATGAGCGAAATCTTCAGTACTAACGTTAGTCAACAGAGGTCTTAATTCGTCTTTTCGTCTAAGGAAACAAGATTCTGGAGTCTCGTCTTCTAACATTAGTTGGTTTTCATCGCGAAACGGAATATGGCAAACAATTAAGCTGTAATAATACCCATCTTTGTTACTATTAAGTGTGTAGTAACGTGTACGTAACACAGCTGGCTTATTTCTTACTTGCATTTGTGAACCGTCCCTCAATCGTATATATCTTATTCTTATAGTCTCATCAACAGGTTCTCTCAGTTCGATATCACCATCTTCCTCACTCCACATAATATTTGAAACCGTCTCATAACGCACAGCGAATTCTGCCAGACTTATATTTTCTAGCTCATCAGGCCTCAACACGTAACGGTCAAATATGTTGTTATGTGTTGAAGTTTCATCCCCTTCAAACCGCAACAAACGAAAGCGTTGAGTTGGCATGCAGCTATTCACAAATATTGTTTTACGAGAACTCATTTTAAGCGGCAGATGGCAAAGACGATATGCACATTCGGGAGCACTTACCAATCGTTGCGAGAGTATTGCCATAGAGACCGCAAACAGTTGGCTCCACACTGTGCCACCCCGTCTTTTAGCATTTGTAATTGCTTGACGCACAACGTCTCCAGTGTCGTGAGGTTCACACTTACTTGCATATTTTGCAACGTAATACGCGACGGCAGAGATATTTCCGCATGGCTGAATGTCCATGTTTCCTTCCCAAAGACTAAGAATTTCAGGACTATAGTTATTAACCATAGTTTCTTGAGAAGTTCTTCGCAAGATACAAAACCGACCGTTGTTGGCAAGTGCTTCATCGGGACCCAAACATAAGGTAGTCTCACTTGGAGCCCTGGCAAACCCAAAACGACAACAATGGTTGGTGCGGTCTTTGTAGCAGGTATTGGTATGTCTATGCATTTGAACATTTTTGACTAGATTTGATAACTCAGTGTTATGGGGGTTCAAAGAACACGAAACAACTCTTTCAATTACACTTATTCCTTCATTTGTCGAAAAATCAGGAATATCTTCACACCACACCAACATGTGCAAGTGTGGACTTCCTCTATTCTGGAATTCTATCCTATACCAATAGTCTACGATACTTCCACCCAAGCAGTCATTATTTTGTTTTAAGTAACGCATAAGAGCATAAACTCTTATTGTGAATTGTCTGGCAACAACCACTGGATATTTTTGTACCAATTTTAGTCGTTCAGGAAATGTTATGCTATCTATATCATTTACATTGCGGCCATCCGCAATGAGCAAGGCTTTTATCATATCCGGCCAATTTAGATCATTGCACGAAAAGGTCATAAACCAGGTAGGAGGCCCTAGACTTCTTACCATAGCAATCAACTCCGAACAGCATCGTCTCCAGTACGAAGCAGACCCTCGCACATTTCTCATAGTCAGATGCATATTGTCAATCAGTCCTTGGGGTGTAAGTTCTCCTTGCCCTTGTCGCATTCTGCATGAAACTGATACACTAGCTTTAGCTCGAAAATACTCCACTACAGATAATGCAAAAAATAAATAATCATTTCTCTGGAACCTTTTATCATTACTCATTATACGAGCTTGGAAGTAGTCTAATGGAGTAATCGGAACCTCTCTTTCTTCACCAAATCCATTTTTTCCGTCAGGAAATAAAAAGTACCAGCCCAGCTCTTCCATTCTTTTTTCACGTTCATAATTTAGGGGCGGTGCTGTTTTTCTTTTTACTTCTTGTAGTCTTACTTCATCTTCTGGGTTAGGGTTGTCTATGGTAACAACACTGTCCAAATTAGGTACTCTTTCATCTATATTCCTAAGCATACTGGTTGTGAAAATATATCTCGTTTCTGTATTATAATTTTGCTGTAATTGTGGGTCGATTAAGTCTTCTTCCATGTTCCTATTATTTTCTTCTGGCGATTGTTGCACGATAATAGGTGTATGCAAATCTTGCGGCTGGTGACAATTAGATGATTGATGTTGTTGTTCAATTTCTGAAGATGTTTGTGTATGTTGCTGTAACTGTTCGAGTTGATTTTCGGGTGTTATCGTAAGTGGTGTCAGTGAAAAAACATTAAGAGTCAAGACACTGGCAGATGTGTTTTTAATGATCAAGTTTCTACGCACGATATTATGCAAATCATGGATACTAGTAGATCGTATACAACATGAAGTACCTCTCGTTGGAGCTTTGAAACCTTTGGGATCTCGCGCGTGGGAGTCAAACAACCAGTAAGAAATACCTTCAGGCTCTTGTCTGCAATGGACGGCTACAGTTGTATTATTCAGCGTAAGTATGGCATAACTATGATCCCTAAATACATTTATTAGAGCATTTAACAAATTGGGAAATCCTTCTTCACTATTGTCGTTGTCTACGTGACCATTAAAGGCTGATTCATGACGAACATTGATATTAACTTTTCGATTGTTGTATGTGATATTAGGTAAAAGCTCAGTTGCAGCCAAATACTCAATATGTGCTTCTTCGGGATTGGGGTTAGCCCGAGCCGCAATACAATCTCTATAATATTTATCTCCTACCAATAACATGTAATCTATGTCGCTTTTGCACCAATCATTAGGATTGATCAGAGAAAATGCCACACTAGCAACAGTTGCAATCCCTGTGCATTGCCGACCTCGTGACTCTGGACTAAATCGTTCATTGCCCTGATGAAAAGAACCATGTAATATAGATACATTGTTAGTTAAGGCAGTATAGTTATTTGTAGGTACAGTTGACCTTTCAGCAATTGGTTCTTCACTATCATGACCATGTGCGGGTTTACCAGCAATTTGTGTTATCGTAGAAATATCGATGTCGATTAAGTCTTCTTCCATGTTCCTATTATTTTCTTCTGGCGATTGTTGCACGATAATAGATGTATGCAGATCTTGCGGCTGGTGACAATTAGATGATTGATGTTGTTGTTCAATTTCTGAAGATGTTTGTGTATGTTGCTGTAACTGTTCTAGTTCATTTTCGGGTGTTATCGTAAGTGGTGTCAGTGAAAAAACATTTAGAGTCAACACACTGACAGATGTGTTTTTATTAATGATCAAGTTTCTACGCACGATATTATGCAAATCATGGATACTAGTAGATCGTATGCAACATGAAGTACCTCTCGTTGGAGCTTTGAAACCTTTGGGACCTCGCGCGTGGGAGTCAAACAACCAGTAAGAAATACCTTCAGGCTCTTGTCTACAATGGACGGCTACAGTTGTATTATTCAGCGTAAGTATGGCATAACTATGATCCCTAAATACATTTATTAGAGCATTTAACAAATTAGGAAATCCTTCTTCACTATTGTCGTTGTCTACGTGACCATTAAAGGCTGATTCATGACGAACATTGATATTAACTTTTCGATTGTTGTATGTGATATTAGGTAAAAGCTCAGTTGCAGCCAAATACTCAATATGTGCTTCTTCGGGATTGGGGTTAGACCGAGCCGCAATACAATCTCTATAATATTTATCTCCTACCAATAACATGTAATCTATGTCGCTTTTGCACCAATCATTAGGATTGATCAGGGAAAATGCCACACTAGCAACAGTTGCAATCCCTGTGCATTGCCGACCTCGTGACTCTGGACTAAATCGTTCATTGCCCTGATGAAAAGAACCATGTAATATAGATACATTGTTAGTTAAGGCAGTATGGTTATTTGTAGGTACAGTTGACCTTTCAGCAATTGGTTCTTCACTATCATGACCATGTGCGGGTTCATCAGCAATTTGTGTTATCGTAGAAATATCGATTACAGAAGGAAAATATACACGAACATCTTTATAGAGTGCATTATTCCTTAGAAGCCACTGCAATGCCAATTGAAGTTTACCTACATCTATTTGAAACTCCCTAGTATGTTCTAAATTTTCACGACTTTCTACTACAAGCACTAATCCAGTTTGATTAGGTTCAAGCGGTAGTTGCTCCGCCAGCTCGACCACATCCTGAGCAAAAATAATTGCCTGCCCTTTGCACCAGTCTTGGCTCAAACGATTTTGAACTTTTATTATTTTAAGGAATGGGACTACTCTGCAAATAAAACGTTTCTCAATTTCCGACAAGTCGTCAATTTCTGTAGGTATTGCAGCTACTGACATTTTATTCCAGTAGGCCTGGGGTGGAGTATTATGTTTTTTTATAATATTGTTTGAGCATCGTGAACAAGTAATTATATTACCTAAAGCTACCAATTCATTAGGCAAAATAGAACCTAAATTTGCAGTTTGCAATTTGGTACGTTGCTGAGGATACAAACTTTTTTTGCATATTGAACACGGCAAGTCAGCATAAACATTAATCGCTTTCTTAAAGTTCTCTGCGTTACACTGGTTTCTTCGCTCGCAAGCCGCTTGTCGCATCGCGCTTAAACGATTAGTTCTCTCCTCGGGAGATTCGTGATGTACCACCATTGCAGAACGGTTACGAGCAGCATCCAAACGCAGCAAATGTTCGTCTTCAGTTTCATTCGAAAGTCGCTCTCTGATCATTTCTAAACGATGAGCGCGTTGCTCTTCACTCTCATTTGAAAGTCGCTCTCTTATCAGGTCTAAGCGACGAGTGCGTTGCTCTTCACTCTCATTTGAAAGTCGCTCTCTTATCAGGTCTAAGCGACGAGTGCGTTGCTCTTCACTCTCATTTGAAAGTCGCTCTCTTACAAGATCTAAGCGACCAGCGCGCTGCTTTTCACCTTCTTGCGATAACCTATCGTTAATGTAGCTTCTCATCCTCGACAGTCTTTCCTCGCGCTGATCTGAACTCTCCTGTGAACGTATTAATCGAATTCTCTTTCTATTTGCTTCCATCCTTTTTTTTTTCTCATTATTAGATTCTTCTAAATATCTTTTTCTCATTCGAGCAGAATTTTTTGTAGGCCTACCCATGTTGGTATATAAAGCCTGTTTTTTTTTTAAGTATTTATATTACAGAACAAAATAATAGTTAACGTAGGATTATTAATATAACAGTTAATAGCTAAAGCAAGGTAGGTAGCTATTTTAAAAGTAATCAAAAATTAAGCATGTAATAATGTTTATAAATTATAGCCACAGAAAATTATAAAATAAAAACTTTTTAACAAAAAAATTAAACCGCCGAAAAAAAACTAAAAGGCATTAAAAAAACTAAAACGCAATAAAAAAACCGGCACTAACACGAAACGAATCGACCAACAAAAACAATAGCGCACTGAAAAGAAAAAAATAATAATTTTGTCTTCAATAACGCAAGTGAATTACCTACCCTACAATTACAATTATAATTTATTTCTATACACTTTCTATAAACCTAATACAATCGCTAGGCTTATATCAATTTAATTACATCTAGAAAGTATGAACTATATACATACTTCTGAAATCAATCACACAAATCTGCGTATTTATATATTTACAATCTGTTATTTTTGGAGTCGGTGCCAGCCTCAAACAAACTTGAGCACCTTAGTGAAGAGTTGAACGCAACACAAATTTTAAGTAGGTAGGTTAAGTATTTACACAGTTTTCAAATCACGCACCAACAGATTCAGTCCCGTAATAGAAATAAATCTATTCGTACGAAACATAAATGTGTATGTTATTTATACGTCAATTTATAAGTACCTAGCAAATCTGATCTACAACAAATATTATTAGAATACAAATATTAATGAAAAAGGTAGTACCTAATACACGAAATAGATAAACGTCTTAAGATTACTCATCCATTAGCCTGACCAAGTAAGATTTGCGCATTGAAAATTCAATATTTTGACACGACCGTCAATGACGTCTGCCCTCACGCGTCTGCCCGCGTTCGGGTAGCGCACTCCACCGCGTGTGCCCCTCTCCTCGCTCCGCCCGCACCGTAAGCAGCGCCGCCTTGTATTGGGCGCTTGGCGGAGGTTGCAGTTTTGGAATGTGTTGCGTTCAACTCTTCACTAAGGTGCTCAAGTTTGTTTGAGGCTGGCACCGACTCCAAAAATAACAGATTGTAAATATATAAATACGCAGATTTGTGTGATTGATTTCAGAAGTATGTATATAGTTCATACTTTCTAGATGTAATTAAATTGATATAAGCCTAGCGATTGTATTAGGTTTATAGAAAGTGTATAGAAATAAATTATAATTGTAATTGTAGGGTAGGTAATTCACTTGCGTTATTGAAGACAAAATTATTATTTTTTTCTTTTCAGTGCGCTATTGTTTTTGTTGGTCGATTCGTTTCGTGTTAGTGCCGGTTTTTTTATTGCGTTTTAGTTTTTTTAATGCCTTTTAGTTTTTTTTCGGCGGTTTAATTTTTTTGTTAAAAAGTTTTTTGGATAAAATGTGAAGAATCGAATGGTATCCTTACTTATTTCGTTATTGAAAGTTAAAAAAAAAGTTAAATTTTGAAACTTTCAGAGTTTCAGGTGCTGTATTTTTGTATTATTTCCATATATTTTTTTTAATATCCACAATATTGTGATAAATTGCTCATTTGCTATCTATTTTAATAGATTTTGTTATAAAATTCAACATGTGTTATCAATGTTATCATCCCTATAATGATATAAATTATCTTATATTTCTAACAATACGTACAGTCACCTGCAATAATATGTTACACAACGAAGTTCGCAAAAATATCTTCGTGTCAGATATTTTTGCGAACTTCGAAGAGTAACATATTATTGCAGGTGACTGTACCTACTTGTTATAACGACGGGTATGATGTGACGCGAAAAAATCGGGACCTTTTAAGCATGCAAGATTTGATTCCAAAGAACTACATTATTCATAAGCAAAATCTGCTATCTAAGCAGGTACTGTACTCGTATCTGTGCTACGTTTTTAGGGTTCCGTACCTCAAAAGGAAAAAACGGAACCCTTATAGGATCACTCATGCGTCTGTCTGTCTGTCCGTCAGTCACAGCCTATTTTCTGGGAAACTACTGGACCAATTAAGTTGAAATTTGGTACACATATGTAAATTTGTGACCTAATAAAGACGGACATATATCGTAAACAAATTAATTTTAAACATGGGGACCACTTTTGGGGGGTAAATGAGAAAGTTAAAAAATAAAGTTTTTCAAACTGTATCGTGATAATAAGTATCAAATGAAAGAGCTCATCTTTCATTTGATATATAACACTTTTTTTTTATAATTTTGAAATACATAGGTTAGAAGTTATTTAAGAAAATAGCCATAAAATGGCCATCCCCCCGCCCCCTTTATCTCCAAAACTACTAAGTCTAAAATTAAAAAAAAAATACACAAAATAGTTCTTTACCTATAGATGACAGGAAAACCTATTAGAAATGTGCAGTCAAGCGTGAGTCGGACTTAATGTACGGAACCCTTGGTACGCGAGTCCGACTCGCACTTGGCCGGTTTTTCTCAGACAAGACAATCTCATGGCATATTAACTCGCCTGTCTACTAAATAAGCAATGAAAATCAATTTAAGCTACAAATAAAACGCTTTAGCTTTTTCGCATTACATTAAAATACCAAGCCGAAATATCAATGGCAATTCGGTGCTAACTCGTTTTGGAGCGGTACCCCGAGAGGGCAAAATATTTAGGCAACATTGGCATTCTGGTTTGGTATTGCTATTAGGATTATAGCTTAGCCTTATAGGAAGTGGATAATATAGGAATCTATAGCCTATGTATCTTTAGGTATTTAAATAAAAGTAAACAAACAATTTGTATATTTTCGGGTAGTTATAACATTTATTGGTTAACCGACCAATTACAAAACCGCCTGAATCAGTCACTGAACGACCCGACCTACATTATTTGATCGAGTAATGTTTTGATCTACCCTCAACTGGCTTAAGGAGCCATTTGGTATGTAGATTTTGCTTACTTTTTTGTTTTTTTTTTATATAATTTATTGAACAATAAGCTAATTAAAGTACATTATTATCACAAGACCCATCGTGGGCAAAACCTTGAGGAGGTTTGTATCGTATGCCGATGGGGAGTTCGAGAAAATAACATGACAATATACATATCTATCTTATACTAATTAAGATTCTTAATATATGTAACTAAAGTCGTTAGATTGTAACAAGTGCGTCTTAATTACTTTTTTTCTATTTTTCCCGTTTACATATTTTACTCTATACTCTGTATCTTTAGGTATTTAAATAAAAGTAAACAAAATCTACCCTCATATGGCTCCTTAAGCCAGTTGAGGGTAGATTAAAACATTACACGATCAAATAATGTAGGTTAAAGTCAGGTCGTTCAGTGACAGATTCAGGCAGTTTTGTATTTGGTCGGTTAACCAATAAATGTTATAGCTACCCGAAAATGTACAAATTGTTTGTTTACTTTTATTTAAATACCTAAAGATACAGACTATAGTTTATCTTCTGGCAAATCATTTAATATTTTAGGCAATATATATGTATACAATCTAGTGCCATAAATGTTCTTATATTTGGGTAAACAATATTTGTTTTGGCTCTGTAAACTTCTTAGTTTTGTACATGTTATATATTCTTTTAGTTTAGTAAGATGGTGATATTCTTCAGTTAGTATGGCTAGTTTACATTTATTTTGAACTGGGAGTATATTACAGTATTTGAAAAGTTGTGCGTAGTCTGTTTCGTGTTTCTTTTTAACCGACTTCAATTTCATAGAAGGAGGAGGTTCTGTATTCGGTTGTGGCTATTTTTTTTTTCTATGTACGTTCACCGATTACTCCGACATCCGTAGTCCGATTTGAGTAATTATTATTTTTTGTTTGAAAGGAGCTACCTCCGAGTTGGTCCCATTTTAATTTGGTTCTGTTCTGATGATGGGATCCATGAGGAATTGAGGGAACTCCTCAATTTTTAAAGGCACATGCATGGTGTTTAGGGCGTTTTCTTAAGCAACACGAGCATTTTCTCCCGAAAACCACCAATTTGATGAATTAGACCTGATGATGATGATTATTTTGATGATAATGATGATGATTTCTTTAAATGTAAGTATGTTCAGCGATTACTCCGGCACCTGTGATCCGATTTGAGTAATTCTTTTTTAGTTTGGAAGAAGTTACCTCCAAGGCGTTTCCGTATTATTTTTGGTTCTGGTCTGATGATGGAATCCATGAGGAATTAAGGGAACTCCTCAATTTTTAAAGGCACGTGTTAAGTGATTTCGGGGTTTTCTAAAGTAACTCGAGCATTTGCTTCCGAAAACGAATTTGATGTACTGCAACTGTAGCCTTACCACGAGTTTGACATTGACATATTCGCTAACGTCTTATGCATCTAAATGTAACTTTTTATGCATCTCGCTCACACTAAGGTTAGTACGAGCGAGATGCATAGGAAGTAAGTTACACACATGGTAGCGAAGTAGCAAATATATCAATGTCAAACTCGTGGTAAGCTGGTAAGGCTACTGATCGGGGGTTAGGGTTAGGAGTTAAGGGGTCAGGGATTAAGGAGTCGGGGAATGGCGGTTGAAGGGTTGCTGGTTCAGGATCGAGGGGTTCCTGGATCAGGGGTTGATCTGCTGTGAGGTTGAGTGATCGGGGGGCTGAGGGATTGGGTCAGTGGCGGGGTGGGCGGATGGATTTAGTTGACAGGAATTATAATTTCCCAGACGGACTCGAGAAAATTCCTGATTACATATTTACTAAAGTAATAGGTACACGAATTTAGTGTTAAACATGATTTTGTTTTTCATTCATGCGTCGCGCTCTTAACAATGCGTTAAAACTAAAATTTGGTAAAATAAAAACTTTTTACTAAAAAAATGAAACCGACTTCAAAAAGGATAAAATAAAATATTATCCTTTTTTATGTCTATGCGTTACCAACTGATATGTTTGAAGTCGGTGCCAAGCCAAGTAGTAACAATACCAGTAAAAATAATCAGCTTTATGGATATAAATACCATTAGAACTGTACTAATAACTATTATAAATGTCTAAAGAATTCTGTCTGCCTCTTTGTCGCCTTTTCATGGCTAAACAACTGAACCGCTTTAGGTGAAATTTGGCAAGAAGGTAAATTCCTTGAATTGTTTTATATTTTGAAATGTAGTCCTCTGAATAAGGGACGGGAAATAACTCTGTCCCAATCCCACACTTGCGTGCTATAGACTGTTCGAGCATTAGTAAGAAATGCTCTTTAAAAAATACGACGGCAAAAAAATGCATTTATATTTACACTAATGTGCCGACAAATATGGTACGGACTGCGCCAAGAAGGTTTGATCGTGTGTTCTGAGGTGTGTTCTTAGGTCCAGTCGACGTCAATGATATGTTTACACTTTTGCACCTTACTCCTTTGTAATAAGGCGAAAAGTGTAAACATATTTATAACGTCGACTGTACCTACAGAAAGTACGTTCATTGTCGTCGTGTAAGGCAATCCAACGTAGGTAAATCCTTATCGAATCGCACCAAAGTCATGGTATGCTTCAAAATTTGGCTTGGCACCGACTTCAAACATATCAGTTGGTAACGCATAGACATAAAAAAGGATAATATTTTATTTTATCCTTTTTGAAGTCGGTTTCATTTTTTTAGTAAAAAGTTTTTATTTATATGCTTAGGTACAATTGTCTTCAGTAGTCTTATCTGTAGGTTATATATTTTTTCTATATATGTTTTAAAGGTTGTACCATATGTACTTAGAGCGTAACCGATCACAGAGTCAGCCAGGGCTAAGTACAGCACACGCAAGGTTTTGTACGGTAATTTGTACCTTAGGGTTGACATTTTACTTAGATACCTAAAGTTACAGAGTATATACATATGTAAATAAACAAGAATTGCACGTTTAAAGGTATCAGATATCTGGGAGACCGAGCTTTGCTCGGAAAACATATGTATAAAAACTCAAAAATGCGCGTTTTCCCAGAGATAAGACCCGGCTAGATCGATTTATCGCCCCCGAAAACCCCCATATAGCAAATTTCATCGAAGTCGTTAGAGCCGTGTCCGAGATTCCCGAAATATACAAGAATTGCTGTAAGTAAATATAATATGAAATATAGAAGAATATAAATAAACAAGAATTGCTCGTTTAAAGGTATTAGATTAGATATTAAGCATGAAATGCTTGTAAAAGGTCAGAAATAATTAAGAATAGCTCAAAACTTTCAGTTATTTTCTAAATTAATTTTCTAATGAATTTAATCTAATTACATTGAAGTTCTGAGACGGTATTAATCAATGGTGTTATGCTTATTTAACCCCAAATTAACCGTGATACCTTTGAAGCAGATATATTTAGATACAAGGCGTTTCTAATTATGAGAGAGGCGTCCGACCCGATAATGGATAGGGATATTCATTTACATGTATTAGGGGTTGATATTCATTATGTATGCCTAGAGCCTAGAATATTATATACCTAATAGTATTTCATACTAGAGTAAAGTTAATACTCTTAATACAGATCCTAGTACATATACCTAATAATATTATAAAAATATAACGCCATTTCCCATCCTCTTTTGAGCGGAAGCCAAGATTTTATCTCTTAGCTAGGGCATTAAAACAGCTTATTATGAATATTATGATCCAAGGAACAATCGTGCCAAGCGGCATTGCCTGAGACAAAAGTGCATACTGCTCCATACATTTCTGCACTTACTTCCCTCTAACGCAGCATTTTCGTTAACGCAGCGGGAAATCCATTCTATCGGCTATGAAGTAGGCAACTTATTAGCATACATCGGGGTTTTCTGGCCGGGAATGATTTCGTGTATTTATAACTTTGTTTATTGTAAAATAATTACCAAACTGTGAATTAAACGTAGGTAGTAAGTCCAAATGTGCTTAGAAATGTTAAATTAGTATCGTTTTTTACAGTTTTTACCTGTTATTTGGCTAGTGTAAAACATTCCCGGCCCGAAAACCCCGATGTATGCTTATTAGCATAGGGTGCTAATAAGTTAGACAGACACAAGAGCAACGAAATCGAGTCACTTTGAATGGAAACTTCAGGCAATATCAGAACCGTTATTCTTTGCGCCTGATCTCCGCCTAGAGTCACGATATGATGCGCTTAACTGAACAGAGGGTCTACCGCGAACCAAGTTCGATGTTTTGCCTCACTGTCACACTTACGTACGAATTTACAAGTGTGATAGAGAAGCAACACGTCGAACGTGGTTCGCGGTAGACCCTCTGTACGCCTCCTCTGATATTGAGCATCGAGATGGGATACTTAAGCCAATTTTATCGTTCACAGATACTTTTAATAACCAGTAATATTTTAATAAAGAGATATACGAGAAGCAAGAATAGAAAAAATATTATTGAAATAAATATGAAGAAGTTCTAGGTAGACTCAACCCGGATAGAAAACAATCGTCCGGAAAAAACCTCCGATGCTACTAATTGCTACTCCATAATATAAGTATACTCCATTATAATACCTATAGTAAGAAATTAGGCACCCTAAATAAATTAACTTTATATAATATTTAAAACTTTCGCGTTTTGAACACATATTAACATTAACTCACATTTATAGACGGGTCTATCGCGAATTTATTATATTACCTTTATTTACCGACGTTTCAACACAGATTAATTAATACACACAGGTAAATATAATAACACTAAAATAAATTCGCGTTAGACCCGTCTATAAACGTGAGTTTAATTAACTTTATGATCCTAAAGAAATTAATTTAATTCAAGTATGAAAAAAAAGTAGAAGCAAGTCGTTAATCCATATTTCGTAATCAATAGTGCGGGCTTCGTCAAGTGGACACAAAAACAAATTAACTACATATGCTATTAAGTTCTTAACCACAGGTACTTAATTTGCGTAATTTTATCAACTAACTTTGCAGGCTTCCTGCCCTTGAAAGGCAGCACTAAGTTGTTGCGTTGTCAATTGCTATAGCTTGATAAACTTTGTTCACGGAACACTTATGGGATCACTTCGGTCTATTTAGGGTTCCGTACCTGAAGGGTAAAATCGGGACCCTCCCTTGGCCGGTTTTCTTTTGCCGTCACGTTTTCTCTGTATTGATACTGAATAGAATGATCGATTATAGAGCTCCGTAGAATGGCCTTTCCTTGAGGTATACTGACATGTATTGTAAGTTAGACTTGACATTTACGTGGGTTTCTTTACTAACTCACATACAAATCATGTCGCAGAGCGATCCATCAAGGCACAGTTGTCTGCGTGGATAAACATGTCTTCAGGAAAAAAGTCGTGGGAAATCGCTTTTGTAACGTCACATTTTTGCCGTGAAACATGAAAAATTGTAGGTGATTTATTATTATTTATTAGGTTATCATTTATTTTTGTGAATAGAATGTCATGTTAACTTTGCTTGACGTGACTTCATACCACTGAGGTTAAAAAGTATTTTAGTGAAAATAGACGTTTTGGCCGATTTTTACCGGTTCTGACTGATTATTAGATGACGATCTCGTCATTTCGGGGATTGTTACTTAAGTTTCATAGTTACTCATCAAGTAACAGTCCATTAACCTTTCCTATGTGTGTGATCGTCTAGAATCTTAAGTGCTTTTTACCTCGGTTATGCCGTATAGAGTAGAAAACGTTCTCGAAAAAAAAAGACAAAAAAAATTGGTAGGATTTTTTCACACACAGACAAAAGCTTAATGATAACTCTGCTGCCCTACTATTTATATGGGGATTTACAAGATGCTATTTTTATATTATCCGTTATTTTTCAGATATATTTGTGGAACGCTGGCTTACTTGGCTTGTTTAAATGTTTATGAACTCGACTCCCTTACATATGAATTTATTAAAAAATGCTGATATTTGGGTATAAAAATAGCACTGGATTGTATTATGTTTTTAATAATGCAAAAGTACTTACAACGGCGCCGATCTGACTCGTGAAAAAACCGGATATTATGAATTTGTTTGCGGAGAGTTCGTTTGACTTCCGGCAGAGGAGCCTTTTCATCTAGCTTCGTATTTCGCTGGTAAAATATGGACTTTTCATGTCATTATCATGTGTCGATGTCATGAACAAGTGTAAAAATGTTGGTGTAGACAACTTTTTCAAAAATATGTCCCATAGTTCTTA
The DNA here is from genome assembly GCF_910591565.1 of Cydia splendana. Classification (NCBI taxonomy): domain Eukaryota; kingdom Metazoa; phylum Arthropoda; class Insecta; order Lepidoptera; family Tortricidae; genus Cydia; species Cydia splendana. The sequence continues at coordinate 18,572,193 of NC_085964.1, read as the reverse complement.
ATTCGCTGACATAAGAGATATGGGACAAATTTTTTAGGTGATTTGTGCACCCATATTTTTACGCTTTACTGTACTATTACGACACGTAACTCTACCCAAATTAAATATAAATATTTTATGTAGTAGTAATTCTTGCAATCCCTCTCGGAAAGCAATATTTCGTAAAATGAAACTGCCTGTAAAGGCTGTGAAGGCAGTCTTAACAGTTTTAAGTGATATAAATTCTGTTCTTTTTAATCTTAAGTAGGTGGGTCAATTTTTGAAGAGGGTGTTTTTTCGACATTTGTATGGCGATTTTTTATTTTTAGAAAATCTGATTTATAATCGTAGTTTCAGGAAGGGTTCTTAATAACAAAAAATATACTGTGCGAGGCACCACTCTACTTTTTATAGTTAGTTAGATTTGGACGTTTAAAGATTGACATTTGTATGGCACTATTTAGCCATTTGTAAGGCGCTTTTCCATATACATCCATGCCATATACATGTCGTATATGTCATTTTTTCGACATTGTATGGCAGTATGTAATTTTTTATGGCACTATTTATTATTTTTGTGGCATTTATAAGATTCTAGCGACATTTGTATGGTACCTCTTCGACATTTGTATGGCACTAAGTCGACATTTGTATGCCACAATCGACATTTGTGCGGTCAAAATAGCCGTATAAATGTTGCCATACAAATGTCGCCAATAATATTTTTTTGCGATATTTCCTACACAATACAACGGATTAACTTATATACTTACTTTACTATATATTTTAACATTATTTTTGCAAAGGTTATTATAAAATACACATTTTTATTTCGACTGTGTACCAACATATTAAGCGTCCATACAAATGTCATTGTAGTCGTACCAAAATATATCAAAAGAGAATCTTACCTGTTTTTATATAAATTAAACTGTTTCCGCGTCCACACTCGATGTCAATCCACGCCCAACTAACCGGACTATTAACTAATCTAACCGTTATTCAATAGACAAAGAAGATTTTGGGGGGTATCTGTAAGTCATAACAAAACAAGTGCCGCGCGGGACAACGATAAAAAGGCTTCTCTTGTTTTATTAAATAACGCATTAATTTATCGAAAGGATTAAATCAATTCTCTAGAAAATGCTCTTTATAAAAATACAAACTTATTCATAATACGTAGCGTACATCCAAAGTTATGATTTTTTTTATTGAGCTATGCCGCCACTGGGACACGCGAAAAACGGCAAATTTCGCCGTTTTTGGAACTTCAAATGCGATTTTGTCAGAAACAAATAATATTTAAGGTACAGTTTTAAATTTTTTTTAAAGCTTATAAAAAGAGGAATGAAAATATATACATACCCAGTTTTTTAGTCCTATGGACTTCGAGTTTTAGCCGTGGGACAGCAAAAAATGCCAATTTGAAAATTGACCCAGGTATTAAAATATTTTTATTAACGCTTGTCAACTCTAGCAAACCTTTGATATTAGACATCTGAGTTTGTTAGAAATGTTTGGTAAGTTTTATGAATAAGTGGGAAATTTTTGCACTGTTATTGCCAAATTATAACGAAGCGGAATGCGGGGAAAATAGCTAAAAGAACTGACACATTCGTTAGACCAACTCCCAAATTACGAATTAATTCCAAGTGTGCTTTCAACTGGAAAGTGTCCGAATAAATGAGTTTGTAAACTTGATTTATTGTCGCTGAATGCATCGCGTCCCGTTGATTTATTTGTTTACTGAACGCAGTTCGTTCAGTTTGCCGAACTTTGTAGTAAATAGAATGGAAATAATTCACGTGGAAAACAGAGAATGTCATTCCAGGCACTAGTCGAACACTGGAGCGGTGTGTGAACTTTAAAAATATGTTATTGAGTAGGACTTGTATGAAGTGTAGGTACGATGAATTTATGGGGCATTCTAGAAAAATTTCGATTACGTGACGCTATCTTATTAACACTTTTGATAAAGTTAAGAAGCCGATATTAGCTTTATAATAAAAATTAGGAGTGAAAAACCGATTTCATACTAATTTTTAAATGCTCCCAATTCTTATAAAACTTAAAAATTCAAAAAATCTCAAACGTAGCTGTGGTTGATATACAAAAAACCGGTCAAGTGCGAGTCGAACTCGCGTCCCAAGGGTTCCGTACTGCACACATTTTCGAACGACCGAGCAAAGCGACGTTCATAAGTACATTCAACTGTTCATTCAATTTTTCCACACACGGCTGGCTATCTTTAATTATGTTCGAAGTTCGCAAATTGCTGGCATCTCACTCTGTCACTCTAATTACGGTTTCATTGGAGTAAAAGAGAAATCCCCGCAATTTGCGAACTTCGGTGTTCGCGGTAGACCCTCTGATATACGGCAGTTCAGCCTTCTCATTTAGCTACTCGTACTTAAACCAATTATTTGTTCTGTTTGAGCACTAACCTCCTAAAGCTTATCCTTCGACCTTGCGTGGAGGCGCACCTCTCTTGGATGCTTCAGGCCTTCAGTCCAACGCAGAGCTCGGCCTTCGACCTTCGCACTAGCTGTCCACACCACGTTTCACGTAAATCAATTGCGGTTGTGGCCCTGATAGAGCTTATCCGCAATTCTTATTCTTAAGTCCGGCTCACGCTTAATTGCAGACTTCTTATACGTTTTTCCAGTAATCTATAGGTATCGGGCCCAATCGCTTCAACAAAAGATAGAACAAAATCGACGATCTCCTTTGCAGGAAGCATGCACATGTCGGAGGCTCCGGGCCTTCGACCTTCGCATTCAGACACTTGTACTATATTTGTTTGAACATTAACCTCCCGCAACTCGGCCTTCGGCCGTGCGTTTCAAAAAGCTACTGGGGGATACTTCGGGCCTTCTTCGGCCCTACGCATAACTCGGCCTTCGGCCTTCGCAAAAGCTGTCCACACCGAGTTTCACGTAAACCATTACGGCTGTGTCCCTAAAACAGCCTAACCGCGTTTTTTTTCTTAAGTCCGACTCACGCTTGACTCTAGATTTCTAATACTCTACTCTAGTTTTCCTGTCATCTAGAGGTAAAGAACTATTAAGTGTATTTTTTTCAAAATTTTAGACCCACCCTGTAGTATCGGAGTTAAGGGGGGGGAAATGGTCATTTTTTGCCTATTTTCTTAAATAACTTCTAAACTATTTCGTATAAAATTATAAAAAAAATATACTTAAGATCCTCAAAATAAGCCCTTTCATTTCATATGTAACACGATATGGTTTGCAAAACTTTGTTTTTTAATTTTCTCATATTCCCCCTAAAAGAGCCCCCTATGCTTAAAATTCATTTGTTTTTATTACATGTCCGTCTTCGGGTCACAGACTTCCATATGTGTACCAAATTTCAACTTAATTGGTTCAGTAGTTTTGGAGCAAATAGGCTGTGACAGACGGACAGACGGACAGACAGACGCACGAGTGATCCTATAAGGGTTCCGTTTTTTTCCTTTTGAGTTACGGAACCCTAAAAATTGTGTCAAAATATTTTCAATAATGTTAATATCCAGAGAGGAAAATGAGGACAATGTTTGTATGAAAAGGCGATTTCGCGCGGGTCCTCCACTTTCGTTTAGACAACTCAAAATTATCCTTACTATGTAGTATATATGACTGTGTATTGTATGTAGACACATTGTGCTAACGCTCACGTTTTACTCTTAGGAAAAGGCCCCCCTGTGGCCCAACCAAATACCTTGAAGTCAAAAGAAATTGAAAATTCCGTCAAGCGTTTGGGCATTTCAAAGCAATAGGTACCTATATACTTTCGATATACAAACAAACACATTGACTCTCAAAACATTACCCTCCCATCGCTTGTCGTGTAAAAAGCTACTCAAATATTTAAGTACGGACCCTACTGTGTCTGTGCTCCATCGAACTGGCATTATGTCAGTGTGGGCACGGCCGAACCGAGCACGAGAAGAGATATCGATTTTCAGGATTGTGGGAACAGAGTGCACGGTTTACCGGGTCAAGCATAGCAAAAGCCTTGCAAATCAGCATCGTGTTTTACATTTATTTATTTTTTACTTTATTTATTCACTTTACATTTTAATACATTTTTTACATGCATCCCACTATTGGAAACCTCTATGTCTATTTCTGAAAAGATTCAATCAAAGGTATAAGCAGCTCAAAAGATTTGAATGTATAATGGTGTTTTTAAATTACTTACTGAAATGATAATGGATAAGGGAATTAACGCAAGATGCAGTTGCCATTTTTACGATACACAGGGGCATTCCACAAAAAGCTGTCTACTTTGTATTTAGGGGTCGTGACGCATATGATCTTACCTGCAGAAATCTGTATTGTATGCCGTTGAATAATAATCAAAAAATCGAATATAAGTCAAACGTATACTTATATTATAATTTCAGGATTTTCTACACAGCACAGAATTTGGTACCCATATAAGTAGATCTCAATTATTTTGTCAGCGAGTAATATTGAATTTGAACCATGAGTAAATAACTAATAATTGGTTACTTATTGTTGAACCTATTAATAAATCATAGAAATCAAAAGTACCTAAACGTTGTCCAGTTTCAATTAAAACTAAAATTGGAAACTACAAATTGACCTCTCCTTTGACACATTTATAGGTTGTTAGTTAGTTTGAATTAATTAAACTTGTAAAACTAAATCAGTTTAGAAACTATCAGGGAAAGTTAGCCAACTAGAGTCCCCAGGTTTTTGTTACTTGATTATTGGCATCATCGTGTTAAGTGGAACCTACATCACTTACCCCTACATAGTGTAAATTTCATTCGAAAGCGTGACGTGACGTACTTTAAATGTCATTTTGTATGGAATTTTGAGTTTCCAAAATGTCCCGCTTGGCGCGCTGTTCAAAATCCCATACAAAAATAGACATAACGCAAACGCGAACGCTTCGTCAGTCGTCACGCAACCGAATGAAATTTACACTAGGGTTTCAGGAAATTATTTGGTATTTTTATTATTTCACCTTATAAATCGTACTTCTATTTCCGATGAAAATAATTATGAGAGTAGAATAGAAATAATTTATTCGTAGGCAAAAGAAAAATCTTAGGAGGGAGAAAGAACCACGAAATGGTCCCATCTCAGCATGATGCTGGCTACTTCCAGTGCTGTGCCTTGTTTATCAAAAGCTTGTAACTTGTAATACAAGTGGAAGTCCCTTTCTAAGAAAAGCTGTCAAAAACGTTCCACAAACTTGGCAGTAGGTAAGCGTGTATACCTTATTTACCCTATAAGCTCCGTACTTGACGTAGCATGAAAACTGAGTGTACCTACTAAACCTGCGTAGATGCAATGCAAATTCCCATAAAAATACGTGTTTACCAAGATATCAATTTTTTTTTAACTTTGCCTGAATTAATGGCGATAGTGGAATTATTGTCTCTTACGTTTAATATTGCTCACTGTCAACCTAGCACACTCAGAATGGACAAACTTAGACGAATGCAAAAAAGGTTAATTACTAATGTTGTACTTTAGGTGCTGTAACCCAGTACTTAGTTAAACCTTTTTTTGCGTTCTTCTAAATTTGTCCATGAGTATATATTGCTTTTATATTGCTTCGTCGCTTTCGCTTATGTCGGGATAATGAATTTGGAAGGGAATGAACAAACAACCCTTTTTTTATCCGTTGACAAGCGACAGAGGGGAATGAAGATTGAATTATTATTTTATTTATAATTATAAACTTCATAATTGTTACATCACTACACCTTATGAAACAAAGTCCCCCGCCGCGTGTCTGTTTGTTTGTTTGTGTGTTTGTATATTCACAATAAACTCAATAACTACTGAACGGATTTTCATGCGGTTTTCACCTATCAATAGAGTGATTCTTGAGGAAGGTTTAGGTGTATAATTTGTTAACCCGTGCGAAGCCAGGGCAGGTCGCTAGTGTATAATATTCTGTGCGGAAAGAGAAGTCTTGAAATGTATGGGATCTGGGATCCAATACATTCTACGACTTTTCTCTTTCCACAGATACTCTATAGATCATTTGAGCACTTACACTCCACCGTCGACTTTCGGGACTTCACTTTCATTAAACCTTTTAGTCCCTTTTTTGCCAGCTTGACCCTTTACCGTCGCATTTACCTTTAAAGGTTCCGTTTATTATTATACTCAATTAACCGTAGAAAAGCTCAATTCGTGCTTGAAAATGTAATTGTGGCCATTTTGTTCTTTTCCTTACGTCAATACGGCAATTTGTCCTCGGGAAATTTCGCACACGAAAGTATTTTTATTATTTTTTCCACCGTAGGCAAATTGAGCACAGCTATGTACTTTTGACTGCTGAAGCTAGATGCAAACGCTGCTTTGTCGTGTAGAATTAGACCATGAAAAGTCTACAGAGATTTTGATAGCCCACAACAACGCAGTACAAGTGTTATTTTAAACGTCAAATTTCTATGAAATTATTACGTATAAATAAGACTTGCACTGCGTGGGCTATCAAAATCGCTGCAGAATTTTGTTGGTCTAACTCTATGATTATTTGGAAAAGGCGCTCAAATATGGAATTACCCGCAGACGGATTTGGCCGCATTTACCTTTCTTCTTATCGTGTGAAGGGATCATAACTAGATAATATTTTGCCAATATCTTGCCACCTCTAACCCCGGGGGGTAGCTCTTATGCTGAGGTCTTCTGTAATGCACATAGTTGGACACAGGGAACACTGCATCGTATGTTGCGTTGTTTGTAGGTCGTCACATTCGCATAGTGCATCACTTTGTCCCAGGTTGACTCCCCATTTCAGGAGGTTGTCTTTGGATCGGCCAATTGCCGATCTTAATCTATTTAGAGACTTCCAAGTCACCCATTTTTCTCTTGCGCCAGGCGCATTTACCTTACCTTGCCTTAGAGTGCCACAAATACCACTTCAACATAACCTTGACCGTTACTCGTGTCCCAGCTGTGATATTTCTGCGTTAAAAGCGTGCTCGTCCTTTCCAACGTCACGCTTTTCACTGAAAGTTCTACAATACGCTTTTCTTGCTTCCGTACCAAAATGGCGTAACTGCGTAGAGTTGTGAGCTTAAATAAGCCTTTGTGTATTGTTGCTCACTATAAACCATAGATCATTCTTTTAGATGGAGCGTAAAATCTACTTGTGGTCATACATACATTAGATAAGAACAAAACAGACAGACATTTATTCGTGGCAAAAGGAAGACGAACGAAAATGGAATGGAAGTAAGGTCGCCTTTTGTATGATGTGTTTTGTGCAATAAAAATAATTATATGAATAAAAACAACAAAATAAACAAAGAACAGGAATAAAACAATGAAAAATTAAATGATACATAAAAAACAAATCTTTCACAAATATGATTTGAAAAAAGACATAGCAAGCCTAAGCAACTTCAGCATGGTGCCGATGCCGTGCTGATATTGACTATTGGAGCTTTCAGTACCTAGTAGCAGGTAAGTGTACTTTCGTTCACGGGTACGCATCAAATTATTAGCATCATTTAGGTATTCAGGGTAAATAAGGCCTGCTGTAGTACCAAATGGTGTAGAATGCAAATAAGTAGAGCGGCTCACAGCAGAGGTTCACAAGTTTGAAAGTGTTTAAGTACCTATATTATAATTTTACCACGAGACTTTGTAAATGCTTTAAATAATGCGGAGTTTATTCGAGGTAGTCCAGCCATTCATCATCACGAGCGCTTTGCGATATGGAAGCTGCATAGAAAATGGAATGGGCTGGCAGATGTATTGTAATTTGATTACGCGTTTTGATAAAAGTGGAAAATTTCTGCAGGTTATCAAATTTTACTTCCGTACCTATTTATTATTCTCGGCATTTCAGTATTCTCAAAACAAAACTTATTTTACTGTATTAAAATTAAATAGGTAGGTGGATATTTTTTTTATTTTAAAGTTCGGACTTAATACAATGCAACACTTTTTTTGTGTCTACTAAAATAAGAGTAAAATAATAATTAATAATTCAGCCTATATAGGTACGTTCCACTGCTGGGCACGGGCCTCCTCTCATGCGCGAGAGGGCTTGGGCTATAGACCCCCCGCTAGAAAATAAGAGTTACGGTACTTCCACATCCTTCTTAGGTTTCGGAACCTCGTTCTGGAAATATACAAAATATTTTCACATTATAGGGTGGTATTCCACCTGTCCAATTTCTTCGTCCAATGTGTATTGTGTCTCACATTTTGCTTTAATGAGAGAGTGAAACGACTGACATTGAACAAAGAAATTGGCCTACTAAACTAATTCCCGCAGCGGTAATGTGTTTACGAGTAACTAATATGCCAGTAGGTAATCGCACACATCGATACCTGGTTTTGCTCTACGTGACAAACACAAATATTGAAGTTAAATTTTTGACCAAGCGAACCCGTGTTAACCCATCGAACGTCCATCATACAACAAATTGATGCAAAGCAATTTGTCCCATATTGATCTGATGAAAAGTCGCTACGACCGAAATTTAGTTAGTATCACACGTGTGATAGATACTAAGGCGCTCCACGGGTTAAGAATGACTTACGTTAGACCGGGGCGTGTCCGGGCCGGAGCTTCCGGCGCATCGTTTACTATGGAAAGCATCTCGTGATCGCCTGTCATGTCATAGAAAAGTAAGCCCCGGAAGCTCCGGCACGGTCTAACTTGAGCCATGCATCCTTTAATCTCAAGGTATGGGAAACGTTTATAAATAACATCATAAGCTGCCACGTGGACCTTGATAATAATTGCGTATCGGAAACAAGGGACAGATGTAACGAAATTAATCCTGGGATGATTGGACCGTGTTATCGTTATTCAACCGAATGGGCAAATACTTGTAATCAATACCTTGTTGTCTGTTGACGAACGATTTGGCCTCGTGTGTGAGCTCTGTCTAATGTAAAGGTGCGGCATGAGGCTTACACAACCCTAGATTTATAATACCACTAGACGGGCCCGCAGCTCCGCTCGTGTAAATGAAATAAAGAGTTCGTCTTATGTTTAGTTAAATAGCGACATTATTATGTATTCAACCCTGCCATGGTTTATTTGTAGCCATTATTTGGATAACTCAATTCGCAAATTTGTCAAAAAATTATGTGATTTGATAAAAGGCAAGATTGTATTTTTTCATCTACACGTATTTATTTAAAACTTGTTTCAAGATAAAATTATTATTTGTTCTTATAAGCCTAGTTGCAAAAACGTTCATTAGATTAATTTTCACCTTAAGACGAATATGGACGACCACCGCCCTTAAATCGCCTTTTCATACAAACATAGGTAGTCTAGTCCTCTCGGTCTTGCGATAGCTCTCGCCAGTCGCCATGGCCGAGGTTGAGCAGGTCTTGAGCAACTAAGTCGTTTCAGCGGTACCTAGGACGTCCACTCGGGCGTCTCCCATTTTGTTGTCCCAAGTACCTGCGCTCTCTTCACGGCACGATCCTCTCCCATTCTCTCTAAGTGTCCGAGCCACTACTGAATTTAGCCGCTTTTGTCTCTCTATATTTCGGCACTATATCGGACCACATCCTTATTTCTATGGCAACAAAATTATATTACGATATTTGGATGACTGCTGACTGTACATTTGCTTATTTTTATCAGGTCGCTCAATATTACCTGAACATGCACTTTAATCTACCTACATAACTTACTATCAACTTTGTATTTTTGGCCCATCTCAGCATTCTTAGCAATCTTAGCCCGTTCCCCGGACGAATGGCAATGTTTGCCGAAGCCGTGAAAGTCAATCTGAATAATATAACTCAAAAATAAATTTAAAACAACAAAATACAAATTGATAATAATAATATAGTAATTACTTTGATTGATAAGAATGATAAGTCATATAATGACATAAATCACTCGTATGGGCTCTATAGACTAAGGTTGAGGTTGACAGCACTTTTTATTTTACTTCGTGTAAAAAAACTCAGAAATACCCGTATACCAACATGACAAACATAATTTAGTTTACTTTAACTTACGGATTATTTGGTCTAATCTGTAGCACCGCCAAACGAAAGCAACCGAGAGTTGCCGAGAAATGGCCGATGTCGTAAAATGAAGATTGTTATGAAAATTTATTTTCCTTATTGTAAATTAAATACGCATCGGAAGCGATAGTTTTTATGCTCTAGTTCTATTCCCATATGTAGATAATTGATTTGAACAGGTTTTTCTTATCATATGTGCGTCGTATTCGAGAAACGTGTCAAAAACTTTTTTAGAAATTTGTAAGGCGCCATCTCGCTTCTTCCCTCGTTTTTTTATCCCGTTCTACGGTACTTCCACATCCTTCTTAGGTTTCGGAACCTCGTTCTGGAAATATACAAAATATTTTCACATTATAGGGTGGTATTCCACCTGTCCAATTTCTTCGTCCAATGTGTATTGTGTCTCACATTTTGCTTTAATGAGAGAGTGAAACGACTGACATTGAACAAAGAAATTGGCCTACTAAACTAATTCCCGCAGCGGTAATGTGTTTACGAGTAACTAATATGCCAGTAGGTAATCGCACACATCGATACCTGGTTTTGCTCTACGTGACAAACACAATCAATTATTTATCCGTGGAAAGGAAAAGACAAACAGTTAGTTTTATATTTATTATTAAAACGCGGCTAATCATGTATACTTAGGACGAAATAAAACAAAAACTGTACTTTAGCTTTAGGAACTTAAACATGCTATCAGATATAATAATGCAGTTGAAAGCTGGCCTAACTTCGTTCTTATTATAATACAAACATAAAAATTATAATAATATTTTCTAAATGTTAATGTGTGTGTTATAAGTTTTACCATGTTTATCATCACCCATCTATACTTATACCTAGAGTCTGTTCAGACAGAGAAAAGTCATCATTCCACGACTCTTCTCTTTCCGTACAGACTAATAGTTCTAGTAGTTCTAACGACCCCGCCCGCTTGGTGTTCATGTTAAAACATGGTAAAGATGCGTATAGCGAAAAAAAAGATTAGATATTAAAACGTGTGACAAAAATAAACCAGTGGAGATATATTCTACGGGTAAAGCATACGCATGTGAATAAAACAGATTGGTGAAAAATTGCATTGGTAAAGATGCGTGTAGCAAAAATAACGAGTAGAAAAAAATGCGTGTGATGAAATTATCTGTTGGCAGAAATAACGTATAGAAAATTAAGAAAATGGGGAAATACGCGAATGGAACTAAAAATACCGGAGAAAAGAAATTTTGGGGAATTCATCTATACAGTCGCTACAACACGCATAACAACCGCAAATTCACTATTTTCACATTTACTCACGCGTTTTGTCATTTATATAACCTGAGTATTTAGTAAACACTTGGTAGACATTTAGTTTGTATTCGTTCCTTAAAAAAAATACAAGTATGTACCTCCATAATTTGGGAGTGCAAAGGAGGTTGGGGTTTGCAGTAGTTTTTAGGCGATATAACGATATTGTCGGTGCCATATGTTCAAATGTTTCGAGTTAGTTTACGTCTTGTATAAATACATGAAGAAGAAGTATTGTTATTTTATTGTGTGCTGTAGAAACATGTGAACAACAGAAGCATGGCATGTGGCATATGCTTCTATGCGCTTATGTAGAATTGTAGATACACCATTCGATAATCCGGAAATTTATACATGATTTAGTGTCAGAGCGACGTTCAATCTCCTATTCGGCTCTGAAGGATCATTATACACGCTCGATACGAGGACGTTTACATAAATCAGGTAATTAAGCTCCCTGAAACTCTGGATTGGCGAGCTGGAAATACTAGAGTGAGTTGCTACATGAGCTAGAATTTAAAATGTTCTAGTTATATAAAGTAACAGGCTGTCCAGCGACAAATTTCCCATTTCAACATTTTGAGTAATAAAAAAACCGGCCAAGTGCGAGTCGGACTCGCGTTCCAAGGGTTCCGTATATTACACAATTTTTAACAATCAGTGCCGGATTAAGATATTTTGATGCCCTAAGCATTTCTAGGTGCCCCCTCTCCCTAGGGTCATCAAGATTACATTGATTTTTTGGTAAATTGAGAGAAGTTCATTGCCGCATTACAGCTGAGAATGGAAATCAGTCACATCATTTTATCACGAAAATTGACAGTGCCGCAGCAGTAATGTTGCAACAGAGTACCTAATGCTGTTGCAGTCGCCACCCGAATGTCACCTTTATCATAGCGTAGAAAGTAATAGAAACGCGAGCGAAGCGAGTGCGGAAATTTTTCGATATAAAAACGCAATATGATAGACAGTTGTACATTTTTACTTTTAGTATGGAAATCAGTCACATCATTTTATCACGGAAGTTGACAGTACTGCAGCAGTAACGTTGCAACAGAGTAATGTTGCTGCAGTCGCCACCCGAATGTCACCTTTATCATACCTTATAAAAGTTATAAAGTAATTGAAAACGCGAGCGAAGCGAGCGCGAAAATTTTTCGATATAAAAACGCAATTTTAGTTTTAGTCCCAACCAGGCGCGAATCCAGGATTTCATACAGAGAAGGGATGGGACAGTTTTCTATCAGCCTAGCTTCGCATAGGGCTCGATATTTAAGGGTCTCAGCGAGGTTGTTTTCATGCATAAAATATGCAAGAAAGCAGAGAGCTTGGAATTGAATTGGCGAAGTGTGAGAAAGGCAGTAGGCCCAGCTGCGAAAGAGGAAAGCTTGGATTTGGATCCACGCCCAAGTGTAATTAAGGCAGAAGATCAACTTTGCCGTAAGGCAGAAGGCCTTGCATAAGACCTAACGCCGAACCGCAAAAGAGTGGGTTGAAATCGAATCTATGCATGTAATCACGACTCTTCTACTGCTACCGATTGTTTCCCAAAGAATTACGCGCCATTATTTTTGCAAATTAGCTTTTGGACCGCTAAAAAAATCGTGTGGTAAAAACGATGTGTCTGTCCCTAATTTTAAAATTTGTTCACCTTTTTCAACCTGGCATTTTGGTGCCCTCCCTGAACGTGGTGCCGTAAGCACGTGCTTGTTTTGCTTATTGGTTACAAAGTCTTTATTAATTCAACCATTAAAGTCGACGAGTACAAAAAACTTTGAGCTAGCTCTCAATTTAACATATTTTTTTAAACATTATTTTTAATTTGACCTTACAATTACTCGTAAGTAGGTAAGACCGTTAAATATTTAAAATGATTATCTTATCAGAAAATTATCATCAATTACTCTAAGAAAACTACTACTCTAAGTAATCCGGCACTGTTAACAATGTATTTTTCATGTGAAACGTGAGTGAAATCTCTTTAAAAAATCCGTAGGGGTCGGATCAAAAACTGTAATTAAGTCCGACTCACGCTTGACTGTACATTTCTAATAGGTTTTCCTGTCATCTATAGGTATAGACCTATTTTATGTATTTTTTTTAAAAATTTAAGACTTAGTAGTTTCGGAGATAAGGGGGGGGAATGGTCATTTTTTGCCTATTTTCTTGAATAACTTCTAAACTGTTTACTCGAAAATTATAAAAAAAAAATATTTGAGATCCTTACAATAAGCTGTTTCATTTGATATGTAACATGATATAGTTTGAAAAAATATTTTTTTTCATTTTTTCATTTACCCCCCAAAAGTGGCCCCCATGTTTAAAATTCATTTGTTTACGTTACATGTCCGTATTTGGGTCACAAACTTACATATGTGTACCAAATTTCAACTTGATTGGTCCAGTAGTTCCGGAGAAAATCGGCTGTGACAGACGGACAGACAGACAGACAGACAGACAGACGCACGAGTGATCCTATAAGGGTTCCGTTTTTTCCTTTTGAGGTACGGAACCCTAAAAACTAAAACATATAAATCAAAACTATTTATGTCTATAAAAAGAAGATAAATACGGCTTTCATCTTTGAAAATAACATTATTCAGTTTTCCATCGATGCTTTCTTTTACGCTTAAAATTCAATTATGTACCTGTCATATCAGTTTGCTGTGCAAGCCAAAACAGGCATATGAGACCGCAAGCCTAAATGTAATTATCCTGCGGTTAGCAAAATACTCGTATGCCACACTGACGTCTTGCTTGGCTTGCTAACTTGCTATTTGCAAAATTAAACATGCATTTAACCGTGTAAGTTTTTATTTTTAAAGCACATACAAATGTTGATCGCTAACTAAAAATTCAGTAAATAAAGCTTAACCGTTCTCTTTTTAAAATTGACTTATTTAATTGAGGTTGTCGTAGCGACGAAATCAATTAACCTTGGTTACTGATTTCATATAGTTCTATACCACTTATCTCAGGCTATTGGTATAGATGTTTCGTGGTGATATCCTGGTAGAAGGTAGCTGAGTTTTGGAAATAAAATTAGTTTAATATGTTACATTTAGTGGATCAAAAATAACTTATTTATACAAAAGGTTAATGGTATATAAAAAATCATACAAAAATAACTTACATATATCTAAATATTAAAATATTTTAATCTAAAAGACCTCCGCGAGTTGTACCGGGTGCAAAGGTGCCTATCGTGCCCATCACACTTGCCGCGTTACCACGTTGGATAGCGATGGCCAGCCTTTGCGACAGGTACATTTTACTTTAGCACTTATTAGAAATCATCCTAAAATACTATAATCACTTCTTACCGACCGTCTTAGTTAAACTGTAGACCTCTAAAACTAAACGTAGTTCGCGTGTGCTGTAAAAAATATACTTAAGGCGAGAGAAATGCAATTTACTTTGCTCGGGGCAAAGGGAAACCGTATTGCGTATGTGGAAAACCTTCTATGTATTTTAAAGCTAATGTTGTTTACGGATTAGTTTTATTTTTAGTATTATCATTTAATATATTTAAAGTAACTCTAACTGTTTATTTTCCCTACAAGTTTTTCCCTTGCCCAAGGTTTCTCTTACCCCACCTAATCTTATCTCTTCTTGTTTACACTTCATCACGTATCAGGGACGATTGTTTGTCAATAAGTTTCAACAAAGCCATAAATGTCTCAACCAAATGCCAAATGAACAGTGAAACGGGTAAATAAAATGTCATCGAGAGACGTATACTGTCTCAGCTTATTCAATCTACGAGTGTAAGTATATTCATGAAAGAATTTATGAGGAATATGTGAGGAAAAATAATAAAGATTGTTTTTACGTCTTTGATTTTGTTGGTTTCTATATTTCTTCCTATAACGCTACAAGCTTTTGTGGGTCTTGGCCCCCTCTACAGTGCTTTTCTATTTGCTTCTCCGGTCCTTTGCCTCCTTCCTCCAATTACAATCAATCAATCAAATTTTATTTGCTATAAGTAAGCTCAGTTGCATGCATGCAAATACAGTTAATTTCACTTATAATAAGTCACTCAATTCTTAATAAGTCTTATACTAAGTTAGTAAATTTGTGTACTTTCTCATTTTTCGGAGATCCTCTTCCACGCAGTCTATTCATCGTATTTTTGGTTTGCCTTTTGTTAGCTTTTCGACTTAGTTATTAATATAGTCACCCTTGATCCGGCATTATTTCTAGGTGGCCCACCCGACCCAGAGATATAAAACATCCCACAAGCCTTACGGATTCAGACGCCCGTAAACTTCGCGGGGACTGGACTCGAAATTTTAAATGCATAGAAAAATCCCAACGCAGACGCTGTGCGTTACAAAACCTGACTATGGTCCACCACCGCATTATCACATTCACTGCCAATGTTTTTGGTAGCACTACGCTCGTAGCTGATCCTAGCGTTTTAACGCTTTGTAGAGGAAAGCGACTACGAAGAACCTTAACTTATATTACCTACTTATTACTTACTAGCGACCCGCCCCGGCTTCGCACGGGTTAACAAATTAAACACTTAATCCTCAAGAATCACTCTATTGATAGGTGAAAACCGCATGAAAATCCGTTCAGTAGTTTTTGAGTTTATCGTGAACAAACACATAAACAGACAGACGCGGCGGGGGATTTTGTTTTATAAGGTGTAGTGATTTCAGACGATAATGATGGTTTTTTGTTTTTAGAATTTCGTGGCAAATTCTTAATGTTGATTGTTTTATATTTAGATCACAGAAGATTAGTCTCTCTGTTTTATATTTAGATCACAGAATATAAGTCTCGATTCGTAACTTGTTACGGATGAGTTACGTAATAGGACATCTGTTGTTGAGAACTTGAGACAAAACTCATTAAATGTCTATATATAGATTGATAATATAGACTGTCTCTCCTATGGTAAATAATTCAAACTCCGTTTATTAGTTAAGTATTTGCTCCGCCTTGTTGCGACGTGTCAAATTAAATTACCGAGGCGAAAGTCCAGAACAATAAAGAGAAAATCTATATCGGAACCATCTCGGAACTTTCTCGCTTCTTGTAGTTCTCATAGTCTATTTAGGTAATTATATATAGGTATATGCACTACTTAATATATTTTCCTATAGGAAGAGACAAATTTTAGAAGTACAACAATGCTACAAGATTATGTATTCCATAGATTTACGAAAGTATGATACGTTGTCGAAACTCTACGTGGAAGATTTTTTTTAAAAGGGCATACGGTGAAATTGCGCTCAGGTACTTACCTAACCTACCTGCTGTACAGAATATACCTACGAAAATACCATCCGTTGTCGAAACTCAGTGGAAGATTGGAGCATACGGTGACATTCCGCTTACATTTACTGTACAGAATAGAGAACTCTATCTATCCACCAAGTTTTATCGAAAGCTGAGGAAAAAAATTTTGAGAACCAAATAAAAATCGACCATAATCTCTGCACCTGACTGTACCTCTCCATGCAACGATATATCTAAGTGCACTAGATTGTTAGATTTAAGTACTATAAGTACGTACCGTTGCATGCTTCTTTTTATATTTAGGTACTTTATAGAATAGTTTTGCATGCCAGCTTCTGGTGGAATGTGTGTGACCACGATATACTTTTATAACATCTTTTTGTACCACATTTTAAAGCGAAATAAAGATATTTGTTTGTTTGTTTGTTTGAACGCGCTGCTTTTGCCGCTTGCAACGGGGAAGCTTCGCAACATAAGTCTAACATGACATGAATAATTCAGAGCATTATGTATCTTGTTTGCCGGCTAAGCCGAAGCGTCGAATTCACGTTTAGGTATTTCCCGGAGGCACAAAACCTGTGTCACACATATCCATTTGTTACAATGTTCACGTGAAATAATTGCCTCGCAACATATTTGATATTAAATAATTCTATTGTTTTTCGTAATACTCAGGAGTACTTATTTGTTACAGTATGTTTGCGATTATTAAAATTCTTAATGGGACATACAAGTACTGATGCAGGAATTATGAAAAGTATATTTGACCATAATTTGGTCTAGATATGTTATTTATTTAGTTGAAGTGCTATGATTATTAAAAATCGAAAAGCGCTTCAGCAGCGTAACAAGTCAAGGAATTATGAATAATGAATAAAACAATAATTTAACTTAATCGAAGGTAAATAAACCAAAGAATAACTGGATATACCGGGTGTGGCCTGTAACATGAGCAAAAAATTAAACTGTAGGCTGTACTCCTCATACTGACCAACATTTTTCCAGCGACTTTTAAAAATAACTTGTGGTTTGATTTTTAATACACTTTAAAGTTTATTCTAAGACGCAATGTATTGCGAATTTTGTTATGTTTAAGGCGTGACAAGCAACGTCAATCACAATGATATGGCGTGGCGATGGCGTCCATTGAAGATAATATTTATTTTGTATGAAAAATAGGGAGTCTAAATACTTCATAATTTTTAAAAGTTGTTGAACAAAAGTATCACGGTTTGAGGAGTACAATCTATGTTTTCATTCTTTGCTCGTGTTACAGGCCACACCCGGTATTATTAAAAAAGCGTATTTTAATGAACTCTTGACAATTCACACTTGCCACTAATTGGAAAACTCGAAAAAAACGTGAAAAGTAAATTTTCCTCTGATTTCAGAAGTCCTTTTTAAGGCTCTGGCAAGGCCGGTCCGGTACAATACAAGCTCTTCACAAGTTATGTACATACATGTATGAAATTACGTTGTAAAAATATACTCCTAACTTAATGTTATGATCCCTCAATATAAATCTTTGATTTTAAGTCTTAGATTTCGATTACATTTTTTGATTAAATTTCATTAAAGTTAAATACATTTTTGATTAAAGTTTTCGCACGTAAATTAACGAAAATGTTTCCTAACAAGATTAACAAAAAAGGTTATACGAATACGAGTATATGTAAGCTAACCTTACATAACCTTGTACTACTTTTCGTTGTCGATTATTGGTAATAACTTTTGTTTGAATATTCATTTTTTTTAACTTTTGTTCTAATTAAAAAAATATTAACGTTAGAGCATTCCTGAGAAGTACTTAACCCTACGTGGGGTTTTACGGTTTGTCCAATGGCTAAGGACACACGACACACTGTATTAAGAGCTCAATGCGTCAGTTTTACTTGAGCCAGCTTAGATTACGTCTTATTAAGGGGCCACTTGGGTAGCTTATTGCGTAATATATTGTCTTGAAGTTTTGGTATAATTTGTAGCAACTTCGTAAAAAGTATGTTTATTTCGGAAGCAAAAGTTTCGGCTTGTTGTTGTGCGTGATGTTAAATTGTTATGGTATTAAATTATAAGTTTTGTTGTGTAATATTTTTACTTACTTTCAATTACATTATGTGTTCTCAAATGTATCAATGTCATAAAAACCAGTGAAATTATGTAGGTAATTTAAAATTACATCATATCTTAAAAGTGAAAATAGGTAGGTACAATAAGGTTTTTATTTTTCGGTAAGAAAATTGTTCTCTACTATATATTTGATAAAATATTACGCGTTACTATAACTAGACAGAAATTAGCGCACTCGCTTATTCAGTTAAGATAATGTTTGTATCGCCCTAGATTAAGTACCTACGTTATATTAAGTTTTGACGACTGTATATGAGAGTTAATACGAAATAAAGTAGTCTAAGTTAACCGCCAAAGTAAACTTTTATCCACCAGCCGCAGCTTCTAAATCATTTAACGAAAATGATGTATCTTATTGAAAACATAGACTAACACATGCTAACACCTACATTTTCTATGTAACATATGTACGAGTTCCGTAAATTCCGTTCAAATTGTTTTTGTCTCGAACGTCTCATACGTTCAATTCCGTGTGTCGAATAGCTTTCTTACGAAGTGTCGTCTAGACGGTGGATTCGTATAAGCTGTGTCTGTATAAGGCAAATAAAACTCTGTGACTTTATTTTATATGTATACCTCAGCTAGGAAATAAATAAGTACCCTTTTGAGCAAACGGTTTATGACTATATGGACTGGAGGAGAGTAAATGTCACGTATATATATATATATATATATATATAGGTTATACCTAACATGCTATAACGTTGAAGTCGCTTTTAAAACTTCAGTGGTTGCGTTAGAGCGTGCGAGTTCATACTTGAAGAGGGCTGATTTATGGCTCGGTCACGACATCGAGCGACTTACGACGGCGGGAGCGATAACCATAGGTTGGAGCGTGACACAGCGATCGGACCTTTCGCTCCAACCTATGGTTACCGCTCCCGCCGTCGCAAGTCGCTCGATGTCGTGGCCGAGCCGGTAGACGGCACGCGAACTCGCATGCGATTTTAGTTACAATGCGGACTGTTGGTTACGTCCAATTTAACCGACCGGTCAAAACCCGCAATGTAATGAAACTCGCATGCGAGTTCCGCATCGTCTAAATAAGCCCTAAGGGTTCATTTATTTATTTAACTAAAATCGCATGCGAGTTCGCGCGCCGTCTAAATCAGGCCCAAAGGGGCCCACTGATTAACAGTCCGCCGGACGGTATCGACCTGTCAGTTGTTAAGAACTGTCAAAATCTTATTCTAACTGACAGGCCGACACCGTCCGGCGGACTGTTAATCAGTGGGCTTCTTAAGAATATACCTATGCGTGAGACGCCGAACGACAATCGTGAAGATTGTGCCACTATAAAGCGGCCCACAGATTACCAGTTCGCCGGACGATATCAGCTTGTCAAATTTTGCCAAACTCACAGGCTGGTATCGTGACGATACTATCGTCCGGCGAACTGGTAATCAGTGGGCCCCGTAAGACCTAAATCGTAACAGTGAAATCTGCATCGGCCTTTAATTGTGTTCAATAGCCTCCTGAGACCCAGAAGCAATTTTTTTGTTTTTGAAATTGGAACCCTTAGTTACACAATAAAAGTTCAAAATAGATTTTGGAATATGTACAAAAAATTACTTAGGAGGATAACATTTTTGTTTCCGTATTCTTTACTTATGTGTGTATTTATTATTTCTCTTCTTGATTTCAGGATTTATAGGTACAATCGTTGACATAAATAAGTTAATGACCGAATTCATCTTATTGTAAGCTTCATTAATACCCCATTATTTTACTCGAAACTGAGAACGATGGTGTAATTACGCGCCTAATTAATTTAACATTGTGGCCATGCTTTTGTTATTGTTTATAATATAATTTTGTGTGATGAAGAGATTAATTAATTCCAAAACAGCGATTTTACTTCTTCTTACAATTTGGTGTTTTCTAAATCTCTATAGATTATACTTACCTGTATTCTTAGAGCTGATTTAGATGGCGCGCGAACTCGCATGCGATTTTAGTTACATTGCGGACTGTTGTTTACGTCGAATTCAACCGGTCGATCAAAAGCCGCAATGTAATGAAACTCGCATGCGAGTTCTCGCATCGTCTAAATGAGCCCTTAGGATCAAACTCGTAGGAGAGCCAGATTTGAGTACCTAATCGAGTAGCCTAATAATAATAACTTAAAATTTTCACTTATTCTGGAGGATATACGAATAAGTAGTAGGTACACTACACTACCTACTTGTTAATAATTATCCCGCCTATACAAATATTGAATATTCTGAACCTAAATTTCTTCAAGTAAGACATGTATGAATCACTTTATTCATTTTAACATCTTATGCTAGGTGATTTATAATATGAATATAAAAGTAAAATATAAAAACATGTATGATTTAATAATACGTAGTCAATCTTTGTACTCTTCTCCAAGAGTATGTTGTTTTTCTAAAAACCCACAAATCTGTATTATAAAGCTCGCATAAAATACAATTTTCTTCTATCTGGTTATATAATGGCTCGCGTCGCCCCCTTAAATCGTCTAACAAACGCAAACGACCATATATAACTCTGGCAAACCATAATAACTTTGACCTCGAGATCTTTTTAGTTCATAAGTTTTAAAATAATATTCGTTTTTAGTTACCCTTTTGCATACCAAATGAGGTTAAACATGTATACCTATCACTACTTGTATTAAGTATTATTGTACCTAGCTTGTACCTTAATGTTTAATGCAAATAAATAATCTTTATCTTTATCTATAAAAAATACACATTGCAGGATATCACACTTATACTAGTTTGTGTAAGTTATAAGAATACCAGCCCTATAGCAATTCCACAATATGAATTAAAAATGAGTGAGTGATTTACGAGGGTGTGCCAACCTGCCAACCAAGGCATTCGTTTCTACGTGGTCACGCAGAAGAATATTTATGAAGGTTCATACCTTTACGTGTAGAAGGGGAACGTATGACGTATGAAGTTTAGATATTGTGGGGATGTGGGTCACTCGACCACATTCATAATTACACTTGGGATTTCCATAATGGGGTGTGCATAAGGTGCAGGGGGGAAATTTCGAGTGCGGGATAATTTCAACTAAGCGAAATATCTTCCATGTTTTATATTATTAACTAGAGTCACACGCAACAGATCTTTTTCGCTAACTGGACATATATATGTCTCTAGTTAATAATTTGTCTATAATTGAAGGCAGAATAGAAAAACAGAGAGGCAGAGGAAGACCGAGACGTGCATATATTGACCAGGCCAAAGAGAAAATTAACGTAGTGACGTACCAGGAGCTCAAAATAGTGGCAGAGAGAAGAACGGAAAGGCGATTACTCCACCGACAAGAGCTAGGCTCTTAAGAATAATGATGATGAGTTAATAATGTAAAACATTAAAACTAACTATGAATTAAAGATTTTAAAACTAAACTAAAATTAAAATAAACCTACTTAAAAATTAAACTAATACTTATAATATTATATAAAAACTAAAATATATGTAATACGTAATATGTAAAACATTGAAGATATTTCGTTAAGTTGAAATTAACCCGCAGTCGAAATAACCCCCCTGCACATTCGTTATTTTAGTTATAGTCACAGTTTCGTGGTTGATCAACAGGCGTCATAAGTCAGAAATTTCAGGATTGTATTCAAATCTATTAGAATTCAAAAATAAAGGGATCAAAGAGATTCATAAATCTTTACTCGTACCGCAATCCCTTTACTTTTTTATATAAATTAACCCTTATCTTGGCAAGGGACAAAATATCTTAAATTTAAATACTTTTTTAGTTTTTAATCACCTATTGGACATACTAGACTATTAAAAAATAAGAAAAAACATCCAGGGTTTTCCAGTTTCGGAAAATCATATGTACCATATTTGATACAATGCCAATCCCTCGACAAACTAGTTACCTACTTTGTAGAAGAAAACTGTGGATTTTAATAAAAATAAAACATGTATTGCGACAGAAATCGTCATTAATTGCTAATAAAATGCAATCTAAAGCATCAGAGGACAATTACGCCTGTAAAAATAATTTATATCTAAATTATATTATATTATTCAAAATTAAAAATAATTTATTAAAAATATACTATTAAGTATTACTTTAAAATAATAAGCTAACCCTATTACTGAATAAACGTACTAAGCGCTCATTATGATGTTCATCCGGTAAAGTCTAAAATTTCGCACCACTACTCGATAAAAAAATCATAATTTATTTACTATGCGACTGCGGAAACACGTTTTCACGCACCAAGCGGCAACGGCTGTCAGGATAGATGTACCGAAGCTCGTACCTTACTCACACATACAAAGCCACGTTTTAGTGTTGCAGAAGGTGAACATAAGTTTTTAGTTAAGGAATTAGTGTGGGTGTTCAAACTGCCCCTTGTGCCTATCTACCCCGCTTCCCCCTAATTAATTTACATTGACACTTGTGTGCATTATTTTTTGCTATAATAAAGGAGGGTAGATCGACATATTTATAGCAGAATTATTTTGTTAAGTAATAAAGTGAACCTGCTAGATTTTTTAATGTTCTATGTATCACGGGTGTTACAATGCCAAGATAAGGGTTAAAGTCAAGGATAAAGTTGCCTTAGCCTTAAGTTGCATTAATTTAACCACAGTGTAAAACAAAGACTCGTCCAAGACAGTCTAAAGTTAACATAGTAGGTAATAATAGTTATTTGTTTTACAAGGGGGCAAAGTTGTTGTTTAACCGCTCGTGCTAATATTGATACCCCAGCAAGCGAAAGATCCCAAAGTTGAACCACGAGCGTAGCGAGTGGTTCGAAAATGGAATCTTGAGCGTTGCGAGGGTTTCAAAGCACGAGGGTTAAACAAAATTTGCCTCCGAGTGAAACACAACATTTTTCACCACACCAACCCGAAGCAAATATTTAATGTAAAATATCAAACAAAATCAAACCAAATCAAATCCAAATGAATGTTTTTAAATATTTATCATCCAAAATCATCATTTAAAAGTCAATTCTACCAGCAAACATAAGAAAACAACTCAAAATTTGCATTTGATTACTTTGCCTCACATGTGAATAAAGTGCAACTTTGCTATCAGTTTTTGAAGTGCAAAGTAAGCCTTTCCGAGCTGGTGTGGTGAAAAGTAAATTTTTGACCAAGGTTTTGTTTCAAAAACACATTGCTAAGTTATTTTTTGTAAATAGGTATTGTTCCAGAAAAGTAATTTCATTCTGACGCATTTTTAATGAAATAGGTTTGAGTAGGTACCCAATAAAGTTTAGTATTTTTTTTATTTCTCATTATCTAATTTTTATATCTTTTTACATTTCTTAAATTTGATTTCTAGGCCGCTTTGGCGTGTTTTTTTTTGCTTTGTGGCAATCGAATGGTATTCTTAAAAGCGTGATCAAAAATAAAGAAAGATTAGAATACGTAACGTTATCATACTGACATCTGCCACACAATTTACCTTTACCTATTTAAAAGGCAAATAAATAAAACTGCATAATAGCCTTAGAACTCGTAGGTACCTCGTAGGTACCAAGGCTGATTAGCATCTAAGCCCCGCAGATAAGTATCGGGTGACATGTAGGTCAAGCGCGTGGACTCGGTCTTTTGTAAAATACCTAGAGCCCTGTTTTGATCTTTTTTAGGGTTCCGTACCCAAAGGGTTAGGGTTCCGTACCCAAAGGGTAAAAACGGCACCCTATTGGCCTATAACTACTAACACTCCACTGTCCGTCTGTCCGTCTGTCCTTCTGTCCTTCTGTCCTTCTGTCCGTCTGTCCGTCTGTTCGTCTGTCCGTCTGTCCGTCTGTCCGTCTGTCCGTCTGTCCGTCTGTCCGTCTGTCCGTCACCAGGCTGTATCTCATGAACCGTGATAGCTAGACAGTTGAAATTTTCACAGATGATGTATTTCTGTTGCCGCTATAACAACAAATACTAAAAAGTACGGAACCCTCGGTGGGCGAGCGAGTCCGACTCGCACTTGTTTGATGTGACCTTGTCGATTGCTCATGCTGATTAGCGCATGCGAAATTACTTAAGTGAAATAAGGTATCAAAACCAGTTCAAAAACAACAGATTGTTTAATTGAATGGATTAGAATTGGAATAAGAAAAATTAAATAGAAACAAATTAATAAATGTAACTGATCGTTGAAGTAAACATTATTTATTATGAGTTTTAGTTTTATTATCTATTCGCAAACCTCTTTGATTTATTCTTATTACCTACTTTTTACCGCTGAATAAGAAAATTATATCTGATACTTGACAATAATTCACGTCAAATCAAGTCATAATCTCATTATTATACATCGGATAATAATTCAGTTCAATTTATTGTAAAAGCGATTGCAATATTTGCAATATTTAAAAATGACGTCTTATAAAATAAGACGTCACGTCACGGTACGACGTTAATATGACGTTTCATCAAACGTCATTATAATTGCACCCTTCAAACGGGGGTACGAAAAAACCCTTTCATATTCTTTAATTGACCTGAAAACTTGTAACAATAATATAATTGATTTAGTTGTTGATTGATTTAGATTATTTATTTATTCAGGATTTGTATTAATTAAATTTACAATATAATCACATTAATCACAAGCAAACCGTAAAAACCTAAAGTTGCCTGGGGACGCTTGCGGCGTTTCCCCGCTGTACTGCCAGACTTAACGGCTCGGCCACGACATCGAGAGACTTCCGACGGCGGGAGCGATAACCATAGGTTGGAGCGAAAGGTCCGATCGCTGTGTCACGCTCCAACCTATGGTTATCGCTCCCGCCGTCGCAAGTCGCTCGATGTCGTGGCCGAGCCGTTAGCCGCTGAGCGAAATATTCGCCTGCTCGAAAGTCACCAGACACCCAACATATTTATTTGAAATTTCTTTCACAACTTGTCTGGTGTCTGATGATTGATTTAGGTAGGTATTATCAAATATTATTAAGTAAGCGTGTTTAAACTTATAAAATAGAGACCCAGATGATATCTCCATACAAAATAAATACATATTGAACGGGATCAGAAAACCTTCAAGCAGTATTTAATTTACTTAAGAGTATCTATTGGAATCAATGTCGAAGAAGCCTCTGTAATTTCTAAATAAATATTCATTTACAGCTCTTACGTGCGCGACTATTTTCTGAAGGATTTTAGAAGGCGAGGCGTGCTTATTATTATTTTTTAGGACTCAGTCCTCGCAATACAGTTAAGTAAGACTTTTTTCAATCATTTCGATGAAAATGTGATGTGTTTCAAATCTCCCGTAACGTTAAGACTGAAATCGAGAACACTTTGATATTTTAACGTTTTTTTTGGGAATTGCAATTTAACTACGCAGATTTTATTATTTCTTAATTAGTTCCTTATTAGTCTCCTTAGTTTTTTAGAAAGGGTAATGCTTAGATCAGAAATAACTTATTCTGATATATAATTATTTGAATTACTAACGATTATCATCTATTTTAATTACGACCCCTGGTACGCGTAGGTGTTAAGACGAAACGGGAGCTGAGCTAAAAGTCAATTTTGAGATTTCAAGCTGAATATACCCGTCGCTCTGACGGGGCGTGAGAGACTGTATTTGTGTGTGTAATGCACGCACACAGATGCGTACGCTTGCACCCGCGCGCGCCTCATTGCCGACAATTTGCAATGTTATTTTTCGTGCGTTACTGCCACGAGGCGTTCACTTATTACTTACTGTGTTGCGATTGAATTTTTTGACCCGGCTTACGTTTACGGAACTCGATAATCTTTCTACTACTGTGACTTGGCTTTGTTTACTTGACTTTGCTGATCAGCTTATTGTTTTGGACTCCGTGAGTTGTGGTTACCTATTGGACCGCACGCAATTCATCTACCTTTATTCAAGTAATTAAGCGTAATTAGCCGAAACCTTTATAAGAGTGTAATTCATAAGAAGTACATAAGATATAATTTATGTACTGGTTTGCTGTTAGCTTTTAATTGTATCACTTTACATATATGTTACTCAAATAACTAACACGGTTACACTGTTGTAAGAACATTATTTTTCAGGTAGGCCTTATTATACCTACTATAGGCCTTATTACCTCCTAGTACCTTAGTAGTACTAGTACTACTACGGAAATTGATTCAAAGACTCAAGACTGACTTAAGTGGCAGTAGGGTGTAGGGTTTTTTCTAGGCTTAATGAGTTCGCTGAAGCTTATTTTTTATACTTAGCGCACAGAACCACTAGTTTAACAGTATCAGCTCTAACCACATGTCACCATTTTGTCCTTTACGTAACAAGCTCAGGGGCCCAGAATATCCGATGTACCTATCAAATCAAGGTTCTGTACCAAATAAGGCCCGGTTATTATAGTTCGTTATTTTTTAGCATTAGAAAGAAGGTAAACAATCATGACGTGTCTTTTTATTAATAATTATTGAAAAACGCTTTCAAAAATTAGTTTATATTACTTATGAAAGCAAAAGAATATAAAAAAAGTATATGATTAATACATACATACATACATACATACATACAATCACGCCTATTTCCCGGAGGGGTAGGCAGAGACCACGGATTTCCACTTGCTACGATCCTGACATACCACTTTCGCTCCCTTCACATTCATAACATTCCTCATACACGCTCGCCGGTTTAGGGTGCTCTTGCTCATTAATATGATTAATATGATTTATAATTCTAACATATTTGCTATGACTTATTTTTCAATAGTAATTTTTAATAAGACATGTCAAAATCTGTTACCTTAATGCAAAAACTAGGGTTCCGTACATAAGTCCGACTCACGCTTGACTGCACATTTCTAATAGGTTTTCCTGTCATCTATAGGTAAAGAACTATTTTGTGTATTTTTCAATATTTTAGACCCAGTAGTTTCGGAGATAAAAGGGGGTGAATGGTAATTTTTTGGCTGTTTTCTTAAATAACTTCGAACCTATGTATTTTAAAATTATAAAAAAAACATTTCCATCTTTAGGTCACTAATTTACATATGTGTACCAAATTTCAACTTAATTGGTCCAGTAGTTTCCGAGAAAATAGGCTGTGACAGACGGACAGACAGACAGACGCACGAGTGATCCTATAAGGGTTCCGTTTTTTCCTTTTGAGGTACGGAACCCTAAAAACGAACTTTAAGCGTGCTAACTTTCAAAATTTCATTTTTTATAAGATAGTATAAGTAGATGGGCAAAAATTTTGCGTCCATGTCCACCAGTGAGTAAGTGATTGAGATACCTAAACATTTAACTTTATAATGTAAAATGATATAATTTACTAACCTACTCGTTTAATTTCAGGTAGGTTGAATAAGGAACCAAGTAACCATGGGGAGGAGCAGTATTTACTAACATTTTCTTTTTGGGTCTTCAGAGTGTATCGTTTCCTTTTTTTTGCACATATTACACTTAAATATATATTCTCTGTGTAAACCCTTACGTCTTTCAATGACAAAGGCAAGATCAGCAAATGTACAATTTGTATGATCGTGCCTGATATTTGAGATCACAGAAAATAAATATTTTAAATCCACTATTCTGCGACCTTCTAAAATTTTGTTTTATCATGATTCATGATCAAAAAGCTCGGATTCAATAGTCATATCAAACGTCGATTATGCAGTTGATGATGAGCTTGCATTTTCTACCATTGGTGCTGCAAATGCATCAACCGGTGGCGATAAACTTTGCCCTCTTGTAAAACAAATTACTATTGTGATTGTGTCCAGCAAAAGGCCAAAATTCGGTTTACTTTCCTGTTTAAAATATTACTAATTTATTCATATTTCAGATTAGGTACATAGGTAACTGTCTGAATGTTACAATGCCAGCTGGCAAATTCTATCACATTTGTTTGTTTGGTAGTCATGGTAACATTCACTTACATTGATATCCTTATTAAGATCTGTATCTTATTATCCAGACCTTAAAATTTTGCCACCGTTGCCCTTTAAAAAAATACTGTTTAAATAATTGGCTACTCAAACAATGCTTCTATAGTATAAATAATGACTACACAAAAATGGGTAGTATTGTATATAATGCACGAAATAAGGCCCGATTCTTAAGCGGGTTTAAATTTTGAGGCCATGTCCGCTAATACTATAGACAAAATATCAAGTTTAATAAACACAAAAAAAAAAACATTGATGGGCCTTATTTTATAATTTAGGCCTTACTTTGTAATTTAAAGAAGAGTTAGGCCAAGAAAAATCTATAGCGATTTTGATAGAACACGCAGTGCAAGTATTATTTCAAACGTCGCTTCTATGAAATTATGACATATAAATAACACTTGCACTGCGTGTGCTATCAAAATTGCTGTAGACTTTTCTTGGTCTGACTCTAAAATATTCTTTATTACACCACAAACATAAAAACAAATTTAAAAAAAACCGGCGAAGTGCAAGTCGGACTCGCACACGAAGGGTTCCGTACCATTATTTATAAAAACGGTCACCCATCCAAGTACTGACCCCGCCCGACGTTGCTTAACTTCGGTCAAAAATCACGTTTGTTGTATGGGAGGCCCCACTAAAATTTTTATTTTATCCTGTTTTTAGTATTTGTTGTTATAGCGGCAACAGAAATAAATCATCTGTGAAAATTTCAACTGTCTAGCTATCACGGTTCGTGAGATACAGCCTGGTGACAGACGGACGGACGGACAGCGGAATCTTAGTAATAGGGTCCCGTGTTTTACCCTTTGGGTACGGAACCCTAAAACCGATTTACAATGTAGATAAAGGTAGCAACAGGCGGTCTTATCGCTGTTAGTTCTTATTCTTCGTTTGTTTAGCATTAGAGTGAAGGTGACGTGTCTTTTTTAAGCATGCAATCTTATAATTATTTAGCTTTTTTAGGGTTCCGTACCCAAAGGGTAAAACGGGACCCTATTACTAAGACTTTGCTGTCCGTCCGTTCGTCCGTCCGTCCGTCCGTCCGTCCGTCTGTCACCAGGCTGTATCTCACGAACCGTGATAGCTAGACAGTTGAAATTTTCACAGATGATGTATTTCTGTTGCCGCTATAACAACAAATACTAAAAACAGAATAAAATAAAGATTTAAATGGGGCTCCCATACAACAAACGTGATTTTTGACCAAAGTTAAGCAACGTCGGGAGTGGTCAGTACTTGGATGGGTGACCGTTTTTTTTTTTGCTTTTTTTTTCGTTTTTTTTTTGCATTATGGTACGGAACCCTTCGTGCGCGAGTCCGACTCGCACTTGCCCGATTTTTTGTAATAGTTATGTACTTAGTGGTTAATATTAGTATTTACTATTTTTTTTTTCAATAATGCTTAAAAACGAAGTATAGATATGACAACCAAATATTAACGCCATTGTAGGGCAGGATATACAGAACATGAATCATTTGTACTGTCACGCTCCGTGATTGTTGAGCCATTTAGGGTTCTAGCTAAATTGGACATTCCATAGAGCACGAGTAAGTATGGAACAACCAATTCAGCTAGGACCCTAAATTGCTCGACAATTACGAAGCGTGCCTGTAGGTACCTAAAAATTTTGTTAACCCATTTTAACCATGCAATAAAATATTTTTGATTTTGATTTCTAATTTGAAATATTAGAATCAAAAAGTTCATAATAGATTGTATATCATAACTACAAAAATGTGTTCCCTACTCTCAACCCAAAACCCCTTGTATCTTAGGATCTAGATATTTTCACACAAGACGGTTTATCGATAACTTCTTACATCACTAGATTATCGACATTAAATGTCGACTATTGTCCATCACTTTTCTGGCTGTGTACGTATTTAGAAACTTGACTCCGCCCCTAAAATTAGTGCGATAGGGACAACTGCAGCTGAGGCGAAAAATCCTGCGTAAAAATGACAAAAATCGAGGTTTCGTAGTCCTCTTTTTCCTCCCCCAAAACTTAACCAATCGTAACCAAATTTGGAAATCTAAATGATTATGAAATTGTCTGTGTCGGACCGTTTTGCTTTTTTGGCTAATTGATATCAGTTTTGAATACCACGCCTCTCATTGCGGCATAGTCTATTAGGCCATTTTGGCCGTTTTTGAAGGGCTCTAGCGCCTTAAAAAACAAAAATATCAAAAAAAGCAAAACGGTCCGACACAGATATTGACAATATTAATCTGTGTTGAAAAAATCATTGCTCTAGCTTCAAAAACCACGGAGGAAAACGAGGACTACGTTTGTATGGAGGAATGACCACTCCTGTTGGCTCTTAATTTCATAAGTCTCTGGAGGTATATTTACAAATATAATCATGATTCCTGATAGGATTGCGTCAGGGTTGATTAAATTACGTTTCATTCATGTAACCTGCGTAGGCGACCTCAGGGATTTTGTTTTAGGTTGTTAATTACATTTGGGTTGAACGAAATAAGACTAACTTTTGAAAATGGCGTTGAAAATATTAAGACGTATCTTGATCTTGATGTACCTATTTCAAGTGATTTATTTTTGGGTGTGGGTATTTTGTATTTTTTTGCATATATTTTGTAATTTTGACAGAGGTGAATATTTATTTTTACGTCAGTTTCCCGCTGATCACGAATGCTGTGAAGAATTCTAAACATGTGTATTTTAAATTCACTATAAGTACGCGATACAAACCGTTAAAATAGTTTTTTTTTTTCATCGAAAACAATATTAAATAGTACCTAATTAGATTTTATAGAAGAGAACAGAGAACACTACCTATAAAATAGCTTAATAAGCTTATTAATAGCTTAGAAAGGGAAGTGCTTGCTAGAAAGGGAAGTGCTTGCTGTGGGACGCTACATGCGTCAGCACTTTTGCTGCTTCGCACATAAGTCGCACAGTAGGTATAGCAGGGGCAGCTCCCGAGATAGCCGCTCTTAGAAAGCGGGAAAAGTATGCGTGCTTGGGTGGTTATTTGTTTGTTCCGCTCGCGGTGGAGACCGCTGGGTGTTGGTGCTTGGAGGCACTGTCCTTCTTTAGGGAGCTCGGGAGTCGCTTGCGCGAGAGGGGTCTTGATCCCCGCTCCGGATCATTCCTGGTCCAGAGGTTATCTATTGCGATTCAACGCGGAAACGCAGCGAGCGTGGTGGGGACTTTTGCGCCTGGAATGACTCGGGGTGGGTTATTTGATTAGTTTGGTTTTTTGTGTGTGTGTTTTTATTTTTTATTTTTTTTAATGATTGTTGGTGTTTTTGTATTTTATGCCTATTTCTGTGGAATGTGTATTTATAGTTTTGTTGTGTATTAGTTTTTTGATAAGTGATGGAGGTTAGATTAAGTACCTAATATTGTTTTAGTTATTGTATTTAAAAATAAAACTTTAAACCTATAAAATAATAAAAACACATAAAATCCATCAGAAAAAGTATTGATTGATATATGGAAAATTCACATTAACATACAGGCTATTAATATCAAACTTTATATAAAGTTTTCTTATCTAAAAGCAGCCCGTCGCAAGTTCCACCCGCTGTATTTATGTAAATGGAACATTGCAAGTTCCACCCGCCGTTAAATATTTAAATGGAACATTTGCAATAAAACTTTAAAACTTTACTTTGTCCTTCAAGATACTTTATGAGCAATAGACGTCTGACTTGGCACTTAAGTAAGCTATTATCTTTTCGTGATTGGAACAAATTGGCCCTAAAGTTAGTAATTGTGATTTCAGATAGCTATAAATATCTAGACGCTGTAGATTGAAAACGGGAGAAATTCTATAAAAGTATCCAGTAAGTAAGTAGGTATATCAGTAGAAAGAAATTCTTCTCCGGGAATTTCAATTGACAAAAGTACCTCTTTTATTCGCAGTGTCGAAATCTACAAAGAGACTATTGTAATAAGTTTAACTTTTTATTATTACATGTCTTCTAGGTCTTATCTCTGGGAAAACGCGCATTTTTGAGTTTTTATATGTTTTCCGAGCAAATCTCGGTCTCCCAGATATTATTTATATAAATAAGTGTGATTTACTCTGCCCATGCTCCATTGACAAACGACTGTTGCTAAACTAAAACGATACCATTCAAGTTCAAAAATATTACTTCGCAGATGTTCCAAGAAAATGATTTCCCTTTGAATACACACGGTAGGAAAGTCCTTCATTTATGTAACAGCATGTCAGGGTTATTTATACGGTTGCCAGAGATCAGCTCTATAAAAGGCTTCGGAGAATTTATTTGGCTTCAGCAGAATCAAGTGCATGATGTATTGTTAACACAGACACAAAGACAGGGAAAATATATTTAATAAAATTGTAACTTTTTCCATGTTACATGCTTCGGAAATTCAGGCAAGATGGCAATTGCTATAAGCATAATATACCAGAATGGTATTTTGATAAAAAAATGCATTGTTTTGTGACGTAAAACTGGCTGTCGTCTAAATATTTTCCTACATGTACCAAAAAACCATAGAGAAGAAAGTGTGGTAACTCCATACATCAGTTTTGTTACCATAACGCGAGTTATTTCGTAGTCGACATCTAGCGTCAAGTAGCGGAATTTATCAGTTGACAATAGAAGTCGTGGCGAACGAAAACTCTAATGTTCAACAATTTTCAGCTAATATTATAACCGAATTAACTGGAAGTCTATTTTCAACTCCTTCTGTTATAATATTAGTTGTAAATGGTTTTAGTAGTACATTTTTCGTTAGTAGCGACACTTGTGACATCCGGTGTGAAGTAGCGGTACTTACTGATAGTTCCACTTTTTGACGTTAGATGTCGACTACGAAATAACTCGCGTTTTGGTAAAAAGCTGATGTATGCAGTTACCACTCTTTCTTTACTTATATTTCTCTATGAAATAAGTTTTTGGCAAAAATTTTATTTTTGGTACAAGCTTTTATAGCTGACTGTACTTTTCTTTCCACAGGAAACTAATGCTCATCGAGACAATTCTAAAAACCCCAAACACAATTAGGTTTCGTTGTTTTATCACATAGTTCCTATGTCCACATCCGGTCTCCATCAGCAGATCAGCTCGATGACACCATAATATTACATTGTCACCCGACTTACGTATGTATGCAAAATTTCAGCTCAATCGGAAACCGGGAAGTGGATCAAATTTAACTTGCAAGATTTGATTACAGACAACGGTCAGGTGAAACTAAATAAAAGCTTCTAAAAAACATACCAATTTTAACTATAAATTGAATAATTTTCATTTTAAGATTTTGAAAAAAATAATGAATGACACCACAAACTCCAAAGACAAACTTTGCAAGGAAATATCCCATCAAAAAGCTAACTCCAAAGTAATTTCCGCCTCTAAACTCGACTTGTACCACTTTATCTTATAATCCTGTTGAGGATAACCACTGAGCTATTCCCTCCCCTATCAAACAAACCCTTACTTTTCTGGAAGCAACTGGTCCTTCCGGTCCCAAAAGGAAAGTGTCGCTTAAGCATTGTCCGTTGTACAGGTCCGGTCGTGCTCCTTCTAAGATTTTTTTTTTTGTTTTTTGAAGCAGTTTTATCAGAAAGGTCCAGTTTTATACTAATTATTTATCTATGAATTAAGAACTTATGTAAATGTACATCAGTGATTAAAATATAAATCGACGATATAAAAAAAAAATATTTAAATAAAAAACCGGGCAAGTGCGAGTCGGACTCGCGCACGAAGGGTTCCGTACCATAATGAAAAAAAAAGGAAAATAAATGCAAAAAAATAACGGTCACCCATCCAAGTACTGACCACGCCCGACGTTGCTTAACTTTGGTCAAAAATCACGTTTGTTTTATGGGAGCCCCATTTAAATTTTTATTTTATTCTGTTTTTAGTATTTGTTGTTATAGCGGCAACAGAAATCATCTGTGAAAATTTCAACTGTCTAGCTATCACGGTTCGTGAGATACAGCCTGGTGACCGACAGACGGACGGACGGACGGACGGACGGACGGATGGACGGACGGACAGCGAAGTCTTAGTAATAGGGTCCCGTTTTACCCTTTGGGTACGGAACCCTAAAAATGGCTTGTCGTAACTCTTCCTTCCTTTCTCCTAACAAATTTTGAAATTCCTATACATATAATAGGAGATTAACACTTATCCTGGTTTTTCGCAAACCAGTATAAGTTTCCCGACAGCACACTGATTTACAAGGAGTCAGGAATAGCCCTTTGATCGATTGAAAAGATTTCCCTTGATTAGCGTCCGGATATAATATTGAAGTAAGTTGTTAAAGACATCCGAGGGTACAGGACGCTAATTTCATCATTTCCCTGTCATCCTTAAGCCTAATTGGTACAGTGGTTTAAGCGTGATGAGGTAACACACAGGCAGACGAGTTACTTTCGCATTTTTAATACTATTTAGTAAGGATGAGGTTGGTATTTCTATCAAATATTTATCTTACTTTGACCGGACTCTTTGATTCTTTGACTTGAACGCCTTCACATATTTGTCTTCACTTTATTCTGTTAGCGGTACTTACAGTACCTTCTCCAGGTAACTAATAAACGATCCATTATTAAATAGTTATATCTATATGTACATTTGAATATTATCTAAATCTCGTACAGGTAGATGAGGGGAGGGGAAAACAGGTTGAAAGAATAACCATTCCCATTCTAATTTTACGAGACCTATAAATCTACGACCCGCTTAATTTAAATTCAATTTCAATTTCAATTTATTTATTTAAAAGACAACAATGGATTTTTTAATACTTGTAAAAATAATTTTAAACGGTGACTGTCATGGAGTATTAGTTTCTATTCAGAATTTGGTGTTTCATGGATTTATAAGCGAAATGACATTGAAAAGTTACAAAGTATCAATCAGATAACAATTATAGACCTCTCCTACCTAATCCAAGCCATTAGGTACAAACCATTGTGGTCATTAGTAGGCTTATCTACAATCACGTTATGTTTTGGTAAAAGACATTCATTTTATTATTTATCGAGAAAAAGTGAATTGTTCGTGATATCAATATTTTAGGAAGAAAATATTTTGACACTAACTACTTAGGAATGATTTATAATAGCATCAGGCGCGGATCAATCATAGTTATAGAAATTTGTTTTTGTAGGCACAACAGCGAATATCGGCCCTGTGTTTCCAATAAAGCTTTTCAAAATGATGTATGTAAATAAAGATTTATTTAGTAAAAAAAAAATATAAAAAAAAAAAATAAGAAACCTTATTGGACTTTCGTTAGATCTACTCGTATTTCACACATAAAATTTACCAAAATTCAGTTCATTTTCAAATAATCTTACACAATTATCATATTCGAATCTGTCATTACGTCAGTCTTCGAGTAGGTATCTCGCTTATATTAACTAGAGACGCCACGAATATTCGGCAACTATTCGGTATTCGGCCGAAGGTTGCTTACGTACCATTGACCGGGGTGACTTTCAAATGCAGGGGCGACTTTAAAATTCTAGTTTTTAAGCCATAATATATATTAATGCGAGATTTTTACAGTAGGTGAATATGTATATATAGTAATCTAACTAGTTACAGGAACATTTTCAGTAAATAATGAATAATGGTGATTCTATGGCCGTTTTAAATCTATCAAAGTAACCCCAAACTTTCCAAAGTTACTATTCGGCCGAATAGCGAATATCTGTTGCATCTACCTAAAAAGAAAAATTACCAAAAACTAGGTAATATTTAACCTATTTATTATTTTAAATCATGTTGAATATGAAATATATTAAAAGCTAATACCAACTAATACTAACCCTCCAAAAACGGCAAAAACGTTCATCAAAATGTCGGTATAAATCCGTTTCTGCCGCACGATACCGCGTATTGTGGCCTAGTCGAGTCATTTGGGAAAATAGGTAATTATCTCGCTTAATTCATGCACGCTTCACCAGGAAACTAACAGTAGGGCTGACATCTGTTTCAGCCGGTATTAAGCGGCCATGAATAAACCTTAAGTAAAATAACAAACTAAAACTGGAGTAGGTATAATACGAAATAATATTAGAACTAAAATATTATACATATTATTTATAATAGCACAATACCTGGGTACATCTTTCACGCGCTATCCCAGCTTTTTGCGAGGGGTCATGGGAGCCTGGGGCCGCTTAGCAACTATCCCCAAGACACTCATCATCATCATCATCATCATCTCAGCCTATATACGTCCCACTGCTGGGCACAGGCCTCCTCTCACGCGCGTGAGGGCTTGGGCTATAGTCCCCACGCTAGCCCAATGCGGATTGGGGATTTCACAAACACCTTTAAATTTCTTCGCAGATGTATGCAGGTTTCCTCACGATGTTTTCCTTCACCGAAAAGCTAGTGGTAAATATCAAATTATATTTCGTACATAAGTTCGAAAAACTCATTGGTACGAGCCAGGATTTGAACCCGCGACCTCCGGATTGAAAGTCAGACGTCATATCCACTCGGCCACCACTGCTTATTAGTTATTACCCAAGACACTAGTTTTTACTAAAGCGACTCATCTAACTTTCCAACCCGGAGAGGATAGGCCTTATTGGAATTAGTTCGCTTTCCATAGGATGTTTTCCTTCACCGAAAAGCGGCTGGTAAATAACGATATTTACCTACTTACCAACGACTCATTGGAACGAGCGAGGATTTGAAAGCGACCTCTGGATCGCCGGACTTATTACCGCTACCAGTGCTTATAATGACGTAAATATGAACCTCATAATAATTAAATTTAAACTAAATACGACTAGTCATACTGACACATATTTAAAACACACCTTTTAACCGTCTATAATGACTATCTATAGTCATATATATATAGTCTATGTGGTATGTTTGTTTATGTCTGTGTCTCACGGAAGTTTTGTTATTAAAACACCTTTTTTAATTAACTGTTTTGCAAGACCCGTCCCAAAAGTGATCCGTGAACAAAGCGGTAATAACGATGAGTATCGATATCGTTACCTATATATTTAAAAATTGGAGTAGCTATCTAAACAAAACCTGACATGAGATGCCCAAAGGGCGATGCCCAACGATTGCGGATATGCCGTATGGTATGAAAGTAAAATTATTTGTAAAATTCATGTCATGATTTGGAATTTAATAGCTTATTTATAAAATAGTAATAGTATCAGACATAAACTTTTAAGTTACTTAAAATAGGATCATGTTGAGGATTGCACAAATTTAAATCGAATCAGCGGCTCAATAACATTACAGCTGATGTGGCTGGCTGCAAAGTTATGAAATAAATCTTAAAATTTGAATATTATTAAAATGTTTAATGTGAATAACTTCTATGTGACGAATATATGAAAATAACAACATATTTCAATCACGAGGACGCACTGCAATCGTACATGTAACCCACATATGTATAAAACAGTATTAGGTTAGTATGCTATGTTAAAATACAGTCAAACGTGTAAAACAAAGGCACATCAAAAATACTTAACGTACTTAACCGGCATTAAAATCACTAATAAAAATAAAACCGTGTAATATTAAACTTTCACATTTAATTCCAAAATTAAAACTTACCAATTCAGCACATCTCCGAGTCCTCAAACAGAAATTAACTGCACCTCACTTAACTTGTTTACTTGTATATTTCACTTATAAAACGATATTCAAACACATACATTCATAAAACACGAGATATGAGTACCGCGGTAGAAGCAGCGAGTTGATCTGGCTTTGGGAGCTGTCTGTATATTCCTATAACCACATACCAGCAATTTGATTCAAAAGAACCAGTTAGTTTAGACCTGGAGATCCGTAACAACTAGGTATATGAAAAGGTCTTGGTTTCGCTGGTTGTGTTCAGGCGAACACCCGGTCGAATACCATCCCTTATTTGTTAGAGCCACGACGCATGCGCTATAACCCCGCCTTGCCTCAACGCACACTCACAGCTATGTCTTCATTCTATCCGATTTCCATACAAAATTCAACGCAATGTTTACAGCTGGAAAGCTTTCGAGTTCAATACAAAGCACTTTAGAAGGCTGTAACACACACGATACAAAGGTGATTTTTGCGTGGAAAGTTCATTCGATATATTAGTGGGTTTTATGCTTATTTGAGTAGAAATGAGACTGTTATTTCCCTGAAAATTACATCCGCCGTAATATCGAATACAATAGACACATCAAAAGTACCATTTGGGCTGTCGGAAGCATTTGTGGGATTACCCTGAAGTATATCTGTTATGACACAATATTTAACACATTATTGCTACAAATGACAATAATAATTTGATGCGTACACGTACAGTCATGGAATTAGATTTTAGTGCCACTTCGTACTTTCACGGCTACCACCAGTTGGCACTGACATAAAGCCCCGTCTTTATGAAGTAGTATATTCAGTCAATGCTTGTAGGTAAGTGATCTGTTGCCTTTACACAGCGTAGGCTGAATAGGGTATTTGACATTTTTTTATGAATGGTATCAATCGATCAGGTTTGTATTTAGGATCAAATGTCTGTATGGGACCCATTGTCTTAAAGCAATACAAAAGTCACAAATGATGGTCAAAGTCTGGCACCCGCACTTTACCTACTGACAAAACGCTTTTAATAAAATGGCAATACATCGTGACGTCACCATGTAACGTTTGAGGCCGTTTCGATATATGGAAAACAAGAAAATTGCGATTTTGTCCGTGAAATATTGCGTTTATGTACATTTTTGGGATACAATATTTTATTAAATAAAATGTAAAGAATCGAATGGTACCATTATATTTTTCCTATTTTAAAGTTGAACAAAATTTTTTTTCCTATACCTAAGATACATATTTTTTAAGTTTCCAATTTATTGTGATAAATTGCTCATTTTCCATCTATTTAACTAGATTTAGTTATACAATTCAACATGTGTCAACAACCCTATTCATAATGTTGTTACGGTATGATTTAATTTTCCGCTTAATGCTAAGATTAGGTAATTAAGTCATGTTGACCGTCTGACGAAGAGGTAAAAATAATCCTTACCAAGCCGCCTTAAAAAGGTCTCGCTAATCTATCTTAAGCAAAGTCTACATATTTTATTTTTGGTAGGTTTAGGATTCCAATTTCAACATTAAGTACATCGGGTACATTCGGGTTGGAGTACATCGGGTTTAATAAAGGTGCACAGTTAAGTGAAAATGCCCTTAGATGAAATGCCACATTTTGTTTAGAAATGCCACGCATTTAGCTTGGTCCGACTCCGGTATTGGTTTCAAATGAAAATCGAACAGGATTCATTGTGTCCACTTTGCTTAACAAATGGTTCTCCAATTCCTAATAGCAACTTTACCACCCACTTTAAAGTGAGAATGAAAATACCCCAGGTCGATCCTGGCTAGACAGGCATTGGCCTCAACATACCCAAACCAAAAGGACATAACAGCCATGCAATACTCGCGCACTTAAGCCCTTTTTAATTTCGTGTTTCAGTCTGCTAAAACCAAAATGACGTAACAGATTTCAACTCTGTAGATAACGTACGCTGTTTTGAAAGTAAATGTATGTCTATAGTGTTGCATTGTAACAAACGGCTTATGTAACTAGTTTTCTTGGGCGCTTATGTCAAATCGCCTTTATAGAATGTGGGCAAACAAAAGCCGGAAGACATTTTAGGTTTTACATGAATATATATGTAGAGTCTGTGCGGAAAGAGAAGAGTCGTGAAATGTATGGGGTCCGATACATTCTACGACTCTTCTTTTTTCGCACAGACTCTCTGTGTGTAAAAAGAACTTTTTCCAACTTTAAAAAAAATATATTTAATGTACAGTCACCATCAGATATCTCGTAGCGGCCGAGGTGCTCAAAAACATCTGAACATGCACTCTAGCGCCTTGTTCACATATTTGTGAGCACTTCGGCCGCTCTATATCTATCGGCTCGATTCGGAAAATGAATTCGATTTCTACTAGACTTCAACAAGTTACGATACGGATAATTTAAAGATATTTGTAAGATAGATATGTCAAATTTGACGTTTCCGCGATTCTGGAGGTCCTCTTGAACGATTTCGACAAGTTATGACTTAGATACATCTGCGAAGAAATTTACATGTGTATGTGAAGTCCCCAATCCGCGTTGGGCTAGCGTGGGGACTAGAGCCCAAGCCCTCTCGCGCATGAGAGGAGGCCTGTGCCCAGCAGTGGGACGTATATAGGCTGAATTATTATTATGACTTAGATATCCAAGTCACATCTAGTCGATATCTAATGTAGATCTAGTTGATCTCTACATCGTCTCAAGATCTTGTGATTATCTCGAAATCCGAATAGACCTGTAAGGGTCTCCCCAGATATATCGACGCGCATTCGGCAAAAGCCGATAGGAAAAAGCTTTATGTCCGCGCAATAAGAGCGAAGAAGTCGTCGTTTTGCTCGGCTCGCATCGGCCGGCGCCTGCCGATGCGCCGACGGCTTTTTCGCTCTTATTGCGCGGACATAAAGCTTTTTCCTATCGGCTTTTGCCGAATGCGCGTCGATATATCTGGGGAGACCCTAAGTGTCGATATATCTGATGGCTGTATTTGGTCATTTGCTACGGCGTAGCTCCCGCGTAGCACAGGAGCGACATTTGATTCTATACCTACTTACTTGCCGCAATACCAACTGGCGACTGAAATCATAATGCTATCTCCTTTACCCTTGTTAAGACCAATCAAGAGTGAAAGAGATGGCATTATGACCTGACTCGCCACTTAGTTTGCGGCAAGAGTATAAGAATCACGCGAACTTAGCCGCCGCCATACATTCAAAGTTACCGCTCTTATGTAAAACTACAGTCTGAAATAACATGACGTCAATGCGCTGAAGTAGATGGTCTGCGCCACTGTCTCCCGGCAGTTTTGGGGTCCTATTACCATGGTATGGATTGGGTATGCCCACAGACAAAACATCCACCAGACAGCATAGTCGCGCTACCCCCTCTGCCATGCAAAATTTTACTCCATGTTCGAGTCGAAAGTGTCTTTGTGTGACGTCCGTGTCTTTGAACGGACCAATCACGGCACGGGACTTCGCTCACCTCGTCCCGCGCACCCCCGCATTTTTGGCATCATCGGTTGCATGAAATAATTGCTCTAAACTCGGTCTAGAGGATTCCTAGTCTACGGGTATGCCAAATAATATACTAAAAGTTAAGAGCGCTCTTACAAGAAAAGTCGAAATAATGCAAAATTGATGATACTAGTCGACAAAATTCAGGACTTTGCGCTCATTATTAGAAACAATGAGTACTTGTTCCAGTAAAAGCGTCTTCTTATCTTTATAAATATCGTTGTAAATATTAGAAAAAGGACTTATTAAATTAGTAATGATTTTTTTTCTGATGGTCGTTTCCGAAAAACCCCGTGAAGCACTGAATGGCGAGCTCTTATTTGGAAATGTTGAGAATTTTACTCTGCTAAACCTGGCTATTTTGTATTACTAATACCCTGTACTTTAGGCATATCAAACTATATTTTTCCTACATACCTTTGAGAAAGAGAAAATCAAAGTAAAACGAACTCGATTTTCTCTCCGAAACAAGTGTCAATTCCTACGAAAATCTACTTAATATCCAAGTCATTTTCATACTCAAGCAATCTGCAACGTTTGCTTATACTGTTGGTATACATTAGTGTTTATGAAATTCTACTATAATTTTTTGGCAATTTTTTGAAAACTACTCTATATTACCGATGACGCGCGCTGCGCCAGCTCAGTGC
Organism: Cydia splendana; assembly: GCF_910591565.1. Lineage (NCBI taxonomy): Eukaryota > Metazoa > Arthropoda > Insecta > Lepidoptera > Tortricidae > Cydia > Cydia splendana. The sequence continues at coordinate 18,529,944 of NC_085964.1, read as the reverse complement.
CGCGGCAGAGCTTGTAGAGGCAGGACGTGTGTCGGTCGGCTCCGCACATTTTCAACGGCGACGACGAGGTTTTTTATCATTGTGTGCGGCGGGCGCCGTGTAAAACGCTATACTGTGTGCGTGTAAACCGCAACGAGAGACTTTGATCCTAGCACTGTTTTTATAGTATTATAATTTATAATGGTACAGTTTAATAAACTACCGGACAGGATTAAAAATATTTGAAACGACCTGACATTCTATATGTATTTATTTGACTCAAGATAGTACTCAGGGTCTGATGATGGAGCCGGAAGGTGGTCACCGGTACCAATCAACCATGCAACTAAACCACTTCGTGTTTGGGCTCGTTTGATTCGGCTCAACAAGATCTTTGACTTAAGATAGTACTCAGTGTCTGATGATGGAGCCGGAAGGTGGTCACCAGTACCAATCAACAATGCAACTAAACCACTTCGTGTTTAGGCTCGTTTTATACGTCACAACAAGATCTTTGACTTAAGATAGTACTCAGGGTCTGATGATGGAGCCGGAAGGTGGTCACCGGTACCAATCAACCATGCAACTAAACCACTTCGTGTTTGGGCTCGTTTGATTCGTCTCAACAAGATCTTTGGCACAAGATAATACTCAGGGTCTGATGATGAAGCCGGAAGGTGGTCACCGGTACCAATCAACCATGCAACTAAACCACTTCGTGTTTAGGCTCGTTTGATTCGTCTCAACAAGATCTTTGACACAAGATAGTACTCAGGGTCTGATGATGGAGCCGGCAGGTGGTCACCGGTACCAATCAACCATGCCACTAAACCACTTCGTGTTTAGGCTAGTTTTATTCGTTTCTATAAGATCTTTGACACAAGATAGTACTCAGGGTCTGATGTTGGAGCCGGAAGGTGGTCACCGGTACCAATCAACCATGCAACTAAACCACTTCGTGTTTAGGCTCGTTTGATTCGTCTCAACAAGACCTTGGACACAAGATAGTACTCAGGATCTGATGATGGAGCTGGAAGGTGGCCACGGGTACCAGTCTACCATGTAACTGATCCACTTCGTGTTTGGGCTCGTTTGATTTGTCGCAACAAGATCTTTGACACAAGGTAGTACTGAGGGTCTGATGATGGATCCGGAAGGTGGTGACCGGTACCAATCAACCATGCAACTAAACCACTTCGTGTTTGGCTTCGTTCGATTCGTCGCAACAAGATCTTTGACACAAGTTAGTACTCAGGGTCTGATGATGGAGCTGGACTGTGGCCACGGGTACCAGTCTACCATGTAACTGAACCACTTCGTGTTTGGGCTCGTTTGATTTGTCGCAACAAGATCTTTGACACAAGGTAGTACTGAGGGTCTGATGATGGATCCGGAAGGTGGTCACCGGTACCAATCAACCATGCAACTAAACCACTTCGTGTTTGGCTTCGTTCGATTCGTCGCAACAAGATCTTTGACACAAGTTAGTACTCAGGGTCTGATGATGGAGCTGGACTGTGGCCACGGGTACCAGTCTACCATGTAACTGAACCACTTCGTGTTTGGGCTCGTTTGATTCGTCGCAATAAGATGTTTGACACAAGATACTACTCAGGGTCTGATGATGGAGCTGATGATGATAGACAGGTACCCGTCGCCACCTTCGCGCTCCATCATCAGAACCTGAGTACTTACCTTGTGTCAAAGATCTTGTTGAGATGAATAAAACGTGCCTAAACACGAAATGGTTTAGTTGCATGGTTGATTGGTACCGGTGACCACCTTCCGGCTCCAACATCAGACCCTGAGTACTATCTTGTGTCAAAGATCTTGTTGAAACGAATAAAACGAGCCTAAACACGAAGTGGTTTAGTTGCATGGTTGATTGGTACCGGTGACCACCTTCCGGCTCCATCATCAGACTCTGAGTATCACCTAGTGTCAAAGATCTTGTTGAGACGAATCAAACGATCCTAAACACGATGTGGTTTAGTTGCATGGTTGATTGGTAATGGTACCTTCCAGCTCCATCATCAGACCCTGAGTACTGTCTTGTGTCAAAGATCTTGTTGAGACGAATCAAACGAGCCCAAACACGAAGTTGTTTAGTTACATGATAGACTGGTACCCGTGGCCACCTTCCAGCTCCATCATCAGACCCTGTGTATCTTCAGTGTCAAAGATCTTGTTGAGACGAATCAAACGAGCCTAATCATGTTACTACATGGTTGATTGGTATCCGTGACCACCTTAATCATCATCAGATCCTCAGTACCAGTTCGTTTTTAAACCCTCGTTGATACAAACTTTACAACCTATAGGTACCAAATGCAATGACGAAACATGTAAATAAGCGAGTAGGTACCTATAATTTCTTCAAACTTCAAACTTCAAAATTATTTATTCAAGTAGGCTTAAAAATAAGCACTTTTGACAAGTCATAAGTGTACAAATAAAATATAACAAACATTCATCGAATTTTAAACAAGAAGTAAATGAATACAATTGGTAACAATTAATAAATTATTAGAAAAACAATGTCAAAATTACATACAAACAAGAAATAAAATGTCAGCACGAGAAATAAAACAAACATAAATATCACGAAGTTAATTCAGTCCCAGGCAGTTTTGTCATTAATATAATCTTTGGTACTATAATAAGCTTTACAAATTAATTTACTTTTAATGTATTTCTTAAATCTATTCATTGGAAGCTTGGTTATACTACTTGGTAGTTTATTGTAAAACCGTACACAATTACCTTTAAAAGAATTATTGATTTTTTGCAGCCGCGTGGCGGGCACTGCTAACTTGTCCTTGTTTCTTGTGTTAATACTATGTATGTCAGAATTTCTCTTGAAGTTCTTGATATGTTTATGAACGTACACAATATTTGCATAAATGTATTGGCAGTATACAGTAAGTATATTAATGTCTTTAAACTTATTTCTAAGAGAATCTCTAACATTCATTTTATAAATTGAACGAATGGCGCGCTTTTGCAGTACAAAAATAGAATTGATATCAGCAGCATTACCCCAAAGCATGATGCCATATGACATGACACTATGAAAATAGCTAAAATACACCAATCTAGCTGTTCTTTCGTCTGTTAAATGACGTATTTTGCATACTGCATATGCTGCAGAACTTAGTTTACCTGCGAGAATATTTATGTGAGGGCCCCACTGCAGCTTGGAATCTAATGTCAAACCCAGGAATACTGTACTATTGGTCACTTCCAGTTCCTCATCCTTGATAGTGACAGTCGTTTGTATATTTCTGACATTTGTAGTGACGAACTTTATATATTTGGTTTTCTTCTCGTTCAATAATAAGTTATTGACATTGAACCATTGCACTACTTTTGATATAGCACTGTTTACATGATCGCTGGTATCTTCGTGACGTTTGACTTTAAAAATGAGGGAGGTATCGTCAGCAAACAGTACTATACCATGGTGATCTCTCACTAAGTATGGCAAATCATTAATATAAATGAGGAATAGAAAGGGCCCCAATATTGATCCCTGGGGTACGCCCATTGAAATCAGTGATCCAGGGGACCGTTCTCCATTCACGTCCACTTTTTGGATTCTCCCATCTAAATATGATTTTACCAAATCCAGCGCTTTCCCTCTGACACCATAGAAGTGAAGTTTCCTCACGAGCGTTTCGTGACAAACACAGTCGAACGCCTTAGATAAGTCACAAAAAATACCAATGGCATCATGTGACTCCTCCCAGGCATCGAAAATGTTTTTGATTAGTTCTATTCCAGCGTCAGTGGTCGATCGACTCCGAGTAAACCCAAACTGCTTGTTGTGCATCAAATTGTTCGTGTTAAAGTGACTAAGTAACTGAGATAAAATTATCTTCTCAAAAATTTTGCTAAGTGTGGGCAGAACTGAAATAGGCCTATAATTAGTGGGATCGGTGGTACTACCCGTCTTAAATAGAGGAGTAATTTTGCTTTGCTTCATTAGGTCTGGAAACTCGCCACAGTCGACGCAGTTGTTAAATATGACTACTAAGTCAGGTACTAGTAGTTCAATAAGGGGCTTAATGACGAGAACAGAAACTCCCCAGAGATCATTCGTTTTTTTTACATTAATAGATCGAAATGCTTTTAGTACATCTAGGTTAGTAACGTGTTGAAATTTAAATTCTGTGAAACATTTAAGCAAATTATTTTCTAAAAATCCTAGGGCAGACGAACTTGATGAATTAAGATGCTTGGTCGTGGTAACTGGTGCATTAGTAAAGAAAGTTTCAAATTCAGTAGCGACATCTATATTAGAATCTATTAATTTCCCATTTACATTAAGCCGGTATGGGGTATTTATCATTTTTTTGCGACCAGTCTCCTCGTTTATTATTTTCCATGTAGTTTTAATGACGTCGGAACTATTTTTAATCTTATTGCTTAGAAAATTACATTTAGCTAAACGACAATTCAATTTGAAACTTTTAGAAAACTGCTTTACATACTCTTTGAATTCATCGCTCGTTCTATAGCGCCGTTCCTCGTAAAGTTCATATAATTTTTTCCTCTGATTATGTAAGTCTACAGTAGCCCACTCACTAAAAAAGATTTGCACCGCCAGCACAACCGATTTAGAAGTGAATATTTTATTATACTCTCTTAAAAAAGTTTTGAAAAATTTATCGTACATATCATTAGGGCCTAATTCCGCTGACAAAATGGGTAATTGAAGAGCAAGGCTATTCCTCATTCTCTCCAAACGCTCTGCAGTTACTGGTACAAACGTAACTCTCTTCTTTATAGGACTTAAACTCCGCAATAGCTCAAATGTCATCAATTGACCGAGGTGATCTGATTCCAGTGAACTGATTACACTTTTACTAATAGGAACAATACCAGTAAAAATGTTATCAATACAAGTTGCGCTGGTAGCAGTCACCCTTGTAGGCTCCATAAAAATATGATCTAATCTAAAAGATTTGAAGAGGCTTATCAAACTGACGCTCAAGGAAGAAGTTTCTAAAACGTTTATGTTGAAGTCTCCACATATAATAAGTTGCTTTTTAATGTGTGATAATTTTGATAAAACGGTTTCCATTTTATTTTGGAAGATTTCAAAATTGCTCAAAGGTGGCCTATAAACACAAATGACAATGAAATGCTCTAATTCTACAGCGGCTATTTCAACAATTCTTTCGACAGACAATGACACAATATCTTTACGTTCTTTGTATTTTAACTGATTGTTTATAATAATCATAGACCCGCCATGTATGGATTTAACTCTACTGAATATACTACCAAGTTGATGGTTGTTGAAATTAAACATTATTTCATTAGAACTTAGCCAGTGTTCGGTAATACACAATATATCTATCTTATTACAGTTTAAAAATAACTCAATTTGTAAATCTTTACCTCTAATGCTTTGTATATTTTGATGGACCAAGTTGATGCGAATTACATGATCGGGTCCTCTTTTTTTGTTATTAATCGTTAAAATATTAGTATCACTTAACTTATTATTATTATGTATGATGCCAGCACTTGAGTCCACTGTTGTCACATGATTTAATTTAAATTAATTGGAACCATCACAAGGTTTGTGCTTCTCTGCTGGAAATGAATAGACTTGGCAGCCGAGTTTTTGGTTGATACATCAAAATAATATAATAGCGACATAGCTATCTGTCTCCTACAAAAATGATTGAGGTAGAATTTACCTCTTTTCAGGGTGCAAAAATTGCTAACATATTTGCTAGTGTCAATAATATGAATGTTTTTATTATACGCACATAGATTATACATTTGTAAATTTAACTTATACCTATATCTATTCTCGGTCTGTGACAACTGCTGGCAGTAAGGAAGTGAAAACCAGATAATTTTTTTAACTGTAAGGCCATTAATTATATCATGGTATCTAATTAAGTCAAGTTTATTCAATGTCCCTATATTACCTATGAATATGATTAATGTTGTATTACTGTGAATGTTATTGTCTTTCGTCATATAATTTAAAATATTCTCGAAGCTATTTCCAGGCAAGCAATTACTAGTAACACTTTGTTCCCCAGAATATCTGTGTAGAAGTGTGCCAATGTTTTTACCGATCTCATCACAATACATGATTATATTAGGTTCGAGGCCATCCGAAGGCAGCACGTGCTCAGCTGTAGGCGGCGCGGGCTCAGCCGAAGCCGGCACGCGCTCAGCCAAAGACGCCGCGCGCTCAGCCGAAGGCGGTGCGGGCTCAGTCGAGGGTGGCGCGGGCTCAGTCGAAGGCGGCGCGGGCTCAGCCGAAGGCGGCGCGGGCTCAGCCGAAGGCGGCGCGGGCTCAGCCGAAGGCGGCGCGGGCTCAGCCGAAGGCGGCACGCGCTCAGCCGAAGACGGCGCGCGCTCAGCCGAATGCGGTGCGGACTCAGTCGAAGGTGGCGCGGGCTCAGCCGAAGGCGGCACGCGCTCAGCCGAAGACGGCGCGCGCTCAGCCGAATGCGGTGCGGACTCAGTCGAAGGCGGCGCGGGCTCAGCCGAAGGCGGCGCGGGCTCAGCCGAAGGCGGCGCGCGCTCAGCCGAAGGCAGCATGCGCTCAGCCGAAGGCGGCGAGCGCTCAGCCGAAGACGGTGCGGGCTCAGACGAAGGCGGCGTGCGCTCAGCCGAAGGCGGCGCGCGCTCAGCCGAAGGCGGCGCGCGCTCAGCCGAAGGCAGCATGCGCTCAGCCGAAGGCAGCATGCGCTCAGCCGAAGGCGGCGAGCGCTCGGCCGAAGGCGGCATGGGCTCAGCCAAAGGCGGCGTGCGCTCAGCCGAAAGTGGTGCGGGCTCAGCCAGAGGCGGCGTGAGCTCAGCCGAAGGCGGCGCGGACTCAGCCAAAGGCGGCGTGCGCTCAGCCGAAGGCGGCGCGGGCTCAGCCAAAGGCGGCGTGCGCTCAGACGAAGGCGGCGCGGGCTCAGCCAAAGGCGGCGTGCGCTCAGCCGAAGGCGGCACGGGCTCAGCCAAAGGCGGCGTGCGCTCAGACGAAGGCGGCGCGGGCTCAGTCAAATGCGGCGCGCGCTCAGCCGAAGACACAAGCCTGCTTGTCTGGGTTACGTCTATATGATTTTCGTCGCTGGGCTCCATATCAAGATAGTTACCCAGGAACAACTCTGTCAATTCTCGGTTTTGTTTGCTCAGCTGAGTAAGTTCTGCCGTAGCAGTGGAGAGATCCTGGATCTGTATGTAGGCTGAGCTTAGTTTTGCAGTTAGAGTCTCGAGCTCAACTCTATTATTTAATAATATCGCACTCATCTCCAGCGATTCCTTTTTTGATCTCATATATTTCCTACAGATTCTCATACAATGCTTAATTTGTGATCTTTTTTTAATTTTTTGTGTTATCTTCGAATGCCTTATCAATTGTTTTTTATTGCCGAAATGGAAACTATTACCCGAGTCAGAAAAAGATAGAGATGAAATTTCATCAGATAATGTATGTACTCCATCATGTCTCTTGGCTTGTTTTAAAATATCTATTTCATCCTGAGCTTCACTAAGTTGTTTCTGTAAGAAAGAAATTTTTTCGAGGGCGGTCTCATGCACTAATTGACACTCTTGAAGGCGGTCCACAAGTACCTGCAGAGAATTTTTTTGTTCTTCAGTCTCTGCTAGGTGGTCGGACAACTCGTTTAGTTGGCGCTTTAATAAAGAGTTTCGTGACACAACAGACTTTATTTCTGCCTCATTTTCCTCTTGTTCTGCTAATAGTCTATCACATAAAGCTTGTTTACTTTTCAGTTCCTCTTGAGTCTTACATAGATTTTGTTGAAGATACATCCTTCTAGTGGTCATTTTAATTATTATTATCTATTACTATTATTCTTTCGAGTAATATCATCATAAGTACGAGTATGGGGCTATTCATAAATTACGTCGTTTCAAATGGGAGGAGTGGGGGGGGTCTGGACATCGGATGATGGTAACATGACGTAGGAGGAAACAGATTCATCCGAAGCTTGATTTCTGGATTATTTGAGGGGTGGGGAGGGTCAAAAATCGTCAAAAATAGATGACGTAATTTATGAACAGCCCCTATGTACATTTGCACTGCATTTAGTATTTTCGTACTTACCAAATAACAGTTTTAGAACTTTAAAAGTTAAGTACAGTTAGTGTTGTTATGGTTGATTTCAATATGCTTCGCGAAGGATCAAGAATGTTTAATCCATCATTGTAGTGCGAGTGTGGTAGAAGGGATCGGCGTACTGAGCTCGCACGGCCTGCCGCAGCGCGTAAAATACCTAAACTCGCTCAACGCCGAAATGTAATAGCGCTCTTATATGATTCGGTTAAATTGTGTTCTAATGTATGGGGAAGACAAACTAATTATAGCCAGCCTTTTATGAATGTAGTATGATACTTTAGGGTATGGTGATTTACGCACACTAGCGTCCCTTCCCCTCCCCCTGACGCAACCCCCCCTTTTTGCATGAAATATGTCCCGCCGGTTCACAGTTTTTTAATTTTTTTGAGGAAAGTATACGTTACAGGAAAAAAGTGTCAATGAAAGAAATAATCCTTAATAAATTCTTAATAAAAAAGGTTATATTCATTTTTTTTATATGATGCACCATATTCATGAATTAGCTTGTCAAAATGCGAAATAACGTAGTTTTTACTTAGGGTTCGAAACTCATTTATTATACACGGTGTAACATGAGGAAACTGAATAATTTTAACAGCGTATCCCTGATCATATTTAGAGACAAAAATGTCCTATAAACTTTTTTGAAATTCGCCTAGTTTCACTGTGAACCGGGACATATTTCATGCAAAAAGGGGGGGGGGTGCGTCTGGGGGAGGGGAAGGGACGCTAGTGTGCGTAAAGCACCATACCCTAAGGTATCATACTACATTCATAAAAGGCTGGCTATAATTCGTTTTTCAAAAAACACAATTTGACCGAATCATAGGGAGGGCGCTAATCATAGAACGTTTAAGAATAACGGCCCGATTTGAACTTTATATGTCATTTGATATGTCATGCAGTGTCAAATGTGACGTTTCTTCAAACAAAAACGTCACTTTTGACACTGACACATCTAATCCATATCGTTTCTAGATATTAACTGACGTAGCTTAAAGTTCGAATCGGGCCTTAAGTCGTTTTCTCTGCAAAATATATTTGTCAAAATATTATTTTTCAGATATACTCGTATGTATGTACCTATTACTTATGAAGATGAAAGGGTCATTACTTATGTTAATAATACCAGGGGTAATGGTTATTATTATTACATCAGTATCGGAGTCAGCGTCTGTGTAATAAAAGTGAAATATTTATATCACAATGTCACCTTCGTTAACTTTTTTGTGATTCAATTACAATCCCAAACAAATGTCTACAGAGCAAACCTTCTAACAAGCAACGCAAGCTTCGGACTAGCAAGCGCAGCGTAGGACGTCCACCCACAAGATGGACAGACGACCTTGTTAGGGTCGCCGGAGGACGCTGGATGCGGGTCGCTTCCAACCGGTACGTGTGGAGTCCAAGGGGGAGGCCTATGTTTAGCAGGGGACGTCTTATGGCTGAGATGATGATGAAACCTTCAATGTGTCTAGAGTTAGACCACGATAAGTCTGCAACGATTTTGATGCAAATGTTATGGCTCCTCTACACGATGGGCAACGCCGGCCACTCCAAGGGACGCATTTATGCGTAAGAGGGAGCAAGTGATATTGCTATCTCATTCTACCGCATGGCTGCGTCCCTTGGAGTGGCCGGCGTTGGCCCATCGTGTAGAGGAGCCATCATTTTAAACGTCCAACTTCTATGAAATGATGACGTATAAATAACACTTGCACAGCGTATGCTTTCAAAATCATTGCAGACATTTCTTGGTCTAACTCTAGGTTATATTTGAATATTTTGAATCATTTGGAAATCTTGATAATTTGTTCGGGATTTACTTTAGATTAGACTAATGTCTTCTCTGATGTGTTCAAGGACCGCATGTTACAATCGCCATTGCGGCATTTGGTGACACTGTTTGCAATTGACATTTCATTTCGAAAAAAACGTCTTTTCGACTGTCACTAGAAATAAAGTCTGCTGCAATACTGCAGCAATGCTGGTGCTGTCTGAATCCGAAAGGTACCTTAAAGGATGACTCACGTTAGACCGGGCCGTGTCCGGGCCGGAGCTTCCAGCGCTTACTTTTCTATGATATGATATGACAGGCGATCACGTGATGCTTTCCATAGAAAACGATGCGCCGGAATCTCCGGCCCGGTCTAACGTGAGTCATCCTTAAAGCACACATCCAATTCTTCTTATCTATACCAATTGGGACAATCTTTAGGAACTGTCAGGGACAAGTCGCGGCTCTCACATACAAACAGCAACACTGTCCATCGGAGGACCTTATGCCTATTGGAATAAGGTTGACGAGCTGTCAGTTAATATTGTGGGGGATGGTACATCGTAACTGACAATTTGTGAACCTTATTACTAAGATATAAGGTCTATCGACGGTTAAGTGTTGTCGTTAGTACTAAAAGCAGAGCCGAACGGATACAAAAGAGCATTTTATGACACTTTTTATAAAGCTCAATATCGAATGGCATTATGTTAGAGTTAACGATACACGTGTTCTTTTGTAGGTAAAGTTCAGAACTACAGAGCTTACAGCCGTATTCGAACAATGACATACGTCAAATACTAGATATTGAAACGATATGGATCGGATATGTCAGTGTATCAAAATTGACGTTTCTTCAAACAAAAACGTCAGTTTTGGCACTTGTTTGACACTGACATATCGGATCCATGTCGCTTCAATATCTAGTATTTGACGTATCTCATTGTTCGAATTACGGCTGTTAGTCGTCCGTCGAACTAGTGTAGAATGACCTGAAAATTCATAACCATTCCGATATTATCCACAAAATTAATTGTTTCGGGAAAATAATCGAAATTTGACTCCTTACATGATTAATCGATTATACATCAGGACAGTTTTAACTCAAATCAAATTAATATAAAGTTGATTCTAAGCATTATTTTGTACGCGTAAATTCGAGTTAAATTCATACCTTTGATAATCAACACGAGGTTCAGCAAGGACACAAAAGCGATTAATTTCTCGGAAACAATTAATTTTCGCAAAATATTATTCATAGCAATAAAATCATCTTAAGGATGACTCACGTTAAACCGGTGTCCGGGCCGGAGCTTCCGGCGCATCGTTTTCTATTTTCATCACGTGATCGCCTGTCACGTCATAGAAAAGTAAGCGCCGGAAGCTCCGGCCCGGACACGGCCCGGTCTAACGTGAGTCATCCTCTAAGCTCCTGTATAATTTACCTTCGTTTGATCCGTACTGAAAGCGACATCGATATTATACTCAGCGTTAATTGGGATTAACTGATTTTACTTTAAGATTATACCCTATACACCCTGTTTGTATCTTCTTCCTCGCGTTATCCCGGCATTTTTGCCACGGCTCATGGGAGCCTGGGGTCCGCTTGACAACTAATCCCATGATTTGACGTAGGCACTAGTTTTTACGAAAGCGACTGCCATCTGACCTTCCAACCCAGAGGGGAAACTAGGCCTTATTGGGAATTAGTCCGGTTTCCTCACGATGTTTTCCTTCACCGAAAAGCGACTGGCAAATATCAAATGATATTTCGTACATAAGTTCCGAAAAACTCATTGGTACGAGCCGGGGTTTGAACCCGCGACCTCCGGATTGAAAGTCGCACGCTCTTACCGCTTGGCCACCAGCGCTTCATATACACCCTGTTTGTATATATGTATATTATGTATCCTCGTTAGTCCCCGCGTACGTGTACAAGTACAAATTCAATTCCAGTTTCTAACTCGTATGTCTCTTAAGCATCGTACTACGTAGGCAAACAACACGCGAACGCGAATTGAAGCGATGCGGCGCGGGGTGAATTAATCCTTTGATACCTATAGAAGTGTCCTACGTGGGCGATCTCGTTGCGAACGCGAACGCCTTGGGCCCGCCGCGCCGCGCCGCGTCGCGTTCGCGACTTGTTCGCTTACGTAAGACGTTAACGTGTACCTTCGCCCATACTGTTAACTGTACATCGGTGGACCTTATGTTAGGAGTGTTGCTGTTTGTACTGTGTGTGTAACTCTTAGAAAAAAAAAACAACGGGTTGCACTCCGATAGTGCCGGCAGAAGTGAAAACTCAATGACATTGTAACTCAAAATATTAATAACAGCGCCATCTAGTGCAAAATGTCTGCAGCACTATGTATAATTGAGGTTAACGCCATCTAGCGTTATTTCGTCGCTTTACTTGAAACCCCTAAGCACATGACTGTGATTACTAGAGTTATATTAGTACCAGTTTGAGGGAAACTCACTAGATGGCATTTAAATCAAAAAAGAAAAACTCAATGACATTGTAACAGTGTCCGTCACACGTGACGTCACGCAAGCGCCCTGCGCTGCCTAAACGAAACGGCAGGCTCAGGCGTACATTTTCGCCGCGCGGTAAAAAGAGAGGGTTACGTCTTAAGCAGGCCACTGACGAGCCTTCCAAATGGATGCCGTTACAATGGATTCATCCAAATGGACGGCATCCTAATATTAAACATTGTAGGTTTTTGACATTCACGGACCGATTTTGGATTGCAGCCACGCTATTTGGACTGTTGGAAGGCTCGTCAGTGGCCACCTTTACGTCTTACGCTCTCGCGAGTTTAATGGCTCCTCTACACGATGGGCCAACGCCGGCCACTCCAAGGGACGCATTTATGCGTTAGAGGGAGCAAGTGATATTGCTATCTCATTCTACCGCATGACTGCGTCCCTTGGAGTGGCCGGCGTTGGCCCATCGTGTAGAGGAGCCATAACATTTTTACCTCATCACAAAAAGTGTTCAGCGCCACTAAAGAAGTTTTCACTTCAATAAAGTTCCAAAAGCACAAAAAATTGCTCGGGGTCTTGACGAGGAGGTACAAAAAAATATTTAATGTTTCAGATTTCTGCAATAATTTAGGCTGTCCGTTATTATCAAAGTAATATTAGACTAGACATAAAAATTCAAAATCGCTCTCCTTCTTGATTCGACTGGCAAATCATATTACTTTTTGGCAACCGGGTTTTTTAACCTAATTAGTCCCCGCTGAATCCGAATTAATAAACTGTGGTCAATATCAAAAAATGTTGTTAAACGATAATAATCTACACAAAATATTGAACAAAAAAGATTCAGTACACTTTTCGCAGGGATATTATATATACAAGGATAATAAAGAGGGAAAGTTCTAGTACCTATAATAAATTCTAAGTTTCCTTGTTTTTATTTATTCGTTAATAATTTGAAAAGTATGACTCATAGCAATAAAAAATCTTATACATAAATAATAAACATAAAATTTCCTACAAAAAACATGTAGAACACTTTTCGCTAGGATCAATATTTTACTCGCTACGCTCGTGAATCTATTATAGAATCTTTCGCTTGCACGGGACTCAAAATAAGCACTCGAAGAAATATCAAACTTTGATCTCTTGTTGTACAAATAACTATTGTTTGGGTGTGTCTGGACCATTTAATTTTTACAATAAAAAAGATAAAAAGAATTCCCTTTGTCGTGACAAATCCAGGGTGACCGAGTTGCTCTCAGACCGGGCTTAGCCGACTTGGCAGCGGGCCAGGGGGCAACGACCTAGCAACAAGTAGGGTTGATAGATCCGTGGGGTGATTCTCACGAAAATATTACCTACAGCGTTTTCACTACTCATTCTAAGATTCTAACTAAGTAGGTAAATGGCGCATAGTCAAGATGACAATCGTAGGTACATCGATAAATGTCAGACATGCTGCATGGGATGAATGTTTCGCAAAGTCACGGGACTAATTTCCATACATTATTTAAGCCTCCAGGAGCGTTATTAAGATTTTAAAGAGCGTTATGTTATGATTTTGATATGATATAATCAGACATCGTAAATTTTATAGCATTTTTGATGCAGCGGAGTGGTGTTAACGGAATTGGTATAGATAATTCCAACAAAATGGTAAATTAAGGTTGATATAACGTAATTAACGCTAATTAATCATTAGGGTTGAAATTTTTTATACCAATTCCGTTAACATCACTCCGCTGCACCGAAAATGCTATAAAATTTACGATGTCTGGATGTAATCGCATATTTGTTCGCGAGAAGTGCACTGCGAGTTACTGCGTGTCAGAGTTATATCATAAAATAAATGACGTTGAGATTTTAAAGTTAGAATCGACCTCGATAATCGACTTTCACGTTTTTTTTCATCATAATCAGATTTTTTTACATTGCTACATTATTTATGTGTTTAACATATTTAGGCACAGCTTATTGTCCTCTTTATCTCATACATGACACACTCCTGACTTAGGGCAAACGGCTCCGTTCGGCTCAGCATTGCTCCGAGCAATTATTAGGGTTGACACAACTTGACGACCCTTTGCGTGCACGACCACAGATAAGATAATGACTTGAATTTTGACAACCCTAAATAGCCGAAAGGGATAGTGCCATAAGTTAGAAAGGGATATCATGATTCGACCCTGAATCGCTGACAAACTTCGGTTTTGTAGGAAGTGTCCTTTCTGTATGGTAGTAGTATTAGGGTTCCGTACCCAAAGTGTAAAACGGGACCCTATTACTAAGACTTCGCTGTCCGTCCGTCCGTCCGTCCGTCCGTCCGTCCGTCCGTCTGTCTGTCACCAGGCTGTATCTCACGAACCGTGATAGCTAGACAGTTGAAATTTTCACAGATGACCGTTTTCTTTTTGCATTTTTTCCGTTTTTTTTTGCATTATGGTACGGAACCCTTCGTGCGCGAGTCCGACTCGCACTTGCCCGGTTTTATTTATTCTGTAGCTATGGGAAGTGGGATCTAAATGAATAGCCGAATTTACTCTTAGTTTGTATTTGGAGCTTTTAAATATAATTAAATTTACCTTAATGAGAAAATACATTGTATCTTCTAAAAAACTTTGGTCAACATTTTATTTTACTGAAGGATTCCAGTTTATTCGTCTATGTTTTCAAATACTTTGTCAGCGAATAGAGCAAACAAAGAATGCAATTTTCTGTCTTAAACTTATTTAATTAGATATTCCAGAGACTGTGTTTAGTGAACTCAACAAACATCGTAGTACATAAAAACACAATATGCATTAAACAAGTAAAAAAAACTCCTGACTACCTAAAAACTACTAAGTAGGTAGGTACCTTGGTATCTATTTAGCCGTTAAGCGAATGTTTATTTTTGAAAACACGGACCCAGTAAAAGTTATTTTATAATACGTAATTATTTTGTTAAAAAATCTTTAGATTGGTTATCAGTAAGCATAAATCTTACTTCAAAATATTAATATAGGTTGTTTTGACAGTGTTCTAACACTTAAAGATAATGTTGTGAATAACGCTCATTTCGAGGCTTAAAGACTCGAACCCTTAAGACTCTCGAGGCTTAACGCCTCAAAGGCGGCAAAGACGATTTCTTACATCCATACGCGTAAAATAAATAAATACAATTCTCAATAATCGCTGAACGGCGTACATTTTAAGAAATCGTCATGATTATCATCAAAACAATCATCATCATCAGGTCCACTTCATCAAATTGGTGGTTTTCGAGAGAAAATGCTCGAGTTGCTTAAGAAAACACCCAAATCACCCTACATGTGCATTTAAAAATTGAGGAGTTCCCTCAATTCCTCATGGATCCCATCACCAGAACAGCACCAGATTAATGTGGGACCACCTTGGAAGTACTTCCTTTCGAACAAAAAAAGAATTACTCAAATCGGCCCACGGGTCTCGGAGTAATCGATGAACATACATAAAAAAAAAAAAAAAAACAGCCACAACCGAATACAGAACCTCCTCCTTCTATGAAATGGAAGTCGGTTAAATATAGTCGAGTCTTCAAGACTTACTAGTCTTGAGGGCTCGAGTCTTTAAGCCTAAAAATAAGCGTTATTCACAACACTGCTTAAAGACCATAATTGAAAAGCGGTCATGGTGCTATTGGCACCACAACTCAATCTAAAACTTTGGCGGTCAAAAGGTTAACTAGATTTGTTAGACCTATGGTGAGTAGAGTGTCCCGAAAAATATTTTTTTTCTTACCATAAACACAATAGTTATAAAAACTTGCGTATATAAGTACTTGTTCCGGTAAAAATATTACAAAAAATCTATATTTATTTTTTTAGGCCTCTACCGTACTTTGTTTTTTCGAAGTACCCGCGTATTTAACATACATAGTTTTTTTATTAATTATTTTAGGGTAGAACTTAATAATTTTTGATGAATGTCATAATTGTTGTTATTTGATACGTTGAGAAAGTGAATGTGTGCTTAAGAGCGCTCTTACAAGAAAAGTCGAAATAATGCAAAATTGATGATACTAGTCGACGAAATTCAGGACTTTGCGCTCATTATTAGAAACAATGAGTACTTGTTCCAGTAAAAGCGTCTTCTTATCTTTATAAATATCGTTGTAAATATTAGAAAAAGGACTTATTAAATTAGTAATGATTTTTTTTCTGATGGTCGTTTCCGAAAAACCCCGTGAAGCACTGAATGGCGAGCTCTTATTTGGAAATGTTGAGAATTTTACTCTGCTAAACCTGGCTATTTTGTATTACTAATACCCTGTACTTTAGGCATATCAAACTATATTTTTCCTACATACCTTTGAGAAAGAGAAAATCAAAGTAAAACGAACTCGATTTTCTCTCCGAAACAAGTGTCAATTCCTACGAAAATCTACTTAATATCGAAGTCATTTTCATACTCAAGCAATCTGCAACGTTTGCTTATACTGTTGGTATACATTAGTGTTTATGAAATTCTACTATAATTTTTTGGCAATTTTTTGAAAACTACTCTATATTACCGATGACGCGCGCTGCGCCAGCTCAGTGCCGCGGCAGAGCTTGTAGAGGCAGGACGTGTGTCGGTCGGCTCCGCACATTTTCAACGGCGACGACGAGGTTTTTTATCATTGTGTGCGGCGGGCGCCGTGTAAAACGCTATACTGTGTGCGTGTAAACCGCAACGAGAGACTTTGATCCTAGCACTGTTTTTATAGTATTATAATTTATAATGGTACAGTTTAATAAACTACCGGACAGGATTAAAAATATTTGAAACGACCTGACATTCTATATGTATTTATTTGACTCAAGATAGTACTCAGGGTCTGATGATGGAGCCGGAAGGTGGTCACCGGTACCAATCAACCATGCAACTAAACCACTTCGTGTTTAGGCTCGTTTTATTCATCTCAACAAGATCTTTGACACAAGATAGTACTCAGGGTCTGATGATGGAGCCGGAAGGTGGTCACCGGTACCAATCAACCATGCAACTAAACCACTTCGTGTTTGGGCTCGTTTGATTCGGCTCAACAAGATCTTTGACTTAAGATAGTACTCAGGGTCTGATGATGGAGCCGGAAGGTGGTCACCAGTACCAATCAACAATGCAACTAAACCACTTCGTGTTTAGGCTCGTTTTATTCGTCTCAACAAGATCTTTGACTTAAGATAGTACTCAGGGTCTGATGATGGAGCCGGAAGGTGGTCACCGGTACCAATCAACCATGCAACTAAACCACTTCGTGTTTGGGCTCGTTTGATTCGTCTCAACAAGATCTTTGGCACAAGATAATACTCAGGGTCTGATGTTGGAGCCGGAAGGTGGTCACCGGTACCAATCAACCATGCAACTAAACCACTTCGTGTTTAGGCTCGTTTGATTCGTCTCAACAAGACCTTAGACACAAGATAGTACTCAGGATCTGATGATGGAGCTGGAAGGTGGCCACGGGTACCAGTCTACCATTTAACTGAACCACTTCGTGTTTGGGCTCGTTTGATTTGTCGCAACAAGATCTTTGACACAAGGTAGTACTGAGGGTCTGATGATGGATCCGGAAGGTGGTGACCGGTACCAATCAACCATGCAACTAAACCACTTCGTGTTTGGCTTCGTTCGATTCGTCGCAACAAAATCTTTGACACAAGTTAGTACTCAGGGTCTGATGATGGAGCTGGACTGTGGCCACGGGTACCAGTCTACCATGTAACTGAACCACTTCGTGTTTGGGCTCGTTTGATTTGTCGCAACAAGATCTTTGACACAAGGTAGTACTGAGGGTCTGATGATGGATCCGGAAGGTGGTCACCGGTACCAATCAACCATGCAACTAAACCACTTCGTGTTTGGCTTCGTTCGATTCGTCGCAACAAGATCTTTGACACAAGTTAGTACTCAGGGTCTGATGATGGAGCTGGACTGTGGCCACGGGTACCAGTCTACCATGTAACTGAACCACTTCGTGTTTGGGCTCGTTTGATTCCTCGCAATAAGATGTTTGAGACAAGATACTACTCAGGGTCTGATGATGGAGCTGATGATGATTGACAGGTACCCGTCGCCACCTTCGCGCTCCATCATCAGACCCTGAGTACTACCTTGTGTCAAAGATCTTGTTGAGATGAATAAAACGTGCCTAAACACGAAATGGTTTAGTTGCATGGTTGATTGGTACCGGTGACCACCTTCCGGCTCCAACATCAGACCCTGAGTACTATCTTGTGTCAAAGATCTTGTTGAAACGAATAAAACGAGCCTAAACACGAAGTGGTTTAGTTGCATGGTTGATTGGTACCGGTGACCACCTTCCAGCTCCATCATCAGACTCTGAGTATCACCTAGTGTCAAAGATCTTGTTGAGACGAATCAAACGATCCTAAACACGATGTGGTTTAGTTGCATGGTTGATTGGTAATGGTACCTTCCAGCTCCATCATCAGACCCTGAGTACTGTCTTGTCTCAAAGATCTTGTTGAGACGAATCAAACGAGCCCAAACACGAAGTTGTTTAGTTACATGATAGACTGGTACCCGTGGCCACCTTCCAGCTCCATCATCAGACCCTGTGTATCTTCAGTGTCAAAGATCTTGTTGAGACGAATCAAACGAGCCTAATCATGTTACTACATGGTTGATTGGTATCCGTGACCACCTTAATCATCATCAGATCCTCAGTACCAGTTCGTTTTTAAACCCTCGTTGATACAAACTTTACAACCTATAGGTACCAAATGCAATGACGAAACATGTAAATAAGCGAGTAGGTACCTATAATTTCTTTCGAGTAATATACCTTCATAAGTACGAGTATGGGGCTATTCATAAATTACGTCGTTTCAAATGGGAGGAGTGGGGGGGGGGGGGGTCTGGACATCGGATGATGGTAACATGACGTAGGAGGAAACAGATTCATCCGAAGCTTGATTTTTGGATGATTTGAGGGGTGGGGGGGGGGGGTCAAAAATCGTCAAAAATAGATGACGTAATTTATGAACAGCCCCTATGTACATTTGCACTGCATTTAGTATTTTCGTACTTACCAAATAACAGTTTTAGAACTTTAAAAGTTAAGTACAGTTAGTGTTGTTATGGTTGATTTCAATATGCTTCGCGAAGGATCAAGAATGTTTAATCCATCATTGTAGTGCGAGTGTGGTAGAAGGGATCGGCGTACTGAGCTCGCACGGCCTGCCGCAGCGCGTAAAATACCTAAACTCGCTCAACGCCGAAATGTAATAGCGCTCTTAAAATATACTTTTTCCATCAATCTTTTACTGTATCTGACGGTGCAAAAGAGTGAAATCATGAGTTTAAGTATCCGAAGAAGTAATACTACGTGCCCTTTCTTCGGATCGTTTTGTCATTTTCAATTCAACAGTAAGCAATTACCTATCACAAAAGCCGTCATAAAACGGATTTTATGTAAAAAAAAGTGATTTGAAGCTGAAAAATAATGGGAAAGATCCTTCTAATTCTGAGATATTTACCAGTGTTGCCCTCGAAATCGAGCAATTTTGGGTTCAGGCTTCGATTCCTACGGTGAGTAAAGACCGCATCATACAGCTAATAAAATGTTATTTTGAAAAGTACATAACATTAAAAATGTTTCCTACAAGTAAAAAGAATAATAATTATGACCTTAAATTGCAAACTTTCATGGCAACTTCAAATAAGTTATTCGACGTTGCAGCCTGCAAATGTCGTACATAATATGATTTCTGTACTTGTGTGAAAATACGAAAAGTACCAGTTCCTGGAAGAATTTTTTTATCAGACCCACGGCAACAAAGAAAAATGATTATTGGAAAAATTGATTTGGATGCGACTTTAAAAATTCAGAAAAGACAGGAAAGACAAAATGAAGAGTCTTTAAGACAAGTTTCTGCAAGCAGTATTGTTATAAATTCTACGCGACAGAGAGGATTTAAAAGGAAATTACAATATGTTGATAATGATAACTTTGAGGATAATTTAATCACAATCAGCCTCAATTTAATCACAAAAGTCAGTTCCATTTGTGCTGAAACTCATAAAATGTATGTTTTTTTTTTTCGATTTAATAAACTACTGAAATCATTATTTTTGTGTTTTTATTTACAAATGCCCGTAAAAATAATTATAATAAAAAAAATATGTCGACTAATTTTTAGGAAAACAAACTAGAATATTTAAAACTTTAAAAGGCAGTAGAGGCCTAAAACTAGGTGTTTTTTCCATTTTTTTTTTCATATTTGTAATGTTCATAATAATACGCAACTTTTTATTCGCCTTGTGATAGGGAAAAAACAACTTTATTTTTTTCCTTACATTGACGGGACACTCTAATGGTGAGTCCTAAACTTGTTGCCGTTAATAAACGGGACATGCCCAGGCAGGTCCGGCCGCTGATCCTGTTAAGAAAATTGCCTTAAGCCCTAGGCTAGGTTAAGGCAATTCTGGGTACGAGAAAATTGAGTTTTGCCTTAGATGTGACACACGGCGAATCTTATTGGTTTAAATTTACTTATTGAAATGTAGCCCATAGATAGCCCATATTAATATTGTAAATTTAAAAGTAATCTCTCTCTCTCTCTCTCTGCTTTTTTAAGGCCACACTACAAAAATGAATTAAATGATATTTTGGTTATCATGGCCCTGACTTCTACGATTTACGTTTGGCTTGTAATGATGTCAACCCTTATCCCAACAAAAACATAAATGTGAAATGAGAGCCAAGTTCAATATTAAGAATATGTGTCGTTGTTGACGCGCCGACAAAAGAATTGAGATCTATATGGGTGCCAAGTTCTGTGCTGTGTAGAAAATCCTGAAATTATAAAGTATTTGTATTGGCTAGTTTTTACGTATAGGTTATTTATTATATTTGACTAGGTACGTTAGTTTTCTAAAATTTGGTTTGTTGGTAAAAACTAGCCAAGACAAATCCTTTATAATTTCAGGATTTTCTACACAGCACAGAACTTGGCACCCATATAGATCTCAATTCTTTTGTCGGCGAGTCAACAACGACACATATTCTTAATATTGAACTTGGCTCTCATTTCACATTTATGTTTTTGTTGGGATATCATTACTTTTTGTACAGAAATTACTATAGTAAGTATTCTATTCATCATGAAAGCAGTTTGCCTAAGCTGAAAAGGAGACCCTCGCTAACGCGCGGTCAATTGTCAAAAAGTTTCAGATTTTTTCTTTTGTATACGCCTAATAATCTACCTTGATGCCAAATATCAAGTTTCTAAGTGAGCTAGAAGTGGGTTAGGTTTTTGGTCTATAAGTATTAATTTTTTTTTCAACGAAATATCAATAATTCCCAGTTTTCAGATTTTTCCCTCTATATACACCTAATAGTCTACCTTGATGCCAAATATCAAGTTTCTAAGTCATCTATAAGTGGGTTAGGTTTTTAGTATATAAGTATTAATTATTATTTTTTCCATCGAAATATCAATAATTTCCAGTTTTCAGATTTTTCCCTTTATGTACACCTGACAGTCTACCTTGATGCCAAATATCAAGTTTCTAAGTCATCTAGAAGTGGGTTAGGATTTTGGTCTATAAGTATTAATATTTTTTTTTTCCATCGAAATATCAATATATTTTAGTTTTAGGATTTTTCCCTCTATATTCAGGTGCCAAATTTCATTTGTGTAGGTTAAGTAGGTTTCAAGTTGTGAAGGGGTCAAAAGTAGCTCGAAATGGTTCGTGTAATATTACACACGGTTGCTGCGTCGCCAGTTCCTTTTTCTTTGAACTTGGCTGGACACGCTACCGCGTGTCTAGATCTTGGCAATTTCAAAAAAATCATGAGTTCAAGCCTGGCTTGCGCCCGGTAGAGTAAAAATGCTCATAGAGAAAAAAAGAAAAAGGGGACGAAAATTGTTGTTGTATTTTTTAAGATACAATGCCAAGCAAAGGGTTCTCTCGTTGACAATTTTGGTTCCGATTCTAACTTTTGATGGGGTATAGTAGTCGATTGGGAGTAGGACCGAACGGTATCCATTAATATAAGGTGAGCTACCGTTTATTACAGCTCCAAAACACAATAAACGCAATTAGGACGCTGATGTATTTGCCGATAACATGGCACTATTAAGAACAAAACTAGTTCATTTTGCAAACCTTTTAGCCCGATAATTATGTGCTTGCGTTGTTCTATTGACATTTATTTTAATTTATTTGTATAATTCAGTTTAATTTGACGTAATTCTATAATTTTATTGTTCTTCTGTTATTTGACATAATTTAATTCAATTGTAAATTCACATTTATTCAATTGTAATTTGGTGTAATTTAATTTTATATAATTGTGTTATTCAATTTATTTATTAGGTAAGTTAACATTGTTTATATGGTAACTTTATGTTGTACTATCTTGTGAGCGTTTTGGGGCCACCTGTAAGCCCGCAAGAGTTGAACACCAATAAAAACAAAAAAAAAAGCTTTATAATCGATTCGAATTCCTGTAGCATCGCACAATCGTTCAACGTCGACATAACGCGCTATATACAGAATGTTCACAAATTGGGCCGTACTACATAATATAGGTACACGTTCACAAATTGCGCTCGGTGATACGTGTAGCGATCGTACGGACTCAACGTACACGCTGCACTGAGCGAATTTATTTTTTCTGTTCTTCTGTTTTTTTACTATTAGCGTCTAAGCGCCACTTACAACATCCCACTAACCCGGACTTAAGCGGTTAAACCGTTAACCCAGTGGTAAATTGGTAACCATGGTAACTCCAGGTTTAACCGGTTAACCCCGGGTTAGTGGAATGGTGCAAGTGGCCCTAGGAGAGCTGAACAGATCTTATATGATGCACTTATTATTTATTTTATACAAATATCTATGTACATTTTCAAACATGCATAAAAAATGGTATTTCATTTAAAGTTTCTCTTATTTGAACCACTTCAGATTGTGAAAGTGCCACCTCTAATGTTGCAGGCTTCCATAGGCTACCGTAACTGTTTACCACCAGACTGGTCGTAGGTATGCTTGTTCTCCACAGTCGTGGTATAAAACATATGACTAATATTTCTGTAAAATTCGCAACATCGACACAATGACGATGGCCAAATAAAATGTTGTCAGATTATATTTTTCTATGCCCTATGTGTTCAAAAATATTTGAAAACACACACATACACCTTAATCTAGCGTTGGTGTTAATTCGATGAGTCGAGTATTTTCCGATTCTCACATTGAAATTACCCGCGCGAGGCAGACGGAAATTGTCATTCTATTAGGTACCTGGCGGTCCATTTGATTGTCACCCCCGCCAAAGGATTTTAGCCCTTATTCTATGATTACTAAGTACGACTTTGGTTTGTGCCCTTTGAGTTATCCTCTAGGTGATGATTTACATTTTACATCTTAATACACGAAATGTGAATGAATAAATCAGTGTTTGATGATGTAAAGAAAATTTACATTTCGTACGATTCAGCTTTGAAGGTTGTTTAAGTAAATATGTGATTTAGAATGCAGACGGGTTAAAATGTGTTAAATATTGAGGGAAAATATTTTGTGCTGAATACCATTGTACTTTTGAGGATTCTATACCTACTATTTCACAAATTCTTTTTCTTGTTCCTAAAATACCGGCAGGAATAAAAAATATCTTGAACTAGGTAGTTCGAGTTCATCAGCATTCGTTATAGGAATATGTATATACTTTTTTAACAAGGGGACAGAAATAGTTTTTATTGACTAGAATGAAGCCAAACACTTTTTAAATAAATCTAATCACGCTGAAATAAATAACAGGGACCTGTGAACATTTTTTTCGAGTTCAAAAGTCATTAAGTTTGGCCTATTTCTTTTTTCAGTGCAAAAGTTCTGGTGATAACCAATCAATCGTCTCTAATTTCGAACAGGTTTAGATGTTTTCGTCCTGTTCTACAAACACTACAAATATTAAAGTGTAATTAGCATCCTTTAGACTACAACATGCGTGTCAGCCCCTAAGTATTTACTTACACCAAAGTTTTTTACATTTTTAACAGCAAAATATTGTAATGTACCTTTTCCCATAGTAGACATTCCGTTGCATTATTTGCACACCGCACATGTATGAACACTGATTTCTTAGTTTACAATTACCATTTTAAGAATGGTCCCACCTAGCCCAGATAACCTATCGGCGTTACCTTCCTTCATTGTCAAAGTGCATTCAGACCAACACTGACATGATGTGATTGCAATAATTAGGAACAATTGTTAGTTAACAATGTGATTTGTAGATTTGAACCATGTTTAGTTATAGTGTGCTTACGGTTTTACTATTTTCGGTTTCCGTTATGGCGACCAGAGTTGTTGAAGGGTAAGTTACTGTTATGTAATTGCTTCTTTGTTCACTGTATGATTATATTTTATAATTTATACAAAATTATACAGAATGTTGTAATATCTACAAAATTTGTTACTACACTTGTATGTTTAATGAAAATGCTAATTACTCAAATATAAGATTGCCTAAATTTAGTATAACCTAGAAACTTATTTATTGAAATAATCGTCTTCCTGTGTTTCAAATTGTGTTTGTTATTTCAGATCTCAGCCAGTACTACAAAAGACAATAGAAGCATTATTCAAAGACAGATCTCAAGTAATACATCCAGGAACATGCAAGTTGATCCGATCTTCGCCTCGACAAGCGAAAATGTGCAGCAGGGAAGCTACTTTAACTAGCATTCTGGAGAAAGCAAAGGAGCAAGCTATACAAGCTTGCGAGGAAGCTTTCTTCTACGATCGATGGAACTGCTCTCTAGTATTTAATAGGAAAGAAAAGAAGAGTATTTTTAACAAAATTTATAGAGAGACTGCTTTTATACATGCCCTCACTGCAGCTTCTATAACTCATGCAGTAGCGAGAGGATGTGCTTCTGGTGACCTCACAAGGTGTTCCTGCCAAGGTAATTTTCGGAAAAATGTCTCAGAATGGAAAAGAAATGGTTGCGGTGACGACTTTAAATACGGGAAACGGATCACAAGGAACTTTCTGGACTTCAAACACGCAGGCAACGATCAGATCGCCGAGATTCTCAAGCAAGATGTGGTTATAGGCATCAACTCCATCGGAGAGCAAATGAAAGAAGTCTGCAAGTGCCATGGTTTTTCCGGATCCTGTACTACTAAAACCTGCTGGAAGAGATTAGGACCTTTCAACTCCGCTATGGGCGTTCTTAAAAAGCACTATCACCACGCCGTGAAGAAGAAGTTGCTTAACTACACGACAAAGAGAGCGATAGCGCCTAAAATAAGACGTAAAATGAATATTGATAAGAATAACTTGGTGTATCTTCAAAAGACGCCTAATTTATGTGTGAGCACGATAGGTAGGGTGTGTCGGGACCGCGACAACTGCGCGACTTTGTGTTGTGCGAGGGGGTACTTGACGACCAAGAAGCCTGTGAGCTCTAGGTGCAGGTGCAAGATGGTGAATTGCTGCATCGTCAAGTGTGATACTTGCGTCAAGGACGTGGATATTTATACGTGTAAATAAAGTGCAATTACTGATATTCTGATGGTGAGAAAATTTGCATTTAATCGAAAGTAATGGCCAATGCTCCATTGAAGTCAAAATGAAATAAGTACCTATACGTGTAGAGCTTCTCTCTTTATTTTTAATTTTTTAGTATTTATTTAGGTTTTGTTATATAAATGTTTTACTTTATTGATCACGTTGCGTTTTATACCTAATTAAAACTAGTTTACTAGAACGAATCCAATAAGTATCTTAAAAATTGTAGGTGATGTATATAAAATTAAAATACCTAGATTTATCATATTTAATATAAGCTCAACAAAACATATAATTTAGAGTTCAGATTTTATGCTTTTAAAATGTATACTTAAGTTGCTGATGAGTAAGCCGTAAGTCGTATCTTCTAAGGAAAGACTGGTTATGACAAAGCCTGCAAGGTTCTGGGAGTGCCGGGTGATAAGCTGTGATAGTACTGTAGTAGGTTTAAATATTTTAAATATTTTCTGTAGCGCGTCATTTTTACACTAACTGTATTTCTAACCTTTCATAATAAAGACTAATTCCCTGTATGGTTCACTGGCTGTATGAATAAATTTACGAAACAAGTTGATCGTGCTTATTCTAAAAGTTTTTCATGAAACGTAACTTTTCAGTTACGGTAACTCTGACAAATCCATTTACTGGGACATGATGGATAGACGTTGGGCTTCATAAAATCAATAAATCAGTATAGGTACTAACATAAAGCGTTCTAGTACAGTAAACATCAATTAGACACAGCGCGCCAAAAGTCACCCTGGAATACTTTTCCTAATACGCGTACTTCACAGTACGCGTTCAAAAGTATCTGTCATAGTTCCATTAATTGTTCTATGTTATACATGAGGCATATCTCTAGATACTTTTGACTCGTAGTCGTTTGATGCTGACTGTACTGTTTATAGAAGAAATCGATCTAGCATTTGAAGAGTATTTTGTAACGGTGCGTGTAACGAAACGTTACACTACCACCTTTCCTATTGTTACTGGCACACTGAATTTGGATTCAAAATTCCCTTTTTAAATTCAAATCCTTCTTCAAATTCCATTCCATGGTTTTTATTTTCAGTTCGATCCAAAACTTCGATCGATAAACATATTTTTATTTTAACGGACTGTACTTCCTACATAGTTTCCTAAGTTTTATTTTATTGTATAGTGATCTAAATACTTAAATAGTTAATACAATATGAAAAGTGCAGTGAATAGTGTGCACATTACCTAGTAACCAAGCGCAACTCCAGATAAACCCACATCTTAAAGGCACGTTGTTCCTTTTTTATTGAAATAATAAAATACCATCGTCGTCCTGGATCCTGCCTTTTCATTCCCATAATCCCGTGAGGCTCCTCCGTGCCCCCTCACATATTTCTCAATTTTTTTTGTATTATGATCGATTTTTTATGTTTTTTTTCAAATATTCTTTTATTCATTAAATAAATGTAAATGTTGTATAAAAACTTATAATCTAAAATTATCCTAAATTAATAAAAATAAAACCTAAACTATAATAAAAATCGCCCCTCGGCAAGGTGCTGTAGACGCTGGCAGCATTACCTCTACTCGCTGAATTACAATGCTTAAAATGCGCCGTGCGAGGAAGCTGCCAGCCCTACGGTCCCCAGTCACATCGAAATTGTCCATTTCCAAACAAAAAGCTTCCTTTATTTCTTGTGATTTTTTCCTAATTTTTTCTAAAACTTTTTGGAAACTTGTCACATCTTGCACACCTGTACCTATTATTGTCAACTCTACAAAACGGAGTCTCAAGTATTAAGTATACGAAAATTTTAATCTTATTTTCAGACGTCCTTTAGTTGTTCTATTTTCTCTTAGCACCTGCATTCTGCATTGCAAACGATCCCAAGTCCATCTGCATTGCTAATTACTTGCCACTGATTTCATTAAAACAGCGGTAACTATATTAGTTATCTATTTGCATACATGAATACTATTTGTAGGAATTCTATTTGTGGTTAGGTGTCACTACTTTCTGTGTTAGGTATCTACAACATAAATAAATATTTGATTGAAACCGTCCAACTTTACACTGGGAGGGTAGAGGTGACCGTCGCCACTCATCAAACATCTATTCAGAGCAATATAAACCGGTGGTTTAGTATAGTCCTTGTATCATTAAACCTACCTAACTAACCTAAACCTAACTAGTTACTTGGTTATTTAATAGTAACTACTCGTAGTCGTTTAAGTAACTTAAAAAAAGGAGGAAGTTATCAATTTGATTTTTTTGTATGTTGTTCTTGTTTTGTTTAAACGTATATTATGCTTCCAAATTGGTCCCTTTTTTGTCATTTTATTTTATACTTTTAGAAGTGGTTTCTATTAAAAGTTAATTTAAAATATAGGTACCTATATACATATATAGATACTCGAACCTTAGGTGCCCACACTTGCAGGCCAATTCGAGTTTTATAGTTATTAGATCAGTATCATAATGGAAACAGATCGAATAACTAACACTTGAATTGGCCTGTTAGTCTCCGACTAGGTAGGTACACTAAAAATACCTAAATAGTAAAGGGTAATTGCATAGGTAAAGGGGCATACCTACGCTGGGTATAACATGACTTAGTTTACCGATTCCTTGAGTCAATCCTGGGAAAACTGATTCACAGTCTGGCAAACACTGTTTCACTTCAAATATGTGTTTAGTCTCAATCTCAAGTACGGCCTTTTGTAAACCTACTGGACAAGGCAATTTTGTTATGCCTCTGGGAGGTAAATAGATTGGTAAGTAGGTCATACTAAACATGTTTAATATGGCTTATGCGATGGCCAATACCAAAATCGCGAAATTCACCCTATTACGCTATTACCTGCTATTACCAAACAAGTCCGACTAATAAGTAAGTAAGTACCTAAGTAAACACTTTTACGAAAAGAAAGGAATATTGGTTACATCAGATAAAACCTGCACTAATTTTAGGGATTAGTGGCATTTTGTTTGCAACCACCAACTGGCTACTTCGAAAGTACACTGACATAAAAAAAAAATTGTGCGTCTTTTATGTGCGTCATTTAGTTTTCGTGCATCTTGCTCGCGACAATACATGTACGTACACGTACGAGCGAAATGCTCGATAGTTGAACGACATTCTGATATCAGTGTACTTACGTATTGGCTTGCAAAGCTTATAAATAAATGAAATAAATAAATATCTGGGGACATCTTACACAGATCAACCTAGCTCAAACTAAGTAAAGCTTGTACTATGGCTGTTGGCGACGATATACATATTTATGTAGATATATACATACTTAGAAAACACCCATGACTCAGGAACAAATATTTGTGTTCATCACACAAATAAATGCCCTTACCGGCAGTGGCGGATTTGCAGTCTTTGCCGCCCTAGGCCCCAGGCCCAGTATAGCCGCCCCTTTCGCAGCACCCATCATATTGACTACTTACATTTTTAAGTTATTTCTTATTATCATCAGCGAATTATTTGTCACAATTTGCCGCTCATAATTTTTTGCCGCCCTAGGCCCGGGCCTACTGAGCCTTAGGGCAAATCCGCCACTGCTTACCGGGATTCGAACCCAGGATCGTCGGCTTCACAGGCAGGGTCACTAGGTACTAGGCCGTCTGAATGAATTGGAAAAAAAAGACGATGTAATCTTATTTTTGTACGGTGGAGCCAGGAACGGCAGTATGGATCGATAGCTGCCACGTGCCCCGTACGGATAAAGTGATCTGCGAAGTGGACCGTAGGTACACATTACATTACCACAGTGTAAAAAAGTAACAGTGGACCGACGCTTTGATGTTTGCGTAAATGCCGACACCGCACAAGAACACAGTAGGGTTGTCACAGACTTTTACACAACTGCCCAAATAACAGTATTAACATTTCGATCGCTCTTTAGCGATAAGACCGCCTGTTGTCTGCCTCTACATTTAATCAAGTGTTCTTTTCTTTTGTGTCTTTTTACTGAGGTGTGCCAATAAAGAGTATTCTATCTTTCTATCTATCTATCTATCTATTTCAAATAAGACACGCTAGCCCTGTATGTATAGTACCGCGCTACTAACAATAGTGAGTAACAATGGCGATGTAAGCAGCTCGGGTGAGCGCGACCCACCCCTCGTCCCTCGCACTCCGCACGATTTCCCTGTCTAGACGGCTTCGTCGAACGACTGTATTGTTTATTGTCTGACATTTGACAGTTGAGACATTACTGATGTAACCAACAAAGTAGGGTTCTAGTATATGTATAGGTACTGTACTTATTTTGGAAGTCGCGACTCACGGAAATTGTATTGAACAACAATTTACAACTAATATTAAAAGCAGAAGGAGTTTAAAATAGAGTTTCGGTTAATACGGTAATAATATTAGCTGAAAATTGTTGAGCATTAGACTTTTCGGTCGTCGGAACATCTATTGTTAAGTAGTAAAACGGATGTATGGAGTGAGCACTCTATGTATTTTTTTTTTTATGGTAATCGAGCTACTAACTAAGTAACTATGGCGTTGTATGCAGCTCGGATGCGCGCGAACCACCCCTCGCCCCTCGCACCCCGCACGATTCTGTCTAGACGGCTTCGTCGAACGACTGTATTGTTTATAGACTGTGACATTACTGATGTAACCAACAAAGTAGCGTTCTAGTATATTATATGTACTGTACAGTCACCTGCACTAATATGTTACACAATGAAGGCCGCAAAAATATCTGACACGATCGTATTTGTAGAGCCATAAGAGCGTGTCACATATTTTTGCGGCGTTCGAAGAGTAACATATTATTGCAGGTGACTGTACTTAGTTTGGAAGTAGGTAATGTTGAAACAAAGCTTAGGTAAGGACCAGAGTTAGACAAAAGCGTGTAAACTAAACAAAATCGGCTTAATAATGATATATATTACTTTGTAGCACTGGTAGAGTATAATCTAATACCTTTGAACGAGCAATTCTTGTTTATTTGAGTTATATATTTCAGGGACATCAGAAACGGCTCTAACGATTTCGATGAAATTTGCTATATGGGAGTTTTCGGGGGGATAAATCGATCGAGCTATCTCTGGGAAAACGCGCATTTTTGAGTTTTTGTATGTTTTCGCGAGCAAAGCTCGGTCTCCCAGATATTAATTAGTAAAGAAGAATGCCAACCCCAATACAAAGTCACTAAATAAGAATATAACACTTTAAACTCTCGCGTTTTGTACACATATTTAATTACACAAACGGGTCTACCGCGATATAATTTCATTGTTTTTACCTTTAATTCCGACGTTTAGTCAGCTGAAACGTCGGAATTAAAGGTAAAAACAATGAAATTATATCGCGGTAGACCCGTTTGTGTAATTAAATAAGAATATGCCTGAAATACTTTCATCATGCTTTAATTGTATTTTTGTGCATATGAAAGCGGCCAGGAAAGCCGCCGTTTACGTTTAGATCATAAATAGCAGTAGGTGACCGATTTTAAACTCATGTAGCTAAAATTGAATACTTAATACTAGAAGATATAGTCTTAAATATATACTAGTCTCTGATTTTACGTTACTTATACTTATATAAACCATTACACGTTGTCTCGTCTGAGGCCCTGAGGCCCATTCGAACTAACAAATTGGTCTCAGTTTGTCATCAGTCACTTGTTTTTCGTACTTACCTAAACTTATGGTGCAGTAAACCAATTTCTTATTAGGTAATACCTTACGCTCATTAGAAGAACCGTTACTTAACATTACTTACTCGAGGAAAACCTGCTTCCTCTCAATTACCAACTCAATTTCGGCAAACGTTTTATGACGTGGAAAAAATAATAAAATACTAGGCAGGTTTTTCTTAGAATAAGCTTGTATTTTATTTATTACGAATATAAAAATTTAAGCGTAAATTAACATTTTGTTGACTTTTTCATTATTAGCGATTATGGTTAATATATTATATGCACGTGTAAAATGCATACATGCACTTATTACTAACCTTAAAAATGTATACCGTCGGCCTAAATCGCATATCTCGTAACTCCATTTTTTTAAATCATGTTTTGACACTTTTGGATAGTACTATTCTGAACGCATCTAAAGGCAAAACTCTTAAATACCAAAAATAAACCGTTTACGTTTAAAAAGCAAAATAGAAAACCTCGTAACTCTCGACCGCCATTTTGTAAAAGATTACCTCGTATCTCCCCCCCGCCACTCCCTTCAGTACAGTTTACGATGGCGTTGTGACTCTCGGAGTAATTAACAATGGAGCCGCCATTAACAGGCGTTCCCCTCTGTCGAAAATAGGCGGCCAATGGTCAACCACATGTCAACCATATGTATGGACTGACGTTTATCTGACATGACGTACCTATACATTTGATGTGCCCCTCCCCCGCAAAAAACGGCAGACTATTTTGTACCGACAATTTTAGGCATGGCGTCTCCGTTGGTTATATCCTCTAAGTTGTGACTGCACGTCAGTTTTGCGTAAAGAGGCTTTTCTGTTTAAAGTTTAATAAAATATTTTTTTTTTGATCCACAATTACCTTGTTCAGATCAAAATATTATCCTCCATTTTCAAGGATTTTTATAGCAAAACTCTTAAGGTCTACTACTCTACTTGCTCGAATTCATACAAACTTTCTTGTTAACTCACTACTATTCTGTAGGGTGTCTTCACTTGAATACGTAATGTTTGGGTAGTATACAGGGTGATCAATCCAAATGGGTCAGTATGGAGAAGTCGGAAACTATGAGAGATAGCGAAATCTGTTCTTAGGAACCATGGCTTCGATTTTAGATTTAATAATAATGGCATTCAATTTTTTTTGAAATCTATCATACATAACCGGGATTCGAACCTGGTCAATATTCTTGTTGTTTGTTTGTATGGCAACTTTTAAACGATGCGTGATAGGTGGGGGGTGCTCGACCAAATATCATAGAGGGCCCCGGGACAAAACAAACTACATTAAAAAAAAAAACAAAATTGCCGATTTTTTTTTTAATTTTTTCAAGTTGGTCCGAGCGCGCTGAGATTTGGCATGTGGCGAGCCCGGGGGCCCAAGATTACCATGTCAAAAAAATTTTTTGGAAAAATCCAAAATGGCGGCGGACACGGGCAAAGTCAAATTTCCAAGTAGGTTAAGCGAGCCCGAAGGGCGAACTTCAGGCCGGGAGGCCGTAGGCCGACCCCGGCGGAGGGCCGAAGGCCCGGAGCCTCCACCCCGACTCCCGACACGCGAGGCCGAAGCCGAGTAAACGAAGGCCGAGCTCCGCGTAGGGCCGAAGGCCCGAAGCGTCACACGAAAGGGGGAAGTTGGAGCTTAAACACGACCCAACACTTTTCCTACTGGGAGTTGCGTTTTGGGAGTCGGGATGGAGGCTCCGGGCCTTCGGCCCTCCGCCGGGGTCGGTCTTCGGCCTCCCGGTCTGAAACTCGCCCTTCGGGCTCGCTTAACCTACTTGGAAATTTGACTTTGCCCGTGTCCGCCGTCATTTTGGATTTTTCCAAATTTTTTTTTTGACATGGTAATCTTGGGCCCCCAGGCTCGCCGCATGCCAAATCTCAGCGCGCTCGGACTAACTTGAAAAAATTAAAAAAAGTCGGCCATTTTGAATTTTTTTTAATGTAGTTTGTTTTGTCTCGGGGCCCTCTATGATATTTGGTCGAGCACCCCCCACCTATCACGCATCGTTTAAAAGTTGCCATACCAACAAACAACAAGAATATTGACCAGGTTCGAATCCCGGTTATGTATGATAGATTTAAAAAAAAAATTGAATGCCATTATTATTAAATCTAAAATCGAAGCCATGGTTCCTAAGAACAGATTTCGCTATCTCTTATAGTTTCTGACTTCTCCATACTGACCCATTTGGATTGATCATCCTATATATATTTCTTACTGCGCCAAAGTAACAAAATACTAGAAATTGATTAATATTTTTAAGAAAAAAGTCTTTGAAAATTAGTAAAATTTTGCCCCATTGCTTGTTTGTGTGAGTGATGCGTATAGTATAGGTGTAATTCTAACATGGCGACTTCTTTGACAAGCAATGATTTTTAATTTATCAAAGGTGGAACAGATGGCATTTTAAAACCGGAACACAGGTTACCTGTGTATTTTGTTTTATCTTCACTCAATAGAGGGAGATAAATTTAAAAGCATGTTATGAGTATACTCATTTAAGAGTCTCCTTTTTCTGATATAATTTCATTCCCAGATGTAATATAACTTATATTTACATTACATTTATATAACTATACATTTAATAGAATTAAAGGTCAGTCCAAACAATCATTCGCGTAACGGTCGTCCACCGAAAAGCCTTGTGAATTCTGTTTTCGTCTCGGCAGAAATATAAATAAATGTTCTCTGGAAGCCTATTATATTTATTCTTACAATGATTTTTAAACTAAAGTTGCTATATTTTTCTCAAAAATATATATTGGGAGCAAAATGTCATCTTCTTGTAAATAAACAAGATTCTATATGTTCTGCTTGCGCATAACAATAGTAGATTGTTAACCAAGGGATCATTTCTGCCGAAATCATCAATGATCACCTCGGTAGAAATGATGCCTTTCACCCGAGTTAAACACTTCGCATACAAGGAAAGTAAAATGCATGTGCTTTTTTTAAAACATGACTAAGTATAAATAGTTTTCATAGTATTTTTTTAGGATACTTTCAATTAACAATTTAGCCAAAAGTATCGTTATTTATGGAATGGGGAGTCAAATATCAGAATGGAAATTATATGAAAAATCCATTTATACCCAAATTTCAATTGCTTATCTTACGTACGAAGAAATCGTACTTGGAATTGGAACCAAAAATGCTCTAGTGCAGAAACGTATCATTTTCTGCACAACTTTTAGAATAACAATGACCCTCTTTCAAAGCATGAGAAATGAAAACGGATATTTCTTGTTTTCTTTGCAAGCATTTTTAATTTTGCAATAATTTAATCAATTTGCAGCATAGAAAATCGTCATAAATTTATAATCAATAATATCAAAATATAAAAGGACATACATTTTTAGAAGATTTATAGTTATTCCCCGGGCGACGTTGCCAAATGGTTTGAAAAGGCAACATGCTCGCAACGTTCGGATGTCGGTAATTCGACAATGAAAAATTGTATTTCAAACTTGATATTTTTGACAGTAATGGGTTACTTAGATAAGAAGGCATGTTTCGCCCGGATCTACTATGGTCAAATATGGTCTAGTGGCTTCTAGCTATTGAGTATAAGTCTAAGTTGAACAGCGTTGCGGAGTTCAAATCACGAACAAAGACAAAGACTGAATTATTTTTGTTTTTATTTATTGTTTTTTTTTTTTTGTTTTTATTACCTTATGCGACTGGCAAATATCAATGGATATTTAAAAAAAAAATTTTTAATTGAAGAACAGATGATAATGATACGAAAAGTTTAGTAGGAAATACAATATGTAATATAAACACAAAAAATATATAAATTAAAATTAAAAACTACATAAAGCTAAAAATAACTACAACATAAACTAAAATTCATAAAATTCTAAATATGTATGTTTATTTGACAACTTGAATTACAGAGGGACAGTATGTACCTACAGTGATCCCCACACTAGGTTTAGCCTGTAACGTGGGGATCTAAGCGAAATACAAATTATTATTTCGTACATAAGTTCCGAAAAACTCATTGGTACGAGCCGGGGATTGAACCCGCGACCTGCGTATTGAAAGTCGCACGCTCTTACCGCTAGGCCACCAGCGCTTCTATGTGCAACCATATATTAAACGAGTTCGCATCCCATCATAATCACAATATTATATTGTGTTTAAAGAATACTATTCTGTTTTGTTCTGTTTCTCATTACTTCCCCAGAAATGTGACTCACACGCCAGCTTACTCAGTAGTGTTAGTACAGTCGCCATCAGATATATCGGAGCGTCCGAGGTGCTCACAAATATCTGAACACGCCTCTATTGTCAAGGCGTTAGGGCGCGTGTTCAGATATTATGAACATCTTGGCCGCTCCGATATATCTGATGGCGACTGTACTAAGCTAACATTAAAAGCGTTTTTGTAATTTTAGGTAAAATAATTTGCGTCATTTTCAATTCATAATAAGAATAAAAACATATAATCTATAAAACTTTTTATAAAATAATAAAAAATTAAAAAAATTAAGCACCGTCGGGATTTGAACCCAGATTCATTGATACTCTAGCTAAAATTTATTCAAAACAGATGTTGTGGGTGCCACAAGCACATGATAATCAACATCTGAAAATACGTATCAGTTGGTTCTAAGTTACTTGTCAATGTCTCAAATAAGAATTTAAATTCTAAATTGTTCTTCCTAAAAATATTCATGCGCTGCACTGCGCCCTCTAGGTTACTTTACTGTAACATTACAAATCTACTGACATTAGACACTGACTTTAGGCAAAGACATATGTAACTTCGTATAAGACGAATAAAGTCTAAGGAAAAAACGTGCCTCGGAATTGAAGCAAAAGTCATTCTCGAATAGATGGCGCACACACCTTTAGCCTATCCTCGGCTAGATGGCGTGACGACACCGTTTCATATTTAACAATTTTAACACATAGATATCAGTGAATGAACATGGATCAAAATGATATAAAAATAATAAAATCATTTATCCATACATTTTCCAGATATACATTTTTTGATAACTTTATACGATTTCATTTTGAGTTTTAGTAGTGTGTCGATAGATGGCAGTAAATTTACAGTGACTACAAAATTTACAATGACAGGGCCCCTCTATTTTGCTTTAGGTATGTGAGTGTGCGTGAATGCAAGATATTGCAATATTTTGCAGTTTTATTCTCTGATTATTTAGATTAGACACTGTTGAGTATAACATGTTTCGATTTGGACGTAATATTTTTTATTGTTTTCGCCAATATCAACACATCTTATGAAACTGTTTATATTTTGGGAGAAACGGTGAAAATCCACAATTCGTGCACACTGACGCCATCTTTTGGCTGATAATCGGCATCCCATCCCTAGACATCCACCTTAACTCCCGACAACTCCCGATTAACTTTCGAAAATTTTCAAGAAAAACTTTTATCTCCAAATTTTCCAGGTTCAGGTGATTTAAAAAAAAAAGGTTTTAACAATCTGACGGCTAAATTTTTTGGTAATGAAGTTTTTTTGTGCCTCCTGTAAAATTTGGTCAGATTGAGTTACGAGGTTTGCGATTTAGGCCGACGATACTTAGTTTGAATATTTGAATGTTACATATACGAGCGCCATCTATATTTAAAATGCGAAAGCACTTCATCAATCGCAACTACTCTGTCCTCTAGCGGCGAGTAGCAAAACTAGCTCCGTAATAAGGTGAGTCAGTGCGCGAACTTGTTAGTTTCAGAAGTAGGTACGGACAATGGCCAACAGATGGCATGAAATTTAATTCTCTACTTTTACTATTTGGTCAAAAGTGAGATAATAATTCATTTCTAACGTAACATATTTCTTTATTAAATTATATTGGGTATTTATATTAAATTTTAATGCATGTTTCGTCAAACGTCTAACCTACTATATTTTCTGGAAATTAAATCTTACTCTTTATAACTTTTGAAACGTAAAATCAAGTAAAATGGAATTTTTGTGACAGCTCTGTTTTACAGTCTCAAAAGTACAATAAAAGTATACTGAGGACTGTCTCAGTTCAATCATAGGCAGAGAGAATCATACTATCTTTGTCTTACACTAGTACTAGCACCCAAAAGAAAAGGATGAGTATAGTTTTCCTGGTTCTTACTGACTGACAAATTCGTTTGACCAA
The DNA here is from genome assembly GCF_910591565.1 of Cydia splendana. Taxonomy (NCBI): domain Eukaryota; kingdom Metazoa; phylum Arthropoda; class Insecta; order Lepidoptera; family Tortricidae; genus Cydia; species Cydia splendana. Next base: position 18,492,256 of record NC_085964.1, on the reverse strand, counting down.
CTATACGTATTTCTACCCGCAAAACGTAATTCAAGACCAAAAAAAAGTAAGAAAATGATGCCACTTTTTACTAGCGCGTCTCGTATTTATGTAAAAATAAGTAAGTAAAAGTACTTTTTAAAATCGTCGGAATAAAATTACAAATAAATACTTAAAAATTATCTTAGCGTGATTATTTATCAAAAGGAATTTACTATTTTACAAACAAATTATTGCAGTGGCAACATTGTCCTACTTTTTTTGGTCTTGAATTACGTTTTGCAGTTTAGAAGCATTTTAAGCATGTAGGTATTATCTAATTAAAAATAAGTATTATCTCTCATTATAATTTACCATTTCATAAAAACCGCGTTTTTAACTAAATCAATGACCAACGCATTATGGACTAAGTATCGTCTACAATATTATTATAACGCCTATAATCGACGCCGGGCCATTATCCACAGAATTGTGGTTTGTTTTTGAGGAAAAAAGAAAAAATCCAGCAGTGTTGAGATTCATTTATTTATCGATCTTGAAGATTGGGCTATTGAGCACCTACCATTGAAATGAGTCGATCGTAACGCGTTTCTCACGTCAATGGTAGTGATTATGGAAGGTAAAGGGGTAAAGGTAAGAAAATTAATCTTCATGTATCAAAAAGAGTCCGGCAAAAAACTTTAAATAGATGGCGCTGCAATACCTCGAATATTTAATTAAATTGTTCAAAACATTGACAGCGCACTTCACTCCGTCAATAACGCGTAGGTACGTCTTTAGTTACTCTAGCGGTACTGGCCCCGTAGACAACATGCCCATCGCTATCGCTCCGTAGCGATCGAAACGCAACTGTCACTGTCACACTAATATGGAAGAGCGATAGAGAGACACAAAGCGATTCGATGGCGAAGCGCAAGCGATTGTCACCTTGGCTAGGCCGCCTGGAGAGATTTGGAACTATTGTTTACAGCTGACTGCTGGACACTATTACAACTGTTCTGCCATAAGATATTTAGCTTCTTTGACTCTATACTCCTTTCCTTTACTCTACATATAGTCACTTTCTGACATACCGGGGCCAGACTGACAGATCGGTAACGTACCGCAATGATCTCTTAAGTACCTAGTTCGAAGAATTGTTACAATTGGGCCGTACTAGTTGCCGTTCTATTGCCGTGAGCCGTGAGTTCCTCATAACCTACCTACCCAATACCCATTCGATCGAGTTCCAATGATAGCACTAACTCGGGACAAAACTGATAAAAAATATGTTACACGTCTAAATTGGCCACCATCAAGCCCGGCCTTTTATGATTTCATTTAATATTGCTCAGGGATTTTATGCTGATTTGAGCACTGGGCGGTAGAATACGGGCAGAATTTTACAGGTGAGTAGGTATATAATCTACAGGCAATATACGATTTCAAGCCAAAATATGGTCATTAACTTTGTAAGCCTATAGGTATATTAGGGTGTTGCTTATTTCGTCGAAATTGAAATTTTCTATGTCTCACCCCCTTAAATTGTTCTCTTTCACTAAAAAACAAATGTGGATTTTTTTCAGAATTTTCAATTACGTTTTAGGGGTTGCTACCGAATTTTGAAAATTTGGACCCTCCATACAAGATTATTATTTTTTCGTTTTTTTTTCTCGTTTTTTTATGAGACAACGGGTTAGGGTGTATTAATGTGCAGTTTAACATAAAATAATACCACTATTTATTTAAAGCTTATTATGCGTGTTTTAGGCGTTCTAAATATTGATTCAGCAGTGCGCATTCCTAAAACAGGAATAAAAAATATTTAAAAATATATATTGACTATATACCTAGTATTGAATTACATATAAATAGCTTCCATATACTTTGACTCACTGTCTCACTAAAAAAAACACGAAAAATTAAAAAAAAAACATCATGTATGAAGGATCCAAATTTTCTAAATTCGGTAGCGACCCCTAAAACGAAATTAAAAATTCTGAAATAAATCCACATTTGTTTTTTAGTGAAAGAGAAAATTTAGGAATACGAGGTAGCGCTCTGAAACTTTTCAAAACTTACTTATGTGATATGAAACAGGCGACAGTTATAGAATCGTTTAATGATGTAACAAAATCCATAGAACAGCAACAGTCATGTTTTGAGACTGTCAACGTAGGAGTTCCTCAAGGAAGTGTATTGGGTCCACTTATTTTTCTAATTTACATTAATGAATTACCCAAAATTGTCAACGAACCATGCGTTCTATTTGCTGATGACGCCACACTTTTATTTTCAGGGTCATTATCAGAGGAACAACTTAAACACAATATAAATAACAGACTGTGTTGTAGTTGAATGGCTAAAAACATTAAACCTGAACGTAAATTTAAAGAAAACAAAGCTTGTTCAATTTAGAAATTATAGAACTTCGCCTATGTCCATAACCGTAACACAAGGAGCAGAGACAATAGAACAAGTTAACAGCGCTAGCATTCTGAGAATTACAATAGATTCTCATCTTAATTGGAGATCTCATATTGAAGATTTAAACTGTAAAATTGCAAAAACAGCTTATGCCTTATCTATACTCTCTGAAACATGTTCAGAGAATGTTGTTAAGAGCGCATACTATGGGAATGTATATTCACAACTAACGTACGGTATTATTTATTGGGGTGATTCTGTGGACGTTTTAACTACTTTCAGGTAACAGAAAAGATGCTTACGAAACACGTTTCACTTGGACAATCGTCACTCGCTCAGAAATGTATTCAAGGAAAAGCAGCTTTTGACTTTAACTGGAATCTACATACTTGAGCTTTGCCTCTTTATAAAGCGCAATGGAGAGTACTTCATAAAACTGTCCTCACTTAATGATAAATTACGCATGCAATATAAATACAACTATCATATTCCAAATACCAATAATAAACTAATGGATAAAAGTGCCTATATTGCTGCAATAAAAGTTTTTAACAACTTACTTAAAACTATTTATAGAATTGGCTTATTAATAGAATCTTCTACAGCATTAAAGAGTTTGTCGATTATGATGATAGAGTATGATGCATGTAATAATTTTGTTACTAGTTATAGGTTAGTCATAAGAATTATATTGTACGTCCGTGATGGATAAACTGTTGGTTCATAATTGTAGTATTGTCAACATCTTGGTACACAGTTATACAATAAACTATTATCTTATCTTATCTTATCTTAACAATTTAAGGGGGTGAGACATACTCGTAGAAAATTTCAATTTCGACGAAATAAGCAACACCCTAACCTATGTATGTAAATATATATCACGTGATTACCTATAAGTAGTACCTCTCTTGTAATTAACTGGAGGCCAATTCGAACGTACATTTTGACATCAAAATGATGTCATTAATTATCATTCGCGAGTGCATTTCATTACAGTCGCACATATATTAATTAGGTATGGTGAATTTGTGTTGCAAATATCCTAAACTCTTAGGTAGGTTCTTTCCGTGAAGAAAAGCATCATTCTATATTGATAATCTATTTTTCTTCTATTTCGCTTGGCTGGTTGCTATTCAAGCATTGGTAAACAATATACTAAGTATTAATTACCTATACTTACGCAAATACTACAATCGAATATTAATCGATACCCAATATAAAATAATCAATAAAAATAAAGTACGAGCTTAGGCGACTATCGAATCGAGAACGGAAACCGACCGTCACCACCGATTATTAATGTTTAGTGCACTCGATGAAGATGTCGATACCAAGAGCTTCACCGTCCAACTTAAAAACGACCTAAGTTTCTATAAGATTAGTATGGAAGTAAGACATTTTAGAACAACATGGTTGCGTGCACTTCTTTTTGTCGATCTGTCCATGGTGCTTAATTAATTATGTTAAATAATGCGATATTATGCATATCCCATCACACGCGCCACTGACTGAGGAGTATGCTCGAGTCTTGTTTCAAAGCGATGGATTTTGTAAGGAATATTAGGGCGCTAAGGACGTTTGTAGCTAGGGAGTTTTGCTTTTGTTTTGAGATAAAATGGGGACTGCTGTGAGGTTCGTAGCCCGGTACAGTTGGCTGCACTAATGTTAGCGTGACCGAAATATCTGATACGCTCTAACGCTTCTACTGCCTAGTTGGAAACTTATATGTATAATAAACAGAAACCAGCAGAAAATGTCCACTCGGTACATAAGAGGACTCATTTCAAATTTGTAGCGCCGTACCTTCTTTCTTAATCTCTTCAGTCCGACCTTCATAACTGAGGATTATTCACCACTAAATAGTCTACACTTGGAATAGGTAAGTACCTACGTTCAAGATTTGTCTCCATCGGCTTTTATAGCATAGAAGGCACGCTTCTCTAAGGTCTCCAATGAAACTGTCCATCTTAATGAAAATTGGCATCAAACAAGTTTTCCAACTGCAGGACAGTTAATAAACAATTCTCAACAAGGTCCTTCTGTATACGGATCTCTAAAAATGAGCAACGCAACGTGCCACCCACAATCACTACCGAGAATTTACCTAAACAACTAATAGCCCTTAATATTAATATCACAAAGGTAATTTAACGCAATACAACCAAACCACTCAATACCGAGCATAGTTGCTAATTAAATCTCGCCTTTAAACCATGCGTTAAAAGATCGGTTATTCTTTAAATGGCGAATCTCAAGGGATTTAGATTTAAAAAAATATAAGTAGTAATTGTCAACTGTTTAGAAGAAAATTAACAGTTTTACCAACTTACTTTTACCGCTGGCTAAGATCAGGAATCTAAAGCAGCAGGCTTAAGTGCTTTAGTTAAAGACGATATTCTTTTGCAATAAAGGATCGTATAGCTTTCCGAATGGTAAGAATAAGTTTGTTTCTCACAATAACGTTCACAGCTCTGATCAAGTATGAATAATTAGATGGTCCGAAGCTTAGCGAATTTTTCGGTAGTCAGTTTGTAGTGTTCTTTGTCTATGGCGGTTAAATGCGTCCCATAATTGATACAAAGTCACCGAGACGGAAAATGACGCAGTTATTAAGTTTAGTAATTGAAAGGGTTGAATTGTGTTGGGGACAATCGATACAATATTAATTGTAAGAATTGGATCCTTTTGACAGGCATTTTCGCTGCTTCGTTTAAAGAAAGTGTGGATGCTCCTCATATAGGTATGTATACTATAAAAGAATAAAAGAATAAAGATAATTTAATTCAGCAAAGGTTAGAGATATACCAGGGGTCTCCGCACTAGGCAATGCCTGTATCGCGGGGAACCAAATTACAATTACATTATGTATGTATATTTACTTGGTTTTATAATATGGCATAGCTACCAATTAAACAAACTTTCCGGGTAACTAAGATGCTTAAGTTGTTTGTCATTTGTGTTATACAAATATACATATTTGCAAAATTATCATATTAGTTCCTATCTACGTTTTTACCTATCTAATAACCAGCTAAAAATATAATACTTTATAGAAGGCTTGAGTGGAGGAAGCGAGGGGAGGCCTTTGCCCAGCAGTGGGACACTTAACCAGGCTAATAAAAAAAAATAGGAAGGTAGTAGTACCTAGTATTTAAATCGAGCTTGTAATTAGGTACCTAGTTATTTCATGTCAAGCTCGATTTAAATATTCAAAATACCTAGATTAGCTATTTTTGGTAATTTTTGTTTACCTAATTCAGTATCAATCATGTGATTTGTCATACCTACTTAAGTAGTCACTTTGTTGTTATTGATAATCACTTACATTAAAGCATAATAAGTAAAAGTGTATTTTAACTAAATCCTCGCTAAGTTCTCTAATTTTAGCGTTTAAAAGCATTAAACCTTACAAAAACAAACAGTCAAGTATTCTCCATTACAAAAGACTCGTCCCGAAGCGAATCTATAACAAATCATCCGCAAAGGGATTTATCCTAAAAAACGTACTTACGTGCGATATCCTGCTCAGTTACCTGTCTCAATGGACACCCTAATCCACTAACAATGCCGATGGCTTAATAACAGACTTGTATCCTCAACTCTGAAAAGCATTAAGACGTTTGGAAGCACTTTCAAATTTCTAACTTAACTCAACTCCACTTAATTGAAAATGGAATTATTTTTTGTTACATTTACTGCGCTTTTTCTTGAGATTGTTCTATTTGCGAATTTACAGTTATGTTAGGTGATGTGGATTAAAAACCGAGAGTTTACAATACCTTTGTAAAATGCACAAGTACTCGTTATATCGATTACCCAAATTCTTTTGCGCACTTTGAAGCATCCAAAATAACGTCGTGTTTTTGAAACGAAAGTCAGTATGGATATAATTGCAATTATAATTTACAAAGTTATATGGCTTACAAACAGTGTTTTATAATCCCTAATTGTTGATAACTATTTGAAAACAATATAAAACAGATTAAATCCAAAATACATTACCGCCGTGAACGCTTTAAATTCTTATCTAAAGCTCCAACAGTATAAAGGGTAGGCCAGATTTTGACCGCTGCCATCCTCAATCGGTCTTACCAACTGAAAGAGTCTAATCAAAATTAAATTTTATGAAGGAATAAATAAGGTTTATATTTTTAAATTATGTGATAGAAAGATAGGAGTTTGATGAAATTAGTACTGGATTTGATTATTTAATTAAGAGTGGTCGCTTGAAGTGCGTTGAGAATCGGGAATGCGACGCGGTCAGCGATGCTTAACTGCAACTTATTATAACATCTTAAGTTTATACATTTTTAATATAACATAGAACTTTTCATTGTTGTAATATCAGAGCTTCTTAATCTCTTCATTTCCATCGTCTGGACCCGTTCAATTTGGACTTGTACTTCGTTATTTGGTATAGTTTGATGTATTTTTTATGGTGCGTTATGATTTGATGTCCATTTTATGGTCGTAATTGATTTCCGATTGACGAAATGAATGGTGATATGAAAATATGTAGTTTGTGTAATGGAACCGTTTTAATTACATTCCTAGAATCAAGCGTAGTGTCCAAATGCCCACGCCACTATTGGTTTAGATTTCTGATTATGCCCAAAATAATATTATTTTGGCAATCGCTCAAACCTCATTTATGTACAGGACAGGAGAATATTTATATTATCTATTGAGTATTATTTACAACACGCCGCTAAGTAGTGCATAGCTAACTATATCACATTAATATGACCATTGAAGCAATGACCGAAAGTAATTATTCAGTTTTATGGTCAAAATTGGCCAAAATACCTGTCCGCCTCATGATATTACGAATATATACGTTTACCTTTTTAACGGGTTATTTAAATTGGTAGCCACCTAGTACTTACCTTTTAAGGCGTAGTCCGCGGTTACTAACACTTTACAAATTAGATGCCGACTAAAAAAAGGTTAACTCTTACTCTGATTGACAAACGGTGTTGCAGTATGTTCTTAGCTTGTCTGGTTGTCAATCGTCGGTGAAAAAATACTCGACGCCTTGCGGGGTTACGCGGTGGTGTAAGGTGTAAGCGATAGATAATGCCAGAACTATAACCGCGAAAATCGAAGTTCGCAAATTACGGGCATTTTTCTCTTTCAGTCTTACTACGCCTTCATTGGAGTAAAAGGGAAAGATCGCAATTTGCGAATTACGGTTTTCGCGGTAGCCCCTCAGAATCCCTAATACCTATTCGTAAGTGTCAATTTCATTCGATAGTGTGACGCGACGTACGCGTTTGCGTTAAGTCTCCATTTGTATGGGATTTAAAACAGCGCGCCTAGCGGGACGTTTTGGAAACTCAAATTTTCATACAAAATGAGACGCTTAACGCAAACGCGTACTTTACGTATATTACACGCTATCGAATGAAATTTACCCTAGGGGTACAGTTACCATTTATACCTAGTCGTAAGTGTAATTTTACTATCTTTTTTTACACGACTGCCCAAACAAAAAGAGTGTATTGTTTTCAGCGTTCATGTTTGTATGTATGTGAGTTTCTTTATTCCACCTTAACTTCTGAATGCCTTAACCGATTTAGACGTATGATACATCATTAGTATCTTTACGTCATCCCGGGTAACATAGGCTATGTGACGTCATTATAAAAACAATATGGCGGACTTAATACGCCATATTACGCAAACTTTAGAAAAAAATATCGTGCAAACTTATCGAGTAGGGTATCAAAATGAAGGGCTTTGAAAGCCGATTGATAATATATATGCAACATGTGGGTTTAAGTCTCATTTTGAGAAAGTAAGAATTGACAAAATATGTTAAGATAAGCTTATCTCATAAAACCAAATATTATTATTGAATGGGATATAGGTACTTATTAAAATTAAAGGAAAGGGTTTGTCCGCTGATCATAAAAAAATATAATTATATTATATTAGGTGGTACATACTACTCATAGTTTTTAAAACATGTTCGTAATTGCGCTTATGGAATCGGAACGTTTAAAATATTAATTCTATTTATTAATCGATACGATGCAGAGTCCGTCTAAGCTAACTCTGCACCGAATTTGGCAGAACAAATCGTGAAAGTATCATTATAACCATATGGTTTGATTTAATTTTAACATGTATGATGGTGTAGACATTTTTTTAAGGCCGAAAGGTGAGCTCCACGTAGGGCCTAAGGCTCAGAGCGTAAGGAAGATGTGCGCTTCCTGCAACTTGTCCAAGTATATGCACTCGGTCTAAAGCCAGGCGCCAAAGGCGCCCCCACACTAAAAGGGTCAGGCGTAGCCCGATGTACGTGACACGCTATACGCTTACCAAAGCCGGGCGCCTTCGGCGACCTCATACTAAAAGCGTCGGCCGTAGCCCGACGTACATTCGTGGCGCACTGCGCGCGGTCCAAAGCCAGGCGTCTTCTACTTTCTCATACTAAAAGTGTCGGGCGTGGTCCGACGTACGTGACACGCTGTACGCATTCCAAAGCCGGGCAACTTCGGCGCCTTCACACTTAAAAGGTTCTGGCGTAGCCCGATGTACGTGGCGCGCTGCACGCAGTCCAAAGCCAGGCACCTTCAAATCTCTCATATTAAAAGTATCGGGCGTAGCGTGACACGCTGTATGATTACCAAAGCCGGCCTAATACTCAAAGCGCCGAGCGTAGCCGGATGTACGTGGCGCGCTGTACGCGTTCCAAAGCCGGGCGCCTTCGGCGCCCTCATACTAAAAGAGTCGGGCGTAGCCCGACGTACGTGGCGCGCTGCGCGCGGTCCAAAGCCAGGCGACTTCTACTTTCTCATACTAAAAGTGTCTGGCGTAGTCCGACGTACGTGACACGCTGTACGCATACCAAAGCTAGGCGCCGAGGCGCCCTCACACTTAAAGGTTCTGGCGTAGCCCGATGTACGTGGCGCGCTGCAAGCGGTCCATAGCCAGGCGCCTTCGACTCTCTCATATTAAAAGTATCGGGCGTAGCGTGACACGCTGTATGATTATCAAAGTTGGCCTCATATTCAAAGCGTCGGGCGTAGCCCGACGTACGTGGCGCACTGCACGCGGTCCAAAGCCGGGCGCCTTTGGCGCCCTCTTACTCAAAGCGTCGGGCGTGGACGAGGCGCGTTGTACGCGTTCTAAAGCCGGGCGCCTTCGGCGCCCTAATAGTAAAAGAGTCGGATGTAGCCCGACGTACGTGGCGCGCTGCACTCAGTCCAAAGCCAGGCGCCTTCGACTCGTTCATACTAAGTGTCGGGCGTAGCCCGACGTGCGTGACACGCTGTACGCTTACCAATGCCGGGCGCCTTCGGCGCCCTCTTACTCAAAGCGTTGGGCGTGTACGAGGCGCGTTGTACGCGTTCTAAAGCCGGGCGCCTTCGGCGCCCTAATAGTAATAGAGTCGGATGTAGCCCGACGTACGTGGCGCGCTGCACTCGGTCCAATGTTTAGTAAGGAAATTGTTGCGGACTTCTTACTGAAACCTACATTTAGTTACCTTTTTACTCTTTACCTATATTCAAATTATATTTGACGTTGTCATGGCTGTGAGTAAATAAACATGGCAATATGGAAAAGTAGTATCTGATTTTGAAGAATAGTGAAAAACATATTATAAATAAATATAATACGCTAAGAGTAAGTTTTGTGTTACCGGTAGTCGGTAACAGAAATGATGACCCCAAAATTAATTAAATAAATTAAAAATTAAAAAACACGACTGCGAAAAAGCGAACTGTAAAGATAAAAATATTTTTTAGTTGTGTTAGTAACTCAACTTAATGAATGTAAAAATTCTAAAAAGTATAAAATAAAATAAATTAATTAAAAATTAAAAAACACGACTGAGAAAAAGCGAACTGAAAAGAAAAAAATAATTTTTAGCTGTGTTAGTTACTCAACTTAATGAATGTAAAAAAATATTAGAATATGAGTGTTTAGTGAAGGTTATAAACAACAAACGCAAAAGTTTAATGCTCATTTAGGATCGTGACTGTACCTGTGTATTTTATTGCAATTGCAGTCGGGGACCTTGATGTATTACCATTTTCCCATTTAAAAGGTCCCCGACTGCAATTGAAATAAAATACACAGGTACAGTCACGATCCTAATTGAGCATAAAACTTTTGAGTTTGTTGTTTATAACCTTCACTAAACACTCATATTCTAATATTTTTTTACATTCATTAAGTTGAGTAACTAACACAGCTAAAAATTATTTTTTTCTTTTCAGTTCGCTTTTTCGCAGTCGTGTTTTTTAATTTTTAATTAATTTATTTTTTACTTTGTAATGTCGATTGGTCGCTTAAATAAAGGACGCTTAGCACCAGGAATTTCGTACATCGATACGCCAAATATATCCCACCCTGGAATACTTACTTACTTACTGCTGTGGCGCAACGACCCGAAGTGGATCTTGGCCTCCGACACCAAAGACCGCCATGCTACTCTGTCCAAAGCCGTTTCTGTCCAGTCGACGGCGCCGAGTTCGCTAAGGTCTTTCTGCACTTCGTCTCTCCTGCGATACCTAGGGCGTCCAGACGGCCACTTGGTACTCCAGAGTACGCCCTCCAGACTGCGTGATCTTCCCCCATCCGGACTACGTCAATAATACACCTAAACGGAATACTTTTCCTAATAGGGATTTATCTCTACAGTTCGCGTTTAAAAGTATCTGTCACAGGCTTACTTTTCTACATATATTAGATATATATTTCTCTTTGTTAAGTTGTTAGTATTCTAGAAAATGTAATAGTGACTTTTCTGGCACTGGGCAGTATTCCGAAATGTATTCCTACGCCAAAACGAATTTCGGAAAACCGATGCTGCACTTAAAAGCTAAGCGAGATATGACTGCATTCAAAATCCAAATTGACCATAGGGTCACTCGAAACGTCTCCACATAAGTAACATCAACATCTTGCGTCGTTTAAAGAAGAATTAAAATTGAAATTAATAATGACATTGCTCGGGTTGACGTTGGTTAGTTATTGAATCATAACAAAATTAATAAGCCGCGAGGCCCGCGAGTACCTGGTACGAGCTACGAGGCCTACGAGTCTAGAGTTAGACGAAGAAATGTCTGCAGCGATTTTGATAGCCCATGCAGTGCAAGTGTTATTTATACGTCATAATTTCATGACATTTAAAATAACACTTGCACTGCGTGGGCTTTCAAACTCTAATACCTTTACGGCGGTGTTCTGCCTTTTCGCAGAACTATTTTTGGCCGAATTTCATTTGCCAACCAACATTTCGCCGATGTTTCACTTTGACAACTAACGATTAGCAAATTTTTGTATGACAACGTTTCAATTGGTAGAATTATTGTAAAGCAGATTACTATAATGCCTCTAAACTTCTGGGAGACTTATCATTTGTCAAATCTTTCACTGGGTCGAACAACTCTTGGACGAATAACGTTTCGTTGATGCAACAGTTCCCTTTTCATACATTAGGCAAGTTACAAATAAGAAAAAGATACATACCCATACCATACCTACATATTGTTTGGTTGGAAATATTAAATTTATGAATACATTTATATGCTAATAATGAGTTGCGATTTAAGTCAACAGTGATAGTGGTAGGTTTTAATAATAAGTATAGTAACAGAAATCTCATATGTGACAGAGTCCAGTTAGGTGCGACGACGAGCGAAGCGAGGAGGAGCGTGTTAGGTTAACCGTGAGCAAATCGGAACCGACTTTTTATGTAATAAAAAACAAATAAAACATAAGTCTTATAAAAAAAGTAGGTATTACAAAAAAACTCACTAAAACATTTGGTAAACAATAAACAACTAAGCCATATAATATTATGCCAACTAAAACATTCTACGACATGAAAATTGGCATTTTGAAAATTGACATTATAAAACACAGACCAAACGTTTAGTTGGTAACTGTAAGGTTGGCAAATAAAAATAAAAAATTTGATAAGTTGGGAAATGAAAATTCGGCGAAATAAAAATCCGCCAAACGTGAGTTGGGAAGTGATAATCGGCCATACCATTTTCGACGATAAATAAGAGAACCCCTTACGGCATTTTCCGGATGATCTCTATAGATAGTTCGATCCTTGAATCTGCTGGAGGAGTTCATTGAATATCTAGATATTTTCACGCTCTACTATCGCTGGCTCCATGGAGATATTCTCCTGGCTTGGACCACACCCGTCCAGCATCATTCACCCCGGGGAGCCTCTTCTCGACGCCTCGAAACTCGGCTATGTATCAATAATGCATCAACACTTAATACATAATTTACCAGCCCACCGTCCAGTCCCGTGATTTAATGTGTTAACGCGAATTAAAACTTGCGACAACATTCTTTACACGTTTTTAGAACTTCTGTGAACATTGTAACCTAAAAGATTCACCATGATTTTGCTTACAGTCTGACAAGAAATAATAAAAATTAAGTAACAGAAACTATAGTTCGTTTTTTTAGCATTAGAAAGAAGGTAAGCGATCTTGACATGTCTTTTAATTGAAAAACTCTTTTTAAAAATCAGTAACTACTACTTATGAAAGCAGAAGAATATAAATGATCGTATTAGATTCATAATTGTTACATATTAGCCGTTACTTATTTTTAAAACGTGTTTTTCAAATACAAGGCACATCAAGATTGTTTACTTTTTTTCTAATGCTGATAAAAACGAACTATAAAATAGTTTATACATACCTTAGTAACACCAGATTTTGCAGCGTTTCAGTAACGGAAAATGTCACCGTCAAATTTCATCAAAATGTTACCTTTAGGATCTAGAATATTTAGATTATGTCTGTCTACGTTCAGTTCAGTCTTAACACATATCTATTCTTTCTTGACAGACTGGGGACAAACATCTACCTAACTTTATTCATGTCATAGATAGGTTACGTACCGTACATCACGTGCGTGGCGTCATACTTTTTACTATGTGCTACGAATATGAGATAAGATTTCCTTTTCTCCAGCTACAAAATCTTTATTATTAAAACTAATCTAACCTAGATAATTGCATTGCCTTTTCTGTCGTCGATATAGATTAATATATACCAATCATGGCGAACTAGTTCGCTAATGAGTAAATAATACGTCGATAAAGCTCGATATTAACACGTTTACAGCCGAGAACGGGTTAATTAACACTTCTCCCAGGCTCGCAATTAGTAATAGCGCTCATTAATTATAGCATAGTATGTTATAAGTACAGCTGTGAGCTGTGAGGTATAATGCGGATCTCAGTAGGAATAATTATTTAATGTCTGATATATACATTTTTTAAGCAAATTTTTCACTTTAAAGGTGACATTCAGATGGCTACTACAGCTGCATTAGGAGACCGAGGTAAGTAGTGACAGAGGAGAGTTGTAACATTGTCGATGTTTTGGGACCTATTAACTGATCGCGAGCTCGCAACAGTGCGCGTTTGTTAGCTAGTAAGCTCGTTACCTATTAGTTAATAGATTCCAAAAAATCGCCGAGGTCACAACTCTCCTCTGTGTCAACTCACCTCGGTCTCCCCTACTGCGGCAGCGTTGATGTCACCGCATCTGTCATTTTCCGTAATGCGGTGGCGAACGTCACTTAAGGATCAAGATATCACGGAAATTGACAGATAAGTAGGTACCTACATGAAGAGATATAGGCAGATCTGATATTGGTGATGCCAGGAACCGATATGAAAATATTTTTTTCTTAACATTCAGATTGAAACTCGATTAAAACTGGCATTGAGATATCAAACGACATTTAATTTCATAAACAAACACAAAAACAATCAGATTGAATCATTAAAACTCACGCGAGCCCTTATCATCGATTTGGTCGCGAATCGGCGCCCGCGACGAAATTCGATCGGTAAATATCGATTTATAACGAAAAATTACATTCAAGAGGCCGACCACGAAAGTCGAAATTTCGTTATCTGCCTCTATCGCTTTTATATAAGTGAAAGAGAGGCAGATAACGAAATTTCGATTGTCGACTTTTCGCGGTAGGCCCTTAGAATCTTCCATCTCCCTTTCAGTTATTGTTAAGACAACTTTATTGCTTGTAAGTAAGGTCTAAATTAAACCATAGGAGCTTGCCAAGTTAATGTTTGTGAATTTTATACCATACGCGATTGGAGGATAAGATTTTGATTGATATGTGAAATTTTTCAATAAAAAGTAATCGTTTGATTTTGAATTCCACTCTCAATGCAGATGGTTGAACAGAATTTAGTGATTTATTTCCATTTTTTAAATTATAATTGTAATTTGGTAATTTATTTAAGAATTTGGACAGACTTTGTTGATACATAAGTTATAGTAAAATAGTTTAGGACAAAAGTTTTTATAACAACCATTGTTATGGTAAAGAAAATTAGGATTTTTGATCACTATGGTAATAATGTTTAGGACAATAAATAGCAGGCCTTGCATTAGGTACACTATGACAAGTAACTGTTATGATCATTGATCATTAGGTTAAATACCCACTAGGACAAAACGGTTAGGGTAAGTGATTTTAGAACAAAATTTGTTAGGAATGTAGAGGGAGGAAGGGTGGAAACATTACTCACTTACTTACTCCGTTGGCTCAGCGACCCAAAATGAGACTTGGCCTCCGACACAAGACAGCGCCACTTTTCTCGGTCCTGTGCGACCTCTGGTCTGGTCCTGGAAACATTAATTGCATATATTTAAAAATACGCAAGTAAGTATAACGGGTTGGTACCGATTGACTAGAACGTTATTATTTCGCGGGTTAGCAAAATAAAATTTTTGTTTTAAGTCTTTGAGTTTATCACGACTATCATGACGTCATTATATTTATTTTTGTTTATTACACCGACAACAATAAAGAATTAGGTATCTCATTGTTTATACCACTAACCCGATAACTGTGTCCAAATAAAACGCTTTCATTGCCCAAATAAGGACTGGCGCCTCGCAACAAAAGAGCAGACGCTATAAGAACAATTGTTCTTAATAATTTCATTCACAAGTTACCATTTCAGCCATTAGAAGTATTAGTAGCAATAAAATTTCATTCATGCTCGACCCTTGGCGGCATCGTAGGTGGTATACTTTACATTTTAACTTTTAACTAAACATTTATTTTTGATTTTTGACTTTAGCGTCTTGTAAATAAAGTTGTTTCTTGTATGTGATATGTTATAAAGTTTGATCCTTCGGCGCATTGAAGGTATAAAAGGGGTGGGAACTTTGTTATAATGCCGTCTTTCATTTGATACTTCTGGAATGTGCTAGAATTTAATAATAAAGTCAACAGTAAACTGAAATTTATCAATATTGTCGGCAGTTCCAACTATTAGAAGGCTCAGTGAAATGTACCGTTAGTGCAAATATTGTATTTAAAATAGAAATTAATATCTACTGTTGGATAAAAATAAGAACATCCCCCAGTGAGTGCTTTACGATTCTGTGATCGGTTCTTTACGATGTGACCAAGCCACCACTAAGCCGAAATATTGTCAGTTCGCGAGATACCTACCTAAGTATTATATTATTAAGAAAAAAATATGTGCAGTTACTTGCAACAAAGTTTTTATAGAGGTAAGCGTAGGACCAAGAAATGTGATGCTCAGTCGAGTAAGTGTATTTCACACGAACCTATTGCCTAGTAGTCGCCAAGTCCAAGCCGCAGACTGGCGAACATGGCCACAAAGCCATGATGGCCAACATAAATAAGAAGAAAGAAGAGAGAAGAGGAGACCCCCAGAAAGGGGGAGTATAAGAAGATACCGCTAGTAGTCGCCGCCCGCGCCATACAATCGAATTTATGCTTTTATTTTATACCTAACAATATGTTTTAATTAATTACATTTAACTTGGCATGAACATTTACGTAACATAGATCTGTATCTGGTATTAGTTTTCGTTCCTAAACATTGTTATACAAAGAAAGAGCGAGTTGAAGTTTTGTGTGGTTCATGACTGTTAAGAAACGCAAAGGGAATAAAGCAAGATAAATATTTGAACTGAAACACGAAGGCAACGGCCACTCGTAAATTCATCTCGCTAATGTCCAGCGCGAAACCAATAAATACATCTTTTTCTATTCATCCCGCATACCTCACGAGTGCCAGTAATTTTATTTAGTGCCATCGGAAACAGCTTTCCATAAAAGGTGTCGACTTCCATTCTCCTGCCAGCCAACGCATTAAGATAAATAATGCAAAAACTATAGAAATATCCTTGAATGGTTACTAGGGCTCTGCAGATGTATTATTTGACACTCCTCCCACTTTTCTCGAATAGGTGCCACCATGAAGCGTAAAATCGCGAAATCGCTCACTGAAAAACTGTCTAACAAATTCATTTATTTACATGTCAAGTCAGGAATGCGCAAAACAAAAATAAATATGTAACCGACGCCCATTACACTTACTTCCCTTTGCAGAAGGTCGTAAGTGCTGTTTTTTTGTTTATGAGATACAACATTTTGTTGGCAAAGGGCAGTACTGCTCGATACGCCTTAGAACACCTTTCGGGACCTCTGGGTGCCGGCGCTAGCTCGCACAAAGGCAACAAAGGGGAAAAAATAACGAAAAAATTGTGGGTACAGTCAGCCCATGTTATAAGACACAGCGGGCATTGGCTTAATTACATTTTTACAGCATAGTTTCGACTTAGAGAAATCGAGTCTTTAATAACGATGCCCTTGCCCTGATGCTAATCACGCGAGTTAGTATTTGATTAAAAGATAATTACTACATATATTATAAAACAAAGTCCCCCGCCGCGTGTGGCTGTTTGTGTGTTTGTATGTTCGCGATAAACTCAAAAACTACTGAACGGATTTGCATGCGGTTTTCACCTATCAATAGAGTGATTCTTGAGGAAGGTTTTGGTGTATGATTTCTTAACCCGTGCGAAGCCGGGGCGGGTCGCTAGTATTTAAAAAATAAGTGTTAGGGTATATTTGCTGAGGTGCTGCAAATGACTGATGCATGATGGCTCAAATAAATGGTGCTATAGGAAAAACTAGACTTTTGAGAACTTTATTTAGAGACATGCGCTCCGAATGGAGGCCAAAATGATAATCTGAATTTCTAATAGGTCTCCTGGGGACCGGGGACTTAGTTAGGTAACCAAGACGACAATCTAATTAAAATGTAAGGTGTTCTGTATAGGTAAGTAATTAAAATAAATTAATATTTTAATCATTATTCTAATTCTATTTCAGTAAATATATAAATCGTAAATCGTCACACTAAACGAAAAGTAAAAATGTATCGAGATGACAGATGCTATGAAAAGTTATGTGACAATTTCTATAGGTACATTATAAGATTGTAACTAGGTTTAAGAAATTGTAATGCTATTATTATTTGAAATAAACAGATTTTAGTTTTTAATAGAAGCCAATTTACAGGCCTTGCTCTTGAATCTTGGGCCACACCAGGTGAAGTCGGACCTTTTAAGAGCGCTGGACGGGTGCCGGTTTTTTACCCATCGCGTGGGGGGCACCGTAATTGCCGAAATACCTTATTTTTGACAATCAATGGACAGGATATTGCTATTATGAAACGCCGCGTTTTATGAAATGCTCCTTTGGGCGGTTTTGATGAAGATGTTTTTGGAGAGGTTTTTGGATTGTTTGTTGGTGCACTGTTTAATTCTAAGTTACATAATAGTTATTGAGAAATAAGAAGTCAAATTTCTAATAAATAAAAAAATAATAACTAGGAAAATTGAATTGAATAATAAAATAAATAGAAAGGAACAAATGAAGACGGAAGATATGTCCGCCGCGCGGGTTTTACGTTTTACTTCAATAACTCTGAAAGTATAACTTCTGTTAAAAATTTTGCTCGCGAGATCCTTCCGCTGTATCACTAGCTATTTTATACTTTATACTGCTGTTATGGTATGTTGTGTGACGACATAGAACTATAAATATATGAGAATTAGACATATTTTCGCATTTTTTTCTATCGAGTCAACTTTAATCCTTTTAAGGTTTTCGTTAAAGCCTGCCCTTGCCTAAGGTGGTTGTACTAGTGCTCGACATGCTAATGCCCAATAGATGACACCCTGCTGTCACCTCTATTGAGAATGACTTAAGTTTCAAGATGACATGTACTGGGATCGCGTCGAGCACCAGTACCACCCCCTTATATTTGCTCTACACTGAAAAAAATGTGATCTATCGAGCACACATTAAAGTGATTTCATTAAGATTAACTGTTAATATGATATCAGCTAATGTACGTTCGTTCGTACGTAATGTACAAACAGTAAAGTTTACTGCTTGGTTCGATAGGCTCATATGGAACTGTTTAAAGCATTAAACGTTAATGCAATTTCAATAAAATTGTTTTAAACGATTTTGTTCTCAGTGTAGATTTCGTGTGATTTTTTAATGGCGTTTATTGTTGATTAAAACTACAATTTCGCGTTAGCCTCTCTTAAGACCTTGACTGAACATATATTATGTCACTTCTTAACCTTGTACCTTCAATGCAGTTAAATTTTAAGAAATCGAATGAAATCAATTAAATATAACCACTCATTTAATACATTCTGAGCCGTGAAAGAACACACACGAAGTTAATTGACTTGGCGATGATGATTTAATAAATTCATCTCTAACCTGTTTTTTGTCCCTTTCATTTTTATATATGTGATAGAGATGGAAACTGCACATCTATTTAGAAGATTAATGAGTTAAATTTCAATGCGATTTTTTACTATGAATTGCTGGAACTTGAATGAATGGTTTTATAATTAGTGCTATTTATTTTCCTTGCACATTCCGCATACAGTGTGTATTTTGATACGACCTCATAATTCTAAGGGTTGTTATGTTAGTACCTATACGTCCAAATGAATTAACTTGTTTATGTATGTTTTACTAAAATAATACAACTTTTAATTTCCCTTATTAAAATAATTCAGCTCGTTGTTTTTAATTGTAAATATTGTAATACAGATGTCGCAGTGCACAATTATATATTCCATCGTATTTTAACGAAAACGTACGAACGTGTCTTGCTATTTCAGTCAGTCTCGGTACAAAAAGTAGGTACTGAGGTTGACTGAAGTAGCATGACAAATTTACGTGTCCGAGAATTTCCTCGTATTTTTTTCCTATTTACGATGGAAAACTATTATGCACTGCATATGTAATTCGCTGATTTCTTACCAAAATTGTGAAGTACTGAAACTGTATAATATATCTATGTATATTGACTTATATTATTTTTTAATATATTATCTTAGTGTTACATTAGCCACAAATATTTATTTTATTCTTTATTTTAAATACCGTTCCATATTCCCATAATTCCGTACCGGTGCTCGACGCGGTCCCAGTACATGTCATCTTGAAACTTAAGTCATTGTTAATAGAGGTGACAGCAAGGTGTCATCTAATGGGCATTAGGATGTCGAGCACTAGTACGTTTACCTTCACGAAAAATCTGTTAACAAATACAACATTATCATTACGCCCCCCGCACAGGTAGAAACCAATATCATTATAATAATGTAGACGTCCCGCGGCCCAGGGCCTTCGCACGGTTATAATGATTCACGCAATAATTAATCTTTGACTGACTTGGACCGCTGTTCATATTCTCCTTGCTTAGAAACGCGTCGCCTCGAAAACCAATATTAGTTAAGGCGCATCCGTACCTCAAAAACCTTGACACATTTTTGATCGCCGCCCGCGCACTTAAAACGACGAGCGAGTATTGGATAGGTACCTATCTACTTGTTATATTATATGTTATTTTTTTGCTTTAAAAAATTCGCGTAATAATTAGGTACTTACTTACCTATTTAAGCGGGCGACGCGTAATAAATCGGACACTTCACTTACACCTACACGGAAAATAACTACCTACACTATGTAAGTATACATACATACAGTACATACTTACAATACACAGTAAGCTGCAAGCTGCTTGTTTGCAGGGATGTCCTGGGGGCCAATTTTTGAATTTCGACCGCTCGATTTCATGTATTTCGTTCAATATCTCCATTACTAGGCATATAAATTCTACTAATAGAATTGAAAACGAGTGGTCAATACCCCTCGATTTCCAATTTATATCGCTCGTATTTCTTACTTTAATTAAAAATTAGCAATTCGCCGTTGTCCACCGATTTTCGAGTTACGAAATCGAGCGATCAAAATTCAAAAATCGTCTTTCAGTTATCTCTGCAAATTACTGTACCTAATAGGTCTTATGTGTTTAATGACATCTAAGGTTGCCTGAGCTTCCAAGGATGCACTTTGAGATCTACATTTTCCTTTAACTTGATAACTAGGTACTTGTATTCTAAGCTACCTAATATAATACTAGTGCGCGTGAGTCGATGCGCTCGGTATATGATGAGAATTATTCCAGAATGCGTGATAATCGCTTACTCATTTTGGCATTATGGCATTTTGAGAGAAAAGGAAACAAATTGGGCGACAAAACCGGCACATTTTGGGAGTTAATTATGGTGTTTAAGGGACGGGTGGTTATTGTGGTGGTGGAGTAAAAAATGGTCACATATTGATGGCCGCGGTGAAATTATCTAGGTGATATTTCATACATATACATTGTCCATGATGTTGGTTCATCGCCAAAATGTTGAAGAAAACGGCTGTACAATTTTCGAGTAAATGCTAACTAACTAAGCCTAAATTGTATCCTTTCTGCGTCTGACTGAACTCCCCATGGTACAAAAATCGGGCAAGTGCGAGTCGGACTCGCGCACGAAGGGTTCCGTACCATATAAAAAAAAACAAAAAAAAAGCAAAAAAAAACGGTCACCCATCCAAGTACTGACCTCTCCCGACGTTGCTTAACTTTGGTCAAAAATCACGTTTGTTGTATGGGAGCCCCGTTTAAATCTTTATTTTATTCTGTTTTTAGTATTTGTTGTTATAGCGGCAACAGAAATACATCATCTGTGAAAATTTCAACTGTCTAGCTATCACGGTTCGTGAGATACAGCCTGGTGACAGACGGACGGACGGACGGACAGCGAAGTCTTAGTAATAGGGTCCCGTTTTACCCTTTGGGTACGGAACCCTAAAAATGAGATTTTCGGCCAAAAGTTTACTACATATAATTATGTTGTGGGTTTCTCATAACAGTATCTACTTAAATTAATAACAATGAATAATCGGGTGTCGTTTACATGAAAACCGGTAGGTACCGTACAAGTATAAAACTTTGCCCTTTAACATAACTTTGCCCACCGCGTCACAGTTCAGTAAAAGTGAAATAACTTAAAAGTAGTACACAATTTATAAATACAAATATTTATAAGAGAATTTTTGGTGAAGTCTCGTCGTAACGTTCAAAGACGACGCGACGGGAGTTTATATTTGCACGTGCAATCGTGGAAAATACCACAGTCGTACCGAAAAATCTTCATTCACTCGCCACACATTAGAAACAACACAAGGATAATCCTTTGTTTACGGCCCAGTAATACCCAAAACAAAGTTAAACCCTTCTAAGAAAATAATCATGGCAATATTAACTTCGGTTTCATTGTACCTGACAAGTGGTAACTTGAACTACTAACACGATTGTTCTATGATCGTAAAACAGACCACCATACCGGTAACCTTGGCGTAATAAAGTTTTACAATACTTTTACCGCCCTACAAAAAACAACTGCCTACGCAAAGTTTTACTTTTAAAAACGGTATCGGACGATAAGAAGACGGTCAAATAGACGTGCCCACACCTGTGCCGTAATCTGTTTTCTAGGTGCAGCTTAGGTAAATAATATGAAAGGATGTTTACATAAGCAAATACGTACCTACTCAACTAGTTGACACCTACATATATTATTAAAAATTGTACTTTGTTAGGCTGTCAGTAGAATAAGGTTGTTTGGTAAACATCCTTCATTTATTAGTTTATACAATTTTAGGTTCGTGTCAAAATATTTTAGCGAAGCCCAAACCGTTTTTTTATTTCTGTAGTAAAACAATTCCCCTTTACTACTGGTGATTTTGTTATTCCTTTTGCAGCAAAAGTGTACACAGATAGAAGTATTTGTTGCAAGTACATTATTTAAATTTACATTAACATTAAACTCAAAATATTTTGTTATTTATAATAATATTTGCACCACTAAATTACCAAGTTAGTAGCATCTAAACATTTTAACGTTCCAAAAACTATGTATTACAAAATTGAAATCCCCATGTTGTAAGTTCAGGACACATGAATAATTCCTGTTAACCCAAATCACGCATGGTATTTCCATCCCAAAGACTAAATAAACCATAACACCCCCGGTTTCGGACACAACTAAAGGGATTTACTTAATTTCCTATTGTGTATTGCCTCACAAAAGGGACCGGTGTTACGATTGTAAACTCATCCTTATCTGATAGCATTCTTTCTCTATTGTTTCTTTACCTTGCGGGAAATTAGGGTAGCTTTTAGATAAACACGTGTCTCTTTCACACGTTGTTGTATTGAAAGAGATACAATATAGGGTCACAAATGGCATGAATAGGATTAGTAGGTTAGGTTTTGAAAGGTCTAGAAGCTGTGGGAGCGTAAGATAAAGGCATTTTATGATTCGAGGTAACTGATAGTGTGTCGGAGTAGGTATACTGATAGGTAAGGAATGTCACAGATACCACCTAGAGTGATATTGAACACCGTCGTGTTATTTTTACCTACTTCCTGAAATTACCAAACTAATATTATATGTAACTAATAACTAATGCAGAAGGCGGTAATTTTGGACACGGCGCGTATAGTAAGTAGGTATACCGTCAGTTTCTCACTCTGCGGGCCTGAGTGGCCCTGATCACCGACGGCTTGGGTATTGCTCCGCTGCCAGCGGCACCCTAGGTTACGTTTTTCATAATGTGTTTACATATATGAATTTTGTATGTGTTTTTGTATTTTACTTTTATATTCATATTACAAATGACTTAGCCTAAGAAGAAAAATAAATAAAAAGAATTACAAATATATTTCATGGCGACTGCATTATTTTAATACACTTATAATACAGTAAAATTATACATTTAGCGTTTGCGTCAAATCCGGTAGTTCTGATTTTTTGCAGACTTATTTATGATGTTGGTCCAATGAATAATCCAAGTTGGTGACCTCGAGCGCCGAACGCAACTTTGTCAAAAATCGAAAAACCTGCGAAAATTTCGGTTTTTCTCTTTCTGGGATTCTAACCCTAAAGGACTAGTTTTTGATAGTACCTTCCTTAGACGTTTTTAAAGAAGACTACGTTTGATACAATACTATCAAAAACCAGTCCTTTAGGGTTAGAATCGCCCAAAACTAAATAAAAACCGAAATTTTCGCAGGTTTTTCGATTTTTGACAAAGTTGCTTTCGGCGCTCGATGTCACAAACTTGGATTATTCATTGGACCAACATCATAAATAAGTCTGCAAAAAATCAGAACTACCGGATTTGACGCAGAAGAGCCACGTTACAAAATTCTACAATTTCACTGGATTATTAACAAACACAAAAGATGTAATTAAATTATATTACGGCAATTCTAATAATTGACAAATGTTTGACCAATTTATATGTGATCGTAATTCCCAGGAAGGCCAGGAACAGAAGTAACAGAAAGGCATTTAGACGGTGTACGTGTTAACAACTTGACGGACATGCTCGAATTCGGGACTTTAATAGTTAACTGGCAATATAGACAAGTTAATAATAAAGACCGTCTCTATTCAAAGTCGTGTTAGGTATTATTGGTCCTTGATGCAGAGGACGCCGTCGCACGCCACACTACTTAAGGCGCCTATTATTGACATAATATAAATATTAGGTTTCGGGAGAAAAATATATAATAAAAGTTCAAAAACGTTAAATATCGACGTAAAATACTAAAATGTGTAGTCCCTATAGTATTTCATAGACCTTGATGACGTGTTTTATTATTTGAATTTGATTCAAATTTAAATTACAATTTTTTTTAGTAATTTGGGCTTTTTATGGCCACCCGCCACCCCACACTAGCGTCTCCCGAGTTTCGGCGTCAAGTCAACACTATAAATGCTGCTCGCCGCAACGTTGGCGCAACTGCACAGCGACGCCATTTTCCATAGCGCAAAAGAAAAAATGTAGTAGGTAGATAGGTATCTAATAAATTAAGTACTAACATAGTCTAAATTACAAGCCCTGCATGTACATGTTTACTAACCTGTTATGGATTTTTGTGGTCCGAAATAAAGGATTTTTATTTTTTTTTTTTTTTTTATTATTATTTTTTTATTTTTTTTTTATTTTTTTTTTTTTTTATTATTTTTTATTTATTTAAAAGACGCTAGTGTGGGATGGCCCTTACTGTTAAACAAGTACAAGAAGCGATATTTTCACAGCCGTTGTGCGTGCGGGCGATCGGGTGTTAGCAATGTATAGTCAAGGTCAGTGAGGAGAGTATTCAGATTCACCTTTAGCTTTATGATAATTAGTTAGTATGGGAATATTAATTAAACCCTTTTTGGCTTTCTAACCAGATATAAACATTGTGAGGGAGGTACGGGCGTTTCAAAATAAAACTGGCCAAGTGCGGGTCGGACTCGCGCACGAAGGGTTCCGTACCATAACGCAAAAAATCACGTTTGTTGTATGGGAGCCCCACGTAAATATTTATATATGTTTTTAGTATTTGTTGTTATAGCGGCAACAGAAATACATCATCTGTGAAAATTTCAACTGTCTAGCTATCACGGTACATGAGATACGATACAGCCTGGTGTAGCAATGCACTCACGAGAACTTTCCAAAGTTGCGAAACTTTCCACATGAGAATTTCTCGGTAACTTCTGACGGCTCGATTCGGAAAATGAATTAGATTTCTACTAGACTTCAACAAGTTACGATACGGATAATTTAAAGATATTTGTAAGATAGATATGTCAAATTTGACGTTTCCGCGATTCTGGAGGTCCTCTTGAACGATTTCGACAAGTTATGACTTAGATATCCAAGTTACATCTAGTCGATATCTAATGTAGATCTAGTTGATCTCTAAATCGTCTCAAGATCTTGTGATTATCTCGAAATCCGAATAGGCCTGTTAGAATGTTCTCGAGAACGAGAATTTATTTATTTATCGTAGTTCATACCATGGATATTCACGATAGTTTAGGTGTAGTATCCTTACCCCCCAAAAAATTCCGACTTTTTGTCTACCGCTTCCAGTCAGAAAAATGTATGACGGCCCGGCCAAACGGTCAGACCTAAGTGGGGGGTGCTCGACCAAATATCATAGAGGGACCCTGGCAGTTTTTGACGCCGCCATGTTTTTTTCAATATGGCCGACTTTTTTTAAAAAAATTTCAAGTTTGTCCTAGCGCGCTGAAATTTTGGTCACGGAATCTCGGGATCCCCTAGATACATATGAAAAAATTTTTTTTTGAAAAATGCTACAATTGCGGGAAAACTGACCACTTTTATTTTGTATGGCAACTTATAAACGGTGCGTGATAGGTGGGGGGGGGGGGGGGTGCTCGACCAAATGTCATAGATGGCCCTGAGACAAAACAAACTGCATTAAAAAAAATCAAAATGGCCGACTTTAATTTTTCCAAGTTGGTCCGAGCGCGCTGAGATTTGGCATGGCGGGAGATAGAGGCCTCTAGATTCCTATGACAAAAATTTTTTTTGGAAAAAATCCAAGATGGCGGAACAATAATTTCCATGTTGCAGGAATGTTCTGAGAACATTCTCGAGAACGTTTCCGCTTTTTGCAATTTGTACATTGCTAGCCTGGTGTGAGACGGACGGACGGACGGACGGACGGACGGACGGACAGCGGAGTCTTAGTAATAGGGTCCCGTTTCTACCCTTTGGGTACGGAACCCTAAAAATACATGAAACCTCGCCTATGATGAGAAGCATTGAACGGAACGACTACCTATCATTGTGAAATTCTAATAATAAATATTAGGTAAGTACGTGAATGTTTCTTATGCCCATGCCGATTACTTCCATCCCATAATACTCGTAACAAACCGATAGTCATTCTAAATAAATGGTGGGATCAACAATAGTTTAGATCGTTTATTTAGTACTTAATGCATAGAAATAAGATTCAAAATTGGATGGCTCATTGACGAAACAAATTGTAGCTCATCCAGAAAATGTTTGGACAAGCTGAAGTAAGATAATTAGTTATTACACCGATATTGAAAAATAACGAATTCAACTCAGACGTGTCAATTCTGTTCGTCCATAATTTTGAAGTACAGTGGCGTTCATAATTACTTATTAGAATAAAAACAAAGTTTAAGGCCTGAACAGATATAATGTCTGTTATTGCTGCTTTTTGTCATCACCCTATTAGTGTTATCCCTTAGTTAGTAATATTGATATAAACATACTTTATTTCATTTTTTATCAATTAATATATCCATATTTAGTGGGATGCGAGACCGAAAAGTGTAACATTTATTATACCTTCCATTGAATTACATATACTTGCCATGCAGAAATATGTCAAAATTTTACCCATTGGATAATGGATATTATTTTTTGTTGGTTCGTGCAAAAATAAAAGTAATTTGCATTTAAATTCGTATAAAAAGATAATTCAGTTTAAAAATATGTAATCAATAAATTTGATAAACTCTTCTTTACTTTTTCGATTTTTAAAATCAATAAAGCACACAAACTATCGGTGACTGTACAGTTGTACACCATTACATAAAATACGTGATTATTATGACAAAGCTGGCGCCCGCTCCCACACTAACGCCGATACATTTCGTCAATGGCTGCCATCTTTGATCTTCCACCTTTTTTCGGGCAGATTCACACGGTCCGAAAGTGAGACTTGCAATGTGATTCCAATGAACAGATGGGATTCCAAGCGAGCGACTCAGGTAAACTAGTTAGGTGCCTATGTGTTGTTGCAAAAACGTAGTTTTTATTAAAATTACTTTTAAAAACTTTTTAAGAGCCTAACACTAATGTAGGAAATCAAATAGTCTTAAAAAAATATATAAAATGAAATTGATTATTTCATAGTTTACCTAAATTTGTTGCAAAAACTGAACTGCAATTTTAATTTAAGATAAAAATGAAATTGTGGTATACACAACGATTTCATTCACTTCTCCTACTATAATTATTTCACTAAGCATTAATGAAATGAATGGATGAATTGAGTTCATTATAGGTACTAAACTATTACACTATATAAGACCACACAAAGTACCTATGTGTGTTTCACAAATGAAGTACCTACCTACATATTATCTCTCTCCCCCTAATCTGAAATTATTCCTCAAAAATTGCACATATTTTTCTCAGATAACAGTTTAAGACGATATCAAGTTCATTAAAGTTATCGGTCGCCTTAAATGTCAAATTTGGCTAGCGCGATTAACAGGCTCGAAGTCTGGTTAATATATTTAAGGTAAATATGGACTTCTTGAAGCTTTATCAACGTTTACTAACAGTTCACATATTACACTGGTTTCCTTGAGGCGTGCTGCCTACGCTAGGGGCACGAGTGGAATACCATGAGCTCTTTGTCAGAGAACTTTAGTTAAATGTAGGTTGTAATCGTTTACCCATTAGTTCCGATGGCCCCTGGATTCCTCGATTGATGGTTTTGATAACTTCATTCTATAGTCTGTGGTCATCGGTTGGCGCCGAAGCCGAAGGTGTAATTATTTGATTACACGCTAGGACGATTGTAGATTAGATGACTATTTGCAAAAGGTATTTGATACTTTAAACTTTAAACAAAACTAGCGCGATCTGTTTTGCGGTCTTAGAACCAGAAACATTTTTTTTTCGATCTCAGTTTCCCAAAAAGTTCAAAATTTTCATGCTTTTCAGTATGTATAATATTAAAAAAAACTTGCATAGGTACCTACCCATTTCGCAAGGAATGATAAAAAATAAAAATTTCTCGACATAAATATTATTAAAACCGTGTTTCAGAACGGAGTTAACAATGTAGTTAACTATATTCATTTATGTAAATATTTTTCGTTTAATAGTAATATATTTATTTTGACTGAATGCAAGTTAAATTCGCTTTTATGATGTCACAAAACATGACATTTTAAACAGTCGTAAAATAAAAACGACATAATTAAGTGTTTAGTAGGCATAGACGACAAGTTCACCCATTTTAATAGCAAACAGGTCATTAATTTATATCTTAATGCAAATTTTGAAAATTTTACGATCATTTAAATAATCATAATGAATGCCTATTGTTGATCGGAAATACCGCAAATAGTTATTTTGTTCCTGGGTGGTACATATTCGGTGAAAAAACGTCGCTACTAAGTTGTTTATGTGACATTTTAACACTAATTGGTTAAAAAATAACGACCAATGTGACGCATACTTAAATTTTAATAAAATGGAATAAAAAATAGAAAGAAAAAAAAAATGGAATTTTGTTAATGATTATGTCACGATTGTCCAGACAGAAATTCCGAATACTTCTTAATTAAAGTATGCGGTAAAGAATTAAAACCTATATCGTATTTATTGCTATACTGTTTGGTTGCTTGAAACTTATCCGGATTTATTTTAGTTATGATACTTTATGATATTTATAACCCTGTTTTGAGATACATGTGCTTAGGCGTCAGCTGGAGCAAAAGTGTGAAAAGTGAAAGTGTCCTGGGTGCTGAGCCAAAATGACAATCGTAGATCGACTAACGCCAAACGACAAGAAAATAAAACTGGCCAAGTGCGAGTCGGACTCGCGTTCCAAGGATTCCGTACATTAAGTCCGACTCACGCTCGACTGCACATTTTTAATAGGTTTTCTTGTCATATATAGCTAAAGAACTATTATGTATATTTTCTTCGAAAATTTTGACGCAGTATTTTCGGAGCTAAGGGGGGGGGGGGGGGGTGGTCATTATGTGGCCATTTTCTTAAATAACTTCTAACCTATTTATTTTAAAATAATAAAAAAAAAGTTGAAATTCTCAAAATGAGCTCTTTTATTTGACATATAACACGATATAGTTTGAAAAATTCATTTATTTACGGTACATGTCCATCTTTGGGTCACTAATTTACATATGTGTACCAAATTTCAACTTTATTGGTCCAGTAGTTTCCGAGAAAATATGCTGTGACAGACGGACAGACAGACAGACAGAAGCACGAGTGATCCTATAAGGGTTCCGTTTTTTCCTTTTGACGTACGGAACCCTAAAAATGTATCGGGATTACAGACGCTACGAAAAGTCACATGACTAGTCATTATGTTTAGATTGGCGTTTTCTATCAACGATTGTCATCTTAGCTAGGCCCCCTGATGGCTGGACAAAATTGTCTTTCTCTGTTTCTACTTGTATCTCCTACCTGATGTCAGATATCATCAGGGTTAAAAACTTCCTTTCGACCCCGCCAAGGGAAATAATAATCGTGTCCTCAGGATTAACCATGTTCGAAGATTTGCCAATCGCTTACGCCCCGTGGCGAACGAAACGCTTATGTCTCTGTCGCACTCGCACTAATATGGAAGAGTGATAGAGAAAGATAACCGTATCGTTCGCTACGGCGCAAACGATTGGTTCCTTGGCTAGGCACCCTGATCTAAGGTGGAAGTTACCCGCGACGCGAACCTTTAAATGAAAATATATATTTTGTTGAATGAAATATATTATATTGGTGTTAACTTGTTACAATATAGGTTGGAAGATCCCAACCACAACAACACACAACAAAAGAAGATTCTTTTAAGCAAAAAATATTGTATCCATAGTTCCTAAGGTAAGCAAACCTTATAACCATATACCAGCACCACCACCACCACCACCACCAGGAAAAGCAAGCGTGTGCTCACTGCATACCGTTATTACCAAGAAAATTATAACAATTTTATCAGTATGTCCAACTTTCATTTACCAGGCTCTGTCTTTTCCTCATACATCGCTTCCTGTGCGGAGTAAAATCGCAAAATAACGTGTTTAGAGCTCCGGTGTGGTCTGCCGCGGGGGACTCCGACGCTTGACGGATCAATTACTTTACGTGGCTTGCCCGTGTGTTTACAACTTACCTATCGCAAAAGAGTCGAGCTCTCAGATGGGCTAGAATAAATGTAATTTTAGCTAGCTGCTAGAAAAAAGCCTCTCGATGCAATTTTAACAGGAGATTTCCCTTTTAGAAGCCTTTTCTGATCAGTTTGTTACTGTGGATATTGTGGATGTCGTTGCACACTTGCACGGTTGCACCACCTCCGTCTAAGCCTGCCCTGTTCTCGTCTTCTATCTCAAAGCATCAACTTTTTAGCTACGCTTAGAATTCTATTTTTAGAATTTGTCAAGTAAAAAACTGAGAAAAAATAATAAACTTGAGATTGTTTTTGACGCGACAGCTGAAACTAAAGGGATTTGTTTGTCGGAACAAAATTACTTGCTGTCTATTTCAGTACGATTTAAGTAACAGTTGGTAACAGAAATATGGACAGATTCTAGCAAATTGATCAACGTAAATTCAGCAAGCAAGCAGATTGTTTGATTCAAGATCAATAACTGAATCAATTAATTATTTTTGATCAATTACCTATTGATTTCTTGATCTTTGTTTTGACTGATGGTCTCCTAAGGCTTCATATAGTAACGCCTACTCCATAAGTTACCTATTATAAATCGTAGAAGAAATTTGTGCAGCGTAATAATAATTATTGAGCTTTGTTTTGACTGCTTGCATGCGTAGACTGAAGTGAATCTTGGCAACATTTGCGAATCAATATCTTCTCAACTCAGTTCATACTAGTTGCAGGTATTCTTAAGTTGGTTTACATGAGCATTCGACTCACATTGCTTGGTAACTCATTGAAATCATACTCCAGCATCCGAGCCGATGCCGTGTTATGTAATGGTCGGGTATCGGGCGTTTTATGAAATACTAGAGGATTGCTGGCGGATTCGTCCGGGTCAAAAAACAAAATGTGTAGAAATATTCAACATTATGATATGACTCTCCAAAGTCTCAGAGGCTCTTTCACACAATTTTCATAGTCTGAAAGTAATAGGCAAGAGCGGATCCAGTTTTATAATCCGGAGGAAAGTAGGTCACATGGTCAAATTCTAGTTACTTTTCAATGAGTTTAGAAAAACTGTTGTCCTAGACTCAGCCCAGGGCCCTCGGTAAAAGGGCTTAAAATTCTGGTATTACTTCATAAAGCGCAATGAGAGCCTGTGATAAAACCTTCTTCCTACTCCTGCTATAATTAGAAGAATGTCCCTATCAGGTAGGTAGGAATTGTACAACTACATTATTGGAAAATGTTTGGAAATTATTATTATTATTGGAAATTGTGAATGTGAACTAAAAGAGAATTGTAATATGTGTATATTGTGTATATATGTCAGAAATGTGTAATTTCATTCATTCAATACGCTCCATGTTATGTGTAGTAATAAATTTGTTCTTACGACTTTACTCGCTTGCCCTTTGGCTTGAAAACTCTCCCTTTGACCAAACATAACATTTATAGCTTCGGCATGGTTTAATTAAGCCTTTGGATCATTAACGATGTTTAATGCCTGTGCAGATTGCTCTTACGTCCGTGTCTGATGTTCAGGTGAGGATCAGTTTTATAGTTTACACATCTGGTCATGTAACACCTGGCTGCACTTGCATTTAAGTTAGGTTCTTATGGTTTGGATGCAATTTACTTTTCTATAATAAGTATTTAACCTGCCATATATTTTTGAAAGTAGAGGAGCTTTGAGGATTTTTGTACTAGTAATATTTAATATTACACTAATTATTTTCCGTTGCTGCTATCTTTAGTGATCACCGTGGGCCCTACGGAAGACCAGCGCTGGTTTCATAGCTATTCCATTCCTGAGTTCCTGGTTTTTTTCCTGTTTTTGTTATTTGTAGGTACATGTTTTGTCATCGTCACGAATAAATTTCTTTTTTTTATCTTAATCTTTTTTATATGGAGTTAAATCTGAGTTATATGGAGTTAAGAACTTCGAAGATTGACTTGCTCCCAGTATCCTCCTAGCGTTGTTCCGGTATTTTGCTACGGCTCACATAGAGAGTCTGAAGTTGCTCGAGAACCTAATCTTAAGAATTGACATAGGCACACGTTTTTTCTTCCCAGGAAACCAGGAACCCAGAAATCGACTTACTACCATTGGACACCTAAAGTATTTACTAGACAAATTCAACCAAAACTATTTAAATTACAAGTATGTTCTCCCACAGTACAGTTACCAAGCAATAAAAAGACAATGCTCGGTTCCTGCATACCTGAATGCTGTGACTAAATTGCGAGCTATCCTACAAGCCTTGCAAGGATACCTGCCACTATAAGTTGAGCTTTCACTTCTACTGGGTCCGGTTTTGATCGGGGTTCTTACATACTGGTGGGTGGATACAAAGGGCCCTTCGTCTCAATTACCTACTGTCTATTGTTTTATACAAATTTTCAACGGTCAGGTGCGTTGACTATAAAGTGAAATTCTGTTGTTTAGCATAAGTGGTCAACATTCAAAGTTCAAGTTTTAGATTTTCTGTATAGACTGTCATATATGGGTCGAAAAATATAGTGAAAGATAAAACCACCAGTCATTAGCTTCCCGCTGTTTGTCTGAGATCTCGACCAAATCATTATTTTATCTTATTTGTCATTTTCTACAAAATATAGTCACCAGTACTGATAATTTTCCAAAAATTTGAAATTTTCAACACAGTTAGATCTCGGCAACTTCTCCTTTCCTTTAAAAAAAAAGAAAATTCCTTTATATCATATCCATAATTTTCTTATCTTCACCTAAGTACTTACATATCGTTATGTGTATTCACGTTGTGTGAGCGTTAGTGTGAAGTCAAATCATGTTAATGATGGTACCTGCCAGTTGCCCTCAGGTTAAATTCTAATTCGCTTTCATTACACGCAAGCAAAAACTAGTTCTCGTGATTCGCTTCATCAAAAGGTCAAGGCTGTGACCTTGGAAGTGACCTTTGATGGGTGAAACGGTAGGTGCTAAAATGCTGCTGTAGTACCTATATCAGTTCTAG
Source organism: Cydia splendana (assembly GCF_910591565.1). Classification (NCBI taxonomy): domain Eukaryota; kingdom Metazoa; phylum Arthropoda; class Insecta; order Lepidoptera; family Tortricidae; genus Cydia; species Cydia splendana. Next base: position 18,458,890 of record NC_085964.1, on the reverse strand, counting down.
TGGTTACAGCAATATTTGCAAATGCATCTCTGGCTTTTCATGCACTCTGTGCAAGCATAATTTGTCATCGACCCGCGCCAGTTGGTTGCTATGGGACACATTAGTTACCTGACAGTTGTCAACTATCAAATAAAATGAAGATGTCTTCCTTCAAAGTTTTCATTTTTTCCACACCGTAGTATTAGTTGCTTATATTTTACTCCATCAACGGTGGTGTGTGTGAAGTGTCACACATACTAAGAAAGAGATACGAGTACTTGAGTCAAAAACTTTTTTGTATGAGTTGGCGTTATGCATTTTGTTGTGGGCATCATACAAATGGACTCTAAAGTCTAATTTTCCTGATGAACCTTTAAAGGCATGTCCAAACATAATTCTTAAAAGCTTATAATATGTAAGTACCCATAACCTTTACCTATCATATTGTCAATAGGTAAAACACAAGTTTTCCGGCACATTTTTGAACAAGCTTCGGTCTAAAAATGAAGGAGTTCTGAGACCAATTGTGACCTGTGAGCGACCACATCTCTCTGCCGTATCTACATTTTGCTGTCAGAGGGCGTCCACAGGGCGCCGCCGTCGGATCGGTCTTGAGCTTCGCGTTTGAGTTCGCTCCAAGTCTTCCCTATAACCTTCGCCTCTGCAATCGGACGGGAACATTTTCGCTTTCTTAGGGATTCCAGTGCTTGCCTACATTTTAGTCACCATATAATATAAACAGCCAGTACCTACCCCAGTAGGCAAGGTTCACTGGATTCGCCATCACAGTTCATATTTGGAATTCCTCGTCAACCGAAACCTATAATTACGAGCGTCAGACCAATTCATCATTCGCTATAATTTACTATTTGCAAATTCGAGGTTTGATTAGCAAGGGGCTAATTTGATTACGTTCATCAACACATTTTTGGGATCAATTCTTTATTTATTTGTACGTAGGTACATATAATATATGCAAAGTAAAATTTATCTAAAAAATATTCCGTCTTTTATGTTACATAGTTTCTATTTATATTCATAAGTATAGGAGCACACCCCAGTATTTGGATGGTACTTTCTAGTTTCCAGAATTTTGATAGGACTTTAATAACGTAAAAATTAGATTTTGATTTGATGCTCATTTTGGTCCGTTGGCTCGTTGGGTGGACGACATTCGGAAGATTGCGGGTCACTTCTGGATGAGATTGGCTCGGGACCGGGATAAGTGGAGTACTCGAAGAGAGCCCTATGCTCAGCAGTGGGCGATAAAAAACTGATATGATGATGATGATAATTTATGATGATTATGTTGGTCTCAAAACATCTGAGGATACTGATATCCTCCCTGATATGATATGATCTGAATCAACGTTATCTTATACTTACAAATCGGAATGCGCTTCTCCTGTTTTACTACAATCCTCATCATTACATCATGATACTTTTATAGTCTAGCTTAATCAAGATATATTTAATTATTCTAATAATCATTTATGACATGGAGTTTTTGATCAAATAATTAACAACTAAAATCACACATTAATCATACGAGCCCACAACTTTTTTGTCCCTCTCGAATTCGCACGATTAGACCGCACACTTTACCGATTTTTTATCGTTTTTTTGTCGACCGGGATGACTAACCCAGTATATTAAAAAGCTATTAGTCTACATGGGCAGCTATATATCACTACAGCGGTGATATTATCGCTACTAAACGCGTACAATTTCGATGTCTCAATTTTTTAGGGTACGGTCGGGTCATTAATGATAGGTTTCATTCATAAGTTTTTGAGTTCGCCTGGAATTCTCATTTTAATAATGAAATTAGGATGGTTCGGACTTAAATATACCTATATTTTATGTATCTTTTCGGGACATGATAAGACAGTAACAAACTTTGCTATGGGAGGTAAAACCTCGGTAAAGATTGGGACTGAAGTATATTCATCGCGGAGCGTGCGACTTTCAATCCGGAGGTCCCGGGTTCAATTCAAACCCCGGTGGAACTAATGTACGAAATATCATTTGATATTTACCAGTCGCTTTTTGGTAAAGGAAAACATCGTGAGGAAACCGGACTAATCCCTATTAGGCCTAGTTTATCCTCTGGGTTGGAAGGTCAGATGGCAGTCTCTTCGTAAAAACTAGTGCTTATGCCAATTCTCGGGGTTAGTTACCAAGCGGACCCCAGGCTCCCATGAGCCATGGCAAAAGCCGGGATAACGCGAGGAAGATGATGATGATCGTGAGCAGAGCAACACAAAAAGCAGCCTTTTATTTCTTGCACATATACCTACCATCAATAAGATTGTTTCGTACATCATAACGCGGAACCCATAGATATTTCCTGTGGTTCCCAATCGCCAACAATGTTCGGCCCGCGAGACAAGCCGAACGTCTGTAGGCCCGTCTCGGAACTTTATGTGCGAGCTCCGACTGTCTCACGGTCGTGGAATAGACCCCCCTGAACTACCTATTTATTCACAACACAACATTTTACCTATTTTATTTTGTTACACAGCATTATAGTACCTAGTTAGGAACTGCGAAATTACAAAACTAATGACATACCTATTTAAACTACATATATAAACAAAAACAAAACACAAATTAAACACTAACCGTCACTTACACCATCCCACTAACCCGGGGTTAACCGGGTAAACAGTTAACCCTGTGTCAAATTGTACTGGTAACCATGGTAACTCTAGGTTTAACCGGTTAACCCCGGGCTAGTTAGATGGTGCAACTGGCCCTAATTCGATTTGGGTGACGACGTAACAGTTCTAACCTAACCTAACCCACTTTTCTGGTAACAGTCTGCTTCTGTAAGGGTCGCAGTTGTAACCTAACCTAGCCCACTTTTTGAATTGGTCATTTCATGTCGGGTATAATGCGGATACCTTATGCATTTCCTAGATTTAGAAATGAAGTTAATCATCAATATTTTACTATTATGAGTACTATAGAGTATGTTTGCTATAGTACAGCACCTTTGGTTTTCCGATTAACAAGAACGAAACCCTAAAAACGACCTTAAAATAGAAATATCCCTAATAACTTCTCTCACAAATTCTCAACGCACCATGAAATAACTGAACGGATTAAAAGAAGATGACACCGTGTTTCCTACAGAAAGCTATTACTATTCAAATTGCATAGTCATAGATAAATAATATAAATCATCCGACCAACAGAAGTGTTGAATTTGGCGTTCCCTTAACAAATCTATGGAAACTACCGCACCTGAGTAAAAGGTAACAACTACATTTAAATTTAAAGAGATGATACAACTTTTTAGTTTTGTGTGGTAACAAGTAATAAAGGAGGGGCGGATATTTTTTTTTTTTCCTTTTTAACCCGCTTTGGGAGGGAGACCACACTGGCTGGAAGGCCAGTCCGTAAACACAATAAAATTTAATATTTACGTGAACAATAAAGATACAATGAGTACTGTAAAAATGATATCGGCTGCCCGTTTTCCGCCACTCAATGTGGTAAAATAATCCATATTGAAGGCTTTTTAAAGTAGATTTTTGATTGTTTTATATTCTGTAACTCGTTATTCGGTTTTCACTGCAGGTTTATACCTACACTCGTAAGTTGCGCATTGTCATAATGCCTCAAAGGGATGGGAAAACTGCTGTGAAAGTGAATCACAAGCTTTTTTAAATTGGAAACTGGTTTATGGAATTTTTGAGAGTACTAAAATTTGTTCGAGGCGCGATAGCTGGCAGCTGGGAACACCCAAATATTCCGAAATATGTTTTTCCGACTTTCATAACCTCGATTTTCATAATCACGATTTTTTATACGTCCGAAATATCGAAATCACGACTTTGAAAACCACGAAAGAAGAAAATCACGACTGCGCTATTTCCGAATACTTAAAATCCGATTGTCATATGAACGAAAGCTTAAAGTTCCGATTTTTAAAAAATCCGAAATTTATTTTTCCGAATTTGTCTATTCCGAAAAATAATTGACCGATCGGAAAAATAATTCGGAATTCAGAAATTCGATCTTTTGTTAACTCGGAATAATGAAATTCGTGATTTTCAAAAGGGAAGTAATTAAAGCCGTTTTTAAAATTGATCTGCAAAAAAATGCATTTAAATCATTTGGACATGCTAGAACTGCTACCTTTACAGAAACCAACTGCTACTAGAAAAGTGGGTTAGAATAGAACTGCAACCTTCACAGAAGCCAACTGCTACTAGAAAAGTGGCTTAAGTTAGAACTGCGACCTTTACGGAAACCAACTGCTACTAGAAAAGTGGGTTAAGTTAGGTTAGAACTGCGACCTTCAGAGAAACCAATTCCTACTAGAAAAATGGGTTAGGTTAGGTTAGAACTGCGACCTTCACAGAAACCAACTGCTACCAGAAAAGTGGGTTAGGTTAGGTTAGAACTGTGTCCTTTACAGAAACCAACTGCTACTAGAAAAGTGGGTTACGTTAGGTTAGAACTGCGACCTTCACAGAAGCCAACTGCTACTAGAAAAGTAGGTTAGGTTAGAACTGCGACCTTTACAGAAACCAACTGCTACTAGCGAAGTGGGTTAGGTTAGAACTGCGACCTTCACAGAAACCAACTGCTACTAGAAAAGTGAGTTAGGTTAGAACTGCGATCTTTACAGAAACCAACTTCTACTAGAAAAGTGGGTTAGGTGAGGTTAGAACTGCGACCTTCACAGAAACCAACTGCTACTAGAAAAGTGGGTTAGGTTAGGTTAGAACTGCGACCTTTACAGAAACCAACTGCTACTAGAAAACTGGGTTAGGATAGGTTAGAACTGCGACCTTCACCGAAGCCAACTGCTACTAGAAAAGTGGCTTAGGTTAGGTTAGAACTGCGACCTTCACAGAAACCAACTGCTACTAGAAAAGTGGGTTAGGTTTGAACTGCGACCTTCACAGAAACCAACTGCTACTAGAACAGTAGGTGTAGGTTAGGTTAGAACTGCGAACCTCCCTCCCCTAGAAACTTACTGCTTACAGAAAAGTAGGTACAGGTTAGGTTAGAACTGCGACCCCTACAGTAAATAACTGTTTTTAAAAAAGTAGGTTTAGGTTACTTTAGAACTGCTACCCCCCGTAGAAGCGGTACCTACTTTATTTATTAACAACAAATTCGGAATATCGTTATTCGGAATTTAAAAAATAGGAATCACGTCAAATCGGAATTCAAAATTTCAGAATTATGACAATTCGGAATTCGTGATATCAAAAATCGTAAATGTTAAATTCGGTGTTTCTCCCTATCGGAATTGTTATATTCGGAATTATGTGGTTCGGAATTTAAAAAATCGTCGGTATTACTATTCGGAAATATAAAACTTCGTGATTTTCATCGTTCGGTAATTACGACAATCGGAATATTGATGGGTCGAGCATTTAAAAATCGGAATAATAAAATTCGTTATTTTAAAATTCGGCATAAAATATTTCGGAATTATGTAGTGTACCCCTGGCAGCTATATGAGTCATCATTAAAAAATCACTCGTTTTTATTATTTAGATACCTAATATATTTTATTCGTACGGTTTTTTATTTTTCAAAGAAATGTACAAATAGCCTGATACTCCCAGCATCCCCAATTCCTGAGTGGTATTTTTGATACAAATATTAATAGACATTTAAGCTTTAAATTGGTGATATATTTAAGTATAAAAAATCGGGTGTCTCATAGTGTCATATTGAGGAAAATATCGACTAGGAAATAAGCGTAACTGTCACATCTTAGGTTTCAAACAAAAATTATAATATTAAATTCAGGAACAGTATACAATACGGGCCATAGAGAAAATTAAATAAAAACCTTTTTTCTGTGTTTATAAATACCAGAGTTAGTCTTCGTTTCTTGAACTCTTATTGGTGGCAGACGATGTTTTACCGGACAAATGACAGAAAATTCTAATATTTAAATAATTTACCAACAAAAAGGCCAATTGGCTCACAAACCATTTTTTCATGTCACAAAACTACCCTGAACATTTAAAAATACATTTCACCCCAACCAAATGTCAAACATGGTTGTTCAATTAAATGTGTCAAAGTTTGACATAATGCCCCTTTACCGAGGCGGTCCCAAAATGAATGACACATGTCATTTTTTTCACCACTTGAGAAGGTACTTTTAAGTGTTTACGAATAAATCTTCATAACTGTTTCTTTATGGAGTTAAGTTACTGTTCATTCTTAAGTGGTTTCGTTTCAGATGTTCTTAGATATTGATTTATTTTTCTTGAGCATAGAGTTTTATGACATTACTTATAATTTGTTGATTTTTTTTCGTTTTTGAAAACTACAAATGTACGAATATCGTTGGTTCATTATTCATTATACCTAGTGAATTTTACTAAAATACTCTAAATGAAAACATCAATAATTATTATTTTCTATGTATGAAATATCCAATCGCAAAATTTTGTTTACCCTAATACTGAATCCATTCCTAATTATTATCAAAATTCCAGCACGTATAAAACAATCGTATAACTCGTAAAATTGAAATCTTGCAAAAGAATTGTACAGAGTAGTGCATAATTAATTTTCCTTCGTATTTTCGCGGAAACGTACCTACGAACGTGTCTTGCTATTTCAGTCAGTCTCGGTACAAAAAGTACTGAGGTTGACTGAAGTAGCATGATAAATACGAACGTTTCCGAGAAAATACGAAGGAAAACAATTATGCACTATGCATATCTGTACGCTATTATGTGTGCGTAGTCGTTGATGTCTTTTATAAGGCGCGCTAATGGCTATTACGCACTTTGAGATCTAAACTGTATTCGTTAATAATTTCCGACGTTATCTTGCAATACGTTTACATGCCTACGTTAACGTTTCGAATTGTTTTTTATTTTAGTTGCTGGACAATGGACATTGTCCAAATGGTTCTTTAAGGCCCTGGTCTCCTATAAACGCCATCGGCCGCTTACAGCGTCTGCGTCACGATGCTTACTATAGAGATGTACTGTTGTGGTCTGTTTTAGACGTCGACGTCAGCGTCTTTTTTGTTCAAAAACGTTGACGCTGACGCCAGACGCCGCGTACTGCATAAAATAGGAGACCAGGGTCTAATGGGAGAAATTACAGACACGTAGGTAAAACGATAAATATGAAAAATAACCTTCACGATATCCTTCCAAGTTTCACCACAATTTCTTATATAATAAAAAAAAATTATATCATGAATCAAGCAGGTACAGTCGACGTCAAAAATATGTTTACATTTTTCGCTTCTTTACAAGGGAGTAAGGTGAAAAAGCGTAAACATATATTTGACGTCGACTGTACGTATACACAAGGTAAGTACGATGATGGAGCTGACCCGAGCATAGATAGCGAGAAGACTAGTTAGTGCCAAATCTGGAGTCATAGGTACCAAGGGAATCGTTACCCAGAAATGGGACACTTATCCAGTAAAAAAACAGTAAGATAGGTAGGTAAGTATAACGTATACGTAACGTATAAGTAGTACGGTGCCTGTAATACGGCTACAAAAGGCTTTAAAGGATACTTTTCTTAATTTAAGCTCAAAAAGTCATAAATTTTGAGATGTGGCCGTATTTTATTGCAGGCGTCATACAAAAGCGTGCGTTCCGTGCGAGCGTAGGCGCTGCACTACACTGTAGTACACGTGCGCCCCGCGCGCTGCGCCGGCGCCGCGCGCTGATTGGCCGCCGCGCCGCCCCTCCCACCGGCGCTGACTCATCGCGATCATAGACATGGATCCCGATTTATGGCGCAGGGATCTAGGACTCAGGATTGGAATTATTGGATGTTGTGTTGAACAATTTGAAAAATTTCCTATTTTTTTTTTTGAAAGAATTCCTTTATTTGTTTCATAGTATCCGAGTAGTAAAAAAATCGAAAAAATTGCTAAATTGAACAAAAAAATGTGGATTTGTAGCAAAAGGGTACATTTTGTAGGCGAACATAAAGGCTATTGCTCTAAAGTTTAATTATATATCGATCGTATCGACAAACGGCAATGTTGTCCTTTCCCTGAAAACGTCACACATGAATGTCATTGTCCGTAAATCGCAGGTGTAATATTTTACTCATTTAGGTTCCTATGTATTGCCTTGAGTGGCATTAACTACTTTTTATGGTACCTAGTTACTAGGTACTTATATAGTAATTGTAAGAAAAATGCCTACTATTCCTACCTAAAAGTATCCAAAGTTACCAGCCTTGTGTCAAAAACATTGCTACAGTTAATAACAATAATTTAATTAACTACATATTTGTAAAATACTTAAGTATATGATGTAACGCTAACTTTTAATTGATGGTAAATGCAAGATTAAACCTTGCAACACTGTATTAAGCCTATTTAAAACACACGTGCCATAAATTATGTACTGGTTGCATCAGTTGCTTTTTCCTGCGCTCAATGGACTTTGTAGCGGCCCGTAAAAACTAGATCTATTGCTGCCCGCCATCTTCCTGACTACCTAGTTATACCTAGTTCATTCAGGTGGTTAGATGTTTACAGATAAACAGTCTGCGCCTTGTTCATTATCTAGATAAAGATACTGATTAAATCAGACGCAGAAAAATTTAATATAAGCTGTAAGATAATTAGTAATGACATAAAAAACCCTAAACATCGCATAATTTTAATCTTAATCGCAAACTTAACACCGGTCAATTACCTTAAGCAATTAACCTAAGTATGTTTCGGCAATGTAAATATAAACAGCATTAGCACTAATCCAAGCAACAATTGCATAACCAACCTAATGACCTAAACTCAAAGATTACAATGTGTCGAAAAAAAATAGAGGCGCGTACCAATCGGACGTAGGCAGGTGAAGAGAGACCTCCCTCCATCGCGGGCCCGCCTCGAGGCCCGGGCTCGGCCGTCAGACGTGACCGTGCGACGACCGGCCGCGCTCATGCTCTCTCCCGCCCCTTAAAATGAAGTGTTTGTGGTTATTTGTGCTCACAGTTCTGTGTATACGGTGCGACGCCGCTGGCAAGCCTCGGAGAGGACGCGGCAGCATGTGGTGGTAAGTACACTCTGTTTTCGTCTTTGGAATTTTGACTTAGCGAGCTAGGGTTTAAGGTTGTTGTGGTAACTACTGTGATTGAGGTAGAAAGATTATAAGTGAAGTTTGAGTGAAGATTACTATGTGTTGACAAAGTTTCTGTTATAAAATTGCCTTAGTCGTTAACATAACTTATACATTTAGTTATGACGTTTTCATCAATGAAACTACAACCGAATCGTACTAATGTCACAACAATTTAAGAATACCTTAAAAGTGTTAGTTAAAATCAAAAGGTTAAACGCATGTAGAAGTTGAAGTTTAGCGAAATTGGATCGTAATTGTGAGGTAGTAAAGTCAAGTTTTGCCCGCCGCCGGCTGACAGCCAGATGTTTCCCTCATATAAATCGAATGAGATAATTAGCGAATCATTAAAGAAAGCTAACGCGTGCGAGTTATAGTTATAGCCCACTAAAACTTAATCATTGACTTTAAACTAACTAAAATCTTAAATGTTTAAGTTAATTAATGATGTAATCTTCTTGGCTTTGGTTTGTTGTGACAAGTAATAAATAGTGCTGCATTAGATTTGATAGGGATTATGAAGATTTATTTGTACAAATATAACATCGTGTAGGTTTGTCGTTTATTTAACAGATAAACACTTTTATTTTTAGGTTAAGTTTCTTAAATAAGTAGTTGGAGTTTTAGATGTGATAGAACTTGAAATGAATGGTCTTATTAAACTATTAGACATATATTAAATACGGTTAGCAGGTGCACTAGATAGGTTGATTTAGAGGTTATTTATTTCAATCGGTTGTTTGTACCTAATGTTACATCATATAGTTATTATATTTACAACTATATGTATGTAGATATCTAAACACGGTAAATAGTTAATTGTATTTCCGCACAAAATGTGTAATGCAAAGTAATATTCCATTTATAGTTCATTGTTCACGGCTATAAAATATTTGTAGCCTTTTTGATTCGATCTTCCGGCTATCGATTGCATGTAATGCCACTAAACCCACTAAATGCCAGTAGCACACAATGGCTAATTTACATGTAATTGTTTACGTAAACGCTTAAAACATTAACTAAATCATTTAAATAGCACCTACCGAATGCCTTATTGTTCGACTTTGAAACCTGACATATAAAAACGTCACTTTCTGACACATATTTCATTGAAATAAAAGGTTATAAACTTTACGTTAGTGTATAATAAACAATACAGAGACTGGTGGATTGTTATTTCTAGACAAGGCGACAAGTGATCCCGGGTGACGGACGGGAGCATTTAAGTATTTGCTCTTCCTATCTCTGAGCTCCTGGTATGTCTTGCCTAATACCACACTAGACCTAGATATGTTTTAGACGGAAAATAATTTTTTTTTTAATCTCATCTCCTCACAATTTGACTGGAAAGAACCCCTAAATGGGATTTAAGTCGGCCTTTGTACTTGCCTATTCATGTTGTAAATTATACAAATAATACTACGTAATAAATTTATAGTACCTAAGTTTAGTGTTATAATTATAAACATTCCCAGTGGTACCTAGAATACAATAATAATATAATATACCTACAGAAAAACTCTAATATAAGTTATATTAGAGTTTTTCTGTAGGTAATATAACTCCCGTAATTATAAATCACGACGATTATTACGTTTTAATACTAACAAAAAAGGAATCAAAAATTAAGTTGTATCTATATTACAGCTGTAATTATAAATATTTTGTAACCTAGACTTGATAAAAATGCCGTCGGCAATGTTGCGTCGGTAATCATTAAATATGTATTGACATCTGTCATATCTACGTTTATTTATATTCATTCATTAAATTATTTTTATACCCAAGATCTTGACAATAACAATATAATAACATTTCGATATATAGCCTTGTTTGCGCATTCTAAAATAATCAAAAAAAGGAAATACAAAACGTGTATTTATGTATTACATATAAATAATTTTCATTCTTAAGTAGCTTCAACGTGTTTTGTGTACCTATATCAGTTAACCAGTTAATAGTTTCTCAAGACTTTTAATCGTTCAATTAAATGAAAGACACTTCTATCACGTTTTTAGGTCATTCTGGCCTTATCACGGGTATCAGAACTAACAGGCTCGCGTTACGCGTACTCGACATGGTTGTTTGTTCTACTAATAAACTAATTAATACATAGGTACTATAACTTTATTAATGTTAATTAACCTTTGTTAAATTCATGAGAATAATTTACAGCTTGCGGTATTGATACGCAATATAGTTATATTATTGAATGCTTACCGACGGCACCATTCCATTTAATATTTTTTATTAAATGTATATTATGTTTGTATGCTATTATAGTTACATCTATAGGTACCTTTTACTAATATATATTACTTTTTTAAAAATACAAATATGTATAAATTCGTACATTGATAACTATGCCGACGGCTTACATTTCGACGCTTCTCCATAAGTCTTATGATTATTTTAATCATTGATGATTTTTCAAAACTTCTAAAATTTTCAAAAATATATCAGCAAAACAAGAAAAAAATACGATCGCGAGTTCTTTTACAAATAACAAACATATACTTTTAGATCGTAAGCATTCTCTTGTCATTAAGGAAATGAATTCCCCTTTCGCTACTCACTTAACCAAATGCCATCTGCCGGAACCACCACTTAAAAACCGAACATTTAAACCCGCCTAGCAAAACCGCAAAAACACCTTTAAGAAACGTGCCAACGCGCGTTAAACTTTACTTTATTTTTAAGTATTAAAACTCCTACACACGCGATAAAAGATAAAACAAAATTGTTCAACTAATTTGTATTCATCACATCTCTCCGGTATAACGCTACGAAATCGCGTGCTTGTATCGCGATAACACTGATAAAGAAGGCCGTTTATAAAGATTTAAAGTTTTAAACGTCGTGTGGTTAAAAATATCAATTGAGGTTGCTTGAAACTTTAGTATGTGTTGCTGACTATATTTTTGCAATACGATATTCGTTGTATCAAAAGTCGTGCCTAGGAAATATACGTTTGCCCAGGTTCAAGCTCCTTTCTTGAAGGATGAAAAAAAAAAAAACAAAAAAAATTTTTTTTTATCATTTATACACGTGGAGTAAAACGAGTTAAAACTGTAAAGAGCTTGTATTATAGATAGGTAATTATATATGTTTAAAAAAAATGTTAGTACTAGTTGTATAAATTGAGTATGCATCACAAATTTGGAATCCCCGATATCATACTTATATTGATAGACTAGAACGCATCCAGAAGAAATTTATCAAGTTCCTCTGCATTAAACTTAAATATCCTTATGCATCCTCCAACTATGTCAATATTTGTAGGAAGCATCATCTCATTCCGTTGCATACACGCCGTGAAATCTCAGACATAGTTTACATTCTCAATATTATAAACGGAAATATTGATTGCCCTGAGTTGTTGGCTGAGCTCTCTTCCAGTATTCCATCCAAATCTACAAGAAATTTTCGACCCCTTGCTGTTCCAAATGCTTCGCGTAACTACAGACAGAACAGTTTTTTGATACGTGCTAGTAAATGTCTAAATAAACTCACGAAGGAGCATGACATCGATATTTTCAACAGCAACATCCAAACTGTGCGGCGTATCCTGACAGAGGAGTTCTTTAAATGAGCATGGCTTAGTGGAATGTGAAATTTCATTGTGCTGTGTTTTTTCTTTATTTCTTTTGAATCTTCTTTAGTAATGCGAATTCAAAATTAGTTACTCTGCCTTTGGCGTTGAAATGAATGTATAGTGCAATAGTGCTAACCACCAATTGTTTTTGTTAATCTGTATTTCTTTTGAATCTTCTTTAGTAATACGAATTCAAAATTTGCTACTCTGCCTTTGGCGTTGAAATGTATGTGTAGTGCAATAGTGCTAACCACCAATTGTTTTTGTTAATCTGTATTTACTGGTGAGAACCTGTAATTGGCTTCTTGTATCACATTTATAAAACCTATTAACATGTTAACAGCTGTTGGATCTCCGAATAGTAATAAATAAAATAAATAAATAAAATAATACTTGAGGTGCCGTCTATAGTTAAGCGATCACATGAAACCAAAACTTGGTAATATTTATTTATATAAGACAAATGACAAATAATGTTATGTACTTGTTTTCTTTATACCTACTCTAGTTACTTGTGCTAGTAAACCTGTGAAATATATTTTGGCACGAAATATACGAAATAAGTCCATATCCATTATCCATATAAAAAAAGTCTGTTGTAATGTTTAAAATGGTCGTTTGTTTTGTTTATTTCACTCCATTAACCTTTTTAGTATGTGATTATGAATATTTAATCATGTTCCTAATGCATGGTTAAATCGGGCATAGTTCTAAATATCTTTATTCACTTCTATTCAATTGATTAGTTACATTTATTTCATCATTTCACCTACAATTTCATCGATTAAGTAATCATTTTAATACTTGTTAACCTTTTTCAACCTAAATTTTTCGGTCCATGTTCATTCAATTAGACGACATTATTCATTCATGTAATGTCACCATCACATCAGAATGGCTTCATTACATTATACTCGAATGGCTTGATATTAATGTTATTAGACCGATTCAAGTTTGAACTTGTCCCATCCCGATTAAACTGGTTCACAAAATCGTTTAGACCGTATGGCTATTCCATGGTGATTTTGAACAGTGTTATTGTTACATTAACATTGATCTTAAAAATCTGCTTCTTTTTTATCCGAAAACGGCAAAGAAAAACGAGGGTTTTGATTTTGACCGGTACATACACATACACCGGTCATATAGCATACATGTGCTGGTTTGTATGTATGTTCATTTGTTCCCTCATAAGTTCAATGATAATGTAACAATTTACAACAAGAGCTGCTTCATTTCAAAGTTTGCTTAATTTGAGAAAAATGTAATGCAGCCGTAAGCGAGTTAAAAAAAATCTCAGTAAATAATTGTTTTCGGCCTTTTAGTTGTGAGTACTAAGTACCATTCCGTCTTTCATCACCCAAGGAAACGCTTAATTACCCGAATAAGAACCCAAGCCTTCCAAAGACAATATTTGTTATTTTGACACATTCATACAGGCCTTTATCGCTGTCCAAACATTTCGTGTGCCCGTGAAAGTCATTCACGATTTTTTCCCTTAAGACTCGCTTCGTATTTAGTTCCCTACTGACGTGACAAGTGCTAAGAACTATATATGGACAGGCAAATATCCTTTGTTTTCCAAGCAGTTGTAGGTGTCGATTTTTTTTGTAGCACCCAATATCGGATTAAGATCTTTTTAAACTGTCGACGCGTCAAATTCGCATCCGAGACATTATGATAAAGTTCAGTAACTTTTTGATGAGTAGAATGACCACGATGATGATGATAAGTATTGCATAAATTAAATTAAATTGGACCCAATAAAAGGTTTGATTTTAAATGCACTTACATGTTCGCATGGAAGAAAAAAGAATTACCCGATATGAATTAATTACCGTATTGAGTTTCAAAATAAGAAATTGATTTATGCAAATGTATTAACTGCTGTTGATTATTTTACCTGCTATAAAGAACTAAATGCTGTTTATGTGACTTATTTAAATTTGATGTAATCATTAGATAACAATCTTGAAATATCTTATTGCCACCGATGTTTGGCACACTATTAGGATAATTTTATTCAGACAGACTGCAACAAAAAGTTTAAGAGCAAATCGAATGTCACAGCCAAAAGAAAAAAAAAAGGTTTGAAGGAGTTAAAGAAAACAAGTTAGCGCACATAAATCTTGAACTAAAAGTAAAGAAAGCCTTAAAATCTAAAAACAAAACCGTGTCGCAGCGTCTCCACAAATTCTTAGAGGAAATGAGAATTTCCGACGAACGCGTCCATATTTACGTAACACTCGACTACAAAGAAAAGCAAATAGAAAAGTAATACCATTTCCAGCGTTTGGAGCGGCCGGCGAGTGCTCCGGGTTTTTTTGTGGCCGAAGACCAAGTTTTCGAACCGAGGACGAGTCAACAGGCCGTGATCTCGATCGCTCTGCCTGTTGACTCGGCCCCTCCAAGATTAATGCGCGACGCAAATATTTATCTAAACGTCTGCGGATTGACAGTTCGGTCGTCAATTGTTTGTTGTCTTTACCTTTTCAAATGAGCAGTTCATTTCGAGCACCCGGCCTTAAGTGGCGTTCGGATTATGTTTTTTTGGGGTGCCATTGTCTTTTGCAACGGTGACAAAAGTGGATCGTTTTTGTAGCGTTTCGTTTTGTTTCAGGGGTATCGCCAAAGCGGGGGAGCCAAATAATTTGTCGCCTATATCTCCGGGCGTGTTGTACATGGACCCCGCAGTACACGCCACGTTGAGGAGGAAACAGCGGCGGCTGGCGCGGGAGAACCCCGGGGTTCTCGCCGCAGTCGCAAAAGGAGCCAGCATGGCTGTCGCAGAGTGCCAGCACCAATTCAAATATAGAAGATGGAACTGTTCAACGAGAAATTTTCTAAGAGGGAAGAATTTATTCGGCAAAATTGTAGACAAAGGTAAGTGTCCTTTTTGTATTGTAATTGAGTCAATGTTAGGATAGGCAATCGGACTATAAATAAATAACCAATTCAGATGATTGTTACCATCAATCTAACAGTCTTAATACCTATCGAAATCACACTGATCCTGTCATCAGTGCTTAAAACTTAAACAGCCATTTTAGAAACACGCGTTCAATTTCGGTGCAAAACAAAAGTAAAAAAACTAAATCCATAAGAGTCTTTTTGGAGAAGAACAGATTATCGATGGCTTAAAAAACTTGCAATTGAAATGTACCTAAAATTGCTTTTAAATCTTTTAATGTAAAAAGTGGAGGGTTTAGAGAAGTAACAAAGAGTGGGTACAAATTAAGTGATAGTTGTAAGCAACCCTTTAGATGATATCTTCAATGGGGTAGCGGGGACTGAATAAAGGGCTCATCAAGATAAAACATCCGGGATCAATTACGTGTGCCCGAGTGACGGGAGCTCTTTTTTACATTTGTTAAAGGGAATCTGATTTTAATGAATGTTTTCGGAAATTGAGCCTTTGGTAGACATGATAGAGTTGCAATCCGTTTGCTAGCAAAGCAAATTAGCAAATTAGTTTGATTCTTTAATCTTCAATACATGTTATTGAATTAAATTAGAATAATTTGATTCTTTCATGGACTTTATAATAATGAAATCTGCAATTTGGCATGGATATGTAAATCAATCATTCTATAACTAAAATAACACATACCTAATCTAAACATAAAACTAATTAAAAAATAACTTAAATAAATATATAAACTAGGTAAATATGGATAAAATAAATTACCTACTGAAGCCCGTCCCGGGCTACCCCCGACGCAAAGGTGCCCATCACGTTCGCTGCGTTGCCACGTTGGATTGCGATGGACAACCTATGCATCAGGAAAAACCCCGAGCGGGGGTCAAGGCCCCTTTCAAGCAGGCGATTTAAACCGAAACTACTTCTTTTTGTAAATAATAAAAGTCTGACTAGAAACAATTGTAAACGTAAACAAGTGTGCTTATCAAACTATCGTGAAAGTTATCCAAAAGTATCTTTCATAGTTCGGAACCCTTAAATCACAAAATCACCATTATTCTCCACCGACTCCGCTTGGACGCTCCGCGAATATCCCTGTTATTCCGACATCACCAGTATCCAGTTTAACTGTGACCCCAAAATCCGTAACAACTATCCGTGATGAGAGCTCTACGTATACTGGATTTGTTGTGTAAGGGACCAGCAACGCATTAAATCCCATAATCTCAGAGTACTGGCACCGTAGAGTCCATTTACTCGATTTGAATGGGCGATATTATCAATAGATACGAATCAGCAAATAGATCCCCATTAGTTCCACAATACTGGTACAGTCGGACTCGTATTAACGCTGTAGAATAAATAAACTTCAGGCTACGGAGATTATAATGGCGGACGAGGAATAATTATAGTGTTTTACTCATTGTATCATTCTAAAGGTTGTCATTAAAGTCGCGCTGATGAGAAAGTACTTAACATCTTACTGGTTCTTGCTTCCCATAACAATTGTTTACTTTTAGGTTCTTTTTGTGGTATTAAGCCTAAATTCGTTGTTCAATTTACTTATTTCAGTCACATCAAGTTAGATATTTCTCTGTTTTGATCTTTATTTTAAGCATTGTACATTGTCAGTTATTTGTATAGGCAAGTGATTAGTACCTTTCCTTTTTATGCCCAACATATAGCATTTGTCCCTCTCGCACTTGCATATTGCATACCTACTGGCTAGTAAGAGACAAATGTGATATCAGATTAGATGTTTTAAAGGCTGTAACATTTATATGTTTGCTAGCTTGTCTATGCTTAACTTGGAACTGATTATTCAATAGATGAATCATATAGTTATTTTTATAAATATACATAATCATATTCATTCGTCATTAACATTCGATATACCTACTGTGTTATTAGTGTTATTAACAGATGCTGCACCCTCAGGCCGAGCGCTAGATCTTTTCGCGTGATTGTGATAGCAAACTCAATAGCTGGCAGCACTTAGATGATATTAGTTGAAGTAATCTTACGATCAGGAAATTTACGCATAAAAATTAGATAAATAGCAATTCAAAGATACACTTTATAAAATAAAAATAAAAGACCGCGGCCGGCGCACTAATGTTCATCAATGAATTGATTTTATATTGGTATTAAGTTTTCTTTACTGAATACGGCCCCGGGTTCATTGACTCAGGTAATATAACAAGTAATTGGATAGACTTTGACTAACACCTAGAATGACCTTTTAAACTGCACACTAGTGATCGTGAGAAATATTATAGTAGCCCAGTTAATTTACCGACTAGCGTAGATCTGATTTACAATAAATTAGTTCTAGTGTGTGTAAACAACAGTCAAAACATCTACATCTTGTAGACACTTCGCTAAACTCACACGGACCCAAACAACCAAATCACTTTCACCGTCCACAAAAAATAGAATGGCTTTTATCCTCCCTCATTAAGACACCAATTTGCGTAACAATCAAGTTGCTTGACTGCAAACGGTTACTTTGTTGCCCGAATCATGGTTGTTCCATCTCCGGTGTCCGATTTCGATGCTTTGTACGCGATATGCCTTATTATGAGCTCGCGAACATCTGGTCTTTTAAAAGCATTATTCGATAAAAACAGCAAAAAAGCCAGTTTGTAATTCAATTTTGTCGTTCGCAGGCTTTTTGCGCTGTTTGCAAACTTCGCAGGGGACTTTAGTGAATGATTATTCAAATTCGATTAACAATAGAATTTAACATTTCGATAAATAAGTTAATTAGTATACGATTCAATCCACTCAGGTACTCTTTTTATAAACACGTTCTTACGCAATCGTGTAAAAAGTGTCTGGCATTGATTAAAACATAAATAAAAAGTTATATCGGAAAGCTTTCCTTAGATCGGACGGAGGTCGGCGCGCCCGCATTACGGGGGTTATCTTCAAAATTAAGAGCGTTCGCTTCCATATCTCCAGCTAATTCGATCTTATTTTGAATTCGTCGATATCTGGGGCCATCCGTTTGGGCTGGAGTGCGCCCCGGTTATTGAACTCGCGTTAATGAAATGTCCAAACGTTTGCGGTAAAGATGTTTCTATTAGCCTCGAATGCAGTGAAAGATGCTATTCTTAATGTGCGCTCACGTTTCTTAGGGAATGTTAACTATTGCTGTGAATGGAGGAGATTGAGTCATTCTTTGTTGTCGGTCCGTTCATTTGAATCCTTTCTACGCTTTATAAACTTCACGAATTGTGTAACCCTATGGTCAAGTTGTAAAAGGCTCTTGCCAACCACAATATCTATGTTCAACATTAATGGGCACTTAATAAGGCTTCGTAAACGAAACCATAAACCATTTAACTTATGAAATATTCATGTAAGGTTATTGGTAACAAATCGCAATTAGATTTATATGTTTACTCAATATTAATGATCGTTAGTTTGGAAAAAAGAAACGTTTCGGGGTCGACACTACCCCGCGGCGAGACAAGTCTGTGTGGATTGGTAAATCAAAAGAATTATTATCGGTCCAGATCCGGATTATTTATTTAAATAAAACATGTAAATTGCAGAGACAGAACCAATTTAAAGTAATTGAGCACGCAAGCGATAATTATCGCCATTTTGAGAATAGTTTTATGACCATATAGGCATTAAAATTTGAAAGGAAATATAATATGTACCAATTAAGTTTCTATCTTTTCAAGTTTACTGATGTATTTTTGTGTATAATATACCTTTTAGGGGCATTATTCTATGGAAATATATTTATGTCATATCTATTGGTTATTCATATTATTATAATTTTCTGGTATACATTCTGTCTTCATGTCTTTTATGTAGACATTCCCCAGCATGCTCTTAAAACTCTCATATATATTATATTCGTTAATAAAGGACCTCGCTAAAAGAGCTCAGAGACCACCGTAGTTATAATTTCACTGATTGAAAAAACCTCAGCGATTACAAAATTTATGTTATATGCGTGTGTGTTTAGAGAGTATTACTTTATTAAGAGTACGCGCACCGGGGCGGGCGGCAGCGCGTTACTGCCGCAAATATCAACGATAAACTTTTTATACTTTGCAATTACCTCCATTTGAGAAACGCATAAAAACGCAGTCGATCGCAGCGGGAGGCAGCGTCCGTTAATGAAGCTCGCGAATCATAGCTAAATAGAAAACGCTCATCCAATCCTGGCTGACAAAGAGTTTGTCTCGCGACATAATTACCGCTCTGCTCACAAAGACCGCCCGGAAGGGCGCGAATAATTACTAATTTACACGTCGTCACAGCATTGACACTGGGCGACGTCTTCATCCCATTGTGGTGCAAACCTCAAGGATCGCATTAACACAAATGATGACAACGGCACAATGCGCTCGGGCCTTTATGCCTCGTGTTATTGTCGAGAATAGAAAAATATATGGGTCCCCGTGGAGTGAGCGAGCCCTCCTGCCGAGTAGTTTAGCGAGCTCCACGGAAGCCGCGTTTACACCTAACATCGCCTAATAGCAGGTAACTCGGCCAATAAAACCCGACCTTTTTTCAAATATTTCCTGTTTTGAAGTGTTTCGTATATCGGCTCCCAAGATTCCATCGCCGTGGGTGGATAAAACGTATAAAACGATCGACTCACAAAATAAAATGGATACAAAATGCGCTCGACGAAATATTTAATGCTCAATTAGATAAGCGTTTTAGGTTTTGTGGCGTTTGAATTGTTTTTGAGATACAGAAGTTTCGTCGCTTCGTTTTTATTCTACTCGCGTGGTCCGCTAAGGCAAAAAGTTTGTGGAATTTTAAGTTTTTGTCTTGCGAAATTACGACCTATCAAAAGTTTCAATTCGAGTTGCCCGTTATTGTTTATTGACAGCTCACTTGAAACGGAATTATTTTCGGTACTTTTTTCGAGTTTGAAAACAAATGTCTTTGTCTGTCGTGTGAATGGCAATGGGAATGGAAATGGATGGCCGGGAGCGGTGGCGGATGGTAGCCGGCCGAGTGGTAGCCGCTTTGTGCCACTCACAATGAGTGATATACGGCCGACGTAATTCTCAATTGTCGCACTGAAGGCTCGGACCGCGGAATCAATGTGAAATTATCACCCATACACGGCATAACGAAAATGAATTATTGCTTTTTATTGCCTCATTCTCGACGCGCCTTTATAGCAAAATTACCTTTACTAGTTCACTTTTGTTTTGTTTTTGCACCTTAATGTCTAGCTACCATAGCAGGTTCCTTTTATTTTTGTAACGGCACCTTAACTCGACGTTACCGAGTAATTTTTATGTGTTTTTCGACGAAACGAATCAAAGTCATTTCTCTTACTGCAAAAGATAAAATGTCATTACGCGGCAGTAAAACGTACAAATCTGTAATGAGTTCATCATAGTTCGATAGAGCCGCTCTCAAAAGCGGTCAAACGCCGTGGTTCCTTTTATAAACGAGTGATTTATCGCTGTTTTGAGTAATTACGTCCCATCAAATTTGAATAATGTAAGTCGTTGTAAATAATAAGGCACAAGAGGCGCGACGCGCGAACCGTCATAAGTCAATCCTTCTTATTAATCTTGTGGCAACACTTAGGCGTGATGACTTAATGCGGACAGAGACGTATTTAATTAGTGCATTAATATTGAATTATTGAATGATTCGGCGCGGCCAGGTGCTCGTCAAGCGTGTTAGCAACATTGAAAAACGAACTAAAGGTTCCATATTTAAAATAATAAGAATATTGTTATTTCGTTGCCATAGCGGCACTTCTTTAATTTCTTTCCTACGACAATGTAGCGTGTTTTCTATTTTTACATTTTATTTTCGCCAATTTTAAATTCCAACATCATGTGAAGGTTCGCCACAGCCAAGACCTTTTCATATAGTCCTTCTAAGGAAAAAATCAGTGCCGAAGATGGAATCACGCAATAAACTACATTGAAGGTCAGAAATCATTCTTTATCACGCCGACTTATTGAAGTCCTGAGCGGCGCATTATAAATGATAAAGAATGCAATATATTTCATTCTTCTCGCCAACGGCGCAATAAAAGAAGAGTAAAATCATCGTTTTTTCTTTCGCCGTCTTGCAAAGCCGAGCGGCGCAATACGAAGAAAAACGCAAGATTCATGTGAATGAAACGCTATGATGCACCAACTAGCGCTCTCAGCGCGTGCAAGAAACATTCGTCTCGTGTAGTCAACGTGCAATCTGAACGCATCCCTTCGTGCTCGTGCGGGCGGCAGCATTGCGCAATCCTCGAGTTCCTCGACCAATCGCAGCGCCGTACGTCAACGCCGAGAGAACGCAACACTGCGATTCATCACACAGCGATAACGCGACGACGCCATTAATTCGTTTCGTGTTTGAACAATTCAATTTATTTACCGTATTAGTAAATTACTTGTGACTCGTGTATTAGTGTATTCTAGTAGTGTAATATTGTTTAGTGATTGTAAAGTGTAGTGATTGTTTAGAGCATTTTATACAGAATTGTAAAAATGTCAGACACCGAACAAAAAGAGGCAATAGCCGCGCGAGGTCGCGCCAAAGGCTCAATCACACGTTTAAAAAACAGCTTTGACCGAGAAGCGCTCATAAATTCGCCGATAGAGTTAGTGCAAGCAAAGAAAACTAGGCTTCTAGAAGCCTTTCACGAATATGAGCGCCTCACTAGCAAGGTTGCCTCGCTTTTTTCCTCCCCACCAGCTACTCTCGCCACCGATGACGAGGAGGTGGAAGATAACTACATTTTGTTGATAGCACAGTTAGATAGCATCATAAATGTTATCCGCCTACGGGACAATCCTCAAGTGAGCGCTACCAGCAGCAGCGAAAATGGCGTAAGTGTCAAGTCGGAGAACCTCAAGCTGCCTCGAGTCGTCATAAAAACATTCACAGGTAAATACACAGAATATTACGAATTTACAAACATGTTCACAGCCATGATCGATAAGTGTACTTCCTTTTCAGCGGTGCAGAAGCTGTATTATCTTAAAGGTTTTTTAAGTGATGAACCGCTCGATTTAATAAAAAATCTGCCATTAGAAGACAACAGCTACCCAGAAGCACTGCGCTTACTGAAGGAACGATACGATAATAAAGTTCGAATTACGCAAGAACATGTTAATACACTACTAGATATGCCTACAATCACGCGATCTAATGTCACTAATTTACGAAATTTCATTTCAGTTGTCAAACAGCATCTTGCTGCTCTGCAAAACCTGGGTGAGCCGGTAGATAAGTGGGATGCCATAATAATTTGCATCCTATCTAAGAAGATTGACCTGCCTACCTACAGAGCATTTCAACTGGAGCGAGATAACAATGTGTCGCCCACGGTAAAAGAATTCCTAGGTTACGTGGAAAAACGTGCCCTAGCATTTGAAAACACTGATGTGCAGAAGGGGCCTTCGCAAAGCTTTGTCAGCCATCCTGTGGCTGCACAAGCAAAGACGTCCGCGCATCAGCCTCAGCTGCAATGTTTATACTGTAAGTGTGCACACAGATTATATAATTGCCCGAGTTTTAATTTAGCTTCCATTCATAAACGCATGGAGTTCGCTTCAACAAACAACTTGTGTAAGATTTGTTTGTCGCAACACAAGCGCAAATGCAAATTTCATTTTCGGTGTAAGGTGTGCAAGCTACAGCACAATAGCTTATTGCATCAAGACAAGCCTACTCCTTCTGTAACTTTGTCTGCAACTAGGAATAGAGCCCATAATATAATATTGCCTTCTGCTCGAGTCAAGCTGATTACTAAGTCAGGGCTAGCAATATATTGCAAGGCATTGTTAGATGGTTGCTCACAGGCATCGTTCATTACACAGAAGATTGTGGACAAATTGGGATTACCGATGCAAAATACTAGTTCTAAAATAACTGGTATCAATAATGCCAAGCATGCGATTGACAAATGTATAAACCTTGATGTACATTCTGCTGTTTATCCATTCAAAATAAATGTCAATTGCAAGGTTGTTGATAAAATAACAACAAAGTTGCCACAGATTCCTATTAACAAGTCGCACATAACATTGCCTACTAACTGCAAATTAGCCGATGAGAATTTTAATAAGCGTGGTGATGTGGATTTGCTGCTAGATGCTGGTGTCTTCTTTCAGATTCTTCTGACGCAGACGAAGAATAATGGAGACCAAGCAACCAAACAGCCTATCGTGACTGCGGGCAGTGCAAGTACTCCGGCACCGAGCTTTACAACCTCGAGTGCTGCAGCTTCAAGTACTTCAATAGCATGCGCCGCTACGCCACAAGGTCCTACACTAGTGCAGACATCATTTGGCGTGATCATCGGTGGTCGAATGCAGCTACCTGCAAGAAAAAAATCCAAACAGGTAATATCTTTGCTTTGTAGGGAATGCAATGTATATCCAAGCGACCTGTCAAGTGCTTTTGGGGAAACTGAAAAGGTGCCTGAGATTTTCTTAGATAAAATACCAGAGCAAGACTATTGCGAAAAACCTTTTAGGGAATCTACAATGCTAGCAGATAATAAATATGAGGTCTCACTGCCCAATCAGGTCCCTTTAGAGCAAATCAACTCTGAGTTAGGAAAATCTTCTCACTTGGCACTCAATCTAGAAAAGAGGTTGCATGTGCCACAGAATCAAACTCTTTTCACAAAATATCATGATGGGCATGGGCAATTAATCCTGCATAATGAAGGTTGTATCTTTTCAGAACATTCACCTGTGCCCACCAAGCTGCCTGAACTGAAAGCTGATCATACCAGTGCTCTGTGCCTTACAACCACAGTGCACCACCCTGATCTCTTTGAAATAAAAAAGTTCTCTACTGTAGCAAAAATGACTTGTGTTCTTGCATATATCCTTAGGTTTTGCAATCATGTCAAACTGACTTCTCAGAACCTTAAGGGCTTCCTAACTATAATCGAGCTCGACAAGGCCCTCATGTTAATAGTCAAACATGAGCAAGCTCAATTATTTTCAGTTGACTTAAGGATGCTGCAATCTCACAAGCAAGTTAAAGGTAATTTAAAACCGCTAACTCCCTTCCTTGATGGCGAAGGCATTATACGAGTTGGTGGTCGATTGCAAAACGCGTTGCTTCCTTATGCTGCACAGCATCCGGCAATATTGCCAAAACAGTCACCCATAACAAACTTGCTTGTAAAAAATGAGTATATATGTTTACTAGATACAGGACAAAATGTAATCTTATGTTATTCATGACAAAGGCACCGTATAATAGAATGTTTAACCACTGTAAAAAAGATTCATAAATGTGTAATATGTTTCAGACTGAATGCTGTTGCTACAACTCACCTGATGTGTTTCATGCCTGCACCACGGTTCACTGCTTCGTGCGAGTTCGGTATTCGTAGTTATAATAATACGTAGTGACAATTCACCTCCTCTCGAGTAGCCTATGGCGAGGGTAATTAACTTGTTCCGGGGAAGGACGGCATATTACGCGCAGTTGAGCAACCCTTGGCAAAGCGGTCATATTCACAATAGGTCTATTAAAAATATGTGTACTGCCTATAGATATTTAACTTAGCCTAATTTTTAGCTTTTAATAAGTGTCTAAAGTACCTATTACAAAGGTATGTATTTAAGTGTAAACAAAGAGCTTACATATATATTTATTTTGTTCTGTTAAGATTTGTGTTGATTAATCATCAGTTGTTTCTTTAAAAATAAATAATATAATTATAATTTATTGTAATGAATCCTGTCAAATGTTGCTCATGTTAACATACGCATTTAAATTTATTTAATCTCGTGGCGCAGTAATGTTAGCAACATTGAAAAACGAACTAAAGGTTCCATATTTAAAATAATAAGAATATTGTTATTTCGTTGCCATAGCGGCACTTCTTTAATTTTCTTTCCTGTAACAAGCATGTTTTGTGTGGTTTCTAAATAAAACTCAATTTTTCCTATTTGAAATCTTTAACTTACAGTCCACAATCTACCTATGAAGGCCAAGACCTTTTCAAAGCGTCAACAGTGATTAAGTTTTATTTCGCACGAGCGATCGTCCGATCCGATTTACGAGATTTTGACTTTTATAAATTCCCAACGCCTCGCCTTAACTGCCAATCCTCGGGATGGAATTATCGCTCGCTGCTCGCTGTAAACCGTACAGCCGACCATTCATTATCCGCACAGATAATCCACCGACAGCACTTTATTATCAGTTATAATAATAATTTACTTTTATAGATTAACATTACTCATGTTTGTTCTTATTTGACTGCGATTTGATGGGATGAAATGGCCATAATAAAATAATAGGGCACGTTTAATATGATTATTTTAAAGGCATTGCAGGCGCGCGCAGGCGCTATTGTTCGTGTCGCAGGTTACGTATGGCCGGTGTCGGATTATAGTTGTTTGGGCGGTTAATTAGGCCCGAAGGACATTTACATTTTATTTAATGCCGTGACTAATGCGGCCTCTCGGATGAAGCCTCTTTGCATCTGTCATAATTTTTCTACGTCGCGATTTATTCGCAAAACGCGACAATCGGCTTTGTGGCCGGGGAAACCGATGGGCTTGGTCACGGACACAAATTGCACAATTATTTATAGTTGAACAAATATGTCTCGTGTGATAAAACACGTAGAGGTATTCCTAATTTATGTTGTAGGTGAATCATCGGTTTGGAAGCCTCGAAAATTCTCACAGAGCGATTAAAACGCGCAGTTTATTAATTAGTCATACCGTTGGTCAAGAAAGAGGCAGCATTAAAATCTCAGCGGGCACTCATTCACAGATGTCTGTTGACAGATGTGTGGACAGATATCTACGCGTTATGAAGCCGTTTATTGGGCGCAGCACGTGGTCGGGCACCTGGCGACTCCCCGCGGGCAGACCTCCGCACTCGACGCACCAGACCTCTACCGTTTTATAACCCAACTATAAATCGGATTCTTGCGTTAAAGATAAAAACTTATTACTTGTTATAATGTTGGAGAGTTTGTTTACAAAGCGCATGGATGAAACCGTGTTAGCCGAAAGCTATCACTTTACGATTGTTATTTACGTGTGCCATATTTAATTGGCCCGCACCTATTCGTTATAGTTAATGCGAGAGAACGTTTCCAAGTCATTACTGAAGATAAATGCCCTGCTCTGCGACGCTCGTATTCGTATTCTGTACCGTGAATTAATTTCGTCCGAGCATTGAATGATGGCGAAATTGACATTAAAATTCCCAGTCGAACGTCTAAAGTAATTGCTGAATAAAATACTTTTGTATAACATCCCAAAGCGAACAAAAAGCGGTCCCGAGCGGCAGTGTGCGTCCCGTAATTTATATCGGTGCCCGATGACATCTCAATAAAAAAATGATTTCATTTGCTTATTGAGTCCTTAATAACGCTGGCGCTCCGGGCTCGTTCCACATATTTTTGATATAAATAACAACAAATACGCGTTCCTTATTATTTTTACATCCATAAAGGAGTCATTCGTTTTTACCGAGCGGGAGGTGGCCGGTAGCCCACCAAAGGCGTCGCTGGCGCGTCATACACTCGAGATCGTACGGCGGGAGGTGACAAGGCCCGGCATTAGGCCCGCATTAATTGCTAATTTTACGTTAATCGAGGGCCTATCTCGTGAGCGATCGAGGGTTTTATAGCCTGCGAGGAATTCCATCCCGTCCTTGACGCGCAAGACCCCTTAATGAGAGCTACACTAACAATACCCGAGGTATTAATACGCATTACGCCGTAAAATTACAATGTATACGCGAATTAATAACGAGATAATGTCCATACGGGACAGCCGAGAAAGTTTATGCACATTTTTTTAAACGAATGTAAATTTAATTATGTTCGACGGCTAGGCGGTCATTCATTATTCATTCGGGTCCGTTAATAATATCGTCTCGTTGCGTAGACAAAGAGTTGGGCTCGCTTTAATCGAGCACTGGGGTTATTAAATCGATATTAAGAGAGAGGAATCGACGCGCGTACCACTTGTAATGATCAAATTTATAATCTCTCGGGTAGGTAAGGCACTTCTTTATTTTCAATCGTGGAGATATAGATACCCTCTCTCTTTTAATTGTATTTTATGAGTATTTGATTCTAATGCCGGCCATTAATTATTTATAGCATTCGATACGGGATGCGCTGCGCTCGTCCTCGGATGAATGGGCCTGCGATGTTCGCTTTATGCTCAAACTTCATCTTAAATCCGGACCGAACATGACTTATTCTGTTTGCTCGGAATGTCGTCCCCGCTTTTAATTAACATACCCATAAATTCATAAAACGACAATGGGTACCTCAATATAATTAACCTAATACCGATTGTGCCACAGGGTCTGCGCCATATACGATTTGTTTACGACTCGTTTTGAAATATTTTAACACCTCTCCTACCCTTCGCGATAAATGTAATTAAAATAAGGCCCTCCGTTATTGGAACGAATTAATTTGTATGAAATGCCAAACATGTCAAGTTGAGAAATGTATTGAACCATTCCATTCGCATACCGCAGTGCATATTCGTTTTATTATTAACTCAACGTAATTAGTTATTGCTAATAAAAAGCAGCTATGGGAGTTACAAAACTTCGTCATTTATTGTGCGCTAAGGGCATTACCAATGTTACGGATTTGGATTTAAAAATCTACAATTTGTATTATCTTTTCCTAGGTTGCCGAGAAACTGCGTTCATATACGCGATAACGAGCGCAGGAGTAGCGCACGCAGTGTCGCGGGCGTGCGCGGAGGGCGCCATCGAGTCCTGCACGTGCGACTACTCGCACGTCGACCGCCAGCCGCACCGCAGCCGCTCCGCCGCCGCCGCCAACGTGCGCGTCTGGAAGTGGGGCGGCTGCAGCGACAACATCGGCTTCGGCTTCCGCTTCAGCCGCGAATTCGTCGACACCGGCGAGCGCGGCAAAACGCTCCGAGAAAAAATGAACCTACACAACAACGAAGCCGGCCGAGCGGTAAGTCGATTGGCCCACTCGATCCATCAACGCTTATCCAATAGCCACTTAGCCGGTAGCACCTCATAAACATCCATTAAATAAAACAATCGGCTATCGAGCCAACGACAGGCATTGTCGTCTGGTGTGTTTACATTACCATTACGGGTGACGATCGATCCTCGCCACTTGACGCGTCGCCCGTGCATTAATTACGCCGCGGGCCGGGCCGGCGCGACCGCCACCCATTCGTTGCGCTCGCGCAGCTCCCTCCCACCACACCCACCATTTGCATACCCACTGTCTGTTCCCCCCTAAAATTCATCAAAAAGGGACGACGGGCGCCTCGAGCCACCCGGCCGCATCATTAAGCCACGCGCTTAATTCCTGTCACGACACACGCACTGGGTGTCCACCTGATGAATATTCACGACATTCCATCGATTGTTTTACACATATTTGGACACTCGACCATACAATGTGAATGAATAAATACGCGTTCCGCGTTCTACGAAGCGCCAGCGCTCGGGGATAGTAAAATATTTACTGTCTCCGTCCTCACGTCATTTATCTACCTTCTAAGAATGATGAATGTCCCTAGAGCATGATTTATGATCGGTCCACACGCGGTGACGACCGGCCCACCTCCTCACGATTTGTAACAATTTGCTCGATCGTGAGATGCGATCGACGGAGTGCGCTTAAGGAATCATCGATCACTACTATCGACGCTTATCGAAAGAATTTCAAGATATTCGTACATCATTATGTATCTAATGCTTCTATCGGAGACCCCCTCCTAGGCGCAGCGGCAATTCAGTACTAATAATATTATTTTGTTGGCAGCACGTGCAAACGGAGATGCGGCAAGAATGCAAGTGCCACGGCATGTCGGGATCCTGCACTGTGAAGACGTGTTGGATGCGGCTGCCGAGCTTTCGGTCGGTGGGCGATGCGCTTAAGGACCGGTTCGACGGCGCATCGCGCGTCATGATGCATAACGCGGAGGAGGCGCCCGTGCAGCGCAACGACGCGGCGCCGCACCGCGTGCCGCGACGAAACCGGTACGGCTTCCAACTGCGGCCGCACAACCCTGACCATAAGTCGCCGGGCGTCAAAGACCTGGTCTACTTAGAAGCCTCGCCGGGATTCTGCGAAAAGAACCCGCGGCTAGGCATCCCCGGCACGCACGGGCGCACCTGCAACGAGACGAGCATAGGCGTCGACGGTTGTGACCTCATGTGCTGCGGGCGTGGCTTCAAGACTGTAGAGATGACAGTCGTGGAGCGGTGCAACTGCACGTTCCACTGGTGTTGTGAGGTCAAATGCAAGGTCTGTCATACCCAGAAGAAGGTCCACACGTGCTTATAGGCGTCAGACGTCGGACTGTGTACCAGTTACACTTGTGATTAGAAACTCTGGTGGTTGTGACTCGGACTCGAGAGTGGACCCGTTTGAAGTGCTCCGAGGCAGATAACGGACCGTGTATATAATCGCTTTACTTTTTCTTCCATCGGAGTCGACGAAATCGTAATTCATGTTGACTTATGTAAATAGTTCTATATCACTGTTTATTTCTTCTTTTTTACGCGTATAATTGATCCGGCGTGAAATTAAAATAAGCGATATACTGTGTAGTAATCTCGGCCCACTCGCCCGGTTAATTTATTTGGCTATTAAGTGCGAACATGTGATCTAGTAACGTTATTTTTTGTGAACACTGTCATTCGGAAACTAATGAGACCAGTTTAATGACGATTTGTTTCTGTCAGCCTGTCATCCCTGGTACAATCGGAATTGGTTTTATTGGTTTCCTTATGCAGTCAGGTGTATAATTTATTTATTTTAGATATGGTACCTATACGTATTATTTCCGTTTGACTGCGCTCCGACTGGAGACACCTACGCTACGCTTATTCTGACTTTAATTGATATTTCTTAATATCATTTCAAAGTTGTGTATAATAGATAGATTTTGTTTTTGCGGATAGTTATACTTGGATATAACAATTGCAATGATTATATCGGGTTAATTAGTTATATTAATGCATCCTACTGTGCACGCACGTATAACTGTTGCATCAAAAGCGAAATTATCTTATAAGTATAATTTTCATATTATAATTAGGCTTGTTATTGGAATTTGTGTCTTATTCCGAAGGCATAGGGTGTCTTCGCGGACGCTGGGAGCCTGTTATCAGCCCGCAAGTAGTCGTCGTAAAAGTGTCCCACATTACGAGATAAACGCTCTCGAGAATTTTAATTAAATATTAAACGAATTAAATAATCAGTATTATACGTATAATATTGTATGCGTGCTGCGTCCGATAGACCGAGATAATATGCACGCGAGCTTGACACATGTTGTACGTACATTTTATACATTATGCTCGTCCATTTACACTGTCCTTAATAATTATATGTCCTTATGTAAAAGCATGTGTGTTACTTTTAGTAACTTTATATTGTGCCGATTTTACGGATTTTAGTAGAAGTATCTACAAAACTGTTGATTGATGCATGCGATATAAAAATTGATGATTTTTAACTGATAATCTTAACAGACCACCGTTGATTTGTTTCCACTAATGAATGATATTATGACAGATTGTAGGATACCCGATGTATCCATTGAGTATGGGGCGTTTTTGTAGTTGATCGTAAATTAAATTTGCTGTCGTACAATTGCCAAGAGCATTTACGAGCAGACAACTATTTACTAATAGATGTAGTGTAGCATTAAAGGCTGATGCTAAACCAGACGCGTTTGCAGAACGCCTTCAGCTAACGTAGAGACGCGTGTTCTAACGTCAGTTGTAATGTATGGAATTACATGTCAGCTGTTACAGTCATTCTTTCAGATATTACAATCAGATATTACAAACACACGCATATTTACGTAGTAATCTGAATCCTTGCTGCTTGACGTATTCGGCATGGCTCGGCCTTTAAGTGCTTTCGGCGTGACGTTTCCATTCTCAGTGGATATAAGGCAATACTCAATGTCAAAATAACCGTACTAAACTTGACTGTCCAAATTCGATAGTTTGCCTCAAAGGGATTTATTATGAAAATATATCGTACGTGATATGTGATATAAAATAGTTAGCCAGTAAGTAATAGGTAACCCCTGCTGAGCCTTCGTGTAAGGACATTATGGCAAACATATTGTCATAGGTTTCTTTGTAATATTTATTGAAAACTTGTTTTTATTGTGCATGAATTTACTTTAAAACGTTGCTTTAAAGTAAATGAATGATTAGATGAATCGGGATAAAGAAAACCTTTCCATTTTTGTGTAGTTTTCTCATTTTGTAATAAGTCCATGTTTTTTTGGCCCTTATTCACCTGATAATAACAATTCGTCATAGGGTCAGGTGGGGTAAATATAAGACACGGGTAAAATAAGACTAAGTTTTTAACACTCAAAAACTTATACTACTTCATTCCTATTACATTTAAAAAGAAGCCTTGTATGTAGACTTCTTTTTAAATAGAATAGAAATGAAATATAATACGTTTTTAGGTGTTATTTTTACCCGCTTCTTCTATGTATTTAGCCCACCTGACCGTACGTTTTTTGGGTCTACATTATGAGTATATATGCAAGGAAAGGAAACTAGCGACAATCTTTACTTGTAGACCCATAAATACATATACGACAAATTGTCATTGCCAGTTTTCACATGGTCATTACATACTTACTTAGTTTTCATCAGATGAGGCCAAGACAGACTCATTATTAGTTATTTACTTTACACATTTTTACACGTTAAATGCAAAGATTTTCATTATGAAGATTCATCTATATTAGCTTAAGGATTCCTAATGAAACGTAAATTATTCATTTCCGATTTGCAAACATGTTTTGCGTTCAAAATTAGATGATTTCGGTGTTATATGTGCTGATTTGAAAGGTAACCAGTGGCAATGTAAGTTGTAATTTTGTACGAGAGCCGAGTGGTAACCACGAGGACCTGAAAAGACTGAAGTATTTTATAATTTCGTAGTTGTAATATCCATGACGGATTTGTAAAGCCATTGTTTTGAATTTTAACATGAAATCTATTGTGATAAAAGTATTTTAACCTTAATTTAAAACAACCAGTAACCACAGATCAAATTAAATTGGTGCCATTTTAAATATTTTCCTTTTTAATTTTGACAGTTTTATCAGTTTTTAAAAAGTATTTCCGAATAAAATGCAGTTCTTTAAATTAATTTTACGCATGTAAATAAACTCTTATTATGATATTTTAAGTTATTTATGAGAGTAGAAATTTTAATTGTAAATCTTAGGTAAAATACAATTGAAATCAACTGAACTAATCTGAATCTCACTATTGTTGAAGGTACCTTTTGAAATTATATTTCGTCCAATGACCACTTTTGGGGTTGACACATTTTATTATAGTATTGGTTGTACATTAGCAGTATCTATTTATAATTAAAATATTGATTAGTTGTTACTAAAAATACAAAATCAATCAAAAACACTGGACTCTGTTTTATTCCCATATCATCAACTACTTTTTACCTGCAACCTGCAACTTTGACAGCGAAAAACAAACGTGACAAAGAATCAATTAAGCGACTATATTACCTATATTATAATTCACACAAGTTCTGAAAACTGCGACTTAAGGTAGGTAAAAGTGAGAAGTAGCTTCATGCTCGCTCGTTCATAAATAGTTGTTACAACCATCAATCTTACAGCGTTACAGCAACAAGTAGATTTTTGAAATAAAGTAGGAAAAATTCAAAATACACCACAAGCAAGATACGAACTTGCGACTCTGGGGCACTGGTCCATTGCTCTTTCAACTAAACGCTTGTGCACAAATCACGCGAGGCTCGATAGGGGGACGGTCACGAAAAAATCACGATAGATCACGTTGGGGGAGGGGGTTATAAGGAAACCTCACGTGTATTTATCTACAGTGAACGAAACTAAGAAAAAAACCAACCACATGAGTAGATACTTTTTCTCGGTTTCGTTAAACATAAATCTTCACACTGCACTTCAAAATAGCGAGTCTATTTAACGAAAAAAGAAAAATAAACAAGATTGTATATACAATACTATTTATCTTAAAATTAGGTCGAATGAAAAAAACCGGCCAAGTGCGAGTCGGACTCGCGTTCCAAGGGTTCCGTATATTACACAATTTTTAACAATCAGTGCCGGATTAAGATATTTTGATGCCCTAAGCATTTCTAGGTGCCCCCTCTCCCTAGGGTCATCAAGATTACATTGATTTTTTGGTAAATTGAGAGAAGTTCATTGCCGCATTACAGCTGAGAATGGAAATCAGTCACATCATTTTATCACGAAAATTGACAGTGCCGCAGCAGTAATGTTGCAACAGAGTACCTAATGCTGTTGCAGTCGCCACCCGAATGTCACCTTTATCATAGCGTAGAAAGTAATAGAAACGCGAGCGAAGCGAGCGCGGAAATTTTTCGATATAAAAACGCAATATGATAGACAGTTGTACATTTTTACTTTTAGTATGGAAATCAGTCACATCATTTTATCACGGAAGTTGACAGTACTGCAGCAGTAACGTTGCAACAGAGTAATGTTGCTGCAGTCGCCACCCGAATGTCACCTTTATCATATATCCTTATAAAGTAATTGAAAACGCGAGCGAAGCGAGCGCGAAATTTTTTCGATATAAAAACGCAATTTTAGTTTTAGTCCCAACCAGGCGCGAATCCAGGATTTCATACAGAGAAGGGATGGGACAGTTTTCTATCAGCCTAGCTTCACATAGGGCTCGATATTTAAGGGTCTCAGCGAGGTTGTTTTCATGCATAAAATATGCAAGAAAGCAGAGAGCTTGGAATTGAATTGGCGAAGTGTGAGAAAGGCAGTAGGCCCAGCTGCGAAAGAGGAAAGCTTGGATTTGGATCCACGCCCAAGTGTAATTAAGGCAGAAGATCAACTTTGCCGTAAGGCAGAAGGCCTCGCATAAGACCTAACGCCGAACCGCAAAAGAGTGGGTTGAAATCGAATCTATGCATGTAATCACGACTCTTCTACTGCTACCGATTGTTTCCCAAAGAATTACGCGCCATTATTTTTGCAAATTAGCTTTTGGACAGCTAAAAAAATCGTGTGGTAAAAACGATGTGTCTGTCCCTAATTTTAAAATTTGTTCACCTTTTTCAACCTGGCATTTTGGTGCCCTCCCTGTGGTGCCGTAAGCACGTGCTTGTTTTGCTTATTGGTTACAAAGTCTTTATTAATTCAACCATTAAAGTCGACGAGTACAAAAAACTTTAAGCTAGCTCTCAATTTAACATTTTTTTTAAACATTATTTTTAATTTGACCTTACAATTACTCGTAAGTAGGTAAGACCGTTAAATATTTAAAATGATTATCTTATCAGAAAATTATCACCAATTACTCTAAGAAAACTACTACTCTAAGTAATCCGGCACTGTTAACAATGTATTTTTTATGTGAAACGTGAGTGAAATCTCTTTAAAAAATCCGTAGGGGTCGGATTAAAAACTGTAATTAAGTCCGACTCACGCTTGACTGTACATTTCTAATAGGTTTTCCTGTCATCTATAGGTATAGACCTATTTTATGTATTTTTTTCAAAATTTTAGACCTAGTAGTTTCGGAGATAAGGGGGGGGAATGGTCATTTTTTGCCTATTTTCTTGAATAACTTCTAAACTGTTGATTCGAAAATTATAAAATAAAATTATTTGAAATCCTTACAATAAGCTCTTTCATTTGATATGTAACATAATATAGTTTGAAAAATTTTTTTTTTCATTTTTTCATTTACCCCCCAAAAGTGGCCCCCATGTTTAAAATTCATTTGTTTACGTTACATGTCCGTATTCGGGTCACAAACTTACATATGTGTACCAAATTTCAACTTGATTGGTCCAGTAGTTCCGGAGAAAATCGGCTGTGACAGACGGACAGACAGACAGACAGACAGACAGACAGACAGACAGACGCACGAGTGATCCTATAAGGGTTCCGTTTTTTCCTTTTGAGGTACGGAACCCTAAAAAAACAAAAAATACACGTGAGGTTGTGTGGGGGGAGGGGGGTAGCCAAAAATCTCACCAAATATCACCAAGGGGGAGGGGGGGTCAAAAAGTAGCCGAAAACACCTCGCGTGATTTGTGCACAACCCCTAAACTACCGAAGCTAAGAAGATAAGCGGCGAATATTCTTGTCATATTCATATTTTTTATTATTATACAAGCCATGAGGTGACATGGGAATGGCAGCTGTAGCTGCATTACTATACCGGCTTTACTGCTGCGACTGCGCGATGTACCCGGGCGCTGTCACTGCATATTTCCTTGATAAAATGAGTGACGGATTGAACGAACTCGATCATTTTATCGGGGAAATTGACAGTGATATCGCTACAGTTGCCATCCGAATGTCACCTTAAGGGTAACATTCCATTTCTAACCGCAGCTGCATTACTGTCAATTTTACTATGGAAATTGACAATGACAGCGACGCGTTCAGTACCGGTAGTGCAGCTGCAGTTAGAAATGGAATGTTACCATTAGCCATCTACTGTATGACAAAATTAGATTAATTATGACTCACTAGCAGATTAGGGGTCAAGATACAGAAAATGATACTTTTGAACCCGGTGTGTATTCTGAGGACACATCTCCAATCGGTCTATTAGAGGCATGCGATTTAGACCAGGTGTGAGGTCTTTCATATTGTGTAGGTAGGTATATTATGTATGAGTATTTTGTATTGTTACTTAGAATACTTAGTCATTTTTTATAAAACCCAGCCTTCGACTCCATGTCAAGAAAGAAAATAAAAAATTTAATAAACTTACCATGATTTTTGGTGTGGCATTACTGTGACAAAGTACTTACTCGTAGGTCTACCTCAGGGAAGTCATATAAGTATAAAACTTATTTAATGCCTGTCGATTGGCCTTTTGAACGCTCACTTATGAAAGTAAAGAGAAGGGACTCAATAATTGAGAAATTATGAACACACCCGTCAAATTTACAACCCAAGAATACTTCCCGATCAGCAAAATAATGAACCTTCCTTTCTTAATGTTATTCCATTGGCCACTCAATTACATCACATATTACGCTCACAGCAAGACATATTATTATTACC
Source organism: Cydia splendana (assembly GCF_910591565.1). Classification (NCBI taxonomy): domain Eukaryota; kingdom Metazoa; phylum Arthropoda; class Insecta; order Lepidoptera; family Tortricidae; genus Cydia; species Cydia splendana. Next base: position 18,422,242 of record NC_085964.1, on the reverse strand, counting down.
GCGAACCTACAAGATATTACGTCTCCATTAGACATTTATCTGTCGACATCACCTTGTCTGTCTTATTTTGCATCGACTATTACATATCGAGTCATAATTCCCATCACTTGACCTCTCTTTCCCTCTTAGGGGTAGCCCTATTAAGATTATTGTACGTTTTCTTCGACGTTGCAGATACGTAGTGGAGCATTCGAAAACAGCATCCAGGGTTGTCCACAGTTCGATATATGATGATGTTCCCTTTTAAAATTTATGCTTGCGCTCAGTGATGCAAAGAAAACTGTCATATCTCTGCCAGTTTATTTTATTGCGACCGCAACCGTAGCGCGTCCAGATAGCGCGAACTTTTCTGAAACAGCTTCATTTCTAACAAAGAGGTTATGATAAACGGAAACTCAACTCTATCTTTAACAGTTTTAAGGTTCGTTATGGAATGTTTCAAAGTCTCGAAAGTGAAAAGTCAGTCTGTGTTGGTGGTCGGCAGGGCCGCAGGCACGTTCTCACGAGTATCGGGCACGTTGGAAAATTTATGTTTATGAACTGAGAAATCTGTCATAAGGGATACGAATGGCGTGGCTGAATCTGAAATAGCGTGAATAATTTTTTACGCGCAAGTATTTTTGCATTCCTGTAGTGCATGTGAATTTTAGTCGGTGATGCGCTTGGTTAAATTTGTGTGACAATGTTTAAGGATCCTAGGTTTTTTGTTATTCCTAGTTTTTTTAACAGTAAAATTACATTATAGCCATTTGAGTCTAGATTTTGTTTACTTTTATGTAAATACCTAAAGATACAGTGTATAAGCATTCGCCATGAGAACGAAAGAGCTTAGAGGTCACGTGAAATGGTTTATGATTAATAATCGAATCCCGTCTGCGGACGGCTTCTGTAACAGGGGGCGAATATGTGAGTCCTAGCACAACATGACACATACTACCTACCGTACCTACATCAAATTGTCTTTTCCAAATCAAGGATGACTCATGCTAGACCGGGCCGAGGCGTCCGACATGTCATTTTCTATGACGGCTGATCGGTGATCACGTAGTGCTTTCCATAGAACACGAAGCGCTGGAAGCTCCGTACCGGCCCCGGCCCGGTCTAGCGTCAGTCATCCTTAACCCGGTCTTGAAAAGACCACTAAACTGAGCAACGAGCCAGTACAAACTAACTTCTTATCCACGCTAGAAAACATTTGCAGCCGCAATCGTTTCTGAAGAAATTTTATAGCTTACAGTATTAACCATAAAGGATTGTTATCACAATTTTGACGATTTTATAGATTTTCGACACCTGGATCATAAATGGAACGCCATTTTTTCTTAGACTTGGGGTCTGAAGATGCAACCAATATACGTTCTGAATTGTTTCAAGTTATGTTTACTATTACTACTTTGCACGGCAGGTCAGTTTTTTAAATATATGTAGATACATAATCGGGTAGTACCTATGCTTTATCTTTAATTTGTAACTTATTTACTTAGTATAACGAGTCACTATGTAGGTAAATACAATTTAAGACAGTTCCAGCATAGAACACTTACTTTGATACAGTTTTTTACTTGTAAGTATGTTTGCAAAGGTATTCTTTTACAATATATAGCTATAGGTAGGTACGATTTGTTTAAAATTTCTAAATTATATCTATAGTTTTCATAAAGATGTTTTTATGAAACAAATCGAAGTTTTTACACGGTTGTGAAGAGGCGACAGTTTTATTTACTTTCAAAAATACAATAACATCTTGTTCAAAAACGTAAATGTTTTCTTGAGTTAGGTAGAGTGTTCAGATCAATTCTACTTACACAGATCTAGATTACTGACTTAGGTATTAAGTTTCTACTTAACATATATTGTATGCTTCTAATTTTACTCATAAAGTAAAGAAATCATAATCAAGATCAAACAGCTGGTACCGAACTTAAAAACGTAGCTTAAACTTGATCCGGCAAAATTTTAATAATTATATTTTTTTATACAGATTCATCGCCCGATTCTATTTCCGGTTCAAATGAGGGAAATATTATGAGACTTGGTAAGGAACGACAAAGAAGGTGGGATAGATGGGTTGCTAGCTAAAACTTGCAATATTCGTATATTAATCTTGTGCACTAATGATGATTTATCTATTCTATGGAGGTAATTTTCGCAAGGACAGGGCGCAGGATAGGATCACTTTTTTTATAATTTAGATCACTAAATGAAAATATAAATTACGAATACAGATGCAGAAGACAATAGGGAGCCAGATGATGATGCAGTCGGAATTGATGATGTGGTTTCAAACGAAGCAGGTAAATATACAGAAATATATAATAAATAGACGACATTCAATGTAATTAAGAGTACTCGCCCAACGGATTAGCATCGCAATTCAGTGGGGAAATGCTGCCAGTGTTCTAGATATATTAAATTTTATTTAGTTTTAGTTTTATTTTATAGATAAGTTAGTTTTTTTATGTACCTAGCTGAAACAGAAAATAAACACATTAAGAGTGGTTTTTTTTACTAAGCGGTAACATGTCCAGCCTCGTGTTTCCTACTGTAAGTGAATTGGTATATTTCCCACTTTTCCATGGGACTTGAGACGTTGTGGTAAAAAAGATCTATAAATTACGTATCAAAGTAAGAAACCTTTTTGTGAAATTTTAGCAACATAGACTATTATTTTAGGAAGCGTTTGGCATCTACATCTCAATTCTAAAATTTTGTAGATTGTAGTAGGTTCCTTCCTTATCCTTATTTTCGTTAATTTAGGTTAATAGTTAAGTCACTGCAATAATATGTTATTACACAATGAAGGAAAAATATCTGACACGAAGAGTTACATATTATTGCAGGTGATAAACACCCACATTATTATGAACCAGCCGATAAAGATAAATAATATTTATGAGAATTATTTAATCAAACTTACTTAAGTTAAAAAGATTCTCAGGTAAATAAATGCTAATAAAATTAATTCACAATATATTGCTTCAATTAGTCGCTGATGAAACTAGGAACGCAGACACAATAGATGAACCTGTAGAAGATGATGATCAAGGCAATAATGAACCGATTGATGATGAAAACGAAAATAATTTACAAGGTGATACTCAAGACGCCAACGAACAAATAGATGGAGTTGATGCACAAGGTGATGATCCAGATGACAATAACCCAATTGATGAAGAAGAAACAGAACATGAGGGACAAAATGACGAGCCAGGTGAAGGTGAAGAATCACTTAACACGGGCGTGCAAGATAATGATGTACCACTTGGGGAACAGGCTAACACGTTTAAAAATGTAGATCAGATATCAGCTTTCAAATTAAACAAGGTTGAAATAGAAAAGTTTAAAATATGGCCGGAAGCTAAAGTACCGTACTTCATCGACGAGTTTTCTTATGGTGAGTGTTACGTCTATTACAATTGAATACATACGGGTTTCAATTACATTCAAAATTGTACGTCCCTTTGGGATCAAACTGCATAATTATGTAGGTGGCCCTAAAAGAACCCCTACATTGAGACGTGTACTGATTGTACTCAATTAATCAATCTTCTTTGTAGTATCCCAGAATAACGACTCCATTACCAGTTCTTGTCGGGAATGCGGCTCGCAAAAGCCAACCTTGTTTTGAAGATCTGCATCTTGTGGAAGTGGAATAAAAGTGTATATCCAAATTGCGGGTAGGAGGGCTAATTACTCGTAGGTTGGTCTCGTGGTGCGGATATGTTGCTAGGTCTTCCAGACGCTCTTTCTCCTTCAGATCTTTGAGTGATTCAGCGCCCGCGCTTAGGTTGTGAATATGTGTGTGCCGTACGAAAATTGGCGATTTAGGACACAGACCCGTCTTAGTGATACTACATGACTTTTAAATCTGTGTTCCAGACAAAGTTCTTCGAGACAAAATCCGCAGCTATCTGGACTACGCGCAACGTCGTACATATATACATTTTCACGAGCTCACTGAGCCGCCGAAGGACGAAAATGAAAGATGGGTATTTTTCGTCAATCGAAGAGGACAATTAGACTGCAAGGACTATTCCACTAAATCCTTCACAAATAGTGGCGTCCAGGTTAGTATGTAGTATACTAAACTTAGGTACTGCCTTTCACTTGACAATTCTATTATAAACTGAAATAAAGCCTGACAACAGTTTATTTAACCCTGAGATAGTGTCGCTGCAAACAGCTTACGTATGGCAATAATGTGCGTACGTCATGTATAGTCGGGGTAGTGGGCATTGGCTTCATGTTGATACTCGTATAATGTCAAAACATTGCTTACAGAGAATTCGGTTCTTTCAATTTACCTATTCGTTAAAATCTGATTCTAAATATTCAATATTTATATATTCTTCGTTTTCTGACTCTGACGAAGTCTGATTTTCATCAGATGTTGTGTCGCTTTCAGGACCACCAACCTCGATTATAAAACGTTCAGTCTCCAATTCGATTATAGGATTTTTATCGTCGATCTACAAATAAATGAAAATGATATGGTCTTAAATGAAATATTAAAGTTTAAACCAAACAACTAACCAGTTCAATACAACCGCACTATAAAATGTCAATACCGGTCATGTCAACAACCAAATTTAAAACATTGTTTATTGGAATGCTATGTAATCCTTCGTCTTTTTTAAGCTGTAAGTATTTCATTGCATTCACTACAATTTTTTTCGCATCTTTAGTATATTTTTTTTGGCTTTTTTGTAATAAAACCATTTATATTTGAATATATTCGTAGATATTTTCCGTTTGTTTACATCGGTGACATTCGATGACATCCAACGTTCGTTGTCAAAGAGTACTTGTTGCCAGTAAAAGAAATTAGTACCATTGAAAATCCGCAAAATGGCGAGGGTCAAATAAACTGTTGTCAGGCTTTATATTATAACTCATATACTTACTACTTAAAGAAAAAGTGAGCAAGCCCTCCTAGGCCGATCAAATTATTATTATTTTTCGAAAAAAATAATTTGTGCACACTTCCTGGTATTACACAACCTCAGATTACACGAATTTAGGACTAAATTAAAGTATCAGAACGATTTTCAGCTTGATGGAAATTAATTCCTAAAACACTTTTTTTTGGATTTATTTGATTGGCCTATCCGGTGAAAAATATTTTATATAACAACTTGATTTGTTCCCTACTTGTAGTGATGAGATGGTTATCTACGTATTTGTTATTTAAGTACATTAAAACGAGATTGATTGATTCTTATTAAAAACTCAAGTAACTGACATGATTGACAGAAAGTGACAGTTGGCTACGATTGCCTCAGACACGGGGGAAAGATGGCGGCAATAGTTCTGGCGTTGTTGGGCGTGCCACCTCAACACAACTCGCCGGATCGTGGTAACTCTATTACCATTTACGGGAGCAATATTATGCCAGGTAAGTATATGAGAAGGAAATTATGCTCTTTACTTTACTTAACTTTAACAGTTACAAATTGCACATCTAAAGTGTCATTCTACGGAACTTGCTATGTAAACAAAAGTGACTAGTAAATTCATCATTCAGAGACAATTTCAATAAGACGGTTTGTTTACATAGTTAGCAAGTTCCATACAATGACACTTTAGGTAAAGGATGACTCACGTTAGACCGGGCCGTGTCCGGGACGGAGCCTCCGGCGCTTCGTTCTCAAGGAAAGTACCACGTGATCGCCTACAGCCGTCATAGAAAATGACATGTCGGACGCCTCGGCCAGGACTCGGCCTGGTCTAGCGTGAGTTATCCTTAACGCTTTGGAATTATTTTTTCTTTTTTTTCTTTTGCGAAGCTGGTATTCGTTATGAATGTTGTGAGTATGCCGGGCAAGCATTTTCGGGCTTCTGAGATACAGAGGAAAACATCATTTTTTTGTTATGTTTTTTGGACTATGTTGTTGTTATTATTTACGCCTGGATTAATCTTGTATAAGCAATAGGTATAAAAGGAGACTCAGTTTATGACGATCTTAATACGACGTCTTTGATATTTCAGTAAAACTACTTACAACTTTATTATTTATGTTAAGATCATTGGACGCGATTCTACGGCGGCCGCTAAACCTCCTAATTTTATTTAGGCGTCGCTAAACCACTTTGCTATTCTATGAGCAGCTGTCATAATCAAATGACAACACCAATTTGAATCTGACGTTTCTTAATTTAGGCGGTCTATTCAATTTAGGTTTAGCTGCTTAAATGCTATTCAGTACATATCGTTTTTAAACAAAAACATAGAAACGTCAAGCTAAACTGACTAATTTTAGCGGCGAATAAAATAGTCCCGTTTAAAATACGATAACACAAAAAAGTCAAGTTTTGCAGAATTTCTTTTTCGAAATGGATGAAGAATACGTCATAGCTGCTGTGGTGGCCGAAGAGAGGGAGTATGGCGAGGGCGAGGGTGAAAAAATTTATTTGAAGAGGTTGCGAGACGGGTCTAACCCATTTGACCGGTCCGAGAGGAAGTTCCGTAAATTGTTTAGGCTGTCGCGGGCCATGGGCCGTCACGTAGTGGACACTCTGTGTGAAGGCGATGACACAGGTAGTTAATTATAACAAGGTCATTATCATTAACATTACAACTAAACCAATATAAGCCTAGTCAAATAGACCAGTGGGATTTGTACCAGGTGCAAAGGTGTCCATCACTACACAAGTAACATTTCCAATAATTTGATATACAGATTGGTCTTGCCCACTCCTACAAATTATAGTAAGTTGATCTTCCAAGGCTCTTACAACAGAATTTGCAGCTGTTTTCGTGGGTCTGATTATTTTAGCAGCTTCAGTTTCAGCGCAGTGGATGCGGTAAGGCGTTGTCGTTACGGTGCTGTGGCGATATTTGTACGGTACCTAAACTTCTCCATTCTCGAAAGTGGTAACCGGAGTTCTGCGTTGGCGTTACATTCAGGTCCCATGGAACACGAACGCAGAACGCCGGTAACGGCTCTAGAGTCGACGGCTAGAACGAACTCGAGACACAATTTGAGATGAAGAAAAGAGGAATTCATTTCTTCATCTCAAATTGTTTTCACCTTTATATGTCACATCATATTAGTAAATAAACATGCTTACCTCTTGCTAACATCAAGTTAGCATGGAGATGCTCTACGAGCACCTCCTGTTGCGTTTTATTGCTCCGGTTTCGCGACACCGACATTTTCCACGTTTTCCACAAACAAAACCAAACAAATTGGAATACAAACAAAGTTTACAAACTTCTTCGTACTTGACAGCAGATTTTTTTAAATGTTGCCTATTAAAATTTGATTAATTATTTTTAATTACATAATTAAAAAGTAACGTTTTAGTGGTCTAAGGTGTGTACACTAGTGTTAAATATATGTAATGGAATAAAATTCATTAAATTATCATATTTCACCCAAAAGAAAATACGATTTTACAGTTTTTATACAGATATCATTCATTCATTCGTTCACTTATTTTTTTAAAGTGGCAACACACTCAATTCAACTTAGAAATTTTAGAATCCGTCTGAAATCTGGCTAAATTTAGTCAGCTTGACGTTCTGGAATAGCACTTGTTAAATCCGCCGTCTAAAATATGATTAAAACTTAGACATTTTAATTTTAGGCTATTTAGGCGATGTGCACGTAGAATCGCGTCCATTATTTTATTAAAATTATTTACAAGGTTTATTTAATATTGTCTTTCCAGAAAAGTCGGGTTTATTCAAGTTGTTAACAAATGACGAATGGCTGTTCCATGATTTTGATTATGACTATGATAGTGCAGGCCACTACCCGGCACATAAATATACTGCAAATGGAGACAGAACTATAGATATTAGGAGTGATAAATATAGGACAGTAAGTATATTAAATTGCTTCCTTGAATTTGTATGCTCAATATAAAGAAAAAAAAATTATTTTCAAATATAGATAGCTTTTTTTTCACCTACAAATTGACAGCTGATGTTCACGAGTCTTATGATGATAGGTATGGTTATATCTTTCTGAACCACTTCATGTGTTATTGAAGGTGTGTAAAGAAAAGATTGGTGTAAATTATACCTGGCCTGGGGGCGTAGCAAACGTGCCAATCGTTAACGCTCCGTATCGTATCCTAGTCATCTCCCTCTATCACTCTTCCCCGCTAGTGCGATAGTGATAGTGCGTTTTGTTCGGTATGGCGCGTTAACGATTGCACGTTGGCTACGCACCCTGGCCAGTACGGTTACCATCAGTTTGTCACTGACATAAACGCCGTCGAGAACGTAATTTACTTTCTATACATCTCGCTCGCACTCGCATATTAGTGCAAACGGGATGTATAGAAAGTAAATTACGTTCTCGACGGCGTTTACGTCAGTGACAAACTGATGGTAACCGTACAGGTATAATTTACACCAATAATTTCTGTACATACAATAACGGCTAAACAAAACATTACCTAAACAAAACTGCTTAAAAATAACGTATTTTTTTACAGGGATCAAATGTGAGTATTAGTAGTTAGGTTTTCGGCTTTTTATTTACTTATAACTCATGTTTATTATATTATGATTATGTACATTACATTTCCTCACATACCTACAAGTTTGACATACACGTAATTTCTTGTGTTTACTCATTACAGGGTTTCCCATCTTTTGACAATATTATTAACACTGAAGAACCAAAAGATTACAGTCCAGGTGATATAAATAAAATAGCATCGCTTTATAATAACATTATATTCAAAGCTAAAAAGGCCCTCAAACTTGAAGACTGCAAAGCTTTATATCGACCAGGGCCCGGATTTGGAAATACCAGACTGACACAGCTAAAAGAAATACCTGAAAGACCAAAACCGAAACAGTATCTCTCTGCGGTTAAAAAGTTATATGCATATCTGGACTTTTATGGTGAAACACTTAGTTCACTAGAAGATAAATAAGTGCATTTGCAGGAGCTTATACCTAATACCTATTTGAAAAGAAACCAAAATAATAAACGCTTAAAACTGAAAACAATGAACATCGAAAACTTTCTAAACCCATTTAAAATCATAATTTGTGACCGTCTATCGCGAATTTATTTTGTTCTACAATGTGGGGCACGTGACGAAATAATTTATATACCTACGTGAGATGAGGCTTTAAATTAAAAAAAATCAAAATTTACACTTACTCGTAACAAGAAAAAAAATCTAAAATTTAAAAACTTTTATGTCTACCTTCAACTTTTTCATGCACTTCCGACGGGTAGTTATTCGTATGTCTGTTTTGACATTTATAATAAATTCGCGATATACCTGTGGCGGGCACGGATTCGCGCACTCGCGCAGGCCTGTGTCGGCAAGGAAATTGTCGATTTCTTTTGTTTAGATTTTAATTTTAGTATATAAAATTCTACTAGGGAATAAATTAAAATATTTTATTAAATATTATTTGATTAGTGTGTTTTTAAATAGCATATTCATCGCAATGAATAACTCCTCCTTTCGTTATTAATTAATACCGCCTCAGTTACCTAACTAAAGCGAGAATCATCATCATCATCATCCTCCTCCTAGGGTTTGTCCCGTACTGTGACGGGGTCCGCTTTCCTACTTTTCTCCTTCCACTTCGCTCTATCCTGGACATCGGTTTCCGCTAACCCAAGGCGTTTAAATCTTTGGCGATGACGTTACGCCACCGCTGCCTTGGTTTGTCCCTCCTGTTTGGGCCTGGTAAGGCGAAGCTAATGGCTCTATAGTTATGGGTATGGTAGGTGTAAGCTAGAGCAAGAATATTGGCATACTATGTTTGAATTTTCTAAACCACCCATTGGTCACAGGCAGCCACACACGAGAAAAACAACAGCAGCAACTTGTTTTTGAACATTTTTATAGCGTTCATAGTTAACCATAAAATTTTCTTATCACATTTGACGTTTTATTGATTTTCGACACCTAGATCATAAACGAAACTTTTCACTCACAAGTCGGGTTTGAAGATGCAACAAACATGTGTTTTCAATTGTTTTGTGTTTTGTTTTCTATTAGTAATTTATATGGCAGGTAAGTTTTTTAAACATACGTATTAAGACAAGAAACATAAGTAAGAGTCTAGCTTTACGACAGCTCCAGCAAACAACAAAATCTTACTTGGAATTTTTTTTTATACTTATTATCTGAATGCAATTTACTAAAAAAAAATCAAAATCAAGATCAAACAAAACCTGCTGGTAATTTACAAAATACAACTTAAATATGACCCCGGAAAATTTTATTGTATCTAAATCTTTTTTTAAACAGATTCATCGCCCGACGCCATTTCAAATGAGGGAAATAATATTAAACTTGATGGTAAGGAAGGAGAAACATTAAACGAAGATGGGCAGAAAACAATTCACTTATGTAGTTTTAAATTATTTTATATTTTCTTTCATTACGATCACGGAACTTTTGAATATACTCTACCATTACAGATAGAGCTGATGATGGGAAATCAAATGATGACGTCGCAATTGACGATGAAAATCCAGATGAAGCAGGTAAAATGCATGACGATATTTTCAAAAAAAAAAAATCAAAACATATTTATTTCATAGTTTGGATGTTACATAGGTGAAGTACAGTGATCCCCACACTAAGCTTATTTAAGATAATGATCTAAGTATATATGAACTAACCGATCGATAACAAATATTTTACAACAAATATATCTAAATATTAGATACACTTACAACTTAAAAAGAGATTAATTAAAAAAAAGTTCCGTAGTTTCATTCATATGACCTTCCATCCATCGGTATCGATCAGAAGGCTATATTTCAACTAAGTATATTGGAGACCGAGAACTATTCCAGGTCATGCTTGTAAGAATCGATCTATCTTGCTCGCAATATTTAAAGTCTACTAACTTACAAACAATGTGGAAATAAAAAGCTATTTTATTATTATTTTATTAACTTACAAACAACCCGACTCAAATAAAACACAATATATGGTTCTAGTTGCTGATGAGACGATGATTGCAGATGAAAACGATCCTGTACAAGCTGATGACCAAGACAAAAATGAACCAATGGATGATGGAAACGAAAATAATTTACAAGGTGATGTTCAAGACACCACTGAACAAATGGAAGGAGTTGATGCACAAGATGATGTCCCCGATGCTAATGCACCAATTATTGGAGAAGAAAAAGCAAATGAGGAACAGGGTGATGCGCCGGTTGAAGATGATGATGAATCAATTAAAACTGGCGTACAAGATGACACTGTAAAACTTGGGGAAGAGGCTGATGACAAAACAAATGAAGACCAAAATAAATTTAATGGACCTGATACAAATGAAAAAGTAATTTCCACACTTGAGCGAAAAGCCTTCAACTTAAGCCCGGCTGAAATAGAAAAGTTTAAACTATGGCCTAACGCTACCGTATCGTATTTCATCGACGAGTTTTCTTATGGTGAGAGTTACATTTAGTTAGCGATGTCCGTCAGTAGAAAAAGGCGGCAAATTAAAAAAAACAGACGTGAAGGGTTTTGTTCTCATAGAAAATTTTAATTTCGTGCTTCTTTCTACTGACAAAGTCAGTTTGCTAGAGTTGGTATAATTATGTATTTTAACTGAGTAGGTACGTATCGGGTTAAAAGGCCTGCGGGTGAAAATCGCATTTGAAATCTTAAGTCCGTTTAAGATCAAAGTGCACATAACGAGAGTATAGCTCTCCAATTTCTCCATGTAACCTCTGGGATCGACCGTAATATAGGTATGGGGAATATATATACTTCAATACCAAATGGAATTAGGCACAGGGCACAGTGAAACCTTTTGTCCGCTAGTCATTTACCTCCGCCCTTTAAGACTTTTAAGTAAAGGTTCTGTTATAGTAAAGTGAAAATGGTATAATTTTTAAGAGCTGCTACATGAAACGTGAACGTGATCATAACCTCGAGTTTAATACAGCTCTTTACACAAAATATATGGGTATAGTTATTGACTACCCTAGATTAGGTTGTTATAATATTTTACTATATTAAATGGGGTCACAGGGCCTTCAAAAGCTCTCGCCATGCCTTTTTATTCTCAGTAACTTATCCTCGCTCCAGCTCAGATCAGCACACAGCTTATCGACGAACCCTCGACCCCAGTTTATGGGTGAAACAGATCACTGTGTTATGTCTTTCCTGTAGACATACACGAGAGTTAAGGGCTATAAAAGCTAATTTTCTTATTTAACCCTTATCCACGTGAAAAGGTCCTCCTTTTATTTATAGAACTATGATAAAATCATTACTTACATGCCCACAAGCTGTTAACTATTGCCCACAGGAGAGAAAACTAGTGTGTTATCGCGAACAGTACATTTTTCTCTCCTGTGGGCAATAGTTAACAGCTTGTGGGCATGTAAGCAATGATTTTATCATAGTTCTCTAAATAAAAAGAGGACCTTTTCATGTGGATAAGGGTTAAATAAGAAAATTAGCCTTTATAGCCCTTAACTCTCGTGTATGTCTACAGGAAAGACATAACACAGTGATCTGTTTGACCCTTATAGGTGACCGGAGCCACGGCTTCGGGCCAGTTGATCAACCCTTAAGGATGACTCACGTTAGACCGGGCCGTGTCCGGGCCGGAGCTTCCGGCGCATCGTTTTCTATGGAAAGCATCACGTGATCGCCTGTCATGTCATAGAAAAGTAAGCGCCGGCAGCTTCGGCCCGGTGTAACGTGAGTCATCCTTTATGTTTCCAGACAAAGTTCTTCGAGACAAAATCCGCGGCTACCTGGATTACGCGGGACTTAATACGATGGTCCACTTCCATGAGCTCTCTGAGCCTCCTACGGATGAGGCCGAACGATGGGTCTTATTCGTAAATCGAAGAGGCGCACTAGACTGCAAAGATTATTCCACTAATTCCTTCACAAATAAAGGTGTCCAGGTTTGTAGATGTATACCTATTAAAATTACTGCCCTTGGGTGTTACCACACCAATCGATCTAAGGCATCGATCGACGTCGACTGTTCCTGTTCCGTGTCGACGTCGATCGATTTGTCCAGGTAAAAACTATGCCATTGATCGATTGGTGTGGTAACACCCTTTCAATAGACATTTACCTCACTGGATCAGTGACCTAAAATTGATCTTGGCCTCCAACACAAGATAACACAACACATTGTTAATAATCATATCTATTAGCTTCATTAGTTCAACTTACGTGATTTTTCCCTTAAATTTTTATAAAATCTAAAGCAAAATAGTTAACTGAGATAATTGACAGAAAGTGACAGTTGGCTACAATTGCCTCAAGCACGGTGGACCTATGGCGGGAATAGTTTTGGCGTTGTTGGGTGTGCCGCCTCAACACAACTCACCTGATCGTGACAAGTTCATTACTGTTGCCACGGAACATATTCTGCCAGGTAAGCATAGAAAAATAAAATTGATTGTCAGAACTTCTCGGCGTGTTTCTACTCTTTATAAACCTAAAAGGTATATGCAAACCAAGTTTCGTGCTTTCTGACGGATGGGACCATACCTCCATACTAAATTGAGCTGAGGAGCCGAACTAAGCAAAATGATTTCCTTCTTGGGCGTTAACACTTGAATCCTTCACTACGCTCAGGATTCTATTTTAGAATCCCTCGTTACTCTCGGGATTAAATTATATAATCCTTCGCTTCGTTCAGGATTCAATGTACCCTAAATATGTCATTTTGCTCCCTTGTGACACAATCTACTACATATTACTGTTTTTTCAGAAAAAGTGGGTTTATTTAATGTGTTAAGGAATGACGAGTGGCTGTTCCATGATTTGGAATATGACTATAGCAGTGCAGGCCACTACCCACCACATAAATATACTGCAGATGGATCTAGCACTATATCTGCTAAGCCTGGCAATTTGCGTAGTGGCAAAGTGAGTATACATATAGGTGAAGTAAATAGTGTACTACTATACGTAACCCATCGGAGAATGCCATTTGGCTTTTAGTGCGCCATTTGTACATTGCTGTATATGTTTTGTGCAATAAAGTTTAAATAAATAAATAATCTTTAAACTTTTTCGTTACTCAAAACTTTCAATAAATCTTCATTTTGCGTCAAAATAATTAGCTGTGTTAGTTTTTAACGACAATTTATTACAAAATAGATTTGATACTGATGTATTCGTGATTGTAGCTGCAAATTACACCGTAAAGCGGTTTAACACATTAGCTGCCAACGTTTTCGTAGCGCTACGCTCTTAGCCGATCGCAGCGTTTTCCCGCTTTGTAGAGAAAAGCGACTACGATCAGAGAACCCGCCGAGCGGGTTCCCTGCACTCAATTTACTAAGCATAGACCGCGAAGTCCGCGAGCCGGCAACAGATTTGATTAGAATGACTGTGGAAATACTGAATGAAATTTTAACCACCTTTTATACTCTACGTAGTGACTTTAAAGGTCATACTGAACTCTTTTTATTATGGAACCAATGTCGAAAACGTAAAAAAAAACCGGGCAAGTGCGAGTCGGGCTCGCGCACAAAGGGTTCCGTACCATAATGCAAAAAACGGCAAAAAAAACGGTCACCCATCCAAGTACTGACCCCGCCCCACGTTGCTTAACTTCGGTCAAAAATCACGTTTGTTGTATCGGAGCCCCACTTAAATCTTTATTTCATTCTGTTTTTAGTATTTGTTGTTAAAGCGGCAACAGAAATACATCATCTGTGAAAATTTCAACTGTCTAGCTATCACGGTTCGTGAGATACAGCCTGGTGACAGACGGACGGACGGACGGACAGCGAAGTCTTAGTAATAGGGTCCCGTTTTACCCTTTGGCTACGGAACCCTAAAAATTGGCTGTCCCATAGAAATCAGCGACATCACATCAGCCGGAAATTCCGCCGGAATGTATGAAACAGCCAAATTGTTTTACGCGAATTCGGCATGGGTCAATAATAAAAGTTGTTCAGACCTATAAAGTCACTGTAGAAGTATGGACGGTGGTTAAAATTTCACCTTGTATTATTATACAGCCTCGATAAAATCATCTGCCAGTTCGTTGGTAGATTGAGTACGATGTCATGGAAAACGCAGGAAAAAACAATTTATTAATATAATTTTAGTAGATTCATATTTATCAAATACAACCACCAAAATAAAATGTAACTAAAAGGTACATTTAATTTAAAATAAAAAATATAAATATCAATTGGTAGTAAGTAGTGTTAAGGGTTTATTGTAGATTGTTAACCAAAGGATGAAAGGCACTCATTTCAGTCGAGGTAAGTAACTTGGCGCTCCAACGAGGCTGAAATGATGCCTTTCACCCAAGTTAAACACTCTGTCATGTTATTACTAAACATACTGTGCAACATCATTTAACGCTTGTGTTTACTTATTACAGCCTCATGAAGATTTTGAAAATATTTTAAACACTGAAGAAGTAAAAGATTACAGTCACGGTGATTTAATAAAAACATATCTGCTTTACGGTAACATTTTACGCAAGAAACAATTGAAGGGTATGAAACTTACGGACTGCAAAGGTTTATTTCGACCGGGACCTGGTTTTGGAAATACCAGAATGACAGCGCCGAAAGAATTGCCTGAAATGCCAAAACCAAAACAGTACGTCGATGCGGCGAAAAAGTTATTCGGAGAAGATTTTCTCATGTTTGGTGGTGAAACCCTTAGTTCACTAGAAAGTTAATAAGTGAATTTGAAGATCCATTATATTGTAGCTATAACGAAACCAAAGTAATAAACTCGAAAAACTAACACCATTAAAATGTTATAACGTTTTGAGATTTTAAATAAGTACATACCAAAATTTGATGATAATAAAACTATATGACTGACTTCTGAAATTGTATTATGTTGGTATTATATTTATACAGTATTTATAATGCCTAGTGTTTTACAAAAATAAAATGGAAATTTCAGAAATACCTAATGTAACAGATTATGCAAATGGAAGAAGCGAATCAATTTCATTTGATTGAATCACAAATTCATATCATACCGGGATATTAAAATTTCAATGCGATCTTTTATTATATTTTAATGAAAATAAATGAATTTAATGAATCTACTAGAGATCACTGTATCACGAAACTCCAAGTATAGATATTATATAGATCTCCATGTGAGGCATGTGATATCCATGGTTAGTTAAGAAGGTCAAATCCGGCTCTTAGCTGTAAATTAAGATGTTTCAGAAACCACAATTTTTGAACAACTCAGTCGCAGCGATATACAGTTCTTATTCTTATTTTGTAAAAAACATGATGGTACCTAGCCAGTTCTGCGTGCACGTGAATGTAGAGCCGCCATCAAATATATCGGAGCGGCCAAAGTGTTCACAATATCTGAAAACGCACTCTAACGCCCTGACAATAGAGGCGTGTTCAGATATTTGTGAGCGCCTTAGCCGCTCCGATATATCTGATGGCGGCTGTACAATACATGCGTGCTATGTCAAGTTGCGCTTTCAGTAGCATAGCTTTACTATATTGAGATACCTATCTCAATTAAAGCTATGTAAATAAGTACCTATATGTATAAGTATACTTATTTCCTCTCTTGATATTAACGTAATAGAAAATATTTAGTTGTTCTAAGCTTCATTTCTATTCGCAAATGAACATTGAATAATTACCTATAACATTTCTGTAAAATTACCTTTTTTAATTAAATGTCTTAAGTAAATAAACACGGAAGTAGTTAAGGGAAAAGAAACCATCTTGTAGTTATTTAAAAATGAACAAATTTTTCTTTTGACAGAAAGTTCAAATTTTATTGACATATTTTTGAGTATTGGATCCTTTTCCCTAAATGACGTCCAATAGCTATTTGATTGCTCATTTATAATATCGTAATCTTGTGATAGTTGTGATATTTATTTGTGAGGCTACCGATTTACGATAGGGATGTTATAGCAGTTGTTCTGTGCCTTCTACCGGAATTTCAACAATTTCCTGGACATTTCCACGTGTCAAGGTAGGTGTTTAAGTAGATATTAATTATATTAGCAATCTTATTATATTATGTTACAATACAAGACTGCTTACCATAAAGCCATAAACTTTTTATCACATCTACAACAATAAAGAAGTAGACATTTTATAGTTATAGGTGACTTGGCAGTTAACACGTTTGGCACTTTAATCCTTATGTTACGACACTTACGACAAGAGTATGCTACCACACGTCGTGTGCAATTATTTTCAATTATGTTTACTACTACTACTCTTTATGAATGGTAAGTAACCTAAGTTGTTTCTCTTTGAATTGTTTGGATTACAATGGTTTTTGGAACTACCTGATCCCAATGTCGCCTCGAACTTTATAATATAAGGTACAGATGTAGTGCATAATTACTTCAGTCAACCTGAGTACTTTTTGTACCGAGACTGACTGAAATATCAAGAGACGTTCGTACGTTTTCGTGAAAATACGATGGAAAATAATTATGCAATATCTGTATAATGTTTACATACTGTACCTAAAATGTTATTTTGACGTAACGGTAATATATAGCTCAATATCTTTCGAATAAGCTGACAATGAAAAGTAAAAAAAACACGAATGAAAAATATTTTTTACGTTCGGTTTATTAGGTCTGTCTTCGCTAGATATAAGTCCGGGCTCCTTAGAAGACAACAGAGGTAGATAAATTTATACGTTTATATTTTAACCACCCCTTTATAGCAGTTTTCGCATACATTCTGGAAAATAATCATAAGCAAGCAGCATTATACTATTATAATATGTATAATATAATAATATTTTTTTAATGATTGTAGAAATAACTACGTTTTCCAAATATTATGATGACCATATATATTCATCAAACGAAGACACAAACACATTCAATGAAGGTAAAGGGATCGCTTTTATATGCCATAAAATCAGATAACTTTAGCCCACAACTTACAACTATGGTCCAAATCCAAGTTCCAGTAAAATAATATAATGTATCAGTATTTTTCAAATTATGTTGAGTATTGTAATAAAAAAAAAAAAAAAAAAAAAAAAAAAAAAAAAAAAAAAAAAACCGCTGACACTGACAGACGTCCTTTTACATTTCTTTTCATATAATATATTTTTACATGTGGTTTTTGCCCTAAAAGACTGATAATATACTCATGTGTGAACCCAGTTAGTAGTGAATCATGCGGACAATTGATATAATTGACTATAAATACCGCGACCATGGGTTGCAGTCGCATTAATACCATGTTGACATTTGTCATACACCACCGGCAAAACCACGAACGAAATTAGAAATGATTACAAGGAGCCGAGCTAAAGCGGTAACGACAAGCGCACGCCCACCACCCCCGCCCGCCTCGTCCACTTCCTCGTCCACATTGTCGTCAGGCGACGAGTTCGCAACGGCGCCTGACACAGACGGGTCCAGTGACGAGAGCGGGCCGCCGCCGCCGCCGCCACGACCACCTGTGCGACGAGGACGGCCACCGCTGCCGGCACGCTTGGGGCCTGCGGGACATCCTGCCCCGCCCACGGCTCCCGCTACCGGTGGTATAGTGCGACGCATGAGATGGACTCGAGACATGAACGAGAATGTCATGCGCGCCTATTATGGGGCTACAGAGGGGGGAACACAGCTGTCCGCCTACCGTTCGAGAATACTGCCTCTGTTTCAGACTCTTGAACCCACCATCACCGTGTCGGAGCAGCGATTATCGGATCAGGTGCGCGTTATTCAGCGGCTAAAGCGCTTGGATGACGCGACACTTGATCGGCTTCGCCAGGAGGCTCTCTCTGCTCGCGCGGACTCCATCTCGGTGCGGGATCTGCCCGCCACGTCGCCGGATCCGGTGCCCGCACCCGACCTGGCACCGGGGGCGCCACGGGTTGATTTCTGTACCGACGAGGGGGACTTCGTGAGTCAGAATGTGAGTACAACTGCTAATGAGCAACTGAGGAGGACTTTGGAAGAGGTGATTACGCAATATCGCGCCACAACTAACTCTAGGCCACGATTACCACGTCTGCCTATGAATAGACGCAATCTAGCGCTAATGGGAGCCCTAAACGCTTTACTAGAGCCACATTTACGGACTAGTAAAGATTTAGATGATACGCACTCGATCTTGTACTGCGGAGCCATCGCGGCGTGCCGTGTTGCTCGCGTCAAGTTCCCGGACGCTGAACGTGCACCTAGGACCGTCGGAGGTGTCCCTGCATGGCAAGCGCGGATCGAGCGACGTATCAGCTCGTTTAGGACTCTCATCGCAAAGCTAATCTGCTTCAGGGGGGGCAACAATCGCCCCCGAGTAATGCGCTTTGTGAATCAGGCGTTCGCGGGGACGGATATCAGGCCCCGCGACTACATGGCCAATGTCACAGAGCGCATCGACTTTCTAAAGCAGAAAGTCTATGCATGGGCAAACCGTATTCGCCGTTACAGAGAGCGTGTGGATCGATTCCAGCAGAATCGCCTTTTTCAAAGTGACCAAAGGAAGGTGTACCGAAAGTGGGAGGAAACCAACCTTCGTACGCCCGACACGCAGCCGCCGGATGCTACTGCCATGACTGACTTCTGGCGTAGCATCTGGTCGATGCCTGTTGGACATACCGAGGGGGGTTGGATGAGTGTTGTCGAGCGTGAGTGCGAGTTCATCGAACCTATGGGGGCAGTCACCATCAGCCCGGATGACATCAGTTGTGCCATCCGCACGGCCCAGAATTGGAAAAGTCCTGGACCGGATGGATTGCACAACTTCTGGCTAAAGTGGTTCCGATGCTCGCACTCGCGCTTGGCAGCACAATTCCAACAAGCCCTCGAGCTTGGTTCTCTCCCACCTTCCTTAACAACTGGTGTCACCTACCTGCTCTATAAGTCCGGTAGTACCACGGAAGCGAAAAACTACAGACCCATCACATGCTTGCCTACACTCTACAAGCTCCTTACATCCATTTTGAGAGCAAAAATCAACGCGCACATTGTCGCAAACAATATTCTGGCTTCCGCTCAAAATGGATGTAGGGTTGGGTCCCGTGGTACTAAAGAGCTCCTCCTCATAGACATGACCATCTGCCAACAAATCCGGCGGAACAAGGGGGCCCTCTCAGCCGCTTGGATTGACTACAAGAAGGCCTATGATTCGGTGCCTCATTCATGGTTGGGGAGGGTCTTAGAGTTGTATAAAGTTGATGCAGCTTTGAGAGCCTTCCTAAGCGCGTGTATGAGGCAGTGGACCACAGTCCTTCGTCAACCAGGAGGCGGGGATGACCCCCCTGACCCGCAGGATTTTATAAGGATTGAGCGAGGAATATTTCAGGGTGACAGTCTGAGTCCCCTATGGTTCTGCCTAGCTCTCAATCCCCTCAGTACCCTGCTGAAGGATTTGGGACTAGGTTGTCGGCTTCGGAGAGAGGGTGAAATCATTTCTCACCTTCTGTACATGGATGACCTCAAATTATTTGCACCAAATAGCCAAGACTTGTCGGAGCTACTGAAAACCACCGAAGGTTTCAGTAGTGCCATCAACATGGAGTTTGGTGTCGATAAATGTGCGGTTATGCATGTACAGCGAGGGAGGGTTGTAAATTCAACAAATTTACAACTCTCTGAGACAATGTCTTTCAGATCTATCTCTGAATCAGAAACCTATAAATACCTTGGCATGTCACAGTCGTTGGGTATTGAGGACGAGGGTATTAGACGGTCGGTGAAGGAGCGCTTTTTCAGTCGGCTCACAAAAGTCCTTAACAGTCTTTTGTCAGGAGGCAACAAAGTGCGCGCCTTCAACGCCTGGGTAATGCCCCTACTCACATACTCCTTTGGCATACTAAGGTGGACTCAGACCGAGCTGGACGCCCTGGATCGGAGGGTCCGGTCACTGCTCACCACACATCGCATGCTACACCCACGCTCGTCAGTTATGAGATTGTACATCCCACGGAAGTGTGGAGGCCGAGGCTTCCTAAACGCCAAGGATCTCCACAACCGCGAGATGTACAATCTCAGGAATTATTTCCTTAACAACGAGTGTGGGATGCATCGTGATGTGGTGGCAGTAGACAGGAACCTCACGCCGCTCTCCTTGGCAAACGAGAACTGGCGCAAACCTGTGGTACTAAGTACTGCGGATCGCAAGGCGGCATGGGAGAGTAAGGTGCTACACGGGCGGTTCTACAAGGCCCTCACGGGACCCGATGTGGACCTGCTCGCGTCGGTGAACTGGTTACGATTCGGGGACCTCTTCGGAGAAACCGAGGGTTTTGCCTGTGCAATTGCGGACGAAGTGATGATGACGAACAACTATCGGAAATATATCCTGAAGGACGGTACGGTCGACATTTGTCGGGCATGCCGCCGTCCCGGAGAGTCACTCAGGCATATAATTTCCGGTTGTTCTCATCTTGCTAACGGCGAGTACTTGCACAGACATAATCTCGTAGCCAGAATTATTCACCAGCAACTTGCTCTTCTATATGGCCTTGTGGACCGCGAAGTACCGTACTACAAGTACTTACCTGCGCCTGTTCTCGAGAATGGTCGTGCCACGCTCTATTGGGATCGATCTATCATCACAGACAGGACTATTGTAGCCAATAAGCCTGACATTGTGATAATAGATCGATCGCAACGTCGGGCCGTGCTCGTTGACATCACCATCCCCCATGATGAGAATCTCGTGAAGGCCGAGAAGGACAAGTCCAGTAAGTACCTAGACTTGGCTCACGAGATAACCGCCATGTGGGATGTTGATTCGACGATCATTGTCCCGATAGTCGTTTCAGTGAACGGTCTAATAGCGAAGAGTCTCGACCAACATCTTGAGAGACTCTCGCTAGGTGGTTGGATCAAGGGTCAGATGCAGAAGGCGGTGATCTTGGACACGGCGCGGATAGTCCGCCGGTTCCTCTCTCTGCAGCCCTGACCACCGGTAGCTTGGGCCTTGCCCCGCTGCTGGCGGCACCCTAGGTTAGGTTTTTTATAATGTGTTTATATGTATTTTTTACCGTTTTGTAAGTGTTTTTATATTTTACTTTTATACTCACATTGTAAAACCCTAACCTAAGACCCTAATTGAATAAAGAGATAATAAAAAAAAAAAAAAAAAAAAAAAGTAAAATGACGCTGTCAACGTCAGTCGTGTTTTTGTAAAATCTCTTAAATTATTTTCTAGATTTTGTATTTACATGTTGCTTTCTACATTAATTTTACGAAAAATATAATCCAAGACTACTACATACTATTACGTATATATGTACGGGTTATCATAATCGACCATGGAAAATAATGTTCAACATGTACGACAAAACTCCCTAAGTGAACGAAAATGCAAACGAGAAGCAAAACACGAGCTCAACTAGCGTCTCCACGAAACGCACGCCCACCACCCCCGTCCGCATCATCCGTCTCCTCGCAATCGTCGTCGGGCGATGAATTCGCCACCGCGCCCGACACCAGCGAGTCGAGCGATGAGTGCGGGCCGCCGCCACCGCCGTCACGACCACCTGCGCGGCGCGGGCGGCCACCGCTGTCGGCACGCTTGGGGCCTGCGGGACATCCTGCCCCGCCCACGGCTCCCGCTGCCGGTGGTGTAGTGCGTCGCATGCGATGGTCTCAAACCAATAATGAGAACGTCATGCGCGCCTACTATGGAGCTACAGAGGGGGGAACCAACTTATGCGCGTACCGTGTCCGAATGCTTCCACTGTTTCAGGCCCTCGAACCGACCATCGACGTGACTGCGCAACGACTATCGGATCAGGTGCGAGTCATCCAGCGGCAAAAGCGGTTGGATGACTCGACACTTGATCGGCTTCGCCTGGAGGCTCTCTCTGCTCGCGCAGCTTCTACCTCGGCGCGGGATCCGCCCGCCACGTCGCCGGATCCGGTGCCGGCACCCGACCAGGCACCGGGGGCGCCGCGGGTAGATCTCAGTGCCGACGAGGAGGAGTTCGCGCAGAGTGTGGGTAGTACAGCCAATGAGCAACTGAGGAGGACTCTGGACGAGGCGATTACGCGGTACCGCTCCACACCCGATACTAGGCCACGATTACCACGTTTGCCTATGAATAAACACAATCTAGCGCTAATGGGAGCCCTAAACGCTTTACTAGAACCATATTTGCGGACTAGTAAAGATTTAGATGATACGCACGCGATCATGTATTGCGGAGCCATCGCGGCGTGCCGTGTTGCACGAGTCAAGTTTCCGGACTCTGAACGTGCACCTAGGACCGCCGGAGGTGCCCCCGCATGGCAAATACGGATCGAGCGACGTATCAGCTCTTTTAGGACTCTTATCGCAAAGCTGATCTGCTTCAGGGGGGGCAACAATCGCCCCCGAGTAATGCGCTTTGTAAACCAGGCATTCGTGGGGACGGATATCAGGCCCCGCGACTACATGGCCAACGTTACGGAGCGCATCGACTTTCTAAAGCAGAAAGTCTATGCATGGGCAAACCGTATTCGCCGCTACAGAGAGCGTGTGGACCGATTCCAGCAGAATCGTCTTTTCCAGAGTGACCAAAGGAAGATGTACCGAAGGTGGGAGGAAACCAACCTTCGTGCATCCGACTCGCGGCCACCGGATGCTACTGTCATGAATGACTTCTGGCGTAGCATCTGGTCGGTGCCTGTCGGACACACCGAGGGGAGTTGGATGAGTGTTGTCGAGCGTGAGTGCGAGTCCATTGAACCTATGGGGGCAGTCACCATCAGCCCCGATGACGTAAGTTGTGCCATCCGCACGGCCCAGAACTGGAAAAGTCCTGGGCCGGATGGATTGCACAACTTCTGGCTAAAATGGTTCCGATGCTCGCACTCCTACTTAGCAGCACAATTTCAACAAGCCCTCGAACTTGGTTCTCTCCCACCTTCCTTAACAACTGGTGTCACCTTCCTGCTCTATAAGTCCGGTAGTACCACGGAAGCGAAGAACTACAGACCCATCACATGCTTGCCTACACTCTACAAGCTCCTTACATCCATTTTGAGAGCAAAAATCAACGCGCACATTGTCGCAAACAATATTTTGGCCTCTGCTCAAAATGGATGTAGGGTTGGGTCCCGTGGTACTAAAGAGCTCCTCCTCATAGACATGACCATCTGCCAACAAATCCGGCGGACCAAGGGGGCCCTCTCAGCCGCTTGGATTGACTACAAGAAGGCCTATGATTCGGTGCCTCATTCATGGCTGGGGAGGGTCTTAGAGCTGTACAAAGTTGATGCAGCTTTGAGAGCCTTCCTAAGCGCGTGTATGGGGCAGTGGACCACAGTCCTTCGTCAACCAGGAGGCGGGGATGACCGACCTGGCCCACAGGATTTTATAAGGATTGAGCGAGGAATATTTCAGGGCGACAGTCTGAGTCCGCTATGGTTCTGCCTAGCTCTGAATCCCCTCAGCACCTTGCTGAAGGATTTGGGACTAGGTTGCCGGCTTCGGAGAGAGGGTGAAGTTATTTCTCACCTTCTGTACATGGATGACCTCAAATTATTTGCACCAAATACCCAAGGCTTGTTGGAGCTACTGAAAACCACCGAAGTCTTCAGTAGTGCCATCAACATGGAGTTTGGTGTCGATAAATGTGCGGTTATGCATGTACAGCAGGGGAAGGTTGTAAATTCAACAAATTTACAACTTTCTGAGACAATGTCTTTCAGGTCTATCTCTGAATCAGAGACCTATAAATACCTTGGTATGTCACAGTCGTTGGGTATTGAGGACGAGGGTATTAGACGGTCGGTGAAGGAGCGCTTTTTCAGTCGGCTCACAAAAGTCCTTAACAGTCTTTTGTCAGGAGGCAACAAAGTGCGCGCCTTCAACGCCTGGGTAATGCCTCTTCTCACATACTCCTTTGGCATACTAAGGTGGACTCAGACCGAGCTGGACGCCCTGGATCGGAGGGTCCGGTCACTGCTCACCACACATCGCATGCTACACCCACGCTCGTCAGTTATGAGATTGTACATCCCACGGAAGTGTGGAGGCCGAGGCTTCCTAAACGCCAAGGATCTCCACAACCGCGAGGTGTACAATCTCAGGAATTATTTCCTTAACAACGAGTGTGGGATGCATCGTGATGTGGTGGCAGTAGACAGGAACCTCACGCCGCTCTCCTTGGCAAACGAGAACTGGCGCAAACCTGTGGTACTAAGTACTGCGGATCGCAAGGCGGCATGGGAGAGTAAGGCGCTACACGGGCGGTTCTACAAGGCCCTCACGGGACCCGATGTGGACCTGCTCGCGTCGGTGAATTGGTTACGATTCGGGGACCTCTTCGGAGAAACCGAGGGTTTTGCCTGTGCAATTGCGGACGAAGTGATGATGACGAACAACTATCGGAAATATATCCTGAAGGACGGTACGGTCGACATTTGTCGGGCATGCCGCCGTCCCGGAGAGTCACTCAGGCATATCATTTCCGGTTGTTCTCATCTTGCTAACGGTGAGTACTTGCACAGACATAATCTCGTAGCCAGGATTATTCACCAGCAACTTGCTCTTCTATACGGCCTTGTGGACCGCGAAGTACCGTACTACAAGTACTTACCTGCGCCTGTTCTCGAGAATGGTCGTGCCACGCTCTATTGGGATCGATCTATCATCACCGACAGGACTATTGTCGCCAATAAGCCTGACATCGTGCTGATAGACCGATCGCAGCGCCGGGCCGTGCTCGCCGACGTCACCATCCCCCATGATGAGAATCTCGTGAAGGCCGAGAAGGACAAGTCCAGCAAGTACCTAGACTTAGCTCACGAGATTACCGCCATGTGGGATGTTGACTCGACGATCATTGTTCCGATAGTTGTGTCAGCGAACGGTCTCATAGCGAAGAGTCTCGACCATCACCTAGAGAGACTCTCGCTGGGTGGTTGGATCAAGGGTCAGATGCAGAAGGCGGTAATATTGGACACGGCGCGTATAGTACGTCGGTTCCTCACTCTGCGGCCCTGACCACCGGCAGCTTGGGCCAAGCCCCGCTGCCGGCGGCACCCTTGGTTAGGTTTTTTATAATGTGTTTATATGTATTTTTTATTGTTTTGTAAGTGTTTTTATATTTTACTTTTATATTCATATTATAACAAACCTAACGTAAGACGAAAAATAAATAAAGAGAATACAGAAAGTATTTGTGTATCTAAGCTCCAAAATAAATGTAACGAGTACAAAAGTACAAATCATAAAGGCTCGTCAAGAATCAACGTTTCAAACTGGACCAAAGTTGTTGTACCTACTTGGTTGTACTTAAGGACTATTAGTTACCTGATTTTACGGTACGTTAATTTGAGACAAAATCTAACTCTCCATAGAAACTTCTTTGTACCTAAATTTCCGATCGTTATAACCAACTTACAAATGATGAACCATTATGTCATCTTTAATAAAGAAATTTTAATTTTATATTTCCCAAATTTGACTAATGTAAAGTTTTGTTAGACGCATTCTACCACAAATATATTATTCAATCCTATAGTTATTGGTTCTCCAATAAACCACAAATATATTATTCAATCCTATCTTTATAGATTCTCCAATAAACGAAGCTGCAAGACCCCAATTACTAATGGGAGTGAACACGCGTCATAAGAAAAACGATGGGCCCATTGTTGATTATGATATAGAAAAAATTGACGCGGAAGAAAAACTACATACTGTATTAAACGAACAACCAGATGAAACAGAAGATATTGAAAAAGATACTATACTACTAAAAGATAACTACAGTAATAAAGATAATGACGACAATACACCATCACCAAGTATTATAACTAAAAATATTTTTCATGATCATTCTAAATATGATGCAAAAAAACTGGCTGCATTGCCCGGATTGAAATTAAGCTCGTCTGATATTATCAAATTTCAAATATGGCCCGAAGCCAAAATACCATTTTTCATCGATGAGTTTTCATATGGTAAGTTGACTTATCATAATCATTGTTAAAATGGAAAACTCTATTGATAAAAATACATAGATACATCGATGGCTATTACGATATTTCTAAATATGACCACACTGTATGGCCGTTGAAATGTTTTATTATTATTAATTTTTTTCGTGTCTCTTTCATTTTGTAGTTTAGTTTAGTTTAGTTTAGTTTATTGATATCTCAATACAATTTTCATATTTAATGTAAAATAATACAGAAGCAATTACTTATCATATAGCGATCGTCAGGATACAAAACAAATAATTAAATTACAACTAAACAGTAGTTATATACAATGGTATATACTTATAAATATATCACAAAATATTAGTCATGTCAAAATATTCAAATAGCAAATCATACAATGTCAAAGATAATAAATGATAATAATAAAATAAAAAACTTATAATGTGTTTATATATTTTTGTTATGTTTTGTAAGTGTTTTTATATTTTACTTTTATACTCACTTGTAAAATCCTAACCTAAGACCCTAATTGAATAAAGAAAATAAAAATCAATTTTAACATAGTACTACAGAGTACCTATCAATAACAATTTTTTTTTCATATTTTTTTTAGATTTAGGAAATCGTTTTATGGTAGCTGGAGCTGCTCTTATGTAAAAATCAGATATTTCCAGACAAAGTTCTGCGTGAAAAAATCCGTGGCTACCTGGAAAACGCGAAAACTCTCACTGGTCTCAATTTTGTCGAACTCGCCAGTCCGCCTGATGATGAAAACGAAAGATGGGTCTTCTTCATCAATCGTAGAGGACAACTGGACTGCAAAGATTATTCCACAAAATCTTTCACGAATTCTGGAGTGCAGGTTAGCTTTATTCCGAACCATATCTACCATACAATCCTTACCATACAATCGTGTTTTTTATCGCACATAGGTACTTACATTCAATATAAACCATTCAGGATACCTGACTCTCACAAATATCTCTTGGCTTCTAAAAAACTGGCTTCGTAAAACGCGTCACTTTCGCGGGTCCAAATGAGATCCTTGTAACTTATGTACCTACAAATATGATTTTATATTTACCAATCGCTTTTCGGTGAAGGAAACATCGTGAGGTAACCGGACTGCAATAAGGACTAGTTTACAAGGGTTGGAAGGTCATATGGCGCTTTAAAGTGCGACCGGAAAAACGCCCATATCAATACTAATGTTAGCAACATACTTTTCACAACAAGGCTATCTCTTTCTCCGGGGTTATTAACTTAATTTCAAGAGAATTAGAGTCACATCATTGAGCCCTAATGGAATAGTCTACGAACATCTAGTTAGAATACTTACCTTAGGTATAAGATTCGTGTAATAACCTAAAGGTTCTATTCGGATTGCAACATTTGCGACTGCGGCAACTTTGGCAGAAATGTGATGGATTAAACGTTCTAGTAGCGACAGCAATGCAATTTATTTATTTATTAATTTTCCCATTCCACGCAGCCGCAACGCTGCACCAGCATCATACAAAATGACACATAACCTAATATAAATTTGTCAGAAAGTAATTATAGGCTACGATTGCCTGCAAAACAACGGGCCGATGGCAGCCATAGTCCTGGCGTTGGCAGGCGTACCTCCACAACACAATGCACCCAACCGGGACCAGTTCATCAACATCTCCTTGGAGTCTATACTACCTGGTAAGAACAACCGTCCTCACAAATATCTGAACACGACTCTATTGTCAAGGCGTTATAGCGTGTTCAGAAATTTTAGAGCATCACGGCCGCTACGATGTATGTATCTGATGGCGAATATACTTACATATTATACAACTTTGAGACGGCTCGCAATGCATCTGTGTGCATCTCATATACGCAAACGGGGAATAATCAGTTGGAACGATTGTCACGTTCGTATCAAAACAAGATCAATACCTTAACAAATTGTTACATCAGAATCGGCGTTCTTCTACACGTATGCCAAAACTAAGGGCTTATTTAAACGATGCGAGAACTCGCATCAGAGTTTCATTACATTGCGGGTTTTGATCGTTCGGTTGAATTGCACGTAACCAACATTACAGTGCGCAATGTAACTAAAATCGTATGCGAGAACACGCGCCGTCTAAATCAGCCCTAAGTACATACTTTAAAATTTTACTTTAAGTACAGAAATACATGTTAATTTAAACATAACAATGACAACAGAAAGTTGAATAATGTCTCTATAATAGCCTCTTATAAATAGCATAAAATGATATTCGGAGTTACCCGACATTGAGATATACCTTAACATTTTGTTTTTAGAAAAAAGAGGTTATTTCAAACGACTTGACGAGAAGGACTGGCTGTTTCATGAGCTAGATTACGACTACTACAGTGTTGGCCACTACCCTTCACACAAATACACTGCCGATGGCTATCCAACTTTAACTGCATTTACCAAGGTAATTTTAAAGGAGTTGTAGTGTCCTCGTGACTGAAGATACTCTTCTCTCTTCCATTCTGTTACCCCCTCTCCTTCCCCCTATCTTTTTCTTCCACTAACTCCGGTCCTGGACAGCTTAGGTAGCCTCGTCCCACCCCATCCCCAATACACCCATCTCTTGCTCCACAGAACGGCGCCAAGCAGATTTAGGGCGACCGTGTTTCCATTAAGATCTTCCAGGTCAGGGCCACTTTGGATAGGTGGGTGTCAGGTTTCCTGAGGATATAATTGGTATACAGTAGAAGTATATTGGTCACCATGTCACTTGGATTCCAACTCACCACTGGGAACTCACACTATCTGGGAAGGCCGGACGGCAACTGACTTCTAGGTGCTCACCCCCATTGCGTTAAAGTGACTTATTTGAGAAACGAGAAGGCACAAGGTTTTGAAGGGCTTGAAATTTGTACCAATAAAAATTCTGAAAAAATATGCTTTACCTAACAATATAGCTTTTTACCGATTTTGTTGCATAAATTTCTAGTAGAATATAAACTTAAAATTAAGAAAAAAAATACGGAACCCTAATAACAGGTTCGTTTAGTCTGGAGAGGCGTACCTCAATGGTTAGGAACTCGTGTATATACCTAAATATAAAATATTGTCACGTACCTCCTTAAGATTTATCAGGATCATTTATTTCTCTATTTCAGCGAAAGGTTCTATATATGAGACATGATGAAAAAGACACCTACAGCAGTATAGACATACAGAAAATAAGATTGCTTTACAATAATATTCTACGTAACTTACCGCGTACGGACATGAAGATAGAAATATGCAAAAAGTTGAATCGACCACTCCCTGGTTTTCCTAATACGAAACTTAAGTCACAATCATCCAAAATAAAAATGAGAAAACCGAAAAAAAACAGAGGTCATCGACAATCGGTGATGGAGCCTTTATATGCCATACTGAGTTCCCTTGAATATTTTTCCGATATGAGAGTAATTCGCAACTGACATTTCTGGATGTTCATGCGCCTATAATCCAACAGGCGGATTGTACGTTTTTTTAACGACCGTCAATTGTAAGGTAAAAACGATAGAGTAAAAGAGCGAAGAAGTTACGGCACTAAATAACAATAAAACAAATGACCTAAACCGGGGGTCGGCAACCTTTTAATTAATAAAAATAATCACAGGAATTTCTAAAAGAAAAAAAATTACACTTTTTAATTGCAGTTGTTAAAGTAATTTGCATATAAACTTACTTCTGGTCGACAATAAATTCATGTAAATTAAAACGTAAGTGTACACATAGGTAAAGTTGGTCAAGCAGATCTTGTTAGTAGAAAAAGGCGCCAAATTTGAAAAATGTAGGCGCGAAGGGATATCGTCTCATAGAAAATTTGAATTTCGCGACTTTTTCTACTGACAAGATTTGCTTGACTATCTATATATAGACATCGATTCGTTTCAGCTAATAAATCGATGAAGGAATATAACAACACAAGGAGTCCCTTCAAAAAAGTCAACAACAGTTTCGTCGATAAATTTAATATCAAAATTCATAATAATATGTATAATCTATCACATTAAAGGCATGTTTGTATGTCCCGATTAACAAAACAAGTTTCACATATAACTTCGCAGCACCATTTGAATTGACAGTTACAGTTTTCGGTTTCCTTGACCGTCGTTTGCACATATCCCCTCCTGCAGCAGAGCTGGTCGCAGCTATCAGTGCCTGCCGAACTGATATTGCATTGCCGCCCTTCGGTACCCAAGGACCCAGTTTTCATGTTTGGCGAACAGAAATCTGGGGATTCTTCTGAATATATGATGTCTTTTTTGCCGGGCCTTTTTATGCCGGCGCTTTCTGGCATAAAACTGTCGCCGTCGTTGCTTGCGATTACCTGGTAATTAGAAGTTTATCGTCATTAAAGAGGCTTCTACAGACGTCGCAACAAATGGCTTACGATTTTAAATAATTGCTGGCAAAGTAGGAGCAACGAATTCAACTGATCGACTAAATGCCGCATTGTATTGCAAATCGCATGCGATCATCGGTGACGTTTGGAGAGGTCTCTATTGTAAGTAAGAATTAGTGATTTAATTCATCCATTCGGTCACTAAGTTTCAAGCAAGCGTAGTACACGTATTAAACAGACGTTTATATAAAATGGATGGAAAATATGTTGAATTTTATGGCCTTTAACTTTATTTACGCAACTTGCGGAATAACTGGAAATATGTATATAAAATTTTATGTATATAATAAAGATTTAACATACAAACATGTGTTTTTATGCATAAAATATTTTGAAAATTGTATACTAATACTTAGATAACAACAGTAGGTACATACCTACACCAAATAATCTTATCTTAAACCTATTGTTGTTATTGCCTAAGTATTAAATATTCTTTTCACATCTCATGCTCAAAAAGTGCACCTTTATGTCGTGCGTAGACGACATAAAATCGCATTTTATGCTCTAGAACATAAAGTAAAATCATCTATTACGACCCTTATTGACTTAGCAAGCCAATAAAGTCCAAATTCTGCCATACAAACTGCCAGCCCTGCCGGCGCGCCCCCGACCGGCGCTCTCCCGATCGGCGTGCCCCGCGCCTCCGACCGGCCCAAGAGGCAAGGGCATAAATGTCCATTTTTACCCTCGTCCACTATTTTGCCAAAAAATTGCCTCGGGTAAAAATGGGTCACTTTATGCCCTTGTTGTACAATCTACTATTTATTATTGATTACGAATGAAAATGCGACAATTTAAAACAAATAAAATAATTATGTTATTCTCAAAAATATATGAACCGTAGAAGTGAATATAACACCGTAGTAGTATTCTCAGGAAACGAAAAAGGGAAGAGAAAAAGAATTAAAATAAATAGAACCTATTCCAATAAACAAATGATTACCTTCGCAGCTCCCTCGAACCTGTCTCGTAGCCTGTCGCCAATTTCTCTGAAAGTGGGCATTCTCCACCAGCAGGTCCTCAAGGTACACGATCCAGAGAGCCCGTGGCATTTACACTCCACTCTCAAATGGTTTTTAATTGCCTGAAAAACAAATCAAAGGTTAATCAAATACTCATCTGCCCCTGTTTGCTTTTGCTTCTTTTTGACCAGGATCAATATTTCTTTGAAACTTTAAGGCTAGATCACACGGCGTAAATTTTTCCCGTATAGGTACCGTATACGGGATTTTATCGAATACCGTAGGGGACAGCAAAAATTGTATGTCAACTTACAAAATTGTTCACGACGATCGTGCTAGACGGCATTCCCGCATAGACGCCGTGTGAACGAAAATATAAAGAGGAATCATAAAATTAAATTCCAATAGTCAGCTGGAATTTCCTACATAAAATTAGGCCTTCCTGAATTGTCAGTGCGGGATTTTCGTCGTAGTATTGTCTGATTGGCGCAGATATCCGACAACTGGAAATAACTTCACCAATCAACCAGGACTAATGTTAAACAACTTCGCTGAATTATTCGCTCTCTAATCGTCAAGTCAGGAAAAAGCCTGTCTCAAAAGCCGTCGAATTAAAGTCTTACTAACCAACCTCCCAGCATTATGGTTATGAAGCTTAATCAGCGTCTTTATGTCGCTTTTCTTCCTGTAACGGCTGTCCATGAACTCCCTGGACTTCTTCAGGCCAAAGCGTACGTTATCACTGCAGCCCCCCCATTGCCACCGGTCCGTGGGAACGGGGGAAGGGGGGAGAGTGATCGAGGGCATGTGCCCGCGACGGGGTTTTGGCGCGCCCTGTGGAAAAAATAATATAGTATCACTCCATAAACAGTTTGGATTGATATCCTTCAGCTAATAAAAACGGTTGCTTATTTGAAGCCTATTTGACTCCGGCGATGTTCACATACCTTTTCACAGGAGCACTCAAGGAGCGAGCCGGCCGTGCACGCCCTGGTGATAGCGTATGTGACTCCAGCCGCAGTGATGGCGTTCACAAACCCCGTCTCTCGAATGTCTGTGGACATATAATATATTTGTGAACCAACATTTATCATAGCTTAAAACACTATGTATGAACGTAAATGTGTCGATATTTGAAGTTACACGGAGCGCGCTACCCTAGCAGCTAGAGTGGAGGCTCACTTAGACAGGACCTCCATAAGACGAAATCCTCCCAACTTTTTTTAAGCCAAAATCTTTATCTTCTTCTATCTTTATTGCTCTTAGTATGAAGAAAACATGATTTTTTAGAGTTTATCTTGACTTTCGTGTTATTTAGGATCTACTGTAGTTATTTATTTCAGGCGCGAATTAAATTAAAGCCTTACTTATGAAGCTACATACATATTACATGGACAATATGGACATAAGTACAATGTTTTAATGTACCGGAGAAGACACGACGCAAAAAAGTCCCTGATTTAGTTGATAATTATTTCGTAACCTTTGTCCTACGAATTTGTAAAAGACTTTAAGAGTTGGAACTTCGCATGAATTTTAACTTTCCTGCACGGATTTAATAAAATAAAATTCGCTGCTGCCAATCATGATCAAAATATCCTTCATCATAAATTAATATTTAAATGGTGGGTTCTTGCTTGGATCGAGATGGTGCCTTGAATGGTTTACCCATACACTGACATAATAAATTATGTACAAGTAAATTAATTAGGTATGTTACTTAATAATTTTGGCCTATACTTCTTCTGACTGTATAACATTAATAAGATAAATAATTATGTTAAATTACAACATCCATGCCGTAACATATTTTACAGTTATCAACAAGATTCGTAAAACATAAAGATCTAAACATAGCGTTAAAGATTCATGGCCATTAACAAGCATACGCAAAAACATTAGACGACTATGCGAAAGCATGTTAATCACTCTTTGTGTATAACTTGTGTTTTGCATATTATGCGTCTAAGGACCTTTACTAACTTTTGACATTGGTCATTGTATGCACGATTCGTCACGGCCCTTTATCCCTTGGTCATAGGAACACGGGCATTAGCACCGAATTACAAAGTGAAGCTGTTGACCTAAAAATCAATATTCACGCGGACACTGTAATAAACTTCGATGGGCTTTACGAATCGATGGTCCCATCCATAAAACATTCGGTCGTGAAACACTGTTGCTTGGTTCTTCCAGCCACCGGGGATAATGAAAATGATGTATGTAAGAAGAGTTCCAGAAGGAGTGTTTTTCTGCGATCAATTGTACCACGGCTCGATTGTGTTTTTAGTTGTCGATTTATAAAAGCAAATTCTTGTAAACGCCTCCTTTTGGCATCATGATTTGCACCTCTAGATAGATAATCAATTACTCACATGCCGTTAACTCAAGTTGTATATCTACTTACTAGGGACAAATGTAGTGAATAATTCTTTCGTACGAACGTTTTCGAGAAAATTCGATCGGAAAGGATTGTTCAGCACATATATACTAAATTGTTGGTTATAGAAAATCGCCACACCGATACGGCCAATCGATACGTATGTCCGGATATGGAAACGCTTAAAATCTATTAAATAAATAAGTTTTGACTTTAGGTAAAATGCCGAACGAATTTTCCGTTAGCATACAACTGTGAGATCGCTAAGTTGAGAATGAAGTTTAATGATCTTACCAGCCGTGTATCACTCAAGTTAACAGGCTAGCTATAACAATTAACGGCGGGTCAACCGAAGTTGGCTGAATATTCAGACGTGAATAATGTGAAACCGATGCACCATCCGCTGAATATGCGGCGGGCATCAACTGCAGGGTTTTTATTTCGGTCGATGACTTATTGATACGCTCTATAAGAAAAATCAGGTGTATTCAATGAAAGGTAAACTCAGTTCGTGTTATAAAATCAATCTTAAGCAGCCCACAGATTACCAGTTCGCCGGACGATATCAGCCTGTCAGTTGTTCGGAGCTGTCAAATTTTGCTTCTAATTGATAGGCTGATATCGTCCGGCGAACTGGTAATCAGTGGGCCCCTTTATCAGTGCTGAGTCTCGCTAGTCTTATCCTATAAATCCAAGAATATAAAATTATAGATACGATGGAATGGAAGGCCTTTTACGGCCTCTGGGGGTTAGAGGTTAAAGGATTTTTGTTGTTTCTGCACCTTACTATTTGGAATATACGTATGACTATATTACACGTGATGATGTATGATCTTTCGACACCCTTCCTGTGACCGCTTTTCTGCTTCGGAGACTGTCTCCATTCGCGCCCCATCCTCGTGGGACGGTCTTCCGTCGTCATTTGTATGGACGACTGTGCGATCCGGTGTGGACGACTGAGCGATCCGGTGTGGACGACTGTGCGATCCGGTGAATTACACGTAGATATGCTTGCAAAATTCTGTAGCCTGAGCATGAGTATCCCGTTAACAGAGGCTTGTAAGAAGTTGCTTAGTTTTATGAATAACTCCCTGGGGTTAGTCTACTTAGCACAGTATGTAGGTATACCTACAAGTGACCTTTGGTAGCTGCCGTATTTGTTCATCGCGTTGTCCCGTTGAACACCTCAGTTTGAGTAACGTTAAAGCTTTTCGAGTCTGTATATAAGGTTTTCCTGTATTAGGTCAGGGGATGATAATAATAAACTATATATGTACGTCCCAGTATGTAAGGCACAGATCTTTCAGATTCTAAACTAGCTCTCAGAATAAGATGGCATCGCTACATATAGGAAAGTAAATGATGAGTCCGATTAGCTAGTTACGCAAGATGAATTAAATTATACCTACTTTATGCAACTCTACTCGTACATCCCTTAAAAGGGAACTCGCTGGCACGAATTTTGTTTATCTACCTTACGTAAGATTTGCTTAGATTCAATAACGCGGTTATATGACTAGAGTTTACTTTGAGCTCTCGATAGCAGAAGAGCATTAATTAAGTAGAGATTAGATAGGTCGCTGCGCCCGAGTTGACGGGCGATGAGGATCGGACGCGCCTATCGATTCCATGCTAATTGGGCCCGGGCCGAGACGACGCCGTATCGTCGGCGCATTCCGCGATCCGCGGCCAAACCGTCCCAAGATACAGCGAAATTTATTGCACCAACAATTTATATAATTGACGTGAGACAAAAAAGCGAGAGTACACACCCAGAGGTAATTACAGCAGTGACGCTGTCCTTGTCATCGTCATTTTTATGCCGGTTGAATTTCGCCGGACGTCGCCAAGGATGCGTCCTCTGGAATTATGAGAGGAATGTCAATTTCGAGATTTTTCGCTAGTCGTTTAGTCCGGGTAAAAAAGTGGCGGGAGGCGAGGGGGAGGCGAGTCGTTCCCATGGCAGATGCCGTGGACGCCGCGCTTTTTCTGTCCGGAGCGCTGTCGATAGGCCAGCGTTGACACTCGGCCGTCATTATAAATCCGCGGCGGTGAGCTCAGAGCCGAGCATTCCGCGCGCTCCGCCCGCGTTATGCGCTGTAATTATCACAAAACGCAGCCCCGACTCGCAAATATGTCGTTGGGAACGAGGGACATGACATTCTCATCACCGAACGCTGCCTTTTTACAAACGTCTCCGGTTTGGAAGTATGCTGGCGGGGCCACTCCCACGACGTCGCGCCGGCTATTCGGGGGTGTGCTTTTTGCGGGGCTGCCACGAGCGCGGAATGTCGGTATTCGTGTTCACTGAATAATTCAGCGAAATTGTCGATCGATCAATAAAACCGATGGAATTAAATTGATTCACACTTGAAAGTTGTATGGCTTCTATAACGCGTCGATCGTCCGTTTTTGCAGCGTCAAAATACTTGGAAGTCGTTCCGCCATTCACAGTCCGTCAATCATGGAGCACGTGCTGCGCGGACAGCTCATGAAAATGCTACTTGCTCTTATCGGATTGGATAATTGGCGTCTTGGTACTAGAACCGTTTTATAACTAGTTCCACAATCCACGCCAAAGCGGTTATGAGTCCGTTCTGGACTGGCTTTATGCTCCATTCGTCGGAAACTTTTTGCCATACCGATACATCATTAGAGGTTCTCGTTTATGTCATTGTGATATGACATTGACATCTTTTTCTTGTTAAAAACCGGTTCTACTACATGGTCAAATGTTACCTACTTAAATTGAATTGCATTGAATTACTTGTACATTTTCATTGGCCATAGCAATCCAGCGCGGGAACGCTGCCTGCGTGATGGGCACCTTACCATGGGCGCAAAATTTTGATAGGTATTTTTAATTTTCTAGCTTTAGTTATTAGTTGTAGTTAATTTTAGTTTTATATTCATTTTATAACACTTATTATACAATAAATGATACATATACTGAAGGTATGATACTAGTAGGTACGTACCTACAAGAAATTGTACCTACGTAAGTACAATAAAAATGTCTAGAACGTAATTACCTACTGAGAAAGTCAAGGTCAGTTAAGAAAGGCAACAAACCTCCTAAGCAACAGCATAATGATTAAAGGACTTTCATTATGCGTCTACTAATATTATACAAGTTGGCCTAGGTCTTTCGGCGGTGACTTCGTTGTGTTAGATAGATATACTTGGTCTCGTAGCTTGAGTTTACAATAGTAATTATAGAGTAAATATATTCTACATAGTATAACGCTAAGTTTTGCACTACCTTGACAGGTAAGGTTTATAAGAGCGGCGTACGTAGTGGCCTGTAGTATAGGTATAAGTCACACAAAATAAATCTTCATACCGTGCTCAGAAAAGCATATCAGGATCAGACCCACAACCTTCTAACAAAAGTAACAGAATATGTAACATTTTCTATAATGTCACTGTATATCAATAAATCTATCCTACTGTCTTCGTAGATAGATTTGTTTGAAAAAAAAAATCTACGGAACTCGTCGTTCAATATAGGCATCCACTTACTTATCTTAAGAACTCCCATTGCCAAATACCGTAAGAAACATTAAAATCAATAATAATATATTTTCGAGGTATACAAAATAGACAATGTCCATCTATATATTATATTTTTTTTTTACGTGACTACTAAATAAATCTTTATTATATATTAGTTTATATCTTTCAACAATCACCCAAACATTCGCCAACCAATCCACTCGCAGATAAAGCCGTTAGCAGCTATTCAACCCAACATTGCAATACTCGCGTTTACATTAATCATGGCGTCGACAATATAAATTATATAATGTAATGTAAAGAGGTGAGAATGGCCGGGCACGTCAAATCCCCCGATAACCGGCCGAGATCATCTATACCAAGCCCATATGTGAAATTGCGAGGGATTTTGCAATTTTAATTTTATTTATAACGAGTTGGCTCAAAACATAAGCGTGGCGGTTTGAGGGGAAACTTTGTCTTTGAAGACGCCTTCATAGGCTCTATTAATAAACGGGGTTCGCATCAGTTGGCCATCAAATTCGCTACCAGGGCATTAACGTATATATCTATGGACTGGCCTTACGGGCACTAAAAATGGTACTAGTTTAGCGGTGTGGCTCACGAATTCCAGCCAATCGTGCAGTCTAACGCAACTAGTTGCGACCAATAGCGCGCGTGATGCGAACTCATCAACCCATCACGTTGTACCGGTGTCACACCGCTGTACTGGCCCCTGTCATGCCTCATTATTATTGTCCGTAAAGCCAGTCCCTAGATATCTATGTCAATGTACCAGGGTCAATTAAGACCTTATGCAGTATCAGAGTTTATGAACGATGGTATTTGAAATGTAGGTACCTTCTACAATTTAAATAACAAATTGTAGATTTATATTAAAGATTTAGTTGATATTGTACCTCTAAAATACAGAACTTGCTAAAATATGTAAATTGCTATTTCCTAATCAGGGTCCAAGAGATACTGTAACTTTATTTATAACAATTTGTGATATGAATACCATAGTTGCAATAAAGAATATATTATTATCATTAAAAATAACGCATTATAACGTAACTCATAGAATCTTCGGGCTGACTTTTCTGGAACGATATATGGGGTACAAATTTCGATCTCTTCTTAGGGGTCATTATAGGTACGTTAAATGAGGTCACTGTCTGCGTCACTTGTGTCAAGGATACCTATGACTGAGGTATGTCAATGTATTTTTTTAGCAATATCAAGCAATATTTAACATAAGAACTTAGCCGCCGCCATACAGTTGAAGTTACGTTCTTTTTAAAGCGACTCGTAGTTTATCGTGTGTGTATTATCTAATTGCTCTATATTCCTTGTATTACATTTTCTAGCAATGAAAACGAATACCACATAATAATTTAATAATAATATATGTAGGTATGCTTATGTAACGTTCAGGCCAAATTTCATGTTATTTCTTTATTTATTTTGTCTTCTTAGGCTAGGTCATTTATAATATGAATATAGAAATAAAATACAAAAACACATAATAAACAATAAAAAATACATATAAACACATTATAAAAAACCTAACCTTAGGTGCCGCCGGCAGCGGAGCAAGGCCCAAGCTATTATTATTATTACAGCATGTCGTTTTAAAATAAGAGCGTTACTTCATTTGTATGTGTACAACTGTAAAGTCAAACGTCAACTTAAAGGCTAATTAACTCTCAACGCCCGCGCTTCACACTTGAACCGGACCGCAAATCGGCCGGACGTTCCCGCTAGAAACTGATAAACTGAAACTCGCTCCCGATACAGATCGGAGTCGCATTCGCTCGTCGACTCGCCTTTAAATTAACTGTTCACGCACTCTCGTTCAGGTATTTTAGATCCGAGATGGATGCGACGCGATGCGATGTCACTGGCTGAATGCACAGGTGCGATTCGTGTTTAATTAATAATTAGCTGGCCAGAATCGGCACAAATCACCTTGCTTTATGACATGAATTATATAATGACGATGAATTATTAGAAACCAAAACAAATAGTGTTCAAAGTTTAGTTTAAAAAAATTGGTTTGCACTATTTTCCTTTTTAGGGTTCCGTACCTCAAAAGGAAAAAAACGGAACCCTTATATTATCACTCGTGCGTCTGTCTGTCTGTCCGTCTGTCACAGCCTATTTTCTCGGATACTACTGGACCAATTAAGTTGAAATTTGGTACACAGATGTAAATTAGTAACCCAAAGATGGACATGTTTTTTTATAATTTTAAAATACATAGATTCGAAGTTATTTAAGAAAATAGCCAAAAAATGACCATTCCCCCCTTTATCTCCGAAACTACTGGGTCTAAAATTTTGATAAAAATATACACAAAATAGTTCTTTACCTATAGATGACAGAAAAACCTATTAGAAATGTGCAGTCAAGCGTGAGTCGGACTTATGTACGGAACCCTAGAAACGCGAGTCCGACTCGCACTTGGCCGGTTTTTTTTGCATTATTCGTATAGAGTGACAATGATTTACTAATAAAAAATAGAAAACATAACTTGCCTACGTAACCAATGGAATATGAAACCTAAATATGTAATTAGTTCCCTGAATAGTCTCAAATGAAAAGTATCGACAGCGTCAAGTGGTTGAATATCTCTCAAAGCCTGGTTAAATTTAGGTAATGTATCTAATAAGATAAGAGCCTCATTTAAAATAACTGACAGAAGCCAGAAAATATAAAGTGTACAAAGTATATCTTGCTGGTAGGTACATCACAATCAAGTTATTAAGCTTCAATCTAGGAAGACAGCAGCATTCCGCGCCACACATTTTCGCACGGACCAAAAAAGGCACGATCATAAAATGATTGTGTAATCCTTTAATTACGTAATTTCATTTCGCATAAACACGGCTTTCCATATCCCTACACAACATACTTATTATGATTTAATCTCAATCTTGAAAACGCAATTTAGCAGCGAGGCTCGCAATACAAATTCCTCCGCGTAGCGTATTCATCCCCATTTCTTACGAGCCTGAGTGAAACATGTGATATTGTTCCTGGCCGGTGTCGTGTGTCGTGCGAACCCGGCGTCATAAACATGTATGTCATATTCGCTTACCTACGTGCGAGGACCCCGCGAAGATCGTAAAACGATCGGACTTCCTATCATCCAGTGAGGGATAGCAGTGGCCGCTCATAGAAACCGATTACAACCGGCTTATCTATCTTAAGAAATGTAAGTATTCATGGTCAATAAACTGGGGGTCATATGAAAAATAAGGGTTTACATGTTAGAACATGAAAAAAGAATAGATAGATTTCCATCTGCTTGCGATTAAGACGATGGAAAAAAAAACAAACGATGACTTGCAGCATAACCATCAGCTTAAAGCGCGGACAATACATCGAGTTGTCACCGCGACCGCTGCGGAATGCTTAAACAAACGCAAGCATTTTATCTCATGTGATTAATTCAATTATTTAGCGCAATAAATAGGGTCGCGAGGGGGTTGGGGGGCGCGCGAGGGGGTGGTTGACGTCGCGGCTGTCGGGGTGACGGCGAAGTGCATGCGTGCAATTGCGTCAGTGTCAGCGTGTCAGCGCGGGGCCATTGTGGCCTCTAGCCGATATATGAGCGTCGCGCGATCGCTGCGCCCGCTCCTGATTTATCGACGGCCTGCGCGGGCGCTGGGACGCGCTGTCGCCGCCGAATAAAGCGCATTCTCACGCTACCGAACGCACGCGAACGCTCCTACCCGTATTTAAATGGAACGCTCGTTTCTCATTCCTTTCCCCCAGATATTTTACGTCGGGTAATACGATACGACACTGTCCGGCTCTTTCTGCAGTTTTCGCGGTCGTTTTTTCCCTCAGTCCGCTATTGTTCACTTGTCAATTTCTTTAGCTAATGCGAGTAAACGTCTCATTATGCGGTGCGGTGCGGTGCGCGGGCGCTCCGCGTGTTGTGACAGCAACCACCCACCGGAAGGGGCCGAGCGTCATTCAGCCGCGCACAAAACGCGAATGCTTTATTCAATGAACGTCTGATGGCTAATTTAAATGGATTGTGCACGTTTAATGGGAATAATTAGCTCTTAATGTGCGTTGAAGCAGAACAAGGAGATGTCCCCGCGAGTACGTGCTGGTGACTTTTGATCCTCTAGTTAGCGCCTAATTAGCGCACGTGCATTCGGCGGCATAGAGCTTGCATCACCGGCATTACCGGAGGCAGATATGCCGCGACACGTCGCACACCGTTCGACTGCCCGTATAATAAGGACAGCCGACATTTCGCAATCCGTCAGCCTGTTAGCCGTCATACCGCGCCGTAAACGCATTTCTCGCTGTGACGAGCCGACATCGACGCACACCTAAATACCGCGCCGATGAACGACTTCCCTTATTTTCTCTCGTTAAAACTGAGAGAAAGAACAGTTTTAAAATCTTGCACGGTATTATAATTCCTTAAAAGTCACGTCTGAAAAACGCCGAGGCGTTCTCAGCACCTATTTCAGCGGAGGGGTATTTCCTTTAATTTGGCAACGAGTGGACGGTGACGAGTGAGAATTGCAGGGGTTTCGCGCGCGCCTGTCACTCGTGACAGACGGACGGCCTGTCCGCGGGGAAACCAAAAAAACTAAATGCGGAGTAGCCTGGCACTCGCCTCCGAGTGAAACGTGCTCACCTATCGCGCCCGTCCAGCGCTCGAGCGAGATAACCAAAACTGTGAAAGGACACGGGCTACTAAAGATTTCTACTGTTAGCGATATATAACTTAACCGACAATTTTGTGCTTGAGACGTCGATTACTCCTCTCGAACCTGATGTTTGA
Organism: Cydia splendana; assembly: GCF_910591565.1. Taxonomy (NCBI): domain Eukaryota; kingdom Metazoa; phylum Arthropoda; class Insecta; order Lepidoptera; family Tortricidae; genus Cydia; species Cydia splendana. The sequence continues at coordinate 18,379,359 of NC_085964.1, read as the reverse complement.
CTTTCAAATAACTCACTGGGCTATTGTTTATTCCACCATGATTCAACGAGCTGACATTCGCTATATCGAGCACTTATAAATATGTAGTCGGCCTTTATTTGGCGTTTCGCAATCGTTTGTCAGACGCGTTTGAAGGGTCCAAACACATGAGCACGGGACAGGATCAGCCATTCTGATTCTTTACGATAATTACGATAAAGCGGTGTACTTATCCGCCGCAAAATAATCGATATCGAGAAAAATGACTATCATTAAGCGGATCGGGAGGGCCAATATGGGACATCGACCATAAGAGTGAGGAGATTAGATATAAGAAACGCGCCCGGATATTACACTATAATTAAGAACATTTACGTGTTGGGGCGCCAAATTTATCGCCGAGTTTTTTGTCGATATGAAGGCATCGCTGGGTATGAATGCGGGGGTCGCGGCATGTGAGGTCCCGGGCGGTAGTCGGGTTATCGTGTGGTAATCTTTATGGGCCGCGGACTGCTCGCCGACTGTCCGACCTTAATGGCTCGAGATCATATAGCCAGTATTTGGGAGCTCGTGTTTGTGGGTTTGTTTATAGCTTAATTAGGCTGTTTTGTTTAAATGGAAATTGGCCCCGGCGTCGGTTCTAGGAGATAAGGTGTCGAGGTATTTACGATTTGATACCGCTGCTGGCCCGATTGTCGACCTTTTACAGATCTCGTTTTGTTTTGATTGAGTTTTATTGAATTTAATGTTAAGACGCGCTTTATAACTGGAGTCATGATAATTTGGAGATATTTTATGGCCTTTATTTTTGTACGTTTCCAATTAAGCTTTGAGAATCATACTTTTAATTACTGCGTAGGTAGTCGTTTAAGTGCACGTAATCATTCCTTTTGAGGTAATCGTGTGATGTGAGTTTAAATGAGGTACTAAAGATTAAATTGTTCAGCTGTATTGTAATGGTAAATCTCATTCGATAACGTTATTTAAATAAGACTGAAATCCTTTTTTCATTGATAAAAATTTGACACCGAAAAAACGACCAAGGCAGAGGAATGCGGGGTCTTACTAATGAAAGGGACCAATTAAAGATGATTATTTTTTCTTGCAGTTACAGGATGATGTTGGATGTTATAATTGTATGTAAAAAATTACAATCGAAAACTAATTACCTGTTCAAATGATTGGCTTTGCGTCACATTATATTGAAGAAAGTTGCCTACTTCTTTGTTTGTTGTCAAAATATATTAAATTTTTGACTAGACATTACATTTCCTTTTAAGTTTCAAAAGAGGTATGAACCTTCAATTAAAACAAAAACTTGTGACATCTTTGAAATATTTTATTAATTACCTGTAAATTATTGTATTGTGTTCCCTTCAGATAATTAAATAAAATCAAAGACAAGAAACGTTCGTAAACAAATACACACCCTACCGTATGTATTTATTTTTACATCAATGTAAAGTGCGTTAGTGTACCTACTTCTACCTACTACCCGGTGATAGAGGGCTAAATATACTTCATCAACATACACAATCTACTCCCAGTGAAACTTAAAGAATTTAGTAACTGGAGACGTCATGGCTGTCATCTTCTGTACGAAACAGTCTGCCGATTTTTGCGGGGGAGGGGACGTCAAATGTATTGCTATTTCTACATGATTTGTACGTAAAGTACAAATAGCCATGTCAGTCCATACAAAAGTTTGCACAATTATGCAAGTTTTTCGGCAGAGGGGTAAGCTCTTAAAGGCGACTCCAGTTATTAAATGCTCTAAGCAGTGAAATAGTAACACCCTGTGCCCATTATTTTTTCTTGTCACCATGTGATAAAAAATCGGGGACTAATTCAGGTCTGTATGTTGCCACCCAACGCTGGCCATCAATTTATGGCCTTTTAACCTAATTTGTTGACGGTACCACGCTACCAGCCCACGCTGTACCGTCAGCTCGTTAATCGAATTCAGTCGATTTGTTTAGTTGAAATGACAAAAGCTGCCTAGCATAATAGTTTTGTCAATCTTGCATTTTGCTATAGTTGAATCATCGAGAGCGTGGAATTGCATATGTAGTAGTATTGTTTGTTTACAGGCATTCTATATTTGAATTTTCTATTTTCTTGTACTATCAGCATACAACCACTACAAATGCAATTCCATCTTCTCGATAATTCAACTATACATGAAGAGCGAATAGGGGTCGATTGCATAGCAACTTGTAACTTATAATATTAGCGGAAGTCTCTTTCCAATTCCTTTGATTAGAAAGAGACTTTCGCTAATATTGTTAGTTAAGTACAAGTTGATAAGCAATAGGGAATATTAGGCAAAGCTCTGCGTAGGTGGCACCTCTGTGGCACATACAGTAAACAAACCACTTTGACTCATCACACGTCACGTCAATCACATGGCCTACCGCGAAACAATAAAATCGAAATTTCGTTATCTAATCTCTCTATCACTCTTGCATATTCGAGCGATAAAGAGGCAGATAACTAAATTTCGATTTTCGCGTTTACCGGTAGGCCCTTGTTAACAAACCGCCTTGATGCATCAATGTCATATTTTATTGTCTGTGAAAACTTGTCAAAAAACAGTTAAAGGCACGGTATGTATAAGTTATTAGTCTATGAATTTACTAGAGTCGGTAGTGCTGCACTCTGGCGGCAGAACATTGCAGTAATATCCCCTATTGGCCCCTGTAAGCTTGTACTGAAGACGCAGGGAAATCTTGAGTGTCTATATGTAGCGGCCGTATTCGAGCAATGCTTGTAAGATGTGATAGCGATACGATACCGATCTGTCAGTGTCAAAAGTTTTTGCTTGAAGGAATCAATTTCAAGACATCAATTATAAGTCATAAAATAGTTTTTTTTAAGAATACACGCACACAGAGTCCTTGCCAAATAAACTTCAACCCATTCGTGAAGCTAAAAAGTAGCAAAAAATTTATGGCCCAATATATCTTATCTAATATCACTCTATAAATTAGTTTGTAATGGACAAAAGTTACCAAGACGCAAATTAAATGCGAAACAAAATCACCAAATTAAGCTATCACGGTTGGCGATAAAATATCAAATTAATGTATTTTACATTAGCAGAATGGTTGTCAAACCCTAACACACTCATAAAAACTTAGTGACATTTATAAGCATGTGTTCGTCGTAAACACTTCGGTCACTTATTGTTATTACTGTCATCTGAATATTGAATAAACTTTTTTTTTGCTTTATTATTTAGTGACGGTATGACAGTTTCGACAAATTTATACCACATATCTGTAGAAATGACACTCACGCTTAATACCTAGAGATTATAGAAGTGTACAAAAGGGAAGCCAATTATATGAACATTTAATGAGTGCGAAAGAGGTAGACTACAAATTAAAAAACGTGACCGCTAGCGGCCGCATGAATGTAAGTATCAAAACGTAAGGTTAGCGGACTGGACTATATTACGAAAAGCTGTATTCAGGACACACGGTGGGTGCTTATACAGGGTGGGTAAAAAATAACTGCATTCCCGTTGCCAGGGAGGTTTTGGGATTATACTGAGCAACTTTTACTATGGGACCAAGTCCCGACCAACCCCGAAATCGCGATAAAAAAATTTGGCTTAGGTACCTACCTATTCATACATTTTGGCTGGTCCATTTTCTAAGGGAGGGTAATTTTTTTTTAAACCAGACAAGTGCGATTTGGACTCGCCCACCGAGGGTTCCGTACTTTTTAGTTTTTGTTGTTATAGCGCCAACAAAAATATATCATCTGTGAAAATTTCAACTGTCTAGCTATCACGGTTCATGTGATACAGCCTGGTGACTGACAGACAGACGGAGAGACGGACAGACAGACAGACGGACAGTGGAGTCTTAGTAATAGGGTCCCGTTTTTATCCTTTGGGTACGGGACCCTACTAAAAAGCAAATAATTTATGCCATCACGTACATTGCTGAATTCTACTTCTAATGATATTTGACATCATTCTGATTTTCGTGGCACTATTCATATTTAACAGGTAATCTAAACTCTAAACATTGTGTTATAGACTAAAAGCTTAGAGCATTTAATAACCGGAGTCGCCTTTAAGAGCTTAGGTACCCATCTGCCGAAAACCTTTCACAATTTGTGCAAACTTTTGTATGGACTGACGTTTATCTGATATGACTATTTTAATCTGTTCGAGAAACTGAAAACGGTGAAAAATAGAGATATAGAAAAATAGTAGTATCTCTATTTTTCACCGTTTTCATTTTCTCGAACAGACTATTTGTACGTTACGTACAAAAAGCCGTACATTTGACGTGCCCCTCCCCTGCAAAAATCGGCAGACTGTTTTGTACCGCAAATGACAGACAAGGCGTCTCCAGTTACTAAATTCTCTTAGACTAAAGTTACATGTCGCTGCTGAATTCCTATAAATATATTTTTCAATCAGTTGATAACGTTTTCAAAAATCAACCATCTAAATAAATTCCCAAATTGTGACAAATATTGTTTAAAAAATGCCCCAAAAAGGTGTGGGCACGATCTCAGATAACTTTATTGCGATCCTAAAAGCTCGGGTGGTAGGGTTTATAAATATTTTGTGTGCGACGAAATTTTGACAAATACCACTTAATTTACGCTAATGAATCCAAATGAATGCACGTTGGAGGACTAATGGTCGGAGCGCTAGTGATGTGCCCATATAAGACGAAAAATATCGATCCTGGTCGTGAAGTCAAATTTTACACAATCAAATTTTGATATTAGAGGGCCTGCCTACCGCTAACCACTTGGTTCATTTATTTGCATCTCCATCGTATCGCTCTTCACGCTCTTGTATATTCAATCGAGAGGCTGATAACGTAATTTCGATGTTAGATTTTCGCGGTAGGCCTTCTATCCTATATACCTACATGCAAAATCAGACAGAATTTATCTTGAAAATCAAGAGCAATTTAGGTATTATTTTTAAATAATTCACACAAGTTTAGTTTTATTTATAGATAATTTAGTTTGTTTTTTTATGTACCTGAAAAAAAAAATAAACACTACTTGATAACATTTAGAGATAAATATTTAATTTACTTTTAATTTTGTATGTACATAACATAATAACAAATAAAGTTCATGCATATTACATTCACAAAATTATATTGACATACTTATTTACCTACTGTTCAAGCAACAACGCAGTCATATAATTTCCATAAACTAGTTTAAGACGCGAACTAACTATGCTAGACTAATATTTCTAATCGACCACTTCGTTACATAGCCTATAAGTCGTGGTTGGATTATATAATAAAATTAATAAACGTAACGATCCTGCTGACACTGCAGTCTGGTTAGAATGATTTGTTGCAGACAACCTACCGTGCAAAACTAGTTCTACTTTAATACTACATTAAAAAAAATCGATTTAATTGATTTATTTCAATTTATTAATCGATAAAGACTTGACATTAATTTATAAATTTGTATTACGACACACATGCACACGTTATTATAGATCTCTGTAATAATGTCTTAAGAATGAATAAATAAATCGATAAAATACGTCATGTCACTTCACTATCCGGGTTCACTTAGATAAACGAGCAGCATAAAAACCAACTCTTTTAGGCTAATCGAATTAGGCCCCGATATCCATCGCTGCGTTTAACACGCTTTGCATTATTTGCCCCTCACTATTCATATAAAAAATAAAAAAGTTTGTAAGTGTATACGTTTAGCTCAGCCCATTAAAGTTATAATAATTTTATTAATGTTGAGCTTGAGCATGGTTCTCAATGGGGATTTTGTTAATGGCGTGTTGATAGAGAGAGATAAAGATGTCGATATTGTCAAGTCATAATTTAGATTTTATACGATTGATAAATAATCGATATTGGAAGATATTCTCCGATGGCACATTAAAGTTTAAACATTTTATAACTAGACAATATAGACAAAATGCTTAAAATTTATACGAAACATATATAAATAATAAAAGGCTGTGCTCTCAAATGTAGCTTTACAATTTCAAACTTTTGTAAAAATTAAAACAAAATAAAAACGGATACAAAACGGCCGCAGGCGTCGTCGCCCGAGCACATTACTCGATTAATAAACAGCAGGTAGCCGACCGCCGGCCGCATTTACAATATCCTAAATACTGATGAACTCATCGGAGTCATTCCTTTAAATCTATTGATTGTTGAGCTTTTGTGTTGATTGGTCGTAAATAGAATTTTCGATTCAATAAAATGTCGCCTGAATCACCGGATTAATATCAGTCATAAATTCGAGTTCGCGTCTCAAAAGGCTAATCCTGCGAATGTACCCGTGTTTTGTGGCCAGTCAATGGTTTATAGATTTGTTAATAAAGATTATTGGCCTTATCTGTGGAGTTAACATTTCGATCTGCGGTGTTAAAATGTGGCTTTTATAGACTAGAGTCATGTAAGCGATGTGTCATTTCATTGCGTAGGAATTTGACTTTAAATGATTCTGTAAAGGCTGACGTTAATTACTTATATATATTTTTACTTTAAAGTATTCTATAAAAGGGTTTAGCGGAAATATCATCCTTATAGGCGAAAGCATCAGAGTCTAAAGTAGGTAAGTATTATTTATTTACTTTATCGGCATCTAGTTAGTTGTATGGGAGATGCGCTATGACTCCAAGAGAATGCGATGCTTTTGAAGCGTAGTTTGATGGGCTACTTTTAATGCTGACTGTACCTACCATGTCAAGATCAAATTTGAGTCTTGGAAACTTTAACGGGGACTTGGGTGTAGATGACAGTACCTCTCATGAGTATCTTCCGCATGCTCCGGCGCTGCGTGGTGCAGTTCCACCGCCTGTTCCGGAACTGGTGAGCGCACTCCGTGGCCCCGAGGGTCACGCCGCGCATGATCTCCTTCAGCAGGCCCGTCTCGTTCCTGCAGATGTGCGCGAGCCGGCCGCGCGCTCGCCGGTTGCGCTTGCACACCATGCGCGGGTCCAGGATCACGGCGCTGCCTGATGCCCTGGAAAGAAAATACGATTGAACCAAGTGACAATTAAATCGCTAAGCTAAAATTTTTTTTTCATACCACGACAGAGGCAAACAAGCATACGGTCCGCCATATGGTAAGCGGTCACCAGGATCAAGTCAGCCCAGCGATTATTTTGAACAACCCCATATACTGCAGTCTCTGGAGAAAACCTCGGCAGAAAGCTCATTCCATGGCCGGAGCGTCTGCGGGAGGAAATTCCTTTTAAACCGCACAGTGCGCGACCATTTAGGATCTAGGGTGTGAGGATGACCACATTCGTTCGCACTAAACTTATCATTTGTTGCTAAACGATCTTCTTGGCTACCTATGGCCCCTAGTCTCCTGGTGACGGCGTCTAATGCATATAGGCCATACAGCATTACATTATAGGTAGGTACCTGTGGTAAGACAATAAACATTTCAGTTTGAGGATATATGATTGTGATCTTATCTGGGATCGTGTCAAGCGGTATACAACCGAGACATCTGTGGAGGACTTGAGGATTGAATTATCATTTATTGCGCCAAATTGTGCGCTATCCATCCTTTAAACATAAAGCTGATATTTAATTTGAACCTATTGAAACAAGCATTACGTACGACGACATACGTCGTTCAAATGCCTACTAAATTAAAGAATTTGAATGAACCCCTCGAGAATTCATGGGGTAATGAATAAGATATACGGCAAAACGAAAGACAGTAAGCTTCGTAAACAGCTGTTTAATTACCAGTGTTGCATAAATCGGGCGTAAAATCAGAATCACTCACAGACGTCGATTACCGGGCGGCCCGCGGACTGAGCCGCGCCAGACCCGCTGACGGATCCACTGTTTACTCGATAAGAGTTCATTGTCAGAACGCAAATAAATACACTTACAAAACATACTAAAAACCTACGCTAGTCGATACAATACCAACACTATTAGTAAGTGAACTAAAGTACAAGTTTGATATAAATGATTGAGAATTACTCGATGTATACGATGTGTTAGTAGATTTTCCGTGAACTGGGTCTGTCGTGATCGATTGCGTTAATTATTGAGTAATGTTTTTATACGAGGTTTTGCGTAATTGTTATGATTTATTTGAGCGTTGGATTAATTTTTGCGGATACTCTTAACGCTTAAGTAGTTTATTCTATCGAAATCCTTACGTCGCATTTCAAAGTACCTATTCTAAGCTAAAGCTATTCAAAGTATCGCGTTTTACTCGGATGAGTTGTAATTTGAAAACACGCTAAAATTAAGGCTAATAACAATAAAATAAACCATTTTAAAAGTTGCTGAGTTGTTGTTTCTTGGTACATCTAGAACATCTGCCGAATTTAGCTCTGCACTAACCGAATTTAGCTCTGCACTAACCGAATTTAGCTCTGATTCACCTTTTCCATGAAGATTTAATTAATACAAACAACTAGTGATTGACCTTCGGTTTACTACAACAGTAAAAACTCGAGTACATCAGTAAAAGTCGAGATTCTTGTAAGTTACGACCACAACATGGTGGTAAAATATAAGTTTACCGTCTTACCTAACAGAGCGATTTCGGTAACCGCTGTTTACCGATATACCGATATAGTTGTAGCGTGTAACGTTGGTGGAATGCTTGGAACGTAAAGTCCCTAAAGAGGGGTTTAGAGATTCCGTGTGATAAATTTTCGGTATTTGGAGTAGGCGAATTTTGCAAGTGTTCCGGACTAGTAAGAATTTTGTCAAAGCATTGGATTTTAGATGATATTGGAAGAATCCCGGCGCTTACAATAGATATTATACCTAGGTATTCCTGGGTTTAAAACTTAGAATTTATTTGAAAAAAAGTGTTCACGGGTTTTCGTACATTATTATTTGTTAGGTACATTAAAAGATGAGATGCGAGCTTTTAAAAATTTAAATCGACCTTTAATTCAACGAATACATGGAACACTTTTCGTACTGCCAACAAACAGTAAAGGTAGGGTTCCAGTAGAGTAAGTAAAACATTTTAAACGATGACCCACGCTAGAAGAGTCCGGGTCCGTGCCGAGCCGTCCTAACACCTCCTTTTCTATAGATAGCCACTTCTGACCTTTTTGATCACGTGATGATTTCTATAGAAAACGAAGTGTCGGTCGCTTCGGCCCGGTCCCGGACCATTCTAACGCAAATGATCCTTTACTCTGCTACTATTTACCTTAAGGTTATCGCTTTAGGGCCTTTAAGCTATTAAGCAAAATTAACGATAACATTAGTAAATCATATTTAAAAAAATCCCAATTTGACAATTTCTACAGCTTGGGCTTTTAGTCTGCAAAAATAACTAAGTACCTAGGTATTACATGAATATTGGTAATGCATTTTACCGTGACGCTAAAAAGTCGTGACCGTCGTCAACAACTATGAGTAGGTGTTACTCAAACCAATACGTGTCTATGATGCGGGTTAAATAATTCTCTAAAAGTAGTGTGAACATATCTCTCCAAACATTGACACATTATCAAGTCGTGACGTATATTGTAACAAAATACGTACGGCATTGCCAATATTTATCAAACGAATTACTTGCATCCAAGGCTTAGATTACTGTTAGGAAATACGTCATTCACTTATTTATTTTGGCTTCAATATGAGTTTCACTTTGTGACAGCGATTCTAAAAGCCGTGAAAATTCACTAGATGATTATCAAAGTGAACCTAACCTTACTGACTTCAGTTATGGTTTGTTTTTGTGTGTTGTTGTTTTAGATGGAATTTTGCCAAATAGGCGACACACCTCTGTCTATGCAGACGAATAAATTAACTGTGATAAGTTGTATGCCAATTAATTATTCTTCAAAGCACCATGTGGTTGGGCGGCCGAGCGCGGAAAGGAAGCCGTAATGAACAAGTGCCGAATTAACGAATTGCTATATATTTGGGTTAGTTGATTAGTAGGCGGGTTATGAGAATAAATGACTTCTTTAAACTAATGAGACATTTGACGGGTTGAATTGCAAAACTGATTAAAAGCTACGCGTTTGTTAGGTGATGCCGTCTCCATTTTAGCAGCATGTTGATTGACTAATGACTAATTTAGAATAGAATAGAGGTAGAAATAGTTCATTTGTAAGCACAAATACAGAATATAAAATTATACAATACAGAAAAACATAGAAAGGAGAAAGTGCCACTATATGGTCTTCAGCATGATGCTGGCGACTTCCAGCGCTAATATTTCGATTTTTCGTTTCACCACCTTAAGGATTATTTACGGGATAGCAAGAAAATTTCAAATTGCACCAGCTTTCTATAGGAATTTGTGCCAAATTAAGCTTAACTTAGGACTTATTTAGACGGCGCGCAAACTCGCATGCGATTTTACTTACACTGAGGACTATTGAGGTTACATCCAATTCAGCCGACCGATCAAATACCGCAACGTAATGAAACTCTCCTGCGATTTCTCGCACCGTCTAAATGAGCCCTTTTACTGTAACTACCCCTAGAGCCCTGTAACTATAGGGCTATGAAAATATTACGCTAAAAATCAAATATCAATTGTTTTATTTAGCCACACGAAACAAGACAAGAGCACGACAGATCGCAATCGTCCCGTCATATTCAAATCCCAATTACTTTGGCCCATCAGCTAGACAGTAAATATTGTCGCTGTGGCAACAATACGATTGGCACGCCGTTCTAATGGCCTGCTGTAATAAAGCCAGGTTTGCTATTCCAAACAAATGTCAATGAAATGGCCTGGAACCTGATGGCCTACCGCGAACCACGTTCGACGTGTTGCTCTGTCGCACTTGTAAATTCGTACTTAAGTGAGACAGGGAGGCGACACGTCGAACGTGGTTCGCGGTAGGCCCTCTGCGCCCACCAACTAAAATACCTAACTATAGAAGTCTGACTAGAGCTTAAAAATGACCCTACATGTATACGCAGCTTGACAACGTCAAATATGCCGCGTCCTCCTTGCGTCGTAATCCTCAGTGATGAGGGTCGTGACCACCCTTTTGAATCACCTTCTCTCCCACAATCTCTCTCCATCTAGTTCTGTCCTTGGCGGTGTGGAGAGCCATGTGGACTGTGGAGTCAAGAGCGGTGGGGATCTGGTCGGACCAACGTATTGGACTGCGTCCACGTCCAGGCCTTTTCCCATCCACTTTGCCGGTCACAAAAAGCTTTTCGAGGCTGCCACCGTCTTTCCTTGCAAATTATATAACACTTTAAACTCTCGCGTTTTGTACACATATTTAATGACACAATTTATATATGCAGTCTTTCCGTGACCACAGCTGGTGCAACTCAGCTGAAACGTCGGAATTTAAGTTAAAACAATGAAATTATATCGCGGTAGACCCGTTTGTGTAATTAAATATATCACAACTTTTATCAAGGAGATTGATAGTGACATCATCCGCGTCAACGCTGCAGCAGTAACGTTGCAACAGTAATGCTGCATTCATCCGAATGTCACCTTAACTCAGAATTCTGATTTGATGAGGCGCTGCGCTCGGCAAGCTATTGCAATAAGAAAAGCATTCACAAAGCTAACCAACTGCTTCGAGACGCGGCAGTTTGTAGTACCAGTATTGACTTAACTGGCGATAACTTGTATTTGTTTCGAATCCAGAGGTCAAATTGGACTAGGGTCACATGAAACTGAGGCGTTCTGTGAATAGCTCGCCAGCTGTCGACGCGTCGCGTCGCAAGACTTGCAAGTAGATTTATCTCGTACTAACAGAAGAAAGTATTGCGACATTGCGATTGTCATCGTAAAGTCATCTCGTGTTCACCGCAGATATGCGATATGGACGTGAATGAGCATATGTTCATACAATTCTGAGGTTCGAAATATTTTGTGTGAAAAAACATCTAGGCGATTTAGATCTAGAAGATACAGACAAAAAAATTCACGGCGGCACATATTGTTGATAATTTTAACAATAATTTGCGTTTGTGTTTGTGTGTGTTACAGCTAAAGGACAATATTTTGATGATAATACGTTTTGATTTACCTAGTTAAATGATTGTGATGACGTAAAAATAAGAAAAATATTCCTAAAAATATTTCTCAACGTATGTTTGGGCCATATTTTAATTACCTACTTTTTTCTTATTGGTCCTGGCTTTCATCCCACTTTACTTGGGGTCAGCCCTCCTCTAGTATTTTTGCGCCACATCACACGATTGTGGGTTGTCTCCGGGGTTGTTATTTACCTACTGTAATTTAATTTAATCTAATTCATTTGTTAAAATAGTGTAACTAACGACCGTTTTTTATTAAACACATAAGGAACTCGTTTCCACGAGACGGTGCTGTCAAACGACGCCAGTTTTTTATAAATATCTCGTCACGCAAACTAACCTCCAAAGTTAGGAGCTAAACGCCCTATTTCATAAAATAACATCCACTTTCGAAAGCCTCAAAGCCAACAATGGCCGTACACGGACCCAATTTTAACGACAACTCAAACACGGGGACATGCCGGGGGTGTCATTCTCATTCTTTCGCTAGTCGAAGGCCTAGAGTAACCAGATGTGTGTTCTCCCGTTACATATACTTGCTACTGATCTCAAGATCACGTTTCATTGGTTGACCGAAGAACAGAGTCGCCTGCGCTTACGTAATCAAGGAAAATACACGGGCAGTGTGGCATGAGCGCTCATGATGCGCCCGCTAAAACCTTGCGACAACAATCCACAACATAAACTTTTTAAAAGTGTTTACACTCGGACAGTGACAGACCGATCTAGTCTGACGATTGCTAGCTGTTGACAGATACTCAAAACTACTATAAACTTACACTAACTTTAACTCTTATTACGATTACTTAAGGCTATTTTTTCCGTGTTTAACTTGACATAAAATTGTTGTGAATGTGTAATGGTAATGATGTTTACAGTTAAGTCGTCATGCCGTCGCTAATCGTGTCCAAGTCGCGAGTTAGCGCCTCGCCCGGTGTCCGCAAATACACTCATTCATTGTCACTCTACTCACTCTAGTTGAATGAGGGACAGTCCTGAAGGTTTTAAGACGGTTTTAGGGTATTTGACACCCGGCTGGTTTACTTAAATAATGATGAGCATCCTTATTTATAGGTACCCAAACCTATAGAGTTCTGCTAATTGTAATTGTTTGAGACTTAAGGCCTGTGCACACCGGCTGCGTGTGCGTGACGTGCACGTTTGCGTGCGCTAAAATGTTGGAGCCGCACACGCACACGTCACGCAATTGGTGTGCCGTTTCTCATAAGGATCTGTATACATTACAACGCACGTCACGCACACGCAGCCAGTGTGCACAGGCCTTTAATAGTAATGCTGTGAATGTATTGACAGCTAATTGTGATTGATGAATGTTTTAATCATGTAACCATAAATAATAGTAATGTAATTCATCAAGGTTAATCGTTAATCAATTATACCTAACCGAACCAAACTGTCTAAGTAGTATGCAATGCACGACGTACACGTCAAAAATTATAGAATACAGTTGTTAAAATGACACGCTAGACCGGGCTGGGGCCGCCGGGCCGCAGCTTCCGGCGCTTCGGTTTCTATGGAAAGCACCACGTGATCAACGATCAGCCCTCATAGAAAATTACGTGTCGGACGCCTCGGCCCTGGCACCGGGTCGGTCTAGCGTAAGTCATCCCTCATTCATTAAGTTTAATCTGATTATAAGCGACAATTTATTACACGACATGTATAACTATACCACTACTTATCTACTCATACATATTTTCTGCTAGTGTACCTACAAATCAAAAAAATCTTCAGTTCGTGAAACAACTTGCTGAAGCTCAATCGAACAGATTTGTTTACTGCACTTCACATGAATATGGTATATTTCACCAAGATCCTCCTAGAGTTAGACCATAACTCTGCAGCGATTTTGATATACTTCATAATTTCATAGAAGTTTGGCGGTGACGGCCTCCTAGTCTTGTCGGTAGTGACCCTGCCTACGAAGCATATTTGTGTGTTACTTACCACAAATATTTGTGTCTGAGTTATGGATGTTTCTTTTTACATATATAAGTTTTCATATATGTGTAACTATATTATACTCAAATATATCGTCGTGTAGTACCCATCACAACACAAGCCTTTTTAATATTGAGGGAGCTTACTGTGGGATTGGGTCGATCTGAGTAAAAGTGTCCTTTATTTATTATCTATTTATTACTATTTTCTATTGCAAACCATATTATCACATATCGCGTATTAGCGCCACCGAGTGCTGGGTGCGGTGCGATAATTGGTGAGATTCTACGCACAGGGACGCGCTGTACACTGCATGTTTTTGGGCAAAGATTATTGGTACATAGACTAAACTATTATGAAACCTATAATTTAGAGATGATATGGAACAATACTTACGATTAATCCGAGAAAAGATGCGCAACTAATACTACACTGCCTCAGTTACCCAAATAGGATAATATGAGGGCCACACCGAATTTGACAAGAATGGAGTACCTACATACCTAGTTTAGGCCGAGGTTGATTAAAACCTTTTTCACCTCAGCAGCTCGAACAAGGGTACTTTGCTTCTTAAAAACAGTGAGCAAAATGCGATTTTGCTCACTGAGTCATTTTGTCTCACTCAGTGAGCAAAATCGCATTTTGCTCACTGATTGTGTCTCACTCAGTGAGCAAAATGCGATTTTGCTCACTGAGTGAGACAAAATGACATTCAAGTGACCTTTATAGTCATTTCAACATGCGGGGTCTAATACAAGTTCGATATACTTGGGTTCTATTATCTCTGTCCCTCTAGGTATGTTCTCACTGCTTAGGGTGTGTGTATTTTTTGTGTACTACACGAGATCAAAGTTATTTACATCTCGTGCGCTTTTGAATCCCTTACTACGCTCAAGATTCTAAATTAGATTCACTCGCTACGCTCGTGAATCTATTATAGAATCTTTCGCTTGCACGGGACTCAAAATAAGCACTCGAAGAAATATCAAACTTTGATCTCTTGTTGTACAAATAACTATTTTTCTCATACAAGATAACACCACTCTTCCCTATTTTGATTATTTTGAACCAATTCACGCTAGTTGAGTTTTTCAAAGGCGGTTAGATTTTTAATAAATCACGCTGCATTTTCGCTTTTTCTTGTTCGTATATTATTGGCGCGAGCGAAAGGCACGATTGAATGATAACAAAATGACATCATTTAATTATAGGGATGGAAGTTCTAATTGGCCTCCACTGTCACTGAGATAAGGCATAAATTAGTGTAGAAATCAAATTCCTTGATTGTATCTACCTACCCCTAAACCGGCGAGCGTGTATGAGGAATGTTATGAAAGTGAAGGAAGCGAATTCAGCGAAAGGTATGTCAGGATCGTAGCAAGTGGAAATCCGTGGTCTCTGCCTACCCCTCCGGGAAATAGGCATGATTATATGTATGTATATGTATGTATGTGTATCTACCTACGTTTTGCTTATAGTTGGTAATTATCACGGATGAATAGGATTTAGTAACCGTCTGCGCGTGAGTTGATCTTCTTGCCAGTGTTAGCGGGCAGCCGCTAACCGCCACACAAACATGCGGCGGGCGGTCGAGCGACAGGGCATCGCTCCAGTGCTAAATGGACTAGTTCCACGCTCATTTCAATCATTTGCTTTATTACTCACAGTTCTTAGGAATGGTACTCGTACAGTCGCCATCAAATACATCGGAGCAACCAAGGTGTTCACAAATATCTGAACACGCCTCTATAGTCAAGGCGTTAGAGTGCGCGTTCATAGATTTTTGAGCATCTCGGCCGCTCCGATATATCTGATGGCGGCTGTATGTCAGTGGCTGTGTAACTGCTGAAAGAAGTATAGCGAGAAATACATGTTGCCCCTTGACGCACACATAAGTTATCGTCTTTTGTCGTCAATCGGCTAACCTTGTCAACTTACCTAGTTACTTTTCTTCTCCACAAAAGTTAACACCGGTGTGAATGCACCTTTATAAAGGGGTGCTCCGCTGACGCAACCCGTCATCAAGGCTAAAATTCATTAAGAATAAGTAATCTTTACGACGTCCGGCCACGAGCTCGAGCCAATCTGTCTGCCGGTTTATTGCCAGCCAGTCTCCACTTTATCAATCAAACTTGTCTATAATGTATAGCGAGAACCGTGATATAGACATTAAACTTGACTTACGGAAGGTTAGAAATGTGGCAGCGAATAGATACGAACTGAACCAGTAGAAGTATCTTATCTTATTATTTCTGGAGCCCTTGCATCTGCAATGTATCTACAAAACAAAAGTGTATCTACACTTCGACCCATCGAGACCTTTTGTGCAATTGCCCCCTTAAGAGCAACCTTTCCTTTGGCCTAGTCAAGAGCTTTTTCGACCATCTCCATGTCAAATGATGGACCTCAAGGGCAGTGCTTGGAATTCCTTTAGTTCCAGATAGCAATATTCTGTCTGGCGAGGGCGTGATATTCACACAGATGTATTACTGTATCTTCCTCTTCGCCACACATTCGACAATCGGTGTTGTCAGAGTGCCCCATCTTAGCCTAGACTCCTTTGACCCCGTAGTGACCTGTAAACACCCCTGTTATAATTTAGAGTTGCCTTGTGCTAAGTCAAGAGCTTTTTGCTCCAACTAGAGTATAAAGAAATCTGAGTAAAGCCTGACCAGTAATATATGATCATTGTCAAGAGGGCGCTGTTATTCTCATGTATGGGGTGGCAGTTCAGCATAGTATGAAAAAAATAGTTCCAGTGAAATTCCACAACGTAGCGCTTCGTTTGATAAGATGAAGTCAAAATAAATACAATAATGAATAAATCAGTATTAACGCTCTACTTGAGGTGTTAATAAAATGAACATCATTATATTGAAGTCTACATAAATTCGGAATTGATCGTAAAATAAACCTGTAACAGTCCCGATTAGGACGTCAGGTTTTATGTCATTCAGGGTCCAAATGTTGTGACTGCGTCCAACTACTGGCCGATGTCGTATTAGTTACTGATTTAAGGGGAAGTTGTTACTTGAGTCCGCTGGATGCGGGTGGCGCAAGACCGGTCATTGTGGCACTCTTTGGGGGAGGCCTATGTCCAGCAGTGGACGTCCTCTGGCTGATATGATGATGATGATGATGATGATGATGTTACTTGACAGTATTAGAAGGGAAGTCGGAATTAATTTTGCTTTCGTTTCTTTCCAAGCTGTAGAAGAAAAGCAAGCGCACGACAAAATAAGGGTAAGTATTAAATTAATAAAAATTGCCTAAGCAAAGGCGCCGTAAGCTTTTATGAGAGTGTTCATTTTCTCGAGTAGGTAGGTATGCAATCGTAATGACAAAATTTTTAATTCAGTTAGTTGAGTTAGTAATTCACATACTTAATATACTTACTTCATTATATGTATAAATGTTCTTAGGGCTGAATTCTACATTAATCTGTAATTACACTAGTAGTTCGCCCCGAACTGAGAACTCGCAGTTAACCAAAAATTATTATAGAGCGAATGACTTTGTTGCACCTACTTAAGTATCGTCATAAACTAAAATAGTAGAAAATAAATGAGAGTACATACCACTTTCTACGTAACTGTCACATTTTTGACGTAAAATGCTTACACATGGCAACAATTTAGTATGGACATTTTTGAGTTCCATTTTATTCAATTTCTACTATTTCATGTCACACTATAGGCTGCAATGGATCGCCTGGATTTATTGCAAGGTCTGTGGAGCCCTTGACTAATAGATTTAAGCAAAGAGTAGTATCAAAGACATATGTAACTTCGTATAAGACGTATAAAGTCTAAGGAAAAAACGTGCCTCGGAATTCAAGTAAAAGTCATTCTCGAATAGATGGCGCACACACCTTTAGCCTATCCTCAGCTAGATGGCGTGACGACACCGTTTCATATTTAACAATTTTAACACATAGATATCAGTGAATGAACATGGATCAAAATGATATAAAAATAATAAAATCATTTATCCATATATATACATTTTTTGATAACTTTATGCGTTTTCATTTTGAGTTTTAGTCGTGTGTAGATAGATGGCAGTAAATTTACAGTGACTACAAAATTTACAATGACAGGACCCCTCTATACTATCTATTCTTTTTGGTAGTATGTATAATAATTATAGTTTAGTTTAGTTTAGTTTATTTATTTCATATATAGGACAAAGAGAGCCCTCTCGTGGAACTTTGCATCCATTTTGAAGTGCCATCTGTAATTTTTAACCAGAAATATCAACGTCAATATCAGGGGGGGGGGAGAGGCATAAATAGCGTCTAAGTATGTTGCGAACGTAAAAAACTTTGACTTTGAAGAAAGGCTTCAGGATATTTATTAATACACGAAAACAGATTAGATACTTTTAACTTGATTGTTGATGTAAATAAATTACCTTTCATACACGACTGGAATAACACACAATTGACCACGAAACACAATTACACGCAGCAGGTTGTGAATCTACCCGCCATAATTTTTCTAAATTTTTTGGTAATAAAGTTCTCAGCAACTGTGATGGCGTATGAAAACTTTGTTTCTTTTAACATTGTAAAACTGAAAGTATTTTTATTTATCTGAATTATGTCGTAGTACAGACAATAAATGGGGTGTTTTAATAACAAAACTTCCGTGAGTGACCCGTATTAATATATTTAATAAATGGGGTGTTATAATATTTTGAGTTTTATTTGACAAAGTTGTTTTTTGTGACAATCGCCTCCATGGCAACGATGTCCATAAATAATCCGTTCTAACAGATGTTTTTTTGTTTGATCCATGCCTTAGATACAAGACTTTTAAGACGTTCTGACGAATTAAGTGAAGCCATATAAAAAAAAAGTTTAGCGTTAAGTAATATAGATGTCGCTATTTTTTTCGAATAAAGTGCTTTATATACGACTGTCCCTCCCCTGAATTTAAGTCATCATAGAAATCATAGAGATTAAAATAAACTGTATCTGTGCTAAGCCGAAATATTTCCTGTGAAATGTCAAATTATTATGTTTATATTATTTTATTTTTATCTTGCTAATTATTTCAAAAAGGTAAATTTAAAAACGATATTATAAAAGTGCAAACCGAGCACTTTCATTTGATACTAAACGACCATGTTTTTTGCAAATAAAATGACCAGAATAGCTAGGCCTCTCACAAACAGCTTTTTGGCCTTCTAAGCTCTTCTACCTCAATAATCCCTTAATCGAGCCTGCTCATAATTTAATCACTAAAATATAATGCCCTCAACTACACGTTTATCCAATTTCATTTAAAATAGAACAAATTTACTTAAGTTCTTGAGTATCAAACTATCTTCTGACAGTTTAGCTTAAAAACATCGAAATGCCGGGACGTGCCGCTAGCCAGCCGCGTGATCCAAGTCGAATGTAAGAACTTCGCTTCGCTCGCTCGTTCGATTATTGCGCATGAGCTTATACTTAAAATAGTAGTATTTTATACAAGGCCCCCACGTTTTCTGTTCTCTTTGACGGCGCAGCAACTAGTATCATTTCTCTCTCCTCTCTCTTTTAAAAATGCCGTTTGTCAAAAAAGGACAACTATACTGTTGACAAGATGTACTTCAAATCAAAGTGTTGCCTTTTTTGGTGCATCCAGGCTGTGTATGTGTGCGTAAAAACGTGTATGTGTGCTCTTTTAGGGATGTGAAAAGTCGATTTTAATCATGTTATATATCGATAAACGCTACATAGCGGAACGAAATAGCTATTAATTGAAGCTTCAATATCTTCGTTAAACATAAACATAATTGAAATGCTAATGAATAATAAATATATTAGAATATAATAAAATAATTCAATTATTTCGGAACACATATTTTAGTAGGTATTTATGTATTTTAATTAAATATCTGAACTTTCCCTTCGTTCCCTGCTGGGGCGTGACGATAAAATTGTGATCTGATAACCACAATAAAGAATAAAAGCGTTTTTGTTCATTTTAGGTATCGTTAAACCTTTGAAGTAAAATTAAAATTGCAAGAAATGTCGATAGTTTATCGATATGACTTTATCGACATGGCTACAGCAAGGTGGTGTTAAATTGTTAATCGTACACTAAACAAAAGTGGCAACAGTGACAGCTCGCTGAGACGGTATCTCTATATATTATAAATTTATGATTTTATATTATACGTAACACAAACAGATTCCTAAATTAAAAAACAAACATTACTTATCTTCTCCTTAAAAGTCTTAATACGTGGTAGCTTTTAGATGCAAGTTAAAACAAAATTAATTGCTCTATAAATCTTGTTTTACTTTATTTGCTTTACTTTTATTGTGTTGATTACTTCGATCTCCACGGGTTATTGATCTACTTGCAACCGTCTTATGTTTTAACACAAGTCATTACGATACATTTTTTTTATGACTAATCGCAAAATGGCGCCCATAAATCCACAAGTGGTGGAGCTATAGGTAGAGATGGGTCGCGGGTATTTACCCAATTTACCCACCCAGGTAAATACCCGGTAAATACCCATCTACCCGGTATTTACCCGTATCTACCCAAATGGACGGGTAGATTCATTTCTTGTTGCACATGTCAATTTGTGTTAAAGTGGAGATATAAACCGAGTTAATGGTTGTAATTATTGTGTGTCATTTAAAATGAAATTGTTTAGTGAAACCTGCAGTTGTAACTAAGGAATTTTTAGTACAATTTTGATAAATATATAAAAAAGGCCGTCATAAGAGTATTTTATTTTGATTTAAGTAAATTATCGTACTTATACATTGATAATACGCATTCGAACTTCGGTCGGCGGGGGGTGGGGGGTTGGGGAGGGGGGTGAAAGTGAACTTTTTCATATTTCTTGGAATCTGTCATTAATATCGAAAAGTGATGTATGTACAAACTAAAGTAGACAGAATTTCCTACAAAAAAGGTTATATACATTTTTGTCCAAAAACTAACAGTATTTGACTTTGAGGTTCCCAAGTTGTGATACTGCAAAATTTTTTTTTATTATCATTCAGTGGTAGTCTTTATTTTCATCTTTCTAATGTATATTAAAAGCGTTTTAAAACATTTCTGAAAGCCAGGGAATGTTTTTACACGATATTCATAATTGGACTGATATGTTAAAATCGTACTTCACGTCATAGCAACCTTTTCGTAATTAGTTTGAACATACATTTTATGTAACATTATAAAAAAATACTTAAATTAATCTTATTTATACTCACATACCATTAAACACATCAAATTTAGAAGAAAAATGAAAATACCTGCGTATTTACCCGCGGGTAGGTAAATATCGGGTATTTACCGGGTAAATACCCGCTCTCGGGTATTTACCCGGGTAGTTACCCATCTCTAGCTATAGGTAATGGCTATTTCCTTAAAACATATTCTTTATTAGAAATGTTTTTTGGTAATATGTAGTAGCAATGGTAATGCGACTCTAACCATGAGTTGGTAATTTATACAATACTTTCTTGATTGTAAAATAACTTTTAAACGTCGCTCCATGCGCAAAATAATTTTGCCCGACCAACATTCATCGTCAGCTTTCAGATCTCATTCAAAATATGTATTAACTAACAGATATTTGTTACGACTAAGATATTTTTTTTCGGTTTAACTCACGTATGTTTTAGACACTTGCGTGACATGTTTCGGAGAGCCTAGGTCTCCATTTTCAAGCATTAACAGTGCATGAGCAGCGGTCACGATACCCGCGCGCCGCGCCGCGGGGTGTTCAAAATGATCTTGACGCGACTTTACTGTTAAGAGAATAAGAGCGCGTCAAGGTAATTTTGAACACCTCGCCCGTTTAGCAACTTCTGCTGCTGACCGTACGCAGCAGTAGCTTAATATTAGTATAACTCACGATAATTCAAATTAGATTTTCTACAATACTGTCTTAATATATAAATTCCCGCTAGTCCATGACGCTCCGAAAAGTGATTGACCGATTACGTAAAAAGGCTATAAATTAATTAACAAATCGATATTATTTGGAGACGTAGGCGACTCATTTAGGCCTTACATCTCGCCCACGCGTCGCTTTTATGGTCAATAACTTGATTGGTATTGGTAAGGTGAGTGATTCCACGGTTTCCGATCTAGTTTCCGTGTGCTACAAAAATGGAGTTTTGGGTAGTTAGTGTTTCTGGTCGTTAGCACATACATCATCATCATCTTCAATCTTAATTGCCGTATCCGCCACTATCCGCCAATGGCTACTACATCAACAGTTCTTGTTTAAAATGCTTCGTGGCTCGCAAAACCAAACTTTCTTTTGAAGACGCGGTGACACGATGCGCAGTGAAGTTGTTTTGTAAGTACAGTATTAGTCTTCCAGACGATGCCGCTCAAATTGCCACCACATCGCTTGCGGTATACCGATTGCCTGATGGAAGGACATTGCGCTATGAAGATCGGAATGGCATTCTACTGTTCACAAGAATATAGCACATATTAACAGTGGGCAAATACGGATTTCTGACCTCACTTTATTTACCCATGGTATAATAATATACTCCGCCTGGTACTCCATTCCGAGATTCGCGTATGACCTAACTGACACGCGCCTACGTCATCATGCTGTTTACAGGTTCTCAAACTTTGAAATGTGAGAGAATTTTAACCAACGGTGAAAATTATTTTAACGGCATTAATTTTAAGTTATTCATGTAGAAACATAGTAAAATAAAACAAATCTAATGTATTAAATTAAACTTTATTTATCTATACAAGACAAACGTTTGAAAAACTAATTCACAGTTACACATTAATTACCAAGCTTACGGCGTGAAAAGTTTGGAAAACACTGCGACTGCTGACACTGAGCGAGAAGGAAATAACAATTAACACGCGTTCGACAAGGATAACGGTCAGGGCATGAAGTTATCTAGATCCGAATTGTCAAATGTGCACAGCGCTATCCTGTGTTGCCAGTAGTATAAACAGAATTACCCGAAAGTCTGAAATTTCTTTCGTGAATCGGAAGATATTGCTAACGAGTAATTAAAAATGACGTGTTATTGTAAAATTTAAGCTAAAATACATAGATTAGATTTAGATTTAGATTTCTTTATTTCAAGATGAAAATTACACTATAAATTTGCTACATTCGTCAAAATTATGTTTATCTTCTCATCATGATCGTCAAAAATTACATTATATATTTAAAAATAAAAAATATTAAGATTAATAAAAAAATATAACTGACATATAAATGAAAATTATAAAATTATAAAGAAATATTTTAACTTATTAACCATAGGTATAATGTACCCATGTAACATGTTATGTTGAAATAAAGTGGCAATGTTATTGTGACGTAGGCCCGTGTCACTCTGGGAATGGAAGACCATGTTTTATTAGACCATGTATTTACCTAGTTTATGGGGGTCAAGTTCAAAACGTTTGAAAAATCTGCAAAAAATTCCAGTCTCATGTGCATGCTCGGTAGCATAATAATTCACATTTCGAGGCTTTGAAAATCCTACTTTATTTTATTCTCTCCCTCTAGCTCATATTCTCTGCCAGGATCCAAAAGCCTTCCTCAATTCCCTTTAACGGTAGGCATACTATTCTTTATTTCTATACGCACAAAATAAACCTCACAATTTTAAAGAAGCGGAAACGAAATATAAACATTATAAATATAATATTTTTTGCTACTGCTATATTTAACAAATACTTATCCAAACCAGTTGATACAAATATCCAAAGATAGCATTCGAACCGTTTATGTATTGACGAGATACCTATTTGTTCTAATTGTCAATCAGTTGACAAGATCGTGAATCGTAATGAGATGATGTCATTTGTCACGCTCGGCTGGCCGCCTGATCGCGCGTACCTTAATGTACGGTAAGTACGTATGGTATTGATGTCGAAATGATGGAAATACTTTGAATTGTCACAAAAAGTTAAATATAGTCAATATTTCCATCTTTTTTATCGGTGAAAGAAAGCATCGTGAGGAAACCGTACGTATCTAAAATAAGTCTGTCTATAGTTTTTACTCTGGGTTGAAAAGGCAGATGACAGAGCTTTGGCAAAAACCTGTTGCCAAGTCATTTAATGAAATTAGGTTGCTGAGTGGAACCGGAGATCCTTGGCAACGCTGTGACAAAAAAGCTGAGGCTATGCTAGAAAGATGATGAGACGCAACCATAATAGGTCTACAGACTTCAGGATGTCCAAGCCCGGACCATTAGTTTAAGGATTACTCACGTTAGACCGGGCCGTGGCCAGGCCGGCCGGAGCTTCTGGAGCTTCGTTTTCTATGGAAAGCACCACGTGATCACCGATCAGCCGTCATAGAAAATGAGATGTCGGACGCCCCGGTCCCAGCACGGCCCGGTCTAGCGCGAGTCCTCCTTTATTGCTGTCAATAAAACGTCCATAACACACAACAAGTTGTGTAGTTAAGTGCTCTGGATCAAATTAATTCTCACGTTTATCAAAAATAATTTCGAAAACCAAACTCCATCTTGGCTCCATACTTTTTGCTGATCGAGCTCCTAATTCAGCTCGGCTGATTAATTGCATATTAAAGTCTGAACCGAGGTGGTTCCCGCCCGATATGACTTTATTGAATTTCATGCCTCTGATTTATAACTTGTATTGCGAATTTATTATCTGATGCGGCCACGGCGATTAACTTTACAGGATGCGTGGAATGGTTATGGATTTAATAATAAATTGTATGGAAAAAACTCGATGACCCGAAAAAAATCTCTATGTTTCTGATAGGACTGTTTAAGGTCATTTGGGGGTAAGAGAAACATAATTCATTAAACTCAGGGCAAGAAAAAGAGTACGAGGATCGTGGGAATTCCCTACAAGTACTTAACTTACCACAATGTTTATCTTACTCCATCCAACCTTTTATCTTCTATAAGAAAAGAAGGAAGAGGAAAGTCTTACGTAATCTCGGCAAAGTTCAGAAGGAAAAAGATACCAAATAATATTTAAAAGAAGCATTATACAGATTTAAGAAGAATAGAAAATCAACATTACAAATAGGTACATAGTGGAGTTTGCAGTTATCATCTCATCAAAGTCATCATTAATCCATCTCACCAATACAGTTTACAGAATAGAATGATGCTCGTATGTGTCTCGCAAAATCAAGCTTTGTTATGAAGTTTATTAAAAGTACCTTAATATGTACAGTGCGCTACGAAATTGCGTGGAGAAATTGTGAATGAATTCATTGATAAAGTCGCCATGCACTTTTACGGCCGATGGTACAGTCACCTGTAATAATATCTTACTCTTCGAAGGCCGCAAAATTATGTGACACGCGCTTATGGCTCTACAAATAAGATTGTGTCAGATATTTTTGCGGCCTTCGTTGTGTAACATATTATTGCAGGTGACTGTACAAGGCCAGCATGGATGGATATAGGGAACATATCGGTGATATCTGCAAGTAATTAAATGGCTATTGTCTGGTATCAATAATAACTCAGGCAAATTAAGCCGGACATCGAGGTAAACCTTGGAATGAGAGATAATACGTAGGTATAGATCTTTCATTGCGCTGCGCGTTCTTTGCCCTAGAGCTCGCTCGGCAACTAATCCCGAGAATTGGCGTTAGACACTATTTTTTTAAGAAAACGAACTGACATCTGACCTTTTGACCCAGAAGGGAAACCAGGCATTTTTTCCGGTCTCCTTACGATGTTTTCTTTCACAGAAAAGCTGCTGGTAAATATCAAATGATAAATCGTACATAAGTCTCGAAAAACTCATTGGTATGAGCCGGGGTTTGAACCCGGACCTCTGGATTGAAAGTTGCACTGTTACCGCTGGGCTAGGGCTACCAGCAGTTCTTATAAAGACACTTGGAAAATATATATTACTTATAAGAGATGCAGATGATATGTATGCTAGTTTTAAGGTATTTATGTATGGGCAATTAGTTGCCTGAAATAAAGATTTTCATTCATTCATATATCACTGCACCTTATACATATAAAACAAAGTCCCTCGCCGCGTCTGTCTGTTTGTGTGTTTGTATGTTCGCGATAAACTCAAAAACTACTCAGCGGATTTTCATGCGGTTTTCACCTATCGATAGAGTGATTCTTGAGGAAGGTTTAGGTGTATAATTTGTTAACCCGTGCGAAGCCTGGGCGGGTCGCCAGTAAGTTCTAAATTCATTGTTTTGTCGGGACACCCTGTAGTCTTTGCTCTTTGTTGGTGCATGTAGGGAAATAATTATTAAGTTCAAGGAGACGGCCAGGAAGTTTTGGCGAGCACAATTAATCGCTACCCTGACAAATGAGGATTAATTGGAGAACGCCTTTAGCTTTAAGAGGAAACTGGTCCATTCTCCATGCAAACGTAGTCCAAATTTTCTCTCTGGATATTGACATTATAGAAAAAAAACCGGGCAAGTGCGAGTCGCACTCGCGCACGAAGGGTTCCGTACCATAATGCAAAAAAAAAAAAAAAAAAAAGCAAAAAAAAAACGGTCACCCATCCAAATACTGACCACTCCCGACGTTGCTTAACTTTGGTCAAAAATCACGTTTGTTGTATGGGAGCCCCATTTAAATCTTTATTTTATTCTGTTTTTAGTATTTGTTGTTATAGCGGCAACAGAAATACATCATCTGTGAAAATTTCAACTGTCTAACTATCACGGTTCGTGAGATACAGCCTGGTGACAGACGGACGGACGGACGGACGGACGGACGGACGGACGGACGGACAGCGAAGTCTTAGTAATAGGGTCCCGTTTTACCCTTTGGGTACGGAACCCTAATATACCATTTAGTTTAGAGGTATATAATGGTACATTTTTTTGTTTTGAAATATAAAAATCTTTTATTTTATTATAATTTTAATTTTTTTATGTCCTATTTATTATGACAATCAATATTCAGCACAAGAGTGTATGCCTTACCCTCTTGTCGATTATAGGCCTTGTTAATTAATGTGTACGCGCCCCATATCCATTGAATCAGTCACAAATAGACGCCCTTTGTTCTCCATCTGAAGCGAATAGATGTTTGAAATAGCTTTATAGCGCTTCCCTGTTATAAATCTCTAAAGTATTATTATAGTTTAGCATCCATTTAGCTAAATAGCAATAACATGTTAGATAAGAGTCGTTGCAACTATTACATCTCTCCCCTTTGATAGCGCAAGGTTTCTATTTACTTTATGTAGGTTGTTATAAAAAGAAATTTTGCCTTTCTCTGAAGAGAAAGGGACGAAAGATAGGTAGTGATATCATAGCCGTATAAGGTTCATAACATAAGATATTTTCACTCAAGTATGTACAATTAGCAAAACTATTTGCTTATAGCACCCCTGCATATATATATATGTATATGTATTACTATATTTGTACTGGGTCGAAAGTTGAAACTCATTAAAAAATTTTGCGCCCTTGGTAGGGTGCCCATCACGCAGGCAGCGTTCCCGCGCTGAATTGCTATGGCCAATCTTTGCGCGAGAAAGCTGCTTGGGCGAGGGTCACCTGTGGCCTCCCTTAGATGTTTGCTGAGCGCCTTGTGGAGCCCCGAGCCCCCTAAATTATACTTGTACAGATAAATACTGAGATCAAAAAAAAAAGAAATACTTAGTAGTATGGCCCTGAACAGTACAAACCTCCATACATTTCGATGTAAATGGTATTTTTCTGAACTACGTTCCTGTCACATCTCACGGATATTAGAGAAAAAATACTCAAGGTACAGTCAGCAATACTATTCGCTTAGTACCTTTGCATACAAACTTATATGCAAAGAGGGTACTTTTCTCTGCAGCTTACTGTACAAACACGGAATATGAAATAGAAATTAGTTATTATTGTAATGTCTAAAAGGTAAGTATTTTCAATTAAGTAGCTATTTGTCGTACAAAACGTTTCCAACACTATTGTTTTACTAAAACAGCTTTCCGACTGGTTTTACCTTTATTCATAACACCTTAAGTGCACTTTCTCTCGTCTACCTTTATATGCTTCACCTTAAGTGACATGAATGATTTCACTACTAGCGGTCTTAGGCGTAGCGATGTGTCGTTCTCGAAATTTTCCCGAGAACAAAGAAATCTATCGGAAACGTTCTCGGAAATTTCTCGGAAACCTTCTCTGAGAGTTTTGCCCTTTCTTTTGTTTAATCGCTTACTGTAGGAGATAAGACAACTACCATGGAAGCTTAAAAGCAAATACTTGGCACCATTCATAGCAATATAACAAAATAATACTAATTGATAAAAAAACCAGGAGTAAATCAACACAAAATTGCCTTAACAAGTTATTTGAGGCAAAAGGTATAAACTTAACAAAAGTAAATATTAAGCTTAGAATAAATTTAAAAGTGGAAAAATTACTGTACCCCTGGACCCCTGGATCCAGGGGTTGTGAGTTCAAGTCTCACCCAAGACAGTAATTTTTCCACTTTTAAATTTATTCTAAGTTTAATAGCATCGTTCGCAGACGTTTCTGCTTGTTAAAAAATAAAAAAGTAAATATGTCACCCTTAAAAAAAATCAGATCGTTCATAATAACTTATTTATGCCAATAAGAGAACGTTCTCGAGAAAGTTGGAAATTTTCCGGAAATTTCTTCGGAATGAAATTCTCAGAAACGAGAACGTTCTCATCGGCACATCACTACTTAGGCGTAGAACACACTGCTTCAGAACCGCAAAAAGTGTAACGTACTTACGGCATTGCTTCATAAGCGCACGCACGTCCAAGACTGAAACTGCAAAAAATTTGACTGAAACCGCAAGAAATTAATCGCAGTGAGTTCTAAGCCTTATGGCGTTATTCATAAACGCACTACAAGCCTCAAACATGCTCATTTACAATTCGCAATGTAGCTATTGATCGTTTGTCTTAATCATTCATCGTTATGACTTATGTATTTGAAGAAAGAGATAAAACATAAATTAACTAATAGGGAATATTACGCGAAACCCTGCGTAGGGGGCGTTACTGCCACAATCCATCACAATCTGGGGGTCTACCGCGAAACAAGAAAATCGAAATTTAGTTATCTAACCTCTCTATCACTCTTGCATATTCGAGCGATAAAGAGGAAGATAACTAAATTTCGATTTTCGCGTTTTCCGGTAGGCCCTTGTTAACAAACCGCCTTGATGCATCAATGTCATATTTTATGTGAAAACTTGTCAAAAAACAGTATAAAGCACAGTATGTATTAGTGACTCTATGGTTTACTAGGTAGCTTAGTGCTGCACTCTGGCGGCAGAACATTGCAGTAATATCCCCTATTGAGGCATGTAGTTCTATGAATAAGGGGGTGACAGCGACAGAATATATAAAGACGAGTCTCTCAATACATTTTTAACTTCGGAAAACGGTCCATGAAACTGACAGTTATCCCTTCTCCATAAATATACCCAACACACAAATATGTAAGTTTTTTCATTTGTTTTGATATCGACGGTGGAAATTTCAAATGTCGTAAGGGACATGTTGTAAATTTCAATGTCCCTTACGACAATTGAAATTTCCACCGTAGATATGTACTATTCCTACAATTAATTTTAGTAAATTCGACTTAAAACTCATATCTTACTTGAAATATTTATCAGCTGATGATTCACATTCATTACTCAAAAACTAAAGAAGTACCCTTGGCCCTTGGCCTTTGCGTAGATAACGTCAATGGGGGGCTAGCCACGATGAAAACCGTAGATAAAAAACGCCAACCGAAAATTTAATAATGTACCTATGGAAATAATCACGTTACTCTTTGTAGCATCTGTCACCCCGATAGTTTTTTTCTTTTCGTTTGACGTTTATCGACGTCGACGTACTTTATTGTCTCCTTGGCTAGGCCCCCTGTAAACACAGGTTGACGTACATATTTGATTTAATACAGAGTTTTCTGTAAAGTATATTAGCGGAGGGCACTTTTAAAGCACGTTGTGGACAGATCTCCATGGTAACGTTGTGGACAGATCTCCATGGTAACGTTACGTAATGTAATGGTAATGTTTTCTTATGACGTTATCACGCAAAATTATCGTCCGTAAACCGACTTTACAGACAACCATTTTTTTTTCCTTTTATTATTGTATGGTCAACTCACCACCAGGAGTCAGTGATGGGCGCAAGCAGAATCAGGCAAGCGGCGATGACTACAGGCCGCATCTCTGGGACATCACTACATCGCGAACATGCTGGAACAGGTTCAGGTTTACATTGGAAACTTTTAGAAAACACCGAAATTTCGCAGCGTACCGCGTTCCCTTTCGGGCGGAGATCGCGACGACGACTGACGGCTCACCTGCGCGCGCGCAGGGTTGCGCGCTCGAGCGATTTTCGCGCTATTTTGGTTGAGATTTGGCGGATTAGCCTCCATGATTAGAAAAGCTTACACGCGTGAATTAAATACTTTTCACCACACCAGCTCGGAAAGGCTTACTTTGCACTTCAAAAACTGATAGCAAAGTTGCATTTTATTCACATGTGAGGCAAAGTAATCAATTGCAAATTTTGAGTTGTTTTCTTATGTTTGCTGGTAGAGTTGACTTTTAAATGATGATTTTGGATGATAAATATTTAATAACATTCATTTGGATTTGATTTTGTTTTGATATTTTACATTTAAAAATTAATTTTAATTTAATATTTGCTTCGGGTTGGTGTGGTGAAAAACTTTGTGTTTCACTCGGGGGCAAATTTTGTTTAACCCTCTTGCTTTGAAACCCTCGCAACGCTCAAGATTCCATTTTTTGAAACCGCTCGCTACGCTCGTGGTTCAATTTTGGAATCTTGCTCTGGCATCAATATTAGCACGAGCGGTTAAACAACAACTTTGCCCCCTTGTAAAACAAATAACTATTACACCCTTGTTATAAAGTTGATTTTCTTTATTGTTGCAATACTTTTACATTATTGCTGATACAATTGCCAGCTAATGCATGTCATTAACTCATTATTTTTATCATAAGAAAAAATTGTAGGTTGATTTTATTGAATTTTAATACTAGCTATAGCTACGTTTAGATATACCAACATTAATGTGAATGAGTAGGCGTGGGACAGTTTTGATTACTGTGTAACCGGTATGTTGGAACAAGCTTTTACCGCGACGCATATGATTTGTTTAACGTGAGATAAGTACGGCTGTGTGATCTCTGGATTCCCATTTCCCATTGAATAGAAGAATGAATGGATCTAATAAAATTCAATTATAAATAATGAACTAATTCCTTTTGATCACTTGATTAATCATAGGTAATAAGAAATAATATTACAATAATGTTACTCCAAATATTCTATGTAACATAAACATACCTATATTATGTTTTCAATGTAGGTAGGTAAAATTGCAGGGTTCAGATTATCATTACGCATTGCATACGTTGCGTACATGGGTTCAGTTTGTCGCTGCCTTATGTACCTAACCACAATACAGGCCGTCTGTGGAGTAGGAATATCCTTTGCCTAAGGGCCACCACACACTAGCGTCTTCCGAGCGTCGGCGTCTAACTCTATGGCTGCTGATCGACGCAACGTTGGCGGATTTGCGAAGCGACGCCATTTAGCGTTGACTAGACACCGACGCTTAAAAGACGCTAGTATGGGGTGGCCTTAATACAATTATATTTATAAATACAGTCTAGTTTACTTCAAAGGTCAAAACATTTCCCTAAAGACGAATAGATCTATTCGTAGCGACGGACTACTTAACGCTCGTGAAAGGGCAGCGCGAACTGATGCGGTCTGGCCTTCGGTTTTACATTTATTTACTGGATTGACGAAATGTTAGCGTTCTAGTAAGTAGCACTACTAAATACCAAATAAGTAGCTAGTTCTGTTAGGAATGAGTTTTGACAGATTTTATTTGATTCTTATATATATGAAGCTAAGACCTACCGTTTAACTAATAGTCTTAGCTTCATATGCAGACAACGGTCAGTCTTATCTCATTCATACAACCTTTGGGTAACGAAAATCTAGTCAATTAGCAGTTTTAGTTTATAGACTAGTGACGTGTCTCCTAATATAGCTTATAGTCTAAACCAGCATTTCCCAAACTATGGGTCGCGACCCATTGGTGGGTCGCGAGCGCATATTGAGTGGGCCCTGAAGCTACTAGGTAATCTGAGAGTTACCATTATATTTTATGCCCTTTTTAGGGTTCCGTACCCAAAGGGTAAAACGGGACCCTATTACTAAGACTTCGCTGTCCGTCCGTCCGTCCGTCTGTCACCAGGCTGTATCTCACGAACCGTGATAGCTAGACAGTTGAAATTTTCACAGATGATGTATTTCTGTTGCCGCTATAACAACAAATACTAAAAACAGAATAAAATAAAGATTTAAATGGGGCTCCCATACAACAAACGTGATTTTTGACCAAAGTTAAGCAACGTCGGGAGTGGTCAGTACTTGGATGGGTGACCGTTTTTTTTTGCTTTTTTTTCGTTTTTTTTTGCATTATTTATTTATTTATTTAAAATTTAAATCAGGCAACAAGGCCCATATTACAAATACCTTACAGACTAACATACATATATATATATATATTATAAACTTAAAGACTAAACACTATTTATGCGACAAAACGGCGTGGCTCCGTTGAATCGGCATCATGGCACGGAACCCTTCGTGCGCGAGTCCGACTCGCACTTGCCCGGTTTTTAAGAAGGCCAAGAGGGTCCCGAGTTTGGCAGTTTTTGTTAGGTGGGTCGGAGCCCAGTTAGCTTTGGGAACCACTGGTCTCAACTCTACGTATGTATATAGATAGAGTGCTAAATATAATTTTTGTGGCACTTAAGCTACGGTTACATATTTCTCGAATTGTGGAGTTTTGGCAAGTTTTGGTGTCGAGCTTGACTGCCTATACGAGTATCACTGTAGTACAAAGTATGTAGAGCAGGTACATGTCTGCTCCCTTAGTGATAGACCAAATTCAGAAACGAAAATTGAACATCCAATCTATTCAAATAAGTATCATTATGACACTAGCACATAAGAGTCCGCTTTAGAGCAAGCAAATGCACGGAATAACTTTTCCTGAAAACTGTCGGGTACGTTAACCTATTTTTAACACTTCTGATACAGCTTACAAGCCGATATTTGGTATGATAACGTTTGATAACTTAGCTTTAAATTCAGCGGTGTATCAAACAGATTTCTGCGGGTTATTAAGGCGACCCGACCCCGACGACCGGTCTGGCTAGTGGGTATAGTGACCCTGCCTGTGAAGCCGATGGTCCTGGGTTCGAATCCCAGTAAGGGCATTTGTTTGTGACACAGATATTTGTTCCTGAACCATGGATGTATTTAAGTATTTGTATATTATATATGACACCGTAGGATTGTGAACCGGTTAGTTTATAATCTAACGTAGGTTAGGTTAGGTTAGATTGTAATCTCCCTACCGTCAGTTTATAATTTAAATAGCGATATTATAAACTGACGAGTGTTTACAATTTTATATATCGTTTTTATTTATTTATTAAGGTAGCTTACATAAGCGTCACGTCGCCAACAAAGTGGACCTTTTTCTAGAATGTCCCAAATACGTTTCCGATACAATTTCGATACGTCAATCGCGAGAATAAGGCGAGTGATAGACAGTGAGCGAGCTATTATTGGCGGCGCGTGCGCAGAATCTGTTAAACAAACAAAGCTCCGTGAAAACACCTGGTGCTGGGAAATAGATGACAACAAAGCTTTGAGCCTTTTTTAGAGACGTGTCTTTAAAATAGCAGTGAACGGAATATTAGTGAACGGAATTTTAAACTAGATATCGTTCGATGTAGTGACCCAGGCAAATTAAGGCGAAAAAAGGAATCAGCCTCGACATGAGAGTCAATAAGCTGCTTAAAACTCGTATACACCTTAATTATGGCCTTCTAAAGGTTGCCTTTAAAGTCACAGAAAATCTCGTGTGCACGTCGGAACTTATTCAAGGCCAAAGTTTACAGTAAACGGTTTTTCGCTAATACGGTATATCAAGGTTTCTATAGCTCCAATGATGTTTACTTCTAGGTACATTAATGTAATTCTCAACTCTAGCGGGCCTTGCGGTTAATATTTTTATGTTAGTAAGGAGCAAAAAGATTCCATCCTGCCTTTGAGCACTACTATTTTAAGAAAGAAAAAGTGTACTTACCTATACATATATTAAAGAAAACAGAAAGAAGTCTCGTATACCCAATACGAGTGTTTAAAAGCACAAATTACAGTCAAGTCAGTTCCCACATTTTATTATGCTATTAAAGTCAATAAAATGCTCTCAATTATAAACAAATGTATTTTATTACATTACGTATACTGGCCGAGATTTAGACGAGTTCAGTAGATAGTGTAAATTTAACACATTGGGGGTAAAAAAACTGATTTATTGCCACAATATACGAGATATTGTAAAGTTAACACTTTCAACGCTGCCATGGCGGTCAACTCAAACTTACATTTTGTGTTAAAAATAGTAGGTATCGAAATGATGTCATTTTGTTATCACCCGTTTGTCATTATTACTAGGAATTAAGAATATGGTAGCAATTATTCAAACAGTGACCAGCATCAGACAATTCAAACTACGCTCGTTTTTTGGATTAGAAGTTGCTTATATAATTTAATATCTGTAACTCCACAACTGGCGGACATTACAAAATTCCAATTGTTTACTGTAATATTTTCAAAGAATTCCAATGAACAGAAGCAGGGCAACCGCAACATCAAAAGGCGAAAATTGTTTGACAAGACATTCTACAGTAAACATTATTTTCACATTGTTCGGCATTTCTTGCCTTTGATTCGTCTGTTCATTTGTTTTTCTTGAATTGCGGCTGATATATTGTTATTGCTAATTTTTTTTTGACTTTTGCTGCTATGCGTACTTGACCAACTTACATGACCCAGACGCAAGGAGTTAGGGGAATCTAGGAGGGTTTGAATGCAAAGAACACTCGTGCACAAATCACACAACACGAGAGGTGCTTGCGCTAAAACCATTCCTCTGTCACGCCGAGAAGTGCACCACTTAAGTTTATTTGTTCATATTTGCTAACAGTAAACATGCTTGCTTGTTGGCTCTAAACCGATACTGTGTAAATGTAAATTTTATATATATGGCTTTTTGTAGGAAAGGAGTCATGAAATAACAATTCGATCATGACAATACGTGAGGCATAAATGTGCTTGGGACAAGTACCTACCAACCTGATATTATTATTGTCAGATTTCGTAAATTAGTAAAATTCAATGGGCAACGTTGTTTCATAAATCTGTGAATGTCAAATATACCTCTAGTATTTTTCAAACTGAAAGGCTAAGTACGATGATAAATGTCATCTCTATACAATTTATAACCTAAAATTGCCAAATGTAATGCTGTATTGAATTGACATCTATCATCGTACGGATCGTACCTCCTTCTAGTTTGCAAAATACTATGGGCCCGATTCGGATTTTGATATCTTTTAGACATCACCAAATACGATAACGATATGTTTAAGATCTAACCTGTCAAATTTGACATTTGCGCGATTCTGGAGATACACTTGAACGATTTCCACAGGATATGACATATATAGAGGGGTCATCCATTAATTACGTCACACGAATTTCTAGGTTTTTTTACCCCTCCCCCCCTCCTTGTCACACTTGGTCACATTTAGCAAACCCCTCCCCCCTGGTGTGACGTCACATTTCTTCAACGAAATCGGCAATTATTCATTTAATATTATATCAAAATATTTTTGACAAAAGAAATATTAGTAATTTTATAACCCAAAACTGATTAAGAAATAAAACTAAACGAATAAAAACGATTATCGTTTCAAAAACTTGTTATTTAAATGTACTATATTAGCGTATAAAATAATTTAAATACATTTTCGGTTACTGATGAAGTTAAAGTGACGTCACAAAGTTTGTGACTCCTCCTCCCCCTTGTGACAACATGTCACATTTTCTTGACCCCCTCCCTCCCCCTAAACGTGTGATGTAATTAATGGATGACCCCAGAGATCCAATTCACATCTAATAGATATCTTACTCTATCTAACGTAAAAGTGACATTGGTTGCCCGAATTGCGCTGCAAAAGAGAACTAGTTGACATCTAAACTATAACGTATCTAGAATGGATCTAGTACGTGTCGTCTCTTGTGAATATCTTGAAGTTCGAATACGGCAGTATACCTATGAGCGAAGGTCGTTCGACGCGGGGTGCGACGACGAGTCTAGTTGTCGTCTATTAGAACAATAAATTATTTACGTTTTAGGAATGGGCGAGTTTCGTATCTTTACGTAGATCCTTTAAGATATCATGAAACCACATTAATTAATTACAAAAGTACATTTGAAATGTTAATAACCTGTTCAAGTTTACTCGCCCAACATCTTCATAAATAACCAATCAGATACTCGTAGTCCTGCCTTGTATTATGCCAATTTTATTCATAAACAATATGTACAACAATTTAGGTGGTCTTGCCAGCGAAGGCATAAAAACGGTATTATATTTTAAGGCTCGATTAAAGATGGGTCACTCAACGAGAAATATCTAACAAATCAATTAAAGCAATGCAAAGAATTCATTCACCTTTCAGTGACGTGGGTGAAAAATAAAACTAATATCGATATCGATAATTTTACGGGTTATATTAGAAACTAGCTGTGCCCGCGGCTCCGCTCGCGTGGAATTCGGTCTGTGTCAGTAAGCGGCTAATTTCTAATCCTAATTTCTCTCCCTCTCCCCTGGAGGCGGAACTTGAAGTAAAGTTGACAGATGGATATGCTAGAGGACTGTAGTCCAGGTAAAATATTTTACAGTTAGGTACAAATTGAGTGACGTTCATTGCCGCATTACAGCTGAGAATGGAAATCAGTCACATCATTTTATCACGAAACTTGACAGTGCCGCAGTAGTAACGTTGCAGCAGAGTACCTACCTAATGCTACTGCAGTCGCCATATCTTAGAATGTTATTGAAAACGCGAGCGAAGCGAGCGCGAAAATGTTTCGATATAAAAACGCAATTTGATAGACAGTTGTACATTTTTACTTTTAGTATGGAAATCAGTCACATAATTTTATCACGAAAATTGACAGTGCTGCAGCAGTAACTTTGCAACAGAATAATGCTGCTGCAGTCGCCACCCGAATGTCAACTTTATCATCTCTTAGAAAGTGATTGAAAACGCGAGCGAAGCGAGCGCGAAAATTTTTCGATATAAAAAACGCAATTTGATAGACAGTTGTACATTTTCACTTTTAGTATGGAAATCAGTTACATCATTTTATCACGAAAATTGACAGTGCTGCAGCAGTAACGTTGCAACAGAGTAATGCTGCTGCAGTCGCCACCTGAATGTCACCATATTCATATCTTAGAAAGTGATTGAAAACGCGAGCGAAGCGAGCGCGAAAATTTTTCGATATAAAAAACGCAATTTGATAGACAGTTGTACATTTTTACTTTTAGTATGGAAATCAGTTACATCATTTTATCACGAAAATTGACAGTGCTGCAGCATTAACGTTGCAACAGAGTAATGCTGCTGCAGTCGCCACCCGAATGTGACCTTTATCAAATCTTAGAAAGTTATTAAAACGCGAGCGAAGCGAGCGCGAAAATTTTTCGATATAAAAAACACAATTTGATAGTCAGTTGTACATTTTTACTTTTAGTCCCAACCAGGCGCGAATCCAGGATTTCATACAGAGAAGGGATGGGACAGTTTTTTATCAACCTAGCTTCGCATAGGGCTCGATATTTAAGGGTCTCAGCAAGGTTGTTTGATGCAAGAGAGGTGAAAAGATGCAAGAAAGCAAAGCTTGGATTTGGATCCACGCCCAAGTGTAATTAAGGCAGAAGATCGACTTTGCCGTAAGGCAGAAGGCCTCGCATAAGACCTAACGCCGAACTGCAAAAGAGTGGCTTGAAATCGAATCTATGCATGTGATCACGTCTCTTCTACTACTCGCTCTTTGGCTTCACTCGAAAGCGCTACTTGATAGGATGTTTTTAGTTTTCGGCTTTCACGGGGCCCCTTATAACACTTTAACAGTTAGGTCTCAGGATCGCGGCTAAGGATCAACTCGGCTTGGCCGGCAAATCTGGCGTGCAAGAGAGCAAAACTCGCTATAAAATCGGTAACCTATGTTGAAAAAATCGGCTGGCCGCAAGCCCGAAAGCAAGATTTTTTTCCATGACTGTAAGGGCCTCCGCGTAAGGTCAAATCGAAAGCCTACGTTGGAGATATTCTTACGTACCCTCACTCTCTTACTTGATCCCTACGACCCTTCGTTATTAGATGGGTACTTGTACACGTATAAAAGTTTCATGTAGGTACCTACTCCACGACGACTGCAATGCTGATGCAGCCTGCGCATTTTTCTGCCTACGGTTTTGGTGCCCTAAGCAAGTGCTTATTTTGCTTAAAAGTGTTAATCCGGCACTGCAAATGACAGAGGTCAATGTTTTTTTTTTCAAAGTACCCACCTTCGTGGCCATTATTAAGTGCTGTATATGTATGAATATTTGATATGGATGCGATATAATTACGATTAGGTATAATTCATGACGGAGAAAATTAATAATTTTAAATAATTATGCAACTATACGCGTGTTGATATGTGTGTTTATTTTACCACTACGTAAGTTCTATGTAAACTCATTTTTAGTTTTCTTGATTACTTACTTAATGTCTACTCAGTTCCCCAAAAGATGGCACTGTGCAATAAGGGGCAATTAATTTACTGTCGTTTAATTTTGTTGTATTATTAAATCAACATTTTAATTATTCAATTAAATTTGTTG
Organism: Cydia splendana; assembly: GCF_910591565.1. Taxonomy (NCBI): domain Eukaryota; kingdom Metazoa; phylum Arthropoda; class Insecta; order Lepidoptera; family Tortricidae; genus Cydia; species Cydia splendana. Next base: position 18,340,635 of record NC_085964.1, on the reverse strand, counting down.
ATATCCGTACCCTCTCTTCTAAACTTAGAGTTAATTTGGCAAAATCCTTCCTCGGTGGCTTATTCATGCCACAACGTATCAAATTCAGCGCCATCTGTTAGTTTAGCACGGTACTCTATAGTGCTAGAACATATTTGGAAAAAGTTTGCCCCTCTTTCCTAAGTAGCGCCATAAGATTCAGGGGCAAACTTAAGTCAAGCGAGTGTTGTGGCTACCCCCCCTTTTAGGGGTTGAATTTTTATAGCCTATAACATGGCCGGGGATGTTCTCGACAGATTAGTAAAGTTACCATCAAAATTCGTTCAGCCGTTTTCACGTGATGCGCGTTCAAATAAACAGACAAACAGATAAACAGACAAACAGACAAAAATTCTAAAAACTGTTGGAACGTGTTCTGTTATCGATTCTAAGTATCCCCAGCCAACTTTTTTTCGAATATCTTCCATGTACAGACTTTCGACCCTCTTCAGCTTTATTATATGTATAGATAGAAATAGAAATAGAAATAGTTTATTCGTGGCATAAAAAATTGGTAACAGACAAAAGAGAAAAAAAAGAACGAAAATTAAAATTTACACTTAACATTACAACACATATCATTACATAACAGAACAAGTAAATATTAACATATCTTCTCACTACAGAGTAATTTGCTATAGAAAAACTTTCCTTTGTACTACTTACCTACATAAAACTTAACTTAAATCTCATAATAAATGTTTTTAATTCAGAATTCAACTTCAATTAAAATGCCCCTAGTGTCAAATAAGAAAATACGAAAACGATATACCTACATATAACAAAGCGCTTAACACAGGCAATTGTATGTTGAAGTAAAATGAAAGCATGCAGTTAATGATTAGGACGGAATTATAAACTAACTAAATGTTTTACAGGGCCCATAAACTAATAATATTAAATTCAGGACTGATCAAATATCTCAGAACGTCTATCAGAACCTCATATCTTGACTGACTTGACTTTAGTCGGAATTTAACATTCTCCTAATGAGATTGATCTGCTGGTTTCTCTTACTCGTGTAGAATTTATTTAACAAACTTTGTACGTTACTATTTGTGAAAATTACGAACACAACCAGTGCTTAGATTAATTTATTAAATATTGCATGTTTTACATTGTAACGATAAAGTCTCATCGATATTCGTAATTGTATTACCCCCGCACTAACGTTATCGCGTCATCGATTAAAACATTTTGATTAGCTTTCGACTTACGGGCAATGTCATAATCTTAAAACAAAAACTAAACGCACTAAACGCCATTATCATCTCTCCACAACCGGTCTTTCCGAGTCTTTGCAGGTTTTAGAAATTACATTCCACATCAATGCTACAAAGTTGGAACGGTTTAAGCGACATTTATTAGCATATAACGTAGTCGCGTACGTCGTTCAGTTCCTCTGATTTTTTGCATCAGTTAAAATTAGCTTAGCATTTAATTTGTTGATATGTCGCTTACGTCATTTTGCACACCCAGTCATGATACATTAAACGCTTAATATACAAGATAGCTATAACAGAAATAGACATGATGCCACCCCTGTCAAGTGACTGTGCAAGAAACGTCGATAGTGATCTTAGATTCCTTAGTCGATATGTTCGGACTGCAATCGAGTCGACAACCGGGCAGCCCTATTGAATTCGTGCTAGGTATGTTCTTAATTGTGACTCAAATTGACGTGTGGAAGACAGTTGTCAGACGAGAATGGGTTTGAAAGCGTCGATTAGTTGTTATGAATTGTGTGGTGACGTGAAAGGCTAACATTTTTGACGTCATCGTCAAAGTGTTTCAATACAATGAATTAAAGCCTCACTAATACCTGTATGTTAACAGAAAAAATTATCTTTTCATACAAAAATCTCATCTTAATTAATACGCGGTGTAGGGTACCAATCGATTGCATTTGTTGATAATCTATATTTAACATCCTGGCCATAATATGATGCAACCAAGAATAATATGAGGAAACACTTACGAGTAATAAAGTCACCCCCTTTATTAATTAAACTTAGGAAACCTTTGCAAAATTTAGTTCCTTTCTAACAAACACAAATATCAAAATGACAGATAAGAACCTAAGAGTATTTAGTAACTGGAGACGCTGTAATTTACTGTACAAAACAGTCTGCCGATTTTTGCGGGGGAGGGGACGTCAAATGTACCTATTGTTATTTCTACATGATTTGTACGTAAGCTCTTAAAGGCGACTCCGGTTATTAAATGCTGTAAGATAAGAACAAATAATTATCAAGGGGTTTTTAGACTCTACAAGCGTTTTTGAAATTTTTGTTTAACGCTATGAAATAGATTTTCTGAAAGCGTCGGTTTCTTATACCAATAAATACAGGCATGTAGCGTTCGCGACTGTAATATTTTAATTGAAAACCCTCGTTTTACACCAGCTCGTAACTCGCAGTGGGTCGCCATTTGCCATTGTTCAAATACAACATACAACTAATTAAGTATTGCGATACGAAAGAACTAAATATTGGTTTCTTGTTACGCCAATGTTATGGGTTATCGGAGGAAGGTGAGGACACGCTTCTAAATCTTTCAATTGTAGAGTTTTGCGTAGATTTAGGTAGTTACCGTAAACGTATAAAACTTTGCCATTTAACATAACATTGCCCACCGTGTCACAGTTCAGTAAAAGCGAAATTTTTATACTTTTAAGGTACCAGGCTGAAGTAATAGCAGTAGGTAGCTGTATATTGTTAATAAACCGATAGTTTGGGAGAGTACCGTAAAATGGGGTGAGTAGGCGCAAAACTGACATTCAAACCTCGATAACATTTTATTTTTACATAGGCAAACTGAATGGGGTATATAATAAGTGTTCCGGACGTTTGTATTTTAGTTTTTATTTTATTTTGGGTAGTTCCATTTCATCACTTTGACGATAAACAAGAAAACCCACCTCACCCCGTAGTCCCTCGTATTTGGGGTGACTTGGGTTTTCATACTAAAATGATTTTGGAAGATTGTTGGATCGATTTTTTTATATTATGAATAGGTATTACTATAGCTCCATTTTAAATTGGAATACATTATTTTTGTAGCAGTAGCCTCAAAAACCCATCTCACCCCCCTTTCAATCCTCCTCTCCCCATTTATAACCCAACTCTCCCCGCGAAACCTACTCACCCCATTTTACAGTAGTATTATATTACTTCAGATAAAGCGAATCAATACCCCTAGCAAAGTAGACCAGTCAATGCAATACATACCTACATTAGAATAGAATAGAAAAACGTTTATTGCAGAAACCGTCTACATACAGCACCATAAAAGTTTTATTTTAAAGAGAGAAGATCTTATACACTAAACAGTGAAATCTACTTGTCTCTTATACTAACATGCAATAATTACAGTATTGATGCTGCTATAAAGGCTACACAATGGACACCACTCAGCATATGCTCTAACATATATATGCTACAGCGCTAGTCTTCCGTGGAGCCCTGGGCGAGAAGATAGCTCAGAACAGTAAAGACAGTGTCAAAATGTGATTTAGCAACTAATATTTAACACAAATTAGAAACGTATGCATGGAAATTTTTTAAAGTCGATGTGGAAGTGAGTGGGTTGTAAGAGTATCTAAAAATATATATATAAACAGGTAGAAGTCAGGCATTTATTTAGTTAAATATTACTGGAGCATATAGATATACATAAAAAAGACAACATTAGTAGTTAGTATCTAATAAAGATTTATCCAGTGATTTAAGCCCCAGTAAATATCCTCTTAAACTCTCTAAAGTCATAATCCATTTGATACCCAAGGATTCCTAAAGATTCCCGGCAAAAACGGTCGGACGTGTGTGCAAGATCATTAGCAAGTTAGCCACGGAAACTTTTCACGCCTAAAAGCCTTATGTGACTATTAAAATTGTATGGAAACACGACTTCTTGAGCACAGTAGAACCTCCGTGTAAATCGCTCCAAACATGGATGTACTTAGAAGAACCGGAAAGTATGGTCACATTTTTGTTAATCAAAATTGACCTTTGTCACCGAGCCAGACAGTTGATTATAGGAGACTTGAGAAAACGGTCCGAAAGAGAGTAGCAGACCAGAGGACTGTGTCTCACTCGCACAAGTTACAGTATTGACGTAAGTTGAATTCAACCTAAAACGTCACGACTGACACTGCTACAGGTCTACTATATCACTGAATGGCACATAAGATGCGCCATTTCGGCTTTATACAATCTTCTTTGGTCTTTTATAGGACCTTAGGTGGTATTTGGGAAACGTTCTATCGACTACTATAGAACCACAAATTGTTACTTGGGAAATATTTACTTATTGTAGACCAGTGCCCTGCTTACCAAAAGCTTGTAACTTGTAATACAAGTGGAAGTCCCCTTCTAACAAAAGGTGTCTAAAAGGGACTTCCACTTGTATTACGAGTTACAAGCTTTTGATAAACAGGGCACAGGTACCTAATGTTGGCATTATTGTCTGATAGATAAGAAAATAGAAAATATTTATTTGGCGTTAAACATTATACCTACTTTAAAAAAGAAACAACTACCTAAGTAATTAATAATTATTTACAGATACACCAAATATAATGCCGCTCAGCATAAGGGACACTGGTTTTCAGGCCACCGATAACCAGATATTGACATCATTGCTCCTTGAATCAAGACGAGACGCGAACCTGTAGTTTGACTTCTCTTTCACACTTTGTCGAAGTAACAGTCCGCAATCTACACAGGTCCGTGGCTCCAGCTTACCCCGGTTTCAAACAATAACTCGTAAACATTTATCACGCGTTATAAATGGCCATTTTTCAAAGGGCACTAATTATTTTCACCGACGAACAACAATTGATTTGCCGCTTTTCACTTTAAAACTTTACAATTATGATTATTACGGGCTTAATGACTTATTAGGTTGCGTGGGCTGTAAAACTTGTTTTGGAAACAAAGTGAGAAAGGTATTTGTTTACCGATATGCAACCGTGTGGGTTGTTATTGAAATTTGTAAGGGAATTAAATTATACATAATGTTACATTTTACCGGACAACAATTTACCGGAATTGATATTGAAGTTTTAGGGTTTAATCTAAAGATAGACTGCAGCCACGCTAAGTTTGCACAGGCTTGGCATTCTTGCGAGTAATTAATAGAATTAGGCGTTACTTTCCGCAAATCCATATTAACCCTTTAACCGCCAGAGTCTGATATATAAGGGTCAAACAGATCACTGTGTTATGTCTTTCCTGTAGACATACACAAGAGTTAAGGGCTATAAAGGTTAATTTTCTTATTTAACCCTTATCCACGTGAAAAGGTCCTCCTTTTATTTAGAGAACTATGATAAAATCATTACTTACATGCCCACAAGCTGTTAACTATTGCCCACAGGAGAGAAAACTAGTGTGTTATCGCGAACAGTACATTTTTCTCTCCTGTGGGCAATAGTTAACAGCTTGTGGGCATGTAAGTAATGATTTTATCATAGTTCTCTAAATAAAAGGAGGACCTTTTCACGTGGATAAGGGTTAAATAAGAAAATTAACCTTTATAGCCCTTAACTCTTGTGTATGTCTACAGGAAAGACATAACACAGTGATCTGTTTGACCCATAAGACATTACATATCCAGCTCATTTCGCCAGTCTAATAAATAAGACAAAGATCTGATTTGGTTTTTACAGCACATTTATAACTCCCGTAACTATGCCAACCTTACTCTGCGTGGTACAATTACTGTCGGTGGCGACACGAGCACGCTCGATCAAAAATTGCTGGCGGTTAAAAGGTTAATTAAGACGAAAGTGGACGACGACGAGTCTTCTTCTGAAAAATGGTTTCCATAATATTTATGATGATTTCGCCATTGTCAAAAGTGTGCTCGTATAGAGCATGAGGTTGCTCCGTAGTTGCTTTTAGTAAAGTGATAGCTGAACTTTACTAAAGAATGGTTAAACGCGTTTCAATACCAAATATTTGTGGGAGACCGAGCTTGCGCGTATTCCCAGAGATAAGACCTAGCTGGATCGATTTGTCGCCCCCGAAAACCCCCATATAGCAACTTTCTTCGATATCGTTAGAACCGTTTCCGAGATCCCCGAATTATATAAATAAATAAATTTACTCGTTTAAAGGTATAAGATTATCCATTAGCTGCACACTTCCACGTTAGTTCATTGCATACCTAATAAGCTATCAATAAACACTTTCAACACATTAATTCCTGACTCGATTGTAACGTCTACATTCAATTCAACCACTGTAAATAGAATAGAAGATTTTAAACGGAAGTCGGATGACTCATGGACATGCTGTTACAATTTCTTGAACCCGGGTCTTTCCACTGTACAGACCATTCACTGAATCATCAGTATTATAAATTCAATAATTATACCCTGATGATCACTATATTGTTTTCACCCCATTGTGCTCCAACTTCCAAATGTTCCAATGACGTACGTTGAACGTTCTGAGAAAAAATCAATAGTTTAAAGAATTCATGATTCTGAAATTTCCAACACCGTGAAACCGCAATTTTTTGTCATAATTTGAAGTTATTTCCTAAAATTGTATGGCTAGGTGCAAAATGCTACGTTGACTAATGTTTCTAGAAAAAAACCAGACTAGTACGAGTCGATCTCGCCCACCGAGGGTTCCGTAGTTTATTTGTTGTTAGGGATCATCCATTAATTACGTCACACGAATTTCTAGGTTTTTTGACCCCTCCCCCCCTCCTTGTCACACTTGGTCACATTTTGCAAATCCCTCCCCACCTGGTGTGACGTCACATTTTAGGCAATTTTGTTTTCAACGAAATCGGTAATAGTAACTAGGCATTATTTTTTTTAATGAAAATATATTTTTGGTAAAAGAAATATTAGTAATTTTATAACACAAAACCAATTAGGAACGAAAATTACTTTCAAAAACTCATTATTTAACTGTACAGCGAATAAAAAAATATAAATTAATTTTCGGTTACTGATGAAGTTAAAGTGACGTCACAATGTTTGTGACTCCCCCCTCCCCCATGTCACAACATGTCACATTTTCTTGACCCCTCCCTCCCCCTAAACGTGTGACGTAATTAATGGATGACCCCTTATAGCGGCAACAGAAATACATCATCTGTGAAAATTTCAACTGTCTAGCTATCACGGTTCAAGAGTTACAGTCTGGTGACAGACAGACGGACATTGGAGTCTTGGAGTCTAATAGGATCCCGTTTTTACCCTTTGGGTACGGATCCCTAAAAACGTCTGCCTTTCAAAACCCTAAACCTTAATTAAATCAAGTAATTTGAAAAGGATTTCAGTCAGTTTCCTTACCATTCTTTGAATTTCCTTTGCAAACACAATAGAAAATCCTGAAAGTTTAATGTTTTTTATTGAAGGTTCTGTACCAAAATAGTTAAGGACAGCTAAGAAAAATGCACGAGTACCTATTACTTAACTACACGTAAACTTATCCAACCATTTTATTTTTAACTCATCCAACAATTTACTCAAGAAACGCTATCCGTAAACACGGTAAATAAGGAAATGTGTAGAGTTAGACCAAGACAAGTCTGCAACGATTTTGATAGCCTACGCAGTGCAAGTGTAATAATAGCAGCATAATTTCATAGAAGTTTGGCGTTTAAAATAACACTTGCACTGCATGTGCTATCAAAATCATTGCAGCCTTATCTTGGTCTAACTCTAGGTAGGTTACTAACTAATGTAAACATTTTTCATCAATTAATAAAGTGCAATGGAATAAAGAAGACGTAAATTTAACGAAGTGTACCTACATACATATATACTTACATGTAAGTATTTAACGTCGACTGTACTTAGAAGGAAGGAATAACTAATTTGCGCTCATCACCCATGACTCATCGTTACAAAATATTTCAAGAACACAGCCGCAAATTCGCATAATTTGTCCCATTCCCATGCCATTTACAGGAATTTCAACGCATGGGAATGTTAGCGCTCTCATCCCACCTACCGCATTCACACGGTAACGGAATGACAGATTCCCCTTCCGATATTGAAATACGCATGTCAGACATTCAAAAATGCAGGGAATTTGTTTTATTAAAGAACTAAAATAAATAAAAAAATACAAAAAAGCTGCACTGCCCGGGAATCGAACCCGGGTCGCAAGAATGGGAATCTTGCATGATACCACTACACCAGCAGTGCTCGCGGCGAGGAAGCGAAATTGGTTATCGTATCGTTTATGAGTTGCGCAGTACGTTGACCTGCGTGCACATAGCGCCATTGAGGCGTTGACAGCACGTACGATGTGCATCGTCAGCTTCATATTGCTATGTAAACAATGCAATTCGTATGCAGCGTACGTGCCTACTTAATGTTAACTTGTTTTGTGTACGAATCTGTACTAACAGTGTGTTCAATATTAATTACATATGGGTGTAAAAGTGCCCTTGTGGCCTATTTGCTTAATAAATGTTGATGTTTGATGTTTGATGTTGTTTGATGTAGCCTTACCTTTTATTAAGTACCTACCTAGGTATTTTTGCACTTACATAGTTACTATGACACTTTAAACTCTCGCGTTTTGTAAACATATTTAATTGCACAAACGGGTCTACCGCGATATAATTTCATTGTTTTTACCTTTAATTCCGACGTTCCGAGCTGGTGCAACTCAGCTGAAACGTCGGAATTAAAGGTAAAAACAATGAAATTATATCGCGGTAGACCCGTTTGTGCAATTAAATATAGTTACTATGATAAAATATGAATCAGGTAGGTAATTAAAATAATAGGTACTTAAATTCTATACCGACAATATTTTTTTAAACAATTACCTACTAACGACGTGTTTTAATTAGTTTATAAATATAAAGATACCATTCAAATCTCGACTTAGGTAGAGTTAGACCAAGACATGTCTGCAACGATTTTGATAGCATACGCAGCGCAAATGTTATTCATATGTCATAATCTCATAGAAGTTTGGCGTTTAAAATATATCTTCTCTGACGTTTAAAATCTATCAAAATCTTTGCAGACTTATTTTAGTCTCACTCTATCTGGTGACGGATTGATAGATAAATAACCTATTTCATCTTTAAACTTTTTAAAAGGCATATATGTAAACAAAAAGGAAGGTTTGGAAAAATTCGTACGCTTCTGGTAAGCTTCGATAGCTCACTTGGTTAAGAGCGATTGGACCGGTGTTCTAACTAGTCCAGTCTAAGTCCAGTCTTGCCCGAAGCGGTGAAAATTTCCTTTTTTTTGTCTTAGCCCGTTGTAGTGTCCCACTGCTGGGCAAAGGCCTCTCTCCTTGATTTCCATTTTCCTTTAATTTAAAAATATGTAGTGTCACTTGCAGATGTATCTGCATGATAAAAAAAACATTCCGTAGGTATAACTTGGTATGTTTGCCCATATTATACACATCACGTACAAGTCATCCAATTCCTTTTTTGACTTATACACTATATCGTCCCATTTTTTTCTTAAATCCAGGAAAACCGTCGTTTACACCTTCCAACACCTACTCAGAACCGGACGCCAGCGCGTAAACACTTACACGGCGCGCGCTATAAAAATGCTGTAAAATTTTGATGTTTCTATTCAACGTCACCCCTCCTTTTCCCCCACACGGGAAAATGTAGTCTCTCCTGCTCGCTCAGTGGAGAATGGCTCGAATTATTATCAATGTACTTTACACAAAGCAGAAGTCCCGACTGGACTGACGTTTATGTGATTTTGAAAGTAAATTGTGTAGGTTAGTGCCCGATAAGTGGGATCGCGGCGGATGAGGTGTTAAGTGATAATTTTAAATGGAACTAGATTCCGTATTCAGTGTTGGCTTTATATCGTACCCGACTCGATTCGACGTATATTAAGAAGTCGCCTAGCAAAGACCTAAAATGTCATTCTATGGAACTTGCTAACTATGTAAACAAAAGTCACTAGTAATTTCATCATTCTTTGACAATTTCAATATGGCGGTTTGTTTACATATAGCAAGTTCCATAGAATGACACTTAACGAAGAGTACAATTGTACAAGGAATTATTCGAACAAAATGTTATTAACGGTGCGTGTGTTAGCGTCGTTAATACATTACCGAGATAAACTGTAGGAAAAATAATAGTTATTTTTTTTATTTTACAAGGTGGAAAAGTTTTAGTTGAACCCCTAGTCCAGTGCTGCCGGCGTATTATGGATGGTTTTATCCACGTGATAAAATAACTGTACCGTACTGTACGGATATGATGGTCGTTCTTGTCTACGTGACAGCGTGATAAAACGGTGTCCGTCACTTTATATCCCATGGTGTTAAAAAGTGACAGTTATTTTATCACGTGGATAAAGATGGATAAAGCCATCCATAATAAGCCGGCTGGTCAAGCTGAGGCCTGTGCCCAGCAGTGGGACGTATATAGGCTGAATTATTTATTATTATTATTACAGTCAACATGTTCCATTTGTGTGATTAATGACAATCAACAAATCTAATTTATCGAGATATCTTATACCTTTAAACGAACAATTCATGTATATTTATTTATTTATATATATTTTGGGGATCTCGGAAGCGGCTCTAACGATTTCGATGAAATTTGCTTAATGGAGTTTCGGGGGGGCGAAAAAACGATCTAGCTAGGTCTTATCTCTGGGAAAACGCGCATTTTTGAGTTTTTATATGTTTTCCGAGCAAAGCTCGGTCTCCCAGATATTTTTAATTCAATTGCACTATTTTATTAGTTGTCTTTTGAATTAGGTATATATGCACCTCCTTTCTGGACATATCTTAAATAATAGTCTTTAAATACATTATTTAATACAACAATTTTACTAACAGTTACTCGATATTTAACATACCACAGGTTCATCTACCCACAATATTTCATACTCCCAAAAAACCTAATCCAGTTTCCGAAGAATCTCACGCGACCTTCGGCGCCGCCGGCGATATGGGAACGAAGACATCCAGGGCGAGTCTGTGGTTAAATAAATTAAATTTGGGTGCAAAATACATCGGCGGGCCCTGTAATTGGCGCGCCGCGTTGCGATTTGCCCGCCCCTGCCTCTGCTGCTGGCGCGAGGAGTTACGAATGGTGGATGTGGTTTTGATAGATCGCATCGTCAATACTGTTAACTGACAATCCCTACTAATATTATAAAAGCAAAAGTAAGTCTGTCGGTCCGATTAACCGCTTAACTGATTTAGGAGCATTCCACGGGCTGTGGGAATTTTATTTCTTGTGTTGCGACTTTTTTTTTCGGCATTTAAAGCAGGCGATTATTTTTCTGTGCATATTTCTTACCATTTGTAATAGAAAAGGAACCTGCAAATTTTCAGAAAATTTGCGTTCGTACGGGACAACGGTAGACAATTTCTTGGAATGCTTCTTTAGATGGAGATACTTGGGGACCGAGCATATATGATAGTTTAAAAATGTCGAATGGCAGTCGATTAGGTTGCCAAACAAATCCCCGGTTCCCTTAGAGAGCAATGGCAAAAAAGCGGGAACAACAATATGAAAGATGATGAATGTTCTTGGGTAAACATATTTTAGAAAAAGGTCTCTTCTGTGGACAAGACAATAAAAGTCCACGACGGTTTTCTTATTTGAGTCTCAAAGACTGAAAAAAATATATCACGCCTATAAAGGTGAAGCGTAAAAAACAGCTTTGGATTTTTTTAACTTTGCGATATCTACAGGAAATCAAACGAGTTACATACACAATATATAATGTATATACTTAAAACATCTGACACATAGATGAAAAGGCCTATTAATAACCCACTTCTCAGATAGTTATATACAATTCAACAGATACAAAATGCCGCATCCAACCTCGCAAATGCTGCTCGTTGCCCTGTAATGACTCCGAGATTCTTATCTCATTATCAATTTCATCGGAACGCGGTTCCGATACAATTCCCGGCTAATGGACCGATATTAGCCAACGACGGGTGTCTAAGATGTGCATGTTGGTTATTTACATTATCTAACAGAGGCGGGGCATTTGTAAACTCATTTCTTGCCTTACAGAATCGAAGAAAAAACAGTCAAATAACGCATTCACCGCCAGCGCGAGCTACAAGCGGTTTTTCCTGTTTGTAGTGAAAAGCGCCGACGAACAGAGCTGCCCTGCCTATCGTATGTGCAGTACTTGCACGAAAAACGGCGTTTAAATAAAGAACTTATTCAAAGAGAACAAGATTAACAATTGCATGTCTTTTGAACTGCGATTACTGCAAATGTTGTTAGCACGGCAGAGAGCGCCTAGCGGGTCCTTGGCAGTGACTGCAAAGCTCTAGCTTGGCAAACGGTCTTTATCCACTCATCGCCACTGTACCCTACTCTAACTAAAACTACACCAGCTCGGCGACCTAAGACTGCCTTCCCACTGAGGCGAAGATGAGAGTAGACGTGCGAGAATCAACCAATGGCATTGATTGTAATCCAGCGGAGCGGAGAAGAGAACCATGGGTGCCGCCAGGATTACTTTCAGGGATACCTATTAGGAATAGAAGCACTCGATGCAGTCATTTGTTTCTCTTATGTCATAATAATAGTTCAACCAATCACAATTGGCTAACTGGGTAAATTTCTCTTAGAGAACCAATACTATTGGTAGATCTCCGCATATCTCCTCTCTTTTCATCTCCACCTCAGTGAAGAGACAGTCTAAAAGAATCTTGGTTTCCTATAACAGAGACTGGCACGCTGTCATATTCCACTTCATGCCAGTTGGATTTTCCATGTAACTTTTCCTAAAACATTTTTGGGATAATTATTAAAGACTAGGGTCGGATTCACCAAACTGTTTGACATCATTGAAGAGTTCGCTCAATTTTATCGTAGGTATGGGAAGTTTCATAGCTTAGTTAGTCATTAGTCCGCTGATTGTGATTGGTGAAACTGGTGCTTATATTTCTATAGGTTAGTTTTAAACCAATCAATAACGACCATCTTAGCTTCTAGTCTTAGTTGGTTGCCCTGCCTACAAAGCTGGTGGTCTGCGAATACCAAGTATGAGGAGTATTTGCATGATTAGCACCGATATTCGTTCCTAAGCCATGTTTTACGTCAATTTGCACATTTTATTGCCTAATTAATTAATTTATTAGGCAGTTAGCGACATTTTAGCGACCAAATAAAACTTCAGTGTGAAATCCCGATGGGTTAGTCATCACGTCATCGAATGACGTCCATCGATTAGTCATTTCATTGAATTTCAGATATGAATCACTGGAGCTTTCGTCGAGTGAGCCTCTTACCCGCGTACTTATGAATAGTCATGACATAGAATATAATATAGTAGTAGAGCGCGGGTAGCCTAGCGGTAAGAGCGTGCGACTTTCAATCCGGAGGTCGCGCTGGTTGCGGGTTCAAACCCCGGCTCGTACCAATGAGTTTTTTGGAACTTATGTACGAAATATCATTTGATAAGTATTTACCAGTCGCTTTTCGGTAAAGGAAAACATCGTGAGGAAACCGGATTAATCTGAATAAGGCCTAGTTTACCCTCTGGGTTGAAAGGTCAGATGGCAGTCGCTTTCGTAAAAACTAGTGCCTACGCCAATTCTTCGGATTAGTTGTCAAGCGGACCCCAGGCTTCCATGAGCCGTGGCAAAATGCCGGGACAACGCGAGGAAGATGATGATGAGAATAGAATATAGAACTCACTAACGTACAGAAGGTACACTTGTCTAATAGGTTAAGCTCACGTGTCACTCATTTTTCTCTGATGTACAGTTCGCTGCAGAGAAAAGGTACCCCCCCTGCATATAAATTTGTTTGCAGAGGTACTAAGCTAATAGTATTGCTAACTGTACATATTAAGACTGGCTTACAGCTCGCTAGGGTTATACCTATTTGGGTCGTTTTGAAGTTTTTTTATTTGAAGTACCTATATATGTACCTACACTTACACATTTTTATGGTTAGTTAATCCGTTTGGGTCTTTCCTGTCGCAAAGTTAAGATAATCTAAAGCTAATTGTGCATTGCTCCTTTACAGGCAGGATACATTTTTTTATGTCAAATCACACCCCTATTAGAGGAATATTAGGTAATCTTAAAATTCAGTCATTTCATTTTTCATTAAAAATAATGTATTTGGCAAAAAAAATGTATTTAGCAAAAATGCACATATTACTAAATTAGTACGAAATCCAAAATTATTATTTTATGACGGAACTTTGATAATAGCAAAATAGGCAACAATTTTACGAAATTCATATCTCCCCCGCGTATCAAAACTAAAACATTTACACTTTGCAAATTCCTCAGTAATTATAATTACACGAACTAACCTAAAACAACAATCGGCAGTGACACGCAAATCGCTCACTTACTGCCTAAATCAGCTAATTCATTTCAATTTTCCAAACCAAAATAATTCTTAATTAAAACGTTACAAAGTTCATTTTCATTTGACAATTTGAAAGGCGCTTACGGCTTTTTAGAATGACAATGAAAATAACATACGTATAGAGCGTCAAGACCACTTTGTTTCACCTCCGAGATATGAGTGCCCTGATAACCATCAAGCTACCGCACAAACTTATAAAATCACCTATTCCCAACCTTATAACTAGTGAATAGAGTAAGTTTCAGCAAAACTGGCTGCGTTTGTTATATTTGTAGTAGACATTAACGTGTCAATCGCTCCTCCTCTCAGAGTAAGTTATTAATAATCATGTCAATGCAGCGTGAGAAATATACTCAAGTGTAAGCAACTATTAATTTGGAATTATTAAATAATTGACGGTGTTCGTTGTGGTCGTAATTAATTTAGTTTTTATGGAATGCCGGTGACTGGCATTATAGTTTTAGGGAATGCGGTTGTGTTTTGTTTCGAATATGTGTTTTAGTTGTCTGTGAACAAATTGAGATGAGATAATATCTCGATGTGTAACAAAAAACACGAATTTACAGGAAATATCTACAATTTAGTTTAAAATGCCTTTTTATAGGCTAGGCTTCTAAACATTCCACAACATGGTCTGTTTTTGGGCAAGTAGACCGTATGACAGCTATTAGGTACTTTTATAATCTGCTGAAACCTGTATTACGGTCGAAAGTTTTAATTTATGACCCATTTTGTACCTTGTCACAGTGACAATAGTATGAGGTCTCTAGCGACTTCCATATTGATTGTCACTGTGACAAGGTACGAAATGGGTCATAAATTAAAACTTTCGACTGTACCTATATATCGTTGAATTTAAAGCTAAGTTATTAAATGTTACCATGCCAATCTTAGCTTTATCAGAAGGGTGAAAAAAATAATGTCACGAACCCAACACTTTTCTGTAATGCCCCATGGGATGCTATATGCCAGGATGGCTCAAAAAATAAGTGCATTCTCGTTGCCAGGGAGGTTTTTGGGATGATACTGAGCAACTTTTAGTATGGGCCCAACCTCGAAATCGCGGAAAAAATTTGGCTATTTCATACATTTTGGCTGGTCTATTTTCTATGGGAGGGTACATTTTTTTTCGCGTTTTCGGGGTTGGTCCCATCGTAAAAATTGCTCAGTATAATCCCAAAACCTCCCTGGCAACGGGAATGCACTTATTTTTTAGCCACCTATATATTTTGAACTTGATACCTACTTCACTGGCTCCAACATTGCCTTCCATTCTTCACCACCATGTTCCATGGTCAGCGCGCCGGCGCGCCGCAGCCCCGCCCCGCCACGCCCACCGCCCCGCGCCCCAATCCTTTTTCCAATTTCAAATTCCGAACAAATTTGAAAATGTGAAAACTTTTCCGTCTACATTGTTGCTGAACAAACTGTGGTCAGCGGTTGTTGGAGCTTTTTAGAATACGTTACTTTCCTAATAGTACCGAAAGCTACTACGGTACATATTATAATAATTAATAATAATTCAGCCTCATTTAGACACAGGCCTCCTCTCATGCGCAAGAGGGTTAGGGCTATAGTCCCCACTTTGGCCCAATGCGGGTTGAGGACTACACATACACCTTTGAATTTCTTCGCAGATATGTATGCAGGTTTCCTCACGTGTTCTGATATGCCCAAAATGCGCTCGTACATAGGTATCTTTAATAGGAAAATCGAGAACACTAGCCCCCTAAAGACGCACCAGAGAATAGCCACAATTTAATAATAGGTACCAGCGTTCATTACAAAAACCTTTATCGCTAAAATCGGTCAGGATGATCATCATACAATTAAAATTGAAGAGACAGTATTTTTCTTGCTATAAAATTTAAAAATATTTTTATTACCTCGTCTTCGTCATCGGTCACATAGCTATTAACTGAACATAATATCGTGAGAACTACAGCTGTACATACACCATGGCACCATTAATCTCAATAAAACAATACCTGGACGCATACCGAGCTATCATTTATATAATCCTTTTTATTCTATTCACATCAAGCCAATATTGAGATATTAAAACAATCGCACCAGCTTAATGCAAGCACGGTTAACAGATAACCAGTATCTAAACTTTGGGCCCGATTCGGAATTTGAAATAGACATCTATTAGACATATTTTAGACATCACCAAGATACGATAACTATATGTTTAAGATCTAACCTGTCAAATTTGACATTTGCGCGATTCTGGAGATACTGTTGAACGATTTCCACAGGATATGATTTAGAGATCCAATTCACATCTAATAGATATCTTACTCTATCTAACGTAAAAGTGACATTGGTTGCCCGAATTGCGCTACAAAAGAGAACTAGTTGATGTCTAAACTTAACGTAAGTATCTAGAATGGATCTAGTACGTGTCGTCTCTTGTGAATATCTTGAAGTTCGAATACGGCAGTTTGTATCAAACTAATTACCCACCCACATATGCTAACTTGTGTAAAGTTCCCAAGTGAAAAACTTATTGTAGTATTTACCGTATTCTCATCCATAAAATTATAACTACAAATTAATATTTTATTGTTTTTTCGGTTATCACGTGTACTTGTGCACTGAGGCAGCATAAATAAAGTTTCAGCTAGTTAAAGCTACTTATTCTTTTCTACATTCCTTCAACACAATATCAATGACAATATTGTTGGCAGTTGGAAGCTTTTTATTTACTTACAACCATTTTTGATGACAACATTCCTCAAATACGGATTTATACAATAATCAAAATTTATTAGCACCTAAATATTTATTAGGTACTTAATCTGTACCTAAAAGACAGGTTGTAAGTGTTGATATCGCACTCAGTACAAAATTAATTTCCAAGCTTAGATGATTACCTGCTTCGTTAAATGCACCTTTCAAAACACGACAAAGTACGGCTGCTGAAAATTTTCAGATACCTGCCAGTAGTTAAAATACTGGCGTTGTAAGGCTTATACCGCCCCACAGTCTTCGTGGGCAGAATACCGTCGAATCACCCTCCACAATGGGTGGTAATTAAACCACAATACAAATATTCTCAACTCCGCGTCTCGCAGGTGGTCGCAATGAGAATATATCGTCAAAGATCATGTGCTGGAAATAATTACAAATAATTTTATTGTGCCTATTCACACGAGTCTCAGTGTGGGTTTTTTTTACATTGCTTAAATTATTCATAATATACCGAATTATATATTACGGTGAATGATTCCGAAACCAATGATGTTCTGAAACTTATTTTCATTTGTCCCTTTGGAAGGTGATGCAATCCTACTACACCTAAACACAGTCCTATTCATGGTCAATGATGGCAATCATTTGTACAAATGGATCATCATAACATCATCGTCACAGTGAATTTAAGTATTAAATTTCACGAGCATGCGTTGGCGGATCGACCCGCCACCCGTTTTAATATATTTAATTATTTATGTAATATATCCGAATTATGCGCGTCTCGCTGAAGCTTTGTTAGGGAATTTATTGTTTTAAAACTTGATTGCATAAGTACTATCAAGTATAAAAGGCGTATAAAACGTTTTAATACATTATCTAACTCATAGGGCCAAGCAAGGAGGCGATATTATATGTGACCAGTCTATACCCCTTAATTAATCTATCATGACAACGCACCAGTGGCGTTCCCAGACCTCAATCGCTCACCGGACGAGCGCTGAAGAAATTAGATCGATTACCCGATAAATCTATCGACTCATCGCTACAATCGATACTATCGATACACTGACAAATTACGCTCTGTCCTCTCTGTGAAGGTTTATCTAGCTCTGTGGCTGACGTTTCATTTGCGTAAAACAAAAGAGGTTCGGATTGAAACATCGATTATTATTAATTTTGAACTTTATAGCAAATACGTAAAGGTTTAATTTGGAATAAACGGATCAGTTGGTATAAGACGCTTTGATTTTTTTGGTGTGTTTACGGATTACTTGGTTGTGTATATAGTAGGTATTAAACATCGGTAAATAAGTATGTCTTGTTTGTATGTACCATGTATGACTGTATACATAGTACAGTACAGTACAAGGTCTGTGAATGGCGGAAGCGGTTTACGAAAGTTATACGGCCATCTTTATATTATTCTGTTTGGTTATAAGTATATTTTAAGTTATAGAAATATTTGGGATATTGATTAAACAGCACATTTTTATACCTACTACAAAATTATTATAATAACGTAATCATAAATACAGGGTAAAATTTCGAAATATTGGGCCATCCTAGTTAATTGTTTAAATACTAGGTACCTTAAATAATTTTTCACAAAGAAGAGTAGGTATGTGCATTATATGTATGGTAGGTATGTGTAGATGCGATTATGAGAAAATGTAATGCCCAGTCAACAAAAAAGGATCACAAACATACAAACATCAAACCGCGAATAAAATCCTTACATACAATTTTTACAGGAAAAAGGATTTCTCAATTCTCAACCAAGTATCTATTTATCAATTAAATTTTTTGCTCACTGGAAAAACTAAAAGAGTGATTACTATCTGTAATTTATTTGATTTTTTCTTGCCTTTCTTGCAATACTTATGTTACTCTTCGAAGGCCGCAAAATATGTGACATGCTCTTATGGCTCTACAAATAAGATCGTGTCAGATATTTTCGCGGCCTTCGTTGTGTAACATATTATTTATTTTATTGCAGGTACTGTACTCGCTTCTGCCCGCGAGTGCGAGTTGGACTCGCGCACGAAGGTTTTCGTACCATTACGCAAAAAACGGCAAAAAATCACGTTTGTTGTATGGGAGCCCGACTTAAGTATTTATTTTATTCTGTTTTTAGTATTTGTTGTTATAGCGGCAACAGAAATACCTCATCTGTGAAAATTTCAACTGCCTTGCTATCACTGTTCATGCGATACAGCCTGGTGACAGACAGACGGCCTGCGGAGTCTTAGTAATAGGGTCCCGTTTTTACCCTTTTGGGTACGGAACCCTAATAAAATATACCCTATGGCCTTCCCCGGGCCTCAAACATTCTCCGTCGGACGGACAGACAGACATAATTTCACATTTATAATATTAAGTAGTGATGTTAAGTAATCACATTTCAACGTCGCAATAACGAATAGCCGCCTTACGATCTAGCTACCGTCATTACCTTCACTATAACTAATATAACTATCGGCCGTATTCGAACAATCCTTATAAGATGTCACAGCGATACGATACCGATCTGTCAGTGTCAAAAGTGACATTTCTTCGACCAAAAAACGTCACTTTTGACACTGACAGATCGGTATCGTACAGCTGGGACTTCTTTAAAGGATAGTTCGAATCGGGCCGTATACTACGAAATAAACTTGTTACTTCTGACATACACTTATAGCTCGTAATCATAGTTCCCGTAAGTCGTGATAGAGCATTCACAATGATAGGGTTAACTCGAGTGCTTCGATGTATGATTTATGTTCGTATTCTTTTGAATTATATGACACACCTTCACATATACCGGGTGTTGCCTGTAACACGAGCAAATAATTAAATTATATATTATACTCCTCAAACTATAAAGCTTTTGTTCAACAACTTTTAAAAATTATGAATCGTTAAGACTTCCTCTTTTTCATACAAAATAAATATTGCCTTTAATGTACGCTGACATCAGTGTGATTGACGTTGCTTGTCACGCTATAAAAATGACAAAATTTGCAATACCTACATTGCGTCTTAGAATAAACTTTAAAGAGTAATAAAAATCAAAACATAAGTTATTTTTAAAAGTTGCTGTAGGTACCTACAAATGTTGGTCAGTTTGAGGAGTACAGCCTACTGTTTAATTTATTGCTCCTGTTACAGGAAACACCCGGTATAATGCCATATTTGAAAAATATACCTGTATATTTTTAGGTTTTGCTGTTTAGTCAAAATTCTTGAATTTATAACGCTTTTATAAATGTCAAACTTTCATTATAAGATACATTTTTTCTCGAACGCAACTAAACCAGTTGCGATATAAGTAATTATACCACATATTTGACTGAATGACAGTAAAGGAAGTGTAGCTTTGGTACAAATACTTTCCTATGTCCAGTACGGTTACCATCAGTTTGTCACTGACGTAAACGCCGTCGAGAACGTAATTTACTTTCTATACATCCCGTTTGCACTAATATGCGAGTGCGAGCGAGATGTATAGAAAGTAAATTACGTTCTCGACGGCGTTTATGTCAGTGACAAACTGATGGTAACCGTACTGTTGTGCATGCATGAACATGCGTTCTCCTCTACAAATTACATTTCTCAATCGATTCTCATGAAAATTTGTGACTCAGTTTTATTATTTTTTTAAATGGTGCAATCAAGGGGGTTTGCTAGGTCTACAGCTTACAAAACCACTTGTTTTATTGAAGGTTGATTTCACTTATATTGTCTTGGAAATAAAAGTTATTTCAAATATCATAGGTACTTGCGTCACAGAAGAAATAATAGTACTACCGTACAGAAAGGACGTACACTTCCTACAAACCCGAAGTTTGACAGCGATTCAGGGTCGAATCATGCTATCTCTTTCTAATATATAGCACTATCCCTTTCGGCTATTTAGGGTTGTCAAAATTCAAGTGATTATCTTATCTGTGGTCGTGCACGCACAAGGAAGTCAAGTGGTGCCAACCCTAATAATTGCTCGGAGCAATACTGAGCCGAACGGGGCCGAGTTCGACCGAAGTCAGGAGTGTCTCCCCACTGCTTGCGTCCCACCCGCTCTACTAAAAGTCAGGCTACTGTGAATCCGGACCGTGTCTTTTTAAAACCTGTAAAATTTTCATAACAACCTACCGACCCTATCTTTCACATTAATGCGTGAGAACCTTCGCTATTCCTCACTCATAAAACCCATAGGCATAAGGTTATTTTGTCAATTATCCTGTAAATATTAACACATTATTTTGTAAAGTAATAAATGGCCTTAAGTTCGTTAGGGCGACGCCACGCGGGCACAATTAGAAAACTTTAGGAGCTATAAAACGTCTATAAATCAAGATGGGGAACGCTATGCGTTAGGGTGATCGTGCACTGCAGCTTAAAAGCGCTCTAAATACCTTAACCTATACCACCTAGCCGTATCCACAAGTTTATGCATCCTTTCAGCTGACAAAATGTTAATAGGTACAGTTACACGAACCCATCGCCAAATAACGTTTCGCTCCCAAATAACATGAAATCTGACATGAACATAAATATAGTAGTAGTCACCTGCAATAATATGTTACACAACGAAGGCCGCAAAAATATCTGACACGATCTTATTTGTAGAGCCATTGGAGCGTGTTACATATTTTTGCGGCCTTCAAAAAGTAACATATTATTGCAGGTGACTGTACTAGATTTCGTTGCTAGTAATTGTAACACAATGAAATTATAGCGAGAAATTTCACATACGAGTATAAAACTTCAACTCACTTATCTCTCAAGTTTCATGTAATTTAAGCATGTCTTTTTAAAATGAGAGCGTACCTACCTTCTTTTGTATGGGAGCGGCTTTTTAGTGCGGTTTCTCGACTCTTAAATATAATTTCAGAATACGTTAGCTAGGTACCTATAGGTTGTACTAATCCTGTAAATGTACACATTATTTGTTGACTGTGCTTGATGTCAATAAATTATCTTCCGTATGACATGCAAAAGCACATAGTTTTATGAATTCATTTAAATCTATTTGAAATAAATCAAACGCAGCATTTAAGGGGCCTATTTGGGTTATTTTGCTCGAATGTTTTGTACTAAAAGAAAGTAGAGTTTACCAAGAAAAGTCTGCAACGATTTTGATAGCATACGCAATGCAAGTGTCGTGTTTACGTCATAATTTCATAAAAGTTTGATATTTAAAACAACACTTGCACTGCGTGTGCTATCAAAATTGATGCAGCCTTATTTTGGTCTAATTCTAACACTTTATTACATGTAAATATATTTTCCACCACACCAGCTCGGAAACGCTTACTTTGCACTTCAAAAACTGATAGCAAAGTGGCATTTTATTCACATGTGAGGCAAAGTAATGCAAATTTTGAGTTGTTTTCTTATGTTTGCTGGTAGAATTGATTTTGGATGATAAATATTTAAGAACATTCATTTGGATTTGATTTTGTTTCATATTTTACATTTAATATTTGCTTCAGGTCGGTGTGGTGAAATATATTTTAATATATAATTGAACAGTTTATAAGAATATCTACGCTACTCTAGCTAAGACAAAAAATGAACTTTGTACCTTTTTGGATGTCAATGAAAGTTGTTCTACAACAACTATAACTTACAAGGGCCCTTAAATCTATTTCCCCGCCAGTGTGCGCCGCCGCGGGCGCTCGTTAGCATCTCTACGCGACATTTCGCGGGACTAATTGCGCCTCACCAGCCGATAACCGCCCGCTCCGCGCATGCGTGCGATTAATGCGTGCAGCATTTAATACTGCCTTTTAATATATGTGCAAGCGCAGATAGGACCCGGGTATGTCCTTAATCTACTTCCAAGACCACCGGTGGACGGGCAGCAGCGTCCCTCAAATTCGGTGTACTCGACTGCGATCGCCAACCCGCCTGCCAAGCGTGGCGATTATGGCATACACCCCCCATAGGGAGAGGCCTATGTTCAGCAGTGGACGTCTTATGGCTGAGATGATGATGATGATGAGATAGGGCTAAAACAGGCGGAAAATTAGAAATAACTATAACGTTAATACGACATTTTCGGTTTTGAAAATGACTTCCTACCAATAAAAAAAAATGTTTTCTATTTTTTTGTAATGTATTACTATCACCAAAGACATATGTAACTTCGTATAAGACGAATAAAGTCTAAGGAAAAAACGTGCCTCGGAATTCAAGTAAAAGTCATTCTCGAATAGATGCCGCACACACCTTTAGCCTATCCTCGGCTAGATGGCGTGACGACACCGTTTCATATTTAACAATTTTAACACATAGATATCAGTGAATGAACATGGATCAAAATGATATAAAAATAATAAAATAATTTATCCATATATATACATTTTTTGATAACTTTATACGTTTTGATTTTGAGTTTTAGTCGTGTGTCGGTAGATGGCAGTAAATTTACAGTGACTACACAATTTACAATGACAGGACCCCTCTATACTATCTATTCTTTTTGCTATCACGCTCCGCGATTGTTGAGCCATTTAGGGTCCTAGCTAAATTGATTATTCAATACTTACGCTGTGGAATGTCCAATTTAGCTAGAACCCTTAATGGCATAACAATCACGGAGCGTGACTTTATAATAGAAGCCAGGATTTTAGTTGTATTATTTATTAAAAGTTGTCACAGGAGTAATTTTTAGGATTTTCGCGATTTTCAAATGACTAAGCTGATCACAAACTGTAGGTACTTCAAATACGAAGTATTTCAAAATGATTGTTAGAACTTCTTCATGAATATCGTCATGGGAGTCGTTTTAAAGGTTTTCGGGGGCACAGATTAGGAAAATATGATTTTTGTTTCTCAGTGTGCACCGCCACGTCTGCACATGCGCGCAACCTTTTAATATTTGTGCAAAGTGTAGATAGGCACTAGAAAGGAATACATAAAATAATTATTTATATTATAAGTTATGTAAGTTTTGAAATGTACTTGAGGTATTTCCGGGACTTTATGTATACTGTGATGTTACATTAACATTTTACAACTTACATAAATTACGTAATCTCAGACAACCAACGTTATTAAATTACTATCATTTATCACACCCACCGCAATAACCGAAGAAAAGCATGGAAATCCCACAAAACATAAGCCTCACCCACTAAACGTCATGTACTTGGTAATTTCATAATAATACTGGCAACACATCGCAATCCACCTTCTAACTTCAAAAGAGCTTATGTTATTTTAGATATGAAGGAACTTATGTCGTTTTAAATTAGTATGTTGAATATGTTTCTCAGCTAATATAGTGTTCGCGGGTAATTGATAATAATACGGAATGATCCGTGACAGTAGCTGTGAGCGAAGTTGCTAGCAATGGATATAATTGTGTACCCTCTGGGAATTATGGTTTATGTGTTTGCCAGTTTAGAAAAATACCCTGTAGCTGAAGGTAACGGGTAGATTATTGAACTAGCACTGTACTTATTTTATAAATAATATTTTCTAAGGTGATATAATGATATGACTTCTAAATTATTGAGTGTTATCTACTATCAGATATAAAGTACCACACAATTCCAAATATAACAAACAGCACATCACATTTTACGTTTTAATAGGGTATTTGACTACTAGTCCAATCAGTTTCATTTTTCGAACTGTCAAAACGATTTTGCTACTATGAAATTTATATGAAACACTAGCATGTGACGTCACAATCAAATTACCTAATAGTTTTATATGAGTTTTAAAATAAAAAGTGTGTCTAAAGAACTGCTGTCTACGTTTCTCAATTAATTTCCAGGTGTTTTATTTCATGGAGTATATAATATATTTTTTTAAATACACTCAAACACCCTATTTAAAGTAATTCTTACTGGCCAATTTGAAAAGCTTTAATTTACATTGTTCAAGGCATTACTAGAAATGCAAATGTACCTAAATTCAATTTAATTAGATAAGTTACAGAAAAGTATATAGAATAAAATATATGTTAAAACAGAACTTGTGTTTGGCCTATGAGTAAGTGTATTGTCTATTTACACATTGATAAAATTTTCTATGTAAGGTCAACCCTTCGCGCCTACATTTTTTTAAATTTGCCGCCTTATTCTTATGACGGAAATGAGTTGCCAAACTATGTGTAAACAATTAATAGTGACTACATATTTTGGGGTCATTTTACTGTATCCTGGCAATACCATTCAACAATATAAGCGTGCAGCCAGGCTCTGCGTAATGCGTAATCTTCGTATGGCAAAGTATTTACTGAGCGATACGCCCTAATGACAGGTAAACGTCGATCATTCTCACAACACGACGGGATTGTTATTAATATACTCGACCGATGTCTTGATTTTATAACATTTATGAAATATATTAGATGGTAAATTCTTAAGGTAAGGGATACATCCTTAAAAACCGGCCAAATGTTAGTTGGAGTCGCGCATCGAGAGTCCCAAAAAACCTCTTTTGGACTCTCGAGCCTCTGAATCCATTGCCAAGGCACTGCCTAGGGTTTCTACTGATCTCCACACAAGCATTGCCTAGTGTGGAAATCAGTAGAAACTGTACTCATGTGAATATTCATTAAAAATAATCAATTTTGCTTAGTTCATAAACTATGAAATCACCAAACAATGCTTGAAAGCTTGAACCCTAATAAAAACGAAAATATATATTACTTGTATGCTATTTTCTCTGTCTCTGTTTCTGCTGTGTCAATATGTAAATCAATTAAGCAAACTGTAGAGACATATCTAAGTATAGGTTAATAAAGCTATTAGAGGGTGGCAGATACTTTAGGTGCGTTATTTTATCTGCGATTGTTTGATGCTAACTTTACTGGAATCCCGATACTTAAAACTACCATTCCGTCAGTATACATTTGATTAAATGAAGTATAAATTGTTAAGTCTATTGTGAGGATGCGTGGCGTTTCAAAGGGATAATTTGCATACCCTGACTCTGCATAAGCAGCTGAGACAATGAGCATTGCTGACGTTTCGATGACTCCGTGTTTCTGATGTGTCTAATTTGCAAGTTTTTTGTACTATAAAAAACAACTTTAATGGTTTAATGGTAAGAAGATACTCCTTTAGGTTCAGTAATAGATTAAATGGCCCGATTCGAACTTTAAGATACGTCAGTTAAGTAATAGATCTAGAAACGATATGGATTAGATTACGCAGTGCCAAATGTGACGTTTCTTCAAACAAAAACGTCACTTTTGACACTGACACATCTAATCCATATCGTTTCTAGATCTATTAATTGATGTATCTTAAAGTTCTAATCGGTCAGTAAGTGTGCTTACCTATGTAGACTGTAGAGAGTCTGCGGAAAGAGAAGAGTCGTGAAATGTATCTGCTCCCTTACATTCCACGACTCTTCTCTTTCCGCACAGACTCTAACTTCATTGGCATAGTAAGTAATATCACTGTAATATCAAGCTTGTCTAATTGATGGAGATAGAAAATGGCCATATTATGAAGTCTGTGTAAACACTATTGAGTTTGGGCCTGTCAAAATTATGATGAGTGATAGAGTCAAAGTGTCATACGTCATATTTGATATTTACACATTTATGATGACATTACCACACATTCATTGCAGATGCCAAGCAGTCTTAGCTTGGTCTGACTCCAAATAAGAAAGCTTTTATCATAAAGTTTTTAAAATAAAAAAATATTTATAAAATTGTTTAGAGCTTTAGAGGAAAGAGATGATAATGGGTAAAAAACAGCACGTAAAATAATATCATACTCCCATTGTACAATAAAAAAAAATAAAAATATAAAAAAGTACCTACTAATAAAGCTGTATCGTCCCAAATCTATGACAATCCAGCGAGAATAACATTTTTGAACTAACTAATATTATCAACTTATTTTAAACTCTAAAGCTGTCAATATAAGGTTGAAAATAGCCTGTTAATTGTTACACTGATTGTCAACAATTGTCAATTGCGCACGCGACTAAATCGCCCCTAATGAAGGGGTTGGTGCCCTTAAACTAAGGGGTTAGGACGACAATGCGTCCCAGTCGATTATATGGCCAAATTAATTTTATGGTTGCATTACAATCGTTGCTAATACTTGATATTTATACATTCATTGTTTATTCCTTTGCAGTGACATAACGACAATGTTTAAAAAAAATAACACGCCTAGAAACATACATATGCCACTTATGAACGATACTTTTTTGTCAATGAGTATGTTCAATAAATATTTAATCGCAGGCGAAGCAAAACAAGTTTTCAAGCTATCTTGTACGTCATGTAGCATTTAAAAGGCATGTTGTGTCTATAAAAAATCAATGAATTAGTATGCGATTTTACAGTTGTGTCGCTTTAATCGAGACTCCCGTACTCATTGCAGGTTTCACTTAACATTTACATACATCAATGTAGTTTTATAGAGTCCAGTGACAATGTAAACAAAATGTCAAAAATAAATCCGTTAAACGGGACGTTTCCCATGGTCCGGATAAAGCGTGGGGCGTTTTATATAGGCAGGGATTCCGTCCACCGTGCCACTGTCAAACGAGACCTCATTGTGAGCACACGCCTATTCCATCAGTGTAACTTTGTGTCTAAATAATAAAGTAATATCGTGTAAACAAGGATAATGAGCGAGTAGGTGGGGTCGGCAAGGCGTCTGCCTCTCCTTTTTTTCTCGACATCTGGGCGGCGCGAAGAACACGCCTCACAGCCCACGCATCCGAACGCAGCGCGGCCAAACACGCTCTACACGACCCGACGGCAACCGGATAAACAAACAATTTAAAAAACAGTTCGAAATTTGAAACGTCGTGACGGATTCCACGCTTAATCGGTTTTTTTTTCTTGTTATCTTTTTAATTGCCAGCCAGGACGTTAATTGCTCAGACCGGAGTTTGGTTGTTTTATGTGAGTTTTGAAGTGCGCGCGCTTGTTTTGCGGTGAGATTGTCAGTGAAGCGGAAACGATGAGCTCTCGGGGCCAGGTGGTGTTGCCAACATGAAGCACGGTATCGGCGAAGAGCACAGAATGCGCATAAACCCTAGGGCAATCATTTTGTTGCTGTTCATTTTGTTTAGTAAAGCAAGGTAAGTCTATTGGAAAACACTTTGTTTATTTCTACCCGACTATCGAAAAGGAAGAGTAATTTATTCAAATTCATGCATACATTTATAAGTAGGTATATATTTCCTTCGTAATTAGCGCCGAACTACTTTTAATAGTTTAAGATTTGTTTTAATTGCATCACTTGATTTTTTTAACTATATGAGTGGCTCAAGGGATTTAAGTATATATAACATTTTTAGGTAGGTAGGTATTTTAATTCTTACAAGATCTCTTCGTTTGAACTGCTGTGCATTAACAGTGTTTGTAAACAAGTTCCGTATTGGTTACAATTTTGTTTAAGAAAGTAACCTAGATATGTTATTAATTCGTACTATGTGCTAGTTCTACAAATGCTGTAATTGAATAACAATCAATGGAAAAGAACTACTACACCACACATAACATACACACTACACATACTACATATAGTATATAATGTATACTAGATACATCTTATGGATTGAGCATCTGTTTCAGTTTCGGCAAAATTGCTTTCACTGTATATCCGGCTGTTCATGTGAGGTGTAAGGGTCGCAATTCTTAACCGATTCTCTCGAAATTATCTGAGCAGCCGGCCTAGTCAAGATGACAATCGCTACGGCTACGCGGCCATGTTCGATAATTGTGTGGATAATTTTGATTATTTCAGTTTAAAAAAAAATCAAGTTTTTAAAATTCGAAGCCGGGTTACCGAGTTATACAGCTCACAGAGCTACAAGTCATTATGGGTGGCAGACTGGCCCCAGAATACGTTAACAATTTTTCAGGAATATTTTTTTACCCACACGTTTTTTTACAAAATGTCTTTACAAATTAAAACTGCAATAATTAACCTAAAATAAAACGTATTATCTTCAAAATATTCTCATATAGCTTACATAAACGCAAATGTTTGTTACAATAATCAAAAATATGCCACAGTAAAAAAAAAAATCAACACTTGGGCCACTCTGTACTTAATGAAATATTTTTGCTGTGGTACACTTTTAAAGATATGACTGTTTGGTTAAAAACACGCGAAAATTAGTACGGGGAGCCAAACTAGGACGGTAGATTAAAATTAACTTTGTCAAAACAACACTACACTACTAAGGCCCAGTTGCGTCAAAGTGTCTAACTTTTTAGGAAATTGTTAATTATAGGTTTTCCTCATGTCTTATTAACAGCTAGACTTCAGGGCCCTAGCCAAGATGATAATCGTTCATAGAAAACGCCAATACAAACTTAAATAAAGTATGAAAATAGTCACGTGACTTCTCGTAGCATCTGTTATCCCGATACATTTTTTCAATTAGTTTGGCGTTTCTTGGCTACGCCCCCATGTGTACCTTTATCAAAATCACAAATGTAACCCCACCTCAAAAGCGGTTGTCACTGCAAACTGCAACTGTCGTGGCATCACGATCACGGCACTAATCATGCTAATGGCGCCGCATGATGATAGCAATGATAATGCATGCAAATACTGCCGAGCAACAGCCATACAACCGGAACAATTTATTGATATCTCTACGTAAGTAAGGAGCTATTGGAATCGTAGATTTATTTTGAACTGTTAGGTCCATACACTTTTTTTAACAAGAGAGTGTGACCCAATCTCAAAAGTAGCTAGTCTAGCTTCTCCGTCTAAACTTTTTTTCAATGAGTCCCTCATCCAGTCTCAGGTGGGGGCTCAGCAGGGGGATCCGCTTGGCCCCCTGATCTTTAGCCTCGCCATCCAAAAAGCAATATCCGGTCCTCAATCTCCACTAAACGTTTGGTATTTAGATGATGGCACTCTTGGTGGTAAGCCTGAAGAAGTATACCAAGACTTGGTCACACTCCTCCCACTCCTCCATAATCTGGGCCTCGAAGTCAACACCAACAAATGTGAATTCTTCCCCTGCAGCGCCAATTCACATTCCTCATTACCTTCGTTTAGCACCCTACTACCTGGTCTCAAAGAGCTGTCCAGTCAAAACTTTCACCTCTTGGGTTCCCCTATATTTCCCGATGCTGTTCCTGGAGCTTTTAAGACAAGAGAACAACTTCTCTTATTAGCAAGAGAAAGGCTTAGAAAGCTCTCGGCACATGTAGCTCTGACTTTGCTAAGATCCTGCTTCGCCGTCCCCAGAATCACCTACTTCCTACGCACAGTGCCTACTTGGCTACACCCCACACACATGGACTCATTCGACCTGGCACTAAAAGAATCTGCTGAGTGTCTTTTAAATGTATCCCTCTTTACCTATTCGCAATGGCGGTCTGGGTATACGACGCTCACGAGATGTAAGCCTTCCGGCCTTCCTTGCGTCGGCGGCCGGGGTTGTGGACCTTGTCACTAAAATTTTACCTTTAGATGGTGCCAAGGCCACAATACCCTATGCCGCCGAGGCTTTGTCGGCTTGGAAGACTCTGAACTCTGATGCGCCAGTACCAGACAAACCTTACCGCCAGCGTTTATGGGATGACGTCGTGGTAAAGAGACTACTCGACAGTCTTATTCATACCGCTGCTGGTTCTGACAGAGCCAGGCTAATCGCTGCCTCCAGGCCTGAATCTGGAGCCTGGCTACACGCTCTTCCCTCCCCAAACTTAGGCACCTTACTAGACAGCGACTCGATGCGTGTGGCCGTTGCTCTCCGCTTAGGTTGTGACGTATGCCAACCACACCAATGCATCTGCGGTTCCACTGTGGAGAGCAACGGTCACCATGCCTTGAGCTGCTGCCGTTGCGCTGGGAGGTTCCCACGGCACCATGCTCTTAATGACATTATTAGAAGAGCCTTAGTGTTAGCTAATGTCCCATGCATGCTTGAGCCGCCAGGTCTCAGCCGATCGGACGGCAAAAGGCCTGACGGCTTGACCCTGGTGCCGTGGAAAAGAGGTAAGTGCTTATTATGGGACGCCACGTGCGTCAGTACTTTCGCCGCCTCGCATCTTAGCCGCACAATACGGTCGGCAGGAGCGGCTGCTGAGCACGCGGCGTCCCTTAAAAAAGCTAAATACTCGGCGCTAAGCGGGTACTTATTCGTCCCCCTCGCTGTCGAGACCTCAGGCTGCTGGTGCGCTGAGGGTATGTCCTTCCTCCGGGAGCTGGGTCGTCGCCTGCTAGAAAGAGGCCTTGACCCCCGCTCCGGGTTTTTCCTGATGCAAAGGCTGTCCATCGCAGTCCAACGCGGCAACGCAGCGAGCGTGATGGGCACCTTTGCGTCGGGGGCAGCCCGGGACGGGCTTCAGTAGGCAATTTTTTATACTTATTTAGTTTATATTTAAGTTTAGTTTTTAATTAGTTTTATGTTTAGTTTATGTATTATTTTAATTATGAAATAAATATATTTTTTTAAAGTAGCTAGTTGTATATCCAACTACACCAATAATTCTAAATAATGGGCATATCGTCCATATAATAATAGCAAGGATAATTCATGTAAATACCATTTCAAATATTGCGTAACTTAGTCCACGACATTATACGTACCTACCTAATAGCTACTTCTGACGATACACGACTAATCATGCTTAAGGCGATGCATGATGATCTCAATAATACATGCAAATATAATTGAAAAGCAATCAGCAATACAGCCTGATCGATTTTACACATGCCATCGCATGAGACAATTTGATCCCTCTGGGCTATTAAAAAAAAACACTTTTTGCCCACATTATAAAGTAATCCTACATCAAACGATAAATATAAAACTCAATTTACACAAAATATGTCTCAACAAAACATACACTTTAAATAATAGCAACTACATAGACTATAACCACAGTAAGAATGCATACCATATCCCTATACCTAAGTTCCATACTTGACGTAGCACTTGGCAGGAAAACTTAGCGTGGTCCTGGTCCGCTTCTAAGTTTGTGTGGTAGAGCGGACAAATGCAAATATACGACGCGAGAAGCCGGGGCCACCCAATCGGGCAAATTTAGGAGCTTGCTAACTACGGTACGAGTATGCCACCGCCGTATAATCACTACTACTGACGTGGATGTCAGAACAAATGCTGGAAGGGATAGTCTAACTTCTGTGCTATTATCAATATCTATCTATAATATACTCATGGACAAATTTAGAGGAACACAAAAAAAAATACTGGATTACAGCACCTAAAGTAGTTTTTTGCGTTCCTCTAAATTTGTCCATGTCATAGAGAAATACATATAAGCAAAAAGAATAGATAGTATAGAGGGGTCCTGTCATTGTAAATTTTGTAGTCACTGTAAATTTACTGCCATCTATCGACACACGACTAAAACTCAAAATGAAAACGTATAAAGTTATCAAAAAATGTATATATATGGATAAATGATTTTATTATTTTTATATCATTTTGATCCATGTTCATTCACTAATATCTATGTGTTAAAATTGTTAAATATGAAACGGTGTCGTCACGCCATCTAGCCGAGGATAGGCTAAAGGTGTGTGCGCCATCTATTCGAGAATGACTTTTGCTTCAATTCCGAGGCACGTTTTTTCCTTAGACTTTATTCGTCTTATACGAAGTTAGATATGTCTTTGATATAAGTAAGACAAGAGTGCCCACTCCATACATCAGTTTTGGCACCAAAAATATTAGTATTTTCATAGTCGACATCTAGCATCGAGTAGCGGAATTATCAGTACGTTAAGTATCATAGTAGTAGTAGTAGTACTGTCAAGTGACAATAGATGTAGCACCGACCGGAAACTCTAATCTCAACAACATAAGACTTTCCGGTCGGTGCTACATCTATTGTCACTTGACAGTACTACTACTACTACTTAACGTACTGATCCACAATACAAGCCTTATTGAGCTTACTGTGGGACTAGGTTGATTTGTGTAAGATTATCCCATATGGGTGTTTGGAAAAATGTCGTTTTACTTTTCCTAAAACTATAATTTTACGAATCCGTAATTGAACAAAAATACTAATTAAATATTATTTTAGCTATAAGAAAAAAATAATTATTCTAAAGATTGCAAAATCCTTCTCATCTTTGCTCTAAGCTTCTCATAACCAATTAAACGTAAAAAGAAATTACTTCCTCGACCACTGTGGCCTCCATTATAAAGTAATTCCACTTTAACTCCATATTTATTCGCGTAAGTTGCCGCGTAAAGCGTTACGTAATTTTATATAGTCGTACTTATCAGAATTGTAATTACAAATAATTCTCTTGTCGGTGGAGTATCTTCCAGCTTTCCCTATCTTGCGCCAGCTCTTTGACTTTATGATACGACACGACCCCTACAAGTAGGAAGGTATGTGTAATTGATATCTTAAAAAATATAAAATCATACGACTAAAAAGTAGGTAATATGATTTTAATTTTTTGACCGAGCGAAGCGAAGCTGTGCCAATTCTGTCCGTCTGTTTCTCCTGCTCTTCTCCTGCGCAACGTTCGATAATTACAGAGGTACCTACGTAGTTAATTTTCCGATTCAATGTTTTGAATTTTTTTCAAAATGGCCATGAATCACGAGCTCTACAGTTCACAGAGCCACTAGTTTTAGTATTTTGATATCTTGAACATATCGATTGGTGTATTCAGTTTCAGTTTCATTCACTTTCAATGACCTGTGTCAGGTAGGAGCATATACCTTGTACAAAATAATAGTAACCGACTACGTACAAACCATTGCCATTATATGCAAAGAATGGAGTGAAAACCAAGCCTGAGCTATAGTAGGTACTTAAATATTTTACTCAAACTTTACATGCTAGGTATTTAACGAACACCTACTCGCATTTACTTAAATTAATTCTGGAGAACGGTCCCAACGATTTCGAAGAAATTTACTGTAAGTCCACGCGTTTATGTAAACGAGAAAATCAGCTTAGCTTGAAATTTAGTTTTGACGTAAACCCGTTAAGATAAAAGCCTACTCTCGGCCAGATATGTAAAATATTACTTTATAACAACAAATGGGTTTTGAAAAGAAAGTGAGATTTAATTCAGAACAATAACAAAGGTTCTAGTTACACGGATAAAGCATAATAAACAAATGACATTTCAGAGAAATTACACAACACAATTACACAATTTGTACTCAGTGATGTTTCGAGTTGAAGAGAGGTGTAAAATATGCACTTGATTTTTTATTAATAATATAAAACAATAAGTGATACATATAAATATAGACGTTTGGTGAACTTGGGTCTGTTTTTAAACATTTTAATCATACTTCTTACCAAAAAGATTGCTATAGGTAATTAGGTAATTCAACTACATATATCCCTTACATACTTATGTGTATACATCGGTAACTCGTGGCATTTAGGTAGCACTTAAAGGATTAGTTTAATTAATTTCCGTTTTTTAGTGGTTTATTTTTCTCGACTCGTATAGGAAGAACATTGTCACATCAGTAGTCTGTGCCTGCTACCTAAATGCCACGAGTTACCGATGTGTACTTATGTGCGACCTGTATTATACGCGAAGTAGGTAGTGTTTTAAGGTCAAACCTTGATGGAATATCATAATATTCAATAACGCTAAAATCTATTAAGATTTTACTACAGACACATAGGTACCTACCTAAAGCACGCACGCCTCCATAATTATCATACTTAATTGCTATCCTTTTCATATAACATAGGAAATATAGGATTCTAAAAAGCTTTTAATGGATGTCAACATACGTAGTCAGCAAACCGTTTCTCTTTTTATACGCGCCCATTCCATAAAATTTAACTCTACGTAGAAGCAATTACTATTCATAATCATGAATTACTTGGCAATTCCGTCAAATAGCCCAAGTGGAGTGTTGGCAATAAATATAGGTAATTTGTCCTGCTGCTAGGTAAACGTTTAGCGCTGTTAGTGTTTACATATTTTAGAGAACCACGTTTATTTAATAAATATTTTAGAAGACCACGCACATAGGGTTGTTTGTGCGATCTATGCGGCCAAAACTTTTTTCGTGCAGAAACCACTTGTAAATGGTTTAAATAATTAAAACAAAGTATAATGAGTATAAAAATATTCTGGCGTATTCTCGACGATATGTCTTGAAGTGTTTATTCCAGGCCTCGGCAGCCTCTTCTGACAGCTACCCTATAGAAAACAATGCATTTTTTTATAGTACCAGATCCATGCACGAGGATTTAGTACATTTTCTCGTCATAACGTCAAGGTCCAAAAATAACGCTTATCCGCGACTTTCCGCGGCTAAATTTCATAGCATTCTCTTCTCAAAGACTTCAAGTTCAAAATACAACAGGATTTGAAAGCGTATTTCACCAAATAGTAGAACTAAACCCTTAGCATAAGACCTATAATGCGTAAAAATACCATACAAAACGACTAAGGTTCAAAACCCATAAACATAATGAATAGATTTTATATATGATAAAAAAATATTTTAAAATAATAGTTAATTAACTGTAGTATCAGGATCCATCACTTTTTTTCCACTGCTTTACTTAAATTCACAAGTAGTCGCTGATAAAGTTAACGTTTGCGCAAGAACGCCGAGAACAGACACATACACCTGATGGGACGATCGATTTCCGACGGCCCATATGTTGACGGCGTACTCTAAATAAAAGTAGAAGGGGATGAAAATTGTTCCCGAACTAATCACCTTTGACCCAGGTAGTCGCTTTTCTACCTAGCGTACACTTTATAAAATTGAGTTTTGGCCGCGTATATCGATGATATACCCGTATGTGCCACGTAGGTAAACGGAATCCGCTTGCGTGCTTATCTTGCCCCTATAATAAAGCAGATTCCTTTCATAAAGTGGGGATGGACTTTTGCAGCTGTGTGTACTTGCATTTGTAATTTAAAATAATCAGTTTAGGCGAATATGGAAATTACCTATAAGTAGAACTATATTTAATCACGGTTGATTTCTCGAGATTTTGACACTAGTGCAAACACCATACCTACTCGTACCTATTTACTAACGTGGCAACTGCGAGTGAGACTTACCCACACACTTTAGGTAAGCGCATCTGCAACAGTGCCGAATTAAAAAATTACATGGTTAATATTTCATAATTGCCTTAATATGTTATTGGAAATTAATTAAGTATTTCCTTTCGATATCGTTTTCATGTAAGTATCTAAGTAGATTTGATAAAGACTCCTATTCCAAATTAATTTTCTCCTTCCTCTTACAATTTTATAAAATCTAGCATTGCACAAAGCTTTATATGCGTTCACGTACTTTCCAGCACTTTGCCCATGCCGATACACTTCATACTAAGACGTAGCCGCAATAAACCTACAAACAGATTAGTATTAATGGTCTATGGACATAAGCAGAGATAAGCCCATATGTAATCGATTTACGATCATTTTAACAGTTATCGAGAAAACCGATTGCCTTTAAGGATAACATTTTTACATACTCCGCACAAATCAGGTTTATCTTAAGCTTATAGCATAGATAGCGAAATACAAATAGGTATCAACTACACAGCACATTGTTAGTACACGGAATTTCAATCAGGGTTTAAGTCTTCGCTTTTTAAAAGGCAATAAGCGTATAATAGAAGCGATCAACCTTGAATCTTTCTAACTGAATAGAAGGTAGATTTTCGATTGAAGTATGAGGCGTTACGTCATTGTTTTAATGGGAGCTCGAGAAGAGAAAAGTATTTGCAGAATTGTCGGCATGCAAAGAGAAGCAACGCAAGTAGCTATAATTTGTATTGAAATAACCTTTCTGTCCGGATCGCAGCATTTCATCAGACGGGTCCCGACAAGAGATTTATTATTTTTTTATCCGCAAAGACTTGAGGTTCGAAATTATTGTTTTTATAACCAGCGAAGGAATTTTCAAAGCAATTATATAGGGTTTTAATTGGATCAAAGTTGTTACTGAGGTTAACGACGCTGGAAAAGCTTATGCTTGATTCAGTTTTTACAATGTTTATGGATGATGTGAAGTGTCTAGCCATTAAAGAGCTCATCAGGGTAACTGGTTTGGTACTAAGAAGCGCGGTTAAGCGCTGAGTATTAACGCGGAGCCTAGATTGGTGGTGAAACATCAATCCTTAAACGTACCGTCCTACGTATATAACTTATGTGTTGCAAAATGTATGAAAATAACTTGTGTACCGTAAAATGGGGTGAGTAGGGATTACGAGGGCAGTAGGGTTATGAATGGGGTGAGGAGGGATGACAAAGGGGTGAGTTGGATTTTACAGGCTACTGCTAGTCTGCTACGTAAATTATATATTCTAATAACAAATCAAGCTATTATAATGTTCATAATCCCAAAGTGTCGATCCAAAAATTTTCAAAACTCACCTTAGTAGGAAATTCCTCGTCACCCCAACTACGGGGTGAGCTGGGATTTCCTACTATTTCGGGTTTATCTCTAAAGTTATGAAATGAAACAACAAATTATCATTGACTAACTAAAATTCATACATCCGGAACACTCATTTTTATATATAAATCAATGTGCCACATATAAAAATAAACTTTTATCCAGGTTTGAACTTCGATGTCGTCCCTACTCACCCCATTTTTACGGTACCTCAGTTTCAATTATACAATTTAGAGAAATTAATTTCATTCCAATGTAAGTAAGCGCCTTTAATTTATATGCACAAGACATATAGTCACGTTCAGTAAAAGTTGAACATCAAGTCGAATAATATAGTAGGATTTCTTCTGTAGTGTGAAAAATAATTTGCCGAACTCATTGAGTAAGTAATTCAAAAAATAACCGAACTTAAGTAATAAAGAAATCAATTTTGATCAATATTCTAAAACCGATTTGGATGTTAAAAATGATTGCATAAAAATAGAAATAAGTATTTTGTTAATGTTATGGAAACATTATGTTTGTGTTATGTTTGTATTTCATATATTCAAATGTGTTTATTACAATTTTCACAGTGAAACATATAAAGCTTATCCCTTTTTTAAATGAGCCATGTTGATCGTCGAAAATCGTGAAATATTCCCAATGGTCCACCCTGCATGCCTGGACCGTGAGAACCGCACGATAACCGACAGTTAAGTAAAGCTCGGCCGGAAAACTGTGTTTAACTTCGTATTGTTTTTCAACTGATAACGACAGCAAACCTCTTAATTGTGGTGTAATTGACACTGAGTTTTTTTAGTACAAGGTCCGGTATATTTTAAGATATATCGTTTTAAATTACACGTAACGTAGAGCATTTCAGTGTAGCATTTTTGGAACAAAGGTCTCATACAAAGAGAGAACTGAAAATTTGAAGTGTCTTCTCACTCCCACAATTTTTTCACTTTATCCAAGCTCGCCCGAGTGTTTTTTCATCACTTCTGCCCTTTTTTTGCTTCTCAATAGTTTTAAAATTAAAAATTGATTATATTACAATCCTGTTTATTTATATCTATCTGAATAAATAAACCCCAAAACGCTTCCTCGCCGAGTTATTTCGTCTGCGCTCAATTTTATCTCAAATATTCAACAATATTCGATAAGCCTTCAAACCGAGCATTCCTCACCGATATTCACCAAAACAACATTTAATTAAAATACTTTTCGTGCTTATTATCTATCGTGAAATACTTCCATAAATATTTTGTTTCAATATTTTGATTTCGGTAACCTCGGTAGCCGTGTAACAAATTGTTTCTCGTCTTCGGTAAATATTTTAAACTCGTTCGATAACATCTGTTCTGAATAAATTAATTACAGCGACATTTATTATAAGAGAAACTACCAATTAGTCCTCATATTAATATTAGTGGAAAACTTGTATTAATTATGCGATTTGATTGTTTGCTCATGATTAAGTGGTTAATTTAAATAAGTATGTGAAATACCACATAAATCACATAATTTTAGGTGTTTAATTACCTTAAATCGAAGCTTTATATACCTAGTAGGTATTTTCTGACGAGGATTACTGAGTTTCAGTACCTAACAAAGGTATTTTTAAAATGCTTTTAATATATTGGCATTAATTGAAATCGAAAGAGTAGGTACTTACAATCTGAAAAAATCCGAGTTGATACCAAACATTATTAGTAGGTATTTAATTACTTATTAAAAAATAAGAAATAATTTATTGACCCAAAAAAGAAAAACATAATAATAACAGCATAGGTACCTTCAGATCCACAGCGTAGGCTTCGTCATCATACAGATAGCTCATCCACCTCAGGTTTCGTCACAACAAAAAAAAGACAAAACAAAAATAAAAACAAAAATAAGACAATAAAAAAGTTAGGTATAAATTTACTACGATGAATTATACACCATTTGTATAGCGAGCATTATTTCACTTCAAGCTTTTAACAAAATGAGTTTACGAAAGAATCAAGTTATAATTATGAGTATTAACTTGTCATATCTGTATCTAAAGCGTTTACATTCTCAATAGGATATTATTTTTCTGTTCTTATTTGTTATTAAATATAAACCCTTCTCCCCCAGTTCCCGAAACAACATGGCGCCCAACCACCTCCTCAACTCCGCTCTGACCTGCCGCCTAGTCGGAGGGTTGACCAGAGAGCAGAGAGCCACGTGCCACGAAGCGCCTGACGCCGCCGCCATAGCGTTCGAAGGTCTACAGATGGCGGTCAGAGAATGCCAGCACCAGTTTCGGTGGCATCGCTGGAACTGTTCCAGTCTAGTGGTTAAGAGCAGCAATCCACATGCTAGCTCTATTATGAAAAGAGGTAAGCAGTGTTAATTTTGAGGTACCATAGTGCAAAGTTTTCCTGATATTTTTTCACTGTACAGATCTTGATCTTACTTCTTTATCTACTCTATTTCTTCTTCACGAAGTAAAATATAAAGAACAAACCAAAACCAAGTAAAACATAACAAACAAAAACAATGTACCTACGCATGTAATGTTGAATGCGACGTGTAATGACATCTATCGGACTTTTTGGCAACTAATAGTTATGATAAGTTTTGCGAGCCCTTTAAAATATTAGAAAACATAGGTAACTATATTACTTCCTAATGAAACAAGGGAACTTAAAGTTTTATTAATAAATAGCTACCACGTACAACTACATAATTTATAACCTAATAACTCCTAGTTAACTCATCCATAGCAGGCATTTACAAAACCCTTTAATGAAAAAACAGATTTTATCGTCGGCAATAGTGACGGGTGACAGACATACTCATTTATTTTACTCATGTCAATGTCACAACCCTTAGTAAGCAGGTGGTCTCCTGAATATAAACAGTAGTGAATAATAACTCTACTAAATTATTGCACAGAAGTTATATTAAACAACAATTATATCACAAGAAATATGCGCTTTAAAAATAAAGCGAAGTTGTATATTTACGAGGCTTTGTTGCTAAGGGGCTATTCATAAATTACGTCATTTCAAATTAGGGGGGGGGGGTCTGGACATCGGATGACGGTAGCACGACGTAGGAGGAAACGGGGTCATTCGAAGCATGATTTTTGGATGATTTTAGGGGGGGGGGGGTCCAAAATTGACAAAAATCGATGACGTAATTTATGGACAGCCCCTAATGGAGAGACAGCAATAACATGGCGGGCTCGTAGGTGGCGGGAATCAACGTAATGCCAAAACCAGTCCGATGCGTCGCGTATTTCCACCAGATAATATTAATAAACGCAACTAAACTCTCGAACCAATCGCCATCAGCCATTACAATCCGAATTTATTACGACGAAAAATTATCCACGCACATTATGTAGAGATTCAGACCCACCGGACGGCATTCTATTTACAGAGACTATATCCTCGGGTGTGAAAAGGCTTTGTGGACCTTATTTTTTCCACAATCATCGCACACGTTGACGTGGAAATTTACGAGCATGGAGGATGGGAGACAACAAATAATAAGGTGATTGTTGGCCAGGTGTGCCCCGCTCCCGCGGCCTGATTTCACGCTTCGTGTGCGACCGGGGCGAGCCATCGCCACACGATTGCCTCAGCCAATTAATATCTTAAATGGAATTACCTGGACTTAAGATCCATCGGAGTTTCTCAATTTTCTATACGGCTCTTTATAGCTGCACGCATTTTAATAACGGTTTGATATTCACCATAAAGCTTTATAGGGAAAAGAGGAATTTCTGAAGCGAGTGCTGATCAGTCGTTGATGAGAGATGAAGTCATGAAGATTTAATTGCTCGACAGATGGCAGTATAGAGAGTTAACATGTTAGTGTGCAGGGTATTATGTGATTTCGGACATCCATAGCGCCGGTAATCCGTGACGACACCTTCCGGCCCTTCATCGACATGATTCCTTTTAAATTGAAAAATTGTGAAAAAGCGTATCTAAACACTTAAACATCTTTCTTAACTTGCCCTTTGTTGGGGTCTCGAATTGAAACGCCGACGGAGAACGAAAGCAAAAAAAGTCGAAGAACAAATCGAGAGGCTTTTAAATAGGATAATAGCGATCGATGATCGAAGGAGAAAGATAATAATGATTCCGGACCGTTGGTTTTTTTTGCCCGTGCGTGGATTCATTGGGTGAACGCTGGACGGATGGCATTCGGGATAGATCACGGATTTGTTCCGCTTCCCGGAGATCCTCCACACGTTGTTAGCGCTCTTGTTGTACGTGACGCTGTGACAATGCCCCACTGTCAACGATTTAATGACTTTTGTGAGGCTAATGAGACTATTGTCGGAAAAAAGTTTTCGCCTCGGGCGTTAATGGAGGATGGTGGGTTAGATTAGCGTGAGATGTGAGTCGACGCGTCGAATGTCGCCGGTGTCACGTGAGGGAATGGCGCGCGTCAGGCCAGCAGGGTGGCGCGCATGCTCGATACGATCTGACCGCGACGTGACGTGAATACACCGCGCAAGCGACTCATAAAAAAGTGACATTTATTGGCGTTTTATATCAACAACGTGTACACAGGTGACGTCGTGGCGACAACATACTGCGGTTATGATCCCGCAAAAACGCGATTCATCGCTCAGAGGCGTCTTATCTGGCGGTCCGTCGTGGGAATTCGACGGTCTTTACGATGATGTCTTTATTTTTGACAGATTCGCTTATTCATTCTAAGACCACTATAGTCCCGCGAGGATGTTAATAACGCGGTCATATTTTAAATTACTAAAATTGACTATGATAAAGAGTCATTGTTGACCTAAAGCTGGATCTTTTGAAGAGGTTTTAAACAAAAAAGGGACGTGTCGAAATGTCTCAATGGTGATAGCCGACCCTCTAATAGCGCGATACGATAAGATCGGACGCGGTGCGTTACCGGGTCGTGCTTCTTCAGATGCTTTTAAACTGTGAGAAACACACAAAAGAGTCGGGGGAAAAAAATATGTTCCCATTTTTGAACGTGACATCGAGTGGTCTTTTTGTTTCTCGGCGGGCATTGTGCCCTGTCGGATTATGATGCCTTTAAGTGTTAATTAAGGCGGGTATGCGCCGGTGAGTTTGCGGAATTTTCGGGATCGAGTTAATGGCACGGTTGTTTAACTTAATTGATCCAATGACCGGTGCTTTCATCGGCTGCGATTAAATACAATATTTATAATTAGTAATCCCTTAGGAATTTTTCAATAAGCTTACATGTAGGTACAATACGAATACGAGATGTTAGTGCGAATTAATCTGACGTTTCGACATATTTTATTGAACAAGTATGTGATTGATATATTTTTTGCAGCAATTTGCTTACTATAAAAGGGTTGCATATGGTAATGGAAAACTCCCCAAGGCCTACTTCAAACGGGAAGTGAGCGTATAGTTCTTTTTTTTCTGAATGACATCATTCATAGATCTGTGTCCATCCATCCTTTTATGTCTGAATGGCGACATTGAATATAGATGTGAGTGATTATTTTTACATTCTGTAATTTATGACGTTCTTGTAGTTTAAGCCACAGTGCAACATTTGCTTATTACGTCTATTTTAAACTCAAGCAATACCAATTTTTATTTTTACGTTAATTATACTATTAAGCAGTGTACCTAAATATCTCTTGATCTTGTAAAAACTTCCGTGATTTCTTTAACCTTTTTCTGAATATTAATTGTCG
Organism: Cydia splendana; assembly: GCF_910591565.1. NCBI lineage: Eukaryota > Metazoa > Arthropoda > Insecta > Lepidoptera > Tortricidae > Cydia > Cydia splendana. The sequence goes on along the minus strand of NC_085964.1, from coordinate 18,297,557 downwards.
TCCGATGTAACTCAAACAGTAACTATTTATGTATAAACAATCAAATATACCTATAGGCAAGGCGCCGTCAAAATTGTGCTTACCTTGAAAACATTATCCTAATTAGTTATGAATAATATGGTACCATAGTTTTATGATTCTTAACCTGAATAATTATGGTACCATAGTTTTATGCTTCTTAACCTGAATAATGTAGCATAATTTTAAAACATACTCAATGTAAATCCAAACAGTCAATTATTGGTGCTGACGTCACGCGCCCAGTTTCGGTAATTAGCGATTCGCAACGCCTGCGCCCGCGCAGCCCAGCCGAGCCTTAATTGGAACAAAACCCCTGATACGGACCTCATAAAACAGCCATTTTAAAACGTAATGCATCAACGAAATTCCATTGACATTACACATACCTATAACACTGATAACAATATGATTACATTTACCGTTGATTCTTATTAACAAAGTATTCTTCTTAATCCATAACAAAAACTCGACTCGACAGTGTTAGTTGACTAGACATATGCTTAAATAATACAATTAATAGGCTGCGTTCCACTTGTTCATCCACTGCGGCCTTAAAAGGTATCTCGTAACTTACCGTTACCCATTCAGAGAAATCTCTATAAATTCCCCGAGCGCATTAACTGCTGGAATCAGCTGCATAATGAGAGTTTCCACTCATCGCGAATAAAAACTCGCTGCAAGTTCATTCATTTTGGCGCCAGATTTATTGGCTATCGACTCGGAAGCGAAGACGTGAAAAACCGTTTTAAAATCGCAGAGTGCGCAATAGTAAATCACGCAACGACTCATGCGCATCGGGGATGCGGCGCGCGCATCAAAAACGATGTTACACGACACGGAAAAACGCGACCACCGCCGGCGGCACTTGGAAAAACCTATCAGTATGCGCATGCAATTACATCAATGTCTCGCAAGCGCACATTTTTAAATTAAGAATCGGAGATGAAATAAAACGTTTAATGATAATTGAAATTTGTATTTACTTAGGCCGGACTGTTAGCTTTTTGCTGGCGCCCAGTTGCCTTACATGGTGCGCATGTAGATTTGCCAATTTAATCCGTTTCGAAGAATCGAGGTGGCAGCGGAGCTGTCCCACTGATGGACAGCTATAAGTAATTAGCCTCGGAAACGTTCACCAGTTTTTTTTGCATCATTAACTAACCAGCATTAAAGCGAAATTAAAGTAAATAGCTCGCATACTACTGCATAATTGAACTTGCGGGTAATCTATAAAAATGACAACTCATTGGACATACTTATCTTACATATTTTAACGTAAATACATTAAAATTGTCACTCATTTACCCAACGTTCACCGTACAAGGAGAGAACTTAAAGTGCAGACATTTAGTTTTGTAAATCCCTTTACCTTTTTTACTTGTCAAGTCGTAGCGAAAATAATTACATGTCATGCATTATTAAAACAAACAAACACAAAAAATAAAGGGCCAAGTGTAAGGGAAGAATTTAAAATCTGTCACCAGTTCGAAATTCAGAGCATTTCACTGGAAAAAGTCAAAAACGAAAAAGCGGAATTCATTAAAGTCGATTAAGGAATTCGGTGCTGGTTTTGGGACGCGCAAAAAATACACTAAGTGCACCTAATTGCCACAAAATTATCACTGCAAGTGGCACAAGTGCAGTAAAGAGCAGTTAGTTAAGTACTATGTAACTTTAGTAGGTCACAGTAGGCGCATAAGAAAAAATACGGTCATAATTAAGTTATTATACTTTTTTCAGCCATTTCATTTATATTATATCTAGAGAAAATTGCGATACCACGGCTACCTGTTTTACATTGCAACAAAATTATACAACAGATTGCATTCCCGTAAACAAAGCCCGGACCGAATAATACGCCAATAACAGTAAACCCAACGGCGGTAACCCATAACTCGGAATAATCCAAATCGATCAAGCGGAGACGCTATAAATCGCCACGTATCGATTCTATCGCGTCTCTTTCGATCGACAAAATATAAATTTGTCACGGGCCAGTCGGAAAAAGCTGCTCCTGACCAAGTAGTCCTCTTTCTCGACTGAGTAACGCCGTATGTCACCATGGTGCCCTTAGATACATCAGCCACAGTGGTTCTCTGGTTGTAAGTTTATAAATAAACAATAACATTGCCCTATTTGGTTGGCGCACCGTAACATTCATCAGGCGACCGTTGCGATCCCGAGTGATAACCGTAGTACGGCGATGTGTTTATAATATACGACACAAGTATACAGCACAGATATAAAATACCTATTTGATTTCTACACATTCGAGTGTCTAACTTAAATTTACCGTAAACAAGCGACCTTTCTACTTTAATGTATGATTTTAAATTAAATTACCTACTAGCGAAAATGAGGAGACACTTGCGTATTGATGGTAATATATTACATTTAATCTGCTGCCTCTGTCATTAAACCACGCCATCTACCGAGAAATATAGACACGATACGCTTGTACCTAAGTAATCAAAATGACAAATTGGTGACATAAACATTTGTTAAGATAAATTTTATAGTTGTTGCAAATGAAATCCCCACGCACCAAGTGAAATCGCTAGTAAAAGTAAGTAATAAAATTATCAATTGCGCATTGTTCAATCAATGAAATCTTCTTGGTTCCCATCGCAATGCAAAGGATTGGCACGTTTATTGTCTCTTTGGAATCATATTAACCCCTTTGTATAGAAAATGGACACTTTCTGTTGTATTTGGCCATATGGACTATCGAAACATATGTGTTATTTTTGCACGTGTCACTGCACTAATTAAATGTGCGTGATTTCATTTAAGATTTAAGATCATTCAGAACTTGTTTTGCTACAGATTTATATCTTTTGAAAATGCAACAGAGCACATGGAGTAAAAAGTTCGAAAAATGTATTGAACACATTATATACAGGGTGACATTTTTTAACCACCGTTCATACTCTATAGCAGCGGTCGGCAACCTTTTAGCAGCCAAGGGCCACATAGTAGTTAACGAAGTTGAAGCGGGCCGCAGTTTTGTAATATTTGTGATTTTAGCAGACATTGTCGTTGGTCAATATTACATACAAAATGGCCAGGGAGGCTCGCGGGCCGCAAGGGAGAGGTTCGCGGGCCGCATGCGGCCCGCGGGACGCTTGTTGCCGACCGCTGCTCTATAGTGACTTTATATGTCATACTGGACAACTTTTATTATGAAATCGCGAAATTAAATTGGCTGTTTCATACATTCCGGATTCCAGCAGATGTGATGCCGCTGATTTCTATGGGACAGCCAATTTTTTTTCGCGATTGGTAATCGTACTAAAAGTTGTTCAGTATGACCTATAAAGTCACTACGTAGAGTATGAACGGTGGTTAAAATTTCACCCTATATAATAGAGAATTTATAATATGTGTATATCCTTATGTACATGATTAGGCATTATGTCCAACTGTACATAATTAGGCATTATATAACAGTCAAAAAACTATTAAAAGTATTCCCTACCTATAAATAGTACGTTTATAAAATCCTCTGTATATAAATCGTAGGAGTTAATGAGTCATCTTCGACCAAACATCGCACCGTATAAAAACTCCCAACATTAATTCATCGATGATCACTCCGCCCAGATAATGGTTGATTTATAATGATTATCGTTTCATTAAACGTGATTCAGCCTAAATCATGTCTCGGGTGGTTTTTGCGCTAGTTTGTTGACCTAGGATCCGGAACATTACTAATACCAAAAATAATAGATAGTATAGAGGGGTCCTGTCATTGTAAATTTTGTAGTCACTGTAAATTTACTGCCATCTATCGACACACGACTAAAACTCAAAATGAAAACGTATAAAGTTATCAAAAAATTTATATATATGGATAAATGATTTTATTATTTTTATATCATTTTGATCCATGTTCATTCACTGATATCTATGTGTTATAATTGTTAAATATGAAACGGTGTCGTCACGCCATCTAGCCGAGGATAGGCTAAAGGTGTGTGCGGCATCTATACGAGAATGACTTTACCTTGAATTCCGAGGCACGTTTTTTCCTTAGACTTTATTCGTCTTATCTTATACGAAGTTACATATGTCTTTGCTAATACTATGTTAGAACTTGCCCGTGACTGTGTAGTACTTCTAATATTTACTAATAACACTTGGGTGGAAATAGTTATTTGTACAACAAGAGATCAAAGTTTGATATTTCTTCGAGTGCTTATTTTGAGTCCCGTGCAAGCGAAAGATTCTATAATAGATTCACGAGCGTAGCGAGTGAATCTAATTTAGAATCTTGAGCGTAGTAAGGGATTCAAAAGCGCACGAGATGTAAATAACTTTGATCTCGTGTAGTACACAAAATTTTTCACCCTAAGCAGTGAGAACATACCTAGAGGGACAGAGATAATAGAACCCGAGTATATCGAACTTGTATTAGACCCCGCATGTTGAAATGACTATAAAGGTCACTTGAATGTCATTTTGTCTCACTCAGTGAGCAAAATCGCATTTTGCTCACTGAGTGAGACACAATCAGTGAGCAAAATGCGATTTTGCTCACTGAGTGAGACAAAATGACTCAGTGAGCAAAATCGCATTTTGCTCACTGTTTTTAAGAAGCAAAGTACCCTTGTTCGAGCTGCTGAGGTGAAAATAAACTTTTCTACAAGAAGGCACTGATTTTAGCAGTTTATAAATGTACAGTTAGCATCAAGTACCTACCTACCAACAGACTCGTCTGCAAACGATACTACATTTTATTTTAAGAAAAAAATATAACCTTCTGGCAGTAGATGTCGCTACCCGCCTCCCTAAGAGTATTTACATATAAGCGAAATATAAAGTTATGGAAAAAGTGGCACGCTTCTGAAAATCTTCGGTAGCTTAGTTGGTTAAGAGCGACCGATGTTCCAAAAGGTCGCAAGTTCGAGTCTTGCCCCAAGCGCTGAATTTTTCCATTTTCCAATAAACGAGATCTCTTCAATTCGATTTAATATCCCAGGTGAAATTTTGCACTAATTAAAGAGTCTTACAATTATTTCATCTGATAGCAGATGTTATTGGTAAATGTAGCCAATTCCTACTTTTAGCAAGACAGTAGTGATGTTTGAAAGATGTCGGATGCGGCTGGTTTGTGTTGTACGCAGACTATCTCCCAGAGACACCGCATTATCAAGCGCTTACGAAAACTTGCCGTTTACAAATATTGGCGCTTTTTTTACGCAGGGAGCCTTAATTTCATAAATTACCTTGACAAATTGAATAGCTGTCGTTGACGCATTGCTATCGCAATCGGAGCATTCAGCTCCGTCACGCATTTTATCACGGAGATTGACAGTGATATCGCCCTTTTCCCGCGGCTGCAATATTTTAACAACTGTGATGAAACCTTAAGGCGATAGGAGTGCAATGGATCGACGACCGCTTCTCCATACAAACTTAGTCCCCATTTTCCTCTCTGAATATTGACTTTATGTAAAATATTTATATACAATTTATTGCGTATTAACCATAGCCGTCTCTTCGTTCAACTTATTTAATTTTTTTGATTATTGTATGAGTCAGGAGCTAAAAACAAATTCCGTACAAATTTTTAAAAGCTTCTAACTCTCCTCTCCTAAAAAACTCAAACTCAGGAGCACAGCTGTAATTAATACACATCAAAAATATTTTGTATAATGCAAAGACGAAAATGGTTACAACGTTTGTATGGAGAAGCGGTCACGTGATGTCTTAACCTTTCCTCTTAACTTAAGGAAGCGCCACTGTGTGGTCACCGCGGGTTGCCTTATTGCTCCGTCTATTAGGCCAGTGATCTGTAGTATAGCGGCTCTCTAGTGTGAGGACAGATTGACAGAATGATCAAACAGCGAGAGATTCTCACTTCCTATTGACGTAAAACCAAATTATTCTTGGGAGGGTTCTGCAGAATATTACAGGGTGACATTTTGAACATGACTTAGACTTATACATCTTATAATTCACGGTACCTACGTTTAGGATTATCATCTATCGATCAATCAAGAGCATAAATGGCCTAATTATGAAATGTCGTGTCGTACTCAATGACCTTTTATTTATGTAGACGTGTGACGTTCATAGTTGACAAAATTAAAAATTGATCCAACGATTTTGACAGCTTGACAGGTTGGCGTCACCCATACGCCTAAATAAATATAGGTTCCGGAACCTATATTTAATGGCTCGCAATCGTGCGCCTGGTACCATATCTACCTCAATTTACTTACATCTATGGTCGTACTACATTAAACCAGAATTAATTATAATTTTGTATTAATTTAATTTGTTTTTAATATCATGGAAGATTTTTTATAATTTTTTTATTTTCCTTAAACTACTATTTATATCAGTAAGTACAGTCAGAATCAATAGAGTTAGACTAAGAAAAGTCTGCAACGATTTTGATAGCACACGCAGAGCAAGTGTTATTTATACGTCATAATTTCATAGAAGTGTGACGTTTAACATAACACTTGCACTGCGTATGCTATCAACAAATCAAACTGTCCTGCAGTTTGGCAGAAGAAAAAACTGTACAAATAGGGTTTATTTCGCCTGAATAAATGATTTATTTATTTATTTTATCAAAATCGTTGCAGACTTTTCTTGGTCTATCTCTAGTAGCGGATAAAATAATACATCAAAATTATTTGCCTTCCAACAAGAGATAAATTTATATTGCTCGCGTTCAAAAATATCTGTTAAAGTCTAAAAATTAGTCTACATAAAGATACTACATATTTATTTTTGTCAAGCTGTTAGAGAATGGTATATACTATGCTGACTCTACTGAAACCGATTGTACAAAATAACTCATCTTCCTCGCGTTATCCCGGCATTCTGCCATGGCTCATGGGAGCCTGGGATCCGCTTGGCAACTAATAAGGCGTAAGCACTAGTTTTTACGGAAGTGACTGCCATCTGACCTTCCAACTCAGAGTGTAAACTAAACCTTTTTGGGATTAGTCCGGTTTCCTCACGATGTTTTCCTTCGCCGAAAAGCGACTGGTAACTATCAAATGATATTTCATACATAAGTTCCGAAAAACTCATTGGTACGAGCCAGGGTTTGAACCCACGACCTCCGGATTGAAAGTCGCACGCTCTTACCGCTACGCCACCAGCGGTTTTTACAAAATAACATTAGACAAAAAGTAAATGCGTTATATTATTCGTCATCAAGCCGGAAATGCCAGCGGTTCAACACGTTCAAAAAGTCATCCTGTATAAAGGTTAGGTCGCAACAGGTGTTAAAAAATTTTCCTTAAAAGAACTAATCACGTACTTTCCACACAAAAGACAAAAACATTTTAACATTTAAAAATGTGACGTTTACGCTATTGTATGGAAATATCTGTCAACCCGTACGCTGCGGTCAGATTGGACAGCTTTTAACACAGGTTGTCTAACTCGAGCTTTATTTTTACCATTTTTTATGTCCATTTTTAGGGTTTCGTACCCAAAGGGTAAAAACGGAACCCTATTACTAAGACTCCACTATCCGTCTGTCCGTCTGTCTGTCACCAGGCTGTATCTCATGAACCGTGATAGCTAGACAGTTGAAATTTTCACAGATGATGTATTTCTGTTGCTAAAAACAGAATATAATAAAGATTTAAGTGGGGCTCCCATACAACAAACGTGATTTTTTTGCCGTTTTTTGCATTATGGTACGGACTTGCACTTGGCCGGTGTTTTATGACTACGGGGGGAAACGAGCAGACAAATGGGCTGATGGTTAGCAAATACCGTCACCCATGGATAGGGTTACCAGACGTCAGGAATTTTCCTGACATGTCAGGAATTTTCTTGACATGTCAGGAATTTTGGCCGTTTGTCAGGAATGCGGCCGGAATACGAAAATGACAGGAATTTTAGTGAATTAACAATATGTACCTAAAAAGGTACATTATTCAAATTTACTTATCTGGCATACATAGATATCGCATACAGCTAGACCCCCCGTCGCCCGCCGATACCAACGTCAGGAATTTTGACAGGAAATTCCAATTTGGATCTGGTAATGGTAACCCTAGTAACCTAGTAGTAATGGACACATTTCTGGCATTTAAAATAAAATAACGGTCATTTCTTGAAGATTTGACGGTCGTATCGGTTCGGTCATACCGCGAGCGACAGTTCATTCCACAGTTTAGCTGTGCGGGGCATGAAGTTTCTGTATAGTTCAGTCATTATAGATTTTGACCTGTGAATTAGGGTGATTCACTTTTTTATGGAGAAAAAAAAGTTGTAATATTTTTCCTGACTTTGCTCACTAATGGAGTCTCCCAATACTAAAAACTATATATTTTAATTTTCAAAAGAATCGAATAACATTTAGAGGTTGCACAAGTTGAAAAGGTAGAGTGAGAACCCCATACATTGCGTGAAAATGAACTATGTTCTAAAATGACAAAATATAATGAACTGATACTAAAATCGAATGAGAAAACTGAATTTTGCGTCTAAAACACGATAAAAGCATTTTTCCTTTGGAAACAGGTGGAAAAACTGAAAAATCTTAATTAGAACATTTATCGAGTAACCAAAATCCAAGTTTACTACTAATTTTAAAATTTATTTATATGTAGAAGGTTCAGTATCACACTACTCTCTGGTTTGATGGTAGCCGGTTAAACCATTTTCTACCCTCCGATGTAGAGTCGTTGGTTATTTGAAAAATCTTTGTTGATGTTGTGCAACCTCTAAATGTTGACCGATTTTAATTTTTTTTAACGTATAATATTTTTTTATCAGTTAGAACAAGAATTCGAGCGAAGTCAGATGAAATCGAAAATTCGGAAAAATGAAACACCCTACTGTGAATAATCAGTTCTTGGATTTTTTTTTCGTAGGTCCCTCGGGGGGGGGGGGGGGGGGTCACTGGGAGTGTAAATTCAAAAAGTAGACTGAATCAGGCTCCTGTGTATATTCGAAAAACGGTTTTTCTTGAATAACTCGGCCATTTTTGATTTTACAGTAAAACCGCGAGGACAAAAATTGTAGGAAATTTGATTCTCTACAAGTTTGGTCCTTACAAAGTGGTGAAGATGGAAATGTTGTCACGTCGAGCGATGGCAAAAAGAAGCACTGGGATTAATCCGAGAATACACGCCAATAGAAGGCCCCAAACAACTTGAGGCGAACGCTCTGTAGCTTGGGATGAGGGCAGCGTACGACCGGTCGTTGTAGAGATCATATGAGGAGGGAATCTGTTAATGAACGTTTATCGGCTAATATACAGAGCGTTTTTTGAACAACTAGCCATATTGTGCGAGGTGATTATATAGGCCATACTGAACAACGTTTTCTATGGGACCAACTCTGAAATCACAAAAAATCTACTGGCCGTTTCATATATTTTGGTCGAGTGGATGTCGACGTTTTCTATGGGAAGACCAAATTTTTTTTTGGGATTTCGGTGTTGGGCCCATAGAAAAAGTTGTTCAGTATGGCCTATATAATCACCTCGCACAATATGGCTAGTTGTCCAAAAAACGCCCTGTATATGACGAACTTTTTATCGTTCACTGTGCGTTTCTCCAGAAACTTGGTCATTCTTTTTCTCGGTCATTAGACGTGCCTTAATGATTGCTCGGAGCAGTCGTAAGCCGAGCGCGCCAAACAATTGAGTGAAATACGTTCGTTGAATAAAGTGTGAGCACATCCTTACAATATCACCCAAATTTCACCCAAACCGGCCGCCTAATACCAAATTAAAACTCCTTTATTTCAATAAAACCGTATCAGTGGGTGTCAATTAGGCTCACTCGGAGAGGGCAACTAATCCGTCCTGATAACGGGCAGCCCGTATTAATCACATGCCACAGAAGAATTAATTTATTCGATACTATAGCAGCAATCTTAGTTGGCCAGAGGTGAACCTTATGTGATTGGAATAAGGGTTATGATTAGTCAGGTAACTGTGTGGACGATGGTACATTCGTATCGGCTATCGGAACTTTATCGCTGCGGACGAGCTCGTGAGAACTTACGTTTGGAGAAAAAATGAGGTAAGTGTAAGCACTACCACATTTGTTTCAGTTTCAACCGCTAGTAGGTTAGTGCAAAGGCAAAATGGTCATGACTTTTTGGATGATCATGAGCGGCATCGATCAACAAATTGATCTCAATTTAATTTAGATATCACTTATAGATGTAGCGCATCTCGCTCGGACTTATACATTGTACCTAATAATTAGTAATCTTCAAGAGAGTACGCTCTGCTTAAGAATCCCCTATGTGGTCATTCAGTGTCTTCACATCCCTTTAAAAATTCAAGAAGCGTATAGGATTTTCCTTCTTTTTGACAGTTGTACAATTCCGGGCCGGAGGGTACCGTAGTGAAATCAGCGGGCTCAGCACGGTTCCATTTTTATCGACTATCACTATGCGCGTCCCTTTCGCACTTACATACTTGTTAGAACGTGACAGGCATGGTGACAAGGGATAAAAACGCGACCGTGCTAAGCCGCCAGGACTTTTATTGTCCCGCGTGACAAATTTCTAAAAACGGCATACTGATCACTACGTCAGATCACTTCATCCTCAATCTGTTCGTGTTTTATAACTCCATCCAGTAAAGGTCGGTAAGTGTAGATCGCATCCTTTGTATTTCAAATATTGCAATAAACATCGCCATATGGCTACGCGCGTATCGAATAGGGTCAATCGCAACGCAGGTGGTGCAAGCCTCAGCCTCGTAATTGCCCATTAAAAGGGAGATGGCCCTTGAAATCGCTATAATACCAGACTCCCATTGAAGAAGCACAATGAAATCGCCCGAATAGCACCAATAGCACATTATTAACCGTGGTACACAATTAACCGAGCGGGCTAAGTCAAATGCAAATAGATGTCATACTGTTTATAGTAAAAGATTACATTGTGCGGGTCCAATAGCTTATCTTCGCATCTAAAATGGTTTCTGTATTTAATTTATTGCAATAAAATAGATAAATGGCGGTCTTGGACGTTCCGCGTTCCTATAAATCTTCAAGGGATTTTCCACTTGGTGTTGTTTTGTGTTGATTTTTGAATGATAATTGAAACAATGCCTGATTTCGCCAATTTATTTTAGCAAATCTGTCACAACTGTGTTAAGAGGGGGCTAATGAATAATTGTCGTTTTTATATGCCTTTAAAAATGGACATGGAAACTAGACTATATTCGCAAAGACAGACTCCAACCCAAACCTTAAAAGGTTAAAATTGGCTCAAGAGAGAAAAAACACGAAAACATGTCTTCTTATTTCCATTTCTTTTCAGTTCGGCCCCCTTAACCTTTGTTAAGTTGGAGTCGTCTAGTTAGTATAAAATACCTGTATTAAGGTAAGGTAATTTGAACACAGTTTATTTTGCTTGGGGTAAAACAAACAGCTAGTAGGTATGAGGATTCCATACAAGTATTTGTCTTGCTCCGATGATACAATACAATACAAAACAATACAATACAATACTCTTTATTGCACACCTCATATACACATAGTTTACAATAAATGTACAATAATATAAACAAAGACAATAGAGGTAACAACAGATAATATAATAATGATAATATAATATTCCACCTTACTTTATACAGTAGGTATTCAGTTGCCATTGCAATCCATAATTAAAAAAATCAGACAAGTGCGAGTCGGACTCGCCCACCGAGGGTTCCGTAGGTACTTTTTAGGGTTCCGTACACAAAGGGTAAAACGGGACCCTATTACTAAGACTCCGCTGTCCGTCCGTCCGTCTGTCTGTCACCAGGCTATATCTCACGAACCGTTGAAATTTTCACAGATGATGTATTTCTGTTGCCGCTATAACAACAAATACTAAAAACAGAATAAAATAAAGATTTAAGTGGGGCTCCCATACAACAAACGTGATTTTTGTCCGAAGTTAAGCAACGTCGGGCGGGGTCAGTACACTCAGTACTTGGATGGGTGACCGTTTTCATAGATGGTACGGAACCCTTCGTTTGCGAGTCCGACTCGCACTTGGCCGGTTTTATTTTTTAGTATTTGTTGTTATAGCGGCAACAGAAATACATCATCTATCACGGTTCATGAGATACCTACAGCCTGGTGACAGACAGACAGAAAGACGGACAGACAGACGGACAGTGAAGTCTTAGTAATAGGGTTCCGTTTTTACCCTATGGGTACTGAACCCTAAAATGAACAAAACCAAGGGACAAAGTTACATGCTGTTAGCTCAAAGAGGAACAGACCAGCGTAAGCGCACTTCATGCTCCTACTAGTTTATGTATGACAAATACCATTGATTCATCGGAATGCGATGTCTTCTCTTGCTCTTTGTATTTAATGCGGTTCCGGAAACTGCATACAACAGTGGCAATGAAATGGACATATTCTAGTGATAAAGAAATGGGGTTAATTGATAGAAATCTTTAATGACCGTAAGCTAAGCCTTGGAGAAAACAGGGGTCGACACGCCAAAGCTTTAACGCACCTTTTACGCACTTCGCAGCTAGTAGGTACCTATGGTGAAAACGCAAGGCATAGAATACGTCACTGCGTATTAGTATATGCCGCGTCAAGTTCGGTCCTTAGTCGAGGCAGATTCAGCAACAGCGTTTTTTACAAGAAAATACCCGCTACTTATAAAAAACTCGCTATTCGGTATTCTTTTCTCGCCGCTTATACTTCGAATAAAGAATCATTTTTCGGTATTTTTTTCTCGCCGCTTATACTTCGAATAAAGATCCGTTTATAAAAAAAAAGTTAAAAAATATTAAATATCATAAGCATAATAACCTTCGCGACCTACTCGTAGCAGTGAAAACTGTAACTATGACAATAACTGATAAACTTTCAAAACGAAAATAAACTGGTACTCTGATCGCTTCGATATTGTTACCCTACCCTACCATCATTATTTTCTTTACCTTCTGCATCTTTCTTGGATAAAAAACAAAACATTGTAAAAAGGTAATCTAGATTTTAAGAGTACTAATATTGTACCCCTGACAAGCAAATTATAGTGGTTACACTAGAATACCTATTTATTATGTAACCTTTTCGTACACCTACAAATGTAGTCGCTTAACTTCGAACTTTGATAAATCCACTTTACCGTCTTAGGAAATATCTACCCTATTACCTTTTCATAATACCAAATACTGACAGTTGGATTTGACTTCGAAGTTACGCAATAAATGGTATCTTATCTTATCTTTCCAGGTTTCCGCGAGTCTTCCTTCCTGTACGCGCTGACCGCCGCAGGAGTGGCGCACGCCGTCGCCCGCGCTTGCGCACAAGGCAGACTGCTCTCCTGCAGCTGCGACCCCCTCGGCTACCCCTCCCACCCCAGGGAGAGGAGGGCCCAGGAGTGGGAGTGGAGCGGGTGCTCGCACAACCTGGCGTTTGGGGTCGAGTTCTCGAGGAAGTTTCTGGATGCAAGGGAGAAGGTGGACGATTTGCAGTCGAGGATTAATGTGCACAATAACGATGCTGGACGGTCGGTGAGTATTTGATCATTTTGATCTGATAAATGTATCTTTTGGAGCATTCCACGACAATGCGAATTTTCTGATGATTTGCTTACATACCTAGCAGTCTTTTTCTGTCAAAATGGATGTAAAAAATGCTGAGTAAAATCATCATCAATTTGAATTTTTAAAAAATTAACTACTTATTTTACGAAATAAAATGTTTTTGTATTAGACAGCTCATGGAATGCCCCTAAAATAATTTTGAACGCCGTGACACCTTTACATACTTATGTATTTCTTGGCGCCTAGGAAGGCACTTGCGCGTTTCCAACAGATTCAAACAATCCACCAACATGACTATCGACTAACATAAATTTTACCGTAGAAGCTATAATTAATGTTCTACAATCTCGTCATAAAATCTCATCGATATGAAAGGAGGTTCTAAAGAAAACAAACACCACCTCCATAAACTCGGAATTGTCAATTGAATTAACATGGACACGAAGAATTTTAATCAAATCCCTAAGCAAAGCAGGAATCCTTCATTTCACTTTGATGTCTATTCAAAAGCGAACAATGGGGGTTCAAAATCACCACTAATACTCAATGACACTTCAATTTGCTTCATTAGAAGCTTGGTGGAATATTGCCGGTTTTGATCATACGAGATGAGGGTGAATATTAAACATCTTGAATTCAAAAACTGTTAAAATCAAAGGAAATTGTCATTGGGACCTTTTTTACCTGCTATAAAAACGGATAAAAGTTTACATACAAGGTGTCAGTAACAAAAATGGTGGTGATCCGTTTAAGGGCATATTCCGTATCGTGTTCTGTCTGATTAGGCAAAGTACCTAGAAGAAACATTTTTTGGTCGCGAAAAAAAAATGTTTTTAATGGGGCACGGCGTCCGAGGTCACTCAACCCTCCATACAAGAGCCAACAAGGCCTCAAACGGATCACCACTATTTACACCTAGTATATGTAAATTTATGCAAAATATATAAATCTATGATGAACAGGGTCCACCTGCAAAGGTATAGAAGGAAAGCTACAAACTTTAATTTAAAAAAATGTAAGTATGGTACGGCTTGCTAAAAGAAATTTAAAGAATGCTAAAAGCAGCGACGGAATGTTGACCAAGATAAGGCCACAGGCTAGCTAGTGGGCAGTCTAGATATCCACAGGAAAAAAATCACAAACCGTTTATCTTTGCTAACTCTTTTCTTTTCGGGATTTTTCTTCTACGATCAAATACGAAGATAATACAATTTTAAATTCCACTGACGGAAGTCCATGATCTGATTTCATAAAAATTCGACTACAAAAATTAATGACTCAATTATTAACGACCGAAGTTGTTATCCTCGACGAAACATCACGACACGTAAACTATTTCTCTATTTTGACATAACGACCAATTTAAACCCATATTTACAACACACCAATTTACAATGACCCGTCTTCAAGACCATTTTTTCTCAGACTGGAGGAAGTTGTAGGTCATTTAGTAATAGTCGCTGTCGGGGTAGAAATTGTTTAGGTGTCCAAATTGGTTATCCAAGGCGTTAAAAATGGGGTCCAACACTTATTTAGTTCAAATTGGAGAGCGGTCGATGGGCGTGGCGAGCGGTAATCTCCGTATGGGTGGTCCAAACAGCCGGCATACATGGCCATAAGACATGGTATGGTGCATGGCCATTTGGGTGATCACACCCAGTTTTATAGCACATAAAGTGCGCGTAATGCGTACCGTATCGACTTAAAATCTGAATTGACTGGCTTTGGTCGTATTTAGAGCAATCATTTTTGATATTGCGGAATTAATGTTAATTTACATGATTGGCGTCTGTACATTTGATTTTCGTGTACCTACAGAAATGGCTGTGGGTGTCCTGGACACTATTTAAAAAATATAATTGTAACATTTAATATTGGGTTTTAATATTCGATTGGTAGTAAAATATTTAAAAACAGAATACCAATATTAAGAAGGTGTAAACCTTGATATAAAATTGTTTCTGTTGCTGGCAGATATTTTAAAATGTTATACATGTTATTATCTAATATTAAAAATATCCAAATACTAATAGTTCTTAATTAATATGAGGTTTAAAACTGAAAATCTATACAAGTTGTAAAACAATAAAAACATAATTATATTGTTTTATACTTACTTGAGTTGTGAATATAGATAATCGGTTCATAATCTAACTGCACCCTCGATTTCTCCTTAGAGGCGACATAAGTTGTCGCCCGATACTAAACATGTCCAAAGCTGATTTGTCGTGTCACTAAGCTGCAGCATACACTACACTGACACTACCCAGTAACCGACAGTTAGCCAAAATACCAGGCGTAGTAGGATTACGCCTAATAATTTAATAGGCCTCTTCCGTCTAAGAATAAACATGTCAAGCTGAAGTTTAAATACGAAATAACAAACTTAATTAACCCGATGAGAGTCCTCAATTCAACGCTTTATGTGGTTGACTTTGAGTTGAACACTTTTAATTTAAACGGCAAAGTTATGTTTGCTTATAATATTATATTAGCCTCCGGAACCAAATCTGACAGCGAAGCGGCATACCTGGTATCGTGGATACATATTAGAGGGATTTACGATTAATATAATTTACGTTTATACACTTTTTATAATACAAACACGACGGTTACGTACAAATGATTTAATTTGTAATTCCTTTGTGGTTTTTAATTGAGTGGCATGATACCTGTCTGATGGGGGCCACCAGCATCTATTAGGTACGTTAGGTTCTGATGTTTTAGCTTTATTTTTCAGGTCCGTAGTGCTACAACTTAGGGTGGAATCACATCTATCAGCATCGAGCCGCATTTTATATATGAGAAATCGCTCGTTAGTATGAAGATGCGTACGCATCGAAAAACTGAAAGCATGCGTACGCATCTTCATACTAACGAGCAATTTCTCATATATAAAATGCGGCTCGATGCTGATAGATGTGATTCCACCCTTAAGTAACCACGTCGCCGTACTAGCTGTATAGAAAAGTGGATACTTATGTTTGGGCACCGACTGGTAGATACATACCTAAATATGGTAGGAACCTATGCTTGTATTCCTTGCATGGGTATGCGGAATATCGAGGAATACAAGGCCAAAAATACAAATGCCAAGGGAGGAGCACTAACTATTGTACCCACAATAGTTAGTGCTCCTCCCTTGGGGAAAAACGGTAAAAAGGGTAAAAACGCGACCCTATTACTAAAGGGCCCTTACGCACTTGCGGTTGGCCGCTTAGGCGGTTCATTTGAGCGGCCAGCCGCCTGACAACCGCGTTAAGCGGCTGGACCGCTCGGCATCTTGGGTCCATTAACAAAATGGACGCCGTTGAGGTAGCTTGTGTTATATATTTGTACTACCTAAAACAACGAAAGAAAAATAAAAAAAGATACTGGATTCATCCTTTACTAGACTAGAAACACGCAACGAATTTGGCCAGTTCGCAAGCTGCTTTCAAGAATTGTTATTTGCTTGCTTTACTATAAAAAATTATATACGTTTTTTATTTTTTATTATTAATAAATTACATGCTAAATAATATTGTAGTGGGCGAATACGTCGGCTACAAACTCATCGGCGGCTCGCCGCACCCTGAACCGCCAGTGCGAATAGACAAGTTGGCGGCCAGCCGCGGAGCGGGCCGCAGCTCTTCATTCAACCGCCGCGGTTGAAATTTTGTGGCGGTTAAGTGCGTACGATCACAGGCGGTTGCATATTAGGGCCCTTACGCACTTGCGGTTGGCCGCCTAGGCGGTTCGTTTGAGCGGCCAGCCGCCTGACGCGGTTGATATAGCGGCTGGCCGCTATGGCGGCCACCCGCGATGGAACCGCGATGCTACCGCGTTAAGCGGCTGGACCGCTCGGCATTTTGGGTCCATTAACAAAATGGACGCCGTTGAGGTAGCATGTGTTATATATGTGTACTACCTAAAAAAACTAAAGAAACATAAAAAAAGATACTGGATTGATCCTTTACTAGAAACACGCAACGAATTTGGCCAGTTCGCAAGCTGTTTTCAAGAAATGAAGAAGCACGAAGATAAATTTATTATCTCTATATCTAAATTATTCTATATCTACATGCTAAATAATATTGTAGTGGACGGATACGACGGCTACAAACTCATCGGCGGCTCTCCGCACCCTGAACCGGCAGTGCGTATAGGCAAGTTGGCGGCCAGCCGCGAAGCGGGCCGCAGCTCTTCATTCAACCGCCGCGGTTGAAATTTTGTGGCGGTTAAGTGCGTACGATCACAAGCGGTTGCATATTAAATTGGAAAAGCGGCTGGCCGCGCGGCCAGCCGCCCCCGCGGTTAACCGCTAGTGCGTATTAAATTGGAAAAGCGGCTGGCCGCGCGGCCAGCCCCCCCGCGGTTAACCGCTAGTGCGTAAGGGCCCTAAGACTCCGCTGTCCGCCTGTCCGTCCGTCTGTCTGTATCTCATGAACCGTGATAGCTAGGCAGTTGAAATTTTCACAGATTATGTATTTCTGTTGCCACTATAACAACAAACACTAAAAACAGAATAAAATAAATATTTAAGTGGGGCTCCCATACAACAAACGTGATTTTTTTGCCGTTTTTTGCGTAATGGAATGGTACGGAACCCTTTGTGCGCGAGTCCGACTCGCACTTGGCCGGTTTGTTTTAAGAATCCGATTTATTGGAAAATTACACGTTCAGAAATTAATCTCACCTTCTGTTTTACTTACCAGTAAACATCTCGTGAAAACGTCTCCACTTTAATTAGACAAATTTAATTGCTACCAAAGCCAGACGAATATAATCGTAGTTTTAACGATCCGGTAGCGAAGATAAAATTATATGCCAAATACTATTTAATATCTATATAATTTACTATTAAAATATACTTTGCTGTGACATTTACGATCCATAGTCTATGGCAGTAAAAACTGAGCCCGGGCTAATGATTATTACTATACAATGTTGTTTTTACGAGATAATCATGGGTTTAGTAGCTATAAATTAATATCGCTAAAATATTATAATTGTTGTCACTTTCTGTAACAGGGTGCCCTTAAAGTTGAATGGGTAATTAAAAGGTTATGTTTTATTAGATAATTAGTTGGTGGTTTGATGGGCTAACCAGTTGCTTCGAAATGGATAATTTAGCTTTTAGATGCGCCAAAAACACAATCTGTTTTGTTACACAAAAAGCTTGACCCCATTTAAGAGGCCGTGTACGATTTTAGTCGCAATAATGTAAAACTGATAGATTTTGACGAAGAAATTCTACACTTTTTGCTACCTAATAGAAATAACAAGTACTGGTTTCTATTAGCACGTCTTTTTATCTTGTACTTTTTCAGATAATTTTTTTGAAAACGGACTCACTAAATTAGTAATGATTTTTTTTCTGATGGACGTTTAGGTAAACGCCTGTAAAACACAGATTTTAAAGCTCTTATTTGTAAATTTCGTAAAGTTTGGACTAAAAATGGTAATTTTGTATAACACATATCCTGTACTTGTACTTTATCAGACTACATTTTTGATATTATGACTTTGAAGTAAGTAGTGTAAATGAAAGTTAGACGAAATCAATTTTCTCCAGAAATTACTTCAAAACAAGTGACAATTAGAGCGGTGGTGGCCGAGTGGATATGACGTCCGACTTTCAATCCGGAGGTCGCGGGTTCAAATCCTGGCTCGTACCAATGAGTTTTTCGGAACTTATGTACGAAATATCATTTGATATTTACCACTAGCTTTTCGGTGAAGGAAAACATCGTGAGGAAACCTGCATACATCTGCGAAGAAATTCAAAGGTGTATGTGAAGTCCCCAATCCGCATTGGGCTAGCGTGGGGACTATAGCCCAAGCCCTCTCGCGCATGAGAGGAGGCCTGTGCCCAGCAGTGGGACGTGTATAGGCTGAAATGATGATGATGATGAAGTGACAATTTCTTTGAAACTCGACTTAATTTCAACGTAATTTTGATACTTAAACAATTGACAACATTTCCTGAAACTGTTCTTATCCATCATTTAGTATAATTTACTACCATAATTTTTTGAAGAATTTTTAAAAACTGCCCCTTCTCGTCATGTATTACCGGTGACGCACGCTCGCGACCTCATTATTAAAAGCCAAGATGGGAAGACGTGCTAATAGAAACCAATACTTGCTATTTAGATATTACGTAACAAAAGGTGTACAATTTCAACGACCAAATCCATCAATTTCATATTTCTGCTCTAAAATCGTACACGGCCTCTTAGGCACGAGAAAATTAATAGATTGAAATAAGGTATGTTGGGGTAATACCGGACGGATTTGGGACTAATTGGGAGACCTCGCGAAATATATTTTTTTCTCGAGCTCAGTACGTGTCAGCTTCTAGAAATATGGTGCAAATCGTTAAATAATAACCGAAGTTTAAGCCTGAATATTGGCAACCTTCAATGTTTAACGGTTTCAGTTTTATACGAGTGTAAAGATGAGACATATTTTTATTCGAGGGTAACGATGAATTTGTCATCCCGGGAGAACATCGGATGGCGAAAAAAAACCGGTTCTAATGCTCAGATAACAAAGGTATCTAAAACAGTATATCCGATGTTTAACCTCCTCCAACGTATATGAATTTCAGCCACGAATAGCTGGAAACTTAAAAGTTCTCATCAAATGTTTAAAACTTTGCATTTTTGCATCCGATCTTGACCCATATACGAAAATTTGGTAAATCTGTGGCTCTCAAAGTGTGATATGTCAATAGAAACAATTTCCTAAGTAATACATTCATACATACATAGCTACGTACACTGCTAATATCTCTTCCTTTTGAATTACCGTCCTCGAATAAAAATAAAGGAACGAAATAATTACGATAAAAACAGAGTTCTTGCAGTCATAAAAAAACAAAGTTTGACAATCACTGCTGAATTTTAAATGGGTAAAGGTCGGATTGTTGCTATCCGATCTTTACCTGCAAGGGTAAAGATCGGAAATCGGTCTACAGCAGTCCTAGGTCTGTTTTGATTGGATTAATTTAAAGATAAACCTTCAAAACGAAATTGGACATCAACTGAATCACAAAAACAACCACAGTTTTATCACAATACTCGACATAAATTACAGGGCGAAGATCGGATGGCCAGAAAAATGACCAAAATTACCTTGCTCCCTTTAAAGGCGCGTAGAACATATCCGATATCACTGAGCGGCGGAGGGACACTGGTGTCCGAAGCGCAATGAAATAGCGTCTTGCACATTGTTGTCAAAATTAAGAAATAAAGCCTACTTTGGCGGAAATGAATTTCCTACGTTCTTCCCCCGCATCCGATATTACCCCAACATACCTTACTTGAAATTCCTGATAAATTTTCAATTAGTATTATAAGAAACTGTAACACTTTAAACTCTCGCGTTTTGTACACATATTTAATTACACAAACGGGTCTACCGCGATATAATTTCATTGTTTTTACCTTTAATTCCGACGTTTCAGCTGAGTTGCACCAGCTGTGGTCACGGAAAGACTGACGTCCCAACAAATGTCAACAGAGATATTAATAAAACACCACTAAACTACCCGAAATTAGTTTATAAAAATGTTTGGGGTAGACAAAGAACTTGCAGCTACCCGTTAAAGTTTAATGTTTATTGTCCACGGCACGACACGCAACACTCACAGTATCCGTACACTGGTCCGAAGATATATCCGCTGGTTTCAACATTTGAATCACTGGTCCCCAAGTAGACGATAATTTGTACCCGTCCTCTCGGTTGAAATTTTTAGGGTGTTTTTTAATTTCAATCGCCTCTCTCACGATCCGCGGATAATAGTGTCGCTCGTTGGAGAGGACTTTGGGTTTATGTAGCTCAATCCAGTGATTCGTTCCTGTTGTCAGCCAGTGCTCAGCTATTGCGGATTTGTTTACATGGCAAACAAACAATTATGTTTTCATTGTAAACAATGAAATTATATCGCGGTAGACCCGTTTGTGTAATTATAAGAAACTGTTTGTTTTTAATAAAAAAATAAAATAAATGGCATAGGAAGAACCACTTCCTCTCATATGCCACTGATAAGAATTCATTAGGTATATTTTACTAACTTGAAGGCATTGTTTTTAATACATGGAATTTAAAAGTATGATTTAATGGATAAAAAGTTATGTTTGTATCAAAGACGTAGAACTTGTTAATGTATAAAAACGAAACTAAGTTATTGTACGAATTTAATTTTTCACAACCAGCAGAAAAATCCAACCCACATACCGTTAAGATTGACACCAGACACTTCGAAATAAACATATTATGTCAGAATACACCCCTCGCCAAGGTGTAAGAAAATTGGCCGATGGCATGTAGAACGTATCTTGGCCGGTGGTCCGGCCCACACTCGAGGTACGGCGGCATTTACCATTTTGTTTTGTGGCCACATAATTAACAGCCGCCCAGTGAGATCTCTGTTAGACACGCTCGCTTGTAATAACCCCCGCGATGATATTTTTATTAATGTCAAAATAAAGGCGGGTCGAGTCACACCGAAGCGTAATAGTAGTGCCGCGATATGTTAACGGCTAACGCGTTCGCTGTCAATAAAGTGCGGGATTTTTTTTAAATGTAATCTTTGTTAGCGAAAAAATCACATACATATAATATACAGTTAGCATAACTATTAGCTTAGCACCCATGCATACATATTTCTTATGTAATAACGCGAGGTATCCCGGCATATTGCCACGGCTTATGGGAGCCTGGGGTCCGCTTGACAACTAATCTCAATAATTGACGTAGGCACTAGTTTTTACGAAAGCGACTGCCATCTGACCTTCCAACCCAGAGGGGAAACTAGGCCTTATTGAGAATAGTCCGGTTTCCTCACGATGTTTTCCTTCACCGAAAAGCAACTGAAAAAAAAAACAAATGATATATCGTAAATAAGTTCCCAAAAACTCATTGGTACCTACGAGCCGGGGTTCCCACGACCTCCGGATTGAAAGTCGCACGCTTCCATGCATACATATTTGTGTACATAAAACAATGTCCATAAAACCTAATATCACATATGAATGAAACAGAATCCAATTATTCAATTATTTTTAGTCTATTGAGCTTGCCAAGTGTTTCAGCTTTCAATACAGAGGTGATAGGTCAAAAGTCTCTTGCATAAAAATAATGTCTACACCGGCGCCGCGCGATTCTTGGAATTTGGTTAAGTTGGCGGAACAAATCCCGAACGCCTTGAATTGAACTAACAATGAGTCAAACTTCATAGAATTTATATACGAGTCGTATAGACCGCATATATTTCTGTCATCGTATTCTAAATGTATCGTATCTATTAAATTATAATTATTTACTTTCAATATTCTTTGTTGTATATTTGGATAAAAAGATAAAGTAATTCATTACTTATCTTATTAATCAACGCTTAGGTAGGGACCTAAACGGTGTGACACGCGACCTCAAGCCTCGAGATCGAGACGACCCTCAGCGGGACTATAAAAGATCTCGCGTCGACCCACACAAGAAATTAGGTCCCACATTAGAGAGCCAAGGTGATAATTACGTTACAAAAAATCGATACGATGAGTTAATATTTTGTTTCCCGATGACTGTTCGATATCGATTTAAATATAATTGCTATTAATTTTTTCGAGCCACAGTTACGTCAGCTAGACGAATAATAGACGGTTTTTGTGTCGATGTCAATATACTAATTATTTTATTCAGTGAGATCACGAGTTTAAACTTGTATCCATTTAGACAGCTTTGGTATTCTATTGTCACGGTTTTTATAAAGATTTCGACAAAATACTGCCTTTGCTCATCATTTCTAGGCAGGGACCGTTACCGGTATTCTGACTACAGGTTATTATTGAGGTATAACCGGTGTAATTTGAATTTGGGTATTTATATCACTTAAGCTCCGAATAGAGGTATTCGAATACCGGTATTCAATAGTGTTATCGGTTTAGCCAATTGACAGCAAATACCACTATTTGATAGTTTACTCCTAAAGCTATTACCGGTAATAAGTAAGTGCCAATACCGGTTGTAGTAGTACCACGATTCGTTCCTTCGCTACTCGTCAAGGACGTTGTCCGGCCCGCTTGTAAAGTTGTAAATACTTAAGATCCGGATCTTAGAATGCCCGTTTTCAAGTTGGCTGGTAAAATTAGCTGTTAGGTGATGATTTTGAATGATAAATATTTAATAGCGTTCATTTGATTCATTTAATTGTTTTTTTTTTGTTGATTTAATTGTATTTTATTACGTATGTAGTTTATAATCTCAAATATATGAGCGCCGATTACACGTGCGCGCCGCCGCCATAAGGAGTCCGCGCGCCGCCGCCGCCGCCGGTAGATTAAAATGCGCGCCGAATATTTTTTATAAGACAGTATTATGCAGCGTTAAAATATGTAATAGGTTATAGTCCGATAAGAAATAGTTGAAATAGGCGCCACTTCCTACGTAACTCTCACATTTTTGACGTAAAATACTTACTTAAACATGGCAATAATTACGTACTCACGGAAATTTTTTGGTCATATAATTTAATTTCTACTATTTTATGTCGCACCAACACCATACTAACTATTTATTATGTGGCAGTACGATTTACATAAAAATGTGTTGTATGTACCATGTACCTATGGGTAAAACACATTTACAAAGTATAATGTCCAGTGTTTTAACCGTTGTCGATTACAGGGCACTAGTGCCAAGTATGCGAAGAGTAAAATTATCACGTTTTCTGGTAGTTTTTATGAATATGAATATGAATTAAACAGAGGGATTTTAGGTGTTTCAAAACCATTTAAAAAGTCATTACTTGTCGTATTGCAACGTAATGAACCAAATAGATAAAAAAATATTATTACGGTTTTTTTTCCTGTGCGTTCATCAAGACATCAAGAGACAGACCCGATTTCATTTGAGAAATTTCTTACGAAAATATTGATAAAATTGCATGCATTGTTGTATACCATTGCTCAGATGTTGCTGCATCCTACGATACCCCGCTAAGTTTGATTTAATGTTAATAAAATGACGCCAATTACTGGTAAAATTTTACCACCTACGAGCTATAAAGCTTTTGGAAAAATATAAAAATAATAGGTTTTACTTTAGTTCATAACATAAGTTGGCATTATCAGTAAGTGTATTTGTAATTAAAAATGCAATTATTCTATATTTATTAAAAAAAAACATGAATTTGACAAAAAAAACCTTATGCATATAAAGTACTGTATACTAACTAGGCAACGTCCAAAATACTAGACGTCTTTTCATTATGCGGCGTATCTTTTTATTTACACCGACTGGCAACATCAAACATATTTGACATGCCTATGTTTTTTTCGAAACTATTATAAATAGATTTTTTTCATGATTTTTCTACAATAAACAACCACATAATAAGATAATAACACCAAAAAAATGATACTTAACACAGTTTTTTGAGTTTTTTTTCCCTTGTCGATTTAAGGGTTAAGCATGGCTTTTCATTATACGTCTTAATATTGAAAAGTTGAAAAATTCCACGCCGCCGCCGTGGATTTTTTTCTGGCGCGCCGCCACCCAATTTTTTTCGACCGGCGCGCACGTCTAGCGCCGCCCAATAGGCATTTAGCCGGCGGCGGTTCGCCGGTCAAAATTGGTTGGCGGTGGCGGCGAATCGGCGGCGTAGCCTTGAAAACTTGGTTTATGCGAAGAGAATTCAAACCTTAATTCATTTAATTTCATTTAATTTATTGAATTATGGTAGGAAAAAAGTTTTTCATGGCATTAACTGTAGATAAGCAGCATAATGAACATCTCTTTATATTGTGAGGTTACTGTTAATTGAATCTATCACTAATTCACTAGGTACACTTTATAAAACAAAGTCCCCCGCCGCGTCTGTCTGTAACTATATGAATGTATGTTCACGATGAACTCAAATCAAAACCTACTCAACTGATTTTCATGCGGATTTCAGCTATCAATAGAAAGATTTTTGAGGAAGCTTTAGTTTAGGTGTACAATTTGTTAAGGTTTTGTGTAATCCGTGCGAAGTCAGTGCGGGTAGCTATAGTCAAATATAATAGTTATTATATGTACGTATCGCCAGGAGAGGTGAATGATTACACACACTGCTCGCACAGACCACCTACTAATCGCAAAAATAGTATGAATGAATCAATGAGTGAATGTGACTTAAATGTACGATATTAAAAGCCTATAAAAACCCCTTCAAGAAACTTTTTTGCAGTTGATATCAACTTGATATTGGTACGAAATACAGAACCCTAAAAAGAATATTAATTTCAAAAATGTCTCAAAAATTGTATTGAACAACTATTTACAACTAATATTGCTCAAAGGTTAACTGGAAGAGATCCCTTAAAGGCATAAATTCGCCTTTATACTAATGACGAATGTTATTTTTCCTGTTTTGTTTTGATTTTTGTACAATAAAGTGTTTTACTACTACTACTACTATATTAAAGCAGAAGGAG
This sequence comes from Cydia splendana, assembly GCF_910591565.1. Classification (NCBI taxonomy): domain Eukaryota; kingdom Metazoa; phylum Arthropoda; class Insecta; order Lepidoptera; family Tortricidae; genus Cydia; species Cydia splendana. The sequence continues at coordinate 18,271,568 of NC_085964.1, read as the reverse complement.
TTGAAAATAAAGTTCCAGTTAATCCTTGTTTAATATTCGCTGAAAGTTGTTGAGCATTAGACTTTTCTGAGTGAGCACTCTATGTATTTTTTTCTTTATGTGGTTAAATGCACGTAATGATTATTTTTAGATATAATTTTAATTTATATTTTTGTTCGGTAAATAAAACAAAAATATGATATGAAAAGTTTTCTTGATTTCTATTTAAAGTTAATTGTTTTTATATAAAGTACCATCTCTTAAAATATCGGTACCTAATTTGTTAGCACGTTATATAAAAGCAATAAATTCCCGATCAAACTAATCTGCATAGCATTTGCAACGACAACGTGCGTAAATATCATCGTTAATATCAAAGTTCTATGAAAATATGACGTTTATATTATAATAACACTCCCTCACTTTGTTCTGTTCAAATCGGTGCAAAGTTAGCTTAGACAGACTCTAGTATCTAACAAGGTCACGCCGATGCCACACCGATAGCGCAGAATTTTGGCGGTGGCGGCGGCGCGAAAATTTTGGCGGCGCGGCGCTCATATTTCATATGGAAATGTTTTCTGGGATTAATTATTTTCATTAATTCATTCATTAACCTCGTGCCTTGAAACGGTCGCAACGCTGAATTTTACAGATTTCGAACCACTTGCTACGCTCGTGGTTAAATCATGAAATCTTTCGCTTGTACAGCGATCAATATAAGCATGAGCAAAAAGAATAGATAGTAAGTTACATATGTCTTTGGCATGAGGACTTAACAACAACTTTAACCTCTTGTCGCAAAGTTTTTGGTTACTCTTTGATCAAGTGCAATGAATACCGGTATTAAATATGAAAACCATTACCGGTATACTGAATACCTGTTATTATTGAGGTATTAATGAATACCGGTATTTCATTATGTCAATTAGTGTACAAATAGCGATAAAGACAAAAACGGAATGACAGCAATACCTCTAATGCGAATATAGGTATAACATTTTAACCGGTATTCGTTTGACAGTTTTTATACAGGTATTTAATAAAACCGGTTATACGGTCCCTGTTTCTAGGTACTTAATAACTTTACATTAACACGTTACCTGCTAATAATTAAGTAACTAATAAAGTTTAATCATAAGAATGTCTTATTAAACATAATATACAAATTAAAACTAAATCAAACCTATCTTAATCTATGGGGTCTAGATTATAGCTATAAATATCGTCGCTATACTTACTCAACCTCATATCTGCAACAATCATTTGATGGAAATGTCGCTTTTCTTTCATTCGGAATACGGGTGTTTTTGTCATCAAATGAGTGTTGCAGATACGAGGTTGAGTAAGTATAGCGGCGATATCTCCTATTCCGCTGGCACTTGGTAGTATGCCCACAAGGCTGGCCGCGTTTCTTGTAACTTTAAAAAAAAAACAATAAAGCATATGAGAGATGTATGGCTATTATTGCTTCACATAGTTTGCTGTAGCCCGACAACGGTTCAAAAACCCCGGACGTTTCAGTCAGTTTCTTGGGACACCATAGCAAATTATTTTGTACATCAAAAATAAGATATTTTCTAGAAAGAGCTCTGACACAAATGGTGTCCGAGATTCCCTATACGATTATTAAAACGCACCTGGGCGCTCTTTAATTCAGGACAAATCCGGGAAAATCCAAACGCATGACACACATGATTTTCTGCGTTTAGCAATTTCTCAAATGAACTTTTTATCACTACACCTTATAAAACAAAGTACCCCGCCGCGTCTGTCTGTTTGTGTGTTTGTTTGTTTGTTCGCGATAAACTCAAAAACTACTGAACGGATTTTCATGCGGTTTTCACCTATCAATAGAGTGATTCTTGAGTTTAGGTGTATAATTTGTTATCTCAGTATGTGTATTTTAGATTTGTTCCGTTAATGATTAAATGATCAAAGCATTAAAAACTCGATTTGTCTTCAACATGACAATTTCTAAATTCATGTTAACCTCACGTTTTCTTTGGGACACTGTACATCTCTTGTTAGAAGCTAATTCTCCAAATTGCATTATTAAAAAACCTTTACTAAAATACCTAACAATTACAACGGCGTACAATTAGAATTATTGAATTCCATTAGCATTGAATCCTATAGATTCCCTCTAACTCCATCGAGTCTCCGTGTGCGGTTAACTAACAGTTAATTTGTTCGTCGGTTTAGTCGCGGTCATCTTAAACCTATTATCGTTAGTCACCGACTTAATCGCCTTTCAGATTACTGTGAATCACTTACCCACGTTTCGAATTGATTGTGTTTTTTGTGTGCGCGTGCCAAAATAGACGTTGTTTAAAGGTGATGTATTTATTAGACGATATTTTGAGTGAAGTGTAAAAATATGGGTGCACACATCTTACTCAAAAACATGTCACGTAGCTTTTAGGTCGGCGAGTTGAGAAATATGGGACATATTTTTGAGTAAGTTGTATGCATATTTTTACACTTGGCTATACCTGTGCGTTAACTACTCTACTGGTGGTAATGAAACAACATATTTTTTACAATAGATAGTTTGACACATGTATAATATATGTATTTATCCATGTTTAATACTAAACAAATAGGTGAAGTTATTAGCATAAAAAGGGCGTACCTCGCCATCATCATCAAACTTCACAGTTTGGCGAGTTTTATGTAATTTATAAAATGTATTTTAGTTTATCATGAATAAAAGATACAAGATTTAACCCTTTGACCGCCGTTGGCATGTATACAAGACAACGATAGAACGATCCACTGGCGCCGCGCTGTCTTGTATACAAGACACAAATTCAATCGCTCGGTAAATGTGGAAAAAATATCAATTGTATTTTTTTTACACTCATGTTAACGTTTTAGGTCTTTGTTTTAAAAAAAATTGCATTTACAGCAGCTATATTAATCCGTTCTTTTATAATAAGGCTATGAAATTTAATTGCTCCAGATTTCAACGTTTTCATGTTCCTCGTCGCCGTTGTCTTGTATACAAGACAGCCAGGGATGGGAATGTTAATTCGATATGAGAATATTCAAAATAAATATCAAATCGCAAATCTGGTTCTATTTAAGCACTTAAACACTTGTTAAATGCCAATTGGTGGTAACCAGTCACTAGAATACGTAAAACGAGAGAGAGACAGGCATAACTATACCTGAAGTTCAGGGAGCTTCTCAGCTGTTGATAATAGAGTCAGACACGGGTCCAAAATGCATGCACACGTTTTTGCTACAATATACCGAAGCGAGCATATATCACACCATATCTTAATAGTAAGCGTATCTTGAACATGAATAATAGAAGAAACCTACACCTCGCATTTACGTTGCGTAAACTCATAGACTTTGAAAAACCCTCATATCTGTACGATAAACTAAACTGGATACAGGATACACGCAAGAAACCACTTAGAAGCCATAGATTAAACTCCTTGCTAATCCCTAAACATAAAACTAAATCGTTCAAGGGGGGGTTCAAATATGCAACAACAAAAATATGGAATGACTTGCCACCACCCTTAAGAAGTCATATGCCCTTGATAAAATTTAAAAAACTTGTAAAATTACACCTTCTCGAGTTACAAAAACAGAACCTTCCCCTGTCTTAGTAGGTTTCGTGTGTACAAAATATAGATAAATAATAATAAATAATAATATACTTTTATATTCATATTATAACAAACCTAACTTAAGACGAAAAATAAATAAAGAGAATAATAATATATATTCATATAAAAATAAAGTACTGGATATCTATGTATATGTATAGCATACACACAAGCACTCCTGTAACAGTCACACCTTTTAGGTACACACACACATACACACACACACACACACACGCACGCACACACACACACAGTCGCGCCAAACGCCTTCCGACCAGAGGGATCAGGCTGAAAATCAGGGCTGGATAATACCACCAAACTAGCAAAACCTGAGACTGGTGCCCATTGCCTATGTACCAAAAGAAAGGCTGTCCTGCACTTGTAAAACTTGTTAGTATTAATAATTGTCTATTATAAGCTATAATGTACTTATACTGTAAGATTTCGTTTTTTTGGCAATAAACATTTTTTTATTTTTATTTATTTTATTTATTATTACAAGTAAATCTGTCCTTGTGATTTATTTGCGAAACAAAAAATTCATTTTGAGATGATAGTGTAGTGGGGAGTTATACCCTGCAGTGACCGCTTCGCACAAGAATGGTACAGGCGGACGCTAGGACTAGTCAGTGTCGCCTAACTATGAGAATGTTATATACATATTTGAAATTGACGAAAAATTGACATGGTATGTAAGGGATGTAATACGGGAACTGAGAAACTCATCTAAGGAACATGTCGAATGTGAAACATGCATTCCCGAGCATTTCCGATCCCCACCCTTTTCTAATATTATTGTTCTTCACTCATTGACAATTCAATTAACCCACGTGTAATTTTCCCCAATGCAGTTCCGGTACTTGCATTTTTACTATCGACACACGATGCGCGGCTCTAACGTTACGCTTATAAAGTTTACGTACCGACAAGCGCTTACGCCGTTGACCTAGAGACTATTATTACTTAATCCGCGCAGAAACAGTGCTTGTCGGTCTGCACTGCGGGCAGTGCATGCGCGCCGTTGTCTTGTATAAAAGACTTCTCGTACAGCCTAGTGCGGTGATATTACGTCATGAATCGATATTGTTTAGTGGTTGTTTTTAATGATAAAGACCTTTATTTTTAACATGGTCGTGTGTAAAAAAAAATGTAAATTTTTGGCATTTTCGAAATAAATTAAAGTTGGTTAAAGAACAAAGCCAAATTGAGAACTTTTTTACCATAAATTGTAAATATCGATATCACTATTTGCAATCCCTAAACTTTTTATTAGTTGTTTACTTAAAATTTGCTCTGGCGTGTGAGTGAGCGTCAATGCGGACTCGGTCCGGCGGCCAAAAGTTAATAAAAAAATACCGTCACATCAAAATGTGCCGATTGTCGATACAAACATCACTTACCTACAAGAGTTTTAAAATAAAGATGTAGAGTTAAAAAATCCGAGACAATTTTACAACAATAACGTAAATAACAATCGCATTTGTGAATATCACAGATTCCCTTTTTGAAAACCGCATGAAAATCGGTCGAATCATTTTGGAGATACAGGCAAACATGGGAACTTTCATTAGTGAACACATAAATACACACAAAAAGCCGTCTCACACTTTATTCCATCGAGGGTAGAGTAGTAATAGTTATTTTAATTTTAACTCTATTCCATCTCAAAATATCTTAAATTATTTAGCTTGATATGTATCAATAAAAATAAAAGCCTCTACTCATCCTTTTCTATAGATGTAATTAATATGATCTTGTGAAATCTCACAGCAGTGGGTTCAAAATTCGTTGAATGGTCTCAACTCTTGGGCAAGCAATTATAGCTTCCTTTTAAAAATATAATTTTCATTTAAATAAGGACATAAATTCTAACAAAACTACGCACCATCCTAAAGGTCACAGCTTTAAACAGTCATAAAATAATAAAACGGAGCAGTCTTAATTATATTCCATCGAGATAATTATACGTTTAGCGTCAATTTGTTACTAGTTCTGGCTACCGATGCTGATTGCTGCCATCATTGTTTAGTCTGACTTAGACGACAGGGGGCGTGATGTAAACAAAGGAACCAAACTGGTTTACTTTCCCGACCTATGGCAATAAACAGAGATGTGTCGAGAGATGACCTCTTCAAACGTATAGTTGACGCATTAGTAAATATATCTAAGTATCAAGGATAACTTGCCTTGGATTAGATTTACTGAAACAATATACAATGAGACCTTAAGATTGTCTATGATATTCGCATTTATATTGGCATGATTCGGTTGTAGTTACATAAGTAAGTACTTTCTAAACCCCTTAACAAAAATGTCACTTGACTTTTCCTTCGTTTAATCGCGTGATAACAGCTCTAATAAATTACATCTTCTTCGGCTCAATATTTCATTACTGTCTTCAGTTCTATCGTGCACTAAATTAATTGAAACCGGAACCCCTAATCGAACCACTAAAGTGTTATAGATAGCGCCTTAAACTATCGAAAGTCGTGGGCAATCGGGCGCGCCCTGCAGGGCCTACATTAGTCCGCCGTATTTCACGAACGGCCCGCCGAGGTGAGAACATAATAAGCGGTTCGTTCGGGGCCATTTTTAATATTCCAGCTTCATTACGACGTATTACAGACGTCTTGGGTGGCGAATTCTATCGCGAACGCTCTTAATACCAGGTTATTAGGGCCGGCCGGGCCGGGGAGGCGGGCCGAAACGCCGATTTATTTGAATTTTTGCCCGACTCAATTTGGAAAATTGTTCAGCCGGCGGCTTTGGCGGAATTAAGACGTCATCGTGATTGCACTGCGGCGTTTAATTATGTAAATGTTATGAGATAGCTGCGCTGGGTGGCGCTCCGTCGCCATTGTGCGAGCGACGTGGTCACGTACGATACAGATTTATGATTTTCATGCGTCCGACGTGGGCTTACAATTTAATGTAGCCCGGAGCAATGCTGCAATGTGGCCGGCCAGTGCACCCAAGGTCATTTTCTGATGATACGAGGTCAGGTGGAGGAGAAATCGGTCATATTGGTGATTAATTCAAAACCGTTCTTAATTAAATAGTATATAAAGTAAAATAAATCAATATAATTGCATGTTTCCCCTTGAACTTAGTATTGTGTTCAAATCACAAATCCGGAGAGACAAATTATTATGAAATTACAATAGCTTTATCAAAATACTAAGTGAAAAAATTAATTATATTTATATTACCACCCTTATTTATTGCCCACTGTGCTTAACGCCCCCAAAGAATTGAACTCGGTTACTCGGCAAAACTAATATTACGAGTATAAGTCCAATCTCGAGCGGTCTACTAGGGTCTACTATAAAGTGACTAGAATAGAAACCACCCAAAAAGTTCCCCCATTCATATTCTGACTCCCTCATCATCAGTACAGCTCAATGGTACCAAACTATTGGGTTGTCATTTGTGTTTTAAAATAGTTGCAAGTAAATCGATATGACTATTAGAAGATGGTTGTAATTGTAAGATTTTATTACTTTGCTAGTTACAAATGAAGTTAATACAAGTATGTAAAGAAAATCATAAATTATCTGGTTATTTATTATTTAAGCAGATACCTACGCGTGAGCTTTTGCCTGCGCATGAGCGAGTAAAGTTACTTCAAGGGGTTTTCTAGCATTGCATGCACCTGAAGGTATCTATAAGGTATCCATGAGGTATGAAAATAGTTACTGTATACTGTAGTGTACAGTTAGTGTCTAATAGGTTATTTGTTTCAGATCTTGTCATCCCACATGGAGGTACGGTGCAAATGCCACGGCCTGTCCGGCAGTTGCCAGCTGCGGACCTGCTGGCGGGCCACGCCTGACTTCAGAGTCGTGGCTTCCACTATCAAACGACAATATAGGAAGGTACCTACATCAAAGTTTTATTTTGGGGATGATCATAATGCTGTGTATCTGCAATCCTGATCCATGATTAGTAAACGTTTTAGACATTTGGAAATAGTATCGCCAATAGCTTCGGATATGTTTGACATACACCCTTCAATCGTAACTCACACGCCAAGATCATGGCTGCAAGCGAGGCAATATAAACCTTATTCGAAGGCATGAAGGTTACATCTTAGACAGCTAACGCCATGCCACAACTCTTATAAGCGTTCTTGTTGATATGGGCACGACTATTCACAGCGTTCTTGGCATTTAATTCATTACAAGGTGTTTAATTACATTCAATTAATTGCAACGGTTAATTAATTAGGAAAGGTTCGAATATACGTAGTGTAGTAAAGGGATAGAGTTACAAATAAATACATTCTGGAGCCTGGATTCAGACTTAACAACTTGTTACAGTTTTGATATTATTTTGCACGCCAATCACCAACACGATCGTCAAAGTTGTATCAAACTCAATTCAAAACCGTAAAATGTTGTTAAAATCTGGTTCGGCGTCCTTACTCTACCAGTAAATTAACCTCTTGACTGTCGGAACGCGGATCCACGTTAACGTATTGAACTCTAATTATTAATTAATTAAAATTCAATACCTACTGCGCGGATCCACGTTCCGGCATTCGAGAGGTTAGATCATTTAATTAACCTTCTTCTCTTCTTCTTCCAGGCTCTAATAGTAGCCCAAGAAGAGCTGAACAACGGGTTTTCCGTACTACGTGGACGGCCCAGGGGCAGAAGGCGGAGCCGAGCGCGGCCAGCGCCTAAAACTAGTCTTCTGTTCTTTGAAAAGTGAGTTCATACAATTTCGGAATTTGTTTACCTACATGTTTATTTACTTTTGCTGAATCGGCGGTAAGGAATCGCACCGTCAGATTATAGGTAAGTAAAGTAGGTTTTGGTTCCCTAAAATTGCAGTTAGGTAGGTACTTGTTTAAAAGCCTCTAATGACCCGATTAGCATACAGGTTGGTCATGTGTCAGAGCTATAGTTGCTATTGTTTTTAATGATATAGGAGGCAAACACGCAGACGAATCGCCTGATGGTAAGCGATTACTGATGCCCATGGACACCCGCAACACCAGAGGGGTTGTATACGCACTTTTCTTAAAGGTTTATATATCAGTCCGGAAATTGGAACATTCTTATTTCATTACTACTCCTAATAAAGTTATACTACAACTGAACGTAGGTAGAAACAGGCTTTTTCACTTGTTTTAAAACTCCCTTTGACTTACGTTATTACGTTATACGTTACTTTAAGCTCTTTAAGGTCTTCACAAGCCCTTGCTTCTATTGTTTACGCAAACAACGTTCTAAAAACTATCGACAACTATAATGGGAACAAAGCGTTGATTTTAAATTACAAATATTGAAACGGTTAAACAATTTCACTGACCTGAAACCTTCTCAGATCCCCAAGCTTCTGCGAAGTGGATCCCAAGACGGACTCAGCCGGCACCTCAGGCCGCGTCTGCCGGATCGGGCGGACCTCCCGCTCCGGCTCCTGCGACCTGCTCTGCTGCGGTCGAGGCCACGCCCTCATCAGGAAGTCCAGCATCAAGCCCTGCAACTGCACGTTCCATTGGTGCTGTCGGGTGGACTGTCAGAGGTGCAGGGACGATAAGTGGGTGGCTGTATGCAAGTGACTTGTGAAGTGACTGTTCTTGGGTTATGCCGAAAGTAGGGATACGCAGCGTCTACCACAAGTTGGAGTTGGAGTGGCGATCTGCTGAAGGGAATACGATGACGTTAAGGGGGGAAAGAGACCGGATATTGTGACGATCATTCTTTAGAAGAGGGAATCCGTGTATGATGGGTTCAGTTAGCAGTACTTATGTGGGGGATTTAAGAAGTATTTATTTACACAATCTCCTATTATTCCGATAAGAGACCTGTGTTTCCGTATTTATGTATTTGAGTCCGATTAGACCTAATTCTGTTTACATTTTTTTCTACAGAAATCAGGGTAAGGAGAAAACCCTTATCCCTAGCTTAAACACACGTACCGAGTACAGTGGCGAGAGAGTGCCCTCAGCCGAGTACCGGGTACTCGGCCGAGGGCACTCTGTCGCCAGTCTCGCCACTGTACTCGGTACGTATGGTCAAGGCCTTACATCTACATAAGGCCTTGATCACACGTACCATTATTTTTGTTAGCTAAATTATTTTTGTTTTAAAACTTAAAACAAAAAATGTTTTTAGAAAGACTGCAGTCAGGTAAAAATAATGACCTGAACAAGTTCTACAGGCATCTTTAAATATACAGTTTACTTTGATTATAAATAGTATTGAAAGGAATAATGAATTTACTTATCTTGATTGTTTAAGATGTTTTTTGTGTATCTGTAAATGTATTTGTAAATAATAGAAATGAATTGAAGTATGTAGCCACTAAATAAAAACCTACATCTAGGATGCATTTAGGCAGGTATTCGATTAAACACATTCCTTTAAACGTGTATAAGTACATTCCATTTACAAAATCGAAATAACGAAACTATGTAATATGAAGAATGTATAATAGCTTTAATTATTATTAATTTACAAAATTTGTAAGCAGTAGCCTACAACTCATTGTCATTTCGTTATATTCTAGTAACTGACAATATATGTTACTTCCATACATTTAATTCTACTTAGCTCGCAAAATTTAAGACAAAACAAAAATCACTTGTTTACGGGAAAATCGATAGTTAAGGTTATTATTGATATAGGAACTACCTACCTATCATTAAATTTTGGCACCTAGAATCTGATGTCTGGTTACTACTAATGCTGACATATCTATATACTTAATTGTGTATCCTTATTGTGATTATAAACATTCCTACAAATAATTATTGTACCTTTGTGATGCAAAAGTATTTTATACAAATTGTCATTTTACTGGTTCATTGTCAGTTCTGTTTGACATATACCTTAATTTGTATCCGCCCAATATCACGTGTTGTATATATTATGTATAATTATTTATTATTGATAAAAACAACTACCTACCTATCACCTAAACTAAATAAAAGGTATTAAAATGTTTTACTTCATACATTCCAACAAACCGAAGCAGGTAATAACAATCAGTATTAATTACTAAAACTAAGGACTACTTATATATAAGAATATTTAGGCGCTCTCATTTTCTAAACGTATTTTTGGGCCACCCTACATTTCCTACTACCGAGTAAGATGCTATTTCCACCCTCAATGTTTTGCAGTTTGTACTTATTTCTATAGTGTTTCAGAATCTTTCATATTTTGTAATATTTCTAGAAAACGTATGTTTGCTCGACTTGGCGGGGGCACTGCCGTGCTCCCAGATATAGGAAATAAAATGTGATTGGGATCTGTATTAACTTAGAATCGATCGAAATGGAAATATGTATTTTCAATTAGCAAATTGTTAGAAACATTGCCACACTTTGGATAAATTTTAGATAAATGTAATATTTGTAAATAAAACATTCCAGTAACATTATCAGTGTCGTATTTAAGTATTAACGTAAATATTTATTTGTAGTTTTAAGGTCACATTTGTACCGGTTCTTTTTATAATTTTATTAAAATTAATAAAGAATTTACTAAGTATTTTCTACCCTGTACTTACCTACTTTTTAATTAAGTAGTCTTTATATCAACACTCGTCGAAGTGATATGACATTCCAAAGTCAGCTAAAAGTATAATATAACTATTTTTAATGTTTGTGTGTTTAAGAAATATTCATTTCATGATTAGGAAGATCCTATCTGCAAGCAGCTACTTTATTATATCTCTTGAACGAATGTCTACTTACGATAATCTTAAAATATCGATGTATACTTAAGGTAGCTACAAAGCCCCGCTTCCTATTGTATCATATCAGATCTCCCAAGCTGCTTCGCAAAGATTTCAATGAGCCCTTGCAATTATGTCATTATTTCTGGTTAATTTGGCTCCTCGACTGAAGAGCTTTTGTGCTCTGACGCGCCGCCGAAACTGTAATACCCAGGGCGAATCGATGCCGCTATTGATATTGAGAATGTAAATAAAAACAACGTTTTCATGCTAGCTAACCCCGGCATGTAGTTCGATGAATGAAGGTGCGCTGTTTACGGAATCAATTGAAACAGTTAAATTAGCAAAAAACGGAGTTTGTATATAAGTGGGTGGGTAGGTAGGTGGTGGGTGGGTGGTGGGGTAGGGTTGTATATAATTGAAAAGAATTATCGGAATAACATTGGCGGTTAATGCAAACAAAACAACTGAACTAAGAAATAAGAAAAATCTATAATCCTTTGTTAATCTTTTTTTAATGAGTTAATCAACTTAGAGAAATACAAACTGCACAATTAATAAATAGAATCAGGCGTTACTTTGTGGAGTTACACATTAATTAAAAAATACTTTACTACTCCACGAAATAAAAATTGCACAAACATAAAAATCCAGGATTAGCAAAGTAATATTTTTGTTTTAATGCAATATGTACAATAAATAATAATGAATGGAAGTGACCGGAAGAACTAGGATTTTAGAGTAAAAAAGGCGCACCTTCCCCAGTCAAACGTATTTTAAAATCTCTTCACGGCAAGTCGAGTGCCGTTACCCCCGTCAATGGGCCGAGTGAGTCGTGAAACATTGTTTGTCCAGAATTCAAAGTACTTGGCCGTCACTTCAAGTGAAGACTCTTCAGAGTGTATCAACAGTGAAACTGTGATACACTTAACGGTAGCAAGTTCCTGGCATTTGAAAAACAAGTTTTTTTATTGAAATGTACGGCGCGGCGCTTATGCTCAAATGCCCTTATTTCCAATATAAGGAGCAAACGAAAAAATGGTCATGAATGCTTATCTACTACAGTTGGGTATGTTTTATTATTATCATATTCTTCGCAAAAAAATGTACCATTAAATATATTCTGAATTTGGAATGGGTGTTAACCAAGTACCTATATATATACTTAGGTAGTCACAGTTGGTCACAGTACAATGTTTTTTCGATTTTTGTTTCGTAGGTATGTAATTACATTAATTATACTCAAATTAATCTAAAAAACCGTAGAGTCTACGTTGCACGTTTACTTCCCATTATTTGATAAAATTTCGACTAAATCAGAATTTAGTATTCCGATAATGCCAAGGTCAGTTTAAAGATCTCAATGAACTCAAGATTTTTAACTACCATTTTTCTACAGCGCTCTTTATCTCTGATCTGTCAAGTTTCGCAGTCGGGACAGAACACGTCAGTTTGGACACAACAATGAAAAGCTTGCAGTAGTCGGATTCTGGCAATAGAATGGAGTGTTTTATCTCTTTGTTATTGTGTCTACATGTTCTACTATTTAGCATTACCTCCGCTCCATCGGTAGCTGTTGGCTTGATGGATTGTGTTTCGAACAATGAATGTAAGTTGGAAGCTTTTGAATAATCTAGTTGATACGTTTGACTGATTGTAGGGATGTTTACAAAAACAACTCACTGCTTGACTTGTCAGTCTAATTAGTTATGGTATTTTAATAAACGCACGGGTCAAAACTGACAGCTATTTTTGATAATTTTACAACAGATGGGTAATTTCCTGTCGCGTTCGATCATAACAGCAGAATTAAAAGAAAAACTGCTTTAGGATTTGATCTGATGGCCCAGACAAAATTATTCAAGTGCATTGAGTGAAATAAAATCTCTCTAAAAGCGATCGCTAAGGTAATTCATTACCTACCTCTAACTACTTAGTCCTGTATTTGCAGGTAACCTAATTATTACTGATCAATAACGACGACATACTATAAAATTAACCAAATGATACAAAGTTACTTAGTCTCTAGGTATCCTTGTATCCTCATTTCTGCTTAGTCATACCTCTTAGAACTTTAATTCGGACCTTGACCGGGCCGCCTTAGATACAACCAACTGTAATTAAAACCCTACTCGTCCCCAATCACCAAGTTATCCAGCGCGCGCAAGGTCGGAAGGCATTATGACCTAATACTGTTACGAGGGATTAGAACTAAGTCCGAAGCCCGGGCACTTGGCGGGGCTCCGACGACGTTGCCACTAGGGGTTTAGAAGCCAACAACGGCGGAGGTAAGTCAGTGCAATAGCATCTATAAAATAAAAGTGCAATCAATATAATAAGAAATTAAGTAAGTTCGTAAACCAGTGTTGTGTCTTCAGATTACTTCCATTACGCAAGAAAAAACCCTTGGATCAAGAGTTTTAAACAAGAAAACATCCCATGACTAACCAAAATGACGGACTATTTAAATATATCGTGTTTGCCAAGTCCGACGGAGAGGTACAGCCTTGATAAAAAGCTTGGCTCCGGCATCTTCGGCGAAGTCTTCAAAGCTTCGGACGGCCAGGCCGCTCGAAAGGCCGTCGCCATCAAAATACAAACGTACAACGATGACACAGAAGTGCACATCCATGAAGAATACAAGTGCCTCAGGGATCTTACACAACATCCCAATCTCATCGATTTCTATGGAGTATTTTGTGAGAGGTCGGAAGGTGTTAAGAAGATTTGGTTCGTTCTCGAGGTAAGGAGCATAAATTTAGTACGACTGAAAGGTCAGCCACTTGTCCACGAATAGCACATAAATCTTCCTTTCTCGTCTCGCTAAAGCTATGCATAACTCAGATCGCTATACCGTCCATTTTGCAGTTGTGTGAATGCGGATCTGTCATCGATATTGTCAGAAAACTGAACACGGCCGACAGAAAAATGTCCGAGGAACACATCGCTTACATCCTCAAATATACGATCAAGGTAAGCCCATATTCGACTGACTATAAACATGTCTCTCGTCACATTCGAGTAGGGATGGCTGTTTATAAAACAAAGGACCTGCCAGTCCACCTTTCAAAGGCTGAATCAATTGGTTGGTACTTTGAATGCAAACTCAATTGTTCTCGGATCTTTGTCCAAGCGATGCCTGCTCACGTGACGTGGAATAAAATATTGCCCGGCGAAGTCCACGTATTGGTATACTATCTAGGGCCATTACTTAAAATGCACGCCGCTTTATTTGATGTGATTCGCGACGGAACAGTCGAACTTGTCGATGCGAATGTCGGAGCGCGCCCGACAACACCATGACGGCCCCCCATCGCGGCGCATCGCTCAATTATCGTAAATAATGCTCGCGCACACAAGATATACGGACCCTCTGCTCGGTAGCCAAGGATCCCGCGAACACTTCCACAACATCCGATAACTGCCCTTACTATCTTCACTCCAAAGTCTACAATCTCAGAATTTAAACTGATCCCATAAGACTCTTAGGAATTCCCGTTGGTTAAATGCGTATTATCTTTATGCAAGCCACTTGGTTCACAATACCGGTGCTCCGTCCTTCTCCTTCGGCAGATCTCCCATGCATATCTATCGATGTTGCATCTCGTAACGTACGATAAAATTCTGTTTGCGGTGGGAAACTAAACTATCGATACTTTAGTAAAACCGCCGCAACAGAGTGAAGCCGGTCAAGTGAGGACATAGACATAGGTAACTGTTATTTTATCTATCACTGGGTTGGAGCAAGTTTATTTATTTTGTTGCGTGTAAACTTTATATCCTTTTTCTTATTCATCGGGTTTGTTCAAAGCGTACTGATATGTTGTCTACAGCTTAGATAAGATGTACCTAATCATTGGTATCCTAGGCACCCAGGTTCTAAATTATCATTGAAAAGCTATCGTTTACGCCGATAAAGAAAAAGCGTTGTAGTAGAAACTGTTACGACGTCATTCGTATCTAATTCTGATTAGATCAGTAATTATTTGAATCTAGGGGCACGGTAGTGCCCCCGCCAAGACGATCAAAGCGAAGCGCAAGGGCACTACCTACCTTTTCTCGAAGCGCTTCGTCGTTTTTTTGAACCCTCATAATACACTTTACAGTTTAATGTGTGCAGTAGCTATATTACTAAACATTATAACCATTTTGCCACTTAATTCTCACATCGTCAATATCTAAAAGTAGGGCACAACATACGGCCAATAAAATATGAATACTTACTATTGAATTCAAACCCTAAGTTATTCCTATACAGTTGCCATAATTTTGTAAACATAATTTTGTAAACTTAAACATCGTCAACAACAGAGTTCGATCACATCCCTAACTCTTAAACGATCGTAATGAACGCATTAAGCAAACTGATATACCAGACAGTAGAGAGCGCAGACAGGCCGCCTGCGACAGCTCAGGGCCCGATACGTATGCAAATAGGCCCCAATGAATCTCGGGGGCGTGGGCCCTTGACTGACACTGACATTAGTATCGCCGAGCCGTCCTAATAATCCGATACACCGTAATGGAACACTGTACCTAAGGGGCGGTCGCTCAATCACTACCTGTCGAGCTCACGTGTTGACTCCTCTGATTGGTGCAATCAATTCAGCTTCAATCTCGTTCTAGGCGCTGGTGTATTTGCACGAGAACAAAGTGATGCATCGCAATCTGAGGTGCAGCAACATATTAATAACAAAGGATGGGGAAGTAAAACTATCTGATTTTGGGTTGTCTAAGAGATTGAATAGTTCTCTGGACAAAGCTAGGACGAATATCGGATCGCCTGGGTGGATGGCACCAGAAGTGATAGCTGGTGATGGATACGGAAACAGAGCCGATGTGTGGGCATTGGGAATAACGACGATTGAAATGGCAGATTCTAAAGCACCTTTTCAGGACATGCATCCGACAAGGGCATTGTTTCAAATCGTAAGGAATCCCCCACCTAGTGTCAATAGGCCAGCTATGTGGTCTAATGATATTAACGACTTTATAACTGAGTAAGTAATTTTGTAATGCTTTTATTTGCCTGTCCGTGGCAAGGGTTTTTATTATGAAATATATCAATTGCAGATGCCTTGAGAAGAACCCTGAACATCGGCCATACGCTATGGAGTTAGAAGAACATCCATTTATACAATCAGTTCCAGAAAACGATTTTCATGTAAGTTTCATGTAAATAATTAGTCAAAAGAAAATAAATATTATGTCAGTGTTTGTCCTTTAATTTGATTTATATAAATTACAGTTAACCACAGAGCTGAAAATGTTAGCTTTTGAGTTAAAAGATAAAGAACTTCCACGTAAACCACCAGAAAGGATAATTAAAAATGGTCTTCTGACAACTGAAGGTGTAAGCGAATCAGAAACTATGCAAGTAGAAGACCTAGCTGCTCTAGAAGTACTCACAGAAGACAGTATTCTAGCAGAACTGCAGACTAAACTAGCAAAAGGTTATTTTACTTCATTTATTGGCGATGTTCTTCTTATACTCAATCCAAATACGCACGAAGATATTTACAACGAAGAAGTATGTATGAATTTTACATTAATAACATGTCGAAATAAGTTTAAATTGGAATTTAATGAACCTAATATTTTATTTTAGTATCACAAAAAGTACGAATGCAAATCAAGATCTGACAACGAACCGCATATATTCGCTGTAGCTGACGGAGCTTATCAAGATGCTCTTCATCACAATGAACCTCAACATATTGTGTTTTCTGGAGAAAGTAAATCTGGCAAAACAACCAATATGAACCACGCTTTACGGCACCTGACTCATTTAGGAGCTATGAAGAACAACGTTGCGGACAGGATTGAAAGGGCTAAGAATGTTATTCAAGCAGCTATAAGTGCTGGCACCCCTATTAACGTACAATCTACAAGAGCTATCTTCCAAATTCAAGTAACCTATGGCAGTTCTGGAAAGTTAAGCGGAGCAATATTTTGGTTGTATCAACTGGAAAAATGGAGAGTCTCATCAACGGATATGCAAGTGTTAAGATTTAAAATCTTTTGTAAATTTTTCATTCTTCATCGTAGTTAAGAATTTATTGAATTTACATTGCATATTGTTTTAGGTCCCACGCAAATTTCGATCTACTTTATTATTTTTATGATGCCATGGAAGCCGGAAACAGGCTAGATGAACTATCACTTGAGAAAAACAGAAAGCATCGGTATTTAAGGATACAAGAAGAACCAAGAAAATTAAAAAAATCTGTAAGAGAAACTCCAGCAGAAAATGTTTCTAAATATAAGGAATTCATAGAAAATCTCAAAGCTTTAGATTGGGAGCAAGAGGATATTATCATGTTTGAAACAATTCTAGCTGCTATTCTCACGCTTGGTAATGTCAGATTTAAAGACGGGAAGAATGGAACAGCAGAGATCGAGAATCCTGACGAAGCAAAGAAAGTAGCCAAACTATTGTCTCTTGAGGAGGTGAAGTTTATGTGGGCGCTTCTCAACTACTGTTTAATCGAAAGGGGGACAGCAGTGAAAAGAAAACATTCCACGGATGAAGCTAGAGACGCACGCGACATGCTAGCGAGTGCATTATACAAACGACTGATCGATTGGATGATTAATTTAATAAATTCCAAATTATCTTTTATGAGATCAGTATTGTAAGTATCCTGCCTTTCAATAAAGACATTAATTATTAATAGCCTTGTTGCTACCACATTGAAGATTTATTTTTACATATATTTTTATGATCATTTCAGTGGAGATAAATATTCAGTAAGTTTGTTGGACATGTTTGGATTTGAATGCTTTCATAGAAATCGCTTAGAACAACTAATTGTGAACACGACAAACGAACAAATACAATTTTTGTACAATCAGCGAGTTTTTGCTTGGGAAATGCAAGAAACTGCAGATGAAGAAGTTGATGTAGTCGCTTTACATTTCTATGACAATAAGCAATCGGTCGATCAGCTAATGGGAAGACCACTTGGCCTCTTCTATATTTTAGACGAAGCTAGTCGTACTGGAAGTGGACAAGAATTTATCATGAGTAAGTGAAGGCTTTCCAGTAAACGTGCACATTCCATAATAATATATCATACCTCATCAGCGAAATGGCATAGTCAAATTTATATTTCAGGTACCATTCGGACATCCTGCAAAGGTCCATACATAAAGTTGTCCGGTAGCCATGAATTCAGCGTTGCACACTATACAGGAAAAGTCAGTTATGACGCCAGAGAAATAGCCGATAAAAATAAAGACTTCCTGCCTCCGGAAATGATAGAAACTATGAGAGCATCAATCAACACCACAGTTCAAGAGTTATTTAGAAACAAGTTGACCAAAACAGGGAATTTGACTGTATGCTCAAGTCAACCAAAAGTAACTGTGGTGAAGTCAAAGTCTGAAAAAGATATGGAAAATACCAAGGCTCGAGTAAGTATGGTCTATGCAAAAGCTGGCGTGGACTTCTGAGATATTTTTGCACTCAGTTTGTAATATTTATTGGTTATCTTTTCAGAAATTTAACACAATGTCCAAAGGACAGTTTTCACAAGTACATAGAATGAGAACAGCGGCTGCCACTTACCGAGCCACTAGTTTAGAGATCCTCAAGCAGCTTTCTGTAGGTCCAGGGAGCGGGGGCACCCACTACGTCCGATGCATTCGGGCAGATCTTAATGACAACCCTAGAGGTTTTCAGACAGAAGTTGTTCGGCAGCAACTGAGAGCTCTTGCTATCTTGGACACTGCAAAAGCAAGACAAAATGGTTTCCCGTGTCGTATACCATTTGCTGAATTTATTAGAAGGTAATAAAGTAAAATCGCCCGATAAAAGATTTTAGAAAGTTTATCAGATTTACTTACAAATAAGTAATAAAATGTTTACAGGTACCGTTTCCTAGCCTTCGATTTTGATGAAAATGTGGAGGTGACAAAAGATAACTGCAGATTATTGCTGATTCGGCTCAAAATGGAGGGTTGGGAGCTTGGCAAGACAAAAGTATTCTTGAAATACTACAATGAAGAATTTTTAGCCAGGTATATTTTTCCGAATGTCATTTTTATAACCAATTTGATCTGATTCTACAAGTTATATAGTGTATCTAACTAACTTAATGTAATGCAGGTTATATGAAACACAAGTAAAGAAAATTGTCAAAGTGCAATGCATGATGAGAGCTTACCTTGCTAGAAGAAAAGCGGTAAAGAGCAAGTCGAAAGCTCAGCACAGTAAGTTCAGTGTTCATCAGTCCTTTTTGAATGCGCGACCCTCCAGCACCACTTACGCGTCAATTAAATAATAGTCATAGTCCAGTATTACAACTATTATCCACATCTTTTTGGTGATGCCTGAGTTAGATCTTCCTTTTATGAAAATATTTTGCCTTAGAACTGCAACATTCAAATAATATTAACACCGAAACGAAGATATTCGAGTTAGTTTTGGACCATGGAAGGACTATAGTTGGGCGGTTTTACGGTACCAACTTTTTTCTGGAGAGAGCGCTTTTTAAATGACACTTATTAATTTAAACTGGTGTTGTTTTAGTTAAAGAACTAAAGAAACAACAGTCTATGAATGTGACAGAGGATGATGCTGCATTACTTATACAGAAAGGTAAGACGAATGAACGAAATATTGTTTCTATCGTTATACTTTTAAATTACTAATTCTACATTAAATCAATTTTCAGCGTACAGAGGTTACATGGTCCGGAAAGCTTATGGGCCCCTTGTAAGCAAATCAACCGGTGAAATCGATGAAGAGACTGCATTATTTCTGAAGAGGTATGCCATGAAGTGGAAAAGCCGATCAATCTTCCAAGTTCTGTTGCAGTACAGAGCAGTTAGATATCAGGATTTGGTGCATTTTTCACAGCAGGTAATATTATAGATGTTGTAGTACAAAAGCATCAGACAATTAACGCTTATTCTTGTTGTACGTATGTCCACTTTTTGGGAGTTTGTCTTGCTACCTTAATAAGTAACACACACAGATGATGAAATTAAGCCAGTAAAGACCCATATAACCATTCCAGTCGCAGAATCACAAAGTGGTAACTAAATGTCAGATGTGTCGTAACAGAGTCCACACAATGTGTCTAGAATTGTTTCGAAACAAAGTGTCGTCGCCGTGTCTACACTTTTCCGTAACAAGGTGTCGACACATTTGTGTGCACTTTGCGTGCGGTTTGCGACTAAATCTGACAGCAAATTTGTGACAGCAAATGTCAATATAAAATACCTCTTGAAAACCAAGGTTTGTCAAACTACTATTAGTGTCTCGTGTGCTCGTAATTCTAGTAAGTCATCATGGGCAATGCAAATGATAATAATCGACCGAAACCATATAATATAAACATCCAACACCCGTCAACCTTTTACAGAAAAGTTTTTAAAGAAATTCAATAAGCTACTTAGGTCAGGCAACGAATGCTCCAAAAGTTGTAGAGGGAAATGCTCGGAACACAATTTTTGACTCCGTAACTCGGTTTGACAAGTTAGGAGGTGAACATATCAAAAGTCCCCGGCCGTAGCCCTTGAGCGGGGGGGAGAGAGGGGGCTTTGAAGGTCCCATTTTCCCGTTTTTCGATTATATCTCGGAAACTATGCATCTCAGCGACATGGCCACTTATACAAAATGAAAGTTAATTTAATTTGTTACAAGTTTATTCCGTCAATTTTTTCGATATGTTGAATAGTTTTTGAGATATCCGCTCTTGAAAGTTTATTCAGGGCTCTCAATTTTATCTTGATATATCTATATCAGTGAAGGTGCTAGGCCGTGTTTGGTATCGTTTTCGTATAAATCTGGGGTGCTGAATCCATTTAAGATATCACATTGACACCATTCCACAAAATAAAAATAAATCTTTTTAGGGTTCCGTACCTCAAAAGGAAAAAACGGAACCCTTATAGGATCACTCGTGCGTCTGTATGTATGTCCGTCTGAATACACAAAATAGTTCTTTACCTATAGATGACAGGAAAACCTATTAGAAATGTGCAGTCAAGCGCGAGTCGGACTTAATGTACGGAACCCTTAATACGCGAGTCCGACTCGCACTTGGCCGGTTTTTTTGAAACTCTTCTTGACGCTTAACCGCTGAACCGATTTCGTTGAAATTTGGTATAGAAATAGTTTGCGTCCCGGAACAGGACATAGGATAGATCTTATAACCAAAATCATCTTTTGAAGGTGTGAAAAGTGGCGTGGAAATTTGTACGGGAAATCAATAACCGCTGAACCGATTTATATGAAATTTGGGATGGTCTACATCTTTGATTTAGTTAAAAATGATGAAAAAACATGACTTCAAACCTAAACTTAAACAGTATTAACTTCAAGAAGTCAATTCTGAATTCCCCCCTACACCTCATTTCACACCTTTAAAGGGTGATTTTTGAGATAACTTATTATATCCTGTCTCGGGACTCAAAATATATGTGTACCAAATTTAAATTAAAACTGTTCAGCAGTTTAAGCGTGAAGAGGAGTTTAAAAGAAAGTATTTTAATAAGTTTATATGTTTTTACTTCGGAATGGTGTCAATGTGATACCTTAACTAAATTTGGTACTGCGAATTTATACGAAAACGATACCAAAACATGGCCTCGTAGCTTTACTGTTGTAGAAGTCAAAATAAA
The DNA here is from genome assembly GCF_910591565.1 of Cydia splendana. NCBI lineage: Eukaryota > Metazoa > Arthropoda > Insecta > Lepidoptera > Tortricidae > Cydia > Cydia splendana. The sequence continues at coordinate 18,249,645 of NC_085964.1, read as the reverse complement.
ATTGAGTGCCCTAAATTCTTATTACTTGGCCAAACTTGTGTAGAAGGAAAAGGTAAAATAAAAGTCTTCGGCAGGAATATAAGACACAAATATATTTTTTTTTGCGTTACTATTTCATTCATCAAATATAAACATACCTTGATTATACTATTCTAGTGAGATCCTCATAGACAAACAAAAACATTTACTTAAAAAATTACAAGGTCGAAATGTCACGGAACTTTTTTTTTTTCCTTTATTAAGGGGCTTTTTCGATTGAACGAATATGTCACCCCATAAAAAACAGACTTAATTAACAAAGTTAAAAGAAAGTAAATAGCTACATCTAGTTTAATTACATCACACATTTCTGTCCCTCAGACCGCACTTAACAATATTTAGTACCTTTTCAACAACCTCAGACATGGGGTTCGAAAGGTAGGTATTACATAACCCAATGGAACTGTCATTGTCATGAAATATCTGTCTTCTAAGTCGCTCATTTCGGACACACTTCATTAAAATATGATACACATCCTCGACGCGATTACATAAGGTGCATAATTCCGAATTCACTTTACGCATGAGGTAGGCGAACTTATTCAATGGAATGTGTCCAGAGCGCAATCTCAATAATAAAACTAGATCCTGCCTACACAACACACTATTATCAATCCAAGGAGAATTAAAGGGTTGTGGCTGTATTGTCTTATACCAAATTCCTTTGTCCCTAGATCTCTCGTCGAAATATTCCTTCCACAATTCGCGACACTTTAATTTGACTAAATGTAAACAGTCATTATTGCCCCCATATAATGTTTCAAGTGAAATTCAATGCCATCGCTGCATGCCTGTTTTGCTAATGCATCAGCTGTCTCATTGCCACTTATACCTACATGCGATGGAATCCATTGCAATATTATAACTTTTGCCTTAGATTTAGTAATATGTGAAAAATATAAACTATTATGACAATAAAAATCTGGACACAATTTAAGAATCACCCAATTGCGTCGAGGAATCATCTGTATTTTTGCTTGTTTCATTACCTCCTCGCTTCTTTTTTGTCCTTTGTATTCTGTAGCAATTTGTTAGATCTGAAAATAAAGATAACTTGCGTCGTCACGGATGTCGATTTATAGGTTTTAGGGAGTGCAGAATTCGAAAACGATGATCATTTTATAATCCAAGATGGCGGCTACGTATTTTGTCATAAAAGTGGAATCCAAAATAGTCATCATTTTCGAAATCTGCGCCCCCTAAAACCTATAAAACGACATCCATGACGACTTTTATGACATAGTGCATGGCCGCCATCTTGGAATCCAAAATAGTCATCATTTTCGAAATCTGCGCCCCCTAAAACCTATAAAACGATATCCATGACGACTTTTATGACATAGTGCATTGCCGCCATTTTTAAATTGAAAATGTTATCATTTTCGAAATCTGCGCCCCCCAAAACCTATAAAACGACACCCATGACGACTTTTATGACATAGTGCATGGCCGCCATTTTGGATTCCAAAATGGTCATCATTTTCGAAAGCGGGGCCCCCTAAAACCTATAAAACGACATACATGACGACTTTTATGACATAGTGCATGGCCGCCATCTTGGAATCCAAAATGGTCATCATTTTCGAAATCTGCGCCCCCTAAAACCTATAAAACGACACCATGACGACTTTTATGACATAGTGCATGGCCGCCATTTTGGAATCCAAAATGGTTATCATTTTCTAAATCTGCGCCCCCCAAAACCTATAAAACGACACCCATGACGACTTTTATGACATAGTGCATGGCCGCCATTTTGGATTTCAAAATGGTCATCATTTTCTAAATCGGGGCCCCCTAAAACCTATAAAACGACATCCATGACGACTTTTATGACATAGTGCATGGCCGCCATCTTGGAATCCAAAATGGTTATCATTTTCGAAACCTGCGCCCCCTAAAACCTATAAAACGACACCCATGACGACTTTTATGGCATAGTGCATGGCCGCCATTTTGGATTCCAAAATGGTCATCATTTTCAAAATTGGGGCCCCCTAAAACGTATAAAACGACATCCATGACGACTTTTATGACACAGTGCATGGCGGCCATTTCGGATTCCAAAATGGTCATTATTTTCGAAATCGGCACTCCCTAAAACCTATATATCGACACCCATCTCGACTTTTATGACAAAGTGTTTTGCTACCATCTGCATGCAAGACATTTCTATTATTTTTACGTACAAAAATGGCCCCCTGTCAACTTTCAATCGAGATTTAATCGATAATTTATTCGATTAATATTCAGATTAATTCAATTTCAATCTATGTTAGGTCGACTAAACTAATCGCGATTAAAATTTGAGAATTAACTTTTTTTATTCCATTAATTAGTCGAATAAACAGTTAATCGATTAATGCCCATCTCTGACCACGGCATTTTTACACTTTGAGAATATCTGAAAACAAATCAACACAAGGAGCCATTTTGCAAATCCAGTAACATACCAGTAACTTTGTTATTACTTTTGACAGCGCGTGTCATGTGTCAACACAGAGTCGACACAAAGTCGAAACATTGCAACTACTTTGTGACTGCAATATTTCTCAGCCTTGAACCATATTTATACATCATAATTAACAAGTTTCGTAGTATGTAAAGCGTTATTTCTGTTATTTAAGTATAGTATACGCATCGAAGTACTAAAAATGCTTCAAATAATATAGTTATGAACACAGGCACTGAGAAGTAAACAATTTCATTTCCGGCTAAACTAAAACAATGTGGTGGCGCGTTGATTATATTACACTTAGTTTATCAAATCACTCGAGCAGTTTAATTCCCCATAATAATTTAAGTCATATTGTAATATAAATGCAAACAATATATAATTACGTCTTGTAATCCGTTTTAGAGATGGCGTATTAATGTCACTTATTTTTATTTAACTATTTTTCCATCTGACAGTTTCCATTTGACAGGAACAAAATGAACGAATGAACGAATGATTTTGGCATAAAGTAGTCGCAAACCCGAAACAATGTGTGCACACGGCGACCACACTTTATGTCACTTTGTGTCATGTGTCGACCCTTCCCCATTTCTGGTAACTGTGTCGACACGGCGACGACTCTGCGACTGGAATTGTGACCGAAACAGACGGTGTCGACACAAGATGTGTCAACACCGCGTCGTAACGGCGACTGGAAATGGTTGTATGGGGACTTACCTAGTATAAATCATGTATTATGTATCATATATGTCCAGGGGCCCGTTTCTCAAAAGCTTGTAGCTTGTAACAAGTGGGAGTTCCTTTTTAACAAAAGCTGTCAAAAAGTGACATCCGCTTGTATTACAAGTTACAAGCTTTTGAGAAACGGGCCCCTGTATATAGGTACTGTAGATGACAACAATGACACATGACAATAATCACATATGTTCCTTCTGATGAGATTTAGAACAGACGAAAAAGAGAAACAACTTGTTGAATTCTTTTCAGGTACATATCTACAACCAGTCGTTGCTAGAATCATTATTAAACAGCAGTACCTCCGTGCTTTTGGACAGAGTGGACCCTAACGCCAAAGGAAAGGACTTCCTTGGCTCCAGCCCGCCCAGCGTCTGGAAACTTCCATTCAGGATCGACCAGCTTCAGTACTACGACACTTCTTATATGTGTGATCCGGCGGTTAAGAGCAGGTGAGAATTTAGTATCAGTGTATAATATTAATATATTGTTTCCGTCAATTGAGAGTTCAGGGGCTGCAAATACCTATCCTTTCTCCCAAAAAAATCATTTTCACCGATTCGATACTTGATAGATTGTCTTCACAACTAAGCGCCCATTCCTAACATCACTACATACATTGCGCTTTCATATTTTACATAGTTAACTCCTTTTCCAATGCATTATTTAATTTTATTATAGTGACACATTTGCCAGTCTATGCGACTCCGACCACGAGCAATGGGATGAGCCGTTACAACGGAGATTCAGTTCAGCATCAGCACAAACTTCGCCCAGCCTGGCTACCACGGGCACTCAGACGCTCATTAACGTGCCGTTCTGCAGAGATCCCACGCAGCCCGTGCCCAAATTACCACCAGACGAACCCCCTAAAGTAGACAGGAGCCCCTCCAGAAAAGAGGCTAATCGACCCGCAGTCTACAAGAAGAAACCCAACTATTCCACCAACACATCTTACTACCAGCCTCCAGCACCCTGGGCGGGCGCCCGTGACGACGCTAACGTTTTAGAAAACACCAACCAAAGCTTACGAAAAACGAGCTACAGCCGAAGTCTATACGGCGTCAATTCTCAAGACATGAACGACCCTATAAGGGAACTCCAGGCGATGGCAAAATCGACAAGCGACTTAAACGACGACGACCCGCCGTTCAACTTCCAGGCCATGTTGAAAAAGACGCCGCGAAACAGGGCATCGATGAAACGACTAGGTGAAACTGACAATGGCATGTGGGAGGGCAAGCCAGAGCCTCGCAAGACCCCTACGCCTAAACCTTCGACGAAAGGTCCGGCACCGCCGAGGCCTATGAGTAGAGAATTCGTGCGAAAAGACTCCAGGGAACTTATCATGTCGGCCGCAAAAAGGAGCAGTGTTACACCTGATTTAGAAAGTCGGTCGCCTGTAGAATACAGAGATGTACGATCACCTGTTGATAACAGAGATGTGCGATCACCTGTTGATAACAGAGATGTGCGATCACCGGTAGAAAACAGAGATGTGCGATCACCAGTAGAAAACAGAGATGTACAATCACCGGTAGAAAACAGAGATAGCCGGCCACGCCAAAAAGTAGTCTTAGCGCCAGGATTCAGCGTCGAAGGAATGGTAACAGACTTGTAATAGAAACAAGAAAGGTATTTTGTAAAAAATATATTTAATCCCCAATGGAAGTCCGCAAACATTCTCTTTTACTCTAGCATTATTATGGCGTAACACTATTAATATTTTTGACATTTTAGTTTTAAAGCCACACGTTTTATGTGAATCATAAGATTTCAATGTTAAGACTACTAAGTAGAATATAATTTGAGTCTCAATAGAGATTAGTATACTGAATACAATATTAAAGCAGATCATGGCATGTACTGACTCGCTTTCAAACATATATCTTAAGGATCCATCACGTCATATAAAAATAATATATCAAGTTTCACTTATCTCATAACTAGCTATAATCTAACTTATCGAAATTGCTTTGGTAACTTATTACAATAATTTTCTTATAAAGTAGATTGAGTGGTCGAATGTATTACCTACTACAATATTAGTGCCATCGCTTTTAGAGAATACCTTCGAAAGATTGTGTAAGAATGATTGATGAATTTGTAATAGCTTTGCAATTGAACAACGCATTTAAACAAGCAAATTTAATAATATAGTGGAACTCGTTGTTGACATCTCTTTTATGCCCAGTTTTACCATTTTATGTCGACAATTTGGAAATAAAATACTCACGAATCAGACACGCATTTATTGACATCTCATCCGAATTTCGTCAGACGCTCCAAAAATACAACACAACTTCGGCATTCCGGTCAATAAGTCCGATAATCTAATTTTTAGTAAAATAATTAATATATAATTTCAGTGACCTGTTGGGATTAGTGGAATAAACAATTTTCCAAGTGATGTTAAATCTCCCCAACATTGAAACCAATGCTAAAGTAAAAACGCGTCGTATAACTGCATTAACCACATACAAATCCGGAAAATTATAAGCATTTACAGACACATTTATATACTTTGTTTCCAGATTCTGTTTGTTCACTTACTAAGATAACTTTTCATATACTGTGACGTAATAATGATAATGAAGCTCATAGAAATTTGTAAAGAGTTTTATGATATGTTTTTCATAAGAATTTACCGCAGTACCTAGTTTATTAATTATGTCACTTGTGTTCGAATGCCCGTAGAATCCAGTGGTTATACAACTTATATAATTGTCATTTAATAATCACAAATCTTCAACTGCCTTACATTATCTTAATATAATAATAACACATAAATATTAGTACGAAAAATATGTTTTTTTTATTATTTTTCTTATTTTCTTCCCACAGTCCTTTAATTTTTTTGATATACTTAGTGCTCTTTTACTTAGAGTTCGTAAATACTGTCCAAATATCTTTTTCGTTTTTTAAATATATATATTTATCTCTAGAAATCACATTCTAAAGGTTTATTGCCGAATATCATAATAATTGACTTACATTCTATCTTAAGTTTTAGGTTCAAAAGCATATAAAAATATTACGATCTCAAACTTATAAAAGGTATAATGTAAATCTTAAGCTCTATTTATTCAGTCAAATACATGAAACGCTGAAGAGCAATAGGATTAGGACATCACACCAAGACACCAAATGAATAGTCAATATTTTGCATAAACTTTTTTAAATGAAAAGTTCAGCGTTTTGTTTTCGCCAGTATCATCAACAGCAAATTTATTAACAAGCTGAATACACTCATATCACATCTGTTTGAATTATTCTTTTTAATTACATCGAAAGATAGTAGTCACTTGCAATAATATGTAACACGCTCCTATGGCTCTACAAATAAGATTGTGTCAGGTCTTTTGCGGCCTTCATTGTGTAACATATTATTACAGGTGACTGTACTACTACCGTCGACGATCACAGGCATATCCAATGAAAAACGCACGAATATTCACCTTTTTTTGTGAACGAAGATAATAAGACACTAATTTGTCCTTTAACCTTTTCGACGCCGTGTCAAACACAAAAGCAGTCACCCGGACGCCACGTCGCCGAAGTGTCAAAACTGAAATTGAACTTTATGCATAGGCACGTAGGTCTATGTTGCTCTGTGGTCTGTGACCGATTAATCAGTCTTTGGCGTTGAACCTGCGTTGCGGATATATCGGTCATTGGCGTCCAAAAGATTAAGTAACATTTAATGTTACTTACATTTAATTATAAGTAATGCGATTATCTTGATTTGACTCTCCTTAAATTAGACTAGACAAATCCTTTTATACTTTTCAATTATGACCTAGAGAAGCCATATAAGTTTCATACTAATCCAGTGTGATGTCCTATTCCTATCTAATGAACAATAAGTATGTATAACCTATTAATTCTAACTCATAATTCTTGAGCGTCTCACCACTATTATTGAGATCATTACAAAACAATAAATATACAACAAAATAACCGTAAGTATTATTAAAAAATATAATGCAAATGTAATCAATAATTAAAATAAAATAAAGAATTGGTTACATCGATGTCGCAACACGAAATTTGATCCTTTGTTACTTCAAATAAAAGCAAAATCTCCCAATGTTTGTCATGCCATTTTCACATTTCAGTTTTCTGTCTGTTGCTATGTATTAAAATTAATCTCTAGTATGCGGGTGACTTACTAAAAATCTTAGACATCGCGGTTACACGCTAATTCTGGCGTCAGTTCAGTCCATCAGTCCATTCGAGTTTTGACTGATGCCAGAATGATGGAAAATGGACACGGTTAGACGATCAGTCCAGACTGACAACAGACTGATAAAATTACGACACAGTCGCCGTTTGGACACAGAACGCAACACAGTCATTTAGTCTTGTCTAATATGGTGACTGACGCGATAATGACACGAACAGGTTACACGATCAGTCTCCTATCAGTTTTCTGTCATTCAAAATGGACTGACGAATATTATCTAAAAATTTAAATTTTCACCAGTCCAGACCATCAGTCCATCAGTCCGCGTGTTACACGATAATTCTCCCGTCAGTCTGACCAGACTGATGGACTGAACAGACGCCAGAATTAGCGTGTAACCGATGTCTTAGATGTAGTGTAAACCTCGGACATGACATATTACGTAAAAAAATATGTAAACATGGTGATAACTAGCCGTAGCAGTGCCTAGCACTAGGACATTTTCCTTAATGATTAAAATAATATTATTTCATTTCGAATATAATCATTCTGTCACTTCAGACTATAAGTTGTTATGCATACAATTAACTGATTTGACTTATAATAGTTATAATATGCTTAAGTGCAAATAAGAAACGGGTGCTCTTATTTTACTGGCCATATTACCGTTTTACTGGCCTTTACTCAAAAAATGGACTGACCATACAATTATTTATTGCCCGAATATAACACACACAAAATATGGGCCGAATAATTATCATTGTATTCTAAATCTTTAAAAATACGAAACTATATTCATTAATATAAGAGACCAGAAATCTTCTCACTGTTCATACACGCTACTAGACTATATAATCTTTCAGAGATTTATAAATTTGCTTTTTAATAATATCTCAATATTATTATAAGCTCAAGACACGACCTTTAATTTCCATTTTAATATCATATCAAAAATATGTTTCTTAACCTAAAATCCACTTGCAATCCAATACAGGATAAAATCTTCCAAACATTATTGACATGGGAAAAAAGCGTATATAGGTCTACTGTTTAATTGAGGCGGTTGGTATTAAATTATTATGGCCAGCTATGGACTAGTTGAAGGTCTGGCTTCATGTAATTGATATGAATTATGTTAACACATTCAGTGCCAGCCCGAGCTACGCGCTACGAGCGTAGCCGATAACACGGGAAAAACCGTATGTAGCGAAAAGCGCCTACGAACAGTGAACTCCCCTAGGGAGTCGCTGGCACTGAATGTGTTAAGTAAGTAAAATTGTATCTCGAACCAAAGGAATTCAAATCGCTGCCCTTGAGCTCCATCATCCGATACATGGAGATAGTCGAAAAATCTCTTTAGTAGGCAAAAGGTTGCACTTGAGAGGGTGATTGCCACCGAATTAATAAGGTACGTAAAAATTTAATATATACTTTGGCACAGCGACCATGTCAGTAAAACAAGTGGCAAATTTAAAAAATTTAGGCGCGAAGAGTTGACTTCCCATAGAAACTTTGAATATCGCGCCTTTTTTACTGACAAGTCGGGTGTGTTTCAGAGTATTAACAAGTTTAATCCACAGCTACCTTCTACTACAAAATCACCGTGCAACTTTATTAACCGCCTGAGATAAGTAGACCTATAATTGTCGCGGGCCCCGCCCATAAACACTCAAAAAACCTACCTTAAGCAGTCTTTTCCACTGCGTTCCCATCTCCCATTCCCACTTGTCCCAATAACTGGGCGACGCTGGGCTCGTTCAAGGTTAGAACTGCGTGGGCCTCCACCATGACTACTAGGGAGTTCCGGGCCTCTTCGTGGGGCACACCGTGGGCTCTGGTGGCGTGGGAATACCAGGCACCGGTGGATGGGAGGATGGAGACGCACCATTTGCAGGACAATCTGGAATTATACAGGAAAATATAAGAAACCCTTAATTCGACAACGTACATATTACTGAACCCTCCATCTTATCTTATTTTTTATTTTTTTTTTTATTTTTTTTTTTATTTAAGGATCACCAACGGATAATACATCTACACAATTACATAGAAACAAGGACATTTAACAATAACAGATGCTTAACCACTTATAGGTGACCACAGCTCACATGCTTATTGTACTTTTATTTATATTTTGTTGCTAAGGATGCTTAGATTACCTTCCCTTTTATGTGTCGAATTCAAGGTTTATATAAGGTAACAGCAAGACAAAACCATAACACCCGATGAGATAAAATGGGCTTTACGAGCAAGTGTGATTAACTGATGAAAAAAATAGTGTCCGGGTATAGACGAATTTTTTGCTGAAACCGAAACCGAAGCATCGGTTTTGCTCTAGTTTCGGCCGGAAGCAACCCTTGGGCCGAAACAAGATTTTTATGCCGAAACCTACGGAAACAGTAACTTCGGTCGGACTCTACCGAAAATACAGTTTCGGCAGTTTGGCAGTTTTTTGGCCGAAACCGAACCAACACTTGATTTTTATACCCAATTTTCGGTCGGACGCTATAAATGAAAAATACATTCCTTTTGTTTTTGCATATGTGCTGGAAGCATGTGTATTCAGCTAAATTGATATCTGACACCTGTGCAACCATACAACCAGTACTGGTGATCAATTAATAGTATATTACTTACATTAAAACAATGATCGAGCACATTTGCAAAACAAAAATTGTTTTAACCCTCCACACACCAATATGTCATAATATCTCACTTGGATAATATGTTATTGGTATGGAAACAATATAAATATATTAGATCGGGTCGATTAGATGTAGGTAATGACATCTCGAGTGCGTTCAGGTAAGCTTTCACAGCTGAAAAAATAATATTTAACCTCCTGAGACTAAATGTATATATTCGTGCAATCTAATTTGAACCTTTCATGAACCAGATAAAGTAGCATTTCGTTTGTTCGTTGCTTTTTAAACCAAACGAAATTCGTTCCAATTTACTTAAAGAATAAGGTTCAAATTAAAAATATGAAAACTTTATATGCTGGGTCTTACGAGGATACCATAATAACGACCGTTTAACCTAGTTGGTAGAGTTAGGTAGAATTAGGACTAAACAATAGGGAATATTAGGCAAAGCTCTGCGTAGGTGGCACCTTTGTGGCACATACAGTAAACAAACCACATTGACACATGGCCTACCGCGAAACAAGAAAATCTAAATTTGGTTATATAATCTCTCTATCACTCTTGCATATTCGAGCGATAAAGAGGCAGATAACTAAATTTCGATTTTCTCGTTTACCGGTAGGCCCTTGTTAACAAACCGCGTTGGTGCATCAATGTCATATTTTATTGTCTGTGAAAACTTGTCAAAAACAGTTTAAGGCACAGTATGTATAAGTTAGTCTATGAATTTACTGAGTCGGTAGTGCTGCACTCTGGCGGCAGAACATTGCAGTAATATCCCCTATTTGCGCAAGATTGACCCATAATATAATTAACTAGCGATCCGCCCCGGCTTCGCACGGGTAAACCTTCACTAATTAGTAATTATACACCTAAACCTTCCTTAAGAATCACTCTATTGATAGGTAAAAACCGCATGAAAATATGTTCTATAGTTTTTGGGTTTAGTCGAACATACAAACAGACAGACGCGGTGGGGGGGGGGGACATTGTTTTATGATGTAGTGATTTATTGACAAAGAAATACTCAGATTCTGTAACCATAGCTGTTGCTGTATGGCGCCAATACGTTATATGACACTGAATTATTGTCGAACGTTCGCGCGTTACCACAAGATGTAAGGTCATATACCACCATACACAATAGCTGCCAAATGTGCGACAGCATTTTACGCATCAGCATTCTTTTGTCTATACATCTAAGCTGGATTCGAATTTAAAAAACGTAAAAAATCAACAACAATAAACTATAGTTCGTTTTTTTAGCATTAGAAATAAGGTAAACAATCTTGACGTGTCTTTTAATTGAAAAACACATTTTAAAAATAAGTTACGGCAAATATGTAACAATTAATTATGAATCTAACACGATCATTTATATTCTTATGCTTTCATAAGTAATAGTTACTGATTTTTAAAAAGCGTTTTTCAATTAAAAGACATGTTAAGATCGCTTACCTTTTTTCAAGGTCTTTCTAATGCTAAAAAAACGAACTATAAGGTGGCCACCCCAGCGCCAAACTTAGCACATCTACATGTGTCGCTTAACTTCAAACTCGGGTAAATCCATTCGACCTTCTCAGCAAATATCTACCCTATTCCCTTTTCTTAATACCAAAATCGCATAATCTGACAGATGGATTTACCCGAGTTTGAAATTTAGCAACTCATATATAGCCAACGTTAAAAAATCATCATCTGGGAGACCGAGCTTTGCTCAGAAAACATATTATATCTCAAATATGCGCGTTTTCCTAGAGATAAGACCTAGCTAGATCGATTTTTCGCCCCCAAAAACCCCCATATACCAAATTTCATCGAAATCGTTAGAGCCGTTTCCGAGGTCCCCGAAATATATATATAAATAAATATACAAGAATTGCTCGTTTAGAGATACAGAGTCCCATTGACATCTCAATCACATTTTCGATGTGATGAATTTCCTAAATAATAATTAAACTGAATGTTATAAATAAATCGTACCTGTTCGTCATATGTCGAGATTTGACGTGTCGCCTCCTATACCCCCAGCTGTTGTACACGCGAGGGCAAAACGGGCAGGGAAACGACGGGTTGGCATAACACGTGTTTTTATCTGGAAACAACGTAGCGAACGGATTTAAATTCTTGCGCACTGATCAGTGCTTAGACATACGACGGGTTAATTATGAATTAGGCAATAAGACCCAAATTACAAACACAAGACTAAGATATATGTGACGTTATCTATGAAAAGGGACCTTATTGTCGATGGCGCTTACGACATTATTAACGATGCTCCGATATAAATACAATGCCGCGCGATGCTGTGCGGCGTAAGCGCCATCGACAATAAGGTCCCTTTTTATAGATATTTTTTTATTTTTAAATTTCTAGGAGACACAATGGTGTGGCTTCATCGAATTGTCTCCTCCTGAATTGGAACCTCCGAAACATGACACCCTTCCAGAAGTCAGCGCACTCGATGGTCCCCTGCAGCGGCCGCGGCACGCGCCACAAAGGAATTGAAGTGCACATAGATTATAGACTAGCCCCCTTAATCATAAAACTTTACAGGCCTGATTTAGTTAAATTGTGTTTTATCCCTTTCTTACAAATACATAATTCAAAATGACAGATAAAAACAAACGATTCGTAGCAAATTCAGGCCAATAACGCGTTATGAATAACGCCATAGGTGAATAAAACACGCATACTTTTCTAGTTCACTATTCTAGGAATCATAACAAAGAAACACGTATGCACACTAGATGTAGCATTGTAAGCTTGCGGACACCATGCATTTGTGTTCCCATTCTAATTTAGTCCTTGTTATTTTATACGTAGCTTTGTTTTTGTTAAATGAGTCTATTGTACCCACTTGGTTGCAAATTAATATTAAATGAATGAGGGCGCGATTGCTCATCTCAACTGTGTTCATGTTTACAACTTTTCGCATGTATATTTCGCGTATCAAAAACATTTAAGTCCCTACTGCTTAACGTGAAATATTGTAGTGGATAATCGTGTAAGATGATGCTAATAAAATGCGACTGGATGTGTTAGTTGTAGTAAGTACTTTAGATATAACAATGCCTTTGTAAGGTGACGGCAAGTCTTATCAAATACCTCACCATGCGAACTCTATGCAAGGTAGTCTGGGCATTTAATACACTAACAAAGAAACAAAAACTAACCTTTGCAATTCTGCGCCTCACTGGACACAGAATTCAAGTTTTCCGTCGTAATGCTTAGAGATTCAACGATAGTTCCACTCTGTAACACTGTCTCAACCTCCTTGTCTATTTCGATGCATTCTTTATCATCATCAATATTTTCTATGGCTTTTTCGTTAATGTTCAGACAAGGTTGCGTGCTGCTGACTTCGTTAATCCATTTTTTGACAGAACGATCTCCGGAGGCGGTAGTGCAGACGGATTTGCTTGAGAAACTTTCCGGGCTTGTTGAGTATTTTTTCTCGTTTTCATCTAGGAGGGCGATGTCTGTGTCGTTTGTGTTTTCTCCCGAGTAATCGGTTAGCGGCGAATCAATGGGCTCCAGTTTTGGCACTATATTCTGTAACGCAATGTCATAATATGTAGACATTATAAACAAATTGCAGACTAAAAACCTAGTTCTAGTTCCGTTTATAGGATTAGAGAGAACAGCGCAGAAGTAATTTGAGGTTCTAAATGAAATGCCTAATACACCTAATAGACATAATACAGTAAAATTAAATAATGAATAGTGCGATATTTCGGTCATTTAGCATGTAAGGGTGCGGACAATCTGGAGAAACGAACTGTGAGATTGAAAGTACAAGACCTTGAGGCTGAAGTCCCACACAATGATCCAACAAGATATCAGTCAGATGGATTTGATAGTGCTAAAGGACTATGCGTCAAAATGGTCCCAAAACAAACAGAGTTGAGAGTTAGGTCATTAGATAGGTATTTCTCTGTACTTCATTTCGTTCTATGGGCACCAAGCGGAATTCGATTGCAGAACTGAGATATTGGTATTTTTCAAAATGTCGTCACCCTTATTGCCTAGGCAATAGATATAATACAGAATACCTATGTAATGATGACCTTACTCTCATTTCTGTTGGCGTTGGGTTCAGGCTCCACACAAAGTTACCCATGGTCCTTTAGAAAGCAAAGTGCCAGATTATAAATATGTAATTTGACCTATCTACATGACAGGAATAAAGTCGGTAAAAAAACAAACTTTTATTTTACACCTACAACTACCAGTGGGGAGACACTCCTCACTTCCGGCAAAGCATTGCTCCGAGCAATTATTAGGGTTGGCGCCACTTGACTTCCTTTTGCGTGCACGACCACAGATAAGATAATGACTTGAATTTTGACAACCCTAAATAGCCGAAAGGGATAGTGCCATACATTAGAACGGAATAGCATGATTCGTCCCTGAATCGCTGTCAAACTTCGGGTTTTGTAGGAAGTGTCCTTTCTGTACCGTAGTACTATAATTTATTCTTTGCAACTACATTACTTTGGTTGGCTGACTTGATGCAGATTTGTGTAATTCCTCCTCACATTAATTAGTTATTTCCTGTGCCCTGTTTATCAAAAGCTTGTAATACAAGTGGAGGTCCCTTTCTAACAAAAGCTGTCAAAAAGGGACTTCCACTTGTACTCCACTCCGCGATTTCGTCGCATTGCTACAGGTAGCTAAAAGTACATTAGTTCCGCCCCAATTTTGGGGAAAGCCATAAGCCGCGCGTTGCGCTGTCGCCACCTAGCGGCCATATCTGTGCTGATCGTAACAGACGCGTTTTGTTAGAGAGTGAGTCTTCTGTACAGTCACTTGCAATAATATGTTACTCTTAAAAAGGCCGCAAAAATATGTGACACGCTCTTAGGGCTCTACAAATAAGAGCGTGTCACATATTTTTGCGGCCTTCGAAGAGTAACATATTATTGCAGGTGACTGTACCTAGTACTATTATTTATTCTGTGTTACAAGTTACAAGCTTTAATAAACAGGGCACTGGTTGCACTTTAAAAGAGCCTAGGGTCCACTTACTTAACATAATCTCAAGTATCCTCTTATACTTATAGTAATTTTGTGAGATATGACGTAAATAAGTGAATTAATAAGAAATAAACATTGCATTTCATGCTGTGTTCCATCCATACTAACATTATTTTTGAAGGAGTCTGGTGTACTAAGATTAGTGCCAGTATCAGGTTTTGGTGGTGTCGGAGCCGTTTTCTTAGTTTTGTTGTTGTTATCTTCAGTTTCGCTTTTCTTGCGTTTTTTAGCTGGCTGTGTAGTAGTAGTAGTACTAGCTGGTTTCTGGAAGTACACAACAATCAATAAATCCTCAATTACTTACTATTGTGTTTATAACAAAAATAGTTAATCTGGACTGGGGGCACAATAGTTCCCCTAGCAAAATTATAAAATTGATAAATTTATTAAAAGCAAAACAGTATTAATATATGAAGAAGAAGAAGAATAACTATTACATACACAGATTTAGAAGTAAAATATGGGAGCTAGCTTGGCGCCGGATGGTACGGTGCTCAGAAGGCTGGTGGCATTGCCGCGCTTAATGCCTATGCCAATTCGCTGGGCTAGGAAGTAACCAGCCCACTGTTCACCCGTAGCATCAGTGAGAAGCTTCGCTAGCTCCCTAAATTTACAATGTGCTCCGGGTCCCCAAATTATTAATATTTATTTCATATTACAAACAAAAGCTTTGTTATTCCAAGCAAACGTCAATTTAACGGCCTCCTAGCCTAGTCAATAGTGACCCTGCCTACAAAGCAGGAGGTCCCGGGTTCAAATGCTGGTAAAGGTGTTTATTTATTTTATGTGTTCATATCTGATATTTGTTCCTGAGTTCTTTACTATATATTTAAGTGTTTAGGTATCTATATCTATCTATTATATATATTGTCATGTAGTGCCCACAACACAAGCCTTATTGAGCTTACTGTGGGGCCAGGTTGATTTGTGTAATATTTTCTTACAATATTTATTTATTTTAAACCATGAGATCAAATCACTTTTCAAAATAGCATTGTTGTTGGTATGGCTTCTATTTCAGATAATTGGCTAGTTAAATTAGAATCAACAACATTATTATGTAAGTATAACAAAAAACCTGCTCCGGTTCTGTTGCATCCTAATTCAGGAAGCATTGTTACATTAAAAATAGTTGCAATTAAATGCAGGCGCAACAAGCAATTAAAGGGAGTGGCTCCTCACACAACATACTCATGCTGTGTTGTGCACACAGCATGCAATGTTGGAGGCTCATATAACAAAAAACATGTAATATCTGGGAGACTGAGATTTGCTCGGAAAACATATAATAACTCAAAAATGCGTGTTTTCCCAAAGATAAGACCTAGCTAGATCGATCCATCGCCCCCGAAAACCCCCATATAGCAAGCTTCATCGAAATCGTTAGAGCCGTTTCTGAGATCCCCGAAATATATATATAAATAAATATACATATAAATAAATAAACAAGAATTGCTTGTTGAAAGGTATTAGATAGATAGATATAACTTGTAATAAATAAATTGGGGCCAATGTTACACAGATTAATCTGGCCCCAAACTATATAAGCACAGCTTGTATTATGGGTACCAGGAAACAACATAGGTACATAGTTAAATACATAGATCACATCCATAACTGAGGAACAAATATTAACCACGCAAAAAAATGTGATACCTGCCAACCTGCCCCAAATTCTTGAGTGTACACCATCATTGAAAGGCTAAGCACCATTGACTAACCCTAAGGGGCTTCTAAAGGGAGGGCTTGGTCACTTTTTCTGTAGTATAAGACATTTATTTCAGTTTATAATTTATACATTGTAGTGTGACTATTTAAAAATACAAATCAATATATATTTAAGAAAATAATTAGACTTTATCAAACTGCACAACGGGACTTAATCGCGTATTTAAGTTTTAAGATTTACCTCCGACGTTTCGAGGACGGCGTTGTCCCCGTGGTCTCGGAGAAGACTGGCTCAAGTTGACATCAACATCTTCTAGCCGCGCGAGTTTTTCGAACTACCCGCACTTGGTCTTGTTTATCAGTTTGAACGTTTTGCGCACTAGGGATGTCACTCTGTCGACACACAACACTAACGATATTCGATTTATCGACTGTCGATATTCGTTTCCGCTTACATTTACTAATGACTGGATTCCATGTGGATGAGATCTTAAAACCCTCGTCCCGATTAAAATTGCAATGTTTTTTGATTTCAATGGCTTCCCGCACTTTTCTACTGTAGAAATGGCGATCCGTGGAGAGGATTTTAGGGTTATGCAGCTCAATCCAGTGGTTTGGTCCTGACTCCAGCAAATGCTCAGCCACCGCAGACTTGTTGACCTGACGATTTTTGACAGCTGCGATATGTTCCTTAACTCTTTCTGCTATGGTGCGCTTAGTTTCTCCGATATAGGAACTACCACAACTGCAATCTATTTTATAAACGCCAGGTGACTGGAACGGAATAACGTCCTTCGGTGACCTTAGGCTCCCTGCTACATCTAAAACTTAAAACTAAATCTTAAAACTTAAATACGCGATTAAGTCCCGTTGTGCAGTTTGATAATGTTTAATAATCGTGAAAGTTTAAATCAGTATAATTAGACTTGTTTCCTAGTTGTAAGAAAGAATGTAATAAGAAGTACATACCTCATCATCTCGCGTGGTGTCGGTTCCCGTCGATAAACCACAAATCCTCAACGCCTCTGCTGTCTTCAGCAGCATGGGCAAGAACTCCTCAGTTACATTCACCTCCCCATTGTACATAAACGTCAGCAACGTCCGCAGCGACGCCGTGTTGATGTCATGAAGCACTATTATAGGATCCTTGTGGGGGTTTTGCTACAAAAAAAACACGTAGGCGTCACGCAAAGTTACACGCACAAATCACATGTGTAAAAACTGTTATTTACCTGGAAAATTGTCTTGAACACTGAACTGTTCGCTGACAAAATAACTTTGTGAGCCTTGAAGCTAAACCCTTCGGAAACCAATGTTACGTCCGACAACCCCTCATCCTCAAACAAGCCCTTAACATTCGTCAAAATGTTGTTTTGATACCCGTTCCATTTTAAACTGATTTCCTGATTCGCCATTACTGAGAGAAACGCAGCATATGGCTGGCAGTTTTTGTCGAAAAAATTAAGGAAAATAATAAAAAATAATTAAGTTCAAGAGAAAGCAAAAGCAAACAGAAAACAAACTTGTGTTGCTAATAATCAACCGTGTTGTTCGATTTTTCTGACATTGAATTTGTTGCCATGTGAAAATGTTTGGTTGGGTGTAGGTTTAAGTAGATGAATTTATAAGTACCTAACTCGATAATCGATTATTAATCGTTAGAAATCAATTAAGTGTCAAGAATGTAAAAATAACGATTATGAGATTTATGTTATGAGATTAATCAGGTTACTGCTTAGAGGATATACTTATCCTCTAAGACTCTAAGGTTTACTGGCATGAATACACGTAACTTGTAGTGGTAGTTTTCAATTTTTTTATTTTATTTTCATGCCTCTACACAGCTCTACACACATTTCGTTACAGCCAGGCGTGGCTCACTCCGCGATTTCGTCGCTTTGCTACAGGTAGCTAAAAGTACATCCGTTCCACACCAATTTTGGTGGTTAGCCATAAGCCGCGCGTGGCGCGTCGCCACCTAGCGGCCATACCTGTCCTGATCGTAACAGACGCGTTTTGTTAGAGAGTGAGTCTTCTGTACCTAGTACTATTATTTATTCTGTGTTACAGCCTAGAGTCTGAGGCTGAGGGCCTACTGCGAACCACGTTCGACGTATTGTCTCTCTGTCGCGCTTGTAAATTCGCACGTACGGGTGATAGGGAGTAGACGTGTGCGCCGATTATAAAATGATCGGCGGCGGCGTTTGCCAAAAAATCGGCGGCGGCGGCGTGTTTTCGGCGTGAAATCGGCGTGACCTTGACTTTCAGGTTTCTTAAGGAAAATCATTAATTTGTTGTTTTTCGTGAACATTTTATCAATGCAGGTTACTGGTCAGTTATAGTCAGACCGTAAAAAGTCTGCAGCGATTTTGATAGCCCACGCAGTGCAAGTATTTTAAACGTCAAACTTCTATGAAATTATGACGTATACATAACACTTACACTGCGTGGGCTATCAAATCCGCTGCAGACTTTGTTTGGTGCGACTACGTATAGTTTGAATATGCTGTGAGTAAAATAGGGTTTGTAAATGAATATAGGATAAATAAATAAAAATAAATAAATAAATATTATAGGATAATTTTACACAGATCAATCTAGTCCCACGGTAAGCTCAATAAGGCTTGTATTGTGTATAATAACTTATTTTCCCTAGTAACTGGCTTGCATTAAGAGGTTACCTGGTCCCAACGACCTTCGATCTGATCTGTAACTCTCCGTTTTCTCAAGCTTTCCATGGCTTATCCAATTAAAAAGGACGTACTTTAACAAAACAGAACTCCACATATCCTTGACATTTACTAGACTATAGTGGACTGCTATGGCTTCTTTTTAATGGTTTTCTTGTCGTAGAAGCACCAAGCTCACTGAGACGTATCTTCTCGTTTTCTCATTGCTGAGGCTCGCGACCACATTTAATTTGTCTCCATTTGGTGCGGTCATAAGCCGTATAGACTGCACGGTGCAGACTGCTGCAAGCCGACCTCTTCATAGCATTCGACCGTCTCACACATGCTCCAACTCGAGCACGTTACCATTCATTCGGCTTTAATTAATGTGTTTCTCCTCTCCACGTCATGCGTTGGATAATATGTCCGAAGAATCTAAGGGCTCACCCATGGCATGTTGGGAAGAGATGACTGGAGATATAGAACTCATTGAGAATGGAGGGGTTTGTTCTTCTAGCTGTCCAAGGTATAAGCAGCACTAGCAGCAGTCTTTGTTCGTTCGTTAACAGTTGACGGTGAATACTTAGGATTACTCATTTACTTTAATTGGGGTGTCAAATAGTTTCTGCAACTAGCTATTTAGTTTCATTTAATTACTAATTGATGTATATTTGACAACTGTAACATAAATAATACAAAAAATCCATTTTGTAGTCCAAAAACCAACTTGGAATAGCTAATTAACAACACTCAAGGTCACGCCGATTTCACGCCGATCATTTATCGGCGGCGGCGGCGTGGTCAAAAAGCCCGGCGGCGGCGGCGCGCCGGCGCGGCGCACACGTCTAATAGGGAGTCAAGACATCGAACGTAGTTCGCGGTAGTCCCTCTGAGCGGAAAGAGAAGAGTCGTGGAATGTATGGGGCCCAATAAATTACACGACTCTTCTCTTTCCGTACAGACTCTACACGTCATATTCTAAAAGCCGTAACAGACTACCGCACCGCACTGCGACCTTCTTAGTGCAGTCAAACGAAATATCTCTTTCTCGCTCTAACTTATGGCTGCGTCATTAACGCACGCACGTAAGTGCGGCAATCAGCTTACACACTATCGATACGTGCGCCGCACCCAGTCCTTACTCTCATTAGCCAGAATCTAGTCGCGAATCTGCTATGAATTTGAATTGAAATTTTGAGCAATACAATATATAATAATTATATCTATCTAGTCCTGAATACGAATATGTATTATAGAGATTATAGTAATGTTACAAAATTACCGATGGTTATTCAATAATCGATTATCGGTTACAAGGAAAAATTTAAAATAAGACTACTCAAACGAACGCCAACGTATATTTTTATATGGCAACAAATTTAATGTCATGAACAGTGTTGCCAGATCTACTGATTAAGCAGTAAATCTATCTGATTTTAAAAATATCTACCGATCTACTGCTTTTTGCTGCTGAGCTACTGATTTTTCGAAAATGAATGATTATTCCTCGTGACCGGAACATCTAGTTACTTTATACCGTCGTATCGCGTCGTCTAGCCTTTATGACATACGAAGTTTTCTGAAACCGCGGTTATTTTTTTATCTATAGTGTGATTAGGCTTCATTTTACTATATCTGTGATAGGTAGGTAGGTTGGTAGTATTGGTCGGCTTCGTCGCCACTATAGCCTGGCAAATGAATCGTATAGTTATTGTATAGTAATAGTAGAAAAAAAAAACTTCGGACATACAGGAGGAAGGAGGCATCCTGGTGTATGCTTTTCGCTGAAGATATTGTACTTGTGGATGAAGACGGACTCGAGGTACAGAGCAGACTTGAGAAATGGCTGCGAAAACTGGAGAATGTTGGCCTGAAGATCAGTAGATCTAAAACTGAACATATGTTCTGCGATTTCGGCGGTCTCTCCAGTTTCGCTGCCATGGAACTCGATGGCGTTACGTTGCCGGTCTGATGCTCCGCCTTTTAGTACCTCGATTCGCTGGTACAGTGCGATGGCGATATTGACCGTGACGTAAAAAACCGGATTAGCACAGGATGGATGAAATGGCGACAGGTCACGGGAACCGTTTGTGACGCTCGAATGCCTCTTCGATTGAAGGGTAAAATTTATAAAACCATCATAAGACCTGTCGTCATGTATGGATCAGAGTGTTGGGCCTTAAAGGTGACGGATGAGAAGAGATTGCATGTAGCGGAAATAAGAATGTTAAGATGGATGTGTGGTGTGACAAGAATGGGTAGGATAAGGAATGAGTATATAAGAGGAAGCCTGAAAGTTGCACCTATAGTAGAAAAAATAAGAGCGAATCGCCTAGCGTGGTATGGGCATGTGATGCGGAGGGATGAAAGTCATGTGACGAGAAAGGTATTACTAATGAATGTGGGGGGAATTAACGGGAGAGAAAAACCGAGGAAAAGGACTGTGTGAGAGATGATATGAAACGAATGCAAGTGAATGATGAGATGACGGGCGAGAGAGAGGTATGGAAGAAAAAAAAACATGATGTGCCGACCCCAAATGAATGGGATAAGGGCAAGCGAATGATGAGTAGAAAAAAAAAACTTGTGCTCATTTATTAATTATAATAACAGAAGTAAGAGACAGAATGATACTCTTCATTTTACTGTTACTGACAATTTGATTTGCCAGCTATACTCAATTACTCAATCACACCCAGTTTGTCAGTAGAAAAAGGAAAAAAAAAACAAATTTTCTATGGGAGGTTGATGTCAGGTCAGAGCATAAAATATTTTTTTATCAATTTTACCTATTGCAGACCTTTTTAAATCTACTGCTTTTTTCCCCTATCTACTGCTAAAACGATTTTTATTCTACTGAATATTTCAGATTTCATCTGGCAACACTGGTCATGAAAAACTCATCCCATGATTGTATGCTAGATGGTGCTGCTTCGTGTAGGTGGTAAAAATCCTGAATCGCGGTCATATCGCGGTATGACATGCATGAAGATTTTTAGGGTTCCGTACCCAAAGGGTAAAACGGGACCCTATTACTAAGACTTCGCTGTCCGTCCGTCCGTCCGTCCGTCTGTCTGTCACCAGGCTGTATCCCACGAACCGTGATAGCTAGACAGTTGAAATTTTCACAGATGATGTATTTCTGTTGCCGCTATAACAACAAATACTAAAAACAGAATAAAATAAAGATTAAGGTTTACTCGGGTAATTCCGAATGTCGAAAACCGTCGGATAATTCCGAAAAGAGACTTTTATTATGATGGAATTAAGGGTGATTTTCATCTGAATTTCGGAATTATCCGACATTCGGTAATACCCGAATACACCTTAAATGGGGCTCCCATACAACAAACGTGATTTTTGACCAAAGTTAAGCAACGTCGGGAGTGGTCAGTACTTGGATGGGTGCCCGTTTTTTTTTTGCTTTTTTTTTCGTTTTTTTTTGCATTATAGTACGGAACCCTTCGTGCGCGAGTCCGACTCGCACTTACCCGGTTTTTCTTGGGTTATGGACCCCAAATCCATCCAATTCATTCATACAAGTTTCGACTAGTTTAAAAAATCCTACGCTAGATAACGCTGATTTGTACAGTATTTTTCTAGGGATAATTACCTATAGATTCATATCAATGCAATTTAATCTGAAGACCACTCTGTCTATGAGACAAAATTTATTTAAATCCACTCATACAATATGAGGCCCCTATCGACTTGAAAATAGATTGTGGGAAACTATAGTACAGTTTGGCAAGCTATTTCAGTCAGTAGAAATAAAAGACGGCAAATTTAAAAAATGTAAAGGTAGGTTATAAGTTCTTCATCAACAAAGTGAAGTGATCGAAGTACCTACATATAATTAATTCAGTTCAAGAATGTCTGTTTGCCTGAACTAGCACAAGGCTTGCCTACAAAATAGCAGGGTCAAGTTACTCGTAATTGTGTATAATGCGTTAATGGTGGTTAATGCGATAAACGGTCTAATCTCAGCTATCTGATTAATTTGTACGTATGTACCTATTCGTTTTCTGATGTGCAAACGAAAATAACTAAATAGGTACCTCAATTTAAATAACGATATCTTGGACAACCTAAACATTTTATAATTTTATAGAAAACCAAATAGAACAATAAGTGAATTCAAAGAACAACATTAACAAAAGCGACATCTGGGATAGCTTAAGGGCAACACCGGTGTGAGGGCTGAGGATAGAAAGGTAACGCTGGAGTTACTTGTGAGTTAAGTATGAAGTCGACCTATGCAAGTTCATAATACCTATTTAGTTAATTGTTAATGAAATGGACACTTGATACTTTATCATATATATTTATTGATAAGATTGTTCTTACACCGGTTAACCTAATTTAATAGGTATAAGTATATCAAAAAGTTGATGACTTACACTAACACAATAGAACACTTTGTGTGACCTTGAAATTCTCAATGTTAATGTAATACATATATTTAGATAATTATGTAAATTATTCTGGGAATTGTTTCGAAACTATACCTATTAAGGTAAAGGCCCCTGTTTCGGCAGGTTAAGGCTCTTGAGAGTTTGTATATTTTTTTAAATACATATTACTAAGCATAACAATACCTTGAAAGCTTTTGAGTAAGTGATATTAGTCCTTTGTTAATAATTTAATGTATAAACTATAGGGTTTTAGTTGAAACTTTTTTTATAGGATTTTTTTCGTGAACCTCTTATTTGGCTCCCATTTCGTGATAAAATTTAGCTCAGCTCCTAAGTTCGTGAATCCGTGTCCCCTGTTTCGGAATAAAGTTTTCTTAGAGTAATTGGTGATAATTTGTTGATAATCATTTTAAATATTTATCGGGTTTACCTACTTACGAGTAATTGTAAGGTCAAGTTAAAGTTAAAAATAATATTTTAAAAAATGTCAAATTGAGATCTAGCTTAAAGTTTCTTCTACTCGTCGACTTTAATGGTTGAATTAAGACTTCAAAAACCATATAGGTACTTAATTGCATACATTTCACTGTGACTTTATGTATGACTTCATTATGAAACGCTTTAGTGAGCTATAATGAATATGACCAATCGCGTCTCGCCGCGATCAAGGCCACAAAATCAAAGGATAAAAGAAAGCCATTTATCAGCTTTTTTTAAGTATATACTTACTAACCTAATTTTGTTTATTTATTTAGGTTTCATGGTATTATGTTAGTTGTATTTGGCAATACTCAATAAGTTACCGCTTGTTATTTTAATACTCGTAATAAACAAAATGAGTTCAAGTGACGAAAACGACATGGAATAGACGGCACACCGCCTCATTTGAAAGCAGAAGCAAACTTAATAATGAATAACTAGCTTCCTGCTAAGTCCAGGGACAAATACAACAGGACTTACGACATGCTTATGCTGTGGAAGGACAGCCAAAACGCAAGAAACACCTTCTCTGAAAGTGGTTTTTAGCGTATTTCTGTGACCAAGCGAAAACTAAAAAGCCATCTACATTATAAACTAAGAATATGCGTTGTTTTTTTAATTGTATTCGCGTCACTTTACCCCTAATAAATACGCTTTACTAAATTGAATTCGTTTTATTTCCTCACATAATTTTGAGAGTTTTTGCGAGTTGATACACTTGCTACTTGTGTTTAGTGGCAAATGTATTAAACTCTCAATCAACGCTAATCAATATGTAAACAGGCCCCAATGTGAAGTAACCCAACAGACATACTTATCCATATTGACCATATTTGAATCTCTCAACTCTCTTCAAGGGCACGCCGCACAGCATGATCCTAGGTATTGTTGTAATGTTAATGCTTAAGGATAATAAATAATTTGTGGATTTATAAAATAAAACGAAAGGAAATTTACGGGATTCATATTGGAATTATTTTGTAAGTTTTCTAAAGTACAGTCACCATCACAGATATATTATATTGGTGCAGCTAGGGTGCTCATAAATATCTAAACACGCCTCTATTATCAGAGGGCGTTAGAGTGCGTGTTCAGATATTGTGAACACCTTGCCGAGCCGATATATAACAGCCAATAACGACCTAGTTATAAGACTATTACAATCTTAATCATTATGTATGTACAATCTTTGAGCAACACCGGCTTCCGACACGTCGGAAGGGAGGGGCCCAAGCGATATCTTACCGTACAAATCGTTCTGCCATTTTTGGCGGGGGGAAAGGTGCACACAGTCGCACTTCTCACATACTTACATACAAAATCCAATCTGTAATGACGACACAAATACATAGAAAATGACACATGTCAAAGACAAATCTTGCAAACCTCGATCTCTTTTTGTGTGTGGACTAGTCACAAGTGTCACAACACGCACACTAACACATTTTTGTCGAAGTATTCTATTGTATTCTGAGAGATGAGAAGTCGGATTTGTCGCTCGACCGATCCACAATATGTACTGGGCGAGCAAAATCGATAAATCCAACAATTACATGAGACTATAAAATATAATAATTGTGTTTAAATGTAATTAAACGTATGATATGTAAAAAAAATATTACATGTGAAATGTAACACCTTTTTGTAAATTGATGTCCCCGACCTCTTTTTATAACAAAAAACCGAGCAATTAGGCATTTTTTCTGCTGCTGTGTTCACGCGCGCGTCTTGACTCGGTCTAGTTGAAAATCCGAGCGCAACTAGTTTTATTACCCGCGCTAGATCCGTTGATCTTGTACCTAGGCAGAGGGGAAATAGTGCGAAAGCCGCCTCCCTTCCGTGTTGCTCGAAGTGTACAATACAACAATCACGTTTATACAGTCCTCACAAACGTATAAGTTACTAATTTGGCCAATATATCTTCAAAGCTTGGCACCGAATCGCTGTTAAAGACTTTGCTGTGCTCAAATACGCTGAATTTGGAAAGTAATGTCTGTACTTCCTACAAGACGGTACAAAGCACTTGGAGTTCATCTTTGTAATATTCTATTTCCATTCGAATGTTTCCGGGATCGTCTCCAACTCCATCCATTGTGTTGATACTGAGATCCAAAATGACTCGTGTAGCAGTCCAAGAGTCGTCGTGAAGGCGTTAAAGAAAATGTTCTCCAAGAAGCAGTGCCAAGTAGTCGAAAGCACTCGTTATCATTATCAAAATATCCGTGTTGATCGTGCTAGGGACGTTAAAAATACTTATTCTAGAAATCACACCGACATCCAATTACAAGTAAACACAAAGGTTTCGTTCGACCATTATTTTCCAATTATTTTCATGTTATTTTCCAAGATTGACATTGACAGTTGACATCTTTTTTTTTTCTATCTCGTCCCATTTACTACGCGCAAAGGAATTAAGAGCTGCATTTCCGTGATCGCTATAATGAATACTATCGGAAAAAAATATAATTAGCTTATCTTCAAAAAACTTTACCTACCCAATTGTGATATGATCAAGCTTTTCAATTTTGTACCTTACTTAGGTCACTCAGCATTATTTAAGTACAAGATATTAAAATTAAAACTTAAATTATTTATTAACTATCTTATATGTTAAATATAAACATACACAAAAATAAATCAAATAAATTGCATTATGAACAAAACTGTGCTAGTAGTTAATATGAGAAAATAGCTTGAAAAATGTAAACTCGAGTCACATTCAAACTCGTTTTATGAGAATTCTAGTGAAAAAAATATATACCGAATTTCGCTCATACAAAAACTTCATGAAATACATTAATTGTTTTCTAATTTATTTTTTTAATTATCTTCGTTGTTATATTTAAAAAACAAGCAATCAAAATGTATCTAGGAAATCCTTGATAGTGGCACGAAATAGGAGACACACGAAAAATAAAATGACCGCTATTTCGTGAGTCGATTATTGCAATTTTAAGCATAATGCATATATTCAATATTTTTTCTTATCAAATCAATTACTAAGGAACCCACAGAAACACTTCCAAAAACTTTTATTCGAATGGGTTTAGCTTTTCCTTACTATAAGCTTAACTGTAACAAGTGAGAGCGCTCTTCTCATAAAACGAGTTTGAATGTGACCCGAGTTAAAAATTTTAAGGTATATTCCACGTATATTCTCATATTAACTACTAGCACAATTTTATTTATTATTCAATTTATTTGATTTATTTTTGTGTATGTTTATATTTAACGTATAAGATAGTAAATTATTTTTTGTAAATAATTTTAAATTTTTAATTTATTTTAATTTTTATATGCATATATTCAATCTTTTTTCTTATCAAATCAATTACTAAGGAACCCACAGAAACACTCCCAAAAACTTTTATTCGAATGGGTTTAGCTTTTCCTTCCTATAAGCTTAACAAGTGAGAGCGCGCACCTTACGCCTAAAAAAATTTGATATCTATTTAAGGTAACATAATCGTTCGTTTTGCATTCATAGTGCATCTCGTATAAGTAGGCCGGTACGAGTAAGATATAGAATCAGTTTGAGATAAATTACCTAGGTACTTAAAATTCAAATTATATTTAGATAATAATAATTCAAATTATATTTAGATAATAAATTAAAATTGAGTTAATTGATTCCATTGTGTTAAAACAATTAAGCAGTTCCTGTTTAAGTTATCATGCATGAAAGTATGTAAGCGTATGCTATAAATTTATTAGTGTATGAATTGGGTACAAAACAATTCATTTTACATAGGTAACCACAAATGGAATCAATTAACTTAAGGCTAATTAAACTTTCTTTTTACTTAGGCACATTTTTTTATAATTAAGGATTTTTTTTCAATTCCCCCGTAAACATTTCCTTAATGATAAGGCAACAAGCTAATACATATTTACAAAATAGGAGCAGGATAAGCACGAGCATAAAATACCTATGTAATGTAATAAGTTGGTAATAAGTACCTAGTAAAAGATAGAACTCTGTAGAGATCTATTTAATTAATATATGTCTATGCCTATGCCAAGTTAAAATCCACCTTCTGTCATATAATGTCATATCATAAAATCTTACAAAAGGTATAAATATTTACAAATTTTACAAGTTTCCTCGATCAGTGTACAACATACCAACATACTGTGGTCATTTAACTCAGTGTTGATATTTCAGTCTACTGCGTTGCTTTGCAAATTTAGCCAGAAAAAAAAACCAAAATGAGTTACTAATGAAACTGAACAGCCCGGGAATTACCGGGGCTAACGCTCCAGTGTGCGTTTTTTAACTTTTTTACTAGTATACCAGCACAGTTTACCAGTAAAGCTTACGTCAAAGGGGCTTGAATGTATCCTTGTAAGAATCTCTTCCTTTGAAATGTTGTTATAGACAACATATCAGGCGTATCTGCCTACTCAAGTAGGGTTACTACATTGTTAGTTATGTAAGTAATACAAGTGGACAAGAAGTGGTGTTTAGGCAAATCAGCCTATTTTAACACGTACATAACATTATTTATGAATTAAACTTTAGTCTTTAACAAACGCAAAATTCTTTAAAACGCTACATGACGAAATTACTTCGTCATTTTGAGCGTTCTGCGTTAAACACTGAGAGTAGTTTCAGTGATTATTCATTGACTGGCCGGCCAATTCAAACGTACACTGACATCAAAATTATATCAGTGTACCTATGTTCGAATTGACCTGTTAATTATTAACATTATGATTTTTTCTTCTAACAGAAGCCCGTGCAACACTTACTGCGTTTTAGGAATCACAATTACGAAACAATTGAACGGCCAGTGCCCTTGCACTTATCAACACATATCGATTATCAATTTAAACGCTAACCCTTCAGTCAACTCCTAATCTTCGTAAGAGATTGACTCATTAACTATAAACGCTCTATATTAGCCATGATACTAAGTTTGAGCATTGTGTTGGTTCTTATGATGATGAAAGTGAATGGTGATGAGCCTGATTCTGAAGTTGGTGGGTATAAAACTCATCCAGGAATATTGGAAGATGCCAGTTTGGACACAGTACGTATTTTCCCATAGATGGTAGGATCCTATAGATGTGCTATACGCGTGCCTCCGTGAGGGACAAAACATACGCAATGCGACACTATGATTGGTCGAATTTATTTGTTGCCCTCCATAATCCATACTAAATTTACGGTGGGGAATAGAAAAAATGTCAGACCGTGACAAGGACTAACAATAATAGCGGTTTTGCTGCTACTCCTACCGAAAGATACATAAGACTATGTCCCATTCGGTCATTTCCCCCCACCCCTCATACCTGATCCAGTTATATACTAGATTCATGTATTTTCCCGTGGTGTCTGTCGTTTTATTTAAATCTAGTTTCTGCCCGTAACTTCGTCGGCATGGAATGATGATGATTGATAAAGACTTTGTCATTCCCCGAGTCGCAAACTATCTCCATACCAAATTTCATCTAAATAGTTTCAGTTACTTTCGCATTTATAATACTAAGTTTCGCATTTTTAACAGAGTTACTTTTGAATTGACGTCTTTCGTAATTTCTGAAAATACTAATTTAATTAGACTGTTGATACATTCTTTGGTTTAACTTAAACATTAATAGTTTCAAATCAAAACATCGCTCTAACATTCTCAGAAAAAATAAATATGACTGGTTCTTGACGTTCGTAGGCAACACGTATTCAGTACGAACGAAATAACTATTTGTTAACTGAAAATAGGTGTATTTATTATCCGGGAAAATATTTTATGATATTCTAATAGGTTTCCACATTACTAAGAACTTCCTGTAATATTCGAATATGTATCCAGCATGACAATATGGATGATATCATAGATCACAAACAAAAGTGGCACAACCACATAAAGCGGAATTTATTTTCTCCTAGTGGTCCTTAATACGAAAATACGGGTACCCCTGCGAGATCCATCGCGTGTACACGGAAGATGGGTACATCCTGGAGCTTCACCGTATCCCCCATGGCCGGGAAAACGCGACGAAGCCGGGCCCGAGACCCGTGGTGTTTCTGCAGCATGGCCTGCTCTCGTCTTCTGCTGAGTGGGTGCTTATGATGCCTGGGAAAGGCTTTGGTAAGTATAGTCCCACTAGGAGTATCCATCTGCACGTACAAGAAGACGCGTTATCGTTATAAATGTTATTTTTCTTAGAATCGGCGCAGGCTCGTCTTTTAGTAAACTAAGTAGTTCAATACATGAAGAGTTTTTTATAGCCTATTTTGTGTCCTACTGCTGGGTAAAAGCCTCCCCTTTCTTTCGCCATTCATCACGGTTTGGTGCATGCTCCCGCCAGTTGCTCCAAAATGCGTCGAGGTCGTCCCTCCATCTCTTTTATGGTCGCCTCTGCCCCGGCTAACATAAAGAGTTATCTAAATGAAATCTTTTTTCAGCATACATATTAGCAGAAGCCGGCTACGACGTGTGGATGGGCAACGCCCGCGGCAACACTTACTCCAAGCGCCACGTCTCCATAAAACCCACCTCATCCTCCTTCTGGAAGTTTAGCTGGCATGAAATCGGCTACTACGACCTCCCGGCCATGATCGACTACGTCATCAAGAACACAGGGGTTCCCAAGATGCAGTACGTCGGGTTCTCTCAAGGGACCACTGCGTTCTGGGTCATGGCTTCGACTAGGCCGGAGTATAATGAGAAGATTAGCGCCATGCAAGCTCTGGCTCCGGTGGCGTATGTTGGGAACATAAGAAGTCCGTTAATAAAAGCGATTGCACCGTTGACTAATTCTCTTGAAGTAAGTATTTATTGTTGTCAGTTAAAAACACAGAATTGAGGCTTGCAGCGCATTTATGAATAACGACGTCTACTAACATAGTCCGACAAGAAATTGTAGAACATTAGTGAGAGCCCCATTTCCTACGTAACTAAAGGACACATTTTTAACGTAAAATGCTTAAATATGGCAACAAATTAGTATGGAATTTTTTTAGTACCATTTTATTTAATTTCTGCTATTTTATGTCGCGCTAATACGAATAGTTTGAGTTTTCCCTTAATTCTTGCGGTTGCCAATAAGTACTTACTTTACTCTTTGGTTGCCACTAACAATTCTATTCAAAAACCTAGGACCTATAGTAGCTTTTAAATTAACAGCTGATAATGAAGATTATCGGGGCCAATGAGTTCATGCCCAACGGGAAGATCAACGAGCTTGCCGGCCAGACGTTCTGCCTGGAGGAGTCCATCACGCAGGTCCTGTGCACCAACCTACTGTTCCTCATCTGCGGGTACAATGACGCGCAACTCAATGTTGTAAGTATCGAAAAACAATTGAAGGGATGTTTACAAAAACAACATAACTGACTACACTGGTTGACACCTGAAACGATTAACAATGTTCTTAAAAAAGTGTCAACCGCTCTAAGCAGTTATGTTGTTTTTGTAAACATCCCTTCAATTGAAATGGGGATATAAGAAACAACAGATTTCAGATATTGTCATATTTCAGGTATACAATATAACACTGATATAACATGTGTGACTCTCTGATTGTAATGATTAATTATTACAAAATCTCCTGAAACATTGTATGTATTGTATCCGTAGGATATTATATTTGGATAAATTCTTATCTAGGCTGATGAATCTTATACTCATTGAATATAATATACAACCAATGTTTGAAGACTTTGAACTGCTTTAAGCTAGGGGCGGTAAAATTGTATCTGCCTTGTTTAGGACATAAATCAAATGACTGATTTAGGTGATCATGATCAGATACTCCAGTTCCATACAATGTGTCATGTACAGTCAACTGTAAAATATGGGTGTATCCAACTTATTCAAAAATATGTCCCCATAGTTCTTAATTCGGTGACATAAGAGCTATGGGACATATTTTTGAGATGATGACGATCCAGGCAATGGAATTGCCATAACGGTGCATAACTGACTGATTAAATCCTTTACAGACAATGTTGCCCATCGTATTAGGCCACACCCCCGCCGGCGCCGCCACCCGTCAGCTCATCCACTACGGCCAACTCTACAAGTCCAGCAAATTCGTCCAGTTCGACCACGGTCTCCTGACCAACAAGCGCAAATACGGCACCTTCAAACCTCCCCCCTACGACCTGTCCAACATACGCACCCCCGTTTTCCTCCACTATGCTGACAACGACTGGCTATCCACCCCCAATGATGTCGATAAGCTACTCAGAGAAGTGAAGTCCGCTGTCGGGAAATACAAAGTACCCTTACCGAAGTTCAACCATTTGGACTTCGTATTTGCGATAGACGCTAAGAAACTTATCTATGATCGTGTCATGAAAATTATGGAGCAGTTTGTTTAAATAAAATATAAAATTGTATGTTTGATTTTATTTACGACTTGCGATAACATAGACAAACATGTTTCAGTTATTCACATCACGGGAACAATCCTGAAAAAATAAACAGTTAGGTATGAGGGTGCATCATTGTATTAGGTATGTTAACATAATTCATAAATTATTCCCAGCGACACAGGAAATGTACGGAATCAAAAAAATATTCATATATCTTGGTCAAGCAAATCTTGGCAGTAAAAAAAGGCGCGAAATTCAAATTTTCTATGGGACTATAACCCTTCGCGCCTACATTTTTTAAATTTGCCGCCTTTTTCTACTGACAAGATTTGCTTGGACAAGAACTTTCGTCAGCATTTTTTTTTATGATATAATAAAAAAGTAATTTATGTCATATAATCATAATATCTTTAGTTAATGTACAATATACATATGTGAACCACGCTAAAATCGGTTGGCTAGAAAAAAATATCGAAGAAAAACTATAAGTATTTCGTTTTTTTTTAAACCAAAAAACTGTAAAGTGCTGATATTTTGCACATTAATGACTAATGTAGCCACACCATCCATAAAAATATACACGCCGAAATTCGAGGGGGGCAGAGTCGCTTAGCTTATCCTGACACGGCCTTTCGCCGCAAATAAAATTGAGCAGACGGAACCAGGTTTTATTTGTTAATTTACACATTCATTGTCGGGCAACAGTTTTGTTTCAAATCGTAGTTTAGAAGGACATTTGTCCAGCTTTATTTTGTAGCTATGATACGACGCTTCTACTTCCGATCGAGGTTTTTCACTGCACTTCTTATCGCTCACAAGACCAACTTCTCGCTGCATGATATTCCCAAAGGTAGTTTGCACTGAAAACAAATTAAACGAAAATGATATTCGTAAAATGGTAGGAAATCGCATTACATTGACGTATAATTCATTATATCATTACGTTTTTTCAAGACGTGGATGGGATCTTCTTTTCTGCAACATGATTCAGGATTACAGTTTGTACTGAAAAACGGTTGATTTGATTTGTGCAAAACTTGTAGAAGTGCTACTTGTTTATAGCCCTGTAAAAAGTTCACTGTTAATTTTTAGGTAGGTACGTTCATCAAATTAATACGAATACATATCGATGCATACCAATTTTCTGCAGTTCTTCATAGTTATAATCATCTCAGAATCAACATCATCAACGAAATTAGCTGTCTCTTCTTCTTCGAATGGTTTAGGAAGATAGGCTAAAGCATCTTGTGATGGCAGCGGTGCCAAACGTGACAAACGAGACTTCAAACCGCTGTTTTTATAAACACCCTGTAACTCCATCTTCAATGACACGTTCTCCTTTTTCAATCTTTCCATATCCACCGTTAGGTCGTTTAAGTTTCGTTGCAAATTGTTGAAATCATTCTTACATACTTTATTATCCCCTTTTTCTAAGCAAGAAGTTTCGCAACAGGCATCAGCTTTCTTTATGTTAACTGATATACTTCTACTTATTAATTTACGTGGTTTGGGAGTCTCAAAGTAACTTTCATTATTGTTTTTGCTACAATTCGCATCAATTGCTCCAGGATTGCATTGACATGAACTTGTTGTCACGTCTACATTCTGATTCTCATCAAGTACATATACATTTTTAACATATAAAGCTTCACGGCAAATTTCATTTTTCCATGATTTCGCCGTTGTTAACATATTGCATGAAGAACGGTCGCTAAGAGGAGTTTTCTCCGTTTTTGGAATATTAATTCGGAATATTTTTTCCAAAATTATCTTCCATAACATTTTGATACCTTTCAAAGCATCAAGACATCGCTCACAGGGCCAATGACTTGTTTCGAATTCTTCCTAAAACATAAACTCCATATTTACTACTCCATTATTGGTAGAGTTAGGTACAATTAAAACAGTTTGAAAAATATGTATAGTCTACTTACTTCATAAAAATACTTTTCATATTGTGGATTATTTTGAAAGCATTCTTTAATAGTCTGACAAGAATTGCATATACTTTCCAGTACTTCTTTGGACTTGCAATTTGGATGGCATCTTGGTGTGAGCTAAGAATAAGAAAAAATAATGGCGATAGTAATAAAGAAGACGAATTCTCTACTTCCGAAATAAATGCATCATTTCTAGGTAGAGGTATCATCTACCCGTGGTGCCTAGTAAATTAAAAAAATATGGATTGTCGCCCTTGAACATCAATCCAAAGAGGGTATGAATCACTGCCATTGCTCTAAATCTGCACACCAAAAAGCGACCTTGAAGTTTTAAATATTAGCATTGAATTTCGATCATTTTTGACACGATATTGCGTCGATGGGAACTTGGGAAGCAAAGGGTTTAAGCATATTATTATTTCACTTTATATATAATAATCGAGACTCACGCAGCCACGTCGCCTGCAACCCATTACCCTTAAAGCCGCAACTAGTGTTGAAACGGGTATCACACAGCAGGGCATATCACTCTTGATCCACGCTCTGAGGTGCCCGTCACGAATTGCCACATCGTGGTTCCAAGCTCTGATGTCCACACACGAGTCATGTGATTTTATTTTACCTTCGTTACGGGATATCAGACGCAATTTGTGTGGTATGGTATAATGCAGCATCACACATTAAAACATTTAATTTTAATCTAACATCTTTTTACACGTAAATTTGAAATAGGGTTAAGTTACTATACCTACATATATTATTAATTATTATACTCTTTGGGGTTGACATGATTTGACAGACGGGTTTTAACACCTCCTTGGATTAGTACCATAAATGCAAAACCGATCTTCACCTTAGCTATGACATATTGAATGTCAATTAAAAGCGGTCAAGCTCCCAATTGTCATGTCAAAAAACAAATATTTTGAAACTCACATTCCATTTCAAGCCACCATTCCATCTCGATTTATGACAGCTCAAAACATTTGATATTTTCCTATACAATTTACCATAAGTCTAAATATATTAATTTACGGTGTTATTTTCAATACAAAAATGTCCGATTTAAATGGATGGAAGACAAACATAAAATAGAGTTATTTCAGAACCGTTTATGTTTAGACAAATTATATTATTTGTAAGTGGAGAAGGCTAGTAAGCGTCACGATGTCTTTTATAACAAAAAGAGAGCGCGTATTCCAAAACTTGGAGTTGTGTGACTTACCTCCGAGAAATGAGGGGAAGTTAAAGACGCATGCGTCTTGCACGGACGCCAGAGCATGGTCACATTTCGGATCCTCGAAGACGGAACACCTTACAGAACTGATAAGACGGAATAACGCTCTCTCAGCGCCAGTAAAGTATGTGCCTATGAAAGTGATTGTTGACACGCTCATGGCAACTAAGAACTTGGAGATAGGCAGGCTAAAACGCAAGATTGACGAGTTCGAGCAAATGTTAGCTGCTTATGATGTACTGGATCTAGATTGTGGACAAAAATGTGAAATCGCAAAAGCAGTGAGTAAAATTTCATTCCTTTTATACGGTTCTACGATATTGTTTAAAAAAATTATGACCAGAGACATTAAGTAAAACATAATTGTAAACAGTGCAATTTTTACACTAGATTTCTTAACTTCCTCTACCTTATACCCATAGCTGGGCAGAAGTCCGTTAATCCGTTAATCGTTAATTAACGAAGTTAAGTTTTCGAGTAACGGATTCACTTTTAAGTTAACTTTAAAAACCTGTAACGGACTTGTTAACTTCCGTTAACTTTCCTTAAGTCCGTTAATCGTTAATACCTAAGTACCTACTCCAATTTTATTAAGATTATTCCTCAAATATAACACTACCACCTTCGAGTGCTGCTATGGAACGCCTGTTTTCGGCGGGAAAAGATATTTTTTGTCTAAAACGGGCGTCGCTATCAGATGACAATTTTAATATGCTATACATGAAGGGAAACATGCACCTTATGGCAGATGCTAGCGAATGATATTTTTATTGGCTATGCTATTATTAATTAGTAATGATTACTGAATGGAAGGCATAGACTGATAGGTTACGCGGATGATCTAGCCTTGCTAGGGGAAAACCGTGAAGAGGTAGAAATATCGGCAAGTATCTTGGAGCAAGAAGCAGCAAAAGTGGGTCTCAGAATCAACCATGATAAATCGGAATACCTCCACATGAAGCGGTACAGGGACAGTCGCACCCAAAGACGGAACCTACTTGTGGGTGAAAACACTTACAAAGGAGTGTCCAAGTTTAAATACCTTGGGTGCACTGTCTCGGATACACATACAAGGGAGGACGAAATCAACATCCGAACTCAAAACGCCTTACGCTGCAGTGCTGCGCTCCATAAGGTTTTGGTGTCCAAGCTTCTTAGTAGACGTACTAAGCTACGGATCTACAAGACCGTGATCCGCCCCATTCTGATGTATGGGTGTGAGGCTTGGACACTAACACTCAAGGAGGAGAACAGCCTTTTAGTCACAGAACGTAAGGTGTTAAGGAAGATTCTGGGACCCGTCAAAAGAGACGATGGCAGTTGGAGGATCCGAAATAATTCCGAAATAGAACATCTGATAGCCGAGCCGAATATAATAGGTGAGACCAAAGCGCATCGTCTCCGCTGGCTTGGCCATCTCGAAAGGATGGGTGAAGATCGGGCAGCCAAAAGGGCCTACTTGGGTCGACCAACTGGGCGCCGTCCTATTGGTCGTCCTAAATACCGTTGGGCAGATAGAGTGGAGGCAGATCTCCGTGAGCTGGGCGTCGGCGAAAGCTGGCGGGATACCGCTCTGGACCGATCAAAGTGGCGTGCTCTTGTGTTGGAGGCCAAGACTCATTTTGGGTATCCGTGCCAACCAAGTAAGTAAGTAATGATTACCAAGTTAATTAGTAGATTAGTCATTAATAAAAATCAAAATTTATGATTATTTCTACTAGTTTGTACTAGTAGTCCTATTGCGTATATTTACGATTTCGTTAACACTTTTGAAAAGTAACGTTTTAACGTTTAACGAAGTTAACTTTTTATTTAACGGATTAACGATTAACGAAGATAACTTTTTGATTAACGGTGCCCAGCTATGCTTATACCCAGTGGCGTAGCTAGCATGGGTGGCACCCGGGGCGGACATTGTGGGTGTCACCCCAAAATTCAATCAAAATTGTAAAATATGTTTAATATTTTACAATTATAAAATTACGTTTAATATTCCATAGCTCACAATTTACTCCATCGCTTTCATTTTAGATTCCATGAACTCTCAATAGTCTACATCCTGGCGGGTGTTGCCTCTGCGCGCGTTCTATGACACGGGCAAGGACAGCATCCGCTCGGTGTAACCCACATTTCATAAGTGTCATACGGGCATCTACATGTTGGCTTGGGCTCCGCGCACGCCTCCCAAAGGTCCGAGTCATCATTGTCCCGTGAAAGATATACAAATAATTTACGTTAATAAAAAAAAAATTTGACAAGTGCGCGATTTGAAAGAGATTCTGTAAAAGAGATTCTGTAAAATCCCATTTCACAATGAATTTCAAATAGTCCAGAGTCACCCAATTAGAAACAGTGACATAGCTTCTCAATTAAAGCCTGACATGACAACAGTTTATTTGACCCTCGTCATTTTGCGGATTTTCAATGGTACTAATTTTTTTTACTGGCAACAAGTACTCTTTGACAACGAACGTTGGATGTCATCGAATGTCACCGATGTAAACAAACGGAAAATATCTACGAATATATTCAAATATAAATGGTTTTATTACAAAAAAGCCAAAAAAAATATACTAAAGATGCGAAAAAAATTGTAGTGAATGCAATGAAATACTTACAGCTTAAAAAAGACGAAGGATTACATAGCATTCCAATAAACAATGTTTTAAATTTGGTTGTTGACATGACCGGTATTGACATTTTATAGTGCGGTTGTATTGAACTGGTTAGTTGTTTGGTTTAAACTTTAATATTTCATTTAAGACCATATCATTTTCATTTATTTGTAGATCGACGATAAAAATCCTATAATCGAATTGGAGACTGAACGTTTTATAATCGAGGTTGGTGGTCCTGAAAGCGACACAACATCTGATGAAAATCAGACTTCGTCAGAGTCAGAAAACGAAGAATATATAAATATTGAATATTTAGAATCAGATTTTAACGAATAGGTAAATTGAAAGAACCGAATTCTCTGTAAGCAATGCTTTGACATTATACGAGTATCAACATGAAGCCAATGCCCACTACCCCGACTATACATGACGTACGCACATTATTGCCATACGTAAGCTGTTTGCAGCGACACTATCTCAGGGTTAAATAAATTGTTGTCAGGCTTTACAGAAATAATCACATAATAAAAAAAACCTTTCTGAATAAAAAAACCTACGAGGCGCCAACATATATTATTATTGTTACATACCAGGAACCCCGAGAGATTTTAACCATGCATTTCTGAGGCCAAAATAAGGAAAATATACTAAAAGAGTTTACGTCAATTTCGCCAAAATAAATTGTTTTTCGATTTTTTGTATATAAAATGTAAATGTATGTAAATTTGTAAAACTGTCACCCAAAAATAATTTTAACTTTTTTTATCAATTACAGAAATAATCACATAATTAAAAAAAAACTTTCCAAAGTTGCGAAACTTTCCACGTGTGAATTTCTTGGTAACTTCTGAGAATGTTCTCGAGAACGAGAATTTATTTATTTATCGTAGTTTATACCATGAATATTCACGATAGTTTAGGTGTAGTATCCTTACCCCCAGAAAATTCCGACTTTTGGTCTACCGCTTCCGGTCAGAAAAATGTATGACGGCCCGGCCAAACGGTCAGACCTAGGTGGGGGGTGCTCGACCAAATGTCATAGAGGGACCCTGGCAGTTTTTGACGCCGCCATGTTTTTTTCAATACGGCCGACTTTTTTTTTATTTTTTCAAGTTTGTCCTAGCGCGCTGAATTTTTGGTCACGGAATCTCGGGGTCCCCTAAATACCCATGAAAAATTTTTTTTTTGGAAAAATGCTACAATTGTGGGAAACTGGCCACTATTATTTTGTATGGCAACTTTTAAACGGTGCGTGATAGGTGGGGGGTGCTCGACCAAATGTCATAGAGGGCCCCGAGACAAAACAAACTGCATAAAAAAAACGAAATGGCCGACTTTTTTTTTAATTTTTTCAAGTTGGTCCGAGCGCGCTGAGATTTGGCATGGCGGGAGATAGAGGCCTCTAGATTTCTTTTTATGGAAAAAATCCAAGATGGCCGTACAATCATTTGCATGTTGCAGGAATGTTCTGAGAACATTCTCGAGAACGTTTCCGCTTTTTGGGAATGTTCTGCAATTTGCTGGTGGTACTGGACTATGAAACTAGGCGAATTCCAAAACAGTTTATAGGATATTTTAGTCTTTAAATATGATCAGGAATATTCTGTCAAAATCTCTCGGGTTCCTCATCGGCATGTTGTATATTATTTCCTTGATGGCGGTTGTGCAATCTGCCACAGTTTTACGAATTTT
Source organism: Cydia splendana (assembly GCF_910591565.1). Taxonomy (NCBI): domain Eukaryota; kingdom Metazoa; phylum Arthropoda; class Insecta; order Lepidoptera; family Tortricidae; genus Cydia; species Cydia splendana. The sequence continues at coordinate 18,209,500 of NC_085964.1, read as the reverse complement.
TATAGATGGCACTACTGATGTTCACGGTCGGGTGTCACCCCCCAAATGTGTGACACCCGGGGCGGACCGCCCCCGCCGCCACTGCTTATACCTTAACCTTGTATTGCTACAACTTCCTACCTAAGAATATTGGATCCCGTACACATTCGTCACTTTTCGACTAAGTTCCTAAAAACGCGTTTATGTATTTTTAGTCCACTTTCGTCAGCAGTGACGAATCTGTACTCAAGTTTAATTTCTGTATGTTTTTGACACTAGTGACCAAAACGAACCTACAATAAATTTGGGTACATTTTCGTGTGCAACAGACAGTCGTTTTATAAAGTGACGAATCTGTACTTAAGTTTTCATTTCTGTTTGTTTTTGACACTAACTTAGAATATATTTTTGTCTGCAAAAAAAAACATTTTAGCCTTTTTGCCGTCAGTTCTAAAAATAAAGAGCGTGCCACCTACACCAAGCAACCTTTTTGGTTAGATATTTTACAATCTATTATCGTTGTTTTCTATGACAGTGACGCATCAGAACGCAACAGAAAATAACTCTAGGGAGTGACGAAAGTGCGACTTTCATCATTCCCTGGAGTGAGGAAAGTCGCACTTTAGTGACTGGTTTCTCGCAGGGAAGTAGACTTGTTGAGTTGAGGTCCCTGTGAGTCCCATAAACAAAGCTTGGTAAATCAGTTACAAATTTTGTAACTGATTCACCATTGATTGCACCGTAGAGTTCAAAGTTTGCGTTTCAAAAATACGTAGAATATCTTCTGTATACACTTGATTAAAGTCGTGAAGGTTATCTGCAGACTCCACTAAATTGATCCAATTTCCTTCTGTATAATGTTGAAAGCATACCCGACTTTTAGGGGGAAGATAAAAATGATGTTCCAAAAGAATTTCCATTTTTGTCATGTCGGGTATTTCAATTAAATTTTCGTTTACATGACATCCACTGAAAACGCATCTACTTGAATCGTCATATGCACGCCTAAGGGATCCGCTAAACCTATTCATACTGAATTAATTTTTGTAAGAAAATCGTGTATTCTGCCTAAGCTGATGCGTCACTGTCATAGAAAACAACGATAATAGATTGTAAAATATCTAACCAAAAAGGTTGCTTGGTGTAGGTGGCACGCTCTTTATGTTTAGAACTGACGGCAAAAAGGCTAAAATGTTTTTTTTTGCAGACAAAAATATATTCTAAGTTAGTGTCAAAAACAAACAGAAATGAAAACTTAAGTACAGATTCGTCACTTTATAAAACGACTGTCTGTTGCACACGAAAATGTACCCAAATTTATTGTAAGTTCGTTTTGGTCACAAGTGTCAAATACATACAGAAATTAAACTTGAGTACAGATTCGTCACTGCTGACGAAAGTGCACTAAAAATACATAAACGCGTTTTTAGGAACTTAGTCGAAAAGTGACGAATGTGTACGGGATCGAATATTGTCTTCGATTACTGCGATAGATAAACACCTATATCGCACATAATGTCATAAGTATTGCTTTTTCCTACCTGAGAAATATAATTTATGTACCTAATTACCTATAACCTTTATGTATTATAAGGATACTAATTAGCCAATTTCCAAAACCTTTAGTTTTTTGAATAACCTATCTAGAGAAGAGTCCTATCATCCTAATACATGGTGATCAGATGTATATTACTGTGAGCATCTAATAATAAATGAATATTATATTGCAGCATGCAGCCATCAAAGAAGCTAATAAGGACCTTGACGAATTGGTAAGTTTTCTTAAACTGATTCTGCTATGAAATTAAAACCTACCTTAACGGCCTCCTAACCTAGTCGGTAGTGACCCTGCCTACGAAGCAGGGAGGTCCCGGATTCGAATCCTGGCAAGGGCAATTTGTGTGTTCATCACAAATATTTGTTCCTGAGTTATGGATGTTTTCTATCTATATAAGTATTTGTATACCTATATGTGTATATTATATATTTCGTCGTCTAGTACCCACAACACAAGCCTGATTGAGCTTACTGTGGGTATACATATACTAGCTAGGCCAATCTGTGTAAAATTGTCCTATAGATAATATTTATTCATTTATCTACCTTTTAAGTTTATGTTCTGTGAAAACTAACACATAAACATGTGGGATTGTACTTAAATGTTTTGTATTTGTACTGAATGTTGCGATACTTGCGATAGTAAAAATACGAAAAAACTAAATGCACCATGAAACACTAAAAACGGCATGGAAAAACTTGTTAATGATAACTCAATATTTTTTTCAGTGTTTGAACCTGGATATCTCAAACTTTACAGATGTAAGTGTTTATTTCGTATATTCTTAATAAATAGTGAATAAAAAAAAGTATATTTTAAGTATTATAATACATAGTTAAGGTTATGCCTTCCCGTGCATGCCTTTGCCCAGTGCTTTGGAACGTATTCGAACGTAGTAATCATCAGTGGCCTCCCCTTTACTGAGAAAATTTTGACTCTGTTGTTAACCATAGTTTTTCATGTACCTACCCAGATGTAAAAAACTATGGCACATAAGATCTTATTCTTTTTCTTGTTTTCAGGGCTTCGAGTCAGACTCGTTTGAGGTAAACACCATAATTAAGGTTGAAGCCGATTCTTATTTGACAATTTGTTATGGTTTTCATTTTGTTATGCTACGACCTTGATACGGCTAACACTCTCACTCACTAGGATAACGCGCACTAATAAGTGCATGCGAGTTGTCTAAATGACACGACTCAACGACGCGCGGGTGCATTATCATTAATCAACACCTTAACAAGTTGAAAACTTAGAATCAGCCTCTTTACAAACAGCAACACTCTTAACTGTCCATAGATGGACCTTATGCCGTTTGTAATAAGGTTTACGAACTGTCAGTTAGCAGTGTGGACGATGGGACAAGGTAGGCACAATGAAAATGTACTGGCAATGGCAACATAACTTAACTTAAGAATCTTCTGGCTGTCAGTCGCCATTCAAGCGAAAATACGGTCTCATTTTAAAACATTTTTAAATAACAATTAAATTTGACATATACATTCAAATAATATACATATGTATATGTTTAGTACTAGATTTTGTTATTTATAAAAGTTAGTGCGAGTAGAAGTTTTACATCCAAAACAAAACTCATTTCACAATAGTACATTTCAATGCAAGTGTGGAAAGTATGTTATTATTTACGAGTCCCAAGACGTCTTTTATGAGCCGTAGGAAAAGTAAAAAGCAGCTTTAGTTTTAGTTCGCAAAAAACAACTTTGCGAACGCTAAACAGCTACGCAAAGTAGCACTTTTTGAGCAACTGTATTAAAAATTGTTTTTTTTTTCAGACTGGGAAGTCCAAAAGCGTAAGTGTTCCTATTATTTTAATCTATGTGTGAGTTTAACGGAAATTTAACATATAGCAACCGAAGGTTGTGTGTAGAACTTGTAGAATTGTTTTATTCTATTTTGTTTGTTATTTGCAGATTCACCACAGCGCTGATTGGGTGATTTTTTTAATATTACTTATTTTATTTTAATTAATTTTAATATATTTGAAAGTCCCATAGTATATTTATATATTTTTTTAATTAAGTACATAGGTACATAGGTAGGGTTAACATTTCTAAATAAATAAATAAGTATCTACTTTATCAATTTTATCATGTCTGTCTCACATACATATAACTAATTATAATTGTTTCTTTCAGTCTATTAAATCGAAAGGAGCTGAAGTAAGTATTTGTATCAAAAATAAATTAATATAAAGTAATATTATTTGAATAAAATATTATTTCATTTGTTTTAGTCTGACCGATCGCGTGGAGATGCCGTAAGTTTTTTTTTATATTTTATTTGTATTTCCTTACAAAATAGAACAAACTAAATACCTACTAAAATGAAAAAGTAAATGTTTTGGAATAAACGATAGAAAATTATAAAGCATATAAATTACCTACCTAAATTCATATCTACATGTACAGTGTTGGCCGAAAGTTAATGCGAATTGAAAATGTTGGCCATTAACCATTATAAATTGAACCTTAAACCGTGACGGACGATTACAGATTACGGTTCAATTTATAATGGTTAATGGCCAGCATTTTCAATTTGGATTAACTTTCGGCCAACACTGTACATGTACTTAGTTTTTCTTATAACAATGGCGAGATATTTACTAATTTTAATATCATCAATGATTTATTGATGGTACCTTATAACATAGAGAAATATATTAAGAATGGAGTGCTCATGCCATACATCAGTTTTGGTACCAAAAAGACTATTATTTTCGTAGTCGACATCTAGCATCGAGTAGCGGAATTATCAGTACCGCTAATTGATACTAGATGTCTCGTAAGTCGCGACTCACGAAAATTGTATTGAACAACAATTTACAACTAATATTAAAGCTAAATTATTTATTTTAAAATAGAGTTCCGGTCAATCGGGTCATAATATTAGCTGAAAATTGTTGAGCATTAGACTTTTCGGTCGGTGCAACATCTATTGTCAAGTAGCAGTAGGTACTGATAATTCGGGTGCGTCCCATGAGATATAACTACATAATATATAATTTCATATTAATAACATTCACAAGATATAATGAACGTTTGCTATAACATCAAAATCAATATTTTTATTAGGAATAACGGTAAATTAACATAATACTCATTCTGTATAATGATTATTTATATATCACTCAAATACTATAAATTCATTTTATATAACATACATAACGTATATTGATCATAGTATATACTATCTTTTAGTATAATGATTATAAAATATAATAGCGTATGATATACTAAATAGGTTATAACTGCTACCCCTATACAAAACAAGCTGTTGGCAGAAAAGTAGGTTAGGTTAGAACTGCGATCTCTACAGAAAATAAACTGCTGCCAGAAAAGTAGGTTAGGTTAGGTTAGAACTGCGACCCCTACAGAAAACCAACTGCTTCCAGAAAAGTAGATAATTCCGGTACTCGATGCTAGATGTCGACTACGAAAATAATAGTATTTTTTTTGGTACCAAAACTGATGTATGCAGTGAGCACATGTATTTTTTTCTCTATGCTTATAAGATTTAATGTGTGAAGTCTAAAATCATAACCTTATTTTTGTGATTAACCAATGAATCTTTCTTATCATTCAACAGTGGACTATGATGCTCGACAAAGATTTGGCGACGCAAGGCAACCAGACGTCCCTAGTGTGCCCATGCGACGCGGGCGTATGTGAGTGCCGTAGGGAATCAATAAATCAATCAATCAATCAAATTATTTATCTACACACATATCATAAACTGTCTATGATGCTTTCAAAATCCGTAAATAATGGCCCACATTACGATAAACTGTTTTGCTACAGCAAATTTCTTATCTGTGAAAATGTGGTAATAGCTTCATTACTATATCAAAATCGATTTGGTAATGCATTCAAATTTCGAACATCTCTGAAAAAAAAGCAATTTGGTTTGACCCCTATTCTAATATCAGTCGAGATGACGTTTTATTCGAAATCAAATGACAATTGCATACAATATTGACAAATCTCGCATGTAAGTTGGTATCGGACGATATGGTAATCGAGCCCGACTCTAGTTTGTCTTTGAATAAAAAAAAAACTACGGATGCGTGACGTGCATGAAAAAAGTTTTCATTTGCCGCCATTTGACGTACAGTTTATCTTTTAATTAGTTTGTAAGTAAAAAATAATTTGTTTTGTTGTTTTTAAAGTAACTATAACAAAAGTTTCGTGTAAAATGTGCGATAAAGATATTTCGGAGACGCCATCTCATATCCGCGAGTTCCGCCAGAGAGCAAAGTCGGCTGTAATATGAGGTTAGTGATATATCATAGAAAGTTTATAATATGTGTGTAGATAAAGCAGTGTATGTAACTGTACAAATTAGGCATTAAAACACTCGTGTGATACTATTATGAAACTCATTTCATTGTTTCATAAACCCACACTCGTATTTTAATGCCTTTCATTATGTAGCAGTCACATAAACTACTATTAAAATAAGCACGCATGCTGCACTGCGTAATATTAATGTTGCTCTTATTAGGGTCGGTTCCATCGCCTTTCATCATAAAAACGTTTGCTAAATTGTTGTTTGGGGTGTTCACTGTCGATTGCCGTTGATCATTCCCTCAAGTGAGGTTGGTGCAACTGGCCCTTAGAGAACGTAAGTGTGTTGATTCATTTGTCCGTTCTAAAGAAAGCACATTCAAGGATATCGATGTAGATTGTTCTCGTTGTATTAGTTTGAACCATAGGTACAGTCGGCAGCAGAAGTTACTAAGCGGGCGAAGTGTTCAAAATTACCTTGACACGCTCTTATTCTCTTAACAATAAAGTCGCATCAAGATCATTTTCAAGACCTGGCCTGCTTAGCAACAACTGCTGCTGACAGTACGTTCTTGACAATTGAAAATAAAATAACTTATGGCTGCAATTTTCTATTATAGCTGTAGAAGACCCAAGAATAGACGAAATGACAGAACAAATTATATCAAAAGATGCTAAGTTGAACGCCATGCGTAACACATTAGCGGTTAGTAGTTTTTTTTATATTATTTATGGGTTAACTAATGTTGTCATGACGTAACAACATTAATTGTACTCAGTACTCACCTTATATTATAAATATTTTCAGATGTTGGAAAATGATATCTGCGAGCCATTTGGCATTTATGCGCACATCTACACGGCATTAGAGAAAATCTTCGGGGTTCTATCACAAAACTCTAAGTACAGACAATATCTTAACCTCATGGTCCGTTGAGTACGTTGTCGTCGAGTAGAAATGCTATTTAACGTTAAATAGCGTTATTAATAAACCGCTTTTGCAGACAGCTGGCAAGGACATTCGCTGCATGGACATAAAAGGGAAAATACTGTTTAAGATGAAGGTGCTTGAGAAGTTCTCCATCGCGTTGATTGCGCCGTGTTCGAAAGAATTTCAATGCACCAGCGGAAAAGACTGCCCTTGTTACTACGCCGACGTTAGCACAAAAATGGAACACAACTATCCATTAACGCCAACTGAATGCATAAGTTCAGATTCAACAAAAAGATCCCAACTAGTAGCTGATATCATGGAGCATGACGAAATGAAAGAAATACTCAGCAAAGAAAGCACACCTGATGAGAATGCTGATTCTGATAGTGACACTGGCAATCAGGGAAATGACGTAGCTTCTATTATTAATGAAGAGAACCAAAAACGTATTAAAGATCTTCAGGAATGCTATGAAGATTTGTTGAACTGTTATGAAAACATAAAACATGAAACTGATTGCTTACGAGTACGATGCGCAAAATATGATGATTTGGAATTGGAATTGGAACGTTTACGTGGTCAATTAAAGGAATATAATTCACTGTGGAATGAGAAAGAACATTACCGAAAACGATCCGAAGATTTAGATAGCTTAAAACAACAATATATAGTACTCGCAGAAGAATCATCTGAGTTAGAAACAAAATTAAAGGCAGAATCAGAAATAAATTATATAAAAGCTAATGCGATAGATGAACTGAGAACTCAAAACATGTCCATCGAAAAAAAATTAAATGAATTATATGTTTCGTTTGAAAAAGACAAAAATAACCTACAATGCCAACTACAGGAATCTGAATGTAAATGTATGTGCCAAGATCAGCAGATCAAAAGTTTAAGTTCACAAATAGTGAAACTTCTTGAACAACAGCCTGAAAATGTACGAAAGTAAAGTTATATTAAGATATTTACAAGTATTTGATATTTTTACTAAACATATTTTTTTATTTTGTTTTAAGATACCTCTTCAAGATACTTCACTTTCTAAAGAAAACGAGTCATTAAAAGATCAACTAAAACAATATCAGGATATAGAATACGAATTTCAGGATAAAATATCTCGTATTAACGAGTTGGAAGCGGAAATCGAAAAATGGAGAGGTAAAATATTTATTTAGGCTTTCAATATTATCATTTAACATATGTATAATTTACATACTGTAATAGAGGAACGTAATGAAAGTTATAATTGTTTGTAAATCTAAAAAAAAACAAACTAGACTAGAACCGTATAACCATCCAACTATAGTTCAAAGACTTTACGTTCAAGCACTATGAATTTATATTTATAGTGCTAAGAAAAATAAAGATTTATTTTATGAATGGAAGAAAAAACTTAGAAAAAACTAAAAAGAACATTGTTATAGATACTTAGTTACGCATATAATGGGTTACTATCAAATGTACCTTATCGCTAAAGGACAATATGTCTGGATTGTGTTATGTCTTTGTGACAACATAGACATAAATGCTAAATGCCTCTTTAGCAAAACGTCTGGATCTTAGAATGTTACAATTTAAAATGACCTAGCAGCAAAAATCCTTTATTTTCGAATGTCTTTATTACTTAATAGACATAAACGCTAAATAGTCTGTATTGTGTAATGTCTTTTTTACTAAATGGAATAAACGCCAAACGACTCGTTAGCAAAACGTCTTGATTTTGATATGACACTTGATAATTAAAACCTTCCCGCGCATACTTTGTATTGTAAACACATTGACACATTACATTTCCAGACGTTTTGCTACTAACTCGTTCGGTGTTCACGTCAATCAAATAATTTTACTTTCGGCTTATTAGGTATTCTAATCATACGGACTATTTATATTTCCAGACGTTTAGCTACTTAGTCATTCTAATTCTTAGCCATCCAGCTAAATTGGCTTTTTGCTGACTGAGTATTCTACTTTCATGTCGTCCAGCTGAATTGACTCTATGCTGACTGTGTATTTTACTTTTATGTCATCTAGCTGAAATGGTCGTTTAGCGATAAGGTAATTTTGATAGTAACCCCATATAACTTGTGGCCATAGTTGTAGTACTGGACAATGGTTGAGCGGTTTTACGGAATTGAAATAAATCATCGTTGCTTACTAATATTAGATAACTTTATAAATGCGAAAGTAGAGAGAGGCCCGAGGAAGGACTTAGGATAGTTTTTATCAATCGTTACAAATAAGTACTTTTGTACAGTCAGTATTAAAACTACAATACTATATTGAACAGGAATTGTAGAGACATATCTCTATTAGGATAAATATCCAGTGTACTTTTGGTGCGTTGTTTCATCCGCTGTTATTGATGCTGACATGCTGACTATAACTATCTATTTTATTAATTTAGTGCATACATGAGGAGTAATGATCTTTCTTTTTCTTTTTTTCTTAAAGTGCAAGATAAAAGCTATAAGTTTTCCGATAGTACTAGTAGATAAATTAAAATTTCAGCCCTTGTTTTAAAATAAAATCAACCATGTGCTTGTTACTTTACCTAACTTATTTTTTGTAGCCGCGTACGAAGACTTGTTTAAACAGAATCAGCAATATGAAGATTATATCGATAGCTTCCAAAAGGAAAAAGATAGACTAATGAAGGAAAACAGCGAATTACGAGAAGAAATTAAGGATAAGTCCGATGCCGTTGAAAATCTTATGGGCGTGATTAAAATAAAGTCTTTAGAAATACATAAATTGACAGATGAAAACCGAAATGTCTGCAGTCAACTTGAATTGTTGGGTGAAAAATATAAAGATCAGGTAAACGTATCACGACAAGAGAGTCAGGAATTACTCAGAAAGGTCAAAGACTACGATGACTTTGTTCAAAAACAAGAAGATCTATCAAATGATATAGAAGAGAAAATGCGTGAATATGAAACCTTGAAAATACTATTGAAGGCAAAACTGGATGAAAACGAAAAGCTTAAAAGTGAATTGAATCACCTGCAAAATGAAGATGCCTGTAATAAAAAATCCATAGAAATTTCTAAAAGAGAGAGCTCCTTAATGAAGACAAAATTATCCGAACTAGAAGATATTTCTCAACAATTTATAAATTTAAAACATGCATTTGAACAATTAATTACAGAGAAAAATGGGCTGGAAAAAGAATTAAGAAAAAAAGCTTCTCAACTTGAAAGTGCAATATACTCAATAAAGCTGAATAAAAAAGAAAGTGGTGAACTTTTAAAGAAATCTGAGTCTATCCAAGAAGAGTTAACAAGACTCCATTCGAACAACGATCTATTAAAACAGCAAATTAATCAACTGCAGGAAGAAAACAAGGCGTTGAAAATTGAATCTGAAAGACTTTCTAATCTTGAACACGAATTATCGGATTTGAAGAAAGCCATAGCTGAATTATTGAAAGAAAAGGCAGAGTTGGAGCATAGTTTAAAAATAAAAGAACAAGAACTTAACCATATGCATGATATTTTAGACGGTAAAATAGAAGAAAACAAATCGTTGATGAAAGAGCTCGATACTTTAAAATCTCATCACTTACAAGTAACTAATAATATAAAAACATTAGAAAATGAAAATGAACTACATCACACTGAACTGGATAGATACAGGAGAGAAAGTTCTGTTTTAATTGAAAAAATGCAATTTCACAACGAATTAGAAAACGAACTTCTAAACTTAAAAACTGATCATGACGCGATAAAATTAGAAAAAGATAGATTGCAGAAAGAATTAGATGCACAGTTATTAGATTTCCAAAAAATACAAGAAGAGAAGAGGGAGCTGCAGAGCAGAACTGACGAGCTTTTGACCCACAACAATGATCTAGAGAAGGTGTTAGTCAATACACGGAATGAGGTATATAATTAACATCAATAACAATGCATATTCAGTCGTTATTATAAGTTAGTGTTAAAAAGCTACACATGTTTCGGCTATATTGTAGTAGATAACCCAGTGGCATGTTTTACTATAGTTTGTATTTATGAACACGTACAGTCACCTGCAATATTATGTTACTCTTCGAAGGCCGCAAAAATATGTGACACGCTCTTATGGCTCTACAAATAAGATCGTGTCAGATATTTTTGCGGCCTTCGTTGTGTAACATAATATTGCAGGTGACCTGTACCTATGTTAAAATATGGGTGTAAGCTGTAAGCCCTAGAGCGCACACCGTTTTACGGATTTTCAATAATAATACGAGGATGCCATTACATTCGTTTCACATAAATATAGACAGATCAACTTTAGGAGATAAAGGGCCAGTTGCACCAACCACCGTTAACAGACTGATCAACTTTACACAGCAGAGATCTATCTATGAAACTTCCCATACATTAAAATTTAGCGAACGCTTTAACGGTGACGGTTTGGTGCAACTGGCCCTAAAGTTATTTACAGGCCTTTTCGGATTTCGAGATAATCACAAGATCTTGAGACGATTTAGAGATCAACTAGATCTACATTAGATAGCGGCTAGATGTGACTTGGATATCTAAGTCATAACTCGAAATCGTTCAAGAGGACCTCCAGAATCGCGGAAACGTCAAATTTTACATATCTGTCTTACAAATATCGTATCGTAACTTGTTGAAGTCTAGTAGAAATCTAATTCATTTTCCGAATCGAGCCGCTATACACAATTCTTTTCGTATTATTATTTATCAAATAACATAATACAAACATGTTTCAGCTTATGCAATCCAGCTCCGCAGAATATAAACCCCTAGCTGACTTAAAAGAAGAAATCCAAAAATTGAGAATTGATAAAAGTGATGCTCAAAAGGAAATTAGGGAGTTGCTGCATAAATTGGACGAATCGGTAATTATGTCTAGTTACTTCGTGTAATAACTGGTTACTCTACATTTTAACTGGCCTTCTTAAGACTAGTTGACCGAGTAAGAGCGAAGGTATAGGCGAGGATATAGCTCTCAGAGTTAGTAGTAATATAAAGGTGTTACTTACTAACAGTGTGTGTGTTTATTTAAAAATAGGAACAAGTGATTTTGAACTACGAAGATGAGATAAACGCGCGCGACCACAAGATAGCGACTATGCAGAATATTATCAACTCTTTGCAAGACGAAGTGCAAAAGCTGCAGTACCTTCTAGAGCAAGCCCTCGATGCTGGCAATGACATTAAAAACACAAATCTTAGCATTGAGCAAACACGCAAGCAGATAGAGGCACATCGTAAGTATTAAAAGTCTCCAGTTCCCCCTAATCGCTCAAAGATTAACTGGAAGAGATCCCTTAAAGGGATAAGTTCGCCTTTGTACGAATGACGAATGTTATTTTTCCGGTTTTGTTTTGATTTTTGTACAATAAAGTATTTTACTACTACTAAAAGTCTTGGTGGCTGTTTTTTGTCATGGCCTCTAGAGTCCGTCGAAGAGCTTTGCACCGACTTAAACAGAACATCATCAGAAGAAAAATCATATTTTCTTAGAAATATGACATTAAAGATAACATTATCTCACTTGGTCATTGCAAATGCTGTGCAGAGTTAGCTTGGCCCGACTTTATCGATTTTGTTTCGTAAGGATCTATAGCGATAGATCCGTTATAGAAACGACCAATACAAAAGTTTAAAATGGCGGTGCACCTAAACTGCCGCCGCCGCGGGTGAGGTAGTTACATTCGGAACGCGGTGGTGCGTGATTTCTAGACCTAGAGATTTTTCTAGCACAAACAAGGCAAAGCTAGTGACTTCTTCCAATATTAAGTTCATCGATATTATACAGGCTGTCCCATAAGTGACACTGGAGGTAGACCAGGCCAAGAGGAACCAAACCAACTCCCCAGTAAAAGTGGCACGGTTTTCGAGTTATTGCCAAATTAAGGTTTTTCATGAATTTTGACCGTTTTTAACATTGTTAGTGCCAGTGTGCACTCGGAAAGGTCTCGAAGTTAGTTTTTTTATGTGTACGGCATCATGAATAGTTAATTAAGAGAAGAACAGAATAGGTATTGTATCGATAAACAATGTAAAATGCAAAAAAGTACTGGCTTAATCTTGAATTAAATTGACAGCGAAACATTAATTTAGACTTTGCACCTGTCGTGAAAAAAAAAATACTAGAAAAGTAATGAGCAAATAACGTCAAAATATTGAACATGTTACGCAGATTCAAAAATAGTTTAACACATGTACCTTCCTGCAATAAAATAGGAATTATTATCATCTTTCGAAAGCCTCATAAAAAATAAGTTAAAACTAGGAAATCTGCAATCCGTTGCTACTTAGTAATAAGTTTTTGGCAAAAAATTAATTTTTGGTACAAGCTTTTATCGCTGACTGTACTTTTCTTACGACAGACAACTAATACTCATCGAGACAATTCTAAAAACCCCTAACACAATTAGGTTGCGTTGTTTCGTCACAGAGTTCCTATGGCCACCTCCTGTCTCCATCATCAGATCAGTTCGACAGTACCATATTATTGTATTGTCATCAGAACTACATACAGCTGCCAATTTTCATGACGCTACGATCCTTGGAAGATGGTTAAATTAGTTACCTTAGATTCCATTACAGTTAGTTACATACAGGTCGAGAGTTCCTATGGTCACCTCCTGTCTCCATCGTCAGATCAGTTCGACAGTACCATATTATTGTATTGTCATCAGAACTACATACAGCTGCCAATTTTCATGACGCTACGATCCTTGGAAGATGGTTAAATTAGTTACCTTAGATTCCATTACAGTTAGTTACATACAGGCCGAGAGTTCCTATGGTCACCTCCTGTCTCCATCGTCAGATCAGTTCGACAGTACCATATTATTGTATTGTCATCAGAACTACATACAGCTGCCAATTTTCATGACGCTACGATCCTTGGAAGATGGTTAAATTTTAACCTTAACTAGTTACCTTAGATTCTATTATAGTTAGTTACATACAGGTTGACCTAATAAAAGCTTGTTAAAAATAACGATTTATGTTGAGATATCTAATTCTGGATACAGAAATAATAAAAAAACGCCTATTCAGTATTTGCCGAATGCTTAAAAGAAAGATATGGAAAATGGTTATGTCCCTTTTTAAGGATATCATTGAGTTGATAAAGGTTCAAAGAAAATAAAATACTGCATGTTAAGTTAAATCAATTTTTTAAAGTTATTTTATTTTACAATAGGTGCTCGAATTGTTTTTCCCCGGCTCGTATCTCGTATGCACTGTCACGTGAATATTCCTAGCCCGGCAGGGGCTCTCGCAGAGGAAACTCACGGACAATTAAAGTTACTAAATTAAATAAAAACTAAATCTTACCAAAAGCTCAAGCAGGTGCTAAACTTATTTCCATCAGCTATTCAGGGCAATAAAGGATATGAAATGAAAAGTTAGTTTTTGTGACACATCATTTATTACTAATTCGAACGCGGGCAGTTATTCTACATGTAAATCATTAAGCTAGCATAAGCACCTTATATTAATAATGTCAGACGATAGAGCTGGGTCGTGCCAGAAATGGTTCTAAAATGATTTACAAGCAGACCTATCTAAATTTGTTAGTCCCTAAATTATCATTTGCCATCACATATGATTCTACTAAATTCTTTAACTTTAAATTTGGAAAATGCTTCTAGGATGGAAGGAAAGCGTACACCAACCTCATAACAATGTTCCACCAGTTCAAGCCCGACGTGTCATCCTCCGCTGTGCCGGAGCCGATTTGCAGCAGCAGGAATCTGACGCGACACCGCAGAGCAACACCGAAGGACTAAGGTCTCAGTTTGAAGGTGACGTCTCCTCCATCCAGCAGAAGAGCGAAATTCTCATGGCGAACTGCTCACCAGACACACTTGAAGTTTTAGGAATATGGACAGACTTCCATACTCTGATATGCGAACTGATTTCACATACGTAATAACATAAAACCCCAGTCAGCTGAAAGAAACAATTCAAGATTAATAACTAGAAGCATGTGCTCTGCTAACCTAAGAGACATTATATGATCTAAGTTTCTCACCAGCTGGAAATTCCTAGTGTTAGGAACATCTCACAGCTCTGATACTCCCTCCCAACCACATTGTTTTACCAGCAGACTGGAAACAAAGCGAAATGGTCAAACAAAGATTCAACAAGGAGTTGCACCTGAGGACATCTATATATTATCATATTCTACTTACTGTTTGTGGCAAAATAACAACAGCATGAGCTCCCTAGCTCATGGATGCAGCGGCTACTGCATAACCAAGCCTCTGATCGATGCTACCAGAGCATGATGTACTTCGCTTCACTGTTCTATGTATAAAAGATGCCCATCCACGGCGAAAACCAACCGGGAAATGATCTCAAGCCTAACCATCCCTGGGATGACACAATCAAAATAACAGTAACTAATGAAATTCATGGAATAATTTTATATGTAAGTATAACTCAAAGAAATAAATCATATTTAATTATTTGAACATATTTCAACTTATTTTGTATTTATAAATTAAGTTTGTGATTTAAATATTTAATAATATTATTCCATAAATTTAGGATTTGTGGTTAAAGAAATATATTTTCTCAAAAAGAAATTTAACATTTCACTTAAATAGAGAAAATACAAGATAAATCATAAAATATGAGTGAGCATGCAGGTATGCAGATATTAACAAATTAAAATAACTAATTAAAACTAGACACATGTCATTTACGAGACATTACTCACATTACATATAGAAATAGGTATACGAACGAAGTTGTATAAGTATGTTCTTATAAACATGTGGGTATGTCCAAATTAAAAACAAGTTGCTTATTATTCTCACGAACTACAAAACTGTTGCTATTTAATTTGAAGTAGCAACACCATCAGCTTCAATTTGTTTCTTATTGGCTGAATGCCTGTCATGTATATTGTTGCTACATCAAAGACTTCCTTGCCATAGAACAAAACTACACTATCACTATCGAGACAATCCTAAAAACGTTAAACTGAGCTAACCATACAAAGTGCCGTGTGCAAAGTGCAGCACGCTTGGCACCGTCTTGTAAAACTTCAAATTAAGACGAAACAGGAGCTGAGTTTTAAATATTTTAGGTAAATATACCCGTCTCGCTAACGGAAGCGGCACCTAAAAGTAGTGCGATAAGGACAAGGCGAAAAATCCTGCGTAAAAATCTAAAAAATCGAGGTTTCGTACTCTTCTGTTTCCTCCTCCAAACCTTAACCAATCGTAACCAAATTTGGAAACCTAAATGATTATGAAATTATCTGTGTCGGACCGTTTTGCTTTTTTGGCTAATTGATATCAGTTTTGAATGCCACGCCTCTCATTGCGGCATAGTCAATTAGGCCATTTCGGCCATTTTTGAAGAGCTCTAGCGCCTTAAAAAACAAAAATATCAAAAAAGCAAAACGGTCCGACACAGATATTGACAATATTAATCTGTGTTGACAAAATCATTGCTCTAGCTTCAAAAACCACGGAGGAAAACGAGGAGTACGTTTCTATGGAGAAATGACCACTCCCGTTGGCTCTTAATTTCGGATATGTTTCGTGCTGCCTCGAACATACGCCGCCGTAGTTCCTCTTAGGACCTTGGGGCTTGGAGTAAACTTTACCTTTTAAGCATTTTAAGCATCCCCAATGAAAAAAATGGTTTACGTCCTGGGAACGCGGCGGCCATGCCACTGGTCCCAATCGGCTGATCCATCTGGGAATTTCTGTGTGAGGTGGTCGCGGACATCGCGAGCGTAGTGTTCTGGGCAGCCATCTTGCTTTGGTTCCAGCTCCAAGAAGATGGATCGGCCGACTGGAACCAGTGGCATGGCTTACCTTCGCCGGACCTAAATCCATAAGATTTTTTATGGGGGATACTTAAAAGATAAATTTTACTCCAAGCCAGAGGAACTACGGCGGCATGTTCGAGGCAGCACGAAACATATCCGACATTAATTTAAGATAATTAACTTGAAGTTTTACAAGACGGTGCCAAACGTGCATACGAGCCGGAGAAAAGCAATTCGACCACCTATTGTAAAATTATTTCAACCTACCCTTTCAAACTTGACTTTCAAACCTGTATTATTTTCTTTGAATCTTTATCAACTCAATGATATCCTTAAAAAGGGAGATAAGCATTTTCCATCTCTTTCTTTTAGGCATTCTGCAAATACTGAATAGGCGTTTTTTTATTTGTGTATCCAGAATGAGATATCTTAACATAAATCGTTATTTTTACTAAGTAGCAACGGATTGCAGATTTCCAAGTTTTAACTTATTTTTTATGAGGCTTTCGATATATGATAATAATTCATATTTTAATGAAGGAAGGTACATGTGTTATACCATTTTTGAATCTGCATAACATGCTCAATATTTTGACGTTATTTGCTCATTACTTTTCTAGTAATTTTTTTCACGACAGGTGGTCGAAGTCGAAATTTATGTTTCACTGTGAATTAAATTCAAGATTAAACTAGTAATTTTATGCATTTTACATTGTTTATCGATAAAATACCTATTCTGATATCTTAATTAACTATTTATGATGCCGTACACATAAAAAAAACTAACTGCGAGACCTTTCCGAGTGCACTGGCACTAACAATGTTAAAAACGGTCAAAATTCATGAAACACCTTAATTTGTCAATAACTCGAAAACCGTGCCACTTTTACTGGGGTCATGTTAAGTTGGTTTGGGTCCTCTTGGCTTGGTCTACCTCCAGTGTCACTGTGACGTGTCACTTATGGGACACCCTGTATAGTATTATTGGTATCTTATAACTGTCATAATAATGTCATAGACAAATGTGGCATGTATGGAAATAAATAAACAAGAATAACGTAAGTTTCAATACTTTACCTACATAAGTTAAACGTACTAGTGCTCGACATGCTAATGCCCAATAGATGACACCTTGCTGTCACCTCAATTGACAATGACTTAATTTTCAAGATGACATGTACTGGGACCGCGTCGAGCACCAGTACGTTTACCTTACTTCATAAGTATATTTAAAAAAAACCATGACACACACATATATACAGAGATTGTCTTTTAAGTTACGCTGTCATTTTAGGGCAAACTTAAATTGGTATAGGTATATGTAGGTACTCGTAAACCGTTTACATAATTACAATACATGGTAAACCGTACGCCATATTGTACTTATTTGCCGTCGTAGCAAAAACTAAGGTTCTTCACGAAAAAGCACGCTTTACAAGCTTTTATTTAAATTGCAATGTGTCTATGTAAATTGTACAGTCGCCATCAGATATATCGGAGCGGCCAAGGTGCTCACAAATATCGGAACACGCCTCTATTGTCAGGGCGTTAGAGCGCGTGTTCAGATATTGTGAACACCTTGGCCGCTCCTATATATCTGATGGCGACTGTACCTATGTAACTATGTTTATACGGGTCAAATCTTGCAAGTTAAATTTGACTCACTTCCCAGTTTTCAAAGAAGCTGAAACTTGCACACATATTATATTAAGTAAGTTGGGTGACAATACTGACAATGCAATATTATGGTACCATCGAGCTGACCTGATTATGGAGACAGGAGGCCATTTAAACTCTGTGATAAATCAAGGCAATCTAATTTTGTTTGGGGTTTTTAGTATTGTTTCGATGAGTACTTATTTTAGTTGTATGTGGAAAGAAAAGTACCTACCTAGCAATAAAAGATTGTATCAAAAATTAAAAAAAGACAAAAACGTACCTTATTCACAGATTCTAAAGCATCGCACAATTTGAAGTTGGAATTAGCAGTCCTTCAGCGAAGTAAATCAAAAATAGAAGACCAATTATCCATTACAAAATCGCAGTATGAACTATCATCTAAAAATAAGCAAAACTATTTATCTGAAATTGAAGATTTAAAGAATGATCGAGAGATAATAGTTACTGACATTAAACAACTGGAAATATTTAGCGTTGGTGACAGTGAACTAAATCCAGATGATTGTGAAATAGAACGCATTTTACATTCGATTGATAGAATTAAAAGAGCTTTCGAGGCAAGACATGCAAAAACATTATCCTTAGAACAAACGATAGCTAAAGTACAAGCTTCATCTCAGTTGGTATTAAACAAAGCCGACGAAGCTAAGACATACTTCGAAAATGAGAAGCAAAGCATACTAAATGAAAAAGAAAATGTAATACAAGAAAAAAATAGTTTGGAAGAACAATTAGTTGACCTGAAAAATGAATTAAATAAGCAAATATCGCAAGATGGGAAAATAATCAATGATTTACGTGTTGAAATGTCAAACCAACAACTTCTTTTTGATAAAATTCATGATTCCACAGAAAAATATACCAAGACTCTGAGAGAGGAGATTCAGTCCCTTAAAGATTTATATCAGGACGCTCTTTCTAATATAAGTGAATTACAAGAAAAACTTAACAAAAGTATGGCTGAGAATGATGAAAAAGACAGTATTATACAAAATATTATCGCTGAATTAGAAAGTAAAACTAAAGAGATTTCTGAAATCAAATTAAATTTTGATAATTTGGCCAAAGACCAATTGACCAATAAAGCTTCACAAAAAAGAGATTCAGATAATTACAAAGATGTTTCATCGCAGACAGATAATGTGCAGCATCACTCATTCTTTGATTTAGCTGGTTCTACAACAAAAAGTTCAGATGAAATGGCTCAATATGATTTGACAAAAATAAATAAATCTGGACATAGGGATTCTATCAAACCAATGTATGACTTTTTACCTCAACATAAACCCCCATTAGTTAATGAGGTCCAAATTTTAGCAGTTGAAACCACGCCGACGTTTGATTTTGTCAGGACCAGTTATTTAGATTATAAAATCAAACGACTTGGTCCAGGATTAGTAGAACATCATTCAATACTTCCCGTATCGGCAAGTATTACTTCATTCGTTGATGTATCACATGAGATGAATAATAAATTCTCCGAGTCTAATGATTCTTATAACACACAAGATGTAGAGATTCGCAAGAGTTATGAAGGTTTGGTCGATATCTATCACAGTCCGTCGGATGGTATAAAAACTTCATCTAAATTGATTGGTATCAGTAGTCAAAACCAAAATTCATTACAAACTTACGGGCAAACAAGCGATGGAGTTTATCCAAATAAGAACAGTAATATTTACATAAGTGAGGTAGTTAAACCCACTGAAAATTATAGTGAGCTTCACACAACAGCGAAACCTCAAAATGAAAAGCATGTAGATGTAGCTGGGAAGAAAAGTGACAATAGCGAAAGAAAACATGTAAAAGCAAATGTAAAATTTGAGAGTAGTAGTACTATTTCATTACATTCAAATAAAAAAGAAACTGATGAAACAAAATTGAAACTAAAGATTAATCTACCTCGAGTAGCAGTTGAGAGTAATTCTTATGTAACTACTACAGACAATGATAATAATTCTTTATATTCTTCTACTTTGGATACTTATAGTCATTCAATACAAGAATCCTTATCCGATTCAAAGGTACACATTCCGTCTTCTGGCGAACACGATACTAAATCTGAAACAACATCACTACCAACGATTTCATATGCTGACGACTTATACATGAGGTCACGCAGTTTTATAGAAATACCCTCCAAAGATTCATCAGCACGTAAATCTAGCAGTTCATCAGACAGTAGAATACCTGCTGATAAAACAAATGATAGTCCGGGTCAATTTATTGTTTACGAAGACCGTAAAGTGAGAGTGACAAAGCCACAACAAATTTTCACGTTTGTGGAAAAACTACAAAAAACTGGTTTCAAAAATGATGAAGCATCATTCCGTTTTATAGCCGATGATGAAAATGACCCATCTACTGGCAAAACATCAGAACACAATGTTAGCTTTAGTAAATCTGACGATAGTATAGACCTTCATTTGCTAAAATCAAAGCGTAGAGTCAAAACTAGCAATGTGCCACAAAAAGAAATTGTATATGATGATCCTTTAGAAGGCTTAGTGTCCCGTGAAACTAACAAAGATTATTTGGCAACTGAGAAAAAAAGGAAAGAACATAGTAGCAAAATACCACAGCAAAAACTTGCACTAAGCGGAAATGATAAACCACATCACAAGGGTCGCTTAGTATCTGATAAGAAACCCAAAACAAAGAGTGGCAACGTGGGCCCTGATGTTAGCTTTGGTTATTTAAAAGAGAAAACAAAAAGTAGTTCTAACATGGGTGATGATGGTAATAATGATAACAGCGTACAAGAAAGGCGTAGTGATCATGATGCACTTACGTATATTTTGGATTCATTGAAGCCTGATCCTGCAGAAAATTCAGGTAGTTATTTATTCTCAACTATGAGTGACGAAAGATATGCCAATAACAGGATTCAGCCATGGATATCGCTTACTAAAAACGAATTTACTAGTGAAGATAAAAAAAGTCGTCCAAAATCCCACGATCAAAGCGTAATGGTAAACTTAGATACAAATAAATTATATGAAGAAGTTATAACTGGTTTAAGGAAATCTGTAGAAGACGCAGAAAAAGACCATAAACTGCAGATTGAAGCAATAAAAATACAGTACGATAGGCACATAAAAAATATAATGAACGAGCACAATCATGGTGTTAAGAGTATACAGAGTATTCATGAAGAAACTTTGCGCGATATTGTGAGAGTTCATGAAAATGAAGTTGAAAATTTAAGAACAATGAGCATAGAAGCAATGCGCAAAGCCGAAAAGCTTGAAAAAGAATGTATGTCACTTAAACCAAAAATGAGTCTATATAGCTCTACATTACCTGAGGTAAGTATCTACATTCACTTGTGTTCTGTTGTTGAAGTTATAATTAAGTCAGTTGGCAATTACTTCATGTTGAGTGTGTTTAATGGAACGATAATAGGTACAATGAAAAGTTCTTTAAATTTTGGAACTCGTTTTTTTCCTTATCCTTGTCGTGTAAGACCATATAGTTGGGGAGCCGACGATGCTAAATGTATAGTTACTCAAGCGTCGTACAGACCTATTGGAATCGAATTATTAGATGATAAGAAGAAAAAAAAGTTATATAAAGTTTTTATCCCAGCGAGCCGAATAGCGTCTACAATTTTTTTTTAATTTCGGGAGGTTGGTGGAGGGTTAAATAATCGTTAAGCAGGTTGTGGGTTTGGTCGTTTATGTCCACGTTCATGCTATATTTTTCCTATAATTCAATATAACACTTATTTGTAGGCATTTTCTTAATCCAACGAACACAAGTTTGACGCCTAATTTTTACATTGTAACCGTCAGATTAACCCCTCAAGTAACGCCAGCGAAAACGCGAAAAGTAGTCAAGTGGCGCCGCGGATTTGCGCAAAAGCAGTCACGTGGCGGGCCCCGATGGGTGGTCAGCGCAGATTAAGATAATTTTACAAAATCGTCGATTTAAGCTTTTCTATGTTTGAAAATATATTAAATCACATATCGTTATAATCAGCGTTAAATACGCTATTTGAATATAGCAATAAAATTATTATAATGTTTATAGATTTGGCCATACCTAATCAAACTCCGGAAGAATGACAGTTTTCCAGGTTCGTTGTTAAACATGACTATCACTATAAAACAAATTGATGATTGGAGGTAATTGGTAGTTAATTATCAAATTAAGACTTTTATTTATAATATAAAATCATTAAAAGAGATCTAACATCCATTTCATTTAACAAAACAATTTCTTAAAAAAACAAGACTGAGTTCGGACTAGGCGGTCGCTCCCGAATGAATGGTCCTTACCAACAAATTTTATACCAAGTGTTTTTGTGTTTCTTACGGTATGCTATCCTTGTCTAAACTCGCTACCTAATTTTGGGCGCTAGAAGAGCGTAGCTATACTTAAATGCGTTCAATTTCACTTCTAAATACGGCAACACCTCATTAACCACTCACTGGTGGCAGACAGTTTACTGGTTTTCACATCGACCCGTGAGTGGTGGGCCGCCAGTTTACTGCTTTTCGATCCGACCATTAACGGGTTGACCGCCACTTGAAGGGTTAAGGAAATGCGTGCAAATAATTATCAGATTTAGTAATAGCACAATTATAGCGTTAATTTGGACTAATATGACCAAATCCACAATCTGCTTAACAATTTGTTGAACCCCCCACCAACCCCCACCAACCAAGGGCTCAACATAGATGGCTAAAAGGTGTAAAGGTAGACTACACGGGGTAGCAAGATATCACTCATATCTTAATCTGACGCGCTCGAGTAAACACAAAAATCCTCTCTTGGGCTCCCCTACTAATATGGTTGACAGGTAGATAATGCAATTATATGAAATTTCTTTCAAGGTAAATAACGAAAGAGGCGATTAAGCGTATTTTTATTTAACCTTTTGGACGCCAATGACCGATATATCCGCACCGCAGGTCCAACGCCAAAGAAGGATTAATCGGTCACAGACCACAGAGCAACATAGACCTATGTGCATATGCATAAAGTTTAATTTCAGTTTTGACACTTCGTTGACGTGGCGTCCGGTCCGAGTGACAGCTTTTGTGTTTGACACGGCGTCGAAAAGGTTAACCCAATGTTTATGCATCAAACTATTTTTAGATACCATCTAAATGCGAAGGTTTTGAAGTCTCAAAACAGAGGACAAAACAATCTGACACAAAGGTGCTTACCAAGACCGCCCTTGAAGCGTTCGACGTGAAGCCTAAAATGCGGGCAACGGGTCCTTGCACCTGTACCTTAGACATCAACATTTCGGACACGATCCGGAACATATTCCAGCAAGTCGATGTCGAGCAGAGGAAACTGGCTGAGTCAACTTACCTGAAATATATTTCTACGAAGATCACAAATGGTTATATAGATGTGAGAAACAATAGTATAAAACAGTATAGTCAGCATATCTCGTTAATTTCCTCATTTTAAGTAGATAATTTCCTTCAGACATAGATAAATGTTTATAACGAGTCACAATAAATATAACGCATCTCGGCTCACTCAATTAGTCATCCGATTTAAATTCATAAAGGTATTTAATTTAATTATGTATATATTTTCACAAAATAACATAAGCATTAAGATCATCTACAATTCTACAGTAAAGTTGATCTACAGAAAATAGCTATACGTAGGTACTATAATTATGTAGGTACATTAAGTGAAAACCACATGAAAATCTGTCTCGTACCTTTTGATTACACATACGGATCTACGGGTCGGCAGACCTGTACGGTTACCATCAGTTTGTCACTGACATAAACGCCGTCGAGAACGTAATTTACTTTCTATACATCTCGCTCGCACTCGCATATTAGTGCAAACGGGACGTATAGAAAGTAAATTACGTTCTCGACGGCGTTTATGTCAGTGACAAACTGATGGTAACCGTACCGTTTGTGTAATTTGTGTATACAAAACGCGAGAGTTAAAAGTATTATATAGTACCTTTTGAGTTTTACACAGATGGATTTTGGATTGTGATAAATTAATCCGTGAATTTACTTCGGCAGGCTCTGGATACTCAAGAGCTGTCATTCCTGCATCTAAAAGTGTGTCGTATTTGGAAACAGAAGCTTAACAAGGAAGAAACACTTCAGAAGAAACTTGATTCTTTAGAAGTTGAATTAATTAAGAAACAGAAATTTGCGCAACAACATAGTATGTAACAATTACATAATGAAATTTTCATAGTTTTTAAACCCGTGTTCAATCCTAAGTTAATTATCTTCCTTTTTTGCCTAACCAAAATGGTCTAAGAGCTAGCCACGGCAATAGGTATGCAATTTATAGAGCAACGAAATCCCTCTAGTTAGTATGCAATGCTATCATTATTAATTAATCCGGGCGCCTGGCAGCTGTCTAGCGGTGGGTGTGGGAGTGGATGGGCAACAAAGTGGTTGTAAAATCAATTGAAGGTGTGCAATTTATAGAGCTCTGTGTTTGGTGTGATATAATAGCTAATTATGTATTTAATTCAAATATAACAATGCCAGGCGTTTTATTTGGGGGCAAAGTAGTGCCAGGCGATGAAAATACACAATCACTTGTGCGCCTGCAGGAAGTACTCACAATTCCTTTACGCATAGTTTGTGAGGCGAGTGCAATTTGCTCGTGATCTTCCTGCAGGCGGACAAGTGATTGTGTATTTTCATCGCCTGGCACTACTTTTCGTTTGATTCGTCTCAACAAGATCTTTGACACTAGGTGATACACCAAACACGAAGCCCAAACACGATGCCCAAACACGAAGCCCAAACACGTAGCCCAAACACGAAGTGGTTCAGTTACGTGATAGACTGGTACCCGTCGCCACCTTCGAGCTCCATCATCAGACCCTGAGTAGTATCTTGTGTCAAAGATCTTGTTGCGACGAATCAAACGAGCCCAAACACGAAGTGGTTCAGTTACATGGTAGACTGGTACCCGTGGCCACAGTCCAGCTGCATCATCAGACTCTGAGTACTAACTTTTGTCAAAGATCTTGTTGCGACGAATCGAACGAGCCCAAGCACGAAGTGGTTTAGTTGCATGGTTGATTGGTACCGGTGACCACTTTCCGGCTCCATCATCAGACCCTGAGTACTATCTTGTGTCAAAGATCTTGTTGAGACGAATCAAACGAGCCCAAACACGAAGTGGTTTAGTTGCATGGTTGATTGGTACCGGTGACCACATTCCGGCTCCATCATTAGACCTTGAGTACTATCTTGTGTCAAAGATCTTGTTGAGACGAATCAAACGAGCCCAAACACGAAGTGGTTTAGTTGCATGGTTGATTGGTACCGGTGACCACCTTCCGGCTCCATCATCAGACCCTGAGTACTATCTTGTGTCAAAGATCTTGTTGAGATGAATAAAACGAGCCTAAACACGAAGTAGTTTAGTTGCATGGTTGATTGGTACCGGTGACCACCTTCCGGCTCCATCATCAGACGCTGAGTACTATCTTGTGTCAAAGATCTTATTGAGACGAATCAAACGAGCCCAAACACGAAGTGGTTTAGTTGCATGGTTGATTGGTACCGGTGACCACCTTCCGGCTCCATCATCAGACCCTGAGTACTATCTTGAGTCAAAATTAATACATATAGAATGTCAGGTCGTTTCAAATATTTTTAATCCTGTCCGGTAGTTTATTAAACTGTACCATTATAAATTATAATACTATAAAAACAGTGCTAGGATCAAAGTCTCTCGTTGCGGTTTACACGCACACAGTATAGCGTTTTACACGGCGCCCGCCGCACACAATGATAAAAAATCTCGTTGTCGCCGTTGAAAATGTGCGGAGCCGACCGACACACGTCCTGCCTCTACAAGCTCTGCCGCGGCACTGAGCTGGCGCAGCGCACGTCATCGGTAATATAGAGTAGTTTTCAAAAAATTGCCAAAAAATTATAGTAGAATTTCATAAACACTAATGTATACCAACAGTATAAGCAAACGTTGCAGATTGCTTGAGTATGAAAATGACTTCGATATTAAGTAGATTTTCGTAGGAATTGACACTTGTTTCGGAGAGAAAATTGAGTTCGTTTTACTTTGATTTTCTCTTTCTCAAAGGTGTGTAGGAAAAATATCGTTTGATATGCCTAAAGTACAGGGTATTAGTAATACAAAATAGCCAGGTTTAGCAGAGTAAACTTCTCAACATTTCCAAATAAGAGCTTGCCATTCAGTGCTTCACGGGGTTTTTCGGAAACGACCATCAGAAAAAAAATCATTACTAATTTAATAAGTCCTTTTTCTAATATTTACAACGATATTTAAAAAGATAAGAAGACGCTTTTACTGGAACAAGTACTCATTGTTTCTAATAATGAGCACAAAGTCCTGAATTTCGTCGACTAGTATCATCAATTTTGCGTTATTTCGACTTTTCTTGTAAGAGCGCTCTTAAACTCCAAGCTTACATACAGCTATAACTAAATTCAGCAGTCCTTGGTTTAATTTTAACTTAATCTTGCGTAGGTATATGTATTACTAGCCTCTACCAGCGACTTCGTCCTAGTGGAAGTCGCTAAAAACGTTTAACTCCATTTTTACCCGAATATGGGGTTGACCATCCAAAAATCCTTTCTTAATCTTCTTAATCAAAGTTTGAAGAATATATAAATCAGATCTCAAGGTCCAAATTTCAATGGAGGTTGTTTGTTGTCTCATCATCATCATCATATCAGCCCTTTATCGCCCACTGCTGAGCATAGGCCTCTCTTCTAGAAGATACGCCACTTGCGTTGTCTGCCAGTACCTAAGTATACCGCGACTGTAGTATACTATATATATTCAGTTTAAGAGCCAACGGGAGTGGTCATTTCTCCATACAAACGTACTCCTCGTTTTCCTCCGTGGTTTTTGAAGCTAGAGCAATGATTTTTTCAACACAGATTAATATTGTCAATATCTGTGTCGGACCGTTTTGCTTTTTTTGATATTTTTATTTTTTAAGGCGCTAGAGCCCTTCAAAAATGGCCAAAATGGCCTAATTGACTATGCCGCAATGAGAGGCGTGGCATTCAAAACTGATATCAATTAGCCAAAAAAGCAAAACGGTCCGACACAGATAATTTCATAATCATTTAGATTTCCAAATTTGGTTACGATTGGTTAAGTTTTGGAGGAGGAAACAGAGGAGTACCAAACCTCGATTTTTGAGATTTTTACGCAGGATTTTTCGCCTTGTCCTTATCGCACTACTTTTAGGTGCCGCTTCCGTTAGCGAGACGGGTATATTTAACTAAAATATTTAAAACTCAGCTCCTGTTTCGTCTTAATTAATTTTTTTGTGTTTTCAGTGGCCGAATTAGATCGTAAAGTGGCCCAAGAGAAGCGGCGGCTCGAAGAAGTGAGAGAAGCGGTATGCAGAAGCACGCCTGCTAATTTGTCCGAGGTGAAGCCGCTGCCGATACGAGAGACTCCAGAGAATAACTGCAGGTCAAATCTCTATTTGTATCACATTGTGTTCCTTACATCATTTAACCTTTTCACCCTGCCACGGCGCTATCAGATACCTAGACACACACACACACACAACAACAACAACAGATAGACAGATTTTCATTTATTTGTGTGATGACACAGATATTTGTTCCTGAGTCATGGTCGTTTTCTATGTATATAAGTATTTATATTTATATATTATATATATCGTTGTCTAACTACCCACAACACAAGCCTTCATGAGCTTACCGTGGAGCTTAGTCAATTCGTGTAAAAATGTCCTATAATATTTATTTTTTTATTTTATTTATTTAACAGAAAACAGGAAATAACATTTGGACGTTTTTGACGCACATGGTTGACTCTTAACCGTTTAAACGCGACTATAAAGAGTGACCTTTGTTTGAACCTCGTAACCCAGGCCCTTTTGCGCTTTTGAATTTGGAATTTTCTTTTATTTTTAAGAGTTCAAAGCTGAATTGAATTAGTATTTATACAAGTACGCCGGGACTTGCGAGGAAGGCTAATAAGCATATTAGCCTTTGTGGTACTTACCTTACCTACCCTATATCGAAGGCTGGGCGGTTAAACCCGATAAGTCTAGATATTTTGTCACTTAAATAAGAACTCTACGCATGTTACATATACAAGTTCTAATTTCAAAAACCCATTTGCACGACTTATCGGGTCTTACCGCCCACCCCTCGATATATAAGTAGTGATGTTTCTTACAATACCAGCAGCGCAGATATCCAACCCTGGAGTACCAGAGCTCCTAAATTAGTAATCTTTCGCTAAACATTTCAACGCTGTAATATCTATTTTAGGTGAAGTTTTCAATTCTTGGTCTTTATTGTTTGTTTAGTTGTCCCTGTAACGTCGAGCACCAGTTGGCGGAGCGGCGGTCGGCTGGAGACCTCATGACCGCAGCAACCGGGTCAAGAAGCCCACGGGCAAGAAGGAAGGAGCAAAGGGTATAGTATAGTTCTCTTCCCTAAAGACCCAAACTCCAGTCGTACCTAATGCGGTCGCTGAATGCGAATCAAATTGCGGGAATAGGAAATAAAACGAAGGAAATAAGTAGAAGAGGCAGTTTTACTGATCTTGTAATTTTGAACTTGGCAAAGGTTAGACAGTCACCAAAAATTTGATGCTAATAAAGCGGCATCTCCTGAGAATATGCAAATAGGTATGGACAGGGCAATGAGATTACTGTAGAATGACTAAAATTGGCGTTTACATTGCACGTTTATTTTTACAGGGTGTAATGTTAAGAACGGACGCCGAGGAGAGGCGAGACCGGAGACTGTACACGGACGAGCCACCTACGAGGCTGCGGCGGCAGCACGACCGGCCGCCGCGGCTGACGAAGAAGTAATCATACTTTCATATCATACTTACTGCCCTGCTAGCGGAAAAGGTGGCTATTCATAGACCAAGATTTATTTATTTATTTACTTATTTAAGTTCTAAACTAACTACAAATATGCTGAAAATAAAATAGAGAGCCGGTACTTTACATTTGTGTGGCAAACCAGTAAATGTATTGTTTTGCCAAACTATATTAATCATGTTTACAAGTGCCGCAAGCTACTTTTTACTAACGTTTTATATTTTCTTTGGATTCGACATTCTGTTTTATCGTGTTAAAAGTGAAATTATTGTTATTATAAGCTGAAACATGAAATTCTATTGCCGTAAAGGCCCCAAAATATTTTAACAGAAAGTAAAATGGAACCAAATAATGGCACTGGAATTTTAAACGATTCTTATTTCAAGCCTCTTTAGCGCTAGTATGGCAGTACCTCTACTTGTGTTTTACACTTTTACTGTCTCCTTGAAAATGGTTTAAATGTGATCTCGAGTTCATTTATAACAATTAAAAATATTTATATTTGAGACCTCGGGTACCTAGTCAAATAGTTAAGGAGTGAACGGTGAAAGTGGCAAAGAAACAGTGTTTGCAGACATCTGGCAACGAATTTGACACTAAGAACAATTGTAAATCTACTTATCCTCTCAAAATTTCAAAATACTGTTTAACAATACAATATAATGGATTAATGGCTGAAGGCGGTGTGATATATTTTACAAAATTAGATATTTTATACGTGATTTTATTTGTATATTTTTATAATGGTGTGTTGTATTTATTGTGAACTGTGTGAATTAAGCAAAAAATTTTCAAAGTAAAAGGCAAGCCGTTATAAGCCATTATCGAGTTTTATTTTTATATTAAGTAGATAGTTATGAACAAACCTACAAAATACTAATATCTACTAAAGGGGCCCACTGATTACCAGTCCGCCGGACGATATCAGCCTGTCAGTTGACCGCAAAAGGCCACACACTAAACAGTTCTCTTGTCAGTTTTAGGCCTGAGGACTTACACGAACCGATAGTGTGTGGCCGCCTGACGATTCCAGTCAGCGCCGACAGATATCCGCCGGACAGTCCGTGGCCTCGAGTCCAGTCAAACACACATCATGAGGTAGCCGGCCGGCGATCGACACACGTTACAGCATTAGTAAATTCTACTTTATTCCTAGTACTTAAGAGTTCATAGTCCCTAAAATAAGCATACGACTTTTTGTCTTCGAACATCACGGATCCAATACTTAATTTATGACGCTGATATTTGCTTGTAATTTCATACACAATTTTAAGGCCAGTAGACCTTATTAACCTTAAATACGGTAGGGCTTCTGTCAAATTGAAATAGAATCAGTAAAAAAAAACAGATATGTACGTTAGTAAAATTCAACTTTAATTCTAGTAGTTAGAGTTCATAGTTGGTTCATAGGCATCATTTTAATTTTAAGGCATGAATACAACAATGCGAAGGTTGCATAGTATCTAGTTTGTCAAGACTTTTCATTATTTATCATGTTGTTACCTCGCAACTGTTGTTTACTGTCAGTCATAAATAAATGTCATAGAGAGAATTATAACATAAACCTTATTTTTTTCTCTATTAATTTTAAATGTGACATGTTAGTATTTGCATGGCTTATATATTTGAAAATACAGACTTGATTATTGATTGCTGGAAGAGTAAGTAACCGAGTAAAAAAGGAGCAAACATTGAAAGATTCAAATAGGGAAATTAGCGTCCCAATATAACAACACTGGTTAAAATTTTAATAGTTCTCAAGACAACGCCGGGAGGTATACCTTCGATGGCGTTCACGGCAGCTAGCAATGAAAAGACTAGCTATTGTGCGTTTTGATTCCGCTATAAAGACACGTGGTAGAAACACTAGCGCAAGTATGGAGGTACCTGCTTAGACAAGAGATAAGACCTACGCTTGAAATTCTTCAGCTACAAGTGGGATCCGAATTATGACATCATTAATTCATTCCGTTTTAAGTTAAGAGAATATCTGGAGCAAACTGTGTTCGGAGTTACAGAGCGTGGCGTGGCGATATTACCTACCCGAAATTCTCGTAATATGTGACAATTATTACAAAAAAAGGATATGGAGTCACAAGCTGCAAGCGGTGGATTCAACATACTTTTACTTACACCGGCTCTTATTTAGGTACTATCTATGTATACCAAATTGAAAGAAATGAAAATACTTTACTGTTATGTTTTTGTTATATTCATTCTACTCTTTTAAACCTTTTCTACATAATATTAGGTCTACTTGGCCGTTACCCGAGTGATTTTTTTGTTTGATACCTTGTAATAAATAATTTGGCCAAGCCCGAGATAGCTCGAGGCATTTAGTGTTCCGCTCGCATCGTTATATTTTACAGAGGTTGTTTGCCTGTTTTTAGGATTCCGTATTCAACTACCCTATAGGAACCCTTATAGTTTCGCAACCCTTGTAGTTTTTACTACATATCTAATATATCATTAATTCTTCTTCGGCGGGAACGGACTCGATTAGATGCATACCCTGCATCAAAAGTACGTCGCGGGGACGGTAATTTGTGTTTTGGGAAAGTATCATATGAAACTCAGTGACACATTCATCCTCGATGTAATCATTCGCAAGTATATACGAAAAGCGAGCCATTTGTATTCGACAACACCCTAGTGCGCAGGTGGCACCTTTGTGGCACATACAGTAAACAAACCACATTGACACATCACACGTCACGTCAATCACATGGCCTACCGCGAAACAAGAAAATCGTAATTTCGTTATCTAATCTCTCTATCACTCTTGCATATTCGAGCGATAAAGAGGCAGATAACTAAATTTCGATTTTCGCGTTTACCGGTAACCGCCTTGATGCATCAATGTCATATTTTATTGTCTGTGAAAACTTGTCAAAAACAGTTTAAGGCACAGTATGTATAAGTTAGTCTATGAATTTACTAAGTCGGTAGTGCTGCACTCTGGCGGCAGAACATTGCAGTAATATCCCCTTTTAACCAGGTTTCACTATAGTAGTCAAAAATATGTTTACATTTTTTGCCTTATTACAAAGGAATAAGGTCCAAAAGTGTAAACATTATCTTTGACGTCGACTGTCCATTTTGATGAAAAAATTAAACTAGTTGAAAAACATGAAACTGAAGGCTCTCGACTGACAGCAGATGACGGCCAACAGGCCACCGGCCGGCTATCTGATAATGTGTGTGTAAATTGGCCTGCAGGCCACGGACTGTCCGGCAGATATCTGTCGACGCTGACCGGAATCGACGAGCCGTAGTTCGAATAGCCGTCAGTCCAAAATCTGAAGTAGAACTGTTAATGTGTGACCTTTTGCGATCAACTGACAGGCTGATATCGTCCGGCGAACTGTCAATTTGTAGGGACCTGTCAAAATTATATCAGACTATTGCCGGCGGACGGCCGTACGGTGGGAAACTGACGACTCGTCTGTAGTCGCAGAGGTGGCAGCAGACCATTGCCGGCCGGCAATAATCGCTTATGTTTGTGGACGTTATTGGTCTAGGACGGCAGGCCGCCCGATAAGGCCAGAGACTGCAGGCGGACTGGTAATCAGTGGGCCGCTTAAGTCGGCCCGATTCGAACTTTAAGATACGTTAAATATTACGACTTGATAAGATATGGAGTAGATACCTATGTCAGTGTCAAGAGTGTTGTATTTGTTTGAAGAAACGTCACTTTTGACACTGACATATCTAATCCATATCGTATCTTGTCGTAATATTTGACGTATCTTAAATTTCGAATCGGGCCGAGTATCACGCGTTACATAAACTGCATAATCAGGGTACATTTATATTCATTCAGTATTTACATACTATTTAAGTATTATCACAATAAAATCATCGGAAAGTAAAGGACCTCTTAAAGTTAGGGTTCCGGAAGACATTGGTAGGCTGCTTGTAGATGAGGTTCTCGACGGCCTCACCATCGTCATCAGTGCGCAGGAAGCGCTCGTACTCCGCGCGGTCGTGTGCGTCAGTCAGCAGCTTCAGTCCCCATATGATGATGAGGCCCACCACTAGCGCGCTCAACAGGGATATCATCGGAAAGTAAAGGACCTCTTAAAGTTAGGGTTCCGGAAGACATTGGTAGGCTGCTTGTAGATGAGGTTCTCGACGGCCTCACCATCGTCATCAGTGCGCAGGAAGCGCTCGTACTCCGCGCGGTCGTGTGCGTCAGTCAGCAGCTTCAGTCCCCATATGATGATGAGGCCCACCACTAGCGCGCTCAACAGGGAGATCGCGCCGTACTCTGAAACAGAAATTGATGATACACACATAATTATATAGTTGGTGAAACCAATTTGTCAGTCAGAACCAGGAAAACTATACTCATCCTTTTCTTCCCTCTGTCTATGATTGAAATGAGACAGTTACGCAAAAGTGGTCTCTTATGTTAGCAAAAGTTAAGGATAATAACGGTCCTGAAGTGATTTTGTTTTGGGCTGTTCTATTATAGGAACATTGATTTTACTAACGTTATTAACTATTGAATATAGAAAAGAAAAAATAGAACCATAATATGTGTATTAACCATAACTACAAGCCTCAGGGATTTAATTTGTTAGTATAAAATAAAAGATATAAGTACTTTAGGCAGAATACTCGTAGAGTTAGACCAAGAAAAGTCTGCAGAGATTATGATAGCCGACGCAGTGCAAGTGTTATTTAAACGTCAAACTTAACACTTGCACTGCGTGGGCTATCAAAATCGCTGCAGACTATTCTTGGTCTAACTCTACGTTGTAGAGAAACCAGAAATTATAGTTCCCAAATAAAGGGATTAGCTTTGCGTTGATCGCTTACTAAAAGCACGTAAGGTAAAAGCACCAATGATCGACGCTGCACCTATGTTCGACATGGCACTTATGTCAAAGTAATAATACTAATAATATAGTTTAAGTTTGAACAACGATTTTTTTTCTTTATTTAAAATTAATTCCTGTCACTTTGATCTAAAGTACTTATGTCGAACACTGGCTAAAAGTGTCGATCATTGGTGGTTTTCCCTTAAAGTCAGTTCGCAATCTTCGCGCTAATTTTATGGCAGTGCTCTTAAAACGTTAAATGATAGGTATATATTAAATACTTACTGTAATATTCCTCGTTGCAATTCGGCTCCGACAGCCGATACAAGACAATTCCTTGCTCATCATCGTTGTAAAAATACGAAAAATTTGCGTAGCACCCAAACGATACTCTAGCATTCACGCAAACGTTATCAACGCTCCGGTCTATATCAGTAACTATAGCCAGTTTATCACCACATTCAACCTGACAGTCTTCTGAACTGTTCTTCTGGTTGTAGCATGCCACACAGTCGATGAGAGCGAGGCACTGTTGTGTATGGCAATCGTCGCACCAAAGGTTGCAATGTTTATCTTTGTAGTCGCGGACGTCCCATTTAGGTAATGGGTCGCATTTGCATTTCTCGCATTTACATTTACCACGGTTGTTGCACACCTGAAACATTTTCAGTTGTAAATAGATATTAACAACATGTAGGTGATACAGATAGATACCGTAAAATCAGGTAACTTTAGTCCACCGCTTACAACTATGGTCCAAATTCAAGTTCCAGTAAAATATGTACCTATATAATATAGAAAGAGGATTAATTTATCTAAGCTCCAAATAAATGTAACGAGTGCAACTCATAAAGGCTCGTTAAGAATTAACGTTAAAGACTGGACCATAGTTGCACTACTTGTACTACTTGTACTTAGGACTATAGTTACCTGATTTTACGGTACAGTCAGCAGCAGAAGTTGCTACGCGGGCCAGGTGTTTAAAATGATCTTGACGCGACTTTATTGTTAAGTGAATAAGATCGTGTCAAGGTAATTTTGAACACCTCGCCCGCGTAGCTACTTCTGCAGCTGACTGTACCTAAAGCTGTCATTACTTGCTATAAAGCAAAGCGTTTTTTCGCCTGTTTTCCTTGTCAAGTTAACGCAAGTAACGGTACAAAGTAGAGCAATTTATCATAGGATTAGTTATAACACTTATAACGACAGCTGTCTGACCGTTCAAAATTGGGGGATTTACAAACGTTAACTCTTAAAAACCGGTACCGGTATTATAGGATACCGTACAGCGCATCTTGTAGTTAAAACGTAGCGTTTGACATTGCTAAATTGCTCTCCTTTGTATGTCTTTATTACTCCGTTTTTAGGGTATCACAAACTTCCATTTCTATACCCACATTTCCATTATCGTCCTTGCACAGCTCTTTTGACATGGAACATTCACATTTGTCCCCCTCCCACGAGCCCTTGATGCACTCGCACGTGCCATTCCAGCACCTCCCGTGCCCAGAACAGAGCGCCCCGGTGTCGTCTCTCTGGCAATTGTCGGTTCGCACCTCGCAGTACTGCCCGGCGAATCTGTAAAAACCGTTTATGCGTTTATGTGTTTAAGCTTCATCAATCTTATCAGCTGTCTACGATGACAATTCTCTTGAAACCATTCGCCTCACCTGGGTACTACACCGCAGCCCCAAAAATACCCAACAAAATGTAGGTTTTCTTCTTAAATTTGTAGACCTTGAGGCCAATTCGTACATACATTTCGATGCAGTCCTTTTCTTTTTGTTATCATACGCGTGTGCATATAGGCACAAGCAAGATGCACGGGCGAATCGACATCATTTTGACATCAAAATGTAAGTTCGAATAGGTCTACAAATTTTATAATATTTTATGGGTATTTTTATATTATATTGTGTGACACGCTACTACTTATGTGCCTAGGATTCACACATTTATGCGAGCTTCATTGTGCATATTTTAACTTAAAAACGCTGTCACAAAAACAATACCTATACGTGGTTACTGATCGTGATATACTGATTACTAAAGACTTGTAGCATAAAAGTCTTACCCTGGCCTACACAAGCAGCCCCCACAAATGCAATTGCCATTTTCGCTACACTCGACGCCATCTTCGCTAAAGCAGTGGGTCGAATTCTCCGATAGTCCACTCGTTGAATTATTCTCGATGCACGCACACGTTGGACCGCTTCTGAAAATTAATTCACGCTGTTTTTTTTTTATGTTTTTTTCTCATTTAAGTGCTTCGTAATGAACTAAATACTTAAGACTCTTAGCGCCACTTGCACCATCCCACTAACCCGGAGTTAACTGGTTAAACCGTTAACCCAGTGACAAATTGTGCTGGTAACCATGGTAACCTCAGGTTTAACCGGTTAACCCGGGTTAGAGTTATTACCGCCGGTTAAAATCGTTTTTCTGGCATTTTGTTTTTCATGTAGGTCTTATTTTATATGTTTTTGTGGGATTTCCGGTCTGAGATATTTTTTCTTGTAATCACCAATTTTCACTTGTTTTTTAGTGTCTCTAATTTATTTATACTCCGAGTACTCTGAGTGATTTATTTCCTTCAAACCACTACAACATTTCATTTACAAACATATTACTCGTAACATAACCAGACACCGTAAATTTTATAGCATTTTCGGTGCAGCGGAGTGGTGTTAACTTAATTGGTATAAACAATTTCAACCCTAATGATTAATTAGCGTTAATTACATTAATATTAACCTTAATTTACCATTTCAGTTGGAATTATCTATACCAATCCCGTTAACACCACTCCGATGCACCAAAAATGCTCTAAAATTTACGATGTCTGATCATAACTAAACAACAAGCACTAGTTTTTATGCTGAATTACTGATGCATGAACAACTGTAATTCAATACAATTTAGCAATTAGGTACTCACCTATTTTCATTGCACCTGCATATGCCACACTGTAAATCGCCAGCAGAATTACAAAAACTCGATTGTAATTGATAGCTTGAATCATTCACAAATTCACAATCGCATCTGGAAATTATTTGGATCTCTAAATTCAGAGCCTCTTTTAATCCCTTCTGTACAATAGGTATCGTGATATTATCTTTCCCATAATATTCTTTTAATTTTATTAGTCCATTTATGCGTAATTCTTCTTCCAATATAACTTTGCAACTGTCCTTTGTGCTACAATCCGGATCAAACGTAATTTCGAATTTATCTTTGTCTTCAGCCAACATGTTTACATCTAGAAGAATATTATTACTAATATGCTGCAATAGAAGTATTGGTAAATTATTATAAGTAATTTACATTTTGAATTATACTACAATGACTTATCAAAAGGGGGGTTTCTGTTTAAATAGGCCACCATCGCCCACACTGTTAACTGTACATTGGTGGACCTTATGCCTTTTGTAATAAGATCCACTGATGTACAATTGGGAGTGATGCTGTTTCTACAGTCATAAATAACCAAAATTCAAAGAGAGTACGCCAATGAACTAAAACATTTCAATTAGGTACACAAAACATTAAAGCGTTTGAGCTTTGTGGAAATTAGCGTTTATTACTAACATCTTTTAACTAATATTAAAATTAAAGAAAGACATTATACGAACCTTGTAAAACTTATTCAACTTTTCAGAAATTGTACGTTTATCATACGTCGACACGAGCGCTCCAGGTATTGCGTCAGCTAGGACTTGATACGGTTTGCGATACTCCACAGTCACCACAAAGATGATGGTAAATTGATCCTCGGCCGCCAGCTTATTTATCATGCCAATGGAAGGGTAATCCATTTCTTTCTCTTTCGTATAATATCCGTCTTGATCAAAGTAACATTCGCCGTCGTATGGTTTTATAATTCCAGCCATATGCCCGTCTCCAGCGTGGTGGGAATGGCTGTCAGTTATTAATATAATTACTTTTCTAGATTGTTTCCTGAATTGGATCCTTTCCCGGCAAGCCATGACTTGTGCTAAGCCATCCAATCCGCTTTCTGGGTAGTCGTAGTTTTTTTCAAAAATTGTGTCATTTAAGGCTGTTTGAAATTCCTCTAATTGGGATGTCAGATTCAAATTATGCTTAAATGAGTAGCATTTTCTTGTCATATTACTGAAATGAAATTCATTAAATTGTTGAACAATGTTACATTAAGACAAAATTCTATAATTTTAACGGCTAAAGCAAAGTAAATAGTAGGTAACCTAGAACTTACTTTTGGAAGGGAAAAACATGTTTATCTACAAATGTTCCGTATCCTAATTGAATATCGGTTGTTAAATTATACATTGCATCGTATATTTCTTTACTTTTTTTGGAAATGTCATTTCTTACTCTCTTCATAGTGTTCGAAGCATCGAGCAAGAAATATAAGTCAACGGGGAAATTTTCAACAGCTTTATAATAGAAATGGAATTTCTTTTGCTCCCCCACTCTTAGTTTCATTTTGATTTTTTGTGGTTTTATTTGTATAGAGTGTTGGTTAGCCGAGGAGAAGTTGAGGTTATCTTTATCGTCTACTACAAGATTGCTCTTTGGGCTGTGGGAATATTCTGCGGGGCATGCTCTAGCATCTTCTGAATCGGCCGGTTGACATCTATCGCTAAGTTTCAAGTTCTGCAAATTAAATCATCGGTAATATAATTTACTAGCGACCCGCCCCGGCTTCGCACAAGTAAACCTAAACAAATTATACACTTAACCTTATCCTTACCTTCCTCAAGAATCCCTCTATTGATAGGTGAAAACCGCATAAAAATCCATTCAGTAGTTTTGAGTTTATCGCGGGGGACTTCTATACATATAATAAAGCTGAAGACGGTCGAAAGTCTGTACCTACATGGAAGATATTTGAAAAAAAGTTGGCTGGGGATACTTAGAATCGATAACAGAACACGTTCCAAAAGTTTTTAGAATTTTTGTCTGTTTGTCTGTTTATCTGTTTATCTGTTTGTCTGTTTATTTGAACGCGCATCACGTGAAAACGGCTGAACGGATTTTGATGAAAACTTTACTAATCTGTCGAGAAAATTCCCGGCCAGGTTATAGGCTATAAAAATTCAACCCCTAAAAGGGGGGGTAGCCACAACACTCGATTGACTTAAGTTTGCCCCTGAATCTTATGGCGCTACTTAGGAAGGAGGGGCAAACTTTTTTCAAATATGTGCTACCACTATTGAGTACCCTGGTAAACTAACAGATGGCGCTGAATGTAATACGTTGTGACATGAATAAGCCACCGAGGAAAGATTTTGCCAAATTAACTCTAAGCAAAGACATATGTAACTTCGTATAAGATGAATATAGTCTAAGGAAAAAACGTGCCTCGGAAATCAAAAAAACTTCATTCTCGGATAGATGGCGCACACACCTTTGGCCTATGCTCGGCTAGATGGCGTGACGACACCGTTTCATATTTAACAATTTTAACACATAGATATCAGTGAATGAACATGGGTCAAAATGATATAAAAATAATAAAATCAATTATCCGTATATATACATTTTTTTGATAATTGTATACGTTTTTATTTTGAGTTTTAGTCGTGTGTCGATCGATAGATGGCAGTAAATCTACTGTGACTACAAAATTTACTATGACAGGACCCCTCTATACTATCTATTCTCTTTGCTCTAAGTTTAGAAGAGGGCATACAAAAATAAATGAATAATTATGTTGATTTACACGACAGTAAATTAATTGCCCCTCATTGCACAGTGCCATCTTTTGGGGAACTGAGTAAACATTAAGTAACCAAGAAAACTAAAAATTAGTTTACATAGTTACGTAGTGGTAAAATAAACACACATATCAACACGCGTATAATTGCATAATTATTTAAAATTATAAATTTTCTCCATCATGAATTATACCTAATCGTAATTATATCGCACCCATATCAAATCCATATTCATACTTAGGTATCGCCTCCTTTAATAATAATGGCCACGAAGGTGGGTACTTTGAAAAACAAAAACATTGAACTCTGTCCTTTGCAGTGCCGCATTAACCCTTTTAGAGTTTTAAGCAAAATAAGCACTTGCTTAGGGCACCACGTCTAGGGGGCACCGAAACCGTAGGCAAAAAAACGCGCAGGCAGCATCGGCATTGCAGTCGTCGTGGAGTAGGTACATACATGAAACTTTTATACGTGTACAAGTACCCATCTAATAACGAAGGGTCGTAGGGATCAAGTAAGAGAGTGA
Organism: Cydia splendana; assembly: GCF_910591565.1. NCBI lineage: Eukaryota > Metazoa > Arthropoda > Insecta > Lepidoptera > Tortricidae > Cydia > Cydia splendana. Next base: position 18,169,398 of record NC_085964.1, on the reverse strand, counting down.
GGGTACGTAAGAACATCTCCAACGTAGGCTTTCGATTTGACCTTACGCGGAGGCCCTTAAAGTCATGGAAAAAAATCTTGCTTATGGGCTTGCGGCCAGCCGATTTTTCCGATTTTTATAGCGAATTTTGCTCTCTTATACGCCAGATTTGTCGGCCAAGCCGAATTGCTCCTTAGCCGCGATCCTGAGACCTAACTGTCAAAGTGTTATAAGGGGCCCCGTGAACGCCGAAAACTAAAAGCATCCTATCAAGTAACGCTTTCGAGTGAAGCCAAAGAGCGAGCAGTAGAAGAGTCGTGATTACATGCATAGATTCAACTTCAAGCCACTCTTTTGCAGTTCGGCGTAAGGTCTTATGCGAGGTCTTGTGCCTTATGGCAAAGTTGATCTTCTGCCTTAATTACACTTGGGCGTGGATCCAAATCCAAGCTTTCCTCTTTCGCAGCTGGGCCTTCTGCCTTGCTCACACTTCTTTAATTCAATTCACTTGGTCAATTCCAAGCTCTGCTTTCTTGCATCTTTTCTGTATGAGAACAACCTCGCTGAGACCCTTAAATATCGAGCCCTATGCGAAGCTAGGCTGATAGAAAACTGTCCTATCCCTTCTCTGTATGAAATCCTGGATTCGCGCCTGGTTGGGACTAAAAGTAAAAATGTACAACTGTCTATCAAATTGCGTTTTTATATCGAACAATTTTCGCGTTCGCTTTGCTCGCATTTTCAATAACTTTCTTTTAAGTCAAATTGCGTTTTTTCTATCGAAAAATTTTCGCGCTCGCTTCGCTCGCGTTTCCTATAACGTTATAAGATATGATAAAGGTGACATTCGGGTGCCGACTGCAGTAGCATTACTCTGTTGCAACGTTACTGCTGCAGCACTGTCAATTTTCGTGAAAAAATTATGTGACTGATTTCCATACTAAAAGAAAAAATACACAATTGTCTATCAAATTGCGTTTATATATCGAACAATTTTCGCGCTCGCTTCGCTCGCGTTTTCAATAACTTTCTGCGTCAAATTGCGTTTCTTCTATCGAAAAATTTTCGCGCTCGCTTCGCTCGCGTTTTCTATAACATTATAAGATATGATAAAGGTGACATTCGGGTGGCGACTGCAGTAGCATTACTCTGTTGCAACGTTACTTCTGCAGCACTGTCAATTTTCGTGATAAAATTATGTGACTGATTTCCATACTAAAAGAAAAAAATTACAACTGTCTATCAAATTGCGTTTTTATATCGAACTATTTTCGCGCTCGCTTCGCCCGCGTTTTTTATTACATTATAACATATGATTAAGGTGACATTCGGGTGGCGACTGCAGTAGCATTACTCTGTTGCAACGTTACTGCTGCAGCACTGTCAATTTCCGTGATAAAATGATGTGACTGATTTCCATACTAAAAGTAGAAATGTACAACTGTCTGTCAAATTGCGTTTTTATATCGAACAATTTTCGCGCTCGCTTCGCTCGCGTATAATCGCGTATTAGTGTTTTATCTGGACTACAGTTCTCCAGCATATCCATCTGTCAACTTTACTTCAAGTTCCGCCTCCAGGGGAGAGGGAGAGAAATTAGGATTAGAAATTAGCCGCTTACTGACACAGACCGAATTCCACGCGGGCGGAGCCGCGGGCACAGCTAGTTGTTTTATAAGGTGTAGTGATCTGAGGTTAATAGGTACTGTAAAGGGGCCCACAGCCCGCCGGACGGTATCGGCCTGTCAGTTGTTCGGAACTGTCAACATTTTGTTCTAACTGACGGGCCGATACCGTCCGGCGGACTGTTAATCAGTGGGCCCCTTAAGGGAAATCAACATTGTAGCCATATCACACCAGTCACTCTGTCGTCAAATTGCCTCACAAGGTGTAATACTTACATCAGCAGCGCACCAAGCACACATCGTCGAGTCTGTAATGCACTCGTGACAGTTATTATTCTGCATGCAAATTTGCAGTTCATCGTTAAATACCTGCTGTAACTGGCAGCAAATAAAAACAAAAAACAACACTTCCTTGTTCATGCTTCTCCGTTACGCGGAATTGTGATTTCGCGACTAACCGTAGCTTAGCATTTGTGGTATATGGTTCGTTTAAGAGGAAGTTTAATATTTCTTAGGAATATAATATTACGAGGATAATTTTTCACCTAACTACGCTGAAGTAATTCGAGTTTAAGTATCACATGCAAAATTATGGTTTACTGTTTATTATTATATTTATTTATAGCTAGCTTCTGCGCGCGACTTCGTCTGCATAGAATGACGATTTCCGTGATAAACTGCCCGAACGTTCTAACCGACAGGCTGATACCGTCCGGCGGACTGTTCAGTGGGCTAAGACCGTTACTTTTGCATTTATAATATTTAGTAGGGAGGTTTAATTGTGTAATTTATAACATGTATTTTTTAAGCTTTTCTTATATTTGCATTTTAATTTGTAAGTTTTTTTAGAGAGCATGAATGAATGAATTAAGCCCGTATTTTCTACTATTTTATTGCGCAGTAAAGTTTGAAATTAATATAATCACATCAGGTGCTGTTTTATACAGGTTACATAGGTTCGTGTTTTTACGTAGTTAAATTACTTACATACTTAACGTGCGTTGGAGTTAGGGTGGTCCTTACTATGTTAGGTATAAAATAAATGATTAACAGGACAATACAGCTTGTTTGCCCTTAACTACATGTTATTATTGGTATGAGGAAACTAATAATATCGTTTTTCCCGTTTAGCTACGGGCTTCACATAAGTACTTTTAAATAAATAAATCCTTAATAAATGTTTGGTTACAATTTTACAAAGATCGACCTATCCCCTAAATAGGCAAAGTTTTATACATAGGAAACATCTATAATGATTAATGATTAATGAATTACCTAACAAATATTCGTGATAAACATAGTTACAAATAAATGGCCTTCAGGGATTCGAACCTAGGACCTCTAGCTTCGTAAGCAGCATCATAATAGTGACTTCAGCTTCGTAGACAGACTAAACCCCACACTAGTGTCTTGAGCGTCGCCGTCTAGCTGACTATAGACCGACCGCTTAACTCAGTCCTCGCCTGCGCGGTGCGGGGGCGACGGGGCGGGACGACTAAGGGTGGCGGGGAAGGTGCGGGCGCCGTACGCCTGCCGCTCGCACCTTCTCCGCCACCCTTAGTCTTCTTCTTCTTCTTCTTCTTCTTTTATTTTAATGGCGGTCTGGCCAAACAAGTTGGCACAAATTTGCCAATGTCAAGTATTTTGATGTGTACACCTGCGAACAAAGGACAACACAAACATATACCCACGCCCGCACAGAACAAGAGGCACTACACGTTTTGTTATAGCAAAGTAAAACAAAGGTGAGTGATTAGTTCATTTGCAGACGACACAAACATTATATAATCTCTTATGCTATATTAGAGGGCTACTATAACACAATGTTATTTTTCCTCAGAAACCTGGCAAGCCTTAGTCGTCCCGCCCCGTCGCCCCCGTACCGCGCAGGCGAGGACTGAGTTAAACGGTCGGCCTATAGACGGCGACGCTCAAAAGACGCTATGGAAAATGGCTTCACTGCGCAGTTGCGCCAACGTTGCGTCAAGCAGCAGCCATAGAGTTGACTAGACGTCGACGCTCGGGAGGCTCTAGTGTGGGGTGGCTCTTACTTATAAGGCGCTTAAAGGCCTCAACCACAGAATGCTTAGTAGGCATGTTATACCCCAAATGCTAGCACAACTGCAAGCTAATGTTTTTTACGATGTTTTTATCTACCTAATATACGGCTACCACGACTTTGACAGAGACATTACGGCCCGATTCGAAATTTAAGATATTTCTCTTTAGATTTAGAAGAACTGTAGGTAATTCTTGACAGGAAATGAGTTATATGTCGGAATTTCGTGACAATTGTCGTGTTTCTTGTGACAATTGAAATGAACTTAGCAAGAAAAATATCTGTTATTTTTCGATATAATAAAGTTTTTTTAATAATACAATGATAGTGGCAAACAGGAATACGGCCCCCCCGATGGTAAGCGGTAATCGTAGCCCATGGATGCCTGTGACGTCAGCAACAGTAATGTTTTACAATTGTCGCACCTGTCACCGTGGTGAAATTGGGGCCAGGCGGCTTAGCACGGTCGCGTTTTTATCCCTTGTCACCATGCCTGTCACGTTCTAACAAGTACGTAAGTGCGAAAGGGACGCGCATAGTGATAGACGATAAAAATGGAACCGTGCTGCGCCCACAGGTCAGTGTCAAGCTCGTGTTAAGACTACCTACTAGGATTTGGATTTCGGGCATACCTAATCGAATAAAACCAAATGGGTTGATGAAGCCATACTGAAAATTATGGTTACCTATATGGAGAAGTGCAGGAAAATGTTCCTATTGAGCTGATGTCACCGATGTATATTAATAAACCGTTACAAATCTAATAAATTATCCTCCCAACAGAGACACAAACGGTTTGTAATTACCCGGACTCGGTCATGTTTCCGATGCTTCTGTAATTATCATTAATTTACCATGTCTATTATACTTAAAGTAACATTGGCGATATTAATATCCTGCGTGAGTTGTGAAGCGGCGAAGTGTGATGGTAAAACTTGCGCACAATGTATAGGTCAATCAGTTGACTGCGCGTGGTGTCCTGCCGTAAGTAAATCTTGATAAGACTCGGGTATTGTATGTAGTCTTTCTATATTACCTTGTAGCTTTGACAGTTTTCATGAAAATGTATACTAAAAATGGGGATATAAAAGTGGAGGGGAGGAAGAGAAACAATAACTTCTCGGCGTGTTTCTACTTCTATTTATTCTTATAAAACTAAAAGCTATATGCATGCCAAGTTTCGTGCTTTCTGCCGGGTGAGACCATAGTTGAGGCTAAGAAGCCGCACTACTATTACTAGTGGCTCTGTGAGCTGTAGACCTCGTGAGCAGAGCTTTAAATAACATGGTGCTAAGAGCTTTAGATATAGTAAATTTAAAAAAAAACAATACGAAATTTATGTGTAAAAAAATACAAAAAGTTATAATATCCCATACAATTACTGGAGATCGAACCCAGACCCTCTGTGCAAACAGAAAAAGCGAACGTTTACAAACTGAGCCAAATAGTTCTTAGATGGGTTGACGAAATTTAGCTACTCCTTCTCAATCCAGCGAAATAAATTTTCTGAATTTTTGGCCATTTAATCTATAAACATATCTCAAAAAGAAAACACTGGTATGGTACCGATACCACTATTTGTTTAGGCGCGAGCTATCACGACTCCGCCATTTTAAAAAAAATAAAAAAACCGGACGGACAAAAAAAAAATATTTAGACATAGAATCCAGTCACAAAATTTCACGAGATTCGGTTAAGAATTGCGACCTGTAGAGGAGATCATCCGGACATACAAAAGCAAAATGCTCCAGTCGAAACGTAGACCTTCGCTACGCTCCGGTCAATTATATCATAACATAATGTGGCGCGCTTCTGTGTGGTTACAGTGATACGCCTTATATATTATGTTGACTAATACCGTTTATAAAATTTCAGGCAGATCATATCGGGCCAAGATGCCAATCGAACAACACGATAAACCCCTCCTGGTGTATTGAAAAAGTGGAAAGCCCGATAAATAACAAACCCAAAGAGATTTTGAGGAATGACCGTATCACGCCAGACCCAACGAAGGTGGTTCAGCTGGCCCCTCAGGAACTTAAAATATCAATTCGACCTGGACAGACAGAACAATTCACGATCAATTACAAACCCGCAAAGGATTATCCATTAGACGTATATTATCTTATGGACGCTTCATATACAATGAGAAATACTATTCAATTGTTAAGAAAGCAGGGAGAACAAATCTATAAAAGATTAAATCAATTTACAAATAACGTGAGATTAGGAGTCGGCACTTTTATAGAGAAGCCGGCTTTGCCCTTTGCAGAGTAAGTACCTATAGCACCGCTAAATCATTTACAATTGTAAAATGAAAATATTAAATATTTCCTCTAACTGTTGAACTGTTGAACCATACCTCAATTATTCAAGTGTAACTTTTACAATTAACATAAAATATTAGGTACATAAGTATTCATAACATAACACCTAAAGATATTAGTAACTTGTTCTAGTATACGATTTAAAGCTAACATGGTCTATATTACAACATTTGTATTTGCAAGTTACCTACCGATCATTGGCACAGTTGTATACCCTTCTCATGAAGTAACTGACATACCAAGTGACGTAATTATGATTCAAATAAGTGACAACTTTTATTTTATTTTAATGTCCTAATGAAAAACATATAAAATTACCTACGCTAATCTTTTTTTTTCAGTCCCAACATCCACTACGCTTACGCTTTCAAACATCATCTTAATCTAACTACACAGAGAGACAGATTCGAGAAAGTTATTAAAAATGTTAGAACCGGAGCTAACTATGAGGCCCCCGAAGCTGGCCTAGATGCGCTAATGCAAGTTATGGCCTGCAAAGATGAAATCGGTTGGAGAGACAATTCAAGGAAGATCATAGTATTGTGCACCGATGCCACTTACCATAGCGCCGGTGATGGAAAAATAGTCGGAGCGGCTAAACTCAACGACATGAAGTGTCATCTCAACAAAGATGGTGATTACACTCTAGAATTAGAACAAGACTATCCCACGGTTAACCAAATACGAAAAATTGCCAAAAGCGAAAATATTATTGTTATTTTCAACGTTAAGAACCGTGTTATACCCGAATACAAGGCTTTAGCAAACCGACTTGATATCGGAGCAGAAGTAATTGAGTTAAAAGAAAATTCCAATATAACTAAAACAATTGCTGACGTTTATACGGTAAGTAATCATATTCAATTCAATTAGTTACTACTTACTACCTTCTCTTGTTATTTTTTTGTTTATTTTACAGAGAAAACTAGGCAACGTTAAAATGGATGTCTCAGTACCGGAAAATGTTAGAGTCATATTGACACCGGATTGTACTGTCCAAGATACCTGCCAAGTGGCGCATGCTAGTGATACCCAGATCCAAGTCACAGTCACTGCCGATGCTTGCCTGAAAAGGAAAGAAAATAATACAATCACGATTAAGCCAGATGGCCTGGCCGAGACTGTAAAGATTACTATTAAAACTTTATGCGAATGCGGGTGCGAGAAGAAGCCAATACCGAATGCGATAAAGTGCAGTAGTAGCGGTAGTTTAGTGTGTGGGATTTGCGAATGTAATCCTAACCGGTACGTAAATTTGTTTTAAATGAGAAGGCCGAGAATTTTTGCCGTAATAATTATACTTAATATTATACCTAATTGAAATTGTCGTCCAATTTCCGACTGTTGAGTGACTCAATGGAAGTATTGCAATGTTTAAATATTTCTATGTTTATCTATATACATATCTTTATTTATGTATGTATTGTACCTTACTATAACCGTTAAAGTATTTTGTTAGTAGTTAATAATCAATTTAAAGATCTTCGACGATATGGAGGCCTCCATGTAAAAAAAAATAGAAATCAAATAATACAATAATTGATAAGTAGATACTCATCGTACATAACTTTCACAGTTTTGGGGAGACGTGCGACTGTATTGGAAGTTCTACGAAGCATTTAGACAAATGCAAAGCACATCCTGAGGACACGGTCTTATGTAGTGGTATTGATAGAGGTTCATGTAGGTAAGTTCATAATATGTTGGCGTACTATTTAACAATTAATGCGAGGAACACTCTAGACAGCTTGCTAACTTTAATCTAATATTTCACTAATTGATCAAAGCTTCAGCGAAGGTCTCCGGTTTAACTCGGGCAAAATGCTTTCGTATGTCCGGATGTTCTCCTCTACACATTACAAATATTACAATTCTCAACCGATTCTCGTGAAATTATTTTCTGAGCCATTGACACTTTGTTTTTGTTATGTACGGCTAATTTATGATCACATTTGGAACAAAATCGAATTAACTACACTATTTTTTTTTGATACCCATCAAACATTAGGAAAGTAAGTACTCTCAACATAATATATTTTTCTGCTTTCAGCTGCGGCAAATGCACCTGCAATAAATTTTACTCAGGTGATTTCTGTGAGTACGACGAAAGGGCGTGCCTCAAGGGTGCCCCGACGAAGGGAAACGACCTTCGGCTCATGTGTTCCGGCAACGGCAAGTGCATCAAGGAGAAATGCGAGTGTTCCAAGGACTACACGGGCGACGCGTGCCAGTGCCCCCTCAAGGATGATGACTGTCGTGCCCCTTATTCTGAAAAAGTAAGTTACAATAAGGTTAGGTACAAGTTTGATAACAGGGCTTTGTTGCTACAGTTTTGTGCAGCTTCTTTGTATTAGGCACTTTTGTTTTGAAACAGACGACCCTCATCACTACTTAGTTATATTGTTCTGAGTTTAGTTCCATTCTGATGTATGTACCTACTTAGTCTTGGCTGTATAAAGCAGAAAAATCATTCTCGAAAAAATCTAAAAAGATAACTAAATATTCGGTCAGGATGCTTATCATAATACTGACACAGGTTAATGGATTGTAATTTCAAACGTTTTTCGATACATAATGGAAAACTGCAAATCAGGACACAAAGGTGGGGCGAGAGAAAGCAACCACTTGACGGATTACGTTTTTACTCGAATATTATTTTGGTTCTATGATTTTCCTTATCATTTGACGGTTTGTTTGTTACATTGTGTTTGCATTAATTTGTTAAGGATCAGAGTCACACTAAATTTTTTATGAGTACCTAGTGTAACGCAGGCATTATCAGTATTACGATAACTATCATATATTTTTTAATACAGTTGCTCAAAAAGTGCTACTTTACGTTGCTGTTTAGTGTGCGGAAAGTTGGTTTTCGCGAACTAGTGCTTTTCACTTTTCCAATTTTTTTTTAATTTATACTTGTTCCAATTTATGACTACTTATTGATGAGTGTTAGTATTAGTTTCCTTTAAACATCGTAATCAATATAAAAACCTCCTGTTAATGTGCGAATACGAAAAATATACATATTTCATATTTTATTACTTACCTCTTCATCATTATAACACGTTTATTTTTTAGTATTGAATATTGAAAAACCGTTCTTAATAAGTTGTCTGAATGGAACGGAATAGCTGCCGAAACTCCTGTCAAAGAAGAGGCGTTTTTTCTTACTGCAAGCATGTTTTAAGTTTGCAAAGGCAACATTCGATATTGTTTTAAATGTTTTTCTTATTTTTTCGCAACTGTATTAAAAATGTTAAGTAATGACATACTTTCCGCACTAGCATCGAAATGTACTATTTCAGGTTTGTTCCGGCAACGGCGTATGCCAATGTGGTGAATGTAATTGTACCAGGCTAGATTCTAAAGGCAACCTCTATCACGGTGCCTTCTGCGAAAACTGCCACGACTGCGACGGGAACAGGTGCAAAGAGCTAGAAAAATATGTACTGTGCGTGTACACTAACATAACAACGAAAGAAGCATGCGACGAAAAATTTAATTCAAAGAACACCTACGTTTTTTTCGTAAATAAAACGGAAATCAATGCACAGAAGTATCATCTAGCAAAACGCTGCACAATACTGCGGGAAGATGGAAAATCTATTATTTTTAAGCATAGATATTATAGAAAGGATAAAAATTTACACATTATCATTCAAAAGGAGTTGGAGGAGCCCGATCGTGCCAATATGTGGAGTAAGATATATTTTAATCATTTTACATCTAAAATATATATTGCGAATGCATATTATCAAAGATATACGAGTATGTAACTCCGGATAAGATAGATAAAGTCTTAAGAAAAAACGTGCCTCGGAAATCAAGACCTTTGGCCTATAGGTACTCGGCTAATCGTATGTCGATAGATGGCAGTAAATTTACTGTGACTACGAAATGTACTGTGACTATAACCCTCTATACTATTTATTCTCTTTGATATTATTAATGATAAGTAATTTATTTTTATAAATGATTAATAATATTGTTTTCCGCCATTTTAACACTATCGACATTTCAATTATTGTCATGATTGTCCTTGTTTGGATATTTATGGTCCAACGAGTACCTAATAATAATTCTGTATAACGTTATAAACTTAGAGGGAATTTTCAGTAGGTATTAGGCAGAGTTGGGCAAAAATTAACTTGAATAAGAATAAGAATAAAAACAGAAATTTTATTCTTATTCAAATCAATTTGAATTAGAATAATTCTTGCACTAGTTATTTTAGAATAAAATTAAGGTGAATAAATCATATGACTTTTATTTTAAATGCGGAATAAAAAACAGAATAATTATTCTAGAAGTGAGGCTATTCTAACTAAGGTTTTATTCAATTAAAATGTGTAATGCAGGTTCGAATATAGAAACCACCACGGCAGAGTTAAAGGCGTTTATTGTCAAGAAAATCGCACCACAGTAAATATTATAGGAACAGTATGACAAGCGTTAGCTAAAACTAAGAAAATACGAAAACTAAAAGCAATGATATGAATGAATCACAGTAAACTTTAGCAAAACAGTACGGCAAGCTAGTTTTAAAAGTAAGAAATGAAAAATTAAACAATAAGCAACAAGCGTAAATTGTTATTGTGCAAACATTAACATTAAACAAGGCTAGCGTATAAGAGTATATCAGTGAAAGTTTACAAGGGGAATAATAATATTGCAAAGCAAGTTAAACTAAAATAATGCTAAGCGTTTAGAAAATCAAACATATGCAAAACAAGGCAACAGAGTATAAGCTAAAAGATTCAAACTTTAACAATTAAGCGGCAAGCTATAATAATTAGCGTATAAAATATTTAAAGGCACAACATAACAAAAGAGACTAACAAAATATTACAACTTACGGTTTACTTAACTTAACATGCAAACGAAACGTAGTGCAATGCCAAACAGATAAACCGTATTACGGAAGTATCGCTTAGCGCAACTACTCCTAAGTACAAAGTGTACGTCCTAGCACTTAGAAAAGTACGTCGCGGCTGACCGGCACTGAACCGTGCTACGGAAGCAATACCGGGCGGTCGCGATGCTTTGCTCGTCAAGTCAGCTACTCCGTCCCATCTCAATGTGATCGGATCGCTGCGCGAGACAAACTGAGCGAGCCGGGGCCGCGCTGCGGCTTATAAAGGCCTGGCGCGGGCGACCGTGCGGGCTGTGCGCGCGCGGGGTAAGGCGGGTTCCTACGATACCGGGCGCAGCAAGTAGCGCGTATGACTCATATTATTACTACGCGCGGTGGTTTCTTTTACGTTGCATTACAATCTCCCCCTCTGGCTCCGAAGACGTCTCGGCGAGGAAGCCAGATTATCTTGTTGACGGGGTTGACGACCACGCGGGCGTGAAGTGCGTTGGGATGTGTCTTTGGTTACAGGCTTCTTTGGAGGACGACCTCTTTTGCGGATTGGTATAGCAGGCGATGGCAATGGGCTATCTTTCTCGCATTGGTATGGGCGCAGTGCTGAGGCGTGATACAGTCCAATACTACAGTTCGGATGGCTAGGGTCGGCAATATGGAAGGAACTTGGTCCATGGCTGCTAAGGATCGTGTATGGACCATCTCTCCGAGGGGCGAGCTTTGCACTAAATCCTTGACCGGTTTTACTAACAGCATGGCTTTCTACCATCACTCGATCTCCAGGCTTATAATTTGGACAATTTCTTCTACTCTTGTCGACGTATTCTTTCCTCTTCTCCTCCTTCATTTCCTGAACTTCTCTTACTCTATTCAGCGTTTCCGCTATGGTTAATAACTTTGGCGTTATTTCCGGAATGAAATTTTCTGACAGAATTATCTCCCTTAGATCATGCTCATTGTCATCAGGGGTTCTCAATTCGCGGCCAAATGTCAGATAAGCAGGTGAATGGCCAGTGGTTGAACCTGTTGCTGTGTTCATTGCGAAACGTATACTTGGTAGCTGTTCAGACCAGACACGATGATTGTCACCTACTAGTATGGCTAGTTGCGTCTTGAGATCTCTGTTTTTACGTTCAACGGGATTGGTTTCTGGATGATACACGGGTGTAAACGCATGTTTGATCTTGAGGACATACGTTACTTGTTGCATAACAGCGCTGACAAATTGTGTACCATTGTCACTAATCATCCTTCTCGGCATTCCATATCGCAAGAAGATCTCGTTGATAAGTGTCATTGCGCAAACTTCAGCGGTTGCACTCTCCAGTGCGAATAATTCGACCCAACGAGTGCACAAGTCTTCGATGATTAGAATCCATGACTTTCCATCTGATGATGTCGGTAGAGGGCCAAATAAATCAAAAGCAATGACTTCAAACCTCTTATTCATTGCTGTCGTTTGGAGTAATCCAGCTGGCTTCATGTTGGAAGGCTTGTATCTTTGGCATGGTATACAATTTCGGACGTAATTCTCGATGTCCTTTCTCATGCCTTTCCAAAAGTATCGCATACTGATACGATTAAAGGTTTTCTCTGCGCCGTAGTGTCCTGCGGTAGGCTCGTCATGGTAAACAGAGATAACATCTTTTTGCTCGTCTACTGGAACAACAAGCTGACTGTTTTCAGCATCACTGTCAGGGTTATATCTGTACAATATGCCGTTGTTCATGATATATCCTTTATGACTCCAGTATCTTGCATCTTCTACTGAGCTTCCTTCTAAAGCTGTGATAATCTTCTTTATGTTTTCATCTTTCAACTGTTTCTCTCTTATTTCTTTTGGACTCTTTGTAGGTGTATCCACTACAACGCTACAGATTCCACAACTTTCCTTGTTGTCCAAATCACAGTTAGGGCGTGACAACATATCGGCAACGACATTTGTTCGACCGGGTATATATTTTATGGTCAAGTCGAATGGCTGCAATTGTTGAGCCCATCTGGCTAATCTACCTGTTGGAGACTTTAACGTCATAAGCCATCTTAAAGCTTGGTGATCAGTCATGATCGTAATCGGTGAACCTTCTATGTAGCCTCGAAATTTATTAACTGCCCACACGACGCTCAAAGCTTCTCGTTCAGTAGTCGAGTAGTTGCGCTCTGCCTGATTTAACAACCGACTGGCATATTCAACGGGATGTTCTTGATCCCCCTCCCCCTGCACTAAAACTGCACCGATGGCATAGCTACTAGCATCTGATTTAATTATGTAAGGCTTAGAATCATCAGCCTGTGCCAAAACGGGAGCTGAAACGAGGAGTTTTCGTAAAGTCTCAAACGCAGTCTGCTGCTCGCTTTTCCAAGTCCACTCTGTGTTCTTCTTTGTCAAGCGTGTGAGAGGCTCAGCAACTGTAGCGAAGTTTGGCACGAATCTTCGGTACCATGAGCACGTTTGTATAAATGACAATAAGTGTTTAAGATTAGAAGGCGCGGGCATCTTCAAGATTGAACTGATCTTATCTGGATCGAGTTCGAGTCCATCCGCTGTGATGTAATGGCCAAGATACTTAATCTTTGCGACGCAAAAGTTACACTTCTCTCTATTCGCTGTTAGGTTGTACTCCCTCAAACGAGCGAATACATCTTGCAGATCTTTTAAATGTTGCTCAAACGATATGGACATAATGATGAGATCGTCGAGATAAACCAAAAGTTTTATATGACTCAAAGATATGCGGAAACCATCCATGAGTCTCTGGAATGTGGCTGGCGCGTTACGGAGTCCGAATGGCATACGGAGAAACATATACATGCCAAATGGCGTGACGAAGCTAGTTTTAGATTGATCCTCGTCTTTGACTTTGATTTGCCAGTAGCCAGCACGCAGGTCTATGGTAGACATGAAAGGCGTTCGTTTAGCATTGTGCAGCAGATCATCAATGCGAGGTAAGGGATACACGTCAGGTGTTGTAATAGCGTTCAGTTGTCTATAATCAACGCAAACTCTTGTTCCTCCATCCTTCTTAGGAACCATAACAACAGGTGCGGACCATGGTGACTGACATGGTTTGATTATCCCTTCATCGAGCATTTTACTGATTTCTGCTTTCAGTATTTCAGTTTTTGCTGGCGGTAAACGATACGGTGGTACAGAGATGGGTCGATGACTTCCAGTGTCGATCACATGCTCTGTCTGCGTTGTTGGTTTTCCATTTGGAATAAAAATGTCTTCGTGTCGACTTATCAATTCGTTCAACTGCTTATCTTCCTCAGAGCTGAGAACTCGTTCAGCTATGTCAATAGAAGCAATATCTGTGCTTGGAGTTCCAAAAAGATTTCTGGAAACGGGTGATAACTCTATGTCATCTTCAAAAGCTTTCATCGCATCATGCTTCAGGGCATCTATAATGGGCGAGTAGCCATCAAGCAGATCGTTACATTGACGTTTCGGTGGAGTGCGCAGGTCAATCGGTATTAGAGGTCCATAACTCTTAAGAATCTCTTCAGGTGGTAGCTGGCTAGTACTCATGCTCTGTGTAGAGGTAGAAGGGGCTTCATCAGCTAGCTGCGGCTCAAGCTGTCGCTTAACGGCCATCTTTGGGGACACGGTTAACCCAATACTGAAGGAAGGTCCATATGGACGCTCAAGACTCATTTCAGTCATTGATGTAGATTGTTTTGGAGTCACACATTTCTCTGGAGTCGACAAATTTGGAGAGAGTAGTTCTGGCAACGAAACTTCAGATACTATTTGGCTAATAAGAGTTTCTCCTATGTCTTCCAGGATCAAATCGAAAACTTTGGAGGGCTCATCTAAAAATCGGCATGTAAGCTGAGGAACATTGAGGACCATCAGAGAGTCGGTTATATAGTCTACTCCTAATAAAGTCTTCGTATTACTGGTCCCTGGTAGCACAACGAGTAATGTAGGTACAATTTTACCATACACATAGATAGGCACGGTGATGGTGAGGACGTCTTGCATCTTCGTTAAACCATCTGCGAGGGTTATATATCTCCGTTCCTGTTTAAACTTGTATCCCTCGTCTGAAAGTCTTCGGTACAATTGGTATGAACAGACACTGGATTTCGCGCATGTGTCAACATGGCCAATTGATTCTATATTATCAATTTTCATGGGAACTGTAGGCCTTCGACGTGGTCCAGATAAGTTAATTGAGCAGATTTCTTCTAACTTGACTTTCTCAATATTGCACTTCGGACACCGACTACGAACAACGCCTGGCTCACCACAACCATAACACTTAAATTTTGGCTTTGCAGGATCCAAAGGAGTGACTGACGCTGTCGCTGACTGACTAGGCTTTGGGGCCGCTTCTGGTTTCTCAGTAGCTTGTTCGTTTCTTCGTAACAACTTCCTGCAAACGTCAGCCGTGTGACCTGGTATTCTACAATAATTACAGCGTGACTTCAATTTTGTGTTGTGACTGGTTACTGGTTTTTCCATCTTCGCCGCTCTTTCACTTAAACTGCGTTCGACGTGTCTGGCCTTTTCAGATAACTCTTTAAAAGTAGTTACTGTGTCTCTGTTAATTTTATCCCTGATCTCAAAACGTAATTGTCCAAAAATCATATCTATCTCGAATTGTTCTGTAAACCGAGGTGGTGGTAATTGTGCAATGAGTGCTCGCTTCTTCTGTATAAAAATCTCTGTTGGTGTATTCTTGTCTTGCTTAATCTCGATAATATCCTGTAGGATTGCATAAGTAGGTTTCTTTGGTGCGTAAGCGTGTCGTAAACGATTTTCAAATTCCTTCCAAGTATCTATTTCATGCTTAACGCCTTGCCACCAAACTGCAGCATCGTCTTGTAATATCAAGGGCAGCCCCTCTAGGATTGCACTATCTTCTAAATCTTCCACTTGCTTAAAGGTTGAAACGCCTGATATAAATGCTTCTACTGCTGTAGGACTACGAGTGCCATTGAATCTTGCAGGACATTTGCTAAGTAATGTTTTCTTTTTACTACTACCAACCGCTTGTAGCAGTTCCCTGAACTGTTCCGTCGATAAACTCATGAGCTGGGAAGGCTCCTTCGGAGAAGATTCAGTCGACATCTCTGGTTTGATGACCTTCGTCTTGATGGATTTCTCGACAGTTCTAGGTCTTAAGTTATACCGTTTGGCCCCACGTTGGGCGCCAGATTGTAATGCAGGTTCGAATATAGAAACCACCACGGCAGAGTTAAAGGCGTTTATTGTCAAGAAAATCGCACCACAGTAAATATTATAGGAACAGTATGACAAGCGTTAGCTAAAACTAAGAAAATACGAAAACTAAAAGCAATGATATGAATGAATCACAGTAAACTTTAGCAAAACAGTACGGCAAGCTAGTTTTAAAAGTAAGAAATGAAAAATTAAACAATAAGCAACAAGCGTAAATTGTTATTGTGCAAACATTAACATTAAACAAGGCTAGCGTATAAGAGTATATCAGTGAAAGTTTACAAGGGGAATAATAATATTGCAAAGCAAGTTAAACTAAAATAATGCTAAGCGTTTAGAAAATCAAACATATGCAAAACAAGGCAACAGAGTATAAGCTAAAAGATTCAAACTTTAACAATTAAGCGGCAAGCTATAATAATTAGCGTATAAAATATTTAAAGGCACAACATAACAAAAGAGACTAACAAAATATTACAACTTACGGTTTACTTAACTTAACATGCAAACGAAACGTAGTGCAATGCCAAACAGATAAACCGTATTACGGAAGTATCGCTTAGCGCAACTACTCCTAAGTACAAAGTGTACGTCCTAGCACTTAGAAAAGTACGTCGCGGCTGACCGGCACTGAACCGTGCTACGGAAGCAATACCGGGCGGTCGCGATGCTTTGCTCGTCAAGTCAGCTACTCCGTCCCATCTCAATGTGATCGGATCGCTGCGCGAGACAAACTGAGCGAGCCGGGGCCGCGCTGCGGCTTATAAAGGCCTGGCGCGGGCGACCGTGCGGGCTGTGCGCGCGCGGGGTAAGGCGGGTTCCTACGATACCGGGCGCAGCAAGTAGCGCGTATGACTCATATTATTACTACGCGCGGTGGTTTCTTTTACGTTGCATTACAAATGTTATTTAGAATTAAGTTATTTTTTGTAGTATAATAGGTTAAATTTTGTAAGTTGATTTTCACCCTTCTATTTAAAAGTCGGATTGATTTGATATTTGGTACTTTAGTTTAGGTATAGGTACACATTGAAGAGTTCCGCTATACGCTATCTAGTTCTATCATCCGATCTGGGTGCTTAGCCAACATGCCAAACGTTGACGCTCCCTAGAGTTGCGCATATAGTCTCTCTCTATCACTCTTACATATTAGTGCGATACAGAGACAGATAGCGTTTCGTTGTCGTAGCACTCGTAGCGCAAACGATTGGGTGCCTAGCTAAGATGCCAATTTTTGTTTTTAATTTAATAACCAAATCATAAGGTACAATTTAGCTGTTTTAGCGCTTTCTGTCTCTATCACTCTTACATATTAGTTAGGGAATGCAAATCGGTTATTTTTTGTATGAAAATATTCGGTTTTTAACTGAAACCGCGGTTATTTCCATACAAAAAATAACCGATTTGCATTCTTTAATATTAGTGCAATAGAGAGACAGAGATAGCGTTTCGTTGTCGTAGCGCAAACGATTGGCATGTTGGCTACGCACCCAAGGTGATAAGCAAAGATGACAATTTTTGTTTTTAATTTCATAACCAAATAATTAAGTAAATTTAGCTTTTCTGGGGGCCTAGCCAAGATGCCAATCGCTTGTGCTCCGACAACGAAGCACTTTCTGTCTCTATCACACTTACATATTAGTGCGATAGAGGGACAGAGATACCGTTTCGTTCTTGTAGCGCAAACGATTGGCATATTGGCTACGCACCCAAGGTGCCTAGCCAAGATGTCAATTTTTGTTTTTAATTTAATAACCAAATCTTTGGGTACAATTTAGCTGTTCAGGGGGCCTAGCCAATATGCCAATCGTCATCGCACTAATATGTAAGAGTGATAGAGACAGAAAGCGCTTCGTTGGCGGAGCGCAAGCGATTGGCATGTTGGCTAGGCCCCCAGAACAGCTATACCTAATGTATGGTTATTAAAATAAAAACAAAAAATTTGCATCTTAGCTAGGCACATTGGGAGCGTAGCCAACATGCAAAACATTTGCGCTACGACAACAGATGCTATCTTTGTCGCTCTATCGCAATAATATGTAAGAGTGATAGAGACAGAAAGCGCTTCGTTGTTGGAGCGCAAGCGATTGGCATGTTGGCTAGGTCTCCAGAACAGCTAAATTTACCTAATGATTTGGTTATTAAATTAAAAACAAAAATTGTCATCTTGGCTAGGTTCCTTGGGTTCGTAGCCAATATGCCAATCGTTTGCACTACGACAACAAAACTCTATCTCTGTCTCTCTATCGCACTAATATGTAAGAGTGATAGAAACAGAAAGCGCTTTGTTGTTGGAGCGCAAGCGATTGGCATGTTGACTAGGCCCCCAGAACGGTTAAATTTACCTGATGATTTGATTATTAAATTAAAAACAAAAATTGGCATCTTGGCTAGGCACCTTGAGTGCGTAGCCAACATGCCAATGGGTTGCGCTACTTCAACGAAACGCTACCTCCGTCTCTCTATCGCACTAATATGTAAGAGTGATAGAGACAAAGTGCTTCGTTGTCGGAGCGCAAACGATTGGCATCTTGGCTAGGCCCCTAGACCAGTTAAATTGAACCTAATGATTTGATTAGTAAATTAAAAATAATACGGTTACTGAAACTATGCGTTATGCGACAGTCATTTTGTAAGATTTTATTCCATAAAATAGGTATAAATTAGACAAGAGACTAACTACTATTACATCTACCTAACTATACGTAATTAGTACCTATACGGTACCCGAACTACATTTTTATTCGTGGAATATTATTTCAATTACAAATCATGATTATATTTATTTGATTAAGAATAAGTTATTCTCATTAATTTTTTTCTCATACGAATTATTCCCAACCAAAATTATTTGAATATTTTTGACGGGAATAAAATCGAGATGATTTTATTCCTACGAATTCTTATTCAAATAATGATTTTATTCTTGAATGCCCAACACTGGTATTAGGTAACCGAATAAATTTATGGCCATCCGCTTAGTAACTTTATGCTGCACAACAAAAATTACTGCAAACTGCATTTCTGCAGGAGACGTCAGAGTCGTCAGGTTTAAAATCAATGTCTTGATAAAATTATTTTTTTGCAGCACTGCTGCACTCTGCATTTAGAGTTAGACCAAGATAACTGTGCAACGATTTTGACAGCACAGACTATGCAAATGTTATTTATACGTCATAATTTCATAGAAGTTTGACGTTTAAAATAACACTTTCACAGTCTGGGCTATCAAAATCGTAGCAGACTTATCTTGGTCTAACTCTAAATGCAACGGAAATTTCAACTCAAAATATTTCATGGCAATATTTCATACAAGTTAAAATTATTTTTTGTTTCATTTCAGTCGCCATAGGCAGCGCCATTGGCGCCATAATTCTGATCGGCCTGCTGACCGCGATCATCTGGAAGGTGGCGGTGGACATGTACGACGCCAGAGAGTACAAGAGATTCAACAAGTTGCTGGACGAGTCCGGCGACGCCGCTAACATCAACCAAATCTATAAAGAACCTACGGCTAACTTCACGAACCCCATGTTTAACAGACTGTCGCGTGTGTTACGCTAGTTTTGTTTGCCTTTTGTTTTAATAACCGACCAAACTTTTAAACCTACGGCAAAATGATCATGTCTTCGTCTTTCGTACTTAAGTATTAAGGTAAATAGTGAATGGCTAAATTGGGTAACTTCATCATACCCTTGTTAGCGCAACTCCTATTAATGTTTCATTGGAATATCAGGGTGCGTAGCCAACGTGCATCCGTAGCGAACGAATCGCAACTGTCACTGTCGCACTAGTATGGAAGAGTGATATAGAGACATGACTACGATAAGCTACGGAGCGTTAACGATTGGCACGTTGGCTACGCTACGCGCCCTGCAGTCTGCAGTTAGGTTTCATTTGCACTTCTAGTGCAACCTGGCTGAAACGTCGGATAAAAGGTAAAATAATGAAATGTAATCGCGTCAGACCCGTTCTTCTTCTCTGTCGAATCGCTCTTGACAGAGCGGTCATGGCGTCCGCATCGGTAGTAGAGGCGGACACAGCTCTTCGCACGATCTCCCGCCATCTCTCCCTGTTGGCAGACTGTCTGGCAGTCAGATGCCGTATAACGGGGTGAGTAGGTTTCGCGGGGAGAGGTGGGTTATGAATGGGGAGAGAAGGTTTGAGAGGGGGTGAGAAGGGATTTTAAGGCTACTGCTACAAAATAATGTATTCCAATTTAAAATGGAGCTATAGTAATACGCATAATAAAAAAAATCGATTCAACAATCTTCCAAAATCACCTTTGTATGAAAACCCCTCTCACCCCAAATACGAGGCACTACGGGGTGAGGTGGGTTTTCCTCTTTATCGACAAAGTTATGAAATGGAACTACCCAAAATAAAATAAAAACTAAAATACAAAAGTCCGGAACACTTATTATTATACACCAGCGGTCGGCAACCTTTTAGCAGCCAAGGGCCAAATAGTAGTTACCGAAGTTGACGCAGGCCGCACTTTGTTAATATTTATGACTTTATCAGATATTGTCGTTTGTTAATATTACATACAAAATAGCCAGGGAGGCTCGCGGGCCGCAACTGAGAGGTTCGCGGGCCGCTGGTTGCCGACCGCTGATATACACCATTCAGTTTTCATATGTAAAAATAAAATGTTATCGAGGTTTGAATTTCAGTTTTGACCCTACTCACCCCATTTTACGGTACGTGGTTTTCCACTGCGGATTTTATTTGGTCAGTCCAGCGCATAGGTGACATTAAATACCTATGTGTACAAAACGCAAGAGTTTAAAGTTTTAGGTTCTAATTAAGGTTTTTTGTACTTATCTGATATATTTTTTAAATGAATCCACTTAATAAAATAAATAAAACGAAGGTTTATTTTATTTCCCATGTATTTCTATTCTATTATTCTATTCTATTATTTTATTATATCATGTATTTTTATTATTTTTATTGTATAAATGTTTTTCTATTCTATTCTATTATAACATTCATACCTCATAATTTTATTATGAGGTAAGACTTAATAAATCCTGAATGACCTAACACCCAAAGGATTTATTAACAGCCCAAAGATGCAAAAAAAATTATATCTATGAATGAATGAATGAATGAATGAATGAATGAATGAAATTTTATGCACCCAAGTCTTCAACCGATCCGTAGCTGACCTTAACTTACCGACCGCCTTATACACGGTGTGGTCTGTAACACGAGCAAAGAATTAAAACATAGATTGTACTCCTCAAACGATGACACTTTTGTTCAACAACTTTTAAAAATTATGAAGTATTTAGACTCCCTATTTTTCATACAAAATAAATATTATCTTCAATGAACGCCATCGCCACGCCATATTATTGTAATTGACGTTGCTTGTCACGCCTTAAACATAACAAAATTCGCAATACCGTCTTAGAATAAACTTTAAAGTGTAATAAAAATCAAACCACAGGTTATTTTTAAAAGTCCCTGAACAAATGTTGGTCAGTATGAGGAGTACAGTCTACAGTTTAATTTTTTGCTCATGTTACAGGCCACACCCGGTATAGTTAAACGGTAGATCTAAGAGTATGTATTCCTAGTAGACATAGTAGGTACTTATATAATCAACCAAAACCAAACCACCATCGAACCACCACCACCATCGAGTGCGTCGACTTCTGGCCGAAAGGTGTCGTGTTTCGGAGGTTCCGGGGCAAACTGCCGAATCCGACACAAGAGCAGCCGATGCAACGGAGCCACGCCGTTTTGTCGACTAAATAGTGTTTAGTTTTAAGTTTATAAAATACATATGTATGTTAGTCTGTAAGGTATTTGTAATATGGGCCTTGTTGCCTGAATTAAATTTCTAAATAAATAAATAAATAATCAACAGTTTGTTTGCAATAGAGGTATAATCATCAAAGTCAGACATCAGGAAATTTAATATGTACATGTATGTAACTTATACTTTGTACCTATATTACGAACCCTGTTTTAAATATAATTATAATATTTAAAACAGGGTTCGTAACCGGTTGTTTTTTTTTAAACCCGAAATAGCCCAATATTTTTAATTATTTTATGCTCTTTACTTTAATGCTGATACCTATTATTTAAATTATGTATATAAGTACTTATGAGTCACAGATCTTTGAAATAAATGAATTTTAATTTAATTTACGTAGGACTGAATCATGTACTTATTTAGAGGTACCTAACAATTTCGTATTATGAGATTGTCCCATTAAAAATGAAATAATAAGCCAAAGAACGCAAAAGAAGAAGATTATAAAATTGATGATACGAGTACTTGAGTTAGTAAGGAATTAAACATGTACAGTCGCCATCAGATATATCGGAGCGGCCAAGGTGTTCACAATATCTGAACACGCGCTCTAACGCCCTGACAATAGAGGCGTGTTCCGATATTTGTGAGCACCTTGGCCGCTCCGATATATCTGATGGCGACTGTACCTACGACTTTGTGGTTAGATCTTTTAACGCCTGACAAAATTGTTACAGCATTTAGTTCTAACGATTGATTTGCAAAGAGCATTATTTTAGATAATATTCAATTTAATTTTAAAAATAAGTCGTAGAACATATTGTGATATTTTATTACAAGAAGTTAATAATTACATTTCCGTTCATCTCAAAACATGTAAGTCTTAATTTGGCTCAATATCTTTGTTGAAATTGATATCGCTTATTAATCTTCACTCACAATAAAATTTTATCTTAGATTAAATTACTATCAGGCTTATAAAGCAAATCAAAGAACTTCAATAAGAAATACAATAAATTATTATAAGTTTAAAAAAAATTGCTCGACCGAAGTAGTTACAAAAATCAATAATGGATGGCGCGACTGTTGACAGACTTCTTATTGCATTTGACGCCATCCCTGTCATTCCTACTATAGGCGCATAGCGCTATCTCTCACTAAGGGTGAGTCAAAACATTAAAATTATTGTTAAGCTATATTTCGGGTTATTTTCTTTTGGGATCGATACAAAATGTTTATATAAACTATAAAATGTTA
Source organism: Cydia splendana (assembly GCF_910591565.1). NCBI lineage: Eukaryota > Metazoa > Arthropoda > Insecta > Lepidoptera > Tortricidae > Cydia > Cydia splendana. The sequence continues at coordinate 18,146,323 of NC_085964.1, read as the reverse complement.
AAAATGATTACTTTGAAGTGCATAAAGGCGTTAAAACAGACCAATGTTCTGCATCGCGCAAGTGATGTTTTTGAATATCATTGTATAAATACGCGAGCGTGTTTAGCAAAGTGGGGAGTCCGTTTCTACGCAGTAAAGCAGTGACTTGAGGGAAGAGCTGTTCTAACTCTACCTCACTCGGTGAAGCAGTACGACTGACTCGAAGTGACGTCAACTACTGTGGAACACATACGGGCTGAAACAATGCCACATACGGGCTGAAACATGCCACATACGGGCTGAAACATGCCACTAACGGAGCACACGGCTCACACGCAACAGCTTACAGGGTTAAGCATTCCCTAAGCTACAAACGAGAATCGCATTCAATCGGAGCATCCCCGACTCACTGGGGACTCTGAATCGCGCAATCAAGCAACAGTGTTTCACTGAATCAACGAGGAAACGTTCCTCAACCCCACTGTAGTAGAACATTTGACTTCCCTTTTATGCATTACTTCCCTTTTATGGATTGCTAAACCTCTATAAAGGGGCCCACTGATTAACAGTCCGCCGGACAGTATCGGCCTGTCAGTTGTTCGGAACTGTCAAAATTTTGTTCTAACTGAAAGGCCGACACCGTCCGGCGGATTGTTAACCAGTGGGCCCCCTAAGAGCCCATCAACATGCACACTAGCGCCACCGCTAAATAATCGTGATTATTTAAATTTAACGACAGGTATTTAAAAAAAGGAGGCCGTACTGTATTTTGTATTTAAGTACGTTTTGAATAAGGTGTATTCGGGTAATACCTAATGTCGGATAATTCCGAAATTCAGATGAAAATCACCCTTAATTCCATCATAATAAAAGTCTCTTTTCGGAATTATCCGACAGTTTTCGACATTCGGAATTACCCGAGTAAACCTTACATCAAACTAGTTTTTAAGATGCTGGATTCGTCAATCTATTATGCGTCCAAAGTTGAGTTGTTTTTTAGCAATATAAAAAGTAGTTTGATGCATGTTTGATCTATTTATGTATGTTTAAAGTTTGAATAGAGTAGGTAATTAATAACTGTATGAAACGTTTTTGTTACGATTAAATATGTGACGTTCCACGGGAAAAGGTACCTTATGAGGGTTTCTAGTTTCGGAGATATGAAATGTTTTGTAAAGAGGTGAAAAAATGCTCAATTTTTTTTTATTGTGTGATCTGAAACCTTAATGCGTAACGTTTGTTTACCTGTTTTTATTTTTGTTATAAGTTAGTTATAAGCCTAGTAATGTCGTCTCAGAGTTTAGTAGAAAAGGTACCTTATGGAAAAAAGATTGAAAATTCCCAAAAAAACTAGTCAATACGGGAAAAGAAGTTTGGTAGAGAACTGTATTAGCATTCTGCAAAACTAATTTGATAATTTCAGTTCTGGTTGGGGCGCCTCGCAAATATTATAACCGTACATAGACCGACATCACAATCCAAGTAGCCTGCTATTATACCAAAGTTACTCTCGTCAAGTCTTTCTTAACTAGAATAATCTTCATTTGGTTTGGTCGCATGCAGTAAATCAGCCATTGGTTTGCTGAAAAATGCCAATACCCGACGCATTACCTTATGGAATATCTGAGGTCATTGAACCTCAATGCCGCTTATCTTCAATAGCAACCGAAATATATTATTGATAAGAAATAGACGATTTATACCAGGTTAACCCCAAAATATTATTAGTTTATCCTAACTGTTCCATCATCATCATCATGCCTCATCATGTAACTTAATCACAAGGTACCTTTTCATTACATACAAATTATTGGTCTTTTTTAAGATTATTATGACGAAGAACTAATTAAATTTGGGGCAGTTTAATGTAAATTAATATTTTCTATTCATAAAAGATAAACTGTAATATGATTGATACTTTGTAGTGATGTATTATTAGATTTATTTCCATAAGGTACCTTTTCGTAAATGTATGGAGCAAATACTGTTATTGTTATGTAAGTTTAAAGTGGCATAAGGGGTTAAATATAGTATTTAGTTGGGGTTTTAGGATTTATTTCATTTCAATGACAGAATTTCTTTCATATGTGCTCAGAAAAATTGATTGTGTGTCACATTAAAAGTAAAAATATTCAATTTTGTGATTTTATATGAAAAAGTCAGAAAATACATTTTCACCTCTAAATCGGTATTGTTTTTTGCTTAAACTGTCTGTCAGTGTCGTTTTCTAATAGATAAAATTTAAATCTTGAGAGCTCATTGCAATCAATCGTGAAAATGAAATAAAACTTTATTTTCAAGAGATTGGTTAGTATACACATAAATCAGTCGATATCAAAAGTTTCTATTTGCATTACAGAACAAGTCGCAATATTTTTTAAATCTCAAATATATAAGGTATTATTATTTGTAGTCAACTATGTAACTTACTTCAGGAACATAGTTTTTTAGGCGGCTAAACTTAAAACTTCTCTATCGTAAAGTTGCTCATTTCACAACATTATTTTCAAAAAATCATATCTCTGTAACTACGCAACCTAGAAGGTTGATCTTTTGTGTTATCGATAGCTTATCTATTGTAGATTACTGGGGTATGCATAACTCCATACCCGCCATAAGGTACCTTTGACCGTGGGACGTCACATATGCATTTATGTAACATTTGACTTCCCTTTTATTGATTACAAAATCTCTTAAGTTTATATAAGGCAAAAGAAGATTAAATTATCTATTATAACACATTTATTTATTGTAAGTACCTATGTATAAAGTTTAATTAGAGTAGATAATTATAATTAAAAACTATTTGAAACCTCTTTAATTGTTGTGATTAAATGTGCATTTATTTTACCTATCTAGAACATTTGACTTTTTTGCTAATTCATTGTAAGTATTTACAATTTATTTTTACATATAAATATAATAATTTATTTAGTTACATTTATGAAGTGCCCGACCAAAAAATGTATGTAAGGTGTATTCGGGTAATACCGAATGTCGGATAATTCCGAAATTCAGATGAAAATCACCCTTAATTCCATCATAATAAAAGTCTCTTTTCGGAATTATCCGACAGTTTTCGACATTCGGAATTACCCGAGTAAACCTTACTTCCTTAGTTTGTAAGTAATTCAATCTTAGCGTAATTTTAGATTCTCACTTACCGTAAAACGGGGTGAGTAGGTTTCGCGGGGAGAGGTGGGTTATGAATGGGCAGAGAAGGTTTGAGAGGGGGGTGAGAAGGGATTTTAAGGCTACTGCTACAAAAATAATGTATTCCAATTTAAAATGGAGCTATAGTAATAAGCATAATAAAAAAAAATCGATCCAACAATCTTCCAAAATCACCTTTGTATGAAAACCCCTCTCACCCAAATACGAGGCACTACGGGGTGAGGTGGGTTTTCCTCTATATCGTCAAAGTTATGAAATGGAACTACCTAAAATAAAATAAAAACTAAAATACAAACGTCCGGAAAACTTATTATATACACCATTCAGTTTTCATATGTAAAAATAAAATGTTATCGAGGTTTGAATTTCAGTTTTCACCCTACTCACCCCATTTTACGGTACTTATTATTATGTAGGTAGGTACTAAAGAAGTATTTTTAATATTATCATTGTCATCTTCCCCTCCCTTGATTTGACGCCGACGGATGGTCCTCAAAGGTCCCTGGGACAAATCTGGTTTAATAAAATCGACCAAGTGCGAGTGCGAGTGTTGACTGCCAGCGTCTTTCGGAACGGCTTGACTCCTTGGCGCTGCGTAGAGATGTGGCCTCGCTCTGCATTTTCTATCGCATGTATAACGGGGAGTGCTCCGAGGAATTGTTCGGATTAATCCCTGCCGCTTCTTTTCGCCATCGCCCTACGCGACAACATTACCATCTTCATCGCTTGGATGGTTGGCAGTCCTCAACTGTGCGTTTCTCCAGAAACTTCCTGCCTCGCACAGCCAAACTGTGGAATGAACTGTCGCCAGCGGTATTTCCGGACCGATACGACCTACAAACCTTCAAGAAAAGAGCGTACTCCCATCTTAAAGGCCGGCAACGCGCTTGCAACCCTTCTGGTGTTGCGGGTGTCCATGGGCGGCGGTAATCGCTTACCATCAGGTGATCCGTCTGCTCGTTTGCCTCCTATTTCATAAAAAAAAAAAAAAAAAAAAAAGAGTCGGACTTGCGCACGAACGGTTCCGTCTACCATTACGCAAAAAACGGCAAAAAAATCATGTTTGTTGTATGGGAGCCCCACTTAAATATTTATTTTATTTTGTTATTAGTTATAGCGGCAACAGAAATACATCACCTGTGAAAATTTCAACTGTCTAGCTATCACGGTTCATGAGTTACCGCCTGGTAACAGACGACAGACGGACGGACTGACGGCGGAGTCTTAGTAATAGGGTCCCGTTTTTACCCTTTGGGTACGGAACCCTAAAACTGGTTTTAGTGCAACACTAGGGCCGAGTACGATTATTAGAAACAGAATCGGGTCGCTTTTATATTTGCTCATAATATGTAAATATTTCAAGGGTGCGTAGGCGGAAGTCTCGGGTTCGAATCCTGCTAATGGTTAATTCATAGAGTTATATATTTGACAGAGGGAATGTCACTTAAGACAAACTGTGACACTGCAATGGCGGACGGTTTGAAAGTGTGCGTGTAGACGAGTGATACCATGTAACACAAATTCTCCCCTAATGGTGAAACAATTATTTTCAATATCGTCCTTGTTTTCAAATATTAAAGTAGGACAGTTTTACGTTAGACAATAAAAAAGTGTGTACCTAACTGATTTTATAGGTCTTGAAAATGCGCATTACTTGCAAATTACATGCAAATTACTTTGTGCAAATATTATTTTCAATACCTAATGATATTTAACTTGTAACACATCTGGTTTTATACAAAAAATAAATATAAGGTAAATGTACTAGTGCTCGACATGTTAATGCCCAATAGATGACACCTTGCTGTCACCTCTATTGACAATGGTTTAAGTTTCAAGATGACATGTACTGGACTGGGACCGCGTCGAGCACCATGAGTATGTTTACCTTACATAACAAATAAACGTTAACTATCAAACATTATTCATGTAAACGTCTTTAATCTCCTTATTGTCGGGAAATTACCATACCGACCTAGTTTGAAATGCAAAATCAATAATTTATCTATTTACCTAAATATCCTAAATTATCTCTTATATACATAATAATTTAATAATAAGGGCATCAATTACCCTACTTTCGGGGAATTACCCTATTCAACTTACTGGTCACACTCCTGTTTCGCATTTATAAACAATGAAATATGGAGATTTTATGTACTATACCGTGATAATTGATAAAATTAGCTATGAAAAGTTATTCTGTCACTTTTTTTCTTTCGATCGGTACAATTCTTGCAAGATTTAACTACGCATGCCGCCGATATTTTACATTTTTCTTGGACAAATTTACTTCACTGACGTTTCGATCCGTCTGACGGCAAATTGGTGGATGATGGAATCACAGTTTTTGTCTTAGCAAAACTACGTCCGTAGTATTCTAGGTCCATGGGTTAATTTACCTATTCGTATGTTTTAAAAAATATTTGTTCCCGAGTTATTAATTTTTTCGATATAAGTATATAAGAATTGATTTATAACTAACACTGTTAAAATCTTTCGGGTTACTCGTGAACACCGTGTATACAAACCTATATATCGACGCTTAAGAATCAATTAATACTGTCTAAGTAACAAATAAATTAAAATTTAGACAATTATGGCATGCTATTCGTTATTTTAACTAACTAACCTAACCTAACCTAACTGCATTAAAATGTAAAAAACGTCAAAAATGTTAGTTAGACAGTATTGATTCTTAAGCGTCGATATATCGTCGTCTAGTACCTACCCACAAGTTGTGTTGTGGGTTGTGGGCCACAACACAAGCTTTACTGAGGTTACTGTGGGACTAGGTCGATCTGTGTAAATTTGTCCTATAATATTTTTATTTAAGTATTTATTTTTCACGCCACTGTTCGGAAATGTGGCAATAGATGGTCTAAAACCAAGCTGGAAAGTAGGCAATAGCTGTAGCACCTGAACCATCACTACTACAATGTTTCATTGTTATCATCATCTGTCATTGGTGACGGTTCGCTACAGCAATGAGTATCATTTAAAACATAAAAATCAATAAAAGGTCTTTTTTGGCGCAACTTTTTCCATCAAAAATAAAATTAAGTTATTTATAGGACCAATTTCTTGTTTAAAAAAAAAAGAAATGTCAAAACCATTCATTCATTCAGTCAGATCATTCGATTCACGCTTAAGGCGTTTTTTACTTTTGTAGAGCTGTTTGTGGTTTTTTTAGCAAAAACGCTTCTAAGTTTAGAGTCGATTTTAAGCAAACAACAGAAAAACGCTTCTTAAAAGTGATAAAAAAGGCGGGATCGGAAAATACTCACTGAATTGGATAGTGTAAATTGTGTTTGACTAAAAAATACAAGAAACACGTATCTACGCTCGCTATAAAAATGAGTTCTTCTAGTGAAGAAAATGATATTCTTACGCTGACGCCTACCGAAATTCAAGAGATAGCACAGGCAGTGGCTAATAATTTTCTACCAGAGAAATCGCGGGCTAGTACTATAGCGCGCTAGTAGTAGCGGGCTAGTAGTATAGTTATGCAAATGTTTTCTTATTTCCTCGCAGTAGTCGTGAAAAGCACTATGTAATGCCTCGGCCGGAAACGCTAAAGATGGACTCGTATTATTTGAGGGCCTCCACTAACGTGTCGGCCCTCAAACTCACTCGTCCATCTTTTAGCGGTTTTCCGTCCTCTCCTACAATGTACTATACCTACTTTAAATGAGAGGATCACAATCTTTAGTCGTAGGTACTTATTGTCAAAGTGTCAGTGTCTGATAATTTCAGTTGAAAACGCGTGAAACATCAAACTGCTCCGAATTCGTCATAATGTATGACGAAGACGAAGATAATGTAATGACCATTTTAATCATCCTGGACTGACCGAATTATTAGACATTCAGTGTTAAAGAAGCAAGCGACTGCAATGGACCCGAGACTGGACTTTTAATAGTATTGTTTCATTTTTTTAAATAATTTTTCATTAAACGATCAGATTCAGTGTTAAAGTAGCCGTCGACTGTCTGGACGGACTCGAGACTATAGATAGTTTTTTTTAGCATAAGAAAAAAGGTAATCAATCTTGACGTGTCTTTTAATTGAAAAACACTTTTTTTAAATCAGTCACGGTAAATATGTAACAATTATTAATCTAATACGATCATTCATATTCTTCTCCTTTCATAAGTAATAGTTACTTTACTTTAAAAAAGCGTTTTTCAATTAAAAGACATGTCAAGATCGCTTACCTTCTTTCTAATGCTAAAAAAACGGACTATAACTTTAAAAAAAGTTTTTTTTTTATTATTTATCAGATCAACATGGGCTTACATTGTTATTTTATGTTAGTGTTAGTTATGCACTCTACTACTGCGATGAAGTGCGATACTGTGTTCAGTGTTATAAACACAACTTGCGACGCGTGCATTCAGGGTGGTGGAATATTTTTATTTTATTTATTGGTATTCAGGATAACAACAGCCGTAAATATAACTAAGACATATTAATGCTTACATAAAAATAGGGCCAATAACAGTCATCCATTGAGTTACATTATATAACGATTAAAAATAACAAAGATAAGAAAACAATGAGAATGTACAATACACACAAATGCTCGATACACTAGAAATACTATAAACCGGTTGTAAAATGTATAAACCGGTTGTAAAATGTATAAGTAATCTAGTTAAAAATACCTACTTCTAATACAAAACAAAACCATGACATTGCATTAGTTGAAAATCAGACACCAGCAGACGTTCACAAAAATATCAAGATAAACATCATAATGTAGTAGTTATTCAAACTGAAAGTTTATTGTTCATAGAATTATTATAGGAGTTAGAATCTAAAAAGTACACCTACCTGAATATAATATATAATATATGGTGCGGGGATCCTCATGAGGTATGTTTATCTGCTGTTAACGGTTATTAAAATTAGGCTGGTAAGTACACATACATAATTATTATTATGTGTACCTGCCTAAAGGAGGACTCACGCTAGACCGGGCCGTGCCCGGGCTGAGGCGTCAGACATGCCATTTTTTATGACGGCTGATCGGTGCTTTCCATAGTAAAAGAAGCGCCGGAAGCTCTGGCCCGGTCTCGGCCCAGTCTATCACATAAATATAGGTGTATAATGTGTTATTACTATTAGGTGTAACAAAAATAATGGGGATTCATTTATGAGCATATTCGGTAACGTGATCTGATTAGGAAAAAGTAGTTTTTTTCCAAATTATACCACTTAAACGAATCCCCATTATTTTTGTTATAATTATTCTGTAGGTGTAACGTAAATTAACATCAAATCGTTGTTAAAATATAAATTTTTATACCCAATAATTTTAATTGAAAATATATTTAGTCACCAAAGAATGTTTTTCTCAAAAACTGTCGAGTCCTTATGACACCACTGTGGCGTTTATCCTGATTTATAGTAGAAGATACCTCAGTCAAAATAAATGAGCCACATTCGTTTTACTTTAAAATGTTTATTTAGTTTTGTGACACAGATATGATAACACTATTTCCGATTGATTCACCAACTCTAGCATGAATAAAATGAATGATTTCATATGTCCTATACAACGCCGCCCTTATCAAGCTGTAGACCCGCAGATTGCTGATTTTATTGTTTGTCATTGTGGTGGTCACATTCTAACAAGTACCTATATACCGATGTGCGAGAGTGACGCATAATACAATATAACTACAAAGGCGCAACCATCCTATCCTTGCTTACAGTATAGAGTCTGTGCGGAAAGAGAAGAGTCGTGAAATGTATGGGATCCAATACATTCTACGACTCTTCTCTTTTCGCACAGACTCTAAGCGTTTTGACATTCAGTCTGCCCGGCAGAGGCAGAGGCATGAGAAGAGAAGAGACTCTGCCCTCACGCTGAAAACATGGGCTGAGTTAACATAGAAATTACGTCATCTGCCCAGCCCCCCCCCCCCCCCCCCCATCACTCGATTCGAAGAACAAAGGGACAAGTAACGAAATTTAGATTTTCGATGTTAGCGGCTGAAAGTGATTGTTTGGGGGACATACCTATGCCAGTCTTACACGGTTAAAGTACCTATAAGTGAAACTTCCCGCTCCCGCTTATCATCGAACTTATTACACAGACTGTACTTAGGGTGTGTGCTCATTGATTGGCATAATTGGTGGATTGACTTATTAATGCTAGCTCTGGCGGATCAATCTATAATTTAGCACTCTGGCTTTCGCATAACGTGAATAGTAGAATCAATCACAGAACCGAAATATCCCGGCAATTTGGACCCCAGATCGACCCAAGATTTCCTAGTACCATCATACAGTTCATACAGCAAAGTTTCATTCCATTTGCGGAAAAATACATTGCGGTCACAGGATAAACAAAATTGTTTATTTTTCTGGCAGTCAAGGAAGTCGCTGACTGTTGCGCCGAGGTCCTTGCAGTTATCTTGTTGGTCGAAATACTGAGATCCCTCTTTGTCGGTGAAGCACTGGCATTTGTTGCACTCGTCGTCACAGTACCCATTGCCTGAGCATCGAGGTGTCTGTCAACATGAAATATGTTTAAAATTAATGTTAATTTTACATAGATGAAACTACAAAACATTTAATCTGTTAAGTGATCACTCACACATCGGTACATACCCATAAGCTAGGTGCATGTTTATCATAACATAAGTAGTATCTACGGGAGTTATTTTAAAACTTTATAATTATTATTTTGTTCATTTATGGAGTAAACACAATAAGCTTACTTTTTCTCTATGAAACCGGCCAGGATCTAAAATAGGTAGGTACTAGCAGTAAAATGAACTTACAATACGCGAGGGAGCAGCACATGACGAAGACACCGGACCGCATTGACAAAACTTGCCATGTCTGTGAAAAATAATGCACATTTTTTTTAATAAGTACCTTCATAAGTAGTTCTTATGAAGAGTTATATACATACATAGCAAATCTTATTCTCGCAGTTATACATAGTTATTTTTAATGTATGAATATTTAAAAAAAAACATTTCTGTTTGTATTATATCCTATTTATTATGTGCCATAGAAAAGTGTGTACCCTATGTACGTATAATATCTTGCCACGCCCTTGTAGGGTCCATGCTGTACTCAATTAAACTTAAACACCATTGTAAAATACCATGGATGCATTGAATAAATGATTATGATTCATCAAAGATCCCCACAATGACCGATGATGATCTACCTCCACCTTCTTTTTAATGCCAGCGCCAGTTTCCTGTATTTCTCAGTACGTGGTCGCTAGTTGAAAATATTTTCCACTTTGATTAGTGGGTATTAGTTGTTATCATAAGCTTTGCTTGGGAATTTTAGAGATACCTACTTACCTACGCTTAATCTAAAATTTTAGATAATCTAATCTGTTTTCCTTAAACATTCTCCAAAAACATTTCTGTGGTCCTAGTGAATAAGGGTACAAGTCTCGGGCAGCGCAGGTGTAAAAGGGTGTAAGTCCCACGTAACACATGCCTTTTTACACCTAGCTAAGCTGCGCGAGACTTGCACCCTTTTTCACTAGGGCCACAGATGTATATGTAATCTACCTGTCTTCGTCACACTGACACGTGCCGCAGACAAGGCTTCCAAATCCATGACAAGCCCGAGCCCCGGTCTCTACCTCCTCAGAGCACCCACAACCACAAGGCACCACATACTTCAACATAGCCTTCTCCCCCACACCCGGCATACCAACCTCCACGAAAACATACTCGATTTTTTGCGATGACGGCGAGCAAAAGCCTGGGCTGATTTTAGTTGTCACTTCAATTTTAGTAGGATATTTATGGATCATTACGTGAACTTTCGATTTGTCGAATTGCGTTGTGTTTAAAATGTTATGATATACCTGCGGAAAAATAAATATTAAAATACAATAATTTATTTTAAAAAATAGATGATCTAGGACAACGCTCTACACACTGAAGAGTTCATTTCTCTGTGAAGGAATACCTTCAAATAATACATATTATTATGTCATTTATGTCCTTATTTAAGAACGGGCGAGATATCATGTTGTTTCGCTAATATATAGTCATACGTATCGATAAAAAAAGGCTTACAATATTGCGGAGTAGGCTCCGCACTCCGCTTACAAAAAAAGATCGACGAAAATATTTTAATTGTTTCACCCATTTCGGAATTAGGATGCAAATAGAGTCTACAACGGCATCAAACTTTCAACCAACTCTTTGCGGCAGTGAATAAGTAAAAAACCTTACATTTCTGCTACTCTTCACCGTAGTATCTCCATTTATTTTCAGTGTAGTAACTTTCCCAGAGTCGACATGAGCCAGCACCTCCTCATACTGGGGCCTGAACACCTTGCCGTCTAAAGAGTTTAGATCCGCGTGGGTGGTTTCCATGTGGTTTGGACACCAATCGTCCCCTCCACCAGTCAAAGGTACACATTTACGCGTCTGAAAGAAATAACAAAGCTATTCTAGATAACTTTAAAACATCCGATTTTTAAACGCTATTTCTGACAGATTAAATCACTTAATTTAAATAATAACTTAGTTATAACATTAAGTGAGTAATTATGTAGGTACATTAAGTGAGGAAAAACTACCTAAATACCTACATATTGGTTCAATTTGCCAGCACTTTACTGGTAATTATGCACAGACGTAATTTTAAGAGAAGTATTGATTATAGGTCCCTAACATTAATAGCTGCGTTTCCGTTCCTACGATGGCCCATAATCCGTAGTAATATATTTGTTTTAATACTATGTCGGTGGAAACAAGCGTACGGCCCGCCTGATAGTAAGCAGTCTCCGAAATATGTGAGGATTAGATCGCTGATGCAATCACCAGCCGAATGTTAAAACCTTTAACGTAGATTATATTTTATGCTATATTTTGTAAGACTACCAAAATTTAAAAAATAATTTATGCACGTTTTCATAACGATAAGAACTTCGGTTATCACAAGGTTATAGTGATTGCTGAGGTTCAATGTCATTACTATTATAATTCCGCAATCCTAAATTTTAAAATGAATACAAACCTCGTAAGGATCCTTGCACCAAATTCCACCACATTTGATGCACTCATTACAAGTCTCCTTTTGCGCTAAGTTACAGTCAAGAGCAGAACCAGGTGTACCAAACCAGTGGACACAAAATAATATCGCAATAAAACATCGAAAACTTAATTTGGCCATTATTCTCAGTAATTATTCTTTGATCTATTTTAAACTTGCGGACATATGAGTGTGTTTGCTAGAGACCGGTATAAATATAAGTAATGTATAATTTAATGTTTAACGCTGAAGTAGCTACCTAAAGCAATCATCCATCCTGCATTTACATACTTATTAGAAAGAGACGGAAAATTGCACTCTGATAACATTCAGCGCTAAATTTGTCGCATTTTAAGGAAAATGATCCTCTGGCGCAATATACAACGTATCCAGCCAGAGTATTATTAATACCATCATACCTATTATTAATACCAGCCATCAAAATATTGTTTTTTACAAAGACATCTAAAAATAGTGGCAAAAAAATTGTTTACACTATAATAAAATAGCTGTGATGTAAAGTAGGATTTGCAATCCGGATCCGAAATGTATGAAATTATCCGGATCTGGATCCGGATCCGCGGATCTTCCCATACATTTCGGATCCGTCGTGCAAACCCTAAAAGTAAGAAATGCAGCATCCTTCCAAAGCTTTAAAATTAGGCTAAAGACATGGCTCGAGTAAAAATTATTTCTATAATTATCAAGATTTTTTCAATCTACCTCTTGCAATATAATAATAGAAACTAATGTAATTAATTAAGTATTTATTAAATATATATAATATAAAATAATCCCATTATGACAGTATTGACCTATTAACAGTATGTTATGAATAATAAATTTCATTTTATTTAATTTGATTTTTTATTGTAAAATTTAATAGGTAAGTACTACTTAAAAAAGTAAGGAGGTGAGGTAAATAAGATCAAAGAAAATAACAAATGAAGGGGCGAGAGTTCTGAAGCCTGCTTGCTGCAAGTTTCTTTGTAATAAAATTATGCTATTATTTTTATACTAGGCGTTATTTTATGATCACGGCGTTGGATTTAAAATCAGAAGACGACCCTATCTTTCTGACTTTGTATTAAAATAACAGTCAGATTACGGCTTGATTCTAATTTTAATAAACGTCAAAAATTTGATCTCGATCCATATCGTATCGAGATCTAATTTTGACGATTATAAAAATACAGTCAGGCCGGTAGATGGAGCAACCGAACTTGAATACCTGGTGTAAAAAGTATCCTTTTAGTGTTTGGCACATAGAAAAGAAACAATGTAGATAGAGCCGATCTCTACTCCTTAATGGCTATTCTATGCCGCACACCTAGTGTACCTTCAAAACATTACATTACATTACAACACAAAAACATTAAAAGCCGTAAGAGAGGCCAGCTTAAATACTAAATATAACCAAATTAAAGTAAGGGATGTTTCACTTGTTAGCATGTCCGATGACTTATTTATTTATTTAACATTTTAAACCAGGCAACAAGGCCCATATTACAAATACCTTACAGACTAACATATATTATATGCATTCATAAACTTAAAAAACTAAACACTATTTAGGCGACAAAACGGCGTGGCTCCGTTGAATCGTCTGGGGTTGTGTCGGATTCGGCAGTTTGCCCCGGAACCTCCAAAACACGACACCCTTCGGCCAGAAGTCGGCCGAACTCTCGGATCTCGGCTAATGTAAGTATCTACGTTACGAAGAAACGAAACGATCGATGACGCTGAGACTTAAATGCCAATTAAATATAGGTAAACTTAAACGTTGTCTGGAACTGATCGTTCTTTAGCGTTAAGGCCGCCTGTTGTTTACCTCTGTCCAAAGATCCTCTGATGTCTTTATATTAGGTATGTATGTTCCTTTATCTTGAAATATAAAGAGGATTTGTAAAATTAATATTTATATTTTTTGACTTATTACAATATTAAATAACATTTATTAATAATTATTATTAAAAGACAAACAGGAATGTAAAACTAAAACTACAATTAAAATAACTAAAACTAAAAATTAAAAATACCTATCAAAATTTGGTGCCCTCGGGAGGGTGCCCAACACGCAGGCAGCGTTCCCGCGCTGGATTGCGATTGAAGCTGCCTGGTCGTCGTCGGGGATTTGTAATGTATTGTATTGTAAACCTCAATTTTTATCATCAGAATTGTTAATAGTAGATTGTTAACCCAGGGTTTCGCCCGAGTTAAGCACTCTACTTTTCACACCGCATGCGAGGGAACCAAACAAAACAAGACAATTTTGCAAAATCAGTAATTCAACTACTTACCTAACAGACTTACGGCCATGATTTTTTTTCCTTAGGACTTATTTGCAATCGGAGACTTTACATGTGTGAAGAGAAATAACCCCTAGCGAAAACATTTAGATTGCAATATTTACGGAAAAACACACATTTTAACAAACTGCAGTATTTTAAAATGATTTGTTCATCATTAAATGTATTATGTAGTATGAAAATCAGCGGGATTGCCTCTTACTTTTTAATTTTTTACTTTTTCGTTCTAAAAGCCGTAACAGACTACCGCACTAAAAATATTTTAAGAATTTAAATATTTTTTAAATAACAATTGATGAATGAAATAAGCAATTTTTATCTTGTATTTTAATTATATTTTCACGAATATAGTTCTAAATAACTTTATAAACCCATTTAATAACGTACAAACGTTTAACTGTGGCTGTATAAGATTCTAGCCTTTCCTCATTTACGCAAGTGTAAGGTTTAAAAAAATATTTTTGGTGTATTCCTTTTGGTTGCCGCCTTATCTAATCGAGTACAATTCAACATTAGAAATCAAGAATAATTTATTTTAATAATTAACGTACATCATTTTCGATGAAAAAAATTCAATACGGGATTAGTAAAATTGAACAATTACCAATTGTTCCAAGCGGGGAAATAAAGACACTATTTTTCCATTTTGTTTCCACCCAGTTGCTCGTGGGACGGGGACGCAGAGGAGTACACCACTTTTCTGCGCTAGAGCAGAAACGTGTTACTTTCTGCGCACTTTTTAGAACAACAACGACCCACTTTCAGAGCACGAGATATGAAAACAATATATTGTATCACCTTCCAAAAGTTCAATGTTATTTTTCCTACAGGTAATAATATAACTTGGCATAGCTATGGGTACTTACCTAGATTCCTCACCGTGACATCTCAATATAAATTTTACCGATTTGGCAATTATGGTAAGGAAATTACGCGCACACCTTATACATAATGTATATGTATGTTTAATTTTATATACAGAATGATTCATCTCTCTCGCGCTACTCAAGAAATGCAACTTACAGACAACCGTCAGTGCGATGGTAACATCGAACGAGAGCGCGCGTGTTTATTCCACATTCGAAATTCAAACGCTCGCGAAACTTTAACCGGCATTCGAATAACGTCAAGTTCGAAATTTAAAAGTTTTAACGGTCTTTTTATTTTTTCTTATAGTGTTTTTGTAATGACTATAGAAATGGGTTTACGGTGTTTTCTGGTGTTAGTGTCTATGCTTCATTTTGGTTGGTCACTGGAGTGCCACAACGTTTTTAGCGTAGAAAAAACAACTTGCGATGAGTGTATCAGATGTGGTGGAATATGGTGTTCGGATCCTAAAGAGGTGAGTAAAATGTGTACCCTCTAAGTCTTCTGAGCTTTGGCATGATGCACTGCTAAAGAGCATCATAGGTAGTAAATAAAAGATAAAGTTATCAACGCGTTTTTCACGTCAGTCTAAAGTTTTTGACATTTACATAGGTACCTACTTATCTATCCTTTTTATATAGATTTTCATTACATGTCTAAATATGTCTCTTCGCTAAAAAGTTTTGGTTTGCTACGTAAATTTAAAGCAACAACGTTACTTAAAAATATGAGGGTAGTGATGCCTGCTTGAAAGCTTCATTTCTCAGTTGGCAACAAATGGCATTCGATTTTAGATCTTTGCTAGCATGCTGGCTAAGTAATAGGTAAGTAGGGGTGTATGAACAACTAATTCAATCGATCGAGCAAATGCCGCAAATAGCATTCGATTATTGGTGACGTTTGGAGAGGGCATTAGGAAAACCATGCACATAATTCAATTTCAATTATTTATTTATTTCGAATCATATAGATCCATATGCTGTTAGTAAGTAGTACAGCAAATCTTAAAATACATAAAAGTGACATTCGGATTACGTAGCAGGATGTACATATATCAAGGATATTACACGCTGCACCATCAGCAACGTTGCGTCGCCATTCGAATGTCATCTTTACGGTAAACCTTAACCTTAGTGCCTAATCCATTGACAGCACTCTGCACCTTCTACCATATTTTGAGGCAGCAATGGAGGATAACTGATTTATTAGACAAATAAAGTGAATAAAGTATTCCCTACAAAAATATGCATTCCGTCCACCAGCATGCAGGTGGATGGCTGGGTGCCATTGACTCGTACTTTGGTAATGCTCATCACCTGGTCTGTGTGCTCATCATTGGGTAGTTTACCTATATAGAGAAAGTCACTAAATCTCCAGAGTCTCATCGCAGTTAAGTCTGCAGTCTGCACAGCCTATAGCTAGGTATATCTCCAGAGTCAAAAGTATGCACCGCTTTTGAAGTCAAAAAAGTGTGCTAGATATATTTTTAAGAATTTGACTTTTTATGGTACTTCCACACTTTGTCACTGCAAAATATTTGCAGAAAGAGCTTAATCCGCCACTATTTAGTAGGGCAGAGCATTTATGAATGAACTTGACCAGCCGTCAAGCTGCCGCTAATTGGACAAATTATTACTCAACTCGGCCATTGACTGGGTCAAATGGAATATATTCTACTGCCTAGTAAGTTTAGGTAGTAGTAGCGATTTTAGAAAATATAACTGGGTGCCTAGCCAACGTGCCAATCGGTAACGCTGCGTAGTGTAGCGTAGCCATTTCTCTTTCACTCTTCCAAATTTTAGTGCGACAGAGACAGTTGCGTTTCATTCGCTACCGAGCGTAAACGATTGGCGCGTTGGCTACGCATCCTGATTACTTGTATTTTCTAGTTTGTATTGCTCCTTCCCATTACGAGTCTAATTTAAACACTTTTAACAATTTAAGCTAAAGGCTACCTATAACGTCCCTACTTAATATCACTACACCTTATAAAACAAAGTCCCCCGCCGCGTCTGTCTGTTTGTGTATTTGTATGTTTGTTCGCGATAAACTCAAAAACTACTGAACGGATTTTCATGCGGTTTTCACCTATCAATAATGTGATTCTTGAGGAAGGTTTAGATGTATAATTTGTTAACCCGTGCGATGCCGGGGCGGGTCCCTAGTATGTATCTGCAGGTTAAAAACATTACACTCCCATCTATTATAGTCCGCTAAAAATTCCAAAGACTCTTATTACTGATATTGAGCAGCATTTGAACATTAAAAATCTAATTAAGTCAGGATCAGATTTCTAAGAGTTGAATGCCACTCGTATACGGTACTTGTTTTTTATCGGTCATGCGAAACAACACCTTGTTTAAATGACGTAAATATTATAGCATGCTGAACAAATTGGATGTTTGGTATGAGTCATACTCATACTAGGTATTATACATATATAAACATAGAGAATCATGCAAATTCAACTTGTTTAAACAATAGCACATGAATTTTGAAAGTTAGATAGAACTAGAAAGGGTAAAATGACAACTGAAGTGCCGTCGAAAAGTTTCAAAAATTGCGAAATTTCCACATTAAAAGAATTCTAAAACTTCTCCCATTTTTGTACGGCTTCGCACGGGTAAACCTTAACAAACTATACATCTAAACGCTCCTCAAGAATCACTCTATTGATAGGGGAAACCCGCATGAAAATCCGTTCAGTAGTTTTTGAGTTCATCGCAAACATACAACATTTTTAATGGGGATCGAAAATATCTGTTTCCAAAATGATAGTTTTCTCAATTTCCTTAAATTTCCGAGAACATTTGCAACTTTTTTAAGCTTTCCTTAACTTGCACATCTGTAAAACTGACAACAGATTGAATTTAATTTCACAAATTTGATAGAGAAAGCTCGTTCCGCAGTTTATCACGCCTCTGCAGCCCAACCTAAATTTATTTTTAAATAAACACGACTTTCAACTGACATTTTAATTTAAATCTTCATATCTAGCCATAAGGTTGATAGTTTATCGAATTATTTTGCACAGATTACTGTGCCCTTATTCCGATGCAGACAATGACACGGCCAACGCATTTCCCTGACTGTCCATCACACGGACATTCAAATTAGTGTTCTGAAGCGACATGCTGGTTAACGTATAAATAAGCTCTCGAAAGCGGCACAATGACATACGACGCAGGTTGTCGTCAAACTCTATACAAATTTTCATTCTATTAAAAAAAAAATCTAAAAGTTCTTGGCACTATCCCATTAGCTTACACTTTCAATTTAATTTACTATAGGTATGTAAAATGGCATTTAAGGAACACAGTAAACAACAACCAAAGTACAAAACTAGACTTGATGCCAAATGGCAATTCTAAAAAATCATAAAATTTATAAAACCAAACTGCATGTGCCTACATTACATGATAAAAAGTAATTATAAATAAACAAGATAGGGTTAGTTAGTTAGTTTAGTGACGTCATCCAATCTGGTGAAGTGTTTCCAGGGGTCACTACCTACCGTCGAATTTCCTGAGCGACCCCATTTCCCAATATCCGGCGAAGGGGAGGGTTCCTGTAGATAAATACGAGTATAAAACAAAAGACTAGCATGTCCAATATACAACTAGGGAATTTGACTAATAATGCCTAATAACTGAAACGTTTTACTGGTTGAACCACCCAAGGCCCAAAGTCCCATTTAGAAATGTCCCATTTACGACGAAGAAGTACCAATTAAAACCGGCACTCTTAATAATTACTTATAAAATATTTTTTTATCTCTTTGTGATCTGGATATTTAATCTAGGTCTAGTGAGTCTAGAAAATTATGTAAGTATAAGTGTTTTCGCACGTTTTTAGAATTTGACAGGATTCAAAGGCTACGGTAATGGCTTACCCACTGGAAGGCTGAATGCTGTGGTTTAATTCCCACTGACAGCTGAAAAATTTGAAAAAATGTATCGCTCTGAAACCACTAATTAATAGGGGCGTATTTACCCTAGGGCCATCCGGGCCATGGCCCGGGGCGCCAACCCCCAGGGGCGGCATATAGGGGCGGCATCGGATCGCATTTTGCTTTTCTTCCTTGACTTCTGGGGCGGCGAAACGTATTGGCCCGGGGCGCCAAATTTCAAAATACGCCCCTGCTAATTATGATCTGTTTTAGAATAAATAGGCAGTACATTAAAATAGGAATATAATAAATTAACGTAAACTTATTTAAATAAATGATTTACAAGTCATTCCACTCATTGAAATGATACAACAAATAATAATGTTTATATTTTTTGTTCTACCGGTATGAGAGAATAATTTAAATATTCAAACGACATCTTCCGGTCAATATAGCTCATAAATGTCGAGATGAATCATCCGTTACGACGAACAAAAGGCTGCCGTCATTGCTAATTTTACCATAATTATAATGAAACAGCTTCCTTAGCTAGTAACCAAAGGGACAAAGTATCTAATAAATATGTGGTAATTTATGAATACCTACACCTACATTAAGCGTTTCATACTGCCTTCGTAAGGTATCTAAAATGAAAACAAAAAAGCGAAAAGTTCGTTAACTTCATCACGTCTTTCTATAGAAAAAGCAAATGTTTACCAAATAGTTAACAAAGCAATAGTTACGTATAGACTTCCAGTTAACATCCTATAAACGTACACAACGTGCATCCAAGTGTACACACGAAACGTGGAAACATCCGCGCACACCATTCCGAGAAATTATAAATACAACTCGACCTAATTTCGTGTTTGGATATTAAAAATGTTACACAATTTTTAATGTCAGCAAGTGTAATCACTGGAACACTTGCATGATCGCTATAGCATGCGTATGCGTTGATATGAGCTAACTTAATTCATAAAACATTTTGACACGACTGTGCTCTCGTGGCTACTATATCTTGAGTTTCAGATTAACAATAAGTATACGTATTCGGAGAACATGCTCGTTAATATGAAGCCCGTTTAAATAAATACATATTATGGGGATATTCTTACACAAATTGACTAAGTCCACCGATAAGCTCAAGAAAGCTTGTGTTGTGGGTACTCAGACAACGATATACATATATAATATACAAATACTTAAATGCATAGAAAACATCCATGACTCAGGAACAAATATCTGTGCTCATCACACAAATGAATGCCTTTACCGGGATTCGAATCCAGGACCATCGGCTTCATAGACAGGGTCACTACCCACTAGGCCAGACCGGTCGTCGTCGTCGTTTGCTTGTGAATAACGGTCAAGTGCGTATAATCAATCATGTTTTAAATAATGTTCTTGCGCATGCGCGTCGCCTCTTAATTAGGACCTCTAACCAATTAAAGCTCACCCATAACCGTACAATATCATACGCAATATCAGTAAACGCGTAATGGGATTTTTAATAAAAAGAAATGTCAGAAACTGTGACATTCGCTATCTGATGCTATATGACGAACCCATATTTCGTAAACGAGCGTGAATGTACCCATTACCACCCATTTACGCCGTGAAATTAATGTCACTCGATGTGACAGGACTGCAAGTCATTTATTTTCACCTTCGACATTGGCATTTTGATCGGGAGCATTACTTTGGGGCTTCGTTGATGAAACAGGGTCAGCGAATGTCACGACGATGGCTGGTCGATTGTAAAGTTTAATTGGTAGCCTTCTTAATGCATCATTTATCCTGAACTTACGAGGGGACAATTAACGATGACAATGGTAATTATCGTTTTACTGGGCATTTTTTAGTTGTCAATGAAAATTATGTTTGGGAGGGTTTGTTTATTGAAGATAGTAAGAGTACATACTCGTGTAAGTACCCTCATGTCTGTATATAGTCTCTCTCAGCAGTATGTAATCTCGAGACTCGATGTTGTACCGATGAAACGCTCATGTGTTTTATCGACACAACCATACAATGAGTCTCGACATTAATAAAATAATCTTAATTAAACTGGTGTAACGTTCATTTATATATAAATCATTCGTAATTTTTTTTTACAATAAAGTATTAAGTCTCTGAAGTCTTGTTACGTAATTTTCGCTAGAATTAGCCAAGTCGCTGAAAAAGTATTACGAGTCGCTGTGAGAGTTTGATTCCAGGCATACTAGTTTATTTCCGCGTCAAATGTTCGCCAATATACAGTGTGGAAAGATAAGTCGGGCCCTGGAGGGAAACTACCTTAAATCCTTAAGCTGGCTCATTTTACTTAAAGGAGACATTCCTTTATTTTTTTAAATAACCTAAACTGCATTCAAAGATTTTCTAAAACTCGCTTGCCTCGCCCGGGACTCGAACCGACTAAAAATTCCTAAAATAAACACTCGCAATTTTATTCTACTAGTCGATACAGTTAATGTTACTGATAACATTTCTCCAAGAAACATTAGGTCTTACACTCGTCTGTCGTATAAAATATCCATAAAATCTAATATTTAGTACTCAAGATTTTTTTAGACAAGCCAAATTGAAGAAAAAAAGAAAAATCTTTAAATGCAGTTTTGCTTCTTTTTAAAAATAAAGGAATGTCTCCTTTAAGTAAAATGAGCCAGCTTAAGGATTTAAGGTAGTTTCCCTCCAAGGCCCGACTTATCTTTCCACACTGTATATCATCATCGTAATACATATCCCAGTTGAAATGGCTCAATTACTTTATCCGGTCGACGTATCCGTTTGGTTTGGTCGACCGGGTTAGTGTAATTGTGCCCTAAAATTGACTTACTTATTTTGGTAACGAGACTATGACAATAAAATCCTATTTATTTAAAGCAAAAGTGACTAGAAATTAGTAATTTTATTCCCTTTTACAACCACATAAGATTTTCAAACACTTCTTTTGTTGCTTTTCTACTACATGTCGCCACAACAGCTACTTAGACTTTTTTTTTATTAGAATGCATTTGATTGAATGCCTACTGAATGCAATTAAGTAACTCTCGAAAGAACTAAATTGATTTTCTTAACCAACGTCAACAAAAAACCACGTCAAATTAAAAACAAAAAACACTGCATTCGTAACTGTAAAGTGCAAATCTATTTCGCAAATGAACTGGCACTCAGTTTTTATCTTCAAAAACACCGCTTTGTAATTAAAAGAAAACCTTGTCTTGAGTCGACGTTATGCTACATAACATAACAGTTTACTTAAATTTACCTAAGATTTGCTAAATGAGGCACAAAATAAGGAATGCCGAATAAATTGAAATTGAAAGAGGCAATAATGGGACATGGAGTTTGTACCTGAATTGAGATTATTTAATTTGGTACCTACCAGTTTGGTACCTACCGGTTTTAGTATAGGTGCCTACCTATACTAATCAGTAATAGTAGTAGTAGTAGTAATCACTACACTGTACAATAAGTACACAACACAGGTTTACATAATATTTACAGAAATAAAGGTACAAAGGCGAACTTACGTTTAACCCTGTAAGTATTATTATTTTGTTTTAATGTTAAAGTAGACTGTAACCTAAAATTCAACGTGAAAGCTGCAACATCAGATGCAGTAACACTTCAATCAATACAATTAAGACATTTCGAACCATTCGCCCATTAACACGTTTAGCGCCGCACACATCTCCGTGCTCGCTAGTTTGCGCAACACTCATAAAGCACACCTTTACAAAAATCATAAAGATCACAAAGGGCGTTTATCTGGCATTTTGTGGGTCAGACGCAATCGGCCAATCTGATTGGGAGGACGACCTTAACGGTTTTTTTTATCCGACTTTAGAAAGGGAGGATCAAAACTTGGATATTTTTATGATAGCAAATCCAAAAGTAACCAAAATTCTTGTCATATGAATTTATTTTCCAACGCACATCATAGCGTCAAACAAACTGCGATTTTGCTATGTAAAAATATTATGATACCTAATATACCTACTTAGTTCAGTTTAACTTCAGGCATTTATACCAAAGTTACACCATAAAGACCTTACAAATGCCGTCATATTTCATAAAATGTCTATAAGATTTCTAAAGTTGAAAGAACTGTTAGTTTTCCCTTTAAAATATTACCATTGAGTCATCTCCGTTATACTAGGAACTTTTAAACTAAATTGCGAACGTTGGGGTAGAGCCAAGAAAATCGCGACGATTTTTCCGCCAGACACTACATGTACACATACAAGTACCTATAGTTGTCTGCGTTAGTCACACATTTTAGAAGTCTGTAGTCTCCTTACAGGTCATCGACTTGTTAAAAGAATCCCTACAACTGCGTTATAATCTCGAAGGTTCGTTGGTTCTGCCTGGAGCTGCAAATGATGTAATATCTTAATTGCATTATCTACAGTTCTTTAAACTGTGCGTTTTTACATTGATGTATTTTGCTAGAATTTTTCCATCATGCTGCTGTGCTTATTACGTGTACTGACGTATAACGAATATAGGTACTGGATATGATCAGCACATTGTATAGGTACTCATAGTTCTGATGAACTGTACAAATATATGCAGCATTCATTTTCCTTGCCGCGCTGCATAACGCGGGACTATGCGGGACTATTTGATGATCTCATATTAAGTACAAGGAATTCCAAGTCACTCAAAGCAAATTTCTGAGGATTTTCCATGAGGCTGGTCGGTGAAATCATGAAATCGCTCGAAATGTCTCTGTTCGACCTAGTGGTTCACTGGTAGAGTTCACCTTTTGGCATCCACAGTCCACATTTGTAATTTTTTCTTTATTTGTGCAATAAAGTTTAAATAAATACATAAACCGATATTTCTGGTTTTCACAAGGAGCATAGAAAATGAATTCAGATATGAAAATGCCTCCGTTGTGTCGAGTCGTTGAATCGGCAGACATTATTTCTAATGCAAAATGTATAATGTATTATATACTTACCTAATAGTATGCCATTGTGTCATTTTAGTGTATAACTTGTACTTGTGTGTGTAATTTGTTTTTGTATCTGTGTATGGGCTAAAAGCCTGAAATAAACGATATTTTATTTTTATTATTTATAAAATTTATAATTCTCGTGCTACTCTTGCTTTTAGCGTAAATACGTAATAGGTATGCATAATTCGAACTTAATTTGGTAATCATGTTCTTAAATGACTATTTTTCTAATAGGAAAAATATTAATAAAATATGATTATGTCAATATAAGTAGTTTAGGTACTCAGAGCATTCTACTCCAAAGAGCCCAATGTGAAAAATCACTTGAACACATTTTCAAAATTGATCACTTTTGCGTTATTCGATTAATTTTGCGTTAGGTACTATTAATTTATATTTAATCTCTGTTCTATTAATAAAGGCATTTATATTTAGAATAAATACCTATATTATAAACTTACGTACCTACTACAGAAAAGATCGGTCGTTGCTCCACTGTTCGCCTCTCAAGGTAGGCCGACGACTCCTCACGCCCCACATTCGCTTTCCTGCTACTCAATAAGTATCTCTTCTGGGTATCTTCATAAAATACGTCTTAATGTTTCATTTGTGTCACTTCCCTTCTGCTTATTCTGTTGTACATTTTGACTAACACCCATGTTCGAGTGATCAATGTTTAAATCACAATGAATTGGTATCGCGTCACAGTAGGTAGATTTAAGAAAAACAACTAGCTAATTGTTATAACAATTGGATTAAGGCGTGGGGGGCGTCATAGAGCGAGTTTTTGAAGCAAACCAGCAGGCAAATGCAGACTTTTTCCAGTACCGTATTGTATGTTGCGGTTACCGTAGCGTAGGTACGACTGCAACACGACTGCGCTTTGCTGCTAGACTCAACTACTTAAAGCATTCCGTCTATGGCGGCTTTAAACTAGAGACAACTCTGCACTCTATTTTAGTTCAGGAAAAATAAAATAATAATTCGCTAAATATTATTCTTATTCTTATTCATGTGCAAGAAAAAAAAGTTCACTTTGCTGTCTTTCATCATGAACTGCAAATTCATATCTGTGGATAGTTTTATCTCGGATGTCGTAACGCGAGATACACCCGCTCTGTGGGTAGACTTGCGCGCCCTGCCACCCACGCAAATTTACCTATTCCGACCGATCCAGACGCCTTTCACTCATTCTATCCTTTTCATTTCAACCGGGTGTAAGCCTAAACGCACTAGACGAGAAATGTAGTACGTTCCAGATACGGTCGGAATAGGGAGGCTAGTACAATCGTCAACATTTCTATTGCACTCCCACGTAGAACTTCTAAGGTTTATTGCCCTTTTAATTGTACTTAGATATTATTGCTCGATAATATAACGTTGCAGTTTCTCAATGCGTATGAGCAATTTAAAAATAGGCATGTTGGTTCACTTAATGCATTCGCAAAATGCACTTTAGAGTTAAATTAACATGAGTCTGCAACGTTTTTGATAGTACACGCATTGCAAGTGTTATTTATACGTCATAATGTCATAGAAGTTTGACGTTTAAAATAACACTTGCACTGCGTGTGCTATCAAAATCGTTAAAGACTTTTCTTGGGTCAACTCTACCTACGTATTGCAATTATATTACCTATTATAAGTCTAATTTCGGTAATTTTATTCCTAATTTTAAACAGTAGTTCGTAATTTTAATAGGTAGTTATTAAACTAATTCTAGTTACTCGCGCTTTTCCTAGGTCTCCATATTGAAGCAATGATAGTGCTGAGGACCGATTCATGATGGGAGCAAAGAATATAATACTCACTAGGAGGATGGGAGTAACTAAAAATCCATGAGTTATAAAATTTACTTTAATTTTATTCATTTTCATGTGACGGAACATTATACTTTTAACCATCACATTCTTGTCACCGTTGTGACTATTGTACATACTACCGTGTGGACACAAACAACCGGTTATGTTTGTCACATTAACAATCAACATCGATGAATAAATCATGTGTTGTGTGAATGACTAAATAAGAAGGGACCAGTTATTATAGAACGATCAAGTATCGTGTGGAGGTAGAGTAAAAGAGTTCAGTACAAGTTTTAGTTGATCATTTCATGTCATTCGTGTAGTCACTATACTAATGTGTCATTCGTGTATGTACTTAAGTAGTGACTATGAATGAAGGTAAAAGTTATCCTATCGAATCATTAATATTGCATTGGGGTCATTATTTGATTTGGTGTAAATTGGCAAGTCCACGCCACGGTAAAATATAATCAAAAACTTTATTTTAGGTATTTGTTTGATTATAATTAAATGTAGGATGCAAGGATGTTGAAAAACGTTTTGATCCCTTTCTGTGAAACTTATCTGCGAAGATATGGACTTGCAATTAAGTGTCATGGTAATGACAAATTATCATTTTTACCATACAAATACCATACAATACCAATAAAATAAATACAATATCATAAAAATATATAAATAATTATATATTTTTTCTCACTTTAAGTGAAATTAATGAAATATAAATAAAATACAACAAAGAAAAAATAACTCTCCTTCGGCAAATGTTGTTAAAAGAGAAAATAGACAAAAAAACGCGTTTCATGTCCTTACCGTGGAAGAATAGTCATACCGTGGTCAAAAAGTCATGTGCATCTTACCTATAAACTTTATACCTACTTACAACTACGAGCCTATGTCTTATTCATATTTTACTTAGGTACCTAAAACGTATGTGAAATCTTATTTTTATTCACATTCAACTATACTTAGTTGATTGTGTAGTAGGTACATACATAATACACCATAAGAGAACAATATATTAGGCTAAGATGAAAATCATAGTCTCTAGACGATCACCGGAAACAAAATCAAGTGTCTCTATACTTTTATTCTATTAAGTACCTATTTATTTCCTTTTTAACGACCATAATATTGAATTCATGTTAATTACCATACTTGCTTTACCAATTAATTATGAAATAAATAATTAAATTCTATTTGCGAGTTCCTATAATTGGCTCTATAATGCTATCTAAAAAGTCTAATGTATCATTCATAGCTGTTGAAATTCTTTGTATAAATAAATAAAATAAAATAAATTAATTTTCACGTAGACCTAAATTTCATACTGTACGAAGATATCGTTTTACATCAAAACTTCACTATCTTAAATAAAAATGCAATCTGCCGAGAAAATCAAATCCAAAAAGTTAATCTAATGGTTTCATAGCTTAATGGAACTCTAGCTTGCACATATGCAGTTATGCACAATGCATTAAGTGGCATGTCCGTCTTGAGCGAGCTCTTTATACCACGACTATGCTTACCGTGGCGCCAGACATTCCAAAGATCTAAACTAAGATGGAAAAGACTAGAAGTGGCCTTTCATAATCGACAGCCGCATACAGGACACGAATCTGAATCACATTTTGTTTCAATACAGTTCAATGGTTGTTGTCAAATTGAAATTTAAGTAGTCTCTTTTAATTTTAGCTGACCAATGGGTGCAGTTGAAGTGACTAATTGATGTAGGTATCCTTCAGAGGGTGATTTTAAAATTTAGATAATTCCATCCGATTCTAATCTCCAACTTTTGTTGATATTATTAGGTCTATCTTCATCAATATTCTAAACTGTTTACGTAACATTCACAAAATAGTATTGCAAAATTTGGCGATTAAAAATTTACATACATTATACATTACACATATTTACATTTTCTCAAATATGTACTGGACGACCAAACAAACAAGGAAGTGAATTCTAATTTAACAATGTGTTATATGTAGTTTGGAACTGGTTTTGATACGCCCTTAACGATCGTCTTGGTGATTGGCGATCTGATCTCACACTTCATTTCGCATGAACCAATATCAGTAAGCGAGCAAGGTCTCATCAAAATATGATCAAAACCATAACAAGTTGTTAAATCTGAATCAGGCTCAAGTTTTGTCTTGAGATACCTACCTACTTATCTTCTTATTTATGAATACAACTCCTCTCAATTCCATCAAAGGGATTGTCAATTACGCTCAAGCCACATCCAGCCACCTCCGTCCGTCGCGAATGTAACCATTTCAACCAGTTTCAATCTCTGCTTCATTAGCGCGGCGATTTGTGTAATTACTCGTCTAGCATACGGCCAGTGCCTTACAAGGAGCGAAGTGGAGCTTACGGAGCATTCTTGAAATGTATCTTGTATGATGAAGGTACCTACAAGTGACATAGTTATGTACAGTCGCCATCAGATATATCGGAGCTGCCAAGGTGCTCAAAAATATCTCAACACGCACTCTAGCGCCTTGACAAAAGAGGCGTGTTCAGATATTTGTGAGCACCTTGGCCGCCCCGATACTTCTGATGGCGTCTGTACCTCGATTGTCTTTGTATGATGTGCCGTCGGAAAGTTTCCTCAATTGCGTAATTTCCACTTGGAAATATTTCCGAAACTTCTCATATTTTTGTATAGGAATCAAAATTTCCATTTCCAAAATGAATGTTTATTTTCTTTTCTGTGAAATTTTCCTGAAATACCGACTTTTCCAACTTTTTGAAAACTTTCCGCAACTTGCATAACTGTAGTATTTGTCTATTGCCGGCTTATAATAAAATTCTACAATTTAACGAAACCTCATTGGTATATTGGTGTATTGTCAGTCACGAAACTGAAGAAATGCTCAAGCACCTGGTTTTAACCATTGTAGCTATAAGGTAGGTGTTACAATGGGCTCGCAGATATCGATACATCTATTGTAATGCTCGTACTCAAACATTAAACATAATATACCAACCTACCACATCAACCTACGGTAGATTGTAAACTAACGGGTTGACAATCTTACGGTGTCATATATATATACCTAATTAATAACGTGTATTGTGTTTTGTTCCAGGACAAAAAGTGCAAAAACCCGTTAAACGCATTAGGAGACGAGTGGTGTCCGGGTCACAAGGAAAAAGCTCACGTGGAAACCATCGCTAGAGACGGCTTGATGTTCAGCCCCGAGTACCTGGTACAGGTGGCTGAAATCAACTCGGCGAAGGTCACTCCTCTGAAGGTTAACGGATACCGCTCAGTCAAAGGGATCCAGCAAAAGGTACATTTTAATTAATATAGAAAATGTGTCAAATTAGGTATGATGATGGAGAAAATAAGATGGTATATCCGTTCTATAAAAACGGTGGCCGCTTTATACCAGTGTTGAAAAATCACCCATTATTTGGTTAAAGCCGGAGAATGCTTTAAATCCCTAATAATGAAAACCAGCAAGCCACAATAACATACGTCCATTACGCCCAGGCAACTTTATTCTAATTTTTAGTTTAGAAATAACCTGAAATGCCTACATACATGCTGGTAATGCTGCTATCTCGTGGTTGCACAAATTAAAGCCTTAATTATTATATCCGTATGTACTTGTGTCTAATGTAATTTTAATTGTCATTCCTACGTTAAGAATAATAATACTATTTTTTGTTCTCAGCCGCGTTACAACGTTTACAACACGACGCAACCGTCTGGAAAATCGAGCGTTTTTGTAAAATTAGATATGATTAACAATAAACTACAAGTTATTACAACGGTGAAAGAAGGATTTTGCTCGCAGACTTCGCCAAAGTTCGAGTATGTTTTTGTGGAAGTGGGTATAGAGGGTGTTGAGGAGAAGGCTGTGCTGAAGTACGTGGTGCCGTGCGGCTGCGGGTGCTCGGAGCAGGTGGTGACGACGGACCAGGAGTACTGCCACGGGTTCGGCAACTTGACCTGCGGTGCGTGCCAGTGCAACGACGACAGGTGAGAGCTCGTCGTTTATTCATTCTCCAGCTAATTCTGCTTTATGAGTATAGACTATATTCTAAAACCGCTTTTGGTAATATGTTTTTAACCTTTTGGAGACTCTTCATCTTCTTCATTGAAGTGTGGTTAAGTCCTCACGCTGCCACGATGCAAATATTTAATCTAACCGAAAGTTTTTTTTTAACAGGAAAGGAAAGTTTTGTGAGAAGAAAAACTGCCAAGACCGCGGAGATGTATCAACGTCTTGCATTGGATCTTCAAACACCAAGGTAAGTCAGTCTTTCGACGTGTTCAGTTTGATAAATCAGTATCATCATCAGCAGCATCATCATTTAATGACTGTGGCATTTTTCATATACGATTAACGTAGTGGAAAATGCTTACCTTTACTCGCCTATGATATTTACCTAAGTATAAGTTAGTTAGCTTCAACAATGGGTGATGTTTATCCAAAGTGAAAGGGATGAAAAATTATCGCACATACTTAAGCAGATGTACATACGCACTTCTTAGAAGATAATTTATTATTTATGCATTTTGAAATCCGTCACTAATTTGCAATTTTTACAATGTTTTTAACAGGAGCAGTGCTCGGGCAACGGCGTATGTGACGAATGCAACAAATGTCAGTGTTACGACGAACCCACAATACAAGGGTCACAATATTTCGACCCAGACAATGATTGCAAAGATCTCTGCACGACCATCAACTACTCTGAGTGCCACGTTGACTGTCTAATAAGCAATACAGAAGGGCCTTGCGAAGCCTGTGGCGGCCATGATTTCATCCAGAGGTGGAATGAGACTCTGCTGGATCAGAGGGATGAATTTAACAGAAAGTTGTGGGTAAATTGTAGCGTGAATTCAGAGGGCAGAATACTAGTATATTGGGCCATGAAGATTAACACATTCATCTACATGATGCGGAATGATCAGGCAGACTCTGGCGCACTCGTCAACACTGCTGGCGGAAATGGTAAGTTCAATCAGCTATTTCTGGTCGATAGTCATCCTCATTTCCTCAAAATCTTTATGGTGAAAGCATTAATGCTAACAACCATTAAAATGCAGGTAACTTAGCCTATAAAATAAAAACATTATCTGGGTGCACGGGAGATATAAGCACTAAAGCACTGGTGTTTAAATGTCCTTAATTTATTTGATTTTAGGCGTTTTATAAATATAGTAGAAATATCGTTGTAACATAAATAAATGAATTGCTAACGGCTCAAAAACGAGACGCAGTTCATAACTAATACATGACGCCGCATATTAAATATCTATAAGGAGTAGCTACACTTAAAAAGATGACTTGCAAATTTGTAATATTTGGTCTCTTAAAGCTTTTGACTTTTAACTACATAAATATTCTGGTTCAGATTCCTTCTAATACTTATATGCTTATGAAAGGGCGATATTACGACATATCCAGCGTTATACTAATGTTAGTAACAGTTTCTGACACACGAATGGCATAGAAAAGTGGCCATGTTTGCGTCATTTGTCAACAAGTCAGTACTTTTCTGATTGTAACGACTCTGAGCTCTAAAATTTAGTAAAATATGTTGTAAAAGGGAAGCCGAATACGCTATACCTGTTCTATTTCACGACATATTTACATAGTTAATGTCATCGTAGACACAGCAGCTGCGTTTCGTCATAACTATGAGAAGCTAAACAAACAATTGAAACCAATGTCGTCTGCGTCCTAAAACAATAATCAACCGTCTGACGAAAAATATCATCCCAACTTATTTCTACACAAGTCAATAAGTATTTGATTATATCCCAACATCGAAACATAAACATATCACTATTACCGCTTGACAGCAGATAGCGAGAAGAATCCATGTGCCGAACTCGAGACGGTTCCGTGAAATATAATCAAACTAAATTAAGCCCCTAGCCAACCAATATCCGTGACGCGGTTGGTAATCAACTAACCAGTCTCCATCTTCCAAGTGTCGAGGGTTTTTAGTTAACATTTGCAGGCTGTAGGCCCAACTGCATGATAAATAACAAAGCAAAACATCTGCCTGCCGCTTTAGCAATTAAAATAGGATAAAAACAATTGTTAATTCTTTAGGAGTTCTAAATGAAGGTACCAATTGGCAGAGTAGGCGACTTAATTTGTCATGTTTCTGGCTAAAGACTCTGATATACTTAGGTATTCTTGCTAGGTATTTCTGTCGCCATTACCAATGTACAAAACCGCATATAAAAGTCTGATATATTTTCAGTGACGATCCCAGTGGTGATCGGCGTAATAGCCGCGATAGCGGCAGCAGTAGCCGCTGCTGTCGGCTACGTCATGTGGAAGGGACAGGGGGCGCTTCCCGCGGCTGGATCGAACTACGCCAACATCGAGCCTGAAGACAGTGTCGGCGTCAACCCCTTGTACAAGCCCCCGACGTCGTCGTTCAAGAACCCCATGTATGCCGCGAAGTCTTAATGGTGAGTTTTTTTACTGATTTGTCATTTGTTTCTTCTTTTCGGGTGCATATTAAAATTGGACTCAACTATGGACGGCCAACTGAAGCCTTTCGCAGACATCCCGGCACACAAGGTATAGGATGTGACGCCGTATTATTTTAAAGGAAAGATGCAGGGTTGCTTTGATCCGTAAAGTCTCTTTTTTATAGTCTTTATAATTCAAGAGCAGCACTTGTGCTTGACTAATGAGTGCCCAGTCACTGCCATCCCTGTCGCTTTAACAGTCTATCTCTGGCTCTACCTTTTACAACATAATTCAGACAGGCAGTAAAACACCGTTCCCTTACAATTTTTACGACTATCAATTAAGTATGACTGTCTCCACTCTACAAGGAAAATATTCTTTCAAACATAAAGATACGTTGAAAGTTTACGACTAGGCCGGTGAATGGCCTGCGTAGGTACACTGTTGTAGGTACACAGGGATATCTTTTATCAAACGAACGAATTATTGTTCGCGATATCGCAGTGTGGCCTTGGCGTTTCATGAACTATGCTGTATAAACCCTTCACTAGATTCTTGCGTTATTAAAATTATGAAATATCGTATTTCCATTGCCACCAATAGAAAGATATTTAATTACCTATAATAGCTATAATAATAACTTGAGCTTGCTACACAAATAACTTCAGAGAAACAAGAGAGTTAAAGTCAGTGTCAATATTTTACTATGTTGCCGTGTTTTGAGAATATCTGCACAATTAAGAGAATTGATTTCCTGAGCGGCTTTTCTAAACCAAGCAATATTATTGATAGAGAGGCCGCATAAGCAGTTGCTTCAGTAACTACTAATCCTATTACAATATACGTAGTAGTTAGAACTATTCATAACAGTTATTATTACTTATTGATTCAAGTGATAATTCAAAATTTAAATAGAATACTCGCCGCCTACGCGTACAGGAAGGATGACTACAATCTGTCAGGCATTTATATCATCTTATGCCGCCTAAAGACAATAATGGTTCAAATGCCGTTGGTATTAGAACAAGTATTGCCTTGAACACTGAACAGCAATGATAGTGATGCAGTGGGTATTTTCGTCGTGCAAAACCGAGTGCTAACAGAAATATCCCTTTCGCTTGACAATGAAAAATTGAGTTACGAATTAACCTCTACATAACGATTTACACATACATACATTTCGATAGTACCAGTTCTGTTTAAGTTCTGTTGGGAGAGTAAATCTTTGAGATCGACAATCTGTGGAACTGTTAGTGATATACATATATTTATATTAAATAATCCAACAATACAATCTATGGATATTTAATATAACGGGTGAAGTTGATGTTACGAACGTCGGATGCCCATCACAAATATGTAGGTGGTAGAAAAAGTGTATGTTTACTTGCCGCGCACTCGCGCAGGCTCCGATCTCTTCGGGCAGTATAACGCTTAATTGCTATAAAACAGGAATGTCCGAGAAATACGTTGCGCGTACGTCTTTATCGATATAATTTATAACACGTTATAAATCAATTTACTGCAGACACGCCGATAAGGCTTAAATGTCACTACTCTGTCACCGCTCTGCGAGTTTCGTGCTTACGTACTATCTAGCATCTTGGTAGGTACCTAATAAGGCACTCATGGATATAGATAGCATGACAAAAGATAAAGTGTCACGCGGCACAGCCCTAATTAAGGCGCACTACACACACGAGCTGAACTTATCAGAAATTCAATACCGGAATATATATGGTCACGATGAGTAAATTCATATATTCCGTAACTATTCCGAGATTCCAGTCCTAAATTTTTGATAAATTCATCTCGTGTGATGTGCCTATCCTCTGATATCACTGACACGACGAAGTACAGACCTAAGAGTTATGGGACATCTTTTTGAGATGATTTGTACACCCATATTTTTACAGTTGACTGTACATTATTTTTAAAATGACCAACCAATGACTGAGATGTTCAAGAAGCAGACGGATATCTTGAAAAGCAATTAACTAGGAATTTAGCGATATAATTGCTAGAGCAACCATTTGAATTAAAATAAGTACTTATGTTATCCTCTAACTTAACTTTAAACATAACATTTTGTTAAGTAGGTACTTAATAAGTCTTACATTTCGACACGCAGACAAAAGATCCGAAACGTTCCAAAGTGGGTAGGATTTTACATATTTTACAATTTCATTGATCTACCTACAATAATGTACCCTGTACCTACACTAAGTAAACTACGCATATTCTCCTGTGGTAAAGGCAAAAACCAAATCGGGCTGCGAAGAAATGCGAAAGACTTAATTTAAAGAAGTCAAAAAATTTACTCCAACTCTTCGGTGTGTCGGAAACTTGGAGAATTCGGCCGCTTTCCTTAAAAGGTAATTGCAGGTGCAAAATGTGCTCATTTAGCAGGACCATGTCAATAAGCACTGTACCCAACAGTTACATAGGTGACCACTGATAGCGCTTATGTCTTTGTAATAAGGTAGATAAACGAAATGTCAGTTAATAATGTCTACGTTGGAATCTCTCAGACCGACCACTAATGAGCATTTAGGTAGCATTCGTTATACATGTCATTAACATCGTTGTCGAACTTAAGTAATGAGCAAATGTTCATTTTATTTAAAAATAATTATTTATTTCATTGCAGTAAATGCTGTCAATTTTAAAGTATTGTATTGCGTTTATGTTTTAAGTATTTTGATACTAGGTGCAGTTTTAATTCGCATCGCATCAGGCTGTGATAAAAACACAATTACTTCATTCATTTCTAATTATCTGACTTGATATGTCTGACCTTTCCGTCATTATTTGACAGTTTGATAATTTAAAAGGCCGTTTGTTGACACTTTAGGTAGAGTCTATGCGGAAAGAGAAGAGTCGTGGAATGTAAGGGAGCCCATACATTTCACGACTTTTCTCTTTCCGCACAGACTCTACCTAGGCTATAACTGAATGCTATAGGTAAATAAAACATTATTGTGAATAATGTTTTTGTTTTCATATTTTAAACAAAAGAATGACAACTTTAGGCTCTTAAGTCAACGCAAATCACGCATGACGCAAGCAGGCAAAATTACATTCTACTCATTAAGGTAAGTAGGTACCTAAGTGACTTTAACCGTCTTTAGTAGCTCATTTAGCGGATCAAATACAAATTACAATGCCAGTGCTTGCGAGCGACCGGATAACTGTCGCCTTATATCATTATTAGTGGCCTTGGGGTCAGTGGCCCGTCGAAAATTGACCTCATACCCTAAGTGTTGCTTCCGCGATAATGTTAACTCGATATGGCTGTAAATAAAGTGTTTTGTCAGCCGAGAATAAAGACAAATGACGGATATACTTAATTTATCGATGTTTCTTTTATTTACAATAAGGCTAAAATATTGAGTAAAAGTATCTTGTCATTGATGAAATGCAGTTAAGTCAGGTAACTGAACTACCTTTAATAATAGTTACGAATATAGTATTTATACCTAGTACCTAAGCTTATAGATGTCCTTCTTAACTGGGCAATTAACTGATGAATCAATAATTATTGGAAGGAATAAGGGTTGTTACCTAAATATATTAGGCTTTGTTAATACATCTTTTAACGTAGAAGGTAAAGGGCCTCAAATTGATTTAACAACCGACTACTTTTTTAACCGACGACAGTTTTTTTTTAATGGGAAGCACATCGGTAACCAATTCCGTTAGTCGTTTAATCGGCATATACTGCCATATATATTTTTCCTATGTTGAGATTTGTCGTGGCCTTTGCAAATTACTTACTTTTCTAAAACCACAAAATAGGTATTTTAACCTAACCAACATCAAAATTGTGTTTTAAGCGTATTGTAAAGTAATTTTATCATTACAATGGCGCTTAACCGCATAAAATAGGACTAACCACCATTTACTGGATTTATTACCACTTATTTATAATTTACTAACAGTAGTTTAACTGTAAAAATTTATTTGGAGTTATCTTATCTTATCTTATCTTATCGTTTTCGGGGGCCCTTGCGGATACACTTCGACCCATAGGGATCTTTTGTGCAGTTACCCCCTAGAAGAGATCCGTCAACTACTCAAGAGCTTTTCCCACCATATCCATGTGTCGGATGATGGAGCTCATGGGTAGCGTTTTAAAGTCCTTTGGTTCCAGGTATCCTGCTCCAAAGTCCTTCATTCTTTGTCTGGCGAGGGCGTGACATTCACACATTAAGTGTCTTACTGTCTCTTCCTCTTCGCCACACATACGACAATCGGTGTTGTCAGAGTGTCCCATCTTGGCCAGAAATCCTTTGACCCCGTAATGGCCAGTAAACACCCCCGTTATGATTTGGAGTTGTCTTTTGCTAAGTTTCCAAAGCTTTTTGCTCCAGCCGGAGTCTATTCCTTGCATAAAGAGCTTTGCATGCTTTAGACCCGTCAGACTATCCCATTCTTCCTGGTGTTTGGTCTTGGTATGGTCTTTAATAGCCGTTGTGATGGTTCCCTGTGAGAGCCCCACGAATGGTTCCGGACCTATAAGGTTACTTACAGATCCGGCTCTGGCGAGTTCATCTGCATTTTCATTGCCTATGAATCCCTCGTGCCCTGGGATCCATACCAGTTGCACCCTGTTTTGCGTTCCAAGCTGGTTCAGAGCTTGGACGCCATTATATACCAGTCTAGAGTCCACTCTGGGAGCTTCGAGCGCTTTGAGAGCGGCCTGACTGTCGCTGAGTATATAGATATTCTTCCCTTGGGTTCGCCTAACTATATTCTCATGCACACAGGCAATTATAGCGAATGTCTCGGCTTGGAAGACAGTGGCGTAATTGCCCATGCTTATACTACTACTAAAGTCATTTGCATAAATGCCTGCCCCCGTACCAGATTCTGTCTTAGACCCATCTGTGTACCATATAATGTCGTTTTCATCAGAGATTGGTGCTTCAAGACCTTCGGTCCACTCAGCCCTTGTTGGAATTTTAACGTTAAAATTCTTATGGAACATAAACTTGGGTTGCATCTTATCGCAGCCCATGTTCGTAATCCTTTTCATGAAATTGTCGCATTCCATGTTTGTGTGTTTGGTCTTTGGCTTGCTATCGCTCCAGAGGCCTGTTAGGGTCAACCTGTGTAGCGATTTCCGCGCCTCAGATTGTATCACTAGGTGTAGCGGCGAGAGGTCTAGCAGTACCTCCATCGCCGCTGTTGGCGTCGTTCTAAACGCGCCAGTAATAGCCATGCATGCCGTTCTTTGTATTTTCATAAGGGCATCCCTGCATGTGCTCTTTAGTGTCCTTGGCCACCATGCCAGGCATCCGTACAAGATGATAGGACTTACCATCATGGTATAGATCCATCTTAGTACCTTTGGGTTTAGACCCCACGTTTTGCCATAAGCCGATCTACACATTCCAAACACTCTAAGTGCCTTGGTGGTTGTTAGTTCGACATGCTTTCTCCAGTTCAGCTCTTTATCTAGTGTAACGCCTAGATATTTCACTTCATTGGACATTTCCAGTACCCTTCCATAAAGCTTCAGCTGCTTTATGCCATTAAGGGTCTTTTTCCTGGTAAACGGTATTACCACTGTTTTGCCTGGGTTTATGGAGAGTTGATGACAGTTGCACCATCTTTCCACTTGCTTCAGTGCTTTATTCATGATTTCCGATACTGTTCCCGGGAATTTCCCGTTTACAAGAATCACTAAATCATCTGCGTACCCTACCGTGTGTATTGGGCCTTTGTTTAGTTCTTCCAACAGTGAGTTAACTACCAGACTCCAGAGAGTTGGTGAGAGAACCCCACCCTGTGGACAACCCTTCGTAGCCGTAGCTAATATTTCATCTCCCATAAGGGAGGATTTTATTAGTCGGCTATTTAGCATAGTACCAATCCATCTACAGATTGTTGGTTCTATGCCATGTTTAGATGCTGCAAT
Organism: Cydia splendana; assembly: GCF_910591565.1. Lineage (NCBI taxonomy): Eukaryota > Metazoa > Arthropoda > Insecta > Lepidoptera > Tortricidae > Cydia > Cydia splendana. The sequence continues at coordinate 18,107,923 of NC_085964.1, read as the reverse complement.
ATTGATTGCCTGATACGTGGTGCGGTCAAATGCCCCCTCCACGTCTATAAAAGTGGCCAGACATAGTTCTTTGTTCTCTATCGCCTGTTCCGCTCTGGTTGTCACCAGGTGTAGTGCCGTTTCAGTCGATTTACCCGGCTGATACGCACACTGCAATTGGTGCAGCGGATGCCTCTTAAGAGGACCATCCCTTATGTGTCTGTCTACCAGTTTCTCCAGTGTTTTGAGGAAAAATGATGACAGACTTATAGGCCTGTATGATTTGGCTTCTGTGTAATCTGCTTTGCCTGGTTTAGGCAAGTACGTTACCTTTACCATCCTCCACACACGCGGTACGTGTCCGAAGGCTATGCACGCTCTGTACAGTCTACCTAAGTGCGGTATTAGTACATTGGCGCCCTCTTGTAGTAGTATGGGGTAGATTCCATCTGGCCCCGGGGCTTTGTATGGTTGAAATGTGGATAGTGCCCATTGTATCTTATCGTGATCTACTACCTTTTTAGACGTGTCCCAGTTGTACCTGGTCGTGCTGATGGATTGTTCCATTGCACCGGTTGCTACATCGTCCGTTACGCTCTGATGTATTATCGAGCCTGGGAAGTGTGTGTCACACATAACTTTGAGGGTTTCTAGCCCCGTTTCAGTCATTCTTCCGTCACTTCTTCTAATGGAAGTGAGTGGAACTGACTTCGTTGCAGCTAGTGCCTTTGTAAGTCTCATGCCTTCCGGTATGGACCTGATTTGATCGCAATGGTTCATCCATGCTTTCCTTTTTGCTTTCCTCACAGCTTTGCTGTATTCCGTGAGTTTTCGCGCGTAATGCTCGAAGTCATTGGTCCTTTTAGCATCATTGAAGACAGCCCTGGTTTCCTTCCGGAGTTTTGCAATCTCCGGGTTCCACCAGGGCACCTTCTTCGCCAGGATTTTCTTTTCCGGGCAGTTGTTTGTCCAAGCTGTATAGACAGCTTGTGCTATTCTGTCTGTTTCAAGTTCTATGTCAATAATAGAGTTTAACTTGCCTTTGGGGTCTCCCAGTTCCACCTCCAGGTCACTTTTGAACGCTAACCAGTTGGTGTTCCTGGGATTCCGTTTGCGTATAGTTTCTAGTTGGATTTTAGTCTTATACCTGAAGCATATATATCTGTGGTCCGATAAAGAAATCTCCCCAGAGACATGCCATGAGCTAATCTTATTACTCGCGTTGTTGGACGCTAGCGTTATATCAATAACCTCCCCCCGCCTTGCATTGACGAATGTCGGTTCATTGCCTTTATTTAATAGTTGTAAAGAAGAGCTTACCAGAAAATCCAGTACCTTCTCTCCTCTTCTGTTGACATCCGAGCTCCCCCAGATGACGTGGTGAGCATTTGCATCGCAGCCGATGATCAGGTCGGTGTTCGCCTGGCTGCCGTAAGCAGCGAGATCCCTCAGTTGCCCAGTGATTGGATCCGCTGCCTCGTAGGGAAGGTAGGCTGATGAGATGATTAGTGCCTTACCCCCCCCCCCCCCCTTGTTTTGGATCTTGACCGTAGTCAGATCCCTGGAACAGAAAGCATGTAGAAGCAGAGCGTCAATGCCATTTTTAACATAGATACATGTCCTCATAGTACTCTCAGGACAAACATATAACAATGTCCCGCCAGTACCGTTTAAGCCTCTTATCTCGCCTTTGTAAATGTATGGTTCTTGTATAAGAGCAATATCGAATTTATCGCTTTTTAACAGCTTAGCCAGAAGGGCAGTGGCTGCTTTATTGTGCTGGAGATTAATCTGTACGCACCTTAAGCCCTCCATTGCGGCGTTTATTGTTTGGTGGTGCTGAGATCAGCAGCCACCTCCTGGACCGTGTCGTCGAAGGACATAGGTGACATGGTACCCTCCAGGTAGAGTTCCGCCAGACCACGCAGATCCTCTGAGCCCGCCATCGATGAGATCGGTGACGATGCTCGAGACATGCGCGGTCCAGCATGGTCCTCTCCTAGCTGCACCATGCCCCCCGCCTCCTCCGACTGGTCCTCCGCCACCTCCACAGGTGCGTCACCGGCTGGTGGCGCCTCCCGTTCCGGGCCCCCCCCTGTCGCCACAGCGACCGTAGCCTTCTGGGCTACCTCCCCCCCCCCCTCTCCCCCCTCCCTACACGGCTCGACCTCAGCCCCCCCCAGGCCCCTGCTCCCGCGCTTCCTCCAGAAGCTTGAAGTGGCTGGTGTCGAGCCCCGTGTGCAGAACGTAGTCGGCCTCCTTGATGACGGCGGCCGACACCCGGTCCATCAGTACGATTCGCCTGGTGCTCGGCCCCGACTCCACGGTGTCGACTACCTTCCACTCGCTCGTGCGCAGCCTAGGGTTCCTCCTCTGCAGCACCCTGAGGGCTCTCGCCATGTCCTGAGTGCCATCGACCACCGTTCTCCAGGCCATCTTGACCGGTTTCGGCAGATCTTTGGCACTCACGACCTTCAGGCGCAGCCCGGCAATCTCTCCACCTCCGATTACCGTGCCGAGCCATGCCGCGGATTCCCTCCCCTTGCAGGTGACGTTAAGCGCGCCCCCCACGAGGTTGCCGAGTGTGATGTCGGGCATGGGTTCTTCGGCCTTGTCAAGAGATAGGAGCAGAGCTCCTACGATGGCCGGCATATGCTCCTGCATCACTTTCTCGGCAGGAAAGGCCACTGGGACGATGGCCATCTTCTCGCTCGCCGTGACTTCCGCGAACGATCCCCCTACCTTCGCTCTCTTGGAGTCACCAGCGAGCAGAGATGAGTCGCCACTGGCCCCCAGTGACCTCTTATTCTGTGGCCTTCCCGCTCCACTTGTGGAGGGTCCGGCCACCGATTCCGCGTCCGTTCTTAGTCGCGCCTTCGCACGCCTCTTCTGCCTCCTGGACTTAGCGGCTCCTCCACCCGACTGCACGTCCACGCCCTTAGGCATGGCCGCGCTGTCGAGGGCGCCCGGAGCAACGCCAGCAGGATTTGGAAGCGGTGCTCCCGTTTGCCTCTTGCAGTAGGCCATCGTTCCGCTGCCTACTCCTCCGGCACCTGCGCTAGTCGGTCCCCCTGGGGGAACTTGCTCGGCGCGAGTGGTACCTTTGGAGTGGCCTGCTCCACCATGGCCTCTGCCTTTCGCGCCGTGCGCGTCCTCCGTCCTCGCGGACCTCCAAACCTTACCGCTACCTACTCTCGCGTTCCTGTCAGGGACAGGCCCACTAAGAGCTGGTGCAGCAACTTTTGCGCTATGCGCCTTTGCCTCATCCCGTACGGGTCCGGCTTTTCCTCCTTCCGTCGTTTTTGGTAATATGTTATCCATAAACCACCAGTGAAAATTTCAGCAGCTTGGCTCCCCACCCTCCTCGGAGCCTCACATTTGGGATGCTTTGACGCATCAGGGATACCAAGCTGATATAGCGTCCCAAAGTGCGTTGCCCATGAATCCGCACGGTGCCAAAACCCTAGTCAGCTCCACAGCCGACATGGGAGTCGTGCTCCGCCGATTACAGACCCCTACACCCCAGGACACTCGCCATGCGGCCATCTGATTGGACACAACAGCCGATTGATCTTGACTGGCTAGGTCTAGACCTCCCGTGTGAGATGAATCTAGAGCCGAAGGAACTTCTTCTAACGGGGATAACGACAACAGACCCCCGCTTCGCGCCCGCTCCCAGGATCTCCTTCTCCACCCGTACGGGTCCCCGCGCACGGCACAAACACGCGGGTGGCATTCTACCGCTAATCATCCTTCTTTGTGGATGAGAAGCCCGCTGCGACATGCCACATCATCGCTTACGGCTGATTACGTGGGATATGGATCGTTATTTGCGGCCACCAATCTTCCCGCCCCTGCATGCTCGCCTCCGTCAAAGGAGACGAACCTACAGTGGCCTCTCGATGTTGGCACACAAATACAGATCCATCTGAGGAATAGGGCTAGGTTGGGATTACGTGAAGGGTGTTCTTTGCACTGGTTCACTTACCTGACCCCGTTGTAGATGAAGTCATACGGATGACATCATCGACTTCCGAGCCCGGCGTTCGATCCGTTGCAAAACTCACCCTGAGATAGTCCAACTGGTTGTTTCCGTTCTGCCTGTTTCTACGGTAGAACCAGGCAGTTAACAGGCAGTAACCTCGGGAAGGAGCACAACCAGTTTTGCCTCGAGGATCTCTGCAACTTGTGCTCCCCCCGAGACCATTCACCATGCCAACTACCGGACAGGTAGCTGCCATAGAGGCAGACCCATCGCAAGCAGCGACCGGCCGCAAATTATTCCTTGCATATGGACCCGCCTCCGCAAAAATTTGGAGTTAAAACAACTATCAACATGATTTATTACTTTATTAGCTACAGCCCAGTACAATTGTTGTTTCATAATAACAATAAACTTCAATCTTCACGAATACCAACACATGGATAGACTCGTTAAGCACATTCATTATGTTATTATTTAATGTTGCATCATAAGTACTATCACAATCGGAGAGAGCTCGCATCAAGAAGGCACGTGCGTCGTACAAGCATCGAACCATAGACAAAGAATATATAAATAATGACGGATTAGATAGCAATAAACTAGCCTTAAAAATATGTGTCGAACAGCACAAAAGGGGAGCTTGTAACCATTGGTACTTACGTCGTAATGCGTTGCATTTTTTACATACATTAAAACATCGTTGCCAACATCGTAAGCGCCAATAGCCCTAAGGTTCCTTTTTACGTGATACTACATGCACAAGTACACGGATTGTGATGATTGATGGCTAGTTTATAGTGGCGATCATATTACTCAATAATAGTTATTTGTACAACAAGAGATCAAAGTTTGATATTTCTTCGAGTGCTTATTTTGAGTCCCGTGCAAGCGAAAGATTCTATAATAGATTCACTCGCTTTAGAATCTTGAGCGTAGTAAGGGATTCAAAAGCGCACGAGATGTAAATAACTTTGATCTCGTGTAGTACACAAAATTTTTCACCCTAAGCAGTGAGAACATACCTAGAGGGACAGAGATAATAGAACCCAAGTATATCGAACTTGTATTAGACCCCGCATGTTGAAATGACATTTGACTATAAAGGTCACTTGAATGTCATTTTGTCTCACTCAGTGAGCAAAATCGCATTTTGCTCACTGACTGAGACAAAATGACTCAGTGAGCAAAATCGTATTTTGCTCACTGTTTTTAAGAAGTAAAGTACCCTTGTTCGAGCTGCTGAGGTGAAAATGAGATAAATCTACTGTAAAAAAATAATCCAAATAGTTAAGTAGGACATTTACGATGTTTTTTATACACAATCTGTAGTATGACGATTTTTTTATACACAATGTGTAAGTAGTTAAAATCAAAATAGCTTTTCACGTACGTTTGTGTCGTTTGTGAATAAGTTACAATATTAATATTTATGCTTATATATTATGCAAGCAAAAAAACAGGCAACTCTTACCTCGATTACCCTCCACGTAACCAAGAATAAGGTAGTACCTAGATAAACAGGCTCTACTACTCTACGGCAAGTTGACAAGTTTACAGAAAATATGTACTACGGATAATACGGTCATTAGTCACTATTAAAATGTATTAGTTATTTATTCGCAACTAAGGCGCCAGAATCGTTATGGTAAATTATTCGCCTAGGTGCCTATTAGAAGTTATAATCAGCTATCGGCTCATGACTTTTAATAGAACAACTCCTGTCCAACCGATAAGGCGATATGCGCACGGACATTGAGTAATTGTATATAAACAGCGACTTATTACACACTTTATAATGATAGAATAGTTGCATATCGGTCAACGTAAGCTCTGTTATATCGTCATCGAGGTAGATGACGACCTAAGTAGATGAGTAGGTTTGAGTAAGTAGTAAAGCTTAAACGACAATAATATGTGTAGGTACTTATAGATAGAGTATTGTTATAAAACTTCACAAAACACAGTAACCAAAATTGACTATGTTTTTTGGCAAGTATTAGTACCTATACCGCTCTTTAGAAATCACAAGGAATTTTAAAACCTATAAACTTAATTAACATTAGTAACAATTTGAAACAAATAAAATATTTAAAAAACCTAACAATAAACTGATCCGAAAATATTGTACCTAATAAATAATAAATATAAAGCCTACTATAACATTGATTGACAAAACAACTACCGCAGTCCGCAACCAGTCAAATTAAACGAATTAACATACAACCCAAATGCAGCCTCATCTCCGTTGAGGGCCTGATAAAACAGATTGACATCATATTAGACGAATAAAGTTTCCATGTGTTTGGAACTCGAAATACCGGCTGCCCTAACTATTACAGCTTTACTTTCCCATTAACTAACGAATTGAGAAACAGACTTTGGAGTTAAATTGATTTAATAATTGAGTCGCTAAACTTCAAACTCGGGTAAATCCATCTGTCAGATTATGCGATTTTGGTATTAAGAAAAGGTAATAGGGTAGATATTTGCTGAGAGGGTCGAATGGATTTACCCGAGTTTGAAGTTAAGCGACACAATTGTCAATTCAGGCCACTTTGGGAAGAAAATTGAAATATATTGTATATCTCATCATCATTAACTATTTATTAATGTTCTTTTAATTTACTATAACGGCCTAGGAAAATATAATGCCTACCGAATTCTATCAATGTAGATCCAATTTATATGAGGCCACCTGTGTGAGGATCCTATTCGTTATAACAATAAAAAAAAAGTTAACATTCAGTAAATATTTAGTAAACCAGTATGTTAATCAAGGCTTTTTATGCGCTGTAAGTATTAAATAAAACAATGTATGGCAGAAACATTCCAGAACATATATTTTTAAATAATTACTTACTTCAGCTACATTAACGCATTATGACTGGTTTCACCTGAAATCGCTTACTTACCTACTTTGTATAAAAATTGACCCTATTTCATCAGAAATGTGAACACAGCCTAACATTAATGGCTATAATGATTAATCGGTTCCATGATTACGTCTACGATGGATCGGACAGTTAAATCGAACCAGCTCTAAATACCGTGGTAAAAAATATACCGAACTGGTACCCCGTACCATTTATGTGGCTTATGTTTTAGAAGGCATAAATACTATATGGAAAAAATATATACCGACCTCTGTACTTGATTGGTGGTACCTACAATTTAAGAGTACTTATAGCCAATTGATCTAGCCTTGATATTATTATCGCATAAGGCGAAAAGACAGCTAAATACAGCCTTATAATTTAAACTGAATTTAAACAAAAGTAGCGTCTATTCTTAAATAAATACCTACCATTGTTTATATGTAAAGTGTAATTATGACGTCTTTGAATGAGATTTTGTGTCTGGATAATCGTAGAATTCGTAGATGATTCTAATTACAGTAAATGTCTCTCTAATAACAGTAATAGCTCTGTCTAAATATTAGAAGAACACAGTGAGTTAAATACAGCATAATTACTTTAATCGTAAAGGTTAAAAATTACACTACATATCTATGTACCTACCTATTACAACAGGTATGAGAAACCCCATGTTACACACATCTCAGCCTTACTTACGTAATAAATATTATGATTCATTTGAGTACGTACAGTCTAGGTTTAAAAAATATGATGTTTATACCCATATATGACTAAAACTGGTGAAAAACATCAGCACGAATAGGGATACTAACAAGACAACGCAACAACGAATAACACTCGTTTTCCTGGTTGATTTACGTCGTCAATAAAATACCTTGTTATTCCAAGAAAGGAATTCCCTTTATTGGTTCTTTGTGCTTGATTCACGGAACCTAGACGTAAGACATTTGTAAGTATCATTTTAAATAAATAAGTAGTCTATACTTTTTTATCAAATCAAAATACAAAAATTCGATACTTAACTAAGTAAGTACCATGAGGACATCAAATGACTATCACATACCATTTTTGCAATTAGGTTTACGATTGTTAGTTAACATTGTGGACGATGGTTTAATAAGTTGATAACCATTGAACAATTATAGTTTCTTAATGGAAACACCTAAATAACTATTCCATTTGTGGAGGACATTAGACCGTATAAAGCCGTAAACGTGAAAGTCTGGGACCTGGACCGCACACGGCTAGCCGACGAGGCCGCGAGATTGTCGGTGCTTGCCTAATTTACATTTCACAACAGATTGATACCATAACTCATTTTAAGCTAGGCTGAAACTAGACACTTGTAATAACGAGGGGCCTCATCACATTTTACTATTAGACCAGGGAAAACAATTTGTACAGAAATTATGTAGGTACTACTTTACTTTACTACAAGTTCCCGATTCAGATCTTATCTTGAGTATTATTCAATCTTATTAATACAATTTTAAGTATTAAATATGTTTGACAATACCAGACTTCACACTGAGGTATAATTTATCGTACGAGTTTCAGGCTAGTTTCTAAATAAACGCAAGTTCTATAAGTAAACACGATTCTACTTATGGGTACACTAGCTGTTGCCCGCGACTTCGTCCGCGTGGACTACTTTTCCGCGTTACTTTTCTTGCATTCTAATAATATGCTCTTATACAACGATTCAAGTCCCGCACTTAAAAAAATGTTTGACGTTCATACAAACTTTCATCCCCTTTTTCACCACCTTAAGGGATGAATTTAGACAAACGCTGAAATTAGTTATCTTCTCTTTTAATGAAATAAGTTTTTACGAAATTAAATATTCCTAGCTTAAAATAAAACTTGACCCAATACAAACTTTCAACCCCCTTTTAACCCTTTTAAGGAATGAATTTTTAAAAACCCTGAAATTACTTTTCTTGTATTCTAATAATATGCCCTTATACAAAGATTGAAGTTCCGCACTCACAAAATATTTGATCTCCATACAAACTTTCAACCCCTTTCTCACGACCTTGGGGGATGAATTTTAATAAATGCTTAAATTCGTTTTCATGTTTTTTAATTTAATACCTTTTTGCATAGTTTCAAGTTCCTAGCTTAAAATTAAATTTGCATCCCAAGACGAACTTTTATCCCCTTTTTAACCCCCTTAGGGGTTGAATTTCCAAAAACCTTGCAATTACTTTTTTCGTAATCGGCTATTATGCCTTTCTAAGAAGTTTCAAAGCATTTGTAATGGATTCAAACTTTAAACCCCCTTTTAACCCTTTTAGGCGATACATTTTACAAAACGCTGAAATTACTTTTCTTGCCTTCTAATAATATCCCCAAATACAAAGATTCAAGTCCCGCGTTCGAAAAAATGTTTGAAATCCATACAAACTTTCAACCCCCTTTTCACCACCTTAGGGGATGAATTTTCAAAAACGCTGGTATTAGTTTTCTTGTATTTTAATTTAATACCTTATTGCAAAGTTTCAAGTTCCTAGCTTAAAATAAAATTTGCATCCCAAGACGAACTTTCATCCCATTTGTAACCCCCCTTAGGGGTTGAATTTCCAAAAACGTTGCAATTACTTTTTTTTGTAATCGGCTGTTATGCCTTTCTAAGAAGTTTCAAAGCATTTTTAATGGATTCAAACTTTCAACCCCTTTTTATCCCTGTTAGAGGATGAATTTTACAAAACGCTGAAATTACTTTTCTTGTCTTCTAATAATATCCCCAAATACAAAGATTCAAGTCCCGCGCTCGAAATAATTTTTGATATCCATACAAACTTTCAACCCCTTTTTCACCACCTTAGGGGATGAATTTTCAAAAACGCTGAAATTAGTTTTCGTGTATTTTAATAATATATCTTTTTACGAAGTTTCAAATTCCTAGCTTAAAATAAAACTTGAACCCCTTACAAACTTTCATCCCCTTTTTAACCCCCTTAGGGGTTGAATTTCTCAAAATCGCTTCTTATCTCTTGTACACTTTATAAATGTAATCTGGTGTGAAAATTTCAACTTTCTATCTTTTGTAGTTTCGGCTCTGCGTTGATGAATCAGTCAGTCAGTCAGTCAGTCAGTCAGTCAGTCAGGACACTTGCATTTATATATATAGAAGATTATTTCGTAACAGATCTTTATATTACGATTACGAATTACACGAATTATAACATGTCTTAAGATCTTCTTCCTCAAACTACTAATAAAAAATCTGACTGACTGCCCATGATTAGATCGGTACCGAGAAATCATTGAATCACCGCTCCGAATTGGGGGCACAATAGGTATAGGTACCTACATTGATTTGTCACCTTTCGCGTCACTCCTACGATATCATGCTGTAATTCAGACCTTTACTGGCGGAAGCATCATATGTCATTCAACAAACATTAACAGCTCCTTGTATGCTCAAGGTGTCACTTTTTAAGTAAATAAGTACAGACCAGCTAGTCCATACTGGAAGTCGCGCAAAATGTGTAGAGTAGCGCGCGAGAACGCAACTCATGCTAGAATAACAGATCTATATGTATAGCTAATGCTAGTAAGAGCATTAAACATTGATGATACGAGATTCCAACACAAGTATCTAAGACTTCTTATTTTAAGAGCATTAGATATTTGAAAAATGGCCCTCTTTATAGCACCTAATCTCAATTTAGTAAATTAATTCCGATATAATGTGGCATGCACCAAATGAATCCAATATTTTCCATTTATTGAGTGACAAACGGCCTGTCGTGAACATTTCCATACTGGACAACAACTATAATGCATGGCTGATCTATGTTAATCGACCCATAAAGTGTGAACACGGTATCTTAAGCTCGAAGCTCACTATATATTTTCTTAGTTTTAGCCCACACGACGCAATAGGAAAGTCTCGCATATGGACATTTATAATTTAGTCTTATTTTCACTGGGACTGTTAAGTCCGCGATTTTACTAACATTAATCAACTAAAATGTTCTTACAATTACCGATATGAAAAATATGTTAGGCATAGTATGTACCTACCTACTTAACGTGCAGTTTTCATTCGACGGCGATGATTTACAAAAATCACCGGTAAAATTGACATTCCTTCTATTTTTTCTATACTTAAACATTTTTTGCTTCTATATTTTCTATCGCATTTATAATTTTATTGGAATTAGTCTAAGATTTTCGATTTGGGTGGTATAAATACCAGCTCTGATTAAAATAGGAAGTTCTTTAATGTAAATAAATAAAATGGGGCACGTTAGCTTTATAATTAATGATAATACAAAGTCTGTGTAACATAATATAAGAACAAAAAGTTAGGTACCATAATATGCCTATTATTATAGGCAAACTCGACTTGTTTAAGGCCGAAGATTAAATTTCGATACGGGCAGCGCCTGTAAAGGTTACAAAAGCTAAAGAAAACGATTAATCAGACCGATGTTTTTGTAATTGAATACATAACTTGATTACTCAACGAGCCCGGTAGTTACCGATAATAGCCAGGATTTATATACTAGCCAGTATTGATTTATTGCTATCATACGTGCTATAGGTACATACAGGGTGTGTAGGGCTTTATAGCATGTCCGTATATTTAATCAGTAGCTTGTATTGTATTATTTAATTAGCTGTTCGAATGAACAAAGACTTGTTTGATTGGTGAGATAGTAAAAGTGGTAGGTACTAGGTTATAGACTTAGCTTGTTAATGATAAAGGTTGCGTAAAGCTAAGCGAGAAATGTACAGGAAATATCTAGTTTATAGACAATATATAATATCGGAATATCGTTTTATGACGTAATATAATTGATGATTTACTACTTGAATCTTAGCTTAATATGTTTACAACTGGTAGAGTCTACTTAGGTACCCTGTTATAAACGTAAAATATACAAGTATCCCTAATAGCATTTTCTTGTAGGGATTTTGTTGGGCCTTTGTTTACGTATTAGTTGGGCAACCGTTATATTTGGCCGTACGATTTGCTGGAGGGCCCTCGACAAAGGCCCTCCCGAAGATTCCCAACAGAGGGCCATAAGAGTAATTTTTTCGTTGGGCCTATTTAAATAAATCATACAATTATTCAACGGTGGTGGTTTTGGTTGGGCCGTGCTTGGGCCTATACACATTTGTTTGATGGTTGGTTAATTGTTACATTTGGCCGTACGATTTGCTGGAGGGCCCTCGACAAAGGCCCTCCCGAAGATTCCCAACAGAGGGCCATTAGAGTAATTTTTTCGTTGGGCCTATTTAAATAAATCATACAATTATTCAACGGTGGTGGTTTTGGTTGGGCCGTGGTTGGGCCTATACACATTTGTTTGATGGTTGGTTAATTGTTACATTTGGCCGTATGGCTTGCTGTAGGGCCAACTGCAAAAAAATAAAAAAGGGAAATTTTTCGTTGTGCTTCTGTTTGCAAATTCAACAATTACCCAACGGCAAGTCAGGTAGGTCGGTAGGTAGTCGTGCACCAGGTTGAAGGCCCAACACAGCTTGTCCCACAAAGGGCCAACATTGTAACTTTAACGTTGGGCCTTGTGTAGGATTCTTACAATACTACCGTAGGTAAATAGTTGTGTAATTTATAGTGTGCCTACAGTCTAATTATGTAATGGGCTTTTGTTTACGAGTCCTACAGTTACCCTACGTTAAGTAAGTGGTTGTGTAATACGACGTTGGGCCTTTGCTGATAAATATTACACAATTACACTACGGTAGGCATTGGTTGTATCCACATGAAGGCCCTAGGCTAGGCAGCAGTTGTTGTTAATCTTCTCTGTATCGTTCCAATTTTAGTATATGTACTGCCGAAGCAAGTACACTTACTATACACTCTAATTTGTATATATACTAACCGCACTTCGAAACTTCGTAAGCGAGATTTATGTTTTTTGAGATTTAAATTGAGAAAATGTTGGTAAAATACAATTTTTTAAATTTATGTATAAATTTTATAGTTATAGCTATTAGATTTATAAGTTACTTTTAAAAAATATTATGATTATATCCGGAATAATCGAGAAAATAACTATAACTTCGATGTTTGGAGACAGTAACGCCATCTGGTGACGCCACAAGCAAACTCAACTGGTATTGTTGGGCATCAGTACCACAGCCAATGTTGGTAAATGCGATATTTGTGCTCACTGGGCCAACGAATGTTATCGTTGTTTAGCCACCGGTACCAAAATACACAAAGGCCCATTGTTAGGCGTCAGTGCCACAGCCAATGTTGGTAAATACGATATTTGTCATCATTGGGCCATCGGATGATATCTTTGACTAGCCAACGTTACCAAAATACACAAAGGCCCATTGTTGGGCATCCGTGCCACAGCCAATGTTGGTAAATGCGGTATTCGTCACCATTGGGCCAACGAATGTTATCGTTGTTTAGCGAACGGTAGCAAAATACACAAAGGCCCATTGTTGGGCCTCAATGCTACAGCCAATGTTGGTAAATGCGATATTTGTCGTCATTGGGCCATCGTATGATATCGTTGATTAGCCAACGTTACCAAAATACACAAAGGCCTATTGATGGGCATCAATGCTACAGTCAATGTTGGTAAATGCGATATTTGTCGTCATTGGGCCATCGGATGATATCGTTAATTAGCCAACGTTACCAAAATAAACAAAGGCCCGTTGTTGGGCATCAATGCTACAGCCAATGTTGGTAAATGCGATATTTGTCATCATTGGGCCATCGGATGATATCGTTGATTAGCCAACGTTACCAAAATACACAAAGGCCCATTGATGGGCATCAATGCTACAGTCAATGTTGGTAAATGCGATATTTGTCGTCATTGGGCCATCGGATGATATCGTTGATTAGCCAACGTTACCAAAATAAACAAAGGCCCGTTGTTGGGCATCAATGCTACAGCCAATGTTGGTAAATGTGATATTTGTCGTCATTGGGCCATCGGATGATATCGTTGATTAGCCAACGTTACCAAAATAAACAAAGGCCCATTGTTGGGCATCAGTGCCACAGCCAATGTTGGTAAATGCGATTTTTGTCATCATTGGGCCATCGGATGATATCGTTGATTAGCCAACGTTACCAAAATACACAAAGGCCCATTGTTGGGCATCAATGCTACAGCCAATGTTGGTAAATGCGATATTTGTCGTCATTGGGCCATCGGATGATATCGTCGATTAGCCAACGTTACCAAAATAAACAAAGGCCCATTGTTGGGTATCAGTGCCACAGCCAATGTTGGTAAATGCGATATTTGTCATCATTGGGCCATCGGATGATATCGTTGATTAGCCAACGTTACCAAAATACACAAAGGCCCATTGTTGGGCATCAATGCTACAGCCAATGTTGGTAAATGCGATATTTGTCGTCATTGGGCCATCGGATGATATCGTCGATTAGCCAACGTTACCAAATAAACAATGGCCCATTGTTGGGTATCAGTGCCACAGCCAATGTTGGTAAATGCGATATTTGTTATCATTGGGCCATCGGATGATATCCTTGACTAGCCAACGTTACCAAAATACACAAAGGCCCATTGTTGGGCATCCGTGCCACAGCCAATGTTGGTAAATGCGGTATTCGTCACCATTGGGCCAACGAATGTTATCGTTGTTTAGCGAACGGTAGCAAAATACACAAAGGCCCATTGTTGGGCATCACTGCCACTGCCAATGTTGGTAAATGCGATATATGTCATCATTGGGCCAACGAATATTATCGTTGTTTAGCCAACGGTACCAAAATACACAAAGGCCCATTGTTGGGCATCTGTGCCACAGCGAATGTTGGTAAATGCGATGGTGGGCCAATACAAAATTAATGTTGGCTACGGAACGAACATCATCCCAACGTTTTCCCTACCGTTGGCACCGTGGGCCCCAACGAAAATGCTACTAGGGATAAGTAGGATAGGTAAGTGTCAAAAATTCTCCCATCCCATCCTCCTTAAAAATATCGTACAAATTGTGTAAACCCAATTACATTGAATACGGATATAAAAAGTACCTATCCTGTCTTAGTTATTATGAACTGTATGCCAAATTTTACCTAAATCCGTTTAGCCGTCATTGCATTCCAACATACCTACACATTTTCATATATTAATATTAGTATGATCATACAGTTTACTAGAAATTAAGTGCAGGTACCTACATGTTTCAATTTCCTACTACAACTAAATAATATTAAATTTGATACAGTATAACTCAGACTGAAAGAAAATTCACAGACAAACATGCCAAAGGATTCAACAACCTGCGGCCTAATATTAACCGCATACTACTTAAGTGATCGTGACTGACTCAATAAGGTCAGAGATTATTGAATTACCTACCGGCAATTAACTGGACTAATTCTGTAGAAAACTAATGCTGTTCAATTCAGATGATTGAGTGAATCAACAATAATTGACGACTATTCAAACGTGTCGTGCGCAAAATATCTGAAAAAAATTAACGGTCGGTTCATATCTTAGAGCATTTAGTAACTGGAGACGCCTTGTGAGTCATTTTCTGTACAAAACAGTCTGCCGATTTTTGCGGGGGAGGACGTCAAATGTATGGCTATTTGTACGTAACGTACAAATAGTCATGTCTGATGAACATCAGTCCATACAAAAGTAAATATACACTATTGTGCAAGGTTTTCGGCAGAGAGGTTCTTAAAAGCGACTCCAGTTATTAAATGCTCTCATAACAAAGGAAGTTTATAAATAATATTGAACTGAATGAAAACGTCCTATCTATGAATGAAAACCTTCATGATTGTCTAAAATCAAAACAATTTAGATCAAATAGAATAATGGAGAATAATTTCCCCATGTTTATAAAGATACCTAATGGAACAAGCCTTTGAATAGATGCAGCTATAAGCAAATACAACTGCACGAAAAGTTGCCCTAGGTCCATCTAACTGTACATCGAAAAAGTGTACCTAACTGTAATCTAAACATAAGGGACACCTTAGGAATTTTCTTCTAATGCATGTTATTTACACAGGCAAAATAATAGTCAGATAAGCATTTCAAATTATGTTCGGATCTAATATCATCGCTAATACTACATTTATATTCAAACAATAGCTTGAGTCATAAGGCATCGGGCAATCCAAAAGCAATTTACCACTACGTGGCATGCAGAATCAATTGCCAATATCCACTGGCAAGAATCACTAATGTAATTTTACAACGGTATATGTTAAACCTACCTATACATTGTCCAACAGCTGGTGTTACTAATATAACTGACTAACAATATCGGTATAAAAGTGCTTGTTTTTAGTCTAAACAAGTGTACCTATGAATCAGTGTTTGAAACAAAAACAAATAAAAAATTTCGATTCCATAAACTAACGCTAATAAAAAAGGAACATTTAAAATAAGCGCTTTATAGCGTTCAATTGTTTTTCGTTTCAAGGAAAACGTAAAATAAATTAACTGTACTTTTCGTATTACATATTAGGTGTTCCTGGTAGTGTGGCAGGTAATTAACCTTATTATTCGGTTTAGGTACTTAACTTATTTAAAATTAGTTCTATTCGTCATTTAATTACCTAGTTTTATTAATTCAACACCTACATGCATGTATCTTAATACTTATATTAATAATCGTATGTGCAATATTAAATTTAATTTTCTTGTTTAATTTAGGTATAAATAAAAAAAACATAATAGGAAGGTCTTTTTACAATACCTACCAAACGGTTCCATTACAAATAATCTTTAGACGTGTTCATAATGCGCGTATTATTGATCGTTGTAGGTACAATTGCTTTCAAAGTGATCCTAAACTCACATAGATTAAAGTTGAATGTAATCAGCCATTGCATTTGCATACGAGCCTGCAAAAAGTTATCTCGCTATACACATATTATGGTGACTTCAATGTCATAATATAACAAGTAGATAAAAAGATTAATCCAATATAATTTTAAAGCTAGTGTTCTGAATGAAACTTCAAGTGCGTTTAATTTTGCGTTGTCTCTTTTGTTTTGTAATGCGAAATATAGATTCAGCTGCACTGCGTATCGGGCACTTGATGTTGATGTACATTAGTACCGCGATAAAAGGTCACGAGCGCCGGCGCAGGATGTCTTATAATGGAATGTCTGTCCGTCTGTGGCAAATTGCTCGGAGTTAGCGAGTTACCCATTACTGAACTTACATATAAGGCAAATCCATAGCGAATATGTCTGAAATTAAATAAATATGAAAAATCGGTCAAAGCATATTTGTATTTAATTTTCTTTTATATCTTGCATTAGTAGTTTGAGTTGGGAGCCTCAGAAAGACATAAGATTTCTAAAGATAATGTTTACCTTTAGAACGCTTTGAGGAAACACCTGTGCAATATACCTAAATAATTACCTATTTCCTTAATGGGGTTAGATATTAGGGAAATTCCCACAACGGGGTAAGTCCAAAAGAATCTGCTAATCGTATGAGCTTTAGTTATGTCTCTCGGCATGACGATACGAGTATGTCATCTTAAGCCCAGTTAATAGGAATTGTAAATATTGGTAACTTTTTGTCTAAAATTTAATTATTATTTGCTTGTTAGTCATAGTGTTAGGTGGAAACGTGTGGAAATGTACATAAAGTCGATCTCACCAAAATCCCTTGATATCGCGCTGAGAAGATAAAAATGCGATTAAATCACATAATGTCACGTCCCTTGCGTAATTGAATAAATTCATGAGCTTTATTTCTTCTGCTCTTGATAAAACAATTGTATTAACTAGCATAACGAGTTTTTTGTAGCCCGTTCACGCGAAACATTGACCTCGTTCTTAGCAAAAAATGACCGATTTTGATACTTGAACTAGTTCGTGGAGAGAGAACAGACGCGCCAGTTTTCTGATTGAAATCAAAGAATTGAAAGAGAAAGTTGTTCGTTATGTATTTATCGATGAACAATCTTCGTCATGTTCTATAAGCAAAGACAAACAGTAGCCATTCAGCGCGACCTCTACAGAGTTGACTCACATCGCGTCACGTACAACCTCCATGACTCACACTCAGGCACGCGCTCTTCTCATATATTAATGTTTTCTTTTCTTTGCCATAGGTGTTACCTGCTTGAATCATCGATCGAGGGGCCCGAGGTTCCGGATCTGAGCATCGCTAACGGTTACTCCTTGGCTTCGCAACAAACGAAGATCGCGTTAGTTCATCGTCTGGATTTGACCCTCAGCAATTCCACTGCCTGTGATCGACGCTATAATAAAAACAAATGAACTCGTCCGGTGTTCGTGTCACAAATGTGCTCATATTTAGTGTTAGGTTATTATAGGTCATATTACGAGCGTGTTAAGTGCACTGTTACAGGTGAAGCAACTGTATTGTTATGTTTAGTGCTAGATCGTAGTGTAGTACTAAGTACGTGCTATATATATTTCTGTGATATTTTAAGTAAGATGGTATGAGTCACCATATTTGTGTTTCGAAGTTACGTAAATACTCGAATCAATATCCGGATATTGATTCGAAATTTGTCTGGTTTTAATTAATGTAACGATTCAACTACTGACCTGATCAACCTTTCAAAATAATTATAATTTCGTTGTAATAATTGGTTAAGTCGACGATTGTTTGATAATATTTATTCTCTGATTATAAAAATAAACAAGAGACAATCAATAAATAACTGGAACAAAGATTACAGCAACATATAAAATTAATAACCTACTAATACTACAAGAGGTGTTTGCGATTGGCAATTTATGTAGTTGTACATATTTATTTAATTAATGACGCTAGTATACTTAAAATGACCGACTGACCTATGGCCGTCCGGTCTTTAAGATAAATGATAATCTCAACTCAACCCATGTGTGGCGAGAGCGTAAATAACGGTCAATCTTTAAAAGCTCTAAACTGATAAACAGTCAATACATCTTATCATTAAGTAATATATTGTTTTTGGTTTTTTTCGGTATTGGCTTTTATAAATACGCCTCAGCTTGTCTTTTTTCTAAATTGCTAATGTATTAAAGTACCAACCCATGTAGGTAATATGATAGGCCGTTATATACTTATCTATACAATATTTAAATTATTTATTTGATAATATAAAACAAATACATACAAAACTTAAGAACTAAAACCCGTTCTGAGCCATGCCGGGTCCAAAGGTCCCCATCACACTTGCAGCGTTACCCCGCTGTATGGCGATGGAGACCTGTTGGACAAGCCATGACTCAGAACGGGGGTCAGGCTCTATACAATGGATATGAAGATAGAAAGCGTTAGAAAATATAATAATATATTCGTATTATTTTAAGGGCTCGTATATCTAAATGCCTGCAATACTCGACGCATAATGTTAATGTAGAGTTTGACCTTTTTGGCTCACACGTAGACGGTACCTTGTACCCTTATAGAATTTGCTTATATCGTTTCTTGAAAATAGGTTACTAAGAAAAACCGATCTATCACATAATGCTTCATTCCAGGCAGCCGTTTGTCTCCAAAGGTAGTGTCAATGTCTACGCTACTTTACAAAGGTTGATTTCATGCCTTAAAGCCAACAGCGTTACTTAATGTAAATGCTCTATTTATTTGTCTAATAAGTCATGCAGTTTCAGTAAACATTAAGTTTTTCCTTCAACAAGCACACTCATTCAGGCGTGGCCGTGGTGCTGTTTCTTTGCCCTACGATTTTAACCTCAAGAAATCAAAATGTGGATTTTCGTAGCAATTGCGCTATAGAACAACCAGTCTGAGAAAGTTGGGTACATTTTATGGAGGCGTGGGTGTTGCATGGTCGTCGTGGGCTGCGTAACTTTAACGGCACATGACTAACGGGTTTTAACCGTGATTTCACGGGATGACATGATGTATTTAACGCTGAATGAGTCCACTAAATAGTCAAGTACTTCCAGACTTCAATAATAAGGAAAATGTAAAGGTCAAATATAGGTCCAATGACAATGAAACATCATTGTCATTGGACCTATGTACCGCCTATTTATGAATATATAGGTCTCTTTTCGTATAAAGTACCTATAGCATTTACTATAAATTATCTGGTACTTATTCACACTATTAGGTATTTCATTTACATGAGATATGCTACGTTTTAGGTACCGTCTATTTATAAATACACAGACAACTGCCATTTCATGTATCATTTTATAGGAAACATCGATATCGTCTGTTAACTATACTCATATCCGTTTTTAACTACATTTTTACTGGCCCTAGATACTGGATATTTTGTACAGACGAGTTCATAAATAATAGGTATACATTTTTTCACCTTATTGCAATGGATTAAGGTGAAGAAATGTATACATATTTAATTATTTATGAACTCTACTGTAGTACTTGTAATTATGTGATGTAACCCACTACTGCAATAAGAGGCCAACGCCCCGCATTGGGAAGTAATCAGTAAATGTTTGTGTGGATGATGATTACTAGAATGTCGTAGAAGGTTAAAGTAAGTTCCTAGGATTTTACGTCATATTTTTTAATGGTGCATATTGATCCGAGCGGTATAAAACCACTAGGTGACTCACCATGACGCGACTGAGATTTGCTAACACAAGATAAGAATTTTTTATTCAAACAATTATTTATTGGCAGAACGATACGTATTATTATTAATTATTTAATGATTATTATACAGATTGGTAGGAAATAACTCGGAGATTTTTAAATTGTAGCCGCAATAATTGCCATCCGAATTAGAAGATTTTTTGTCGTTTCATCTAAAAAAGGATCCTCAGGGCGATTGGCACTAGCGAACTCATTAACGATGAGCCTATATAAATGTTACCGCGCCGTGACGTAAACGCCAATTGGGCCTTAGGTCCCTTTTTATATGAAATGACACATTTTTTTTATTTAAATGCTGAATAACTGTAATACCAAGTTTACGTTTTATTTGCTCTACAGTTTATGGCTACGAGTTCTGTTATCCAAAATTGTATTAAAGATTTATAAATGTGTAGGCTATGATTAATATATGATATCAATCGATCGTGTGTAATAAATGGAAGTGCATTTTTGCTTTTTATAAGTTGTACGTAATATTGATTTAGAATAGGTGAATGTAAATAACTATAGTGACTAACTTTAGTGGTTCGACCACATAAATGTAGATATACATAACATAAACATCACATTATCTAGATCTAGTGTTCACGGATGTATGTATAAACAATTAGATAAGAGTGAATCTCTTCATTTAACCTTTTGAACGCCACAGACGGCAATTGACGTCAACGGAAAATCGTGACAACGACGCCAAAGACGGCATTTGACGTTGATCGTTTTTTGATGAAAATCTACTGAAAAACACCCCACTTTTAGGTTAGCATTATTTATTCATAAAACTAAATTTTACCCCCGTGGCGTCAGTGGCACGGCAAATGGATGCGCCGTTTGGCGTTCAAAAGGTTAAAAAATGCCTGTGTATAATCTCTATTCTCTTGCAACCAGTTGTATAAACGGCGAATATCGTTATGTGGTGTCACTCCTACATATAGCTAATCTATGATGACTATGATTTAGGTACTTTCGTCTATATTAACCTTTTGAACGCCAAGAACACCTAAAGGTGTCGTTACTAGTCGTGCCCACAGCGCCAAGGGCAACTATAGGTGTTATGGCGGACGCTGTCAAAGTACTCAAAGTAACCTTCACACTTTCGACTAGGGTTTACATTAGCTCCCTTGCGCCCGGGACCTTGGCGTTTGAGTGATGTTTGTGTTTATGACATAAAGCGTTCAAAGGGTTAAAGGAGGTAGGTAGCTAGGTAGGTATAGCTATATGTAGGGGTGACACAATTTAGACAGACAGTTAGACACACAATCTCTTTTTATAACTGTGATACACCGTAGGCAAACGCCGAAACGATTAAACATAATTGACGTTTATACAAATGGAAACTTCGGTAGGTTATCTAATAGATACTTTTTGTATTGTACTTGTACACTTTTATAATAAAAATATTAAAGAAAGAACCGATTAAATAGATATGAAAGTTAAAATGTTTATCATTTGACGTCCCCGAAATTCACCTAAATATAAGCTGTAGTTATCTTTTATGGGTTGCAGATACTTGTATTACCTATAATATAATTAATAATGTCGATAATTGGGAAAATTAAATAATTGGGTAAGCAGGCATACAATATGTGATATAATATTATAAATCTCTGTCATTCACACATGATAACTAAATAAGTACATATATTTCTTATGTTCCCGAGAATAATGATAATTAAGTCTATAATTTCTAATTCTGCTCATGACGAATTTTGCTTTAAACCGGTCCGGTCCGTAGTTTCAGAACGACAAAATGTTGACAATTTTTGATTGTTACATAATTGCGTTAAAAAACCAGTTTCGCC
The DNA here is from genome assembly GCF_910591565.1 of Cydia splendana. Classification (NCBI taxonomy): domain Eukaryota; kingdom Metazoa; phylum Arthropoda; class Insecta; order Lepidoptera; family Tortricidae; genus Cydia; species Cydia splendana. The sequence continues at coordinate 18,085,719 of NC_085964.1, read as the reverse complement.
GATTGGGATGTCCAAGCTAACTTTGCACCGACTTTGACGTGACAAAGTGTGGGAAGCCATAATAATAAACGTCATGCCGGTTCATGGGTGTCTATTGTTGCGCCTGTGAATGGGTCCGCAGGCGTTCTACATGACATTAAAGCTCTCCAAAGGGCCTCTACGTGTTGGATCTGTATCCCCACGCAAGCCTATCAAAAGACCGGGATTTATAGGCCCGTGAAATCCAGAACGTCATAATCATAATTTTCATAGAAATATGATATTGGTGTTGACGCTCCACACTTTCTCTCAAGTCTATGCAAAATTAACTTGGTCTCTAGACCTATTAAAATACTTATTACCTATGTAGGTAAGTTGCTGTTTTGTGTCTGTGGCTACCATTTCAATCGCATTGTCCGTACGCTACTTATTCCTAGTAATGCCTGCGGTTTGGCCAGTTTAGTTGCGGTTCGTCATTAGCTGACCTCATTTAACATTCTTTTCATATATATGTATGTAGGTATAAAAAGGAGACAGAAATTATGTGATTTTTCTTCCCCATGACTTCGCAGTTACAATAAAACAATTTAATTTTTGAAGTTTATATTGTATACCAATGTATGTATTTATATAAAAATACGTGTGTTATCAATGGGGTCAAAAAGATTCGATACTAACTCAATTTTCACTTTTTCAGTGCAATAAAATCGTTGCTCGTCCAGAATCGTTGAGAGCGGAACAGCATCAGTTAGAACGGATGAAACGCTGTCGTGTGATTTCCACCCTGATGCAGGAGTACGCCAAGGTTGTATAATTTCGCCTCTACTATTCAACATTTATACAGAGATGATAATGAGAATTGCCTTGGAAGATTGGCCATAGACGGGGTCGTAATTGGCGGTAGAAGGATCTCCAACTTACGTTATGCGGATGACACGACCTTATTCGCAACTAGTGCTCGTCATATGGAAGATCTGCTGCATAAGATGGAAGCTACAACCCGTGAATTTGGATTGAAAATAAATCGCACAAAAACCAAAATGATGATTGTCGACCGCGTCAATAACAACTTACCAGGGATCACACACATAGGAAATTGTGAGGTTGTCCAATCATTTATTTACCTTGGGGCGTTAATATCCAACGAAGGCGGGTGCATAGACGAAATCAAGCGACGCATGGCCGCCATGGTACTAGGTTTGCTATGGACAAAATGAAAAAGATTTGGGGTAATAGGAACATTACCAAGACCACGAAAACCAGACTCGTTTACTGCCTAATATTCCCCATTTTCCTTTATGCGTCGGAGACATGGACCCTTCGTGAAACCGAGAAGAAAAGAGTTGACGCTTTGGAGATGTGGTGCTGGAGACGGATGCTAGGAGTATCGTGGACAGAGTTTCGTACAAATGACTCCATATTAAAAGAACTCGGCATCAGACAGCGCCTATCAACCACAGTGGAGTCACGCATTCTGACTTTCTTCGGCCATGTTTCTCGTCGTGGTAATGACTCCATAGAGCGTCTCGTAGGGCAGGGAAAGGTCGAAGGCACCAGGCCACGTGGTAGATCACCAATGAGATGGACAGACCAGATAAAGGCCGCAACTAAGTGCTCGGTTTACGAATGTACCCGGAAAGCTGCAGTCCGCGACGAATGGCGCCGTATTAGCAAGATCATCACTCATCGAGATTCACAATGATGACCACGACCACTCTGGCAAGAGTGTACCGACTAAGAAGAAGAAAATCGTTGCTAATTTAGAGACCAAGCTAACTCGGCAGCGGTTTTGATTTAGGTAGCACAGGCTGTGCTAAAACGTTTAACCTTTTGAAGCCACAGACGGCAATTGACGTCAACGCAAAATCGTGACAACGACGCCAAAGACGGCATTTGACGTCGATCGTTTTTTGATGAAAATCTACTGAAAAACACCCCACTTTTAGATTGGCATTATTTATTCACAAAACTAAATTTTACCCCCGTGGCGTCAATGGCACGGCAAATGGATGCGCCGTTTGGCGTTCAAAAGGTCAAGTGTTTATTTTAAACGTCATAATTTAATAGTTTGACGTTTAAATAAAATAACACTTGGTCAGTGCTATCAAAATCGCTGCCCAGTTAGCTTGGTCTGAGTCTACCTTACCTAATATAATAGGTACTTAAATGAATCTTATTTTATTTTGCTAAAACCGTAATGGTTTAATGTTTCAGTTCTATATTTTATATATTTTGTCTGTACATAACAATTAGTTATAAGTTAAAAGTTCCAGATCAAGTTGAGTAGGTACCTAGTCAGGACATCAATAGGTATTTTGTCGTTTTAGCGGCAACGCCCGGTTAATCGTACAAAAATACCTTTCGTGGAAACCGCGAACTGGGATGCAACATGGAAGGCGATATTCGGCAAATAATGAATCATGCAATCTTAACTTCGATTCTCGCTCCGCCAACATTGGATTCAATTTGGATTTACAGAGTTGGAGTACGTACAGCGCTAGCAAATATCTACACGCCTCTATTGTCAAGGCGTTAGAGTGCGTGCTCAGATGTTTTTGAGCACCTCGTCCGCTCCTGTATATCTGATGGCGACTGATGTATAACATACCAATAGTACCATTAATAGGTGAATAAAAATATGGGCAGCACCCAACCTTTTTCATAATACTCGTACCCTCACCCAGGTTAGTCTTTAAAAAGATTTTTTGATACTGAATTAACGTACCATTTTCACTTTTTTCGAAGTTATAAGTAGTACCTATATAAAAATCACCGCCTCGGGCAAGATTCGAACTCACATTAGATGGAAGCTGGTATCCCGAAGTTCGAGTCTGGTTGACGAGAGACGAGTCAAAAATTGTGATTTCGTTAGCAGATGGCTCTGTTGAGTATATCCTTTAAAATTAGCAAAAAATCATGGAGTTCAGGCCTCCTCGACGCTCAACGCTCAATAGTGCTAATGTTTCAGAAAAAATGCTAAAAATGGCTATAGTTTATGTGCCTGTGTCCGGTTGCCAATTTAAGGATTAAAGTTGAATTGAAAGTAATTGTTACTTGGTTGTCGCTGACGCTGAATACAGGCCTCGTCGAAATTAACATATGCATCCGATCGTCTGACGCAGGGCAGGCGTCCACAGCTGGGCAATGACGCAGTTAACCGTGCTACTGTACCTACCTATATGGTGAACCCAAATACAATTTTTCACGAGAAATATGAAAATAAGAAAGTTAAGTAATAAGTATTCATTCATACTGTTGTGGTCTAAGACTCTATTAAATAAGTGGTGTATAATAACGTGGATAGTACGCTTGTTATTCAATTAAAACCGAAATGATATTTTAGTTAGTTAAGTAACAAATATATTGATACATTACAAAAAAAATGCACTTTGCTCTACTTATAACTAGAGTCTGACCACTCTTAAGTTTTCACGCCAAGTACGTGAAGTAGCATTTCCATACATTGTCACAGGCAAGTCAATACAAACTTAACTCAGCGTAAATAGAATCTAAAAAAAAACATGTGGCTGAACGTGAACGTTGACCTAAGCTATAAATCCACTATAAATTTAAATCTCAATTACTATCGCACCAATCTACTGGTTAATATAGGAATCAGTTACCAGCAAATTCGCGCCACGCATTACACGCGTAATTTCTCCTCTAAGCGAAAACCACGCTTTGACGCACTCACGGGTCCTGCGCTCTGAAAGGGTTAAAACGAGAACTTTTATATTATTTTACCGATACACAGGACAACTTATCAGTTTAAAAGGGCAATTGGTATGTAACAGTTTAAAGTAGTCCAAAGTGGTCCTACTTATTGACTCACGCCCTAGATACGTTGATAGAAGGTACATAGGTAATCACCAAAATGTTGAAGTTACTTATCTAAGTTTTTATGAAATGGATTCTCAACCATGCCTACGTGCCTATGAAATAATTTCGGTTTACCATTGCTAAGGACAGTTAAATTGCAATTGTTTATTTTGTATAACTATCTAGTAGTAGTGAGGAAACCAGGCTGATTCAAATAAGAAAAAATAGTTCCCCTGACCTAAGGCAGTCATCGTCAGTGATTTTGTTTTACAAAGTTACTGCGAAATGTTTTATAGTAGGTACTAGTTAGTTGGGGTACCATAATAGACCGGGAGATAGTGACACATTTTACTGGGTCATTTGTACCAGTATGGCGGTTCGTCAGGGGTCTAAGCATGTAATGAAGGAAAGAAAAATGATGGTCATAGCGCTGGTACCGGCGGCCCAATCGCGTGGGCGTTAGTCGAACGTGTCGGATAAAATACGAGTGTCGAACGATTTGTTCCACAAAAATCCTCGTATTTTCCGATAGTCCATAAAAAAGATGTAGGCGGTAGCGTAATGCCATACTTCTCCGGTGTGACTTACAGCCCGCCATACTGAGGCGAACACATTAATTAAAAAAAAACAATTCAACCATTTGTGCCAAGCTAATTTTTGCACAGGTAATCATCGTCGAGCAGCCATTCATGGACATTACCATGCCATACTCTTCGGACGGTTCCAAATGGCCGCCATACCGCCGCAAGGGAGTTAATTTTTTTTTTTGTTAAACGATTTGTACCAGTATTGCATTTAAATTTTTGGAAAGTATTTGATAAAATGTGACCGTTATTATAATTGCCATACTTATAGTAGGGGGATAAAGTGCTGCCATACTTGAAAAACTTATTTAATCGACACGTTTCAAAAATACGACTATGTATACGTAAAATAATTTTTTACAGCATGGCATCATCATATTCTGTTTGTTTGGATACAATTGTACCTAAAAAAATATATTTCAGATTATAACTACGGGGCGGACGACTGTGAGACTTAAGCCAAGACTTAAAACAAAAAACAATTTTTTGACGATTTGTACCAGTATGGCATTTGGATTTTTTGAAATTATATGATGCAATGTGACCATTATTATATTTGCCATACTTCTAATAGGGGGAAAAAGGGGCACCATACTTGAAATAAAAAAAAAAATATTGTACACATTTGCCACCTCCTACAGGTATGGCATTATGAGATTTCCATTTATGATCACACAGAAAGTCTTGAAAAAAAATTACAAGATGGTACAACTCGTTTAGCAATAAAAAAAAATTAACTCCTTTGCGGCGGTATGGCGGCCATTTGGAACCATCCGAAAAGTATGGCATGGTGATGTCCATGGATGGCTGCTCGACGATGATCACCTGTGCAAAAATTAGCTTGGCACAAATGATTGAATTGTTTTTTTTTTAATTAATGTGTTCGCCTCAGTATGGCGGGCTGTAAGTCACACCGGAGAAGTATGGCATTACGCTACCGTCTACTTCTTTTTTATGGACTATCGAATAATACGAGGATTTTTGTGGATCAAATCGTTCGACACTCGTATTTTATCCGACACGTTCGACTAACGCCCACGCGATTGGGCCGCCGGTACCAGCGCTATGACCATCATTTTTATTTCGTTCTTTACGTACTTAGACCCCTGACGAACCGCCATACTGGTACAAATGACCCAGTAAAATGTGTCACTATCTCCCGGTCTATAAAGATAGAGAACACGCTCCCGATGCTAAGAGATACATAGAGTTATCAAGAAAAGTCTGCACCGATTTTGATAGCCCACGCAGTGCAAGTGTTATTTATACGTCATCATTTCATAGAAGTTTGACGTTTAAAATAACACTTTTCTTGGTATAACTCTATGTATCTCTTAGCATCCGGAGCGTGTACCTAGTGTGTGATTTAGGCATAACACGATAATTAAATAAAACAAATGTTCCAAAATTAAATAACTTCTTTTATTTTCAGAGTCAAATTTGTTTCCTACATAAACGTGTTAGAATGACAGGCGCAGTAACATTAATTGACCATTACACTAATGGTACCGCCACGCGGAACTTGGTGCGAGAATGGAGGGCGGCGCCGCGCGTCAAGCCCCACATGTGGCACCACCTTTAAACATCTCTGTGCAACCAGTATAACTTGGCTTTCAACTTCGTAACAGCTAATCGTAGTCGGAGGCCAAGATTTATACTGGCGATGTGTTCGATAAGTATAAATAACAGCCCGGCTGAGGACTAATTATTTTTTTAATTAACGTCTCCTCGTAATTAACGTCTTACTTAAAAAATAAGCAAAATAACTGAAAGATGCGAAATATGTTGCACATTCTAAAGGTGGTTACACATGTGAGCCCGGGAGCGATGCGGCGCGACTACACAGTTAAATACTACCGGTTTTATTACAGAATTTTCATAATACTATAATAATGTAGATTTTATTTTATTAACTATGCAATAATGATCACAAATACCCATGAACCGAACGCGATCTTAGCTTTCTGCAACCTTTTAACAATAACTACACTCCTCTAATGGCTTCGGGACCGGGCGAGGCTTTAGCGACTCTGTAACGAGACTTCAATACTCGTTTCGTGAAAGATCGTTACACAGGAGCTCCCTTTCTAATAAAAGGGGTTAAAAAGAGGTTTCCGCCTATATTCTAAGTTAGAATCTTTCATGAAACTGATTGCTTGTTCGCTGGCGTTCTCCGTCGAACCACTGTAGTGTAATTTCGGAGTACGGAATACGTGTATACAAGTCTCACCCTTAAGACTCGCCCTTGTTCGCTAAGCGTTGTCGCCGCCCCTCCAGAGATGTCAGCCGCGTCAGTACTACGATCCAATGCCACGAACATCTAATTTAATCAATAATCAACAATTATCGCCCAACTCTAACACTACACGCTTTACCATTTTACAATCAAGTGGAAAAATAATTTTTGTTCCTCCGTCGTCGAAATCATCGCGATCCATGTTCGTCTCGTACTCACATGGCAAAACAAAATTATACAACGCGACGCTCGGCGGCGGCGCGGGTCCGGACCGGGACCCATATGTGGTCCTCAAGGCATGTGGCATGTCACTCAAGCAATGTGGCAAGCCAGCTTTGTCAGCCAAATTTGAAAAATGTAGGCACGAAGGATCGACCTCTTATATAAATTTTGAATTTTGCGCCTTTTACTAGTGACAGAGTTGTCTTGTCTGAGTATATGTACCTATACAGCGGCCCCAGGCCGCGCCGCCGCCCGCAGTAGTCATTGGAAAGACATTAACTACTCTCCGTATGCTTATAAGAACACTTCATAAAACAGCTTTATATTATACTACACAATTTACACATTATTCGTAGGTTTACATTTTTACACAGCGATAATAATTGTTTTGTAGTCTTCATTATATATTCTATTTACTCCCGAACGCTAAATATTGTCGCATATTAAGCATTTTTTTTACATTTTTATGTAGACACCGCATGGTCATTGGTGTCTGAATACTTTTATTTCCACAAAATACTCTTTCTCTCGACGCCGTACCGTTACCGTAGAGGCCGCGAGAGGTTCTACGCACTTTTTGAACACCATATTAGTCACTATTTTTATTCCAAAACGTTAAGTAACCGAGTACACAACTAAAGCTAACTTTCAAAATTAAACTACCGAATTTTAATAAACGTTTTCGTGAATAGGATGAGACGCATCGAGTACACGGGAAGAATCGGAACTCGAACCGCAAGCCCGAACGTAAACTATAAATGCTGACAACATTGTCTTTTGTCTGGAATGACACTAAGGAAATGTTCTACACCAAGATTTAAAACATTACTTCTAAAGCATATAAATATGTTAGAATTTTGAAGACCGATCATTCTAATCGGACTTTACAAAAATCGACTCGCGTTAGTAAAAAATATATTAAATTTAGAAAATTATGGCAAAATATTGGCGAAGTGTGTCGAATCGGCTCCCCGCGAATATCTACAAGTCAAACACCAAACGAGCGCGAGCGTCCGACGGCGGCCGCGCATATTTACTAGCCCCCACACAAACGAACCGCGAGAACCAAAACGTGCGCCCTAACCTTTACGACTAACAAAGAAAACTGTGACGATACAATATAAATAGGGAACACTTTTACTAGTATGCGAAACACGAACCGAAGTCGACTCCGGGACCGCCTTCGTTTCGGAGCGGGCGTCCGCCGCCGCGATCGAACTTTGGCCATCGCACACGAACGGAGGGAAACGGGGGACGAAACTCGCTATTTACATAAATAATGCGCGCAATATAAAATATCTGAGCCCGGAACCGTCCGGGGTGAACGTTCGACTATGGCATTGCAAGTTTGTGACTGTAACGGCCGGAGTACATCGCCCCCGGCGCTACCAGGTGCTGGTGAGATGGAAGACGAAGGCGTAGTAGAGGCGCGTGACGCGCGGCAGTGACGCCCGCGCCGGCAGCCGCGCCAGGAACCACGCGCAGTGCAGGTTGCAGGGCACGCCCGCCGCCGCCGTGACCCCCCCGCCACGCGCCGTGACACGAGTGCCTGCCGGCCGTGCCGTCACCGCCGCGCCTGCTGGCCGTGCCGTCACCGCCGCGCCTGCGCACGGGCGTGACGCGCGCGTCGCGGGTGCGCCGCCGCGCCGGGACGAGGCGGCTCCGGCCCAAGCGGTATATTATAGGTCCCTGAAACAATATGCCCATCATCTAAATATTATCAGCGCGGGACGGTAACTATAGTTAGCGCACGCGCTGATCCAATTAAATGTTTGTATCGCCGTAAAAAAAGGGTGTAAGGTGCAGCGGGCCAATTTCGACTGCGGGATAATTTCAACTAATCGAAATATCTTCCATATTTTACATTATTAACTAGAGTGCCATAATATGTCCAGATAGCGAAAAAGATGTGTTGTGTGTGATTCTATTTAATAATGTAAAACATGGAAGATATTTCGATTAGTTGAAGTTACCCCGCAGTCGAAATTGTCCCGCTGCACCTTACACCCTTTATTAACATTAGTTAGTATGGCTGCGTACCTATTTCTTCATGATACATACATACTACCAAAGTTAAACCATAGATTAAAGAATTATCACTGTATCGTAACCATTAACCATCAAAGCGATATATTTTTAACATTAGATGAATGATTACAAATAAAAAGTAAAAATATTTCATTTGAAGTAGTAAGTGCACAAAATAATTTATTTTCACGAAAGAATAGGAATGAAATGTAATGGTATTACCTTACCTACCTCATCCACTGCTGCGTATTGTGGTGCGACGGCGCGGGCGCATGCGTCTGTGTGGCCACCCTCTGCACCACCTACGATTTAAAAAAAATATCATTTTACAATTTTTCAAAAAAGTACAAAAGCGAGATACATTTTTTTTAAGCAAGTTAACTAGTTTTACAGTACATAACAAATATAGTATGGCCTTTCTGATTCTGATAATTCACTCGCTATAAAATTTGGCCTGCCCCTGTCCACCCATGCTCTAAAGACTGCAAGCTGCTTAAACAACACGAACGACATGAGACACCGCGCTATGCCACCACGACATCGAGAAATTACCTACGTCATATCACCCAGCGATGCCAGCTCAGCTGTTGGTTGCAGGATTTACATATTGCCTTATAATTTGCTGCTTGTTTTCATCAATCAATCAATCATTTATTTATTTATTACAGGCACCTGCCGCGATAGCAGAGGACGCTGGTTCGATTCCAGCCTGGAGCACTTTTTCTTAGTAAATGACATTTATTTCAGTTTATAATTTATTTATTTCTTTGAATGCGGTACATTTTTAGATATAATAAAAAAATTGTTCCGCACATCCTGCCTGCATAGGCATGTTTTGTCAATTTGACAAAGTCGTCAAGCGATTAAAATACAATAGAGCGACCTGCTGCACGAAGGCGCGCGTGAGGTGCGGCGCGCTGCGCTCGGCCTGCTCGAAGGCGCGGCGCAGCTCCTCGATGGCCGCCACGCTGCCCGCGCCGTGCTTGCGCGACAACTGACAATAAACATACATTTGGTCACAATTTATACATTACAGCCCTAGGGAGCTGTCCATTAATTACGTCATCGATTTTTGACGATTTTTGACCCCCCCTCCCCTAAAATCATCCAAAAATCATGCTTGGAATGACCCCGTTTCCTCTTACGTTATGCTACCATCATCCGATGTCTAGAATTTTTTAATTATTCTTTTTTTTTTTTTTGAAATGACGTAATTTGAAATGACGTAATTTATGAATAGCCCCTAGGGCCAAATTTAGGATTTACGGACCGCATCGCCTACGTGGAATAACATCTTTTACGAGCAAGTGTGATGAAAAACTGATTTACAGCTCTGCTAGCCTATGACGTCAACTGACTCGCGCGGCTACAAACCAATATCAACCTTCGTGCATTCCCACAAGGATCACGATGACGTGTCAAAGTTCAAAAGATTAAATTTTAGGGACACACACACTCACACTTTTGATCATGCCAAAATTTTTTTCATAAAATAAAACTCAATAGTAGAATAGAATATTACATTCTATTTTTTGTTTGTTGTCTTACACACAGTTACAGAAAACTAGTCACATCGAAGTTTCGGATTCGGTAGAAAATCCGGTTTCAATCGCACACTGCAGAAAACAGTAGCCGGGTAAAATATGGTAAATGTGTAATTAAAATTTATATAAGATATCCGAAAATGACTTACCTCATTTAGTAGCGGGTAAATAAGCTGGTGCAAATATGCCTGATGCTTTTTGACTTTTTCCTCACTATTCGCTCCTCTGTGGTCCAAAGCCTGCAATGTAAATAAAATAATTACGATGTAATGTTGTTACATTAAAAAGCGGTTATATTTAGGTACTAAATAATCCGCTTAGCTAGCTTTTCTAGCCTAGAGTAGAGTGTACACCAAGGGTGGAAAGTCACCAATTTCATGGTTCGAAGTTAAAACGGATGTGCACACCACTTGCGTGACGTGTGCGTACACGGTTTCAAAATTATAGCGCACGCGCACGTCTACGCACTCTCAGCCGGTGTGCTCTGACCTTTAATGTCAATAATGGACACTTACGGCTTTATTGTAGGCTAGATGGTCGCGCTGCGCGGGCTCGTGGTCCTGGCGCTCGGGGCGGTCGCGGTCGTTACGGTCGCGGTCGCGGTCCCGGTCGTTGCGGTCGTTGCGATCGTTACGATCGCCGCGGTCGCGGTCCCGGTCGCTACGGTCACGCTCCTTGGCCGCTCGCGGCTCCGTCACAGCCACAGCCACCGGAGACTGTCGCGGCTGGAAAGTAAAAGAGAGGCCTTTGAAATGTAACCACAATTTTTGTTAATAGTAGCTATCAAGTGGAGGCAGATCTCCGGGAGCTCGGCGTCAGTGAAAATTGGCGTGAATCCGCGCAGAACCGAGTAAAATGGCGTGCTCTTGTGTTGGAGGCCAAGACCACAGACAAAACATCCTCCAGACTGAGCATAGTCGCGCTACCCCCTCTGCCACGCATACGGTAATTTTACTCCATGTTCGAGTCGAAAGTGTCTTTGTGTGACGTCCGTGAACTCGTTCGTCGTTTGAACGGACCAATCACGGCACGGGACTTCGCTCACCTCGTCCCGCGCACCCCCGCATTTTTGGCATCATCGGTTGCATGAAATAATTGCTCTAAACTCGGTCTAGAGGATTCCTAGTCTATGGCCAAGACTCATTTTGGGTCATCGCGCCAAACTATAAGTACATAGTTAGTAGCCATCCAAAAACATATTCGTCTAGCTCTAGCGGATTTCTTTATAAGCAAGGTAGTGTAGTAACCCATAGCATTGGTCGTAATCCAAAGCTTTTCTTCGCTCCGCTGGATGACCCTCAATGCTATGGTTGATTTCCGCCCGTCTCCTCTCATCTCCGCTTTAAAGGAAAGGCAGCCTAAAAGTAGGCCTAAATTAGGGGTAAAAAAAGTTTACAAATGCCTATTCAGCAGTGTTGGGCATAATGCAATAAATTTGTAATTACATTAGGTACGCATTAAATTACATTTAAAGCAAATTACTTGTAATGCATTATCGTAATTGAATTGAATTAAATTAAATTTGAATTACCTGGTAATTTTTAATTGAAATTACATTACGCAATTACGTTGTGTAAACTATTTATTACTTACACAAACAGGATCAATTTACCCACGTGGAATGGTTAAGGAGTAATAGTACAAAACGATTAAATACATACAGTGTATATTTTTCATTACTCTACTATTTATAACTCATTTATTTACATACAATATATGTATATACACTGTATAAACACTGTATAGTGGTACTACTAAACGAAATTAATAACTAGCTTAAATCTAAAATAGGCCCTTGAGGCATTGTACCAAGGATGCTGGCGGCATTTCCTCATTTCCTGTGTATATTTTTTGATGTCTAACCGCTAGAAAAGCTAATATCGATTTCAAAATTCATGTTTAGAATACCCGGAGTTCCAAAAACCGAACCGAAAAACTTGTTTTTTTCCTTATGTTGATTTCTTTTTATTTTTGTATCCTATGTAGGTACAAAGTCTTGCAAATATATATACCTATTTATATCAATTATCTAAATACATGAAACATTTTTAGCAGCGCACACATTTTAAGATATACCTATAAGTAGTAGTTCGCCTCGATCTAAGACACTCAAGTTATCGTTATACGTATGTTATCGTCTAACAAACTATCAAAATTTAAATTAAATCGAAATTCACAGCCGACTCAGTAAATGTGTCAGTCCAAACCAAAAGGGACCTTGTGGCGGACAATGAGTTATCTACGGGATTGAAATCTAGATACATATACCTAACTATTAATACAAGAATCAACCCACCTAAAAATACCGCCATAAGGTCCCTTTTGTTTTGGACTGACACAAATAGCGTCCAAAGTTGAATGTAAGAACTAAAACACGTACTAAAAAACTTACACAAGTATGTAAAAAAAATAGTTGAAAATTTTGAGGATAAGTTCCGTAAGATTGAGTTGCAAAATTAAAACACAAACCCACAAACAAGTATAGCATGCTATATAAAAACAATGAAAATGTTTTACTAAGTGAGTGTAATTTGTAATGCATGAAGTAATGCATTACGAATTAAAATTACAAAATGTAATTTCTAATTGCATTGCGAATTACATTTTGTAATGCAGTGAAATTTTAATGCAATTAGAAATTACATTTCCGTAATTTCAATTCATAATTCAAATTACATTTTGTAATTGCAATTCATAATTCGTAATGCAATTACTTTTTGCCCAACACTGCTATTCAGTTAATTGTGACGCCAAAAGTCTTCCATCCTCCATAAAAAAACAAAGATCCAAGAGACAGATCTCCGATGGAAGTGATCTCAGGTCTAATATGCCAGCATTAGTCGAGAGACCCCGAGACATGCCGAGAACGAGTATGTACATAGTTCTCCTTTCTCGTTTCGTCTTTTTCCGATTGGGTCGGTTTTTTGTCGAGACTCTTGGCGAGTGTGTAAAGGTGGTATTCAATATGTCCAATATCTTTGTCCAATGTGTATTGCGTCTCACATTTTGCTTAATGAGAGATTGAGACGCAATGACATTGTACAAAGATATTGTACAGGTGGAATACCAACCTAACATAGAATATGGTTAGTACTGACCGGCTGCTTGTCGGTGGAGTTGTTGTTGTTGGGCTTGGCGTCCTCCTCGCGCGCGGGCGACGCGCCGTTCTGCTTGGGCGCCGCCACCACCGTAGGCGACGGGATCGCTGGAAACAACACACACCACTTGTGAGTTATAGTTGGTCAAACCAATTTGTCAGTCAGTAAGAACCAGGAAAACTATACTCATCCTTTTCTTTTGGGTGCTAGTACTAGTGTAAGACAAAGATAGTATGATTTTCTCTGTCTGTGATTGAAATGAGACAGTCCTTTGACAAACTATATCTGTTTTATTTCTTCTTTTTGTTATGCAATAGGTATGGTTTTGGATGATATTAGTTCAGGATCGAAACAAGTGGCGTACTAGAAGAGAGGCCTATGCTCAGCAGTGGGCGATGAAAGGCTGATATGATGAATAGGTAGGTACAGTACTTAAAATTATGTACAGATTAATTGAACCTTTTCGCGAGACGACTCTATTTATTCGCGCTCATGAGATGATTCGCACTACCCACTTATCGATACGGTTCCGCTTACAGAACGGAGCGACTCTGAACCTTAGTACATATATTTTGTGAGCATGAGCATCAAGTGGACCAAGGAGACGGCTGTAGATCAGGCGGGCATGCGAGCAGAGTTTTTTTTTGTTACCGAAACCTAGTTAATAGATTTTGTTAGTTACTACTTGTATTGCTAATAGTTAGTTACTTGAATTTCTAATAGTCAAGGCGGATCCACACCCCGCTAGTGTCCGAGCGGGACCTCGCTAACCTATAGTATATCGCCGTCTCGTTCACATTATAGAGCGGGGTACGGATCCGCATCATCGTGATAACGTAACTGGTGTTCTGAATACACGTACCGTTCTCCCTGGTGTCGATGGCGGTGAGGCGGCGCTTGTTGTCGAGGTCGGGGTGCTGGATGGCGCGCGCGGCCGCGCCGCCGCGCACCGTCATGATCCACGGCTCGTCCGCCTCGCCCGAGCCGGCCGGGTCTCCTCCCTGCGACACCGAGGATACTAGTACACGTACCGTTCTCCCTGGTGTCGATGGCGGTGAGGCGGCGCTTGTTGTCGAGGTCGGGGTGCTGGATGGCGCGCGCGGCCGCGCCGCCGCGCACCGTCATGATCCACGGCTCGTCCGCCTCGCCCGAGCCGGCCGGGTCTCCTCCCTGCGACACCGAGGATACTAGTACACGTACCGTTCTCCCTGGTGTCGATGGCGGTGAGGCGGCGCTTGTTGTCGAGGTCGGGGTGCTGGATGGCGCGCGCGGCCGCGCCGCCGCGCACCGTCATGATCCACGGCTCGTCCGCCTCGCCCGAGCCGGCCGGGTCTCCTCCCTGCGACACCGAGGATACTAGTACACGTACCGTTCTCCCTGGTGTCGATGGCGGTGAGGCGGCGCTTGTTGTCGAGGTCGGGGTGCTGGATGGCGCGCGCGGCCGCGCCGCCGCGCACCGTCATGATCCACGGCTCGTCCGCCTCGCCCGACCCTGCGCGGCTCTCCTCTCTGAAACACACAGGGAGGTACTGAGTATCGGCAAACAAACTATCCCCGGCCTTTGCAAAAGCCACCGCCAAAGACGTCAACTGACGTGCGCGGCTTAGCCATCAACCTTCGTGAATTCCGACAAGTTTCATGATGACGCGCCGCGCACGATAGGCGTGGCGTTCAAAAGGCTAGCCTCGGCCCCGGAACGCACACTCTGAGATTTAGCCGTACGTTTGTGGCTTCGGTATCGAGCCTGCGCGCTTCTGACACTCTGAGCGTTCGTTTTGTAGCCTTCGAGTAAGTCTCTTATACAAATATTAGGGCAAACTGAAAGTGTTTAGAATAGAAAAAGCTGAAGTAATTAGGACGTTACTCTTTATTTTAATGCGTGCTTTTATCTCTTTCTGACCACGAGTACAAATTTTCATTAGGATAGGATTACCCTGAAGCGCACACAGCTCATTCTTCCAATGCCTTTTTTGTATAGCAATTTTAGGTCCTCGGAGGTTTTGTATGAAATGCATGCTTCTCTATGATCATCCGTTGAATAACTACAAAAGCGATTAAATGTGTAATTTAAAAAATAAACAGACGTACAAGAACTAGGCTTCATTATGAAACTATAACTGAAGCCTAATGTAACTCTGTTGTTGGCTGAGCCCACAATGAAAATCGTTATAAATAGTAATACGAAAAAATTCTTAGGTCGAAATTGGAATAACGCTCGACGTACAATTTCCAAATTGCCATCAATCCTGAAACACAGATAATGACCAAATTGCATATACCCCAAAAAATGTATAAAGAGGTATATTTTTATAAATAATATGCCTCTTTTTGTTATATGATCTCTAAGTAGCCTTTTCTAAGAACTTTCAGAGTTGCCGAATACATAGGCGAACCCGTCATCAAAGACTTGGCTATTTCACGAGAGCCGATTTGACGAGCGCTGCGGATAAATATGGGGCTTGTCTTGGCGAAAAATCGACGCCTTTGTATTTACATACTACCGAATTGATAATATTGACAAACGTTTCATACAGGAAAGGTTTTATGATCAAACGGCCAACAAACAAACGGATTACGTATGACCTTCCAAACACTCATTTTATAAAAATGGTATCTTATATTCGTTAGGTATGCAAATTAATGGTATCTTGAACGCTTATCGCAGAGATAGCGCCAATGAATGTGGCTTTCAAGTATTAATATTGATTCGTCTTTAAAATAAATCAATATGACATGCATGTATGTAGACTGAAGTTACATAGCTCTATTGCAATTTCACGTCCCGTCTTGATGGCCAACATGAGACTCTGCCATGACGAAATTACAGTAAGCGCCTGCCCTCATATTGAAAAAGAAGTCGTTAATCTATTAAAATGAGTTTATAGCAGTTACAGTTACCTACATAATTTTAAACACATTCGTCACGCCCCCATGCGGGTGATAGGTAAACACATTTTTTTCTC
This sequence comes from Cydia splendana, assembly GCF_910591565.1. Classification (NCBI taxonomy): domain Eukaryota; kingdom Metazoa; phylum Arthropoda; class Insecta; order Lepidoptera; family Tortricidae; genus Cydia; species Cydia splendana. Next base: position 18,069,246 of record NC_085964.1, on the reverse strand, counting down.
TACAAATAGGTACCGAACTGCAGAATATACTAATTTAATTCTTGTTTTGGGTTCGTATCTGACTATTCTCCTGAAAGTGTAAATATCTAGACGAATGCTCTACCCATAATGATATACATACACCGAATTTAATAAAAGTGACAAATGATTAGAATACTATCTAATCATTCCATATTTTTGTTCCTCATAAGTCATAACATTAACATGTTTGCGGAATGTGTGGACTTGTGCTTATTAATAGGTGCGCGATTATGCATACTTACGAATCTGAATTCTCCGATTCGGTCTCGCTTTCCTCGCTCCGCTGCGCTTTCCACTTCTTATACCTATCTATAAGGTCCATTAGATACGAGTTCTTCTTTGCCTTTCTGATGAACTGGAACTTTAATAACTCTTTTGCCGTTGGCCTCTGTAAATAGAAACGCATATATTATCGATATTTTATCGCGCAAAGGCATGCCCCAACAAACAACATAAAGAAAGGCTATTCGGTCCGGATCATCGTAATTATTCATAGGCAAATTTATAGCTTCTCCGAACAAGAACATAAATAAATACATCGTGCCTAATTAAGCAAGGATAAATAACGGCCAGCCAAATTAAGCCTAATCTTTCAATTCATTTTCCTCATCGCAACTCGTGTACAAGCGACTAGCCACCATTATTGCCACCAAACACAACACAACATCGTAACTCACATTTTCCGGGTCCTTATTCAGGCACGCTTCGACGAACTCCTTAAACGACTTGGAGTAGCTCCCCGTCAGCTGCGGCGGATTGTTCTTCGGTATGAGGAAGAGCACCCTCATGGGATGTAGTTCGGAGTTTGGCGGTTCGCCCTTGGCCAGTTCTATGGCGGTGATGCCGAGCGACCAGATGTCGGCCTTGCTGTCGTAGCAGGACTGTTTGATGACCTCGGGCGCCATCCAGAAGGGCGTGCCGACGAATGTGTTACGCTTGCTGGTCGTGTTGGTTAGTTGGCCGGCGACACCTGGAATGTTGAAATGTTACATTATTATTTGTCAGCCTGTTGTGTCCCACTGCTGGGCAAAGGCCTCCCTCTCTTTCTTCCACGCGTCTCGTTCTATGGCAATATTAGGCCAATCTTTCCGAAAGACGTCAAGATCGTCATCTCCTTCGAGGTCTGCCGTGACGCCGCATTATGTTTGGTGTCCACTCGGTAGTTCTCTTGGCCATGTTACATAAAACATTTGAAATGTTGTCATGTTTGAAAAAAGGATTTGGTTGCTCTTAGTGAGTTTTTTAAATCTTACTCTCACGAACGAATCACACAAAATGTTTAAAGAACAATCATGTGTATGTATGGAAGTGTTATATCCAATGCGGTGATTGCTATATGTGGGAGCTGTTGTTGACTACAAAGAGAAGTACCTACAGTCGGTAACAAAATATATTTTAAGAGAGTTGTACTAGTTAATTTACGTTTTTAGAGCGACATTCTGCTATGGAATATCCAAGCAAATACTGTCGCATATAGACAGGCTTGGTTGTTAATTTTTACCGTTCCAGCGGGTACGAACCATCACAGCTCAAACATTGCGCGCTGGCCGGGCGCCAACCGGCACCCTAACGTATAGCTTCACTTACCATGTAGAATATAGATGATAATATGTGCGGACTCAAATTTACGGCTCTTTAGTGTAACATCTCTATAAAACGACGAAGGGGCGATTCGAAAGAATGGAAAGCAAAAAATATACGAAGGTCAATGAACGCAGGGGAAATAATTTCTGAAAATTAGAAAATGTCCGCAGCATTGACCGCAATGAGTTTCCTCTACCGGTGTGATTACGCTGACATACATTTAAAAAAAGTAGCGTTAACAACCTCAAGGGGCCCACTGATTACCAGTCCGCCGGACGATATCAGCCTGTCTGTTAAAGGAAAAATTTGACAGTTCCGAACAACTGACAGGCTGATATCGTCCGGCGAACTGGTAATCCGTGGGCCCCTTAAAAATGGCTGCTATTTAACTGATCACCAGATTTAGTAAAATTTAATACCAAAAAAATCTATTTTACCACCCTAAAATCATGAATGATCACCAAAATTATAACACCATTTTAATGTGAAATGATTACCAATTTTATTACATTTTACTATCCTTTTAAAGGAAATGACACCAAACTAATCATTATTAACCCAAAAATAGTCAATGATTACCAAATTTCAAACCCCATTTTAATGTGAAATGATAACCAAATTTTTACATCTTGCTATCCTATTAAAGAAAATGACACCAAAATAATCATTGTAACCCCAAAAATAGTAAATGACCACCAAAATTCGAACTCCATTTTAATGTAAAATGATAACCAAATTTTTAAATCTTGCTATCCTATTAAAGCAAATGGCTCCAAAATAATCATTGTAAACGCAAAAATAGTAAATGATCACAAAAATTGTAACCACATTTTAATTAAAAATGTGCAAACATTTAATATATCGTTATCCTATTAAATTAATTAATCCACTTCGTCACCTTTTTCTAGTAGCATTTTATTTCTGTAACAGTCGCAGTTCTAACCTAACCTAACCCACTTTTCTAGTAGCATTTTGTTTCTGTAATGGTCGCAGTTTAAACCTAACCTAACCCACTTTTCTAGTAGCATTTCTTTTCTGCAAGGGTCGCAGTTCAAACCTAACCTAACCCACTTTTCTAGTAGCATTTCGTTTCTGTATGGGTCGCAGTTCGAACCTAACCTAACCCACTTTTCTAGTAGCATTTCTTTTCTGTAAGGGTCGCAGTTCAAACCTAACCTAACCCACTTTTCTAGTAGCGTTTCGTATCTGTATGGGTAGCAGTTGAAACTTAACCTAACCTACTTTTCTAGTACCATTTCGTTTCTGTAAGGGTCGCAGTGCTAACCTAACCTAACCCACTTAACTGATAGCAGTTTAACTTACTTTTCTAGTAGCGTAACGAAATGCTACTAGAAAAGTAGATTAGGTTAGGTAGGTATGCGGTGCGGGCTACTGGGGGTTGAGCGGGAGGGGCTAGTAATTTTGGCATCAGTTTACTTTATTTGGTAATATGTATACATTTTTTGGTAATCATAGTTGTTTATTTAGGTGAAAATATCGCATTAATTTGGTCTTCAAGATTTGGTGATCATTAATGATTTTTGGTGATCATTCAATATATTTGGTATTTGAATACAATTTGAAGTGCAGTCGTAATTAAAGTGGTGGTACTTTTGTATTTTTAGGCCTTACTTTTTTGGTGTTCAGTAATTTTTTTTGGTAAGCATGATTTTTTTATTTAGGGTACCAAAGTATTTTTTGGTGGTCATTATATTTGTAGCCCTTAAAAATGGTAACTATTAGCCTTCCTCCTTAGATATTACACACGTTTGATTCCTTCTTAAAACTTGTGTTTAAGTTAATTAAGTACCTAAGTAAGATCACTGTTGTAATACGAAATACAAAAATAATGGAAACACTGAGTACTCAGCTCTTCGAAAGGATATTTAAGTTATAATTGTATAAACCCAGTCAGCATTAATGAATAATAATGATATGACAATTAGGGTTATAAAGAGTTTTAAGTACTAATTTATTTTTCCAGTCTCTAAGACGCCGCCTTTTATTACAGGTTTAATCTTCAAGCACCATTTTAAAATAAAGCTCTATACAAAAACAAAAAATGCTTCTTTTATTGCTTAGGTACTTAATATTAATTTAATAAGTATAATCTGCAATAAAACCTTGATGCACAACAAATAAAATAGGTAATTATATGGGCAAACGAAATGAAAATACAAAATTTAATGATCATGTACGATAAAAATACTGCTGTATTCGTCGTGTAACCCGTTGGGAGGATAAATCGCGCAGCCATTTATGAAGCTATTAGGTAAAACGTCACATCATAACATAATGTTATTCAAAGTAGCGTGCCGCGAGCGGCGTAACAAAGGAAGCATCGACCTACAAACCGTGTTGCTTACCAACAAATATTTGAATGTACTAATTCTGGAGCGACGCCCTTACACATAAAACACTTAGTAGACTTGTTACAATCATTACGTGTAATTGAATAAATTACATCGAGTTTTCCCGCCCGTCTGAGCTACAATACCCAATTATCAATTAGGCTCGTCCGCACAGAATCCACGCTTCTGTTTTATATCCGCACAAAAGGAACATATTCGAAACTGATTATCCATTTTAATTAAATTGCTTAAATATTTGCGCGTGGAATCAGGAAGTCAGACAGCTTAATTAAAAATTAGGCGCAGATCCAGGATAATAACGTGTTATTTTAATCCTGTTTTGGATGATAATTTAACGGAAAAATACGGCAGTTACTAGTTGGGGTTACCCACATCCTTTATATATTAATATTACTGGAACGCGACGATAAGGAAGTCGCTTATTACCTATTAATATATTATTCCCATGTATTTAAGTAAATTCTCAATAACATAAATGGAGAACAGAAAAACGAATTTAGAAGCCAATAACACAACAATTCTTTCTAACAGAGTCCAGGATATTTGTTTTTGATCACTTTGCAGACCCGACTGAGCCGACAAAGCATTTTCATATCGGAATGACGAGCATTTTCCACATAGCGAACGATCAAATTAAGCCGAAACTACACCGCCTATTGTGTTTGACGGCCGTCTGTTATTTCAGTTTGCATTGTGTTTGATTTGTACGAATTAGTAACGTTTCAGTTAAAACTAACGGTGTGTAAGTAAAGGCTGATAATAGTAATAACTTATTAAAATTACAAATCTAGAGCTCCTTTTAATTAAATCATGGAATAATATATAAAATTGTTGTTACTTTGATAAGCTATGAGGCTGATGTCATACTTTATTATTTTATATCAGTATCTAACCAAGCTATCGCGTTGCGATAAGGCATGAGCAATCATGGAGAGCCCTAGGAGTTACCTATAAATATTCATAATAAGTAGATATAACCCATGGCCTACATTTACACGTGTCCACTTGCCCAGCTGTACGATATCTTCTAGTTAACATTTGAGCAATTATTAAGAGAAAAAATAACCATTCTTCCTTCCAATGAATCATTTTATATAGTGTGCATAAATATGTGCCAAATTTTATCTTCTAATGCAATGATTGGCTAAACATTATACGAAATGTCTGCAAGAATAGTTATTTACGATACAAGTGCGGAAAAGAGGAAATCCGAAACGAGTGGCGATAAATTAAAACACGACCGAAGGGATTGCTTTAAATCGATGCGATATTACCTATTCGCACGTGTATCGTACAACGTTTTACAGTACATATGGCCCTTTAAACTTTTGACATACGCACGAAAAGTGCTATTTTACGCACTAGTGCGGGAAAATAGGACCATATGTACTGTAATAATATTTAAGTTCCGATTGCAGGTAATCACGCCCCGCACCTCGCCAGGAACGGGGAGGTCCCGCTTGGTCATCAAGGAGTACATGAAACATGTAGGTAGCTTACCGAAGTCGGCCAGCTTGACGTCGCCCATCTCGCTGAGCAGCACGTTGGCCGCCTTGATGTCCCGGTGCAGCTTCCGCTCCGAGTGCAAGTAGTCCAGCCCTCGCAGCACTTCGCGGAGGATCACTGCTATGTGCATCTCCTCGAAGCTGCCCGCCTTCATCAGGTCTAGCGCCGACCCGCCGCCGAGATATTCCATTATAATCCATAGCTTCGTTCCCTGGAAAGAGGAGAGAGTTTTCTTTATAATATTTTCTGACGATAAGCGCGAGAAACATGTCACGAATTAGCCCTGTTATTTCGTAATAAAACAAAATACTTTCAATCTATCCGATACAAAAAAATATGAACAGAATAGTGATGCTTTGAAATGATCTCACTATAGTTTCCCTTAAAAGGTAAGCGTCTATAAATAAAAGGCTTTCACTGTTCTCTATCTCGTGTATGCTGGCTATACATATGCTAATAAGTTAATTAAATGGAACCTTATTCAGAACGCCCCCGTTCAACCTTGAGATGAAAGTAATTTAGATGAAAGAGCTTCGCTAAACAGTAAATATTTTCGTCAAACAACCAAACTCAAATATGTAATACAAATAAATCGCAGTGTCTGTGTTTTGTGAACCCATTTTCCACAATCCCCTGTGATATTCAAAAACGCTCAATCATTGGCCAAATGAATAGATAATATATGGGCATACGATTCACGGCGTGGCTCCGGACAATGGGCACAGAATGGAATGAGATCCGTACTTACTGGACGGGACGGAATACTTAATTATGCGATTCCCCGAATTTTGATACGATTATCCTCAGTGAAAATTAAGCTCATGAACAGTTACATAATGTAATCGACACTTGTTAAAATATGTTATTTCAGCAATATGCTTTTGAATTGGAATCAACAGATTATTTTACCGATGGATATGTATTTATGTACCAATATAATTCCTACCTGTTGATCTATCTAACGAGAAAAGAATGGAACGGATAATCAACTGCGAAATTGGCAGCTTACGTGATTTTAACGTTTTATTTGGAAGCGGATTTATGACTATTTTACGTCGAGTTGCCTCGTATGTCACGGTGTGCTATACATATATAACTAAAAACAGTAGAACGTTACTTCCTGGTTAATTCTGCAAACATGTCGTTCAGGAAACTACCCTTTACCTAGCACGCAACGAAATCATCAATCACACTGCTTCACCGGGTTTAAAATGCAAATTCGACAAAGCTATACTTAATCCCTTCGCATGTATGAAATGTATACCCAAAATTCATATATTTGGATAGACTACAAAATGAACTTTCTTTAAAGATATTAAGATATTTCGGTGACTACGAAAGTACATAGTTGATTTTTGGGATATAAGTTATATGACGTTAATCCAGGTTATTAATATAATAAACTATCCGTGCATTTGCAGCCAAAACCCTATTACTCAAGATACATACAACCTATCCAATTAGTGATTCAGGGGATAGCGGAATTAGTAAAGCTATTGATTGATCTGAATAAAATAGCTGCGCAGTTGTCCCAACAGATTATATAGGCAACTAAATTCATCACGGGCACGTGCAGAGGTACGTTGCAACGCAGAAGATGACAATGGGTGCGGTGGAGCGAGGATCCCTCGCGACCCATTGACGGTCCATCAACTGAGACATGCGTCGGGATGCCAGGGTCGCTCATCTGTCTCGGCTGACGGATATCAACGTTCGTTCTATGTTCAATTATAGAACAAGGCTGAACTGAACAGCCTAGCAGATAATTTAGGTGTTATCATCACGGGTACGATGCATGTAGGCACGGTGCATTGCGGAAGACGACAATGGGTGCAACAGAGCGCGTATCCTGCGCGACCCATTCACGGTCCATCAGCTCGTACATGTGCTGGGATGCCAGGGTCGCTCATCTCTCTACGCGAGCGGATGTCAATAGTTTTTACTCAATGAACCAGAAGAGGTTATGTTTCAAGTGTAGATTTTTATCTGTTTCTTTGGCGCGTCCAGCTTGGTAATTTGAAGTAAATAGGAACGTAAAATAAAATGTTTATACCAAGAAAGGTCGTTCATGTTATAAATAAGTTATTTTGTAGACAGCACAACATTGTGGAAACCTAGGATTTTTCGCATTTTAAAAACCATTTTCACCCTACAAATAAACCGATATATATACGGCACAAAACTCTGAAATATTGCAGTTTATAGATTTTTTCCCCAAAATCGTTAATTCCGCGTAGCATATTTTCCATTCGCATTTTTTCCTACCCGAATTTCTGCCCATACTGTTTTTTTGTCATTCGCTTGTTTCTCTATTCTCAAATTATCGCAACATTTTTATTTCTTACGCTATAATTTTCTTATAATTAATACTTTCCTTTCCAAGTAGTTTTTTTCGCATTCTTTTTATTTCTTAGGCGATAATATTACCATGTGGTCCCACCGCACTGTTTATTTTCAAAAATTTAGTGTGACCTATTAATTTAGTGTGACGTTCATGAAAACATTACACTTTGAGGCAAAAAGTGTAGGTAGTTTAGGTTCGTTAGGTAGCTTCAGATGCCCGAAGGACAAACCCCCCAAAAATAGGAGCGAAGCGGGGCTCCGTCTAGCTACGTTGTAAACTAAATGTTTTTTTAAAAGAATCAGTGCGGTGGGACCATGGTAATATTATCGCCTAAGAAATAAAAAGAATGCGAATAAAACGACTTGGAAAGTATTAATTATGAGAAAATTTTAACCTAAGAAATAAAATTGTTGTGATAAATGTCAGAAGGTCATATTTGATGATAGAGATATAAGCGAATGACAAAAAAGGGTATGGGTAGAAATTCGGTTGGGAAAAAATGCGAATGGAAAATTTGCTACGCGGAATTAACGATTTTGGGGAAAAAATCTATACACTCATATTGCAATCGATACAGAGCAATGGAATACAGTTTCACGTAGATCAACCGAGTGTTAACTGCACTGCAGGCTGTTAGTATAAAACCACCATTGCAATCTAAAAGCTATGAGGAACCAAACCATTTCCAAAATAAAAGCAATCGCCTATGCAGAGTTTCTGTTACATTGGGAAGCTTACTCAATTGTGCACCATAATATAGCACAATAAAGTACATGTTCGAATGGATTTTACAATGTAACACAAGGTTGTTTCGCGTTGGGGCAGAGATGTACCCGCTGCATCTCTAACCTACATTGACTACTTAGAATAACAAATTCGACAAACGTTAACGATCCTACCTCGAATCGTTAACAAAAACATGTAGGCGGTAAAAATATTTGAGAAGAGCTTTACGTTATCACGGAGACACGAATATTTTTATGACGTGACATCTAATTTTGTTTGTGAATTGCGAAGCACGTCCTTTCTAGGATTAACTCCCGATGAAAGCAAATACATAGATATTTGTGATAATTACTGTGATGACACTAAAGCTCATTAAATTTAACAAGGACAATATATCAATCTTATATTGAAGTAAAGTTAGATAGCCATAAAAGCGTCAGAACCACTTCAATGAATATAGCAAGCATCCCAGACGTTAGTGCCGACAGCCCTAACAAAATTTGCCAGACGGGAGGCAATAACAATAAACAAGTGATAACACAACGCACATTCACTCTGCTAATACAATAGAAGAAGGTATGTACTTTAGGCAAGGACAATATAAATAATTCCCGTCAGGCTATTTGTGCCGTCGCAGCCAATATTATGAAGATGCCTGCATCATAACAACAAATGTTTACATTTCAACAATGGTAACAAACATCAACAATAGAGTTAGTTTGTTATGAGATGATGGAGCGATCACTAAATATTTATTATAAAGTTATTCATTATTTAGATTTCAGGTGACAACTCTGCTCGACTTATAAGTTACTATAAATAAACATAAACAAATCAACCGAAATAAAAAAGCAGTAGCGTTGTAGCTACAATTACATATGTAATTTGTAACGGCATCATGGACCTATATAACCAAAAAATCCGAAAAATGGACAAGGGCAGCATATATATAAAGCATTTTTGGGCAATTTTATTCAAAGTTGTACACAGTGTTTTCGGGTTGTCCCATACTTTTGATATAATGGTTTGCATATTTATAGGGCTTAATTAAATTAATTTTTTTTTTAAATCAAATCCTCATTTAGTTTTTAGTTATTTAGCGTATTCATTTAGTCATGTAGTATAATAATACATTAAATAAAAAATATTGTGTGGTAAAAAACGTCATGCTTTTTGCTGTCCCAACTCGATTGTTGAACTTCTTAAGTATTTTTTTCAAAAACTATTCGTATAAGAACTTAACGAAGGCAAAATATATATAGACTGATATATGCGCTATTATGTTATTAAAACATATGATGTTAAAAACTAACACACTATGTGAAAATTATTAAAATTTGTTGAGACGGAATCTGAACATTGCGGAATTTTCCGTTCCGAAACCGCTATTTGATTGTGTAATTTAAAATATTATTGCTACTATTTGGTATCATTTTACTCTGCGTGGCAAAATTAATCTAAAACTTCATATATCCGCAATTTTTCATTGAATAGTTGCCCGAAAAACACTCATCGAAAGTGCATGTACGCAGTGGTAACATTTTGTTCCACCATCCGAAACCAAATTTGCCGGTAATTACGTAATGTATATATTTTTTACATTGATTACTTATACAAATAACGTATACAGAATCCAAATTATCTTAAGATTATTTAATGAAATATTTAGTTAAATGTCGCCAGAGGTAGTATTCTGAAACTTCCATTCCGAAACCCAATCGTCGGTTTCGTATAAGCGGAACGAAGAAAGTCTACGGTATGGAAGTATAACGCGGCATACATATTGTTTTAATGTGGTGCTGTTTTAGTTTAGGTACTTATATGAGGAATAAGTTAAACCAGACCTGGTTTAACTTTCGGTTATAAAGGAAAAATAAAGGGTATCAAGCCAAATCTCACTACATCTAAAGACTTGAAGCTGTGACTGTGAATAAATCAAACTTCTAAGTTAACGTAAAAAATATACGGCCATTTATGCCACAAAAAAACGTATAAGTATATCGACACTCTCAAGGGAATCAAAATTTATAACTTCCTGTTGACCTAGAACTTCGAAATTCTCAAGTTATGTCGTCTTACACTACAAGTACAGGGAAAAATCTCAAAAATGAAAAATAAAAAAATTATAAGTTATATTTGTACGGAACCCTCGGTGAGCAAATCCGACTCGCGCTTGTCCGGTTTTTAGACAAAGGTTTAATTATGTTGCGATTTTAAAAATAAAGGCTTTAGATTTTTTTTATCGGTGGAAAATATGCATACGGCCCGACTGATGGTAAATAATCACCGTAACCTATGGACGCTTGCAACTCCAGAGGTGGTACATTGTGTTAAAAATTAGACTTGTGCTATTACTTCTGGACGCGTCTTTAGAAATTGTTCTGTCACTGTCCCGTGCTAGAAATATTTTAATTTGCTAAAATATTGTATAATTTGTTTATAAAGTTACGTGTTCATTATTTTATATAAAATAATAAACTTTTATCATTTTAATTACATGTGATTCAATCGAATAAACCCGTAAAACCATATAGTAATGGGAAAAAGTTTGATTCATTTTGTCCTCCGAGTCACGGAGTGGAATTATGCGAGTGTCTCTAAAAAAAGTTGGCTACATTTATGTTAAAATGAAAGTGCAATATTATAATTTACTCTTTTAGAAATAATATTAAACACATTGCAAACATTCAATCCTTTTGTTTTTATTATAAACGTTCATATACAAGTTGGTTTCGGAATGGAACGCTCGCTTCGCCCCGACTCAAGAAAACCCTGTTTCCTTTATTAATTACTTAATAATCAAGTAAATTATTTACATTTTACATAAATTTACTCATAAAAGTATCCATAAAAATAGCTTTCATCCATTTCCTATGTGATTAATTTTCAACACAACATTTTTCGGGGTGTACAACTTTGAATAAAATTGCCCTTTTACACAATTCTGATCGTGGCAGTGAAAATAAGTAAAAGGGAACTAAAGCTTCACAATAATGAAAAAAAAAACTATCTAATTCAAATTTTTAGACCTTCTGCCTACGTGGGTATTTACACCTGCCCTGGTTCAGCGACCTTATTAGCATTAGAACAGTGGAAGATAAATGGCTAACCTAAGGACAACATGGCTTTGTTGTCTACAAAATGTAAACCCGCAAAATTAATTACCTTAATGAAACTAGCTTTTATCTAGAGAGGGCTCGGTAGTACCGACACTTAACATATATTTCACGGTTAACTTGGGACAAAGAACGAAAAACTTAATGTTACTAAAAACTTGAAAGAAATAACACTAGTACCTTTGGCAGCGCAGAGGCTAAAAGCATAATTTTAATGAGGTATAAAAACTGGTTAAAAGTTGTAAAGGCTTTCATAATAAGCTTTTTCAAGCTCATACCCTTTACACAAACTCGTGTAGGGACCACGTAGGTATTCGTTGTCATGACGACGGGGAGGCGTCCGCGGCGGTCAAAGACCTCGGCGTCGCGACGTCCTCAAAAGAGAAACAAGTAACTTGCACTATTAATTGGAGGGAAGTCAAATAAGGTTTAGCAAAGTTAAACTTTGAATAAGCAGACGTTTAACAGACAGAGCATAGAAATCTTTTTGTCTTTTCTTGGTTAAATTTGCAAAGACAGTTCAAAATAGATAATAACTTTGTTCATTACAGGACTGAACGTAAGTTTTATTAAAGACGAAGAAAGAACGACTGAAGTTCACATAATGGCAAGTGGATTCAAAGTTTTTAACGAGTTAGCTGCTAGTCTGATAGTCACGACTTTAAAGCAGATCTTGATTCTGCAATATAGTTTTTATTAACTTTTGCACGTACGTAATATAGCTATAGCTACAAGAAAAACAACCTTCCCTGCCAGCGCGCTACACTACTTATCCCACTAACTGAAAAAACTAAATTGAGTAGTGCCCGTCGTGAATCGTACAGGTCGAGGGGCGAGCTCATCATTCGCTTAATCCAGGGAACCGTTGCTATGACAACCCTACGACGGAGCACAACTTCCTTCGCCTCGATAATTTCCCGAATGATTGGGCCGCCACCGACTGGTGTAAGTTGTAAACAACAGCTATGCGGCCAATTTAAGTTTGTTACTTCGTAAATTGGTTCAATTTTACAATGCAATTGAAAAAGCCGTCGTGTTCCAGATTTAGTTTGATTGGATGAATCCGCATAAATTGCATTAAGCTCGCTGTTACGTGATTTTGTTCAAATAGTTCATTGTACAGTTTTTGAATAGTAACTAACAAACATTGTAGAATATATAAATTTTATTTTGGAATATGTTAGATTTTAAGTAATTTTAAGTAAGTGCCTAGGTATATTTTCCTAAATGTTGATAATAATTTTATGAATAATTATATATATCTATATACTTAGGTATAGTTTTAACGTTGTCCCGAAAGAACCATTTGGAACAAGTCGGAGCTTTTTATTCCCTATTTATTCCCCCTATATGATATGTCAAAAACATACGGTTACCATGATTTATAACTGTATTTGTAATTTTTATGTAAATATATTTAAAAACTACTTTTATACAGTGTGATTGCCATTGCATTGTGATAACAATCTTCTATTATAAAAATATAAAAGGAATTAATGATTAAGTATCACCAAATTAACTCTGTATAGTTGCATCGAATTTAGTTTTACTGTTTAAATTTTAAACACACAGATACAAACGAAATTCCGTTGTTTAACGAAGGCACACACGTCCAAAGCTCTTGTGAAAACAGTTTAATAAACAAATTTAGTGAGGCATTTTGTGTCACGTATACATTTTTGATGGGCCCAAATCTCTCCAAATGTAATGGGCCTCGCATCACCCACATCACGTCAGACGGCCTTTAATGAGGCCCACGGATAAACCCGACTGCGAATAGCACGGCACCGGTAAAAACAGCATCAAAGGGGGGTTTATATCCTGCAGTGAGCGTAAACAAGCCGAAATGGATTATTGTCCATTCGCGAATATCCGTGGGAGCTCCGAACATTGACCTACATATTTATTAGTATTTTTTTCGTTCTGATTTACTTTCTAAACTGGACTGCTAAAGATGTCATTGATATTCATAAACATGTTTGAGATAATGGAGCCAAAGCCTTAAGAGTAATAAACTTTATACCTTCAGGAATTCTGTTTTCCTCGAAAATCCAAAACCCGAGCACGAACTTTTCAATCAACGTTGGATTAATTCAATGCAGTTCAATTTGGAAAAGGAAAACCTCGCAGCGGAATACATTTCAAAACGAAAACTCAAGAGTAAAGCGGGGATTGTACGAAATTGCAAAGATAAGGACGCTGGGGTCCCAGCTAGTCGGAAGGGAAGCCGCGGAATCCCTTATAACAGCTGGAATTAGTCGCAATCGTATTCGCTCTCCAATAACCTCAGAAACGAGGACGACTAGATTTTTATCTATACTATTTAATTCAATTTGCTTTATTTGCAATAAAATATACGTAGATGTAGATACGTAGGTACCCATATTTCTCAAAGAGGAACAATTTACGTTGTGCAGCCGGAATTATCCGAATTCTATGCCGAAGTTCCTTTATTAACCCCAAACTATTGTTATGGGGAGTTCCGAAGACTCCAATCCACTAAGTAGTTATCGACTTTAGTAAATGGCCTAAACATGAGCTTCGTAGCAATTTCGTATCAAGGATTTATGAAGCTACTGCGACCACAAATTGTACTTTTTAAACTTGTGAAATATGAGGCCATCAAGTTTGTATAAAAGTTGCTTGTTCTTACGCAGCATTTTGTCACTGAAACGCATCGCTGACTTTGGTTAATCTTGTTTGACGGAGGATGGAGGATTATCTCCACCGGCAAAGTTTCGAAACTTTTCAAGGTAACATACCGACGTACACTTTATCATATCTTGGATGTAAAGAAATGCTTCAAAGTTACATTAGTGCTGAGTTATGAAATTATAGGCCCTCACCGTGCAGCCTCGCGTGACGGTTTCGTTGCCAACAGATAAGAGCCATTGTTGCGATAGTCTGATGTTTGCTAGCAAACATTTTGAGGAGGCCGCATCGCCGCCAGCGTCGTCAGAGGCAATGTGGAAATAGCTCCCTCCTTTGCTTTGAAATAAGAGAATAAGGAAACAAAGAGACGTGATAATAACTAAATAAATTATTCATACGATGTCCGCTCGTATCGCGCTTGTGAAGAAAGATTTGATGATAGCAAAATATATTACATGAAAGAGATTCTTTTAGTCTTCGGGTGTATATAGGCGATGCGAATAGGGGATAGGAAATGGGAAATTCCCTAATATCATTTCAGGGAGCTATTACGCGAGACTGTGACGGGCTATAAAACAGTCAGCACCTCCGATCATACGCGGCTGGTCTCATAAAATCTCCGTAAGGACCATTGACGAAAGGGCCCAGTAAGGTGAAAAGCGTAGATAGCTGAATAGACCAGATGTAGCATTTAAATTTGCTGACTGTTTCGGCTAGTAAATAAGTGCTTTTAGAGAATAGACTTAAAAAATCGCTTATTTTCGTGGCCCTTAATTAGCATACAAAGAGTTTTAGTCGTATTACGTATGAGTGTTGTCGCAAGAAATCCCTATTGTGTTCATTTATAACGCAATATTACCATGTGTCTGCCCCTCTACTTAAGAACGAAATCGCTAGCATAAATTTATAATACACCGTATCTGACATCGGTTTAGTGAAAGTGTAAATGTGTACATTAGACATGCTATGTCACGAAATGCTAAATAATAACGTTTAACCGGAGAGCTTTGTGTTACCTAACGCCTAAGGAACGCCATCATTACTCGACACTTATTTAATTATGTCAAAGAAAACATGATTTGGCGGGTCTTTTAACACAGAATTTACCCTTTAAAATCGATATGACCAAAATTGTTAACAGAGTAAAATAAAACTCGAGGCGTAATTATGAAATTTCCAGGTTAAATATCAGGTTTCTAGTCATCATTCATTACACTTCCGATGAAACAAGTAGGTACCAGTGGCGGCGCGTGGAATTTTTCGCTAGACAACTCGGAGCAAAAAAAAACACCTACATTATGTACTTATTTTTTCATGATAAGCGAAGGTAAAGTAAAGCGCTAGGTGTGTCCTTGGGTGCGTTCTTTTGCAGTTAGTGTATAACCACCTTTGCCATACTTGTCATCACTGACGTCACATGAACAGTGTATGTCGAGTATGACAAAAGCGGATTCCTACTCCTAAATTCCTAACTATCCTAACTAATAAGTTTTTTGCAAAAATTTCATTTTTGGTACAAGCTTTTATCGCTGACTATACTTTTCTTACGACAGACAACTAATACTCATCGAGTCAATTCTAAAAACCCCTAACACAATTAGGTTGCGTTGTTTCATCACAGAGTTCTTATGGCGACCTCCTGTCTCCATCATCAGATCAGTTCGACAGTATCATATTATTGTATTGTCATCAGAACTACATACAGCTGTCAATTTTCATGACGCTACGATCCTTGGAAGATGGTTAAATTAGTTACCTTAGATTCCATTACATAGTTACATACAGGTCGACCTAATAAAAGCTTGTTAAAAACAAGGACTGACCTTGAAACACCTGCACGAACAATACGCAACACTTATGACACTCAAAAATTCACTGCTTTAGTCTTTATATATAAATATATGCACAAAACTAAGTAAAATCTCATTAAAACCTATAAAACTCTAATAAAAACAACAATAACAACAAATCTTGGCAACAACCGGAATTGTGTGTTGTCATAATTATTCCATTTTTCACCCACGACTTCCAAAACCTATTACTACAAATTTATAAACAGTACTTTCTTTGAAGAAACCCTCGTTATCAAATTACCTTAACTAAACTTGCGACTCCATAATATTCTTGGATTTTGTAATAAAATTTCTTTTTTTAAAGGTTTTTTGAAAATTTGGTATTAATGATAGCAAAATACAATAAAATTTTACCCATTAATTCAATTCAATGTTGGTATGGCAACATTAACCACACGAGCGGCAAACGCGACTCGATTCAAAATTGTGAAACATTACAGTCCAATATAAATCTTACCTCTTTGTATTTAAGGTTTAAATTCAAATGAAGCAGCAAGTGAATACACTTGCGCCACTCGCGGACTTTGACTGTGTGCGTGCATTTTTCCAATATAAACCTTATATTGTTACGTTTAAGGTTTTTATTTAAATGAATAACTCGATACAAAACCGTGTTATTTTGAAGCGTAAATACGCGGACTTTCTTTAGCGAACTTTATGAGCGTGTGCGTGAGTTTTCTTATGTGTGTGGTGGCTCATGAATGAATATTCAAGCTTAAACTTAGTTGCCCGCGCGCCCGCTATGATTAGTTGAAATTTAATCAATAGTGAAGCTTTAGTAAATCGTGTTATCGATGCCAAGGTAATACGTAGTGTTTTCCTTATGGATATATATGTAGCAATATATTTTAGGCAAGCCGGTGGGAATCGGGTTGTATGAAGCCGCCGCTACTGGTAGGTACATACCTATTTAAGACAAACCCAAACGCAACCATTCGGCCATGGTTGAAAATAGTGTACAAGAACCTACATTTAGGTAAGGATAATATTCAATATAGAATAGCTTATTCATAAATTATTCAAATAGAATATTTTAGTACATATATTGCAAAATTTGTTTATCGCTTAAAAATATTGCACTTAAATCTGCCTGGTTCAGATTTGATTGGTATTGTTGTGAAGTAACATAATTTGTAAAAAAAACCCGTTACTCCCTTCACCATTACCCCCTGTACCACTGCATTTTGTGGAAATTATGGAATAACACCCTTTTCGAGCAATTTCAACGTAAAGACAAGCTATTATTTGTAATGATTCTGTGTCCTCTCAGCAGGGAATTGCTGTTACCTTGAATCTAATTGGCAGCTATTGAAATATCCTATAAAGTAACCCATTAAAGCGGTAAAAATTACATTGCGAATAGATTTTTTATCGACGGGTCGTCCTATCACCCTTACTTGGCTGTCGGTAGTAACTCTCAGTTTATTGCTGTTGGTGTAACAACACGGAATTTATTGAGTCGTCAGGGATGTAAAAACGTCTGGAACGAGCGTCGTCCGCGAGTACCTACATCTAATAATTTATTTCGTGCTTTCCCGGTTACACCAGCCTGTCATACATTACAAAACGATAAATTTAAGTACATATATTGCAGCTGTCAATATAACCATTACTTAATCAGGTTTTTCTCCAATTTTGTTCAATAATGTTACTAAAATGTTTTATTTTGCAGAATATTATTTCACGGAAAATGTGTAACAGTAAGTGAGTAACCATTATTGTCTGCGTTTAGCTTTTCGGTTTCAAACAGAAATCATTTTTATACTTCTACAAAACTTAACATTCGGTCAGATCAAATTGTAGTATATGTACCTATATGAAACAAAGTCATTAGAATGAATCGAGGTCATAATTTTATTACTATCACGGGACTGAATCCAGGCCATAAATAAACGTAAATTTAACGTGATTAAATCCCGTGTTAGTTATAAAAGTATGAGTGAAAATCGTGTTAGTTTAAATCAATATATGAATCGAGGTGATGTTAATAACATTGTAACAGGACAGCAGTCTCATACGAAGGGTTCCGGATATTGAGGGAATGCAAATGTGCGACTAATGTAATACGGCATTCGGATGGAAAAGGCCCTACCAAGTGTCGTATTCGCTATAAAATACATGTGGAAATCCGAGGACGATATAGCGTAAGATAAGCTCGGGTTATGGAATTCCTTCGTTTGTGAGGAACACGCTTTGACCGAATGTTCTTTTTGGTCTTAAGAGTTTTGTATGAGTAGATAAGTATATTTATTTTATAAAATTATGTACTATTTATGTTTGAATTTGGAGTTGACGCCAAAGGAGTGTTTGATAAAAATTACGAATTTCCAAACCATTCATGAAACAGTGATAATTAGTGATTAGTACCTACCTACTAAGGACTAGTTGTATTTTACTTATGTTAGGACTATTTACAACACCATTTATTTATCTTAAAACGTTGAAATCATTTTTGCTTATAAAATAATCATGTATTCTTATAAAGGTGTATCATTCTTGTCAATAAACTTATTTGTTCCACATCCAAGTCGCTCCACCAGCGAGTAACGTAATAAAGCTCGTCACAATAGGCTCCCACGCGTCACCGGTAGTATTATGCATACTTATACCTACCATCTTAGCAATCATACCAAGCTTTTCTTTAAGCGTTGTCGTTCGCCGCATTATTTCAATGAATAGATATTTATATAGTATGACGAAACGGCTTACTTTCTAACGATGTTACAATACAATGGAACATAATTACGTTTATGAGTCTTGTTAGCTAATACATGCGTAAAATTGTAATTTCGAGAACATAATAGAGTAACCGAATAATTGAGAAGTAACCTACATACGACACAATTCAAATGCCATTTGATAGGAACGCACATAATTTTGTACCGCATTTCTTGAATGAAAGTGCTGTATAATGTGTAAGATATCATAAACATATGTAATTTTATCACTAGGCTGATCGGAATTCCATGATAATTTAACTGTGGTTTCAATTACTTTAGCCGTGAATAGAATTTTAAGGCCACGTAAAAACGGTACAGCAATAAACATATAAAGTCGGATAGGGTAAACTGTTTAAATTTACTTACCTACTCAACAGGATCACCACAAGACGTGATCAATTTGAACCATAAATGTTTTCTGTTGTTGTCATAAATATTTAAATTAAGGCTATAAATTGTGAGAAATCGTATTTATTAGTGTTGTTCTGAAACAGAATAGCTGTTTATTAAATTATAAGTTTATAGTTTTAGTTATTTTTTCCAAAGAACTGCGTATTGATTGCCTCACCAATCTCACCATTTGCAGATATAACCTTATTATTTCCTAATGTATTCATTAAATCCCGTTACAAAAAAGTTAGCCATACAACAGACGCGTACTTATTCCAGTTATACATTCCAGTTATTTAATGAATGCTCAGTCAGTATTTAATCCGCAAAGGAAAGCAAATAGACAGAAACGCCACGAAACTTTCCCTTACCCCTCGGGAGCCGCGTAGTTAATAAGATATTCATGTGTGTAGCCCGAATTATGACTCAAATCAGAATATATGGTCAGATAAAGGTGCCCCAACCTGAATTGTTTCAGATTACACGTTGTGTTCGGCATAATATTGAGCAGAAGCAGTGCCTGCCGTTTTTTATTGCGTGCCTGTTTTACGCGTGGGGGTCGGATCGTACCGATTCGTGTCCTAACGGTTACTTTACCAAGTTACTGCAAACTCGTTCGTAAATTGAATTTGAGAAGAATGTCTATTTGCTACATTGAATTTTGATAAAGTTTTTTTTTTAGTATAGTTAAATTATTTTCAGTTCCGTATTTATCGTAAGTTAATATTTACTTTAGTATTTACGTTTTATATTTCCTCAAATCATACAGGAATTAAGATATACTTTCATACAAGGTATCTCTATCTCATAATAATCTCATAAAAGTTTTGTCGTAATCATAAAGCACAATTTGGTTCCTTTAACTGCAATGCCCGTTTGCAAAAAATCATACTTATTTGCACGTGTGGCATCCCCATATCCCGTTGGAGCACCGTCGCGTGCTGCCGCGACATAACGGGGCGACACGACCGCGCCGCGGTGTACGGCCGCGATGTGTACTCAGGAACTTCTGATTTGTTCATCGGAAGCCTCGCAAGTCAGATAGCTTTATTACCTGCACTGGAATGGGTGCAATTGTTTTTTTAATCCATTCATCGCAGTGCGTAAGCTGGAAAGCGGACCCCGTCACAGTACGGGACAAACGCTAGGAGGATGATGATCGTTGCGGTGCGTGCGTATTTTTTTTTCCTTTTTTATGGTAAAAAGCGTCTACATACACAAATTATACATGCAGCCTAATGTAGGTATCATAAAACTATACCAAAATAGGTATTAGGCAAGGTTAATGTACTCACATGTCATAAATTACATCTGTACAAAATAGAAAATGCAATAAACTGTATTGGCAACACGTGTTAATTACACGGTAGTAACAATAAATTTATACATATAGGAAGTCTGCGGATAAACATCCCGCAGATGATATAAACAAAATGATTAATTAACAAGACATCACGTCCCAGAGCGGACATCATCATGTCTCAATTTGAAATGAAATTGCGATCGACAAGTTAATTGGCAATGGCAAATGATTGAACGGGCATCACGGCATCAGTATTCGGCTCAATGATAATGACTCCGAGATAGTGTATGGACTGCCAACTCGTTACACTTCCTCGGAATTTCAAGGCCATTGTAATAGCATGCCTAACTAGATTTCGGTCAACATGTCTAACCAGATTCTGCGCTAGACTATAATAGCTGTATAATTATTTAAATAGGTGATCTATGTTGATGTCGATAGGCATCTTAAGCTTATTGTCACTGTTAATAATGCCGATTACAATGTTCATTAAATATGCTACTATTGCCACTCAAGTAGGTACAAATGTGAAGAACAATTGAGGAGTTAAAATACTTAAAATATAAGAAACAAGAAGAAAAATATTGTTTTGTTTAGTAGTTGGTTGGTGGTTACTTACCGTTTACTGGTTCTATATAATATTTATACATAATATGTAAGTCAAAGCTACAGTAAAGACTTTTTCAAACATAAACACGGACGGAATGACGTAATAAACTAAGTAAACTACTTCTGGGGTAAGAAAATGGAAAATCCTCGCAATATTCAGAATAAGATAAACGTGTGAAACTGAAAGGGAGCTTTATATAAATATCAATCTTACCGGATTTCCGCAACTCCGCCTGAGAAATGTCTCGTAAAGGAGTTTTGACGAAGAAAAAAAAACAAACCAACAGGCGTTACAGGCGGGATAAGGGATGGGAAGAAAATGAAAGCCCCAAGATTACCGACTATTATTTTTGGATGAAAATAAAATTAAGGTGGAATGCGTGTCGTGGAAATGAAAAGGTAACATTGCAAGTGCTTATTGTAATTTCACTATTAACGTTAACTATCGCGTCTATGACATTTGGTCTTGGTACCAAAAGTCTTATACAAGTTGAAGAAGTTTGCCGGAAGGCATTATTATTTAAATGTTGACTACTAAGTTTAAATTTTCTTAGCTTCCGAATTATCGAATTGTAATAATCATGCAGACAGTCACATAAACTAACAAAGCCACTATCGCGGACGAAGAACACTAAAAAGTAGATAAGTAAAATTGAACTTGCAAGAATTAAGTTAAAACAATCAAGGGGCAAATAAATTAAAAACAATGCCTAAAACCACGTAGGTATCTGTTTTCCAAAAAGCCATTTTATCCTTGGCTCCCCCATTGTGACAGTGGCACTAAAGGTTTTCCTTGAATAAATAGTACAGGGCCAGCGACTCACGCTGTGCCCGAACATGATGATGATGCACGTGAAATCGTTTTATTTATTTTAGACAACGACACTACGTTTATAGGGCATCACTTTAAATAGCCCCAAGCCCAACATTAGTGTGTGTAAAAGAGAAAATCATACCCAGGACTTTGCGCAATTTCTAGTGGCCGAGTCATTCAGTTTTTAACCGACTTCAATTTCATAGAAGGAGGAGGTTCTGTATTCGGTTGTGGCTATTTTCTTTTTTTTTCTTTTTTTTTCTATGTACGTTCACCGATTACTCCGACATCCGTAGTCCGATTTGAGTAATTCTTTTTTGTTTGAAAGGAGCTACCTCCGAGTTGGTCCCATTTTAATTTAGTTCTGTTCTGATGATGGGATCCATGAGGAATTGAGGGAACTCCTCAATTTTTAAAGGCACATGCATGATGTTTTGGGCGTTTTCTTAAGCAACTCGAGCATTTTCTCCCGAAAACCACAAATTTGATGAAGTAGACCTGATGATGATGATTATTTTGATGATAATGATGATGATTTCTTTAAATGTAAGTATGTTTAACGATTACTCCGGTACCTGTGATCCGATTTGAGTAATTCTTTTTTTGTTTGGAAGAAGTTACCTCCAAGGTGTTTCCGTATTATTTTTGGTTCTGGTCTGATGATGGAATCCATGAGGAATTGAGGGAACTCCTCAATTTTTAAAGGCACGTGTTAAGTGATTTCGGGGTTTTCTAAAGTAACTCGAGCATTTGCTTCCGAAAACCACCAATTTGATGTACTGCAACTGTACCTTTACCACGAGTTTGACATTGACATATTCGCTTAAACGTCTTATGCATCTAAATGTAACTTTTTATGCATCTCACGAGCGAGATGCATAGGAAGTAAGTTACACACATGCTAGCGAATATATCAATGTCAAACTCGTGGTAAAGCTGGTAAGGCTACTGATCGGGGGTTAGGGTTAGGAGTTAAGGGGTCGGGGATGGCGGTTGAAGGGTTGCTGGTTCAGGATCGAGGGGTTCCTGGATCAGGGGTTGATCTGCTGTGAGGTTGAGTGATCGGGTCAGTGGCGGGGCGGGCGGATGGATTTAGTTGACAGGAATTATAATTTCCCAGACGGACTCGAGAAAATTCCTGATTACATATTTACTAAAGTAATAGGTACACGAATTTAGTGTTAAACATGATCTTGTTTTTCATTCATGCGTCGCGCTCTTAACAATGCGTTAAAACTAAAAATGGTAAAATAAAAACTTTTTACAAAAAAATGAAACCGACTTCAAAAAGGATGAAATAAAATATTATCCTTTTTTATGTCTATGCGTTACCAACTGATATGTTTGAAGTCGGTGCCAAGCCAAGTAGTAACAATACCAGTCAAAAAATAATCAGCTTTATGGCTATAAATCCCATTAGAACTGTACTAATAACTATTATAAATGTGTAAAGAATTCTGTCTGCCTCTTTGTCGCCTTTTCATGGCTAAACAACTGAACCGCTTTAGGTGAAATTTGGCAAGAAGGTAAATTCCTTGAATTGTTTTATATTTTGAAATGTAGTCCTCTGGATAAGGGACGGGAAATAACTCAGTCCCAATCCCACACTTGCGTACTATAGACTGTTCAAGCATTAGTAAGATATGCTCTTTAAAAAATACGACGGCAAAAAAATGCATTTATATTTACACTAATGTGCCGACAAATATGGTACGGACTGCGCCAAGAAGGTTTGATCGTGTGTTCTGAGGTGTGTTCTTAGATCCAGTCGACGTCAATGATATGTTTACACTTTTGCATGTAAAACAGCCATGATGCGCAAAAGTGTGCTAGGAATGGCACCTCAAATATATAATAAAATTCCGAACACTATAAAAGAATTAAATATTGTACATTTTAAGAAGACTTTAAAATCACTGCTAATCAAGAAATGTTACTAAAGTGTACAGCAGTTCTTGAATGATAATGATTTATAGCTCGTTTTCTATTTTTGATTTTTTTTCTATTTTTGTAGTTTTGTGGTTGAAATTTTCATTGTTGACATTCTTTAATATTTATAGTTTTAAATTATTATTGTGAATTTTCTTTATGTTCTTATTTGGATTAGGATGAATATAGTTCGACAAGAAATTGTAGAAAATCATTGAGGGCGCCACTTCCTACGTGACTGTCACATTTTTTGACGTAAAATCCTTAAACATGGCAGCAATTTGATATGCAAATTTTTTTTAGTTCCATTTTATTTAATTTCTACTATTTTATGTCGCACTATACCTTGGACTTGTGCATGTTTGAACTTAGTATATATATATATATATAGTATAGGTAAACAAATTCGTACGCCTAGCGGCAAAACATAGCGTTCGCAATTATGCTTTAACTATAAGACCAATACAATGTACCAATGTTATAACGAATAAATGCATTCTGATTCTGATTCTGATTCTGCACCTTACTCCTTTGTAATAAGGCGAAAAGTGTGAACATATTTTTAACGTCGACTGTACCTACAAAAAGTACGTTCATTGTCGTCGTGTAAAGCAATCCAACGTAGGTAAATCCTTATCGAATCGCACCAAAGTCATGGTATGCTTTAAAATTTGGCTTGGCACCGACTTCAAACATATCAGTTGGTAACGCATAGACATAAAAAAGGATAATATTTTATTTCATCCTTTTTGAAGTCGGTTTAATTTTTTTGTAAAAAGTTTTTATTACTAAGCTATACCTAATACCTAAATTAAAAGAGACAGGATAGCTGCTTCTACATTTGGATTAGACCACAAAAGTACAATAATTTGAGGTCCATTATTCAAGAAAACGACAACCTCTAGCGGATTAATGTAACTAATGAATTCTCACGAAAGCCCTTAGAGCAAAGGATTAACATAATATATTGCGTTAATTATTACTTAGATTGCCTTGCTTGCCACTTCTCTAAGTAATCCTAATTCATTCTGTTCATGTTACAATGCCTTGTCCAATATTTTAGGCTTAAATAAGAGTTAGTGTAAATAGAGTCTGGCTTGTCATGTCACGATCTGCGTAGCGAACCGCGAGTCCGATCGCCCGAGGCGACCGAGGGCCGTGTTTAAACGAATATCAATCATAACTTTTCAAACCGCTCACGGCGACCCATCGGCCCGTAGTTGCAATAACAATCTCCAAAACCATCAACATCGAAATGGGAACATCAAGGAAGAAAACTTTCATAAATAAAAGGAACATTAAATAAACGGCATTTTGACGGAGTTGAAAAGGGAGTGTAAAATAAGGTTCTTTAAAGAAATGAGCGCGACAGTACGACGCAGGGAGACGTAAACAATTTAAGTGTGCTCGATGCACTTCAGCTGAAGCAACGAACCGAATAAACGCTAGTGCGGTAGGTACAGGCAAACAAGACGGACGGAGACCGAGACTCACTTTACCTAATAAACCTCTTGTTTTAACAGGGCGCTGTCGTCCGATGTTTTTCGTTCCTAAAATACGTTTTTAATTATGCCCTCCTAAAGACAATAGATTACGAAGATAAGTAAAATAAAATGCGAATAAATGCTATTCTCAAGCAGGATCTCGTTTAAAATTAACAGGGTTAAGAGCTAAGA
This sequence comes from Cydia splendana, assembly GCF_910591565.1. Taxonomy (NCBI): domain Eukaryota; kingdom Metazoa; phylum Arthropoda; class Insecta; order Lepidoptera; family Tortricidae; genus Cydia; species Cydia splendana. The sequence continues at coordinate 18,043,631 of NC_085964.1, read as the reverse complement.
CTAGTTTGTTTTTAGATATATTTTATTTTTAAAAACAATATCAATCAATTCAATAAATCTACCTAGACTACCTACCTCTAAATACGAAAGCCCTTCCCGGGAAGTCGATATTAGTCATAGTGAATACATATTACAAAATTATAGCATGGCATTCAAACCAATCGAAATCAGTAAAAATACACTTTATATTGGGATACTAGTCGTAAAAAATGTTATCGTAGCAAAACAAGCATTTACAATTTGCTCAAGTGGTTACGAGGTAGTTACTACTTGTTCTCATACTCTACGCCCAACCTTCATTCATCGACTGCGTGTTTTATGCTGTATTTCACTCAATTACCTGTAACAAAAAACAATCAATGAGTCAACTTATAAATATAATTGCTATTCTTTTACACTTGTAAATAAATAGTTGTTTCAATACCTACGATAAATTATAACAAAATATCAGTTAAACATAGCAAAAATGTAACAATTTAAACCTTAAATACAGGCATGTTGGAAGTATTCTACGCATTATTTCATAATTCGTTTGTGTACTTGTACGCTACAATAATTCTTTGTTGTATGGATGACATACTTGCACGGAAATATTATTATTTCCGTGCAATAATCGAAAATAGTATAGCACCACGCATCTCCTATCACTACACCTTATAAAACAAAGTCCCCCGCCCCGTCAGTTTGTTTATGTGTTTGTATGTTTGCGATAAACTCCAAAACTACTGAACGGATTTTCATGCGGTGTTCACTATCGATAGAGTGATTCTTGAAGAAGGTTTGTGTGTAATTTGTTAACCCGTGCGAAGCCGGGGCGGATCGCTAGTCTATATAATAAATTTCCTTTTAATTAAATAGTTAAGCGCGACAAGGATTATGACAACACAGCTGCAGACATCGTGCATAATAAAACTAATTTGGTAAGTTCCACCGACATTACTATATGGTATGCGATATCCTGGCAATGAGTTGCGCTATCATCGGCAGCGCGATTTCGAGCCGGGCAACTTTTCCCATTAGTTGGGTGTACGGCTTCGCGAACCAAGTAAATTGGGACGCACAAGATGCCTGCGAAACGAATCTTAGAAACAAGAGAACTGTGTGAAGAAGGGTTGGCACGGAAAAATACTACAGATTGATACTTGGGTTAACCCTCCGTTTCTCGTTTCATAAAAGCAAAGATGCTTTTATGAAACGAATCATAACAAGATAAATAAGAGGCTATTTATAAGGATAATTAAAATTGATGTCACCTTTAATGACATATTTATTTACTTATTACTAGTTCAACTCGACCAGATACTTCGAAGTGATGTCCCGGGGCGCGCGTATTACGACTTTGAACCCCTTAAGGGGTCATCCATTAATTACGTCACACGAATTTCTAGGTTTTTTTACCCCTCCCCCCCTCCTTGTCACACTTGGTCACATTTGGCAAACCCCTCCCCCCTGGTGTGACGTCACATTTCTTCAACGAAATCGGCAAATATTTATTTAATATTTTATCAAAATATTTTTGACAAAAGAAATATTAGTAATAATATAACCCAAAACTGATTAAGAAATAAAATTAAACGATAAAAACGATTATCGTTTCAAAACCTTGTTATTTAAATGATAATTGGCGTATAAAATAATTTAAATACAAAAAGTGACGTCACAAAGTTTATGACTCCCCCCTCCCCCTTGTCACAACATGTCACATTTTCTTGACCCCCTCCTCCCCCTAAACGTGTGATGTAATTAATGGATGACCCCTAACTACATAATGCCATCACTAAATTTCAGACCAGATCTAGCTTATAAATTTTATTACCTTACCTCACCTACGATATTTCTAAAATTATTATTAGTTAATTATTAGAGTTATTCTTGTTTTAGTTATCGCGAGACAAATATCTTTCATCCCAAGTCAGCATATAAACCTCGTCTGAAAAGATAGGAATTCCATTAACCTATTTAAAGGTCCATCCTACCCATATAGGATTTACGGTAACCATATAAATAGCCCATTCAGGCCTAAAACATTGAAATTGGTGCAGAAAAGTTAGTGTACTGGCCTCGAAGTGAAATAACGATTTACCGAACGCCCGGAATACTAATCCAGCCAATCACGGCAGTGTGTGGGTAACGACTACGAGCAATTATTGCCGAATCCGAGGAGAAACTTAACAGTAACGGCCCTTTAGTTGAAATGGTCGTTTCGGTTATTCGCCAACTTTGCGAACTTCATCGTACATTAACAAAGATGAGTTTAGATTTAAACACTATCTGATTCGAAAGAAGAAGAATTCGAAATCTGCTTACGAATTTCATCTGCACTTGTTATGGATAATGATCTGTCACTGTCAAGAGTGACACTTCCGCAACCAGAAACGTCGCTTTGAATTGACTGATCATATACATAGATACAATACAACTGAAAAAATGACGCTGAACATCAAATAACTATTAAAAGTCTATAAATTTCAGTCCGTAAACTCAGCACTGCATTTAATTTGCAAATTAATAAATTATTTTCGTGCATACCTACTTGAGAAGCCGTTGTTATTTTACGGATCATTAATTTACCTACAGCTTTATTTTTAACGAAGTTAACTTTAAAACCCTTTAATGCGAATGAATGACGCAAATAAATTGAAAGCAAAATGGATTGCAAAACGATCGTTGAAAAAGTTAATAGCATGGCATCATAAAGCACTCACGTAATACCATAATTATCCGTCGTATCGTAACCGAGCTGTATCGGAGACGGCAAATGCCACCGCAGCAATGGCGACCCCGTTCGTAGTGGCCGATGCCCTACCTCAACACGGAAATTATTATCACGGTCATAAATCAAGACGGGTTTACAAAGACAGGCTGAAATTTGTCACGTCCATGCGAGGGTTGGGTTTATATTCGAGCTATCAGAGAAGAGCCGGGTTTGTGAGGAACTGGGGCGCCATTACTCACACCGACTATCTTAAGGCTAGGTGTAGACATACAGTTGACATTAGCGCAAATGTCATTGCAGATATAACTCGGCAGTTTCTTAGTGCTTGTTTGTTTTATTAGCGAGCAAGCATTCCTGCCACTTGTTTTGCCTTAGTGCAGTATTAAATGTGTCATCATCACAGTTTTATGCACGAAACAATGTAAGTAGATTTATTATATTACAATAATTATTACCGCCATTAATTACAAGTTAAAAAATGCTAATATCCCCAATGGAGGTATTATTTACAACTACGGTTAAATAAGTCAATGAGGAAGACCTTCGATGTGTACTGTTCAAGGGGTAGCTTTGAAAATGCCAATCGCCATAGAAATAAACAGGCGTAACAATAAACAATCACTAACCAGACAAATAAATCTATAAGCGTGGACAGCTAATGGCAGTATAAACCGCACGGGAGCCCGAGGCGCAGCGGCGGGACAATGGTGCGCCGTCCTTGAATTAGCACCGGAACCATTGTCACCGCGCACAATGGATAGGATTTGCCTAGATTGTCACTGGTATACACAGCACGCGCTCGTAGCATTGCAAAAACTACATCAAACCCAACTAAAGCGGAAAATTGGATGGAACGGCAAGGCGATTAACTAGATGATGAGTAATTAAACCTCCCAAAAATGCAATGCTTCATGCATTTCCCGGAAATTCTCGCGGGAATGTGACGAGGTACCTAAGTATGAAAACTTTACGGTATCTGCTGGCGGTCTTTGTCTGAGTCCCAAGAGATTTTTCGCAGCGAGTATGGAAGGAAGATTAGTCCTGTCGTGTATCCCTAGTAATATCATAAATGCGAAAGTACCTCTGCCTGTCTATCCGTTACGTCTGTAGCAAACCGATTTAGCTGAAATTTCACATGGAGATATTTTGAGGCCCGAGAAGTATTTAGGATATTTTATCAGTCATCACCATCATTCTACAAGACGAAGCGGGCAGAAGCTAATTAGAATATTTTAGTGGACAAAATGCTTCCATGCGCTGTTTCTATCGAGGAGTATCGACTGACAAAGTTTAAAACGAGATTGTTGTGTGCCATATCTATGCCGTAGTGATTAATTGTCCCCTCAACGTTGATCCGCTGGCTGTAGTGCATGCATCCGTGCATGAGCAGCGGATGGAAATATCTAAACTATTTTCAGTCGAGCACTATCGAATTCAGTTCAGAATAAATCGATAGAATACAACTGCACAAATTGAATACGATTTATGACGCGAACTCCTTATTGGCGGTCTGTTTACTACAACTTTCAGCAAATGGCCCAATTTCGTCTTATCTATCTTCTGATACCGGAGATTATCCAGTAATATTTTTAGTCAAGTCTACTATAGCCAATCGGTGATCTATTTATCTAAAAGTAAATTCATGATTAAGTCGGTCCAGATTAATAGGTACGTAACATGGAATTTTAATTCATCAAACGCAATGTCCTGTGTTAATTAAATTGTGGGTAGACTGGGTCCCCTTTACAAATATTTGAGGAGAAAAAAAGAGCCGTTTTGAGAGGCTGTGGATTTAGGTCGCGAGGCCGCCGGAGCATCGCATCCCTACGTAAATAAATTCATATACACGTCTCGCTAGTTATAGAGGCTGTACGCAAGGATTACAGCCCAGGCTAAATTCAGCCGCGCGCCGAGTGAGACACGATCCACGAGACCACGATATGTTAAAAGGTACCTATGTTGCAATCGACGGGCGTTTTATTTTTAGTTGAATCAATATTTTTCTGCACAAAAATGTTTTAGTAATAAACGACAGTTGTTCTGCGGAAGAAATGGCCTTAGTGCAGATATGTAGCTATGAGTCATCAATATCGATTTGCAGAGAAATTGTTATCAGAGCCATTTCAATCGACACAAAGACGACCGTTTAGTCTACGTTCAACAACAGGAATACAATTACAAATGGAACACCCTGTGCTGATAGAACCGAATAGTTTATTTTATCGGATCAGTGTAGATACGTGTTAATGATTCGTGAGATCAATGCGTTTCGTAATTATTGCGAGGCGAGGCGAAAACGTTATGTATGATACAATAGCAAGGCCAGGCCGCGTAGCCAAGATGCCGTTCGCTTACGCTCCGTAGGGATCGAAACGCAACTGTCACTGTCGCACTAATATGGAAGAGTGATAGAGAGACATAATGCTTTTCGTTGTCGAAGCGATAGCGATTGTAACCTTGGCTAGGCCGGCTGAGTCGCGTGAGTCACGAGCGAGCGCCCGCATTTCGGTGTTAAGTTCACTTGTAATGTGTCGCAACTTCGCCGACACATCATGAGTTTGGATGTAAATTAGTTAGGAAAGCTTACAGCACGCGGGTATTTGTCACTCGGAATTAGTACGCAAATTTAACCCGCTCTCAACCAGAAGTGTAATTAAACACTCGTGTCATCGCTAAGCAAAATACCGTTAGTAATAGTTACTTCTCCATTGTGTTGTAATTCGTAATTGTTAACATGGAGTGGAGAACTGGGGCGCACCTTTCTAAATGTGTCGTCAAAGGACAACTGCGGTGAGTGGTAAATAGCGATGGGCGGCGGGTAAATACCCGGGGTAGATATCGGGTATTTATCGGGTATTTACCCAATCTACCCGGTATTTACCTTTTCTACCCAAATGAGTGGGTATAAATAAAAGTTGGAAACGGAGTAATAAATTGAATTGAGATAATGTAAACAACAGTTTTTTTGATACTCATGTAGTTCTATAAAATGTATAATATTCGTATTGACTAAGAAAATTGTCAAATGTTTAATATCTTAATACATACGTTCTACAATACGTGTGTTTGTCACTCTACTCCTCCTAAACGGCTGGAACGATTGGGATGAAATTTTGTGTGTATATTTCAACGGGTTCCTGAAGGGTTGGGAAAAACAATTAAACCCGGTAGGTGGCGCTGCTATCGGTAGATAGCCAAATTCGATTTACTGAAACCGATTTGGGTGAAATTTAGTGTATATGATTATTATATATGTACATATATTTCAACGGGTATCTGGATTGTTTGAATAAACTATTGAACCCGGTAGGTGGCGTTGCTGTCGGTATATCACCTAATTTTATTTACTGAAACCAATTTGGCCTCTCAAGAAGCAACAATCCGACCAACTTCACGTCGCTGAAATGCGAATGCTTAGGTGGTCTGCAGGAGTGACACTCATGGACAAAGTGCCGAACCGTTACATAAGAGGCTCGTTCAAAATAAGACCCATACAGGACAAGCTAACGGAAACACGACTCCGATGGTACGGTCATGTCATGAGAAGACCGGAGGACCACATGACTAGAAAGGTGCTAGAGTGCATGAAAGGACCGAAAAAGAGTGGACGACCCCGACTTACATGGATGTCTGTAGTTAGGAAAGACCTAGAGAATAAGAATATAGATCCAACGACGACCCAGAACAGATATAACTGGAGAAAATTGATTAGGAGAGCCGACCCCAAATAAAAGTGGGATAAGGCCGGAAGAAGAAGAAGAGAAGAAGACTGAAACCAATTTGGATGAAATTTTGTGTATATATTTCAGCCGGTATCTGGATTGTTTGAAAACACTATTGGACCCGGTAGGTGGCGCTGCTGTCGGTATATCACCTAATTTTATTTACTGAAACCGATTTGGATGAAATTTTGTGTAAGTATATTTCTACCGGTACCTGGATTGTTTAAAAACACTATTGGCTATATATATACCGATAGCAGTGCCACCTACTGGGTCATATTGTGTTTTCAAACAATCTCATCATCATCATCATCATCAGCCTACTCTCGTCCACTGCTGGACATAGGCCTCTCCTATTACATGCCATTGAGCACGATTTGCGGCCACTCTGATCCAGCTCTTGCCAGCCGCCTTGCGAAGGTCATCGCTCCATCTAGTCTGAGGGCGTCCTACGCTACGTTTGCCGATGCGCGGTCTCCACTCGAGAACTCGTCTACCTTGGGGTATGGGTTATCGGTTCTACGGCTAATATGAGCGGCCCACTGGACTGCAGTAGACGTATGTAATAGGTAGACGTATTCCTGAACAACCTCGAGAACAGCCCCTTGTACTGCAATAGGTCCCGGAGCAACACGTTCGTTGAACATAACTTTCGTTTTGTCCAAATTCATCCGGAGACCTATGCGTTGAGAAGAATCAGCTAGACCGGTCAGCATATGCTCTAGATCCTGCAACGTCTCAGCCATGATGACGATGTCGTCCGCAAATCGCAAGTGGGAGATGTATTCACCATTAATGTTAATACCATGTTCCTTCCAGTCGAGCGTTTTAAACATATCCTCCAATGCATTTGTGAACAATTTAGGGGAAATCACATCTCCTTGTCTCACACCACGATGCATGTGGATAGTCTTAGTCTGCTGGTTTTGGACTTGGACGGTCATGGTAGCTGCGCTGTACAGACATCTCAACACTTGGATATATCGCCCGTCGACTTGGCATCGCTGCAGGGGATCCAGAACAGCCCAGACTTCAATGGAGTCAAAGGCTTTCTCATAGCCCACAAGGCCACAAATGCTAAGCACAGGGGCCGATTATACTCTTCAGTCTTCTGTGTAATCTGCCGCACTGTGAAGATGTGGTCTATGGTGCCGTATCCTCCTCGAAATGCGGCCTGCTCCGGTGGCTGAAATTCGTCGAGTCTTCGTGCTAGGCGGTTCGTGATGATTCTCGAAAACAGCTTGTAGATGTGGCTTAGGAGCGAAATGGGTCGGTAGTTCTTCAATAGGGCCTTATTTCCCTTTTTGAAGAACAGCACGACAACACTCCTACTCCACACCTCTGGAGTTCTCCCATCGAAGAGAACGGCGTTAAAGATGTTCTGGAGCTCCTTCAGTGCAGTTTTGCCTCCCGCTTTCAGAAGCTCAGTTGTAACGCCGTCCTCGCCTGGGGCTCTTCCATTTTTAAGCTGTCTGAGGGCCATGTCGATTTCGTCAGTGCTGATTTCTGGCAAGTCTTCGGCAAAGTGGCGGATTAATGTGACTCTCGAATCCTCATTTTCGGGATCTGGTTGAGATCAAACAATCTAGATACACACAAAATTTCATCCAAACCGGTTTCAGTAAATCAAATTTGGCCATATACCTAACGATAAAATTACTGTATTAAACAATAAATATAATAAAATGTAGAAATATAAAACCAAAATATGAAAACAATTTAAAAATAGTAGGTATATAAACAAAGAAACACACAAATTAACAAAGAAATGTAAATACTCCGGTATAAAATAGCTTAATTAAATTAACATTTCTACACCACAAATCAGTGAACAAAATGCACTCGTCGAAAAAATTATACATTAATTGTGTACAAAAAAGTTGTGAGATTGTGATTTGTATACTTTATTTTAACTTGTTTTCATATTTATACGATAATAATATTGATATATTTTAGTAATATAATGAATTTCTTCAATTATACGAACAAATTTTAAATACCCAACAATTTGGGTAGATACGGGTAAATATCGGCTAGATTGAGTAGTTTTGGGTATTTTCCCGGTATTTACCCGCCGGCGCCCATCTCTAGTGGTAAACAACGCTCTGATTCATGCAGCAAACACAATGCAACGAACTGTTCGATAAGATTACGAGCCTAACCTTTGCCTTCGGTTGTGGGTGAACGATTTGTCTAACGATAGTTCACATTTGCATTAGGTACCAATGGATAGACAAAACAATGAACAATGAGACTAATTCTACGTTTAGTTTATCCAGTTTGGCCCCACCCGACTACATATATAGAGGAGAGTTTTTCGGATGATCGAAAATCTTTATACTATCTCTGTGAGGATAATTTTGTATGAATCTTATTAAAAAAATATTAGGTCAAGACTTGTGTCGGTACAACACGAAGGTAAAGGAAGATACGGGTCAAAAACGTTCCGCAAAACGGGCGTTTTGTTTGTGGGCTACATAATAGTTAACGATTCAGTAAAATGTTTTCATAAGGTTTTTAGGAAGTAGAAGGTTTGAGCATGCCTTTATAAGCATCAGACGTCGACCTTTGAGGGTCCAGAAAACGAGACTTTATAAAGTTCATGTTTTTATGTCCATTAGAAAGATTATGCGCCTTTCTAATGGACAAGCTAAGTCAAGCTTAAAAAGTTTTTGACCTATAAGTACATCTCATGAATTATATTTAACATGAAAGCAGTAAACACATCGTCATTTAAATTCCACGGTTAGACACCCAGTCTGTAACGAGTTGCAACTATGTACAGCATTGCGGTATACGTAGTATTTGCCAAGCATCCGTGCGATAATTACGTAGGTTGCCCTGAAAGTTTCGGGAATGGGACACTTAGAAATAACATAATAGAAACAGGCATATAATTTATAAAAATGTAACTCTTTATAAAACTTTTAAGGTATATTCCATTTGGTTGTCATTTGTATTTAAGAATTACTGGCAATTTGAAAATTGTATGTCGAACATTATTTGAATTTTTGGCCAAGTGATTTTTCGGATCATATTTTTAAACGGTTTTCAATATGCCCTCAGCGAACAAATAAAAGTTACAATGGGCTTCTGTTATTTTTTTATGAACTAGAGTTCATCGTACGCTCGTTTGCAGTTAAAATTAAATATGAAAGTCACTTTCATTTTATCCCATGGGTGATCTTAAAGAAGCATGTCATTCCAAAGCGACGTCAAAAATTAAAATCGCATTTGTGCTGTTAATTAAAAAGACTGCCAAAAAAGTTGCATATCGGCAGATTTCGACATTCCTAAATATTCATATGACAACAGTAAAAAAATCTTTTATATATATATATATATATATGTAAAAAAACTTCAATTCCGTTGGCTACTCCACGAATTTCATACAAAACCACTAAGGCCCCAAAATCGCCATACAAAAAGGACTTTGGGATTATGAGCCGTGTGCATTACAGAATGATTACTTTCAAAAGAAAATTTATATGCGTGGTCAGTTTGAGTTTAAGTATGCATTACAATAAAGATTGACTGTCTAGATGCGACAGTTTTCTCTATTCCCGAAACTTTCAGGGCAACCTACGTATTATTATGTCACAAGCATCCTGTTACGAGGGCTTGCACAATCGCAAACCCGTAATTAACCGAAAAAGCTCAAACAATTAAACATCCACAAAAACTAGTCGGAAGCGAGTCGCAATCAGGACCATGGTTTCAATTAAAACTGTTTACCGAAGTAACGAGAAAGCAAAACGGTTTAGCCGCACACTAATGAGTTTTATAAACAAAATCCTTACTTTGCCCATGCCCTGCTTAAAAGGCCTGATTGCGCGAGGTCAAGGACAAGAAAATGTAAACCGTATTCATTTTAGAGATGAAACAAAAGATTCGCTGACTGTTATAAGTATCTGGTTTCTTAAAACGCATTACTGTCAACTCGACGTCTGCTAGCGAGAATGTATGCCGGGTTTCTAGAAATGCATTGCCAACTGCATACAATCTGTACATAAGCGAAATGCCAAACTAAAGCTTTTAGCTGGCAGCGGCGACGATGGGAACTATTGAATCGCCCGTGATAAATCAACAGAGCTTGTCGCTGCCTGGGAAATCTGTAAGTGGAGGTTTCGACGCCATCTATTTCGAATCCAATTCCATCTATTTCGAATGCATTTTGAAACCTCGGAGTTTCAGATTGTGGGTTATAAATGAATTGTACATAACTTAGTTGGTTGCAGTTGCTCAGTAAGTGATAATAGAAACGTAGATCTAGAGGGAAGGCTGTGGCGGAGAAGCGATAATTGAATCTACTTTTCATTAGAAGATAAACCTTGGATAAATGATAAAATAAATTAGAATTTGACGAATGGATAAGATGCACGACTTTCGCACTGACAATTTGATAGATAATCACGAATGATATTAATTTTGTATTAAGAAGAAACGTCTGCGAACAATGCTATTAAGCGCAGAAACCATGTTCACCCATGAATTAAATTTCTACAGACGAATTGAATAAATGTAATCGATTTACTGTATGAGAAAGATAGTGACGAAACCAAATGTGTTTTAGTGCGATGTATTTTGAAACAAGTTGGATTTTAAATGAAGACCCTCGTCTTGAAGAACATTCGTACGGACTTCAACGAACTAAAATTTCGGTGCCTAGGAACTAAGTAGAATACCGTGTATGAAACGGGCAGATGGTGTGGCAGAACGGAATAATTCATAACGTGCTTTATTGTAGTAAGAGCGGGCATAACAGCCACATTTATAGCAGGGCAGGTATGAACGGTTGCAATATAGATCGCTTCCGCCTCATAATGTATGTAGTGGATCCTGAGCGACGGAAGAAGCGTGGGTTGGTAGAATATTGAATTCGAAATACCACTTCAAATACTTCTACCGCTTTATATCAGTGATTGCCTTTCGAACAGAATATACTTAAGTTTTCTCTTTGTTACATATTTAATATTTTGATGTCGAAATTGTAACTCTTTTTATTTAATATAAAGGATACCGAAAATGGGGATAACGGTAAGTTTTTTTTTCTTCAACAAGAAGACACTACGTATCAACTATCAACTTAAAACAGTAGGACCGATTTAGCAAAACCGGATTACATTATAGAAAAAAAAAAACAATAATAGGGACTAATTTTGTAATAAACTATTTTTGAAATTACTAAGTTTTTCAGGAGACTTCAGATGACACATATCAATGTAAAAATCCAATTTCAGTGCATAACTAAGTAAACAACGATAAACATAGGCAGTTAAAGCGATGATACGCTAAAAGCTTTTAATTATGGATACAAGCGTTTTGATATTTAAGTGCCAACAAAACCCTAATCTAAATTGAAACTGCAATACATTGTTGGTTCACGTCAACGTACCTACAAAATGTTTAGAACTTATAGTCATTCAAAATTGCACAACACAGAAACTTAGTAATTTTTGAACTCGTAGTTTTCTCGAGTAAGTACGAAACTAATTATTACTCAGAAACGGATGGCGATAGAATAAAATGTATAGTCCGCAGTAGACAAGAAGTCGATCATGACATTCATGACAATCGCCATTTTTATAAATAAAATCCATAGGTATTTCAGAACCACTGGACACCATTCTCAGGATTAATTTGTTATAAGCCAAGAACGAAAACCATAATTTAAGATTAGTTTACGCAATTGACATTTGATGTAAAATTAATTTAGTTCCAAAGTTGTCAAATCGTAATACATATTTAATATATAATCCACGAGTAATTTGTAATACATTTCATTCATTGACAACCGGTCTGGCCTAGTGGGTAGTGACCCTGCCTATGAAGCCGATGGTCCCGGGTTCGAATCCCGGTAAGGGCATTTATTTGTGTGATGACACAGATATTTGTTCCTGTCCTGAGTCATGGTTGTTTTCTATGTATATAAGTATTTATATATTATATAAGTATATCGTTGTCTAAGTATAGTGTGTAGCTTTCAAATAGAGCTCGACGGCTAATCCTATTGTCTATTGTTAAGTAACACCGCACGTGCTACTTACCTGCAAAAAAGGGTCTTATTTATTCTATTTGGCACCTGAGCGCGGGCTAGTCCAACGCTCAAAAAACCAGTGTAGGTGCGCTCTCCGATAAGCCGATAACGCGCTATTGTTACGCATCTCGATGACACATTTTAGACTGGTTCTGTAGCGTTCGACTCGCCGGCACTCAGTAACCGAAGTACGTATTTTTTATGCAGGTGCATGGTTGTGGCACGTGGCACGAGCGGTTTTACTTAACAATAGACAATAGGATTAGCCGTCGAGCTCTATTTGAAAGCTACACATTATACCCACAACACAAGCCTTACCGTGGGGCTTAGTCAATGTGTAAAAAAAATGTCCTATAATATTTATTTATTTATTATTTATTTATTCATAATTTCAGTCACATTAATTATAGCTTAAATTCAATTTATTCGCTCTAATATGTATAAGGAAAAAGTTCGTGCTTTTAATTTCTAGTACCTATGGCACACCTACGGTCTCTCACTCGGCAGAAAGCATATACAATTATACATTGGTACTTGGCATGTGTGAAGTTATTCGAATAAACTGAAAAAATAAAGAAATTACAAAATTAGAAAACTTTTTAAAAGTCGCGCAATCACTGATTTTTGTTCGTATAATTTTAGAATCATTCATAAAAAAATTATGAGATATGATATTCCCTTATAAATATAGTACACTTGTTTTATTATTTGGAGGGAAATACATTTTCAAAATTTATAATCATAGGAGCCCGTATATTTGCTAATTACTACCTACAATACATAGCTTTATATTCAGTAACAATTTATAGGTTATTACCCCGTTTGGCACACAATTGGAAAGCATAGCGCAGTAATGGTCGATAGCAGCAATTAGGCAGGGCATGGGTGCGTCCGCGCAGCGCGCATTGGGCCAACGCATGCAAATCGGACGGCAATCAGATCGCGACGGGGACGGTCAATCGAACAGCGGGGTCGTCGAACTCTGGTGACAGTGATTACATTGTTTGCACTACAATGTAACTGTTCTATAAGGAAGGTACCCTCAACTGAGATTCTACACTGTTTGTAAATTGAAGATTTCTATGCAGTTAGCATACCATGTAACTCACAAATTCATCACTGAGCGAAACGGTATGCTTTGGCTCAATAAGGTTATATAGGGAAAGCCAACTTGCTTTAAATTTTCCCAATAAAATTTCGCTAACCATTACCTTGTCAAAAACCGTAGGCAGCGAACAACTAACAACTGCTATTTAGCCCAAATGCCCCAAATAGTCCCAAAGTCCCATGTCATTACTCCGCCCAGTCTTCCTTCAAAATTATTAAGATTTCAAGACCGGGGCAAAACTTCATTAAGGGTCCTGAGAATCCGCAGAAATACCTTCCCCACATATAATAGACGCAATGAATCTGTAAGCAGGCACTTATCAACAACCAAAAGTGAAGAAAGTTCTACAGGGTACTTTTTTATCTGAGTTTCAGTGTAACATAAATTGCGTGGAGCAGTTTTTCACTTTCGTCGAACAAAAGAGTGAAATTTCTCATTAAAACCGTTTATTTATGAATGAAGTTGTTCCTGATAAAACTTTCTTCTTCGCCACGGATAACGTTTCATTTCTGCGGCTTGTTTCGCGAGTTCATAATTCAAAATACTTTCATGTTGCATCAATTTAGGAAGTTTATAATTAAAACGAGGTCTTGATAAGCTGCAACATGGTGAACTTTGTTTAAATTTTGATTGTATATTAAATGATGAGTATGATTACTGCATATTTAATAATTACTTAAGCTTCTTGGAAAGTGTCTGAAATAACGCAGATCATTTAATTGTGCCACACACACCTTATGTTAAACTGAAACTAAACTCCATTTGAGTAGCAAATATAATACTGTGTTATCATTCTTATCTGGAGTGGAATAAAAACAATATGTGTGGATGCACTGTTTACAATACTGATTGAAGTGCATTATATAAATAAAGTCTATTAAAAGAAACCAGCTGCCTTGGTCGTTTAAATATATAATTAGCTTCAATGGTGGTCGCGCACCTGCTCTATTTTTCGTTCGACATCAGACCTTACTTCTTAAACAGTTTCAGTAATTATAACACTAGTGGCTCTGTGAGCTGTAGACCTCGCGAGCAGAGCTTTAAATAACATGGTGCTAAGAGCTTTAAATATAGTCAATTAAAATAAAACAATACGAAATTTATGTGTAAAAAAATACAATACCTAAGTTATAATATCCCACAGCATACAATTACTGGGGATCGAACCCAGACCCTCTGTGCAAACAGACAAAGCGAACGTTTACAAACTGAGCCAAATAGTTCTTAGATGGGTTGACGAAATTTAGCTACTCCTTCTCAAATTAAAATTAGTTAAAATTAAATATCTCAATACCTCCGAAACCAGCGAAATAAATTTTCTGAATTTTTGGCCATTTAATCTATAAACATATCTCAAAAAGAAAACACTCGTATGGTACCGATACCACTATTTGTTTAGGCGCGAGCTATCACGACTCCGCCATTTTAAAAAAATTCAAAAAACCGGACGGACAAAAAAAAATTATTTAGACATAGAATCCAGTCACAAAATTTCACGAGATTCGGTTAAGAATTGCGACCTGTAGAGGAGAACATCCGGACATACAAAAGCAAAATGCTCCAGTCGAAACGTAGACCTTCGCTACGCTCCGGTCAATTACTCTTTTTACTGTAAATACAAGCGAATATTTTGATATTTTTAATACTGTGAAAAGCTTTAAGCTTGACTGTCAACAAAGAGAGCAGATGATTTAATAATGTCATTTAACGAGCTGGTGCTCGTCGAAAATACTTTATTGCTCACTGGGCTAGCGATCGTTAAACTGCAGGGGATATCATAAAATTTCCATTAGGAGTTTGATTAATATGATTATACAACATGGATGGCCAACATGCATAGTTTGCCATTTGGAGCTACTACTTAACCCTCATTCACAAAATATTTCCCTCTTACAACTTTTCCATACCCATGTTATAAAAAATTCGTTGGTCGCTCCTGAAAAACCATATGGGTACAGTCACTTGCAATCCTGCAATAGTATTTTACTCTCCGAAGGCCGCAAAAATATGTAACACGCTCTTATGGCTCTACAAATAAGATCGTGTCTGATATTTTTGCGGCCTTTTATGTGTAACATATTATTGCAGGTACCTGTACCTAATCATAAATTCATAATCTACCTAATTATAATTTTTATGTCTAGAAAAGGTAGAAGGCTAAAGAAGACCAAGTAAATAGACGGTACATACGAACCCCTCTACGGACACTTCATCAGCACCGGATCATGTTGCAAATAGCCGCGGTCCCCATACGAGACCGAGGAGGGACGACGGCAATGAATCGTTTCCGCGACTCGACGAGGCGTCAGCCTCATAATCATTACATTACCACTATTACGATCCATCAGAGCGGGTGTCTACGACGTCAGTGCGTGAATGAAGACTTTAATTAAGCGCGCACATTTATGTTTAATGTAGAAACACCTCCTGAATACTGCTCGAGTATGCCGTTGGTTGTTAGAGAAGTGTGTAGAGGCATGTGATGTGGTTAAGGTCGTTATCCACCTACGAGCGTTTTATGTAATATGTATGTATAACCATTGATTTATATATATTGCTGCCTAAATAAATTGATATTTAAGCTCAAAACTCTGCAAAAGGTAGGTCCGATCCCATGTTCCATTCGCCATTCCTTAAGCTCACCCAAAAGGTACCATTAATCAAATCCAGTAAAACATATCCGTTTTTCAGGCATTGAATAAAAAGGCCATACGTTGTCTCCGGGCCGTCAGTTGAAGTTTTTTACTGCGCCTCCGTCAAATCAAACAAAGAGGCGGAACAAAGCGGAGAGAGCGGCCTTTGTGTGGATACGTCGAGCGGCGGCACTTAACTCTGACATCGGTGACGGCAACAACGGCTCTGTCCACCGGGGCGCCACCGCTCCGAGACCGCGTAATCTTCCAGTGGACATCTCACTGAGGGCTTTGTTATGTCATAAACACGAGATAACGTCCAGGCTAACGATAATAAACTATTATGTTTTGTCACACAGACTGCTCTTAATCCCTAGGGCGTATCGCCAAGACTAGAAGTAGCGCTACCTGCAATATTCCTAGAATGAAAGTTTGAAAACCCAGTTCGTATTGTTCATAAATTTAATTATAGAGATGATGACAATTTTTTAAACGAAATGGATTCTAAATTCGTCATCCGCTAACCGCAGATGGCACAGGAAATTAAAAGCATAATGTTTAATGCATTTTATAAGGTAACCCATAAAGTATTAATAGGTTTAAATATGGGTCGGCGGTCGGTAGTGCATCAGCGACGGAGGAACGACCCGCGCTCGTTAATGGCGTTGTTTTATTGGTTTGGCCTAATTGCCTCCCTCCCCGGGTTAAATAACCCCGCACCGACCTGAATAGGTGTTCCACGGTTAATTCATGCAGAAACGAACGTGCCGACTTATGAATAAGAAACCATATTTCAAGTCGACCTTTCAGTGAGTAAGCAAAATTCTGGTAAGCGCCGAGCCACAATGGTCAGCGATAGTAGTTCCATTGCCCACAGTGAACGTAATCAACTCAGAACCGATAACGGAAGGAAGTTGGTGCCCGTTTCCAATATTCCTAACCGACAGTCAGCTGCGTCCGCGTAATTCGGAATTTATCATTCTCGCCGAGACGGACACTCGTCGCCTTTCAATCACCTGTTTGTGTCCCGCCGTCCACGGGAAAACGAATTGCGAAAATAGGAATTGGCGAGAAAATATATACGGTTACGCGACAGCTGTGCGCAGATTGAATACGGGATACAAGGGTCCTTTAAGAGGGCCCTCTTGCGTCTAACATATAATAAACTTGAATATTTTATTTAGAGTATTGTGACTAAATTCAAACAGGCGTGCACGGTACGCATACTTGTATAGCACGTATTAACCAAAGTAGTTTAATTAAATCAGAGATATTACTAAGTTTTGTTACAATGTAAACTCGGAGTTCTGTTCTCTACTCGGAATAGCGATTGAGCAAGTCAGTATAAAGGGGCCCACTGATTAATAGTCCGCCGGACGGTATCGGCCTGTTAGTTGTTCGGAACTGTCAAAATTTTGTTCTAACTGACAGGCCGATACCGTCCGGCGGACTGTTAATCAGTGGGCCCCTTTAGAAGCTTATTTAGCATCAGTACTAGTAAAAACTAGCACCGGCAGCAGGTGGGATCACTTTGCCGCCTTGCGCCACAGCGCGCGCGCCGATCCGGTTTCGTCCCGTGGATCACGCATATAAACGCATAAGAAGTATAAGAACGTTCGCTGCAAAACGTCAGTGACGCATGCGCGCCTTCTACGGCCAATTTACTGAATTTATAGCAGCTGCAAGGTCGGCAAAGGATAACGAACTCCACACACGTGCGGCATGTTACGAAACAAGCGTTAGCTTTACATATTTGAAACACTGCGCTTACTTAAGGGAATACCTAAACAAAAACATCCTTTGGCACTCTACGCGTGAACTTGAACTCGAAATATGTCGATGTAAAATTATTATTAGAGGAACTTTTCCAGTCATGCTATCGAATCGAATCAATACATAAGTGTTTTTATTGTTATACTAATATTTAAAAACATTCAAATTAATACCAAAACTAGATGATCTTTTCATTCGGATAGTACAAACTGATTCAAATCTTTAAAAGTAATGCCGTCCTAAATACCAAAGTGAAACCTGGCCACCTGTAAAAAAGAATTTTCTCGGCTCACATAGACACGTACGTAACGTAATATAATGTCAGATTAATTGAATTGCTCGGAGCGAATGCGAGTTCATTTCTACAGATTGGAAGGCGGGCAAAAAACGAGGCAGAGTTAACGTCGTCATCTAACGGACCCGACCTTATCGGTAGTGCTTGAATATAAGACGTGTGAAAGTCGGTCAACCCCTTTCGGTATATTTGTTTCTGTAAATGGAGAATTTACTCGCAAGCTCGTTTTAGTTTTCAGGCACTTAATCACGTATTTAATTGTGTTGTAACTAAATAATCTGAAAATAATGAAATAAGAAACTTTCCAAACAAAAGTGTGGTGTGAAAATAATCAAATAACGAATTATCTTTTTAACTCAATTTTAAAAAGAAGCTTAGCTTCGTATTATAGCGATATTACAATACAATCGAACATAACTTAATGTTTTCTATCCTCGTTTCTACAAGAGTAACTTTTCTAATCTTGCTGCTATCTCGAGTATCAGCGTTCCACTGATTGCTAAACTGTTTATGCGCTTCATTTTATACTGAAAAAGATTTTAATACGAATGTTATGCATAACGTCAAAAGGGTCTAGTTAAAGAGATTTGTATTTCCTTTGTACCATTTAAAAGTCTAGAAAAGCACTTAAATAGTGACAGTCTAAAAGAACTAAAACTGAGTAGTTATTAAAATGGGTCAACTAGAGCACTAATGGATTCGGACAGAGATATTTATTCAACAGCACTATGCACTATTCTAACCCTGAAAATGCAATTAAGTCTGGAATTTAATTTTTCCTTATCTTTTATGTTCATAGAATTTTCAAGTCAAAATGGAGTGAGTGTGTATGGAGGGAGTGTGTGGTGTGTGTGTGAGTGGACCGAGTCCGTACGCAAGTTATTTGTTTCATTATTTATTATTAAACAACTGATTTTTTTTTGTAAAATGTATTTGCTGGTAATATGGCTTCATCGCACCTATACTCCTATTAAGGTTTATCTATTCCGTTCAGAAACATAATATTTCTTCCACTCATAAGTAAGTATCCATAAGGCACTGTAAGTAGGACACACACACGACGTTTCCCAGGCACAGGTCCCGTCGAATGTGTTTATCCAGCTAACACTAATGAGCGCTAATGGCATCAGTCCAAATATGTCATGACATGCCGATAATGATAAATGATAACACTCGAACTGTTATTACTAAACTGCTAAATAAGGTAACCTGTAACGATCTTGTTAAAATTAATTTTGGTGAGTGTTACTTTTTTTTGACACAGTAGTAGCAAACAAGAGTAGGTACGACATGACGGAAAGTTAGACTAATAAGTCTACGGGTGATAATACATATACAGGGTGATTCAGGAGACGTGAGCAGGATTTACACTGCACATTTCGTAAATTATAAGCAACTGTTTCGTATCAGTATTAGTGAGATTAACGTTAATTTTCTATTCGAGTTGAAAAAAAAAGTTATTAATTTTTTTACGACATGCATGGTCACCCTTAAATTAGAATACTAAACTACCGATGTTCTGTGTCAAATTGAATGTCATCACTGTCATCACAGTCTGGTTACTTTTGAAAACTCGTATCTCACTCAAGTTGACAGTTTATTTTCTTCGTAATCAAAATGCTGTCATTACGGTTAAAGAGGTTTTATGTTTATTAATTAGGTCTTGTAGGGTGACCATGATTGTAGAGAATTAAATTTGCCCTCACCAAAAAGTTAAAAAATAGGAAAAAGTGTGGCTGTTTTACCTAAATATCTGATAGATAGGATATGATCGATCAATTATCAGTAACTGAGTGTGCAGGATTAGTCCTGCTCACGTCTCATGAATCATCCTGTATAGGTAAGGAATTACTCACCGGCAGTAACACAACATTACATAGACATCTATAGAGTAAAGTGACAAAGATCTCATTGTTGGTCGGAACCATTTTAAGTTTCCACGAGATTAATTTAAATTTGAATACGCAATGTGACGCAAAATGGTAAATTAGATTTCACGAAACTTCGTTAACTTACTTAGGGTAGGTCGAAATTGAAGTAATTATGATAAAATATTCAATTAAACGTAGAATGGTGTCCAGCTAGGTACTTAATTCAGAAGCATTTGCCCCCAGCATAAATTGTTCCCAGAAATGTGTAACGCATTTAGAGGTACTAACACTGTTTGTGCTTCTCAAGCGATGCGAATGACAACCCGAGAATGCCATTTCCATCGTCTAAGAAGATCAGTCGAGAATGCGCCTCTGGTTAAACAGTAAACGTGACTTCGATTACGCATATTTGTTGCTGATTTTAAGGTCACCCTTGTACTGGATGTACTACGCTGGACGGCAATGGGAATACTTGGTCAGAAGCCTGCGGTTAAGTTATTAAGGAAGCCTCGAAGCTACCCGTAATGAGATTAAACGGCACGTCAGGATCTTGCACGACCTCTACATAGCTACACCGTGGCACCATACAGGATTATATACAATTGAGTGAGTTAAGAACTTGGTCAGGACGATTTACATTTAATACAGGAGAAAAGTAACAGGTCTAGATTGAATTTCGTAAGAATTCTTACAGACTTAGCAAAGGCAGGTGGTATTTGAGGTCTGCCGCATATGTACTAATTGATCGCCATTTTATTTCATTGGGCCGATGACAAGGCAACCTAAGTTAAAAAAACGCATTTAACTAATTTGCAAGACCGAAGTGAGCCTATAAGTGTTCTGTGAACAAAGTTTTGTACGGAACACTAAAAACACCAGCTATCTGTGATTACTTCACTGCAAAACATCACTGTTTTTCTAACAACAAATTTGGCAATTTTATTGATCGCACAATTTATACATCTCTAAAATCGTCTATCGAAACAATCGTCTCTAAAATCGTCGTTAGTATCGTCTTGAAACTTTTTTCTCAATCTAAACAAGTAACCGTCCGCAGCTTGAGGCCATGTACCTCGGTTTGAATTATCCACGGCCTCTGTGACGCGACCGGTAATCTTGTTTATCAGCTAAGGTGTCATTCCGATAGCTTACCGAGAGCAGGCACACATTCACTAGCACAAGTGCGTTCTCAATTTTTTAATTTAACTTTGGAGGTGACCTGGCGTAAGTCCCGCCTTAGCGGTTACAGTAGTCAAAAGCCGTTGAAATATGTAGAAGAATACAAACTTGGAACACTACGGGAATAACAGGCCCAGGCCCAGGCCCAGGCATTTGCAAACCTTTTCAAAACATGTACTCTTCTTTATTGAATGACAGCAGCTTCGGAGCAGAACGCCCCATACAAGCATTATATCAATGAAACTTAGCGTTTCAACATGATAATTTCTAAGCTGATATAGTTGATGCAACGTATTTCGTGGTCACCACCTAGTTTGGCTCAGTGAGCAAAGGGAATACACAACAAGCTTCGTCACATGCGCTGTGCCGCTTGTGCCCCAACATCTCAGCTTTACGATGAGTTTACTGCGCACTCAACTTGGCACTTACATTCGACTATAGCGAGTAGTTTATAGTAATTACTCACTATTTGTCGTTGAACATGTTAATTACGAACATATGTTTTTAAATGTATTGAATTCCAAATCATAATTATGGGATTATTACGCGTCAAAGTGTCCAGGTCAAGATAAACAACGTGGTTATCTGCACAGATATAATGTCGTAGAATATGACGTAGAGTCATAGACATTACAGCCGCGGTAAGTATAAGTAATTATTAACCCACAGTAGGTTAACTCTATGTATATACCATACACTTTAACGGCTTGAATTTTTTTTCTGAGCGTACCCTTTCTGTCTCATCATAATTTGCGAATATCTAGTCATTTCAAACTGAATAATAGACGAACGGACATTAAAATCACAGGAAAATAAAATAATATGTAGTTTGCATTAAAACAACACGCACCAAATATCCAGAAACCGCTTTCAAGCACCGAACCCGAGAAATATTACAGGTGTCATATTCATGATCCAACAGCAAGACCACAAGTCTTTGTTGTCAATAGTATTGTATTGTGTGTACCTATCGTATACCGTTACCTTTATTAGCGTGATGATATTGACTATAGAAGCTAATAACCCAAAGTCCGATCAGCTTATGCTGGGATAAATTATCCGTGTCGTAATCCTTAGTGCATTTGCCGTGTAATCCTCACATAACCCGCCGACCCGGGACCGATGAATGCTAACGACCCGGCTGTTCGGCTTGCTTGCCGTATAAAAAGTATTCACTGTTAGAAACGTACATTTACAGTGATACGGACAAGATGTTCCGGGCCTCCTTTACTTGGACTGAAGCATTGACAATCGCAAGATCCGATATCATCAAGTGGGACGCACTTGTCCTTTCGGGTACCGTACGCTCGGATGTCGGGATTTTTGCCCTAATGAGGTGGCTTATGGCTGATCGCTTCTAATTTTTATCGTGAGATAAAGAAATCAGAATCTGTAGTAAGTCTATACGAATAGAGTACATTTCAATCTATTGCAAAAGTTACTGCATGCTGGTCCTCGAGTAAAGCTATAAATCCAAACATTCAATGCGAAATCATGATCAACAAAAACGCGTAATGTTTGACGAGCCAGCAAAAAACTCATTTATGTCTATCTCTAAAATTAGAAAAGATATTAGTCTGTAAAAACCACTTTTCACGAGGAGGGTGCGATTGAATCAAAATGTAATTTGATAAAAAGCGGTGAGCGAGTCGAGTCGACGTCAATTTGGCGAAAACCTTGAGTTGAAGCCATCATTGTGATAATGGATTTAATATAAAGATAAGGCAGGTGACTCGAGGGGTGCATCTGTTTAGAAACTTCGTACTTCGAATCAATCAAGTTGTTAACACTCATTTGCATAGTTTCAAGAGGTAAACAAGATTTTGCAGGTAGAGTTTCGAGGTACAATAACAACTGATTTCTGAATTCATTTATTCGAGTCGGAACGAAAATACCTTCGAGATCTCCTCAATCCTACCTAAAATAGTCAAGTGTCTTCTTGACTTGACCACTTGTGAGCGAACAAAATAATTAAAGGAAGAAAATTGTGGCTCGAGCCTACGAGGAAAGGAAAACAAAAAACATTTTATTTATGGTTAAGTTATCATAAAAGGGAAGGAGGAAAATAATTTAATGTAGGCAAGCGCGGTTCGTATACGAATCGGATGTGTAGCGAGGCATTGCACGCGGAAATAAGGGCCAATTAAAAGTCCGACTCCGTTCGCATATGAACACTGAATAATACAAAATACAATACCATTAACGAAAAACTGCGCTGCGTTTTAAAGTAGCGATGTTTTACAAAACAAAGAATTTACTATCAGGTGACCTCGTTTAAAGAGATTCAGGAGATAACATCAAGAGATTTCTGTTCAAACAATATTATCTCGAATGTTTTTATGATAGAATTTCAAAACATTGTCATGTGGTTTTACAACTTAATGTAGGTTCTTGTATTCTATTCTACATAACTAATAATCTTAAAAGAAGTTTAAGCAATCAAGAATAAATTGACAGCAAACAAGAAAGTTCGCCCGAAACAAACTCTTTAACGTTGCCGTCGATTACATATAAACAAAGTTAGTCTTAATAAAGGAGTTTGTCGTAGACACCCAATAAGGGGAACGTGAACTTTTGGAACCTGACCTTCCAAGTTCAGAAGCGGTCGCCCCACCCCGGTCGCATCCCGGCCCGCATTGCAGGCAAGCCGACGAATAAAGCACCAGATTACTGAACCCGTGTCATCCAAACTCTTCCAAAAATCCCTTGATCTTATACAAAGATTATGTATTTACTCCGACTATCTGAATACCCTAAGTCGGATCAAAGAAAGGAGAAAAAGCTGTGTTTGTTCAAGGCGAAAAGTAATCTGTTTTATCTTTAATATTGGAGGAAGACAATCGCCGTTTACGCCAGGGTTAAAGAGCCCAGCGTAATGGGATGGCTGCGAACATCAATAAGGCAGAACCTTGACAGGCGGTGTTCATAGAGGCGGGGGTCAAGGTAGCCCTAATGCGTTTACTGCTACGGCCTTGCGCACTTTATGGTCATCGCAGGACCCTAAAGGGGTATTTACCGTAAATCCCGTAGATAGAAAATAAAATGTCACATTCGTTTTAATGAAAGTAACTAGCTGTTGTTATTTGCAGTTACAATCGCAAACGCTCGGTGGTGACATTCATTTCACCGAGATTTTCACCTAAAGGAAAGCTATTTTCGCCTAAAGTAAGGAGGGAGTCAAAATAATAAATTTCGCTAATATTACAAAACTAGAAGGCGATTTATTTCCTTAATAAATCCCGAGCAATTAACGGAAATGGACCGTATAATGAATGCGTTTGTTTACGCAAAAGTTCCCGTGTTTTGTAGTTTATACGCGGAGTAGTGATCGTACAAATACCTACACTGTTAAAAATTATGTAATTTTAAATTAAATTATGTAATTTTACATGCAAAAAAATTACATAATCCTGTAAAATTCCCGAAAAATCTGGGAAATTTACGGAAAAATATGACATTTTACGTAATTCTCGTAAATTTTAACGAGAATTACGTAAAATGTCATATTTTTCCGTAAATTTCCCAGATTTTTCGGGAATTTTACAGGATTATGTAATTTTTTTGCATGTAAAATTACATAATTTTTAACAGTGTACGTGACCGTGAATTGCACAAATTGTGGTTCACACGTATACCTAATCTAATTAGGAATATGTTCATTGACCGGTTTCATTTCAATTATAGGTGAACCAGGATCTATTGAGGGTGCGCCATGTTACGGAAATTTGTTGGTACTAATTTCTAGCAATGGCAACAACTTTAATAATAGACAACATCTACCCTCTATGATAGTTGTCAATATTGACAATGTAAACATTGCTTTGTCTAGTTTCGTGTGAATTATTATTAGACTGCAATAATCATGCCGAAAGTTTTAGATTTTACAGAGAAAAAGTTGTAAATAGTGTATATAGTTATTTATTGGAAAAAAAACGTGCGGGAGAGAAATTTCTTCCATTAGAAAACATAACGAAATTACCACCTGAATTGACGGGTAAGTTTCAAACTTATGGACAAATGTCACTATAGTCAGGTCGTCACGATTTGGTTGATGTCTTGTAATAATTTGATTTGTGTATTAGGTGTATCGCATGCATCGGTATCACGGATTGCTAGCGAAGGGCGTAAGGGCGGAATTAAACGACCAAACCTAAAAAAAAAGAAAACAAAAAAAGAAAATAGATTTGGATGATTTTGATTTATGTGTCATACGTCGTAAAATTCACGAATTTTATAGCGTAAAAACCGAAGAAATATCCAAACATCAAACTTCGCACTTATTAAAGTTGTCGGAATAAAACAAAAATCATCTGCCAATTTCCATTGTCCCCACTATACAAATTGTTGCTATATAAAATTCAAAACGAGCGCCCTCTTGACAATACTCCCAAAGTTCTGGTTTACCTATAAATATGCTTCGATTCGATAGTCAAACTATCTGTTATAAAAGACATAAGTTAGATAATACATAACATTAAATTCAAACAAGATAAAAATCTAAATTTCGGTTACCGGAGATAACACACATAATTCCTGTGTTGCTAAAATTGTAGGCATATATGGAGGTAAAAACTTGGCATGTGGTTAATAAAATGCCACGGATTCCATCTAGCTTTGTAGTTGAACGCTCGATGCGCGTCACGCAGCGTCGTGGAAATATGGGCATTCGCGGCATTCTGGCCAAGAACTTTTCCAGAATCATATATCTTGTCCACGAAGTTATTAAATATGAGCTTTATGCAGTACAGATCTAGGTAGCTGTTGTAACTATACGAGTTTAAAAGATAGGAGTTTATGAAAGTAAGTAGAGTACCCTAGTGAGTCACCAGCGTCCTTCACCTCTGCGCGGATCCGCATTCAGAATTTTACCCACTAAAAGCTCTTGTTATTTAAGACTGGTTTAAATTCATTCATGCGCTTATGGGCTTAAGTTGGGAAAGGTTTTAGTATAATCTATAGTTTATGCGATAAAACGTAAGTTGTCTTGATTTCTTCCTAATTATTACAGGTCCATACCTAGGTTTGTGTGTGTTGTAGGTATTTATGTTTGTTGTGTTATTAACATTTAATATAAACATAACATCATAAATTATGAAGTTATATGTATCTTTCGAAATCAATATTTTCCTCGTACGTAATTTTATTGATAACTCTGTTTAGAATTTTATGTAAGCAAATTAATTGTTACGGCAATCATTGTTTTGTTTAATATTGTGAAATAACGACTAATGGTGTAACAAATTAAGAGGTTTTTAGGTTAATTGATTAAAAAAATATTGAATGTGATTATAAACGCAACAGGTAACTTACATACAATGTGGAATGTTTCTGCAAGAAAAAACAAATGTCTAGATTGGACATAACGGGATAGGCAAATGAAGTTCATATAAAGACGCGACGTCAATAGACGGAAGTTTCCCGCTACTATAATACAAAGATGTTCATTATCGACTAGCTTCTGATATACCTAATAGGAGTAGTTCGATTACGAACGTAACCCGCAAAGTAATCAACTGGCTAATATGCCGTTGAAGATGGAGCGGCAAGTTAAGCGACACCGCTGGCACCAGCATTAGTTTGTGCTGGCATTGCCGCTATCACTAAAATTAAACCTATTTGGCATACCTAAGCATGGATTGGAGAGCGTAGCTGTCGGCAAATGGTAATATAGGAACAAAAACTAAGTTGTAGCCAACCAGCCAACCGCAAGAGGGGCCTAATTTCGATTACGATACTACGCAAACTTACACAATGCTTTCCCTGTGGAACAAATCGCTAATGCAGAAATTTACAACAGGTACTTCTAACAAATAGTAAAGTAGCTTTAGAACGTTATAGAGTGGCGTAATCATCTGTCGGAATGTATGAATTCAGATCTACCCGAAATGCCATTAAAATGTCATCAAACCAAATAGCCAGATCAAACAATAGTTAGTCCGATCAAACAGAATAATGATCTAATCAGTTTTATATTGCAGTAAACACACCCCAAGGGCGCAGCGGCCCCGAGTAGCCGCCGTTAAAACAATGTCACGCAGAAGTCATGGTCATAAAGCTATCTGCGCACAACTTGCGAAGGCCTGCCGTAGGTCCTCGGTTCGCGTATATCTGTAACACGGCACGCAACAACTCGTCATCGACACACATGCAAAGAATAAATGTACAACCACACCATGAGAAAATTGTATCATGTTTGTAATTTTTTTTTAATGTACATTACATTTTTTGTTATGTAATAGGAAGCAAACGAGCAGACGAGCCGCCTGATGGGAAGCAGTCATCTTCGCCCATGGACATAAGCAACATCAGAGGAGCTACTTATGCGTTGCTGACCTTTAAGAATACTAAATACCTGTTTTTTAAAGAACCCCATGTCATAGCGCAAGGGAAACACCTCAGAAGGTAGCTCATTCCACAACTTCACTCAAGCCACAGCATTAGGTATAGCTCGACGACAAAAACCTCAATTTGTTCTTTCGTATTATGCTGAATACGAAAAGCATCTTCGTGTATGCTAAACCAGTTCCGGAATTATTATAACAAATACAAGCTCACGGAACGCGAACGGGATATTACATTATACTCAAAGTTAGGGACTACATTGCAACCGCTAATGTTTATCAGCAAAGTTGTGCAGTAAAGCTAATTTTAGGTGACAAATGTGCCAAGTTTGTCCTATTTGAAGAAGGGAAAATCCAAAAACATGATCGTGAGCCGACACTTAGTCCATTTACTAATGAAGCTATATATTAACTCGTGTATCAAGGATCGATTCGCCGACGTCTATTTTCGATTCTTACTAAAATGAGCTTGACATTTGTATCCACACCTACACAGTATTCCTACGCTGATACGTTAGCCGTAACAAGATTAAATAAGGGAGAATTTGATATTTTATACCTACATAACGAAATTAATATGTCGTCGGGTGAGAATACGTTTGTGCCATACGCCACTTACATGGTTTGCAGGAGAGCGAAAAGAAGCAAAAAAAATATTTTTCGAAAACTTCTACATTTAGAAAATATTGAACTTATTTATCATTTAGGCACATATGTTTACTATTTATAGTACCATATAAATATTGTAAATATAGTGGTAATCATAAAATAAAAGCATTTCTAATATTGCCATATCCGTTTTTGATGAATAAATGTTAAACGTACAATGTATGATATGACACAAACGTTTTGGATATGTCACACTTTTGTGATAATTTTCTGTTAAAAGAGTGTAATTATATATCCTATAGCAAAATGCGGATATGGCACAACACTTTTCAAAAATACGTTTTTTTTTTTCAAAAACGGATTACTGTCAATTATAGCATATTTTTTGTTATTTTAGGAATCATTAAAAAACGATTTTGCCAAAAATGGATATGGCACAAACGTATTCTCAACCGACGATGTATAATAT
This sequence comes from Cydia splendana, assembly GCF_910591565.1. Lineage (NCBI taxonomy): Eukaryota > Metazoa > Arthropoda > Insecta > Lepidoptera > Tortricidae > Cydia > Cydia splendana. Next base: position 18,014,878 of record NC_085964.1, on the reverse strand, counting down.
GTATTTCCACATATGTGGATTTCCATCGCAGAAGGGTCCTTGTACAAAGTGCAATAAGGGGAAACATCCGTCCATCTGAAATTCTAACAAAAAATCTGATACAAACGTTATTATTGCAGATGAAGCATAAGGACCCTTCTCTCATGCCACATATTATCCAAACCATAAAAATCTACCTATAAAGAAATTGTACATAGGTGTGGATGTTGAAAATTTAAGTAGATACGGCATGCAAACGCTAGATTGTATTTTGCAAGGTACGCATAACAACATCATTGGAAAGTGTGTCAAGATTGCAATAGCAACGTGCAGTGCCGCCGGTGCACAAAGCGGGGAAATGCAACACATCAAACCATTACGCTGAGTGGCTTCCGCATGTCAAAGCGAAACTGTCACAAAATTTTTGTTGTTTTTTTCTGTATTAATTTACTTACGCGGGCAAGCTTGAGATCTGATTCATAAATTGATGGAATGGAATAAACGAAATAAATGTTAAATTAAATTACGTGTGCTAAATTTTTAGGACAAAGGCAGTTTTCTATACTTTAGGAAGTAGTCAGCATCAAATTAACCGCATAGGTATACTAATTCTGGGGCTAATTGTAGTAACATAGGTAAATAGCAACCAATAACGAAAAAGGCAGTTAGATATTGAATCATTTTCCTCTCAGAATTGTAAATTTATAAAAGAATAAAAGAGAAAAGCATGAAAGTTAAACAGAACTATGAACAGTGCAGCGGAACACGCGAAAGAATATTTATGTGCTTGAAATGAAATTCTACTCAGAGAAACATTTCCAAGAAAAATGGTACTGAAAGTAAATTTTACTGCATTTGATCACCATGATAATGGCTGTGGTCTTATATTGCATCCGTTGCAAAAGAAAATAAACGAAAAGTAATTAAAAACAGTGCACAAAATGAATACCAGTTTTCATCAGTAGAACAAAGGCGTAATTTTCTTTGCATCCTTTACCGGTCCGTTGCTGATGTAAGCGAACGCAAAGCAATCATAGCTTTGTGACGGTCAGAATGTGGGATAATAAACTGAGTATCGATCATAACTGTCCCGACAATATTCTGTCCTGGCAGAACGCCACACATTCTAGACTCTCGGTTTTCAAACGTAATAATGACTTAGTACTTTCGGAAATTGACTTCTTATCATTTTCATTGTTCTCGTATTTCTTTCTCAGCTCTATAAATAGAATATGGATATTTTTTTAGAAAGGCCTCCTAAAAACCAAACATCCGCAGAGAACAATTGAAGTAGCTATTAGACAGTGTTGTTGTTAGTAAATTCGTTTGCGTTACCGCCCACGAGCCAGTCATCTTGTCAATGAAGAATGAAAACGGAGTATGATTAATGTGTTACCGGTGTCCCGCTTCCGATCCAACTGAACTCCATAGGTTTAGGTATGATCAAGTTTCCCTAACAGCTATTGACAACTTTAGCACAATCTATATGTCTAAAATGTTTAGGTACATACTTACGCTTTTACTATTTATTTTGTGTCCGATCGAGCTGAAACTTGGTATTAATTTATTCGTATCATGTGCTGATCTCATGGTGCTGATCTCATGATGCAGTCGGTAGGAAACGCAACCACATCGAGCTTGTGCTGATGGGTTAACCTAACCTTTCTGGAGCTACCTTTGTGTGTCACGACAATAAACATCTCATATTTCAAAAGAATGCATCTAATTAGCCACTTGGTAGCTACAATACCAAATAGTTCGATGAATATTTCACAATTATGACAATACCACAAATATGATAACGATCAAGTATTGCGAGTTATAATTAATATATTTCCTCCTACCGTCTACACAAAGTCCTGTACTACTTAAATAAATGAAATGTCCATTTAAAAGTCGATTAGCCAAATTGGCTAACTAATTATCCCATCAAATTGTTTCTTAGTAAGATTTGGCGATAAACGTAGATCTAGTAAGCTCAGAGTTGTTATTATCATCGCATGAACGCGTAACAATAAGCGAATCAGTATTGTAACAAGATTTGTAAGATTTACGATATTATCAATCCATTCAATTTCATCATAAGATGGGTCAAATCATGGTATAATAATATATTCCGCCTGGTACTCTATTCCCGTCTTTTCTAGGTCACCTAACTGACACAAGCCTACGTCATCATGCGACAGCGCTATATGATAATATGCGATAGCGCTATATATAGCGGCCATGTTATTGTGACGTAGGCCTGTGTCACTTTGGGAATAGAAGACCATGTTTTATTAGACCATGGGTCAAATGTTACTAGAAAGCCTAGAAACCTACAAGCAAATTGATACCTACAAGAAAAGAAAAGTCTAGTCTACAAGCATATTAGGGCGGCAACAATTCTTACTGGAGGTGCAAGGGCTGCGATGGTATTCCTCATAGCTGCGGCGAGTTGTATTGAGTTCTAAATGGCGTTTTAAGTAATTATGCATTTTTTTTACATAAAACAACAATATTTAATTATTTTTAGGTATTCCAATGTAGAGAGAAAATTGTATATTTAGAAACATTGTATAGGTATGTTTTTAGGAACATTCCTTAATTCTCCGTTAGCATTGATATGTTACACATTTTACTACGTGACTTATACTGGTACGCCTCAGGCGGAAGCTTGGTACCTCGGTAGGCTATTGCAAATAACAGCCCACCTTGTGAATGTAGTGGGTCTAAACCTCCAACCGGTTCGTGTTTGTGTCGTGTTCTGACCCCGAAGAGTTCGTGACGGACACAGTTTTACTCCACCAGTACGGCACGCAAACGAAAACGCGTTCGGGTGAACGTTCTCAGAGGTAAGTTGGCTACAAATTTCTTGGCAATCAAATGGATCGTTATCGTTACGTTTACGTTATGGCAGCAATGTGCCCACGTAAACGGAACTGTGAATATTTTAGGTCATATGCAAATCTTACTAAGCCACAAGCTTTCTCAATGCTACAAAAAGTCGTTTTGTTTATAAATTATTATGTCGATAAGTTCTTTAAACTATCGATCGTATTTCTGCGTCGATATCGAACCTAGCCAAAAAAAATATCATGAATTTGGCAACACATACGCACACGCACACACATACAGTCAAGAAAAAAAATCGTAGCACAAAAGACGTCAAAAACACATTCAGTTTCATATATACCTTATGCTTAAACAAAGTTGCTCTTCGAACACAAAAGTAGGCGACACAATGTCATGAACACATTGAACAACAGCTATGCAAATTTGATGACGCGTAGGTATTTTCTATTACGGTTTGTTTAATCCTTGAAAATGATTGGGTTTAACAGACAATACTAACCGTACGAATTCGGGGAATCAGTTTTAAAAAACAAATAGACGACTTGCGCAGGAATGTCCACTAAATTAGGATATTCCTTGGGGAGTTTTCAGATTCGAATACGTACCGTGTTTGACCAGATGTAATGTGTTTGTTTCATAATTAAAAAATACCAGTACTGATTTGTTTGTTAAATGGAATAAATAGCACACATACATGTACTAGCGAAACGCGCTGTACATAGTTATTAGAGAGACCGTCAAATCCTAAGGGTCATAAATTGATTAATTGATGTATTCGGAGCGTATGATCAGTGCTAGTTCCTCAACGTATACAACCCCATTACCCAGACAATGATTGATACCGCACGCAGCGAGACCGTCACGATAACGCCTTATACATTCCCATTACTTCTTCAAGCCAGGTTGAAGTGATTTGAACCATTGTAACTGTGACCACAAATCCTTAAAAACTACGCGTAAATGCAGTCAGCATTATGATGGCCTCTTTGGGCAGTAAACTACGGGAATTACAGTCCTGATGTATTCCACGCGGTTTGTCTCGCGATGCAATCTAGCCTTACATGTTATCGGACGCCATGAAGCCGGGCACGGACTTTGAATATCCGATGTACTTCACTACACACGGAAACCTACTTCCATTCCATAGGCACGTAAACGAGGAAAATGTAACATAAAATACCAAATGTAAAGTCAGTTTTAGAAATAGAATTAGTTAACGATGTGAAGGATATATAGAAAGAGTTGTAGTTAAGAGAAAAGTTAACGATGGCGCAAGTAAATCAATAGATAGTTTTCTTATGACAAGATACTTAAATGATATAATAAATACACCCCGGAACCATATATATGCATCAGATAATGTGATGGCATAAATAGAATAGTGCGACGCACAAAAATCGCACCAAGATAGCTCTGCACAGACAGTTACATACTATAAAAGTGTCACCATTAACGTCAAATATCAATGAAAATCTTGACGTTTAGTAAACCTTATCACGTCAAAATCGCTGAAAAATTTAGACGGACTCTACGCTATAGGCATAGAATATGCGAAAAGGATATAATTTGTGTAATTGACCACCGCTCTAAAGAGATAAAAAGTTTGCTAGGCTTACCTTTAAGTAGGATCCATAGTATTTAGTGACGTACGGGCTATCGCACTGCGACAGCACCATGATTTCCTGCTGTATGTCTTCAATTTCATCTTCGGCTTCTTCCAAGTCAATTATCTTTATGGCGACCACCTGCTGCGTCCTGTTGTCGACGCCTTTGAACACCTCGCCGAATGAACCCTTGCCGATCTTCTCTTGCTTCGTGAAGATCAGCTCGGGATCGACCTTCTGAAAAAAAGAAACAAGAAAATAAATAGATTGAATTTGTTTAACTATTCATTCAAATAAGTTTTTGGCAAAAAAATCATTTTTGGTACAAGCTTTTATCGCTGACTGTACTTTTCTTTCCACAGACAACTAATATAAAAACCCCAAACACAATTCGGTTTCGTTGTTTTATCACAGCGTTCCTACGGTCACCTCCTGTCTCCATCATCAGATCAGCTCCATGGTACCATAACATTGCATACCAATACCTATATCGAGATGATTAGATTTATCAAAAGTAATCTAGTTTTGTAATATTTGTTATTAAATGGCCCCATAATTAGTTTTTTAGCATTATAAGGAAAATAAGTGATCTTGACGTCTCTTTTTATTGAAAAACTTATGAAAAATAAGTCACGGCAAATATGTAACAATTATAAATATATATACGATCATTTACAATTTTATATTAACGATTTTTTTAATAGCGTTAATAGCGTTTTTCAATAAAAAGACACTTTAAGATTGTTTACCTGTTTTCTAATTAAAAAAACTAAGTATAGTTATGAACCTAAAACGAGACGAATTCTTTACACATAATAGTAGTTCAAAAGATTCAAAACATGAAAATCAGATGAAGCCAGACCGATAAGCGACGGATCAAGGCAGTTTTTTATTTAGTGGTTAACTAATAAATGTTTAAAGTACCGGAAAATGTAAAAAAAAACATTGTTTATATTTATTTAACTACCCAAAGAAATACACTATCGACACAACGCGTGTTTACTTATGACAAGAGATTTATATCTCGAGTTCTCGAGGCATTGAGTCTTTTTTTCCCGCCTCGCCGAAAGACAAATTTCTCGAGATTTCTCGCCTCGAGAATTCTCGAGCAGAAACCCTAATTGTCACCCGACATACACACGTGTGCAAAATTTCTATTCAGCTTCATCTGAAACCGGAAAGTGGGTCTTTAACTTGCAAGATTTGACCCGTACAAACATACATACTCGTAGTTAGGTACAGTCACCTGCAATAATATGTCACTCTTCGAAGGCCGCAAAAATATGCGACACGCTCTTATGGCTCTACAAATAAGATCGTGTCAGATATTTTTGCGGCCTTCGAAGAGTAACATATTATTGCAGGTGACTGTACATAGGTACATACAATGCAAGTAAAAGCTTGTAAAAAGCAGAGTGAACACATTATGAAGGCAGAAGTGTGTCAGGGTCAGGTAAGAGGATTGTGTTGCTGTTAGGTTGATACTAAACCTAAACTATTAGAAACACTCTTAGCAAACACCAACCTTTCCAATATATCCTTGTGATTGTTTGATCATTGTTTCTATGAATATACGCCATGACATAGAGAAAAAATACACAGAGTGCTCACTCCATACAGTCCATACTTCCGTTTTTAGTACCAAAAAGACTAGAGACTTTTCGGTCGGTGCTACATCTATTGTCAAGTAGCAGTACTGATAATTCCGCTACTCGGTGCTAGATGTCGACTGCGAAAATAATAGTCGTTTTGGTACCAAAACTAATGTATGTTGTGAGCACTCTATTCTTACTATATTTCTCTATGGCCATGACTACGTTAACGTTAACCACAGATTGGCTCTCTGCAGATAATGTATTTAGTGTGGGTTTCGAGCGTGGTGGTGCAACAGACAGCGATGGCTTCAATACATTTAGGTCGCATACACGTATAACAGTTTGTTGAAAATGAAATTACAACCAACACAGCAATTTGTTAGCGTTTGTGTATTCTACGAAAATTGGTACTAATTTTCAATTAGATCCAAAGCTTGTTTCCAACCATGACAAGCCACATCGCAAATCATGCGTCGTAATTAATCAATGCTAAATCTTTTGCAGTACAATCGGAGACACGTAAATAACAAAGACTAATATTAATATTCCTAATATTTGCTGACTTTGCTGTAGATAAGTACATAAGTAAACATACTTATAGTCTGTATCTTTAGGTATTTAACAAAAAGTAAACAAAATCTACCCTGGAATGGCTTCTTAAGCCAGTTGAGGGTAGATGAAAACATTACATGATCAAATAATGTAGGTTAAAGTCAGGTCGTTCAGTGACAGATCCAGGTGGTTTTATGTGGTTGGTTAATCAATAAATGTTATAACTATCTGAAAATGTACAAATTATTTGTTTACTTTTATTTAAGTACCTAAAGATACAGAGTATAGTATGAGGCTTTGACCCCAGTTGAACACCGTAAATGGCATAATTCCATGTGCATTTCGTTCGTACATGTGTAATTGTGTATTGGCGCGAGCGAGACGCAAAGGCATGTTAACAAAATGACATCAAAATGTAAGTTCGAATCGGTTTCCAGAGTTAAAAGCGCTATGCAAAACATAAAAAGCGATGGGCAGTGCGGGGTGATGTCATCTACAATTATGACAAGGAACGCGATTTGTATGGAGATTGTCAATCTTCATTATTGAATTGTCTTCGAGTTTAATGTAATAAACACTCGCGTACTGGTACATGTATAACGGATCTTTCTGCGTAATAGGATGTTCGAAGCGGTGATTGATTTATTCATGGAGCGGTATAAAATATTCATACACACGACCAACCCGGATAATTGAGAGTTTTATACATTTTTTGAAGCGAAAAAATATTAAAGGGTTTACGCCTTTACGGAAACTTTTTTCACGTGTATTGTGTACATTACAAAATAGAACCGAAAAACATATGGAATATTAAATACCTACTAATAGCTGTTTCCGTGTTTTTTTGTGTCCTAGAGGATCGGAATTTTTTATTAATTAATTAAACTTTATTGTATATAATTTCTATAAAAAGATTGCCTTTGAGCCTATAATTGAAAGCCTTCACAGTTTTCTTATCCGAAATAGTGTGTGATCTTTACCCTTCTTAACAAGAATCCATCAGAATATTCCACATATTGAAAGTACAGTAAGTGAGAAGGCTATTTTGGTCCACATCAATCTTAGTGGATTAACTTGTTGAGGTTTGATACAACTGAAGATATATTTGAACTCAACCAGGGCCTAAATTTTGACCAAATCGGCATTTTAACTTGTATTAATTAACCCGTCAGTCCGATGTAAAACTAGACGTACCTACTTAAGCTTAGCAGACATAATGAAATGTTTTTATAACTTAAGGATAAAAGTGCCTGCTTCTTTTAAAACTGCTTAAACTTCAAGCATAATCGACGCTTGCTTGACCGAAGAAATTGTATAGATTTAGTTACTTTAGGTTTCTGGAATAAATAATATTTCATGCTTAGTGAAATTGACGTTTATGTTGGTATTTTCGTGAATAACCCCTCGTTCCTACAGTATATTTTTACTCTACCGCGTCATATAGATTCTCATAAAGTTGAATGCGAGACCTCTTGGCATTTAGCTGACATTGCCGCACGAGTCAAGGCTATGGACATCGATTACCTACCACTAGATCTACCATTGAGAAGAATAACGATGACATGTTCTCATCAGGCATGAACCCTTTTATTATTTCAGTCATTAAAAACAGTAATTTACAAACATTTAGCTTTGAGGGTTATTGTTGGTCTACAATAGAATGTAACGATCTCTTAGTGGCATAGAATTATGCATTTATACATTCCTTCTATGGTGTTTTCAACGCCGCGAGAAGAATAAGTAAATAAAACATTACTGTTTTATACACTTTAGGTGACTAATTTTAATCAAAGCAATTTTTAGGTTTATTTTCAAGCATAGAGAATGAGTGAATATATACAAGTGAGCGCGAGAAGTCTTATATAGTTGGTCAAACCAATTTGCCAGTCAGTAACAACCAGGAAAACTATACTCATCCTTTTCTTTTGGGTGCTAGTGTAAGACAAAGATAGTATGATTTTCTCTGTCTGTGATTGAAATGAGACAGTCCTTTGACAAACTATAATTATGCTTCATCCAGCGGTAAATCACTTGATCTGTCTCAGGCAGGCTATGCCGCGCTCGCGCGCCGATGCAGCCAAACGTTGGTCTACGTGACGCTTTTACGTAAACACATGCACATCCCACGTACATTCTAATGCAAATGCACACTACACTAATCCGTGTTAAATCGTTTATAGCGTGGCAGATCGTAGAAAAGACTATACTGACTGACTGTAGGTATAATAGGTATGTAGAGGCTGTTACCACAGTACACTAAGAACAGTAGTGAATCTAAGGCCGCTCGGCAAGTTATTTGCCTACTCTTGCGTTGGCGCTTAGGGTTGTCACTTTTATTTTTAGTTAAATATTATTTGCGTATTATGAGTAGCACTACGTTTATATTTATTATAATATAATGAAATGTTCTATCAATTCATAAATGAAGTATAAATAAAACGCTTTTTAAATATTAACATTAGGAAATGGCAGTTATTAAAAAAATTATAAATTCGATACAGAAAAATATTCCTCCGGTTTCTGCATGTTCGGAACGCTTTATTGTTAGCGGTTAAAGTAAATTCTCATCCTTACGTATAACTTTAATAGTAAAAAGGTTTTAGGGAAGCATGGGCAAGTAGGTATTATGAAGAATGACAAGTCCGGGTTTGAGGAGTCGTTATTGAGACGCTATATTTTTTTTCTACTGTACGACTGTAATTTTTAAATTAAGATTTCTTATTCCAAACTGCAAATGGGTATTTTTAATGTACGGGCTCCCAACTCAACTATAATATTCATTTCGATACAGTTTAGTCAACTATAATGAAAATGACCAATCACAGCTCGCCGCGGTCAAGAGGACGAAACAAAACCATAGCTCAAATTAATTATTTATTTTAGGTTGTATAGTAGAAACAATTGGTTCATAAATCAGAAACGCGCATGTGACACCCTTAATATAGCAACATCCATAGACTACGAAAACCACTTAGTGTTGCTTGTTAGTCTCCATAGGCTACGGTGGCCAAAATCGAGAAAACAACTGTCTAAAAATTGAATTTAGCGCGGAGCAAGTACCAGGGCCTCATGAGTTACGAGAAGGTGTCGTTGACCAGCCCGCCGGGTCGCGGCGGCCAGGGCGCGTACCAGTATTATGAAGGTATCGCGGCTGCTCCCGTATCTTAGCTGTATACTTTTGGTTTGGTTTGTTTGTATGATTCTACTAGTTTAAAGTATTATTTTTCGTATGATTCGTAGAAAAAGTATTGTATACAATAGTGATATAATCAAGCTTTTCAATCTAGTACCTTACTTATACTATTGCCTCTGTTCATAGTCATGATCAAAAAAATTAAGGCGTACCGTCAGAGCAGACAAATGCGAGCGGGCGGGTAGCGTACTCGAATGCGCGCGATCACAGTCGCGGTACGGCTAGGGTTGCCAGATGGTCGGGATTTGGCGGGATTTTCCCGATTTTTAGCATGTGTTCCCGATTCCCGACAAAGTGTAAACTGTCCCGAAAAACAGCTTCACGTTTTAAAACAATATAATTTCAAGCTCCGAACTGTCGTCGAGCGAGCGAGCTGACGTAGTGCCAATAATGTAAAATATCGTTGTTTTTAATACAATTACTTTAATTTGAATGTTTTTTTTCCCGACTTATGTCCCAAAATCCCGAAAAATTTGTATTGTTCCCGATAATAGCGCCTTTCGATCTGGCAACCCTAGGTACGGCCCACACTGCCGCCACCGTATTCCCCCGTATATTATGCTAATGTGTGCGTGGCAGCGCGTGCGTACACGGCGCCCGGCGCGCACGCACACATTCAAGCCGGCAGCGGCACATTTCTATGAAGATTCACTACTGTTCTTATACTGTGCTGTTACTGACGATTGACACCTGACACTGACAATTTCCTGTCCATTTCCAGGTCGATAAGTGACGATGGTATAGAGTTGGTCAAGCAGATCTTGTGAGAAAAAGGCGGTAAATTTTAAAAATGTAGGCGCGAAGGGATATCGTCTCATAGACAATTTGAATTTCGCGCCTTTTTCTACTGACAAGATTTGCTTGACCATCTATACTTATCAATGAGCATAACAACTACTGTGTGTTGGACCAGCATTGTCGGCGAATTGTACCTAACTGCCAGGTTATCGATTTTGTCGATATAAATCGCATAATATGAAAATCATGAAATATTCACGAACACAATAATGAAGTCGACCTCGTAATGCAAATATAAAATTTAGGTTTATATTAAACTTAAAGTAAATGTTAACGAGTCTAAGTTTAATTTCTTGGAATGCTATTAATGATAATTATGAAACAAAAATATGAGATCCAGTTAAAAAAAACTGCTGAAAATGACTGCAGAACTGGATAGAAGTGATACCAAGTCTGAAAACAGTGTAAAACGCGGCAATAATAAAATACAGTAAAAAAATCTGAAGGAACTATATATTATATACACCAAAAATGGGCCTTAAGCGGGAAAGCATTTCAAGTGTAAACAAATAGATGTAAACATGTCGCAGGGACCAATGTTAAGAGCCAACAGGAGTGGTCATTCCTCCATACAAACGTAGTCCTCGTTTTCCTCCGTGGTTTTTGAAGCTAGAGCAATGATTTTTTCAACACAGATTAATATTGTCAATATCTGTGTCGGACCGTTTTGCTTTTTTTGATATTTTTGTTTTTTAAGGCGCTAGAGCCCTTCAAAAACGGCCAAAATGGCCTAATAGACTATGCCGCAATGAGAGGCGTGGTATTCAAAACTGATATCAATTAGCCAAAAAAGCAAAACGGTCCGACACAGATAATTTCATAATCATTTAGATTTCCAAATTTGGTTACGATTGGTTAAGTTTTGGGGGAGGAAAAAGAGGACTACGAAACCTCGATTTTTGTCATTTTTACGCAGGATTTTTCGCCTCAGCTGCAGTTGTCCCTATCGCACTAATTTTAGGGGCGGAGTCAAGTTTCTAAATACGTACACAGCCAGAAAAGTGATGGGCAATATTCGACATTTAATGTCGATAATCTAGTGATGTAAGAAGTTATCGATAAACCGTCTTGTGTGAAAATATCTAGATCCTAAGATACAAGGGGTTTTGGGTTGAGAGTAGGGAACACATTTTTGTAGTTATGATATACAATCTATTATGAACTTTTTGATTCTAATATTTCAAATTAGAAATCAAAATCAAAAATATTTTATTGCATGGTTAAAATGGGTTAACAAAATTTTTAGGTACCTACAGGCACGCTTCGTAATTGTCGAGCAATTTAGGGTCCTAGCTGAATTGGTTGTTCCATACTTACTCGTGCTCTATGGAATGTCCAATTTAGCTAGAACCCTAAATGGCTCAACAATCACGGAGCGTGACAGTACAAATGATTCATGTTCTGTATATCCTGCCCTACAATGGCGTTAATATTTGGTTGTCATGTCTATACTTCGTTTTTAAGCATTATTGAAAAAAAAAATAGTAAATACTAATATTAACCACTAAGTACATAACTATTACAAAAAAAGCTAAATAATAATTATACGATTGCATGCTTAAAAAAGACACGTCACCTTCACTCTAATGCTAAACAAACGAAGAATAAGAACTAACAGCGATAAAACCGCCTGTTGCTACCTTTATCTACATTGTAAATCGGTTTTAGGGTTCCGTACCCAAAGGGTAAAACACGGGACCCTATTACTAAGATTCCGCTGTCCGTCCGTCCGTCTTTATCTCTGTATCTCACGAACCGTGTTAGCTAGACAGTTGAAATTTTCACAGATGATTTATTTCTGTTGCCGCTATAACAACAAATACTAAAAACAGGATAAAATAAAAATTTTAGTGGGGCCTCCCATACAACAAACGTGATTTTTGACCGAAGTTAAGCAACGTCGGGCGGGGTCAGTACTTGGATGGGTGACCGTTTTTATAAATAATGGTACGGAACCCTTCGTGTGCGAGTCCGACTTGCACTTTTTTTTAAATTTGTTTTTATGTTTGTGGTGTAATAAAGAATATTTTAGAGTCAGACCAAGAAAAGTCTACAGCAATTTTGATAGCACACGCAGTGCAAGTGTTATTTATATGTCATAATTTCATAGAAGCGACGTTTGAAATAATACTTGCACTGCGTGTTCTATCAAAATCGCTATAGATTTTTCTTGGCCTAACTCTACTTTAAATTACAAAGTAAGGCCTAAATTATAAAATAAGGCCCATCAATGTTTTTTTTTGTGTTTATTAAACTTGATATTTTGTCTATAGTATTAGCGGACATGGCCTCAAAATTTAAACCCGCTTAAGAATCGGGCCTTATTTCGTGCATTATATATGTCACCGTAAAATTGTAAACACTCGTCAGTTTATAATATCGCTAGTTAAATTATAAACTGACGGTAGGGAGATTACAATCTAACCTAACCTAACCTACGTTAGATTATAAACTAACGGGTTCACAATTTTACGGTGTCATATACAATACTACCCATTTTTGTGTAGTCATTATTTATACTATAGAAGCATTGTTTGAGTAGCCAATTATTTAAACAGTATTTTTTTAAAGGGCAACGGTGGCAATATTTTAAGGTCTGGATAATAAGATACAGATCTTAATAAGGATATCAATGTAAGTGAATGTTACCATGACTACCAAACAAACAAATGTGATAGAATTTGCCAGCTGGCATTGTAACATTCAGACAGTTACCTATGTACCTAATCTGAAATATGAATAAATTAGTAATATTTTAAACAGGAAAGTAAACCGAATTTTGGCATTTTGCTGGACACAATCACAATAGTAATTTGTTTTACAAGAGGGCAAAGTTTATCGCCACCGGTTGATGCATTTGCAGCACCAATGGTAGAAAATGCAAGCTCATCATCAACTGCATAATCGACGTTTGATATGACTATTGAATCCGAGCTTTTTGATCATGAATCATGATAAAACAAAATTTTAGAAGGTCGCAGAATAGTGGATTTAAAATATTTATTTTCTGTGATCTCAAATATCAGGCACGATCATACAAATTGTACATTTGCTGATCTTGCCTTTGTCATTGAAAGACGTAAGGGTTTACACAGAGAATATATGTGACGTCCCACGGTCAAAGGTACCTTATGGCGGGTATGGAGTTATGCATACCCCAGTAATCTACAATAAATAAGCTATCGATAACACAAAAGATCAACCTTCTAGGTTGCGTAGTTACAGAGATATGATTTTTTGAAAATAATGTTGTGAAATGAGCAACTTTACGATAGAGAAGTTTTAAGTTTAGCCGCCTAAAAAACTATGTTCCTGAAGTAAGTTACATAGTTGACTACAAATAATAATACCTTATATATCTGAGATTAAAAAAATATTGCGACTTGTTCTGTAATGCAAATAGAAACTTTTGATATCGACTGATTTATGTGTATACTAACCAATCTCTTGAAAATAAAGTTTTATTTCATTTTCACGATTGATTGCAATGAGCTCTCAAGATTTAAATTTTATCTATTAGAAAACGACACTGACAGACAGTTTAAGCAAAAAACAATACCGATTTAGAGGTGAAATGTATTTTCTGACTTTTTCATATAAAATCACAAAATTGAATATTTTCACTTTTAATGTGACACACAATCAATTTTTCTGAGCACATATGAAAGAAATTCTGTCACTCAAATGAAATAAATCCTAAAACCCCAACTAAATACTATATTTAACCCCTTATGCCACTTTAAACTTACATAACAATAACAGTATTTGCTCCATACATTTACGAAAAGGTACCTTATGGAAATAAATCTAATAATACATCACTACAAAATATCAATCATATTACAGTTTATCTTTTATGAATAGAAAATATTAATTTACATTAAACTGCCCCAAATTTAATTAGTTCTTCGTCATAATAATCTTAAAAAAGACCAATAATTTGTATGTAATGAAAAGGTACCTTGTGATTAAGTTACATGATGAGGCATGATGATGATGGAACAGTTAGGATAAACTAATAATATTTTGGGGTTAAGATGGTATAAATCGTCTATTTCTTATCAATAATATATTTCGGTTGCTATTGAAGATAAGCGGCATTGAGGTTCAATGACCTCAGATATTCCATAAGGTAATGCGTCGGGTATTGGCATTTTTCAGCAAACCAATGGCTGATTTATTGCATGCGACCAAACCAAATGAAGATTATTCTAGTTAAGAAAGACTTGACGAGAGTAACTTTGGTATAATAGCAGGCTACTTGGATTTGTGATGTCGGTCTATGTACGGTTATAATATTTGCGAGGCGCCCCAACCAGAACTGAAATTATCAAATTAGTTTTGCAGAATGCTAATACAGTTCTCTACCAACCTTCTTTTCCCGTATTGACTAGTTTTTTTGGGAATTTTCAATCTTTTTTCCATAAGGTACCTTTTCTACTAAACTCTGAGACGACATTACTAGGCTTATAACTAACTTATAACAAAAATAAAAACAGGTAAACAAACGTTACGCATTAAGGTTTCAGATCACACAATAAAAAAAAATTGAGCATTTTTTCACCTCTTTACAAAACATTTCATATCTCCGAAACTAGAAACCCTCATAAGGTACCTTTTCCCGTGGAACGTCACATATATTTAAGTGTAATATGTGCAAAAAAAAGGAAACGATACACTCTGAAGACCCAAAAAGAAAATGTTAGTAAATACTGCTCCTCCCCATGGTTACTTGGTTCCTTATTCAACCTACCTGAAATTAAACGAGTAGGTTAGTAAATTATATCATTTTACATTATAAAGTTAAATGTTTAGGTATCTCAATCACTTACTCACTGGTGGACATGGACGCAAAATTTTTGCCCATCTTAAGTAGATGACTATCTTATAAAAAATGAAATTTTGAAAGTTAGCACGCTTAAAGTTCGTTTTTTTTGCATTAAGGTAACAGATTTTGACATGTCTTATTAAAAATTACCATTGAAAAATAAGTCATAGCAAATATGTTAGAATTATAAATCATATTAATCATATTAATGAGCAAGAGCACCCTAAACCGGCGAGCGTGTATGAGGAATGATATGAATGTGAAGGAAGCGAAAGTGGTATGTCAGGATCGTAGCAAGTGGAAATCCGTGGTCTCTGCCTACCCCTCCGGGAAATAGGCGTGATTGTATGTATGTATGTATGTATGTATTAATCATATACTTTTTTATATTCTTTTGCTTTCATAAGTAATATAAACTAATTTTTGAAAGCGTTTTTCAATAATTATTAATAAAAAGACACGTCATGATTGTTTACCTTCTTTCTAATGCTAAAAAATAACGAACTATAATAACCGGGCCTTATTTGGTACAGAACCTTGATTTGATAGGTACATCGGATATTCTGGGCCCCTGAGTTTGTTACGTAAAGGACAAAATGGTGACATGTGGTTAGAGCTGATACTGTTAAACTAGTGGTTCTGTGCGCTAAGTATAAAAAATAAGCTTCAGCGAACTCATTAAGCCTAGAAAAAACCCTACACCCTACTGCCACTTAAGTCAGTCTTGAGTCTTTGAATCAATTTCCGTAGTAGTACTACTACTACTAAGGTACTAGGAGGTAATAAGGCCTATAGTAGGTATAATAAGGCCTACCTGAAAAATAATGTTCTTACAACAGTGTAACCGTGTTAGTTATTTGAGTAACATATATGTAAAGTGATACAATTAAAAGCTAACAGCAAACCAGTACATAAATTATATCTTATGTACTTCTTATGAATTACACTCTTATAAAGGTTTCGGCTAATTACGCTTAATTACTTGAATAAAGGTAGATGAATTGCGTGCGGTCCAATAGGTAACCACAACTCACGGAGTCCAAAACAATAAGCTGATCAGCAAAGTCAAGTAAACAAAGCCAAGTCACAGTAGTAGAAAGATTATCGAGTTCCGTAAACGTAAGCCGGGTCAAAAAATTCAATCGCAACACAGTAAGTAATAAGTGAACGCCTCGTGGCAGTAACGCACGAAAAATAACATTGCAAATTGTCGGCAATGAGGCGCGCGCGGGTGCAAGCGTACGCATCTGTGTGCGTGCATTACACACACAAATACAGTCTCTCACGCCCCGTCAGAGCGACGGGTATATTCAGCTTGAAATCTCAAAATTGACTTTTAGCTCAGCTCCCGTTTCGTCTTAAATGGTGTATAGTATAGTATAGCGCGAGAAATCATATTAAAAGTGATATATAGTATTAAAGCGGGTTTATTGTAGTGCCCGTACTGCACGACAAGGTAATAGAACCCATAAAAGTACTAGTGATAAGCTGATTGAACGCGCAGCGTAGAAAGTGAACATTCCTCGGAATTAATAGGACACGCGAGAATAGACTCAGTAAACACTATATGTAGACAACTATACGTGCGCGAACACAATAACCTTTTATTCAAGTTAATAAATCAATAGATTCAACGTTTCCTAAGTAATTGGCACAATAGAAAACGAAACCCTTCCTTTTAAGTTTAAGGAAATAGAAAATAATAGATTGCGGCTCATGTATTAATAGGCTAATGCCGCTAATGTTGTCACGTTACGGTCACAAAATTTACTCTTTATGAAACTAGAAAACTATTTGTTACCAAATATTGACGTTGCACTAAGACATAAAGACGTCACAATTTGATCATCTAAACACACCCCTTTTCTTGTTTCTAAATGAAAACGGTTGAAACTAAACAACCATAACATAAGTCTGAGCCTGTTTTCGTTTAATACGAACGATTGTAATAAAATTTACCTACAGGAAACTAGGCAAATTAAATTGTTTTGTCTTATTGAAAGAGTGTTGGCAAAGCACGTGTAGCTTCGAGATTGCTTCGAGATAAGAGCGCGCATAGAGATAGAGGCACGAGACACAGTTGCGGAGACGTGACCGGACTGGTGATGAGGATGCAGCTAGTGCATATTGAGGCGTGAATCTTTGGCCTTTTAAATCGCGTAGTCCGATGCCGCATACTGATTTAGATGCAGCACTTAGCGGCATGGCGGCGAAAATAATAAAATATGCTTACAGACAGTACACCCGGCAAAATAAAACCCTGACCTACCTACCTACCATTGAACTATGGCAAAGTAACTTTAAGAACTTAATTGTATAAAATCTATGGCATGGTGGATGGAAGACGGGGTAGTGGACATCCACCAACCCGCTGGGTGGACAGTTGGACACTGTAAAAAAGGCCTGCCAGGGATCTACACAGGCGCCTATTATTAGGAAAGCGGAAAATCGTGCAGAATGGAGAGCCTTGGTGCACAAAATAACGACCTCATGTGGTCGCGACCCTCAGTCATGAGGAATCGAGGAAGAAGAAGAAGAGAAGATAAAATCTCATTTGTTAATTTGACGTGGTTCCTTGGTAGGTCAGGGTTCTATTTTGCCGATTTAGATTGCAACGCTCTAACTAAAATACACTTATGAAACTTCTAAGAAGCATATGTAATTTCGGAATTGTCGCAAATGTTGCACAGAAGCTTTTTATCATAAACACGGAAGCAAATAATCAGTCAGACAATGAATTACTCATAAATAAAATTGCGTGAAAGATAATTTTATGATGATAACCATAATTCAAAACAAGCATTTATGTATTCACTATTACGCACGGTAATATCGAACTGAATGACGAATAATAATAATAGAATTAAAGTAATACCTAAATAATAATACCTAAAGTCTTAAATCGTTAATATCTTTATACGGAAAAATGCTCCGTTCAAACTTTCTTCACCGGACATATTCATGTAACGTATTGCAACAATATATTAAATATCAAAAAAAATATCCCAGCAGAAATACCAATATTAATAAAATATAATTTTTTGGCGTGTCTTGGACCGGAAAATTGTTCCGTCTAATTTTTTCACTGGAATGCCATTTTACTGTACTATTTTCAGAAATTGCCTTTTTACTCGCTGTGGAAAATTTCTCTATCCATTTTATATACTGAAATAAGTTCACAGTTGTCTTTCTATTCAACTATAAAAACATCCAAAAAATAACGAGCGTTTTAAAAACTAAACATATCGGGAGCACTAGTGTACAAGGTATGATATTTTTTTGGATATTTTGGATTTAAGTGTATACGTGACTACTTAGTACATATTTAAAAAGAAATCAGACTGAGAAATTTTCCACTCTCAGTTTTTAATAGTTCTAAAATACATAAATTTGGGTATGCATTTTTTTTTCTTACCCACTACGCCAAATTATATTCTAAGATCATATAAGAAGAAAAAAATGACAGAGCAATTTTCCGATGAAAATGAGCGACAAAAAAAGGAGTTATCATAAAAAAATATTCTCATGTTTGACAAATGTTTTAGATTTTTTTCTAGTATTACATACTGATACAAATAACTTATTTGGTAAAATAATTTTGGACGGAGGAATTACTCAGTTCAATATATAAACAGATTTGTATTTTTACGTATAAATACCTAACTTAGGAGTGTTTTTTTTTGGATATTTATATGTTAGTTTCGGCTCATACTATACAATAACCAAGCAAAATTTCATCGACTGAGAAATTAATGCATGTGTCTCCATACAACAACTTGCTTCATTTACTACACTACAATAACTACATTCCTAGCTGAGAAATGTTAAAAAAATCTACTTTTAAAATCGCCCGTTACAACTGTGCATAATAGTCACTTCATAAAATAATGTTCTGCTATCCGATTTCGCTCTGAAAACTTTTACTTGCGCACAATACATATTGCTATTCTGCTTCAATCGTATGACCTAAAAACTTGACGCCAATAATTATGATAAGTAATTTGAGAAACTTGTTGGTGTGAGTAACAATTTTAACGAAGAATTAATATAAAAAACTTAACAAAATACACGTAAGTGATGGACCACAGGTGGTAGAATTTCAATCAAAGTTAGTAGAGAGTTGAAAGCTTGTAAAATATAGAAGTGGGATAGAATTTAATCAGAGGGTAGACCGACCGTAAAATGGGCATAATATAAGAGAAAGGACGTAACATCATTACATCCTCTTAAAAATTCCGCGCGTAAAGGGTCCTAAAGGGGATGATAAAGTGAACGACTCATCGCGGCGCGAACAAAAAGGCTTATTGAGTTTGGGAGAGCAATTTTAGAGAGGGCTACAAAAAGTCGCAGCTAATTCCGTAGGCACAACCTTTAGATAAGAGAATTTAGCACGAAGCAAAATTTAAATGCGGAAACCATAAAAACGTGAACATTTTGCTAGTGGAATTACAAAAATGTTAATCGACGGATTAAAACGTTCGGGCTCTAACTGAGTTTCGTTTATCAAAAGTTAATAATGCCTGAAGATTAACAAGACTGGACTTAATAGAGCCAGCTCATCAAAACTTTTATATTAGCAGCAATAAGAGAACGCTTGAAAATAAAAGATCATAACAATACAAAAAAGATTTCTGAAATGGGTCATAACATTTGGGCCCGACTAGGTATTTCGCAGTATTTGACATTTGCGAGTCGGCAGAAAGGTAATCGTGCGTGAAGTAATTACAGTGCGGTGACAGATAAAATTAATTAATTAATAAGTTACGCAAACAGATAGGTACCTACCGAGTCGATTTGCTCACGTTAAGAGCGCTATTACATTTCGGCGTTGAGCGAGTTTAGGTATTTTACGCGCTGCGGCAGGCCGTGCGAGCTCAGTACGCCGATCCCTTCTACCACACTCGCACTACAATGATGGATTAAACATTCTTGATCCTTCGCGAAGCATATTGAAATCAACCATAACAACACTAACTGTACTTAACTTTTAAAGTTCTAAAACTGTTATTTGGTAAGTACGAAAATACTAAATGCAGTGCAAATGTACATAGGGGCTGTTCATAAATTACGTCATCTATTTTTGACGATTTTTGACCCCCCCCCCCACCCCTCAAATCATCCAAAAATCAAGCTTCGGATGAATCTGTTTCCTCCTACGTCATGTTACCATCATCCGATGTCCAGACCCCCCCCCCCCCTCTCCTCCCATTTGAAACGACGTAATTTATGAATAGCCCCATACTCGTACTTATGAAGGTATATTACTCGAAAGAAATTATAGGTACCTACTCGCTTATTTACATGTTTCGTCATTGCATTTGGTACCTATAGGTTGTAAAGTTTGTATCAACGAGGGTTTAAAAACGAACTGGTACTGAGGATCTGATGATGATTAAGGTGGTCACGGATACCAATCAACCATGTAGTAACATGATTAGGCTCGTTTGATTCGTCTCAACAAGATCTTTGACACTGAAGATACACAGGGTCTGATGATGGAGCTGGAAGGTGGCCACGGGTACCAGTCTATCATGTAACTAAACAACTTCGTGTTTGGGCTCGTTTGATTCGTCTCAACAAGATCTTTGACACAAGACAGTACTCAGGGTCTGATGATGGAGCTGGAAGGTACCATTACCAATCAACCATGCAACTAAACCACATCGTGTTTAGGATCGTTTGATTCGTCGCAACAAGATCTTTGACACAAGTTAGTACTCAGGGTCTGATGATGGAGCTGGACTGTGGCCACGGGTACCAGTCTACCATGTAACTGAACCACTTCGTGTTTGGGCTCGTTTGATTTGTCGCAACAAGATCTTTGACACAAGGTAGTACTGAGGGTCTGATGATGGATCCGGAAGGTGGTCACCGGTACCAATCAACCATGCAACTAAACCATTTCGTGTTTAGGCACGTTTTATTCATCTCAACAAGATCTTTGACACAAGGTAGTACTCAGGGTCTGATGATGGAGCGCGAAGGTGGCGACGGGTACCTGTCTATCATCATCAGCTCCATCATCAGACCCTGAGTAGTATCTTGTGTCAAACATCTTATTGCGACGAATCAAACGAGCCCAAACACGAAGTGGTTCAGTTACATGGTAGACTGGTACCCGTGGCCACAGTCCAGCTCCATCATCAGACCCTGAGTACTAACTTGTGTCAAAGATCTTGTTGCGACGAATCGAACGAAGCCAAACACGAAGTGGTTTAGTTGCATGGTTGATTGGTACCGGTGACCACCTTCCGGATCCATCATCAGACCCTCAGTACTACCTTGTGTCAAAGATCTTGTTGCGACAAATCAAACGAGCCCAAACACGAAGTGGTTCAGTTACATGGTAGACTGGTACCCGTGGCCACAGTCCAGCTCCATCATCAGACCCTGAGTACTAACTTGTGTCAAAGATCTTGTTGCGACGAATCGAACGAAGCCAAACACGAAGTGGTTTAGTTGCATGGTTGATTGGTACCGGTCACCACCTTCCGGCTTCATCATCAGACCCTGAGTATTATCTTGTGCCAAAGATCTTGTTGAGACGAATCAAACGAGCCCAAACACGAAGTGGTTTAGTTGCATGGTTGATTGGTACCGGTGACCACCTTCCGGCTCCATCATCAGACCCTGAGTACTATCTTAAGTCAAAGATCTTGTTGTGACGTATAAAACGAGCCTAAACACGAAATGGTTTAGTTGCATTGTTGATTGGTACTGGTGACCACCTTCCGGCTCCATCATCAGACCCTGAGTACTATCTTAAGTCAAAGATCTTGTTGAGCCGAATCAAACGAGCCCAAACACGAGGTGGTTTAGTTGCATGGTTGATTGGTACCGGTGACCACCTTCCGGCTCCATCATCAGACCCTGAGTACTATCTTGAGTCAAATAAATACATATAGAATGTCAGGTCGTTTCAAATATTTTTAATCCTGTCCGGTAGTTTATTAAACTGTACCATTATAAATTATAATACTATAAAAACAGTGCTAGGATCAAAGTCTCTCGTTGCGGTTTACACGCACACAGTATAGCGTTTTACACGGCGCCCGCCGCACACAATGATAAAAAACCTCGTCGTCGCCGTTGAAAATGTGCGGAGCCGACCAACACACGTCCTGCCTCTACAAGCTCTGCCGCGGCACTGAGCTGGCGCAGCGCGCGTCATCGGTAATATAGAGTAGTTTTCAAAAAATTGCCAAAAAATTATAGTAGAATTTCATAAACACTAATGTATACCAACAGTATAAGCAAACGTTGCAGATTGCTTGAGTATGAAAATGACTTGGATATTAAGTAGATTTTCGTAGGAATTGACACTTGTTTCGGAGAGAAAATCGAGTTCGTTTTACTTTGATTTTCTCTTTCTCAAAGGTATGTAGGAAAAATATAGTTTGATATGCCTAAAGTACAGGGTATTAGTAATACAAAATAGCCAGGTTTAGCAGAGTAAAATTCTCAACATTTCCAAATAAGAGCTCGCCATTCAGTGATTCACGGGGTTTTTCGGAAACGACCATCAGAAAAAAAATCATTACTAATTTAATAAGTCCTTTTTCTAATATTTACAACGATATTTATAAAGATAAGAAGACGCTTTTACTGGAACAAGTACTCATTGTTTCTAATAATGAGCGCAAAGTCCTGAATTTTGTCGACTAGTATCATCAATTTTGCATTATTTCGACTTTTCTTGTAAGAGCGCTCTTAAAAGGTCGATTAATCACACCACTCAAGTAGGCAGTTATGATTTAATAAGAGGATAAGCCAATTGAAATAATGGCACACAACACGCAGAAAGGCGTTAAGTCACGTAGACATGAGCAGTTGAGCACAGAATCATATTATGCATTCTTAGAGCACCTATAGTGTTTATTTTGAACAAAACTAGGTTGATATAGAGATGGGGTATTTAAACACTCCTCTGGTTATACGCTGGCCCACCAAATTGACACTGGTTTTTGTTATTTGTAGTGGCTCAAACTATATGGGTTATACATCGTTTCTACCCGTCTGAAATTAACCAAAAAAAAACACATCATAAAAAATTACGGAAACGTAAATATTCCATAGTTATAATGAAATATCACGATGGAATGCACGATATTGCTAATCCACGCGTATCCATCTAATTGTCAGATAAGAGGCGTACGATAAAGTTGCTATTTTTGTGCGATAAGCCCTCTGTCAGAATACCGCGACCGCGAGTGACTAACTAGTATAACCACAGTCAGATGCAATGATTAACCTGGTCTGGTAACGAGAAAGATTAAGTGTAAAAGGTTATGAACGGACTTCAAAAATGAGGAGGTCTTCAATTAGTTGTGATCTTTGTACTTTTCGGCATAGTACGTCAAATTATAAATAAATATCAAGACAGCTACGTCATGTGCGAAAGGTTAGGAATACACGTTTGACGTTCACGTCTCGGTCTCAGCACTGCTGATTCCTAATAATTCACGTCAGCAGTGCGGTTGCAACGTGTATCGGTAGACCGTCAGTTTATAAGACTTTTATGTTTGAATTAAGACTACTCTTCTTGTATTACATTGTGTACAGATTGTACGCTATAGTAACATGTGAATAAATTTAGAACAGTAAAATAAAGATTACATTAAATAATCAACCTTTCTCTAATTTATGCTAAATAGATCACAACACTTCATTATCCAGAGGTTTATTGATTTACTGTCGCGTAACGTTCTATTTTATCGCCAATCACAAAATCAACAACCATAAAGGATAAGAACTTTATCTATACATCCAGTGCGTCATTGATTAGATAAACAACTTCATCCAACTGTGCAGAAACCTATACGAATTGACTAAAAGAATGTTTATGCTGAGCCCTACAGTTATTCAAAACAGGGTTAGCAAGATTAAGTTAAGCTTGTCGACTTACCGAATTTAATTTAATATAAATCCACATATCCTTAATGAATAAATAAAAATATAGTTGCGCAAGACGGAAGTTTTACTATAGATCCATTTTATCATATGATATAGGGAGTCGTATAAAGTTTAACAAAAAAACATTAAATTACTAGAGCTTTTACAAACTGTAGAATGCTGCAAAAACATAGATCCAATCAGTTTAAAAATATATATATATTTTTTTTTATATGAAATAGGAGGCAAACGAGCAGACGGATCACCTGATGGTAAGCGATTACCGCCGCCCATGGACACCCGCAACACCAGAAGGGTTGCAAGCGCGTTGCCGGCCTTTAAGATGGGAGTACGCTCTTTTCTTGAAGGTTTGTAGGTCGTATCGGTCCGGAAATACCGCTGGCGACAGTTCATTCCACAGTTTGGCTGTGCGAGGCAGGAAGTTTCTGGAGAAACGCACAGTTGAGGACTGCCAACCATCCAAGTGATGAAGATGGTAATGTTGTCGCGTAGGGCGATGGCGAAAAGAAGCGGCAGGGATTAATCCGAACAATTCCTCGGAGCACTCCCCGTTATACATGCGATAGAAAATGCAGAGCGAGGCCACATCTCTACGCAGCGCCAAGGAGTCAAGCCGTTCCGAAAGACGCTGGCAGTCAACAATTCGAGCCGCTCTTCGTTGGATGCGGTCCAGAGGGAGAAGCTGGTATTGGGGTGCCCCTGCCCACAGATGAGAGCAGTATTCCATGTGTGGGCGAACCTGCGCCTTATAAAGCTGTAGGCGCTGGGCCGGTGTGAAATACCGTCTCGATCTGTTGAGCACACCGAGCTTCTTGGAGGCTAATTTAGCCTTACCCTCTAGATGACCGCGGAACTGGACTTCACTCGAAATACTTAACACTGTATATATAGCCCAGATGCCGATTCTAGTTACCAACTTGTTTTGATTTGTTACGATACCTATTATTATGATAGACTGACACTCCGCGCAGTTATCTACAGGTAGTAAAATAAAAACATCAAAACCTTAACAAATTGTCAAATCATAAACTACCTCTCAGGCTAGAAAATAACAACATCGAAGAATTTCATTAAATTTTTTTCAACCAGAAGCGGTATCATGGTCGCATTTTTATCACCTGTCATGCCATGCGTCACATTCGCACTTACATATTGGTTAGAACGTGACAGGCATGGTGACAAATGATAAAGAGCCAACCATCTTAGCCCTACAGTTATTGTTAGAGACAAATGATAAAACATTTAAATTGTCAGTATTCTGTACCGCTCCCTTTCGTTGCATTGCAGTTGAGTAACTTCATTTGACATGCTACAAAGTTTATCTATACAAAACATGTCAATAATATTATAATCCCATAATTGGTCAGATACTTCATAGTAGCCTACGAAATGCAATATTTAGTTCAGTCGCCTTTGCGCCAGTGTTCGTTTTCCGTAAAGAGAACAGCCTCGGTTACGACTGCATTTGCTATTCATTAGATCCTACCCTATATAGGAAATCGTCTTACGCCGGCTCACTATAAAAGGGCTATTGGAATGTGCTCAACGATTACGTGATTTTTTGTCGAGCCTCTGTAAGAGTTACGTAAATAAGTAAACATTGAGGCTGACGAGGACAAGCACGGGATTCGTGAGAAAATCTTTAACGAGTCAGTTCTATTAAAGCGACTAAAGTTAAACTGGACGTGAAATTTAATCGTAATGAATGTCGTGATGATGCACGCGACACCTTTCGGTTTTTCATTGCAAATAGCTGCGGTCTTGAACGCATTTGGTTTACTTCTAATAGTAGTTATACAGAAGCCGCATGCCTTGATTGAATGTCCGCAGTTAACCTTAGAAAGCTCGGATCTCTTAAACATGTGATCATTGTAACAGCAGCCCTGCAGCGGATGTAATAAAATGCAGATTTGAAAACAATCGAGAAGCAAGATAAGAAGTTCAGAAAGTAACTTGTCGATAATAGAGAAACTTGTTCGTGTCGGGTGACGCGCGCGCAGACATCCGACACGCGTTGCAAGAGACGAGGAAATAAATTATGGCAATACGAAACAGCACAGCGCACGCATATTGTGCGAGGACACGGCACGCAGTAACGCAGTCTACAACTACATCAATGCAATAGATAGCTGCAGTCAGGTGAAACACTTTAGAAATTATCATAGTTTACAAGAAATCTGTTTCGTAGTGTTTATAATTGGCTACTTACATTGTTAGTAGTTCCTTGCCTAGCCTGAGCAGGGCGCACGGGCGCTGGTCTAGCAGGTTGTGGAGGCACTTTTAATTGCCTGCGGTCGAAGGACGAGGCGTGACTGCCCGACCAACCCCACCGACCAGGCCCATTGCTGCCATGAGGTAGAGAGTATGAGGATTGTGGCCTTAAATGCCTAGGACCTAACATCGGTCCGTTAGGGCCCGCCATCATGGAACCATTGGGCCCCAGCAGCATGGGGCCATTCGGTCCAACCTGAGGCATGGGCCCGCCCGGCCCCTGAACATAATGATAATGCGGCGGATTGGATACCGCCGCCCCCCACATATTCCGAAACACTTCTAGGTCTCACTTACACAGCGGTAGCACTATACACAGATCACCTCATCACACTGGCAACGAATTCACACTAATATCTATTTTAAAAACCTACAAATTTCATTAAGCCTTTTATCACTAATGGATGATAATTGAGCAACACAATTCCATTTATAAAATCAACACTTAAATGATAACGCACAGTAATCGGCTACCATCAGTTTGCGGTAGGTAGCAGGCAACGAGTGAACCAGGCCACTGTTCACGATAGAAAGACACCTCGAAAACAACAACACTCGAAAGCAACCTCCACCGGACACGGCCGATACGCGTAAAGAATTAATTTGTTTTTGATGGACAATTGTCCCAACCATAAAGGCCGCTAATGAACTCCAGGTGATTTGGCCACCTATTATACAAATTACTTTTTGGGAGAATCTCGGTCAACGAATCGCCGTATAATGGTCCGTTTTACATATTCCGCGGTAGGTACAGCAGCGAACCTTGGCGATTGTGGAACATCGCATTACGCAAATGTTAACATTAGCAGTAAAGCGAGAAAGTGCAAGCCAGTGTTTTCGAAACGGCGGCACAAAACGATCAAAAAGTAAAAGTACACGTCACTGAATTCGAGCATCCAATGGTTTTCAGAAGCGATCACCACGCGGACAGTTTCCACTTCAGCGGCCGCCTGAAGAGAAATCAGTTTCCCGGTCCGACTAAGCCATCATCGTGATGGACGGCGTGTGAGTTTCGACGCATTGAATTGCAGACTGGCCGGGTGTTGCGAGTGGTTGTTGAGCGTTCCACACCGGCCGTCCTGGTGATTGCATTATGATTTTTTCGCAAGGGAACGCGGGGGCAGTTGAAGTGCGCGGGCGGCGTGGTCGCCAGCGGAGCGTGCAGCAGAGGCGGTGTTCCAATCGTTCACAGAGTGCAGGCGAAGAACCAGTGTAACCGATTTCTCCGACTACGCATATTTATTAAGGATCTTCAAGTCACTGTTATACCGGTTCGCCTGAGCGTTTGTTTCGCCTGCGCTTAGTAATCAATGAGAATAATATGAAGCCAGCCGCCGCCTGCCGTGATGCCGGCCGCTACGGCGCAACGCATCGAAACTCGCGGCGCTGACAACAGCAGTGCATATTCATGGTAACGCAATGCATTCCTATTGCCTTGCCATCTCGCACCACGCCAGCGATCTACAAATTATGCAAATACGAGCGGACCCCGGTATCGCCATCGTTCCGCATAACGGCTAAATATACTCTACTGAATAAAATATCTGGGACGTACCTTCTGTAGTTACGAACTTTTAGACAAGATATTTCTAATAGTTCAGTGAATGAGATACATTGAGATAGCCAACGTGTATGTATAAAGACTCAAGAATAGATGTTTTGCTAGCTTCGTGAAACTATTTGTTCGAAAAAAGTTGGTATCAATAACTGTCAAGAGTCTCCACAAAAAACTCATTCGAAGCGCTACAGGCAATCCGTCAAAAGAATGTTCCAGTTAGCGATCGCGAAAGTCAGCAAGACAAAGGCGTTACAAAACTTTCGTTGGGCCGCGAAGGCGAACGTCTGGGTTTGACGCACAATGGAAGGCGTATTAGTATTCGAGGTAGAACACAACGGCGACGATAGCAGGGTGGAGTGTCCTGAGGAGTCAGCGTCCTCTCTGCGCCGTGCGCTGAATACGGTCCCTTCTGGAGCGCTGACATTCCACGCCTATATGGCAACACCTCGCGCTGCCATAACCGCGCGTCATTTTTCGATGCAAAACACGTACACAAATACATTTGGTTTATGGACCGTTAGATCCTTCTATGGGCGTAACCTGTAGTACTAAAAAGTAACGATCACGCGGAACCTACATATCTATACTGAGACCCACAAAACTACCTTTGTACAGGGAGAATATAAATTGTAATAAAATAAGTTAAATACACTGGATTGAGAAGTCCTCCGAATGTGCGCAACAGGTGTGCAAGTCTGCGTGGGTTTCACTTAGGAATTCAGCGTGGTATGCCCATGTCTTTTATTCCGCATTCTGCACCGTCGCATCGAGAGATAAGTATCTCAAGTGGTTAACGTTAAGGTGGAAATGTACCAGATACAATTCAAAGACAATATTATGATTATAGCCTAAAGAGAAACGCGCGGTGGCCCGATTCACTTGCTTTTTAAATATTCCAACCATTTGTGCAAAATAAAAGCAATATTACACATTTTGAACGTTCTCAATCTCACTTTATGCTTAAGTCAAGGACCAAGTGGCATTAAAAACAAAGCCATCCGACCGACAGGCGGCGATGCCTACGCGTGACTAAAATCGACGACGAACGAATACCGACAATAGGTGTAAAGAACGGGGACAAGACAATATAGGAACAAAGTTTGGTTCTTTAACTGGACTGAGACAAAAGGACCTAAGCGGTTCAAATTAAATCTGAAACCATTTACCATAGCAATGACTGTTCCAACCCATAGTGAGGCGTTATCATCATCTTTGCATAGCTATATATTATGCTTTACAACACTTCAGGTAAATTTATGCCAGGCTGGGTCAAACAAGAACGATATATGTATTCCATTATCGTGATATACCTATGATAACGGTTGATAAGAAAGCAGATGCAGCGAGCGTTGGCATTCTCGTGACTATGCAGCCATACTTAAATATGAATGTTGAAATAGTTTTAAAAGAAATGCCATAGTAGGATCGGCCAGGGCAATTGCAACTACGGATTTTCTCTCTAACTGTATTTCTTAAGTAGTTTCAAGTGTCTAATCGTTGCAATTGCCCCGACTGACCTTACTCTATCAATTTACAGTAAGCATGTAAAACGTTTGCATGTTTACCGCAGTATTGAACAGACATGAATCAGCTCTACGTAAACACAGCTAGCGGCTACCGCGAGTGCTAGTAACGGCGCATAAATCCTCTAAACGCATTGGGTCTAGGATTTATAGGTTCGGTTTAAAATTCGCTATTCACGGAGATAAACCCACTGTCCCATTACTGGCTATACAGCTCAAGCACTGGGAACACTAGCATCAGATGGGGCCAATGCGGATCTATGAGATTAAATCAAGAAAAGCAGACTGCGCTTTGTAATCTTTTGATCGATTCTATGTAACGTTTGATTTCATCAAGACAACTATGACAGTGGCATAAGGATGTGACGCATTTAGTAGTAAGTTTTCGCAGCATCACCTACTGGGAAAGTGCAGGAAGTCAAGAACTTCTCCAATAATGAAGTTAGATGAAGTTCCGTTGTTCCTTATAAATACCAAATACCCTTCTATTATTCAAATTAACTTGTCACAGGCAAATCATGTAGGCATTCGAGATAGAAGATAACATAACCGCACCGCCAAACGGTTATGTATCATTTGTATCATAGAGATTAGCAGTTAATACACCTGTGCTCGGAACCAAATGGTCCAAGGGCGTGCAAAACATCCCATTTGCGTCACATCGGAAACGCATTAAGCGAACCGACGACGCCATAACAGCGCAATATCCGACCGGCGCAGCACCGGTAGCACCACTCTACGCGGACGTTTTCATCTGACTGAATTGCGGACAATATTTTCAATAAATAAAACAAATGTGAGGATTAATGGACATTCTATCATATCATTTCAGGCTATTGAAAAAAGAGGCGGAATTATGATTGGACTTTTAGCAATACTTAACATATAACGCAAAGACTTTTTTTAACCATTATGGACGGGAAAGTACTTAGAACAGGGAAGAATGTAAAAAAACGGGCAAGTGCGAGTCGTACTCGCGCACGAAGGGTTCCGTACCATAATGCAAAAAAAAAAAAACGAAAAAAAGCAAAAAAAAAAACGGTCACCCATCCAAGTACTGACCACTCCCGACGTTGCTTAACTTTGGTCAAAAATCACGTTTGTTGTATGGGAGCCCCATTTAAATCTTTATTTTATTCTGTTTTTAGTATTTGTTGTTATAGCGGCAACAGAAATACATCATCTGTGAAAATTTCAACTGTCTAGCTATCACGGTTCGTGAGATACAGCCTGGTGACAGACAGACGGACGGACGGACGGACGGACGGACGGACGGACAGACGGACGGACGGACAGCGAAGTCTTAGTAATAGGGTCCCGTTTTACCCTTTGGGTACGGAACCCTAAAAAGTATGAACTAAGAAGTTAATGAACTATTTTACCGTAGAAAATTTCCTTAATTAAGAATAATGTTTGTGATGATTATTTCGGAAATATCTGCTAATTTAATAGAGGTTTGGTTTTCGCAAAGATATAATTTATTTGAATAGTAGCCTATTTAAAAAAAAAATCTCCTAATTAAATTAAATTAAATAATAAAGGGTCTCTCCCTTATCACCTTGCAATAACCCTGTCCTGTAAATGAAAATGGAACGAGAAATGTTCCTCGAGCAGATAAGAATACAAATTCGACATTAAGTAGAGTAACTCTCCTTATTTCACTTATAATTGCACCTCATGATACCTTTTGCTCTGAGATTATGTGTTAGAGAAGGAAATTTCGTTATTCGAATATGTAATATTAGATCCCTACCTATCCCTACCTTCATAATGAAACCGAATGGAAAAGCTTTTTCCATCCAGTAATTTCTCTTGTCAGACTCAATTACTCTATTTTATACATTTCCAAGTTCCCAGCTAACCAGAATTACTTCTAAGCTGCCGCCAAATAAATTGCGAAAATTTTCAGCAACGGCAATGCGCTGAAATACTCGACGCGCTTTATATTCCCCGCTGGCACATTTACACTGGAATAGTGTCAGTCCATTTGTTAAAATGGTTACCCCGTATTAAAGGACCCTGGGTGTATTACAAGAGATTTACGGAGCTAGCAACACGGCATGTGACAACGGTTATAGTTGTGTTCTACGTCACGCACCTAAACAAGGTAGTATAGTCTGATCGTAAAGCTGAGAATGGTATGAGTCATTTGTGCCTACGTCCGTCACTGTCTTTAAATTTATTATAGCTTCAAGTTAGGATCAATATACATTTCCAACGCATTGTCATATTGTCTTTTTTTTATACCCACAATGAATAGGAAAAAACATAAAATACACAGATAATTCTTTTTATATGACTATTTCAAATTGAAAACAGTTCCGTTTTCTTCAGATATTTCATACAAAATGTTTGACCCATATTTGTTGCTACACGTACATTTTATGCAGAAGTTGCACCGCGATAAAATAAGCTTTGACGTGGGAGTGTGAAATCTCATTCAGCAAATTCCCTCTCTGAAAAGCCCTATCGCAGAACGGAATTGCAATAAAATTTTGCTTCTTCCAATACGTTCGGGGTAAAGAGCCCTCGATTATTCAGTGTGAACTAGCATGTATGGAGCGAATGCAAGTGTCAATGGTCTGAAAAGAGCTATTTCTAAGAGAAAAAGAAAATCGGTTGCCGCAACTTACGTGCTCACGACCTCCGTCTACAGGATATATTTGTTAGAAAAGTTTTCCAGCGAACTAAAAGAAGCAACGTGAGAAACGATTCCAACTCCAGCTACAACAAGGTGCCTTTAAAATGGATTCTTTAAACGTATTACAGCAAAATTGGACGTGTAAAGTATTACAGTGGCTGCGGTTCGAAGCAGAAACCAAAACTACTCTGAAACATCCTGAAATAAGAATAATTCATCCCTCACAGCATTTCTTGACTCAACTTTTCTCTGGGGAATTTCATACTATTCGAAGATAAAAACTGACTGTTGTTCTCTCTACTGACCAATCAATAAATATACGTTAGATAGGAAAGTTGTGTTGAAGCCGTTAAAGGTCACGCGGCTGTCGCCCCCGCAAAATATAGTGGGTATATTGGTTATGTCGATTTTGGATTTACAAGTTGTCAATTGGACCCGTGGCATCAAACGAGCAGCTGACAGGGATGCAACTAGGAACTAGAAATTCACTGCGACGCAAAAAGTCTAATTGAGGAAGACATATTTTTAAATAGTTAAATGAAAATCAGTGTTTACAAAGTAGCGTGTACAGTAAATGTACAATACAAATAATGCGGATATTACGTCGCGGAGGTGGCGACGCGAAAACATCACGTTTTCATAGTAAACAATATTGCGTTTGCAGTGTAACCTGACGCGACCGCTGGCTATTTGTTTTGACTGAAACAGTGAAGAAAGAACAATTATTGAAATATTTGAATCAAACCAGCTCTTTCATATCATGTATCAAATTATTTTATTGTTTTGACTGAAACAGTGAAGAAAGAATGATTATTGAAATATTTGAATCAAATCAACTCTTTCATATTATTTACGACACGAAAGGGTTAGTGAACATCTACCTGATTGAACTTATACTACTTGTTTTTTTTTTGTGGTTATGAGGTTCTTCATGGTCGATCTATCACAATAACTATCTATAGGTCACAGACAGACTTCCGAAGAGAGACATCTACCTGAATGAACTTATACTACTTGTTTGTTTTTTATATTTTTATTTGTGGTTATGAGGTTCTTCATGGTCGATCTATCACAATAACTATCTATAGGTGATAGACAGGAAGTTATTTTTAAACTGCTCTATCGACGACGAAACTAGACCTAAAAGGTTCCATAAAAGTGCTTTGTTCAATTTATTTTATTGCGCAACACTGAAGTCTAAAAGTATTCAAATAAAAGATATCGGATCATGTTATGTAAATGTAATGTAGCAGGACAACTAAATAACCTTGCACTTGAAAGCTGAATAATGACTGTGCATGCATCATGTGATGCTATTATGCAAAAGAGACCCATTTAACGTGGCTGGTCAGGTAGCAACGGCAATTAGAGATAACTTTAATGGACGGTTATAAGCCTGCTTTCGAGCTATCAAATCTCTTTCAATTCAGGCCAACTGGCTATTAAGCGCTCAGTGCTGGTGGCGATTCAATAATAATTTTAGACTGCTAAGAATATAATAATCTGATACGTTATATGACTATGAATTGCACTTCATTCGCTAATAAGGATATTTTACATACAACCGCCTCGTTGCTTCTACCTTGTACAGCAAAAGCAAAGCACGCCATCCATGCAAGTGGCCATGTGCTTTTGCAGCTCGGTGTACCTACTTAGAAAACACCAAAATATTGAAACCCGTAAGTTAGATATTATGAATTGCTTAAGTTTTTATGGGAGTAACAAGAGCCGAACCACAGAATAAGTAATAGTACTACCGTACAGAAACGACACTTCCTAGAAAACCGAAGTTTGGCAGCGATTCAGGGACGAATCATGCTATCCCATTCTTATTTATATACTTACTCAACATAATTTGAAAAATACTTATACATACTTTACTGGAACTTGAATTTGGGCTAGGGTGGTTCACGTTTGTATGGGAAAAATTAAAACTCTAGCTAGAAGAACCCCCTCATTTTGTTACACTTATTATATTGACAAAATACGCCAAGTTTTATAATCTTATCTCAACTACAAGGGGGTGCTCAAACACTTTGAAATTTTTCAAAATTGTATGATAGCCAAAAAAAATAAATTATTAATATTTTTAGATTTTTATGTATGTAGTAGTTTTGACATTATTAGAAAGTGTGATTTAAAAGTTATTAAGTAAATAAACATTTTTATTTCTATTTTTATGATTTTTTTAGGAGAAATTCAAAAAATCTTATTTTGAAAAATTATAAAAATAGAAATAAAAATGTTTTTCTACTTTAAAACTTATAAATGACATGTGCAAATAGTGTGAAAACAGATACTTAAATAAAATTCTGAATAATAAATACTTTTTTTTGGGTTTCATACAACATACAAAATTTCAAAGTGGTTGAGCACCCCCTTGTAGTTGAGATAAAGTTACGAAACTTGGTGTATATTATCAGCATAATAAGTGTAACAAAATAAGGGGGTGCCCCGTAGGAAAATAAAAAAAAATGTATTTTGAACCACCCTAATTTGGGCCAAAGTTGTAAGTTGTGGACTAAAGTTAGGTACCTGATTTTACGGTACAGATTTTTATAATCAATTAAATAAAAACGAAAACGCAGACACGTAAGACTCGTCTCTCGCACAAACGCGGACCATTCAAGTGCCCCGTAATTGTTTAAACCGCTACTCGAACCACTCAAGCTTTGGTTCCTTTGTTAATTAATTAACGTGTATCATTCATCTATTACGAGGATTCCGTGACGTCGGTGAATTAACTCAATTTTGGAAAGTGGCTGGCGCACGCGTGATCCTTGATTGACTCAATCATGTTTAATGGCGTAATGACAAGCAACTAATTAGTCAATCTGGCTAATCACTGTACGTAAGTTAATTAGTTTAATTAGAAGCCCCTTGATGGGTTATTGTCGTTAAATAGTTGCCAAAAGTACAAATAAATTATGTGCTTAATCGTTATTTGGCAACGCTAAGAAAACAAAATTTACTAAAAAAGGAAACCGACTTAAAAAAGGGTAAAATAAAAAAAAATCCCATTATATGCGATAGCAGCTGATATGTTTGAAGTCGGTTTGTACTACCTACTTGCTGGCTTGCGCTCAAACTCATTTTTATATTTCTATCAATCAGTAATTATAGTAAACCTGGTTTTAATATGAGGAAAAAAATAGTGTCTAGGTAAAAATAATACTACAGATTGCTACTACATCTCACTCTATTTAATGCGTTCTACATTTCCATATGAAACGCAAAAAACACGCTGAGCTTAATGGGTTTAAATCACTACGGGGTGCCTCGACAGTGTGACGCCTAAAATATTTTGTGTATTTTCATGTGTTTACTTCGGGTAAGCAAACCAGTGTTAACACACTTGTCAATATTGCCACCGGCACGAGCTGGATAGATATTAAAATCGCCAAAAGCAGGTGAATCGAACGCATTTTACGCATTGGAAAACCAATATTGTAGTATGTATAAGGCTGCGGCCTGGACACACGCGACCGCGATCGCTTGCGTCCAGGATGCGGCCTAAGTACGGACACTCATAACGGTTATGTAGCATAATTTATAAAATCTAATTTCCTACACAATTCCTAAAGGCAGAACACCGAAATTCAAAATGTCTAATGTTACGAAATTCCTAAAGATGCATGTCCTAATACACTTTTAATCGAACGACCTCTTTAAAAAAAATATTCCTTTGTACAAAATGCCTAATGACAAAACTTTGTAAGTCAATATGTCTACTGCTCAAAATAGCTACGTTCAAAACGTTCGCAGCACATGCACTTTTAGAATTTTGGTACATTAGACATTTTAATTTTCGATGTTCTGTCTTTAGGAATTTCGTACTTAGGATATTTGATTTTAGAAATTATGCTACATAAACCCTCGTAAGGCATTTATGTATTTGACATTTTCTAACTTTTATTGATTGCACTGTTATGTGTTACATAAGGTGGCAGATAGGTGCTTAGCAGTGCTACCACGAACATCGATAATCGAAGATTCGTTATCAGCTTCTCTATAGTCTCTATCTCTCGAATATGCAAGTGATAGGCGAGGCAGATTTGAAAGTTCGCGTTTGGTCCTCAACATCTCACTATTATAACAATATTAATTAGAAAAAGACAAGTCTATCCCACGCACACATGTGTATGTGCGAATATGTGCGTGGTACTGGTTAGCATGAGCGTACGATTCACCTGCGCTCGATTAGCGACGGGAATACGTCGCTTGTGCGCGAAGTG
Organism: Cydia splendana; assembly: GCF_910591565.1. Classification (NCBI taxonomy): domain Eukaryota; kingdom Metazoa; phylum Arthropoda; class Insecta; order Lepidoptera; family Tortricidae; genus Cydia; species Cydia splendana. The sequence goes on along the minus strand of NC_085964.1, from coordinate 17,978,353 downwards.
TCATATGGAAATCGTCAAAGCGTAAATAATTATTGTTTCCCGTCTCCAAGGTCATTGCTTATATTTCAATTGCTTACGAAACAAATAAGAGTAGAACGCTCAAGACGAACCTTGTGTGTGACAATTTTTCTATGGTCCCAAATCGACACTATTTTTTTGTATGGATATAATGGAACTTCGTTCTAGCAATAAAAAGATCGGAAATGAATTTTAAGTCGGAACATTCCTTTGGACACTCATAATGCCTCATACTAAACAGAAACATAGTGTGACGTCAAACGAGCCCTTAGGTACTGAGTGTGTGACAAAATAAAAATAATATACCGTATCACGCATGGCCAGATTTTATCGTATAGAACAGCGGTTGGCAACAAGCGGCCCGCGAGCCTCCCTGGCTGTTTTGTATGTAATATGGACAAACAACAATGTCTGATAAAGTCATAAATATTAACAAAGTGCGGCCCGCGTCAACTTCGTTCACTGCTATGTGGCCTGTGACCTGTGACTATATAGAACTATAGAATATTCAAAATCAGGCAATAATACTGCTATTTGCAATCGGAGAGCGTTTTATAACTGATCCTACAGCTACAACTCGCCTGCACTCTGTAATGGGTTGGAATAGACGTCTCATTGCTCGTAATCAGTGTGAATTTACACCCATACTGTCATAAGCATACATTATAGTCCGGTGGCCGGCTGCATGAAACAAACCTCATCAAAAAATAGAATATACCTACCCTGTAGAGGTACCTGACATTTAGTAGCTTCCAACGCACTTGGTCGGCCTAGGCTTAACCTGGCAGATTTTGTACAAATGGCAAAAACGTTGGACAAAAATTCATCAAAAAAAACCTCATCGAAAAATAGAATGAAACTTGTATGGTAGTATACCTGACCTTGAGGACAGTAAAAAAAAAGTGGTCGGCCTCACCTTAGCCTGGCAGTTTTTGCAGTCCGACCAGATTTATTGGGTCACGTGAGAGCTACAATTTACCTCATCGAAAAATAGAATGAAACAAACGGATTATAATAGCTAAAATAAGCCTGTTGACGTATGTCTTGGTCGGCCTCACCTTAACCTGGCAGTTTTTGCAGTCCGACCAAATTTATAAAAATATCATCAAAAATTTTTTATCGAAAAATCGTATGAAACTGGTATGGTACGATGGCTGCCTTTGAGGACAGTAAAAAAAAAGTGGTCGGCCAAATCCTGTGTTGGCAGGTTCCTGTGTCCGACCAATTTTGTGGTACCACTAGAGAGCTACAATTTTACCTCATCGAAAAATAGAATGAAACAAACGGATTATAATAGCTAAAATAAGCCTGTTGACGTATGTCTTGGTCGGCCTCACCTTAACCTGGCAGTTTTTGCAGTCCGACCAAATTTATAAAAAAAAACATCAAAAAATTTTTATCGAAAAATCGTATGAAACTTGTATGGTACGATAGCTGCCTTTGAGGACAGTAAAAAAAAAGTGGTTGGCCAAATCCTGTGTTGGCAGGTTCCTGTGTCCGACCAATTTTGTGGTACCACGTGAGAGCTACAATTTACCTCATCGAAAAATAGAATGAAACAAACGGATTATAATAGCTAAAATAAGCCTGTTGACGTATGTCTTGGTCGGCCTCACCTTAACCTGGCAGTTTTTGCAGTCCGACCAAATTTATAAAAAAACCATCAAAATTTTTTTATAGAAAAATCGTATGAAACTTGTATGGTACGATAGCTGCCTTTGAGGACAGTAAAAAAAAGTGGTCGGCCAAATCCTGTGTTGGCAGGTTCCTGTGTCCGTCCAATTTTGTGGTACCACGTGAGAGCTACAATTTACCTCATCGAAAAATAGGATGAAACAAACGGATTATAATAGCTAAAATAAGCCGTTGACGTATGTCTTGGTCGGCCTCACCTTAACCTGGCAGTTTTTGCAGTCCGACCAAATTTATAAAAAAATCATCAAAAATGTTTTTATCGAAAAATCGTATGAAACTTGTATGGTACGATAGCTGCCTTTGAGGACAGTAAAAAAAAAAAGTGGTCGGCCAAATCCTGTGTTGGCAGGTTCCTGTGTCCGACCAATTTTGTGGTACCACGTGAGAGCTACAATTTACCTCATCGAAAAATAGAATGTAACAAACGGATTATAATACCTAAAATAAACCTGTTGACGTATGGCTTGGTCGGCCTCAACGTAGCCTGGCAGTTTTTGCAGTCCGACCAAATTTGTGGTACCACGTGACAGCTACAATTTACCTCATCGAAAATAGGATGAAAAAAAAACGGATTATAATAGCTAAAATAAACCTGTTGACGTATGGCTTGTTACGGACGGCTTTCATAAATTCAATGTGGCAGAGTGCGGCAGAATCCACTTGCATCAAATTTGATGCAACACATTGTGGCTGGACATTAAGAGATGAAATGTATAAGATCAAATGGTTGGAAGGACACATAACGCCTTTGCGAGTCGAAGAAATAACAATAGACAAGTCGGAGTCTGGGGAAAGTTCGTCAGACTTCGACTCCGAAGATGATTATGATGAACAGTAATTATTAACAATAAAAGGGTTATTCCCACTAGTTACCACCAAGTTCTTATCAGTGGTAACTACTGGGAATTATTTTCCCACCTTTTACCACTGGTAACTACTGGGAAAAAAAATCCTAGTAGTTACCACCAACTCGGTTTGGTGGTACCTAAAAAATTCCCAGTAGTTACCACTGGTAAAAGGTGGGAATTTCTTTTCTACAAACCGAGCTTCGAAGGAGAAATGCTACAGTTGATGGAAAAAAGGCTGATTTGATGCAAAGATAATCACTTAATATATGTGAGGTTATCTTGTGTATTTTACCGTTTATTAAAATTTTGGAGGCCAAGACATACGTCAACGCTCAACAGGCTTATTTTAGCTATTATAATCCGTTTGTTTCATTCTATTTTTCGATGAGGTAAATTGTAGCTCTCACGTGGTACCACAAAATTGGTCGGACACAGGAACCTGCCAACACAGGATTTGGCCGACCACTTTTTTTTTACTGTCCTCAAAGGCAGCTATTGTACCATACAAGTTTCATACGATTTTGCGATAAAAAATTTTTGATGATTTTTGTATAAATTTGGTCGGACTGCAAAAACTGCCAGGTTAAGGTGAGGCCGACCAAGACATACGTCAACAGGCTTATTTTAGCTATTATAATCCGTTTGTTTCATTCTATTTTTCGATGAGGTAAATTGTAGCTCTCACGTGGTACCACAAAATTGGTCGGACACAGGAACCTGCCAACACAGGATTTGGCCAACCACTTTTTTTTTACTGTCCTCAAAGGCAGCTATCGTACCATACAAGTTTCATACGATTTTTCGATAAAAATTTTTTGATGTTTTTTTTTATAAATTTGGTCGGACTGCAAAAACTGCCAGGTTAAGGTGAGGCCGACCAAGACATACGTCAACAGGCTTATTTTAGCTATTATAATCCGTTTGTTTTTTTTCTATTTTTCGATGAGGTAAAATTGTAGCTCTCACGTGGTACCACAAAATTGGTCGGACACAGGAACCTGCCAACACAGGATTTGGCCGACCACTTTTTTTTTACTGTCCTCAAAGGCAGCCATCGTACCATACCAGTTTCATACGATTTTTCGATAAAAAATTTTTGATGATATTTTTATAAATTTGGTCGGACTGCAAAAACTGCCAGGTTAAGGTGAGGCCGACCAAGACATACGTCAACAGGCTTATTTTAGCTATTATAATCCGTTTGTTTCATTCTATTTTTCGATGAGGTAAATTGTAGCTCTCACGTGACCCAATAAATCTGGTCGGACTGCAAAAACTGCCAGGCTAAGGTGAGGCCGACCACTTTTTTTTTACTGTCCTCAAGGTCAGGTATACTACCATACAAGTTTCATTCCATTTTTCGATGAGGTTTTTTTTGATGAATTTTTGTCCAACGTTTTTGCCATTTGTACAAAATCTGCCAGGTTAAGCCTAGGCCGACCAAGTGCGTTGGAAGCTACTAAATGTCAGGTACCTCTACAGGGTAGGTATATTCTATTTTTTGATGAGGTTTGTTTCATGCAGCCGGCCACCGGACTATTACGTGTAGAACAACCCACGCCGTGATGAAACAGAGTTGCAAATGATAAATATTCAAAAGGGAAACTTGAATCGCTGCCACTTACCTTAGTAGTGTTAATCGAAAGTGTTTGCAAAATTTATTAATTACATTTAAGTTAATTGATCAATTGTAGCTAGTGTCGTAATTAATTGTTACAGAGATGAGTAGGTAACTAATAGACTTGTAAGTTAAATACGTACGATGCTTTGAAATTAAGCGTTGTATAACGAAAAGTGTGAAATCTCCGGCCCATATAATTTTATACGGGCTGTGATTACGAAGCTAATTAAAACGCCATCTATTGAAGGTTTTATAATTATATCATACATTTTGACTGCGTGCTACTGTACAACAAACTTCATTCTGAACGAAACGTATAGATTAGTAGTCTCTATTAATACGTGTCTCTGTTAGTAATCTAAATACCTCAATTAATAACCTGAAATACTGTTACTATAAAGAAACGATTCCTCGCCCCGAGATCCGTCGGACATAGTAACTAAGTACTAAGTTGCGTGCAAGACACCTAAACGATAGGTACCAAGACCAAGGTCTAAAGGACACGCGATACAATTATCTCGACGTGATAATTACAGGTATCAATCATTCGTCATATCTATTAGAGGAATCCAAGTCTATCATTCAGAACAGATTCTACGTCGTTGTTTAAAACGTGGGGTGTCGGTGTCATCTTTAATTCACTGCAGTTTCAATCCGCAATTATTACCTGAAACAAAAGAAGTTTGTCATTTTAATAATTTATTTAAAACAATATTAAATAAATGAAGGTTACCCTATGACTTACGCACCATTATTTATTTAGTCGCGTGTTATAAGTTTACCGAAATAGACGGTTAGTAAGACTACTCACTAACTCTACACTGTACACGTGTACGGGGACTTCGGGGTGTGTGATTGACATAACGTCGATCGATTAGTAAAGAGTACCTAACGTGTACGAATTTATTCGCTTTAATGGGCTTGTACACTTTAACGCCAACTTTAGACGTCCCTTTCCTACTTCATCGTGTCTTGTTACTTCTGATTATGTCACCATGTCACTACGACTTGGTTTGTTCACTGTGATAATATAATTGCAGTTACAGGCACGAGCCAATCGCATTAGCTAAGCGTTTACTTGACAGGCCATAATACAAATAGCTTTTTAATACTAAGCATGAATGACGTCAGTCGCAATAGTTATTTAGCAAGAGCGCGCGGAGACGAGTTCTCGTGCCAAGTTTACCCATAATGACGAACATTATCGATCATGTTCCTAGCTGCTAACGTCATTATGGCTCCCAGGCTATGGTTAAGCCAGTTTCAGGGCGTGCATTCTCAATGCTGGCGAGTCGAACGATTACGATGACCAGTTTAACTGAGCTCTCAATATCTATAAAGTTTTTATAACTTATAACATTTTATTACAAACGGAACAGCGATTCTAGTTTCACGTTTAGCAATTAGTTATGAAGAGACTTAGATCCCATAACACTTTAAACTTTCGCGTTTTGTACACATATTTAATTGCACAAACGGGTCTACCGCGATATAATTTCATTGTTTTTACCTTTAATTCCGACGTTTCAGCTGAGTTGCACCAGCTGTGGTCACGGAAAGACTGACGTCCCAACAAAAAACTTAAACTAAAACTTAACCCCAAAATTGCAGCTACCCGTTAAACTTTAACGGGTAGCTGCAATTTCTTTGTCTACCCCAAACATTTTTATAAACTAATTTCGGGTAGTTTAGTGGTGTTTTATTAATATCTCTGTTGACATTTGTTGGGACGTCAGTCTTTCCGTGACCACAGCTGGTGCAACTCAGCTGAAACGTCGGAATTAAAGGTAAAAACAATGAAATTATATCGCGGTAGACCCGTTTGTGCAATTAAATATTTAGACTTAGATCCTGTTTGTCAAAGAATTAAAATTCCTAGGAGTTCGTATTCAGAAAGGCCAAGCAAATCACTTTGTGTGAATAAATGGTATACCGAGAGCGAAAAGATGCATTCGCTCGTCACACTTGCACCTGGAGGTTTGGTGGTAGAATAGGAAAAGTGCAATTAAAACAAGCAATTCCTGCGGATACTCCAAATTGTTTCCTATAGAACACGGAAAATATTGATACAAAATACAAAAATCTCTTTGCAAGTTCGAATAAAGCTGCTGTACGGATATGATGATGGTCGTTCTTGTCTACGAGACAAGGTGATAAAACGGTGTCCGTCACTCTTTATCCTGCGGTGTTAAAAAGTGACAGTTATTTTATCATGTAAATCATAAAGCCATCCATAATAGGCCTGCTGGTTCGGTTAATCGTAATAGGACTCGTGTAAAGCTACTCAAATAACGCTTGCGTTAACAAGGCGCATAGCCATGTGAACGAAACCGACACCAGCATTTATGGAAATTCTCTCTTATAAATAAATATCAGTGCCACCATAAATCACGGCACGGTGTTTAATTAAAGGTCAAAGTTTTTTTTTACCGTTTGAGGAAGGTTGTAAGTACATTTACTTAATTAGTGAGGAAGCCAATCATCATCAAGCAACATTGATTCATATCACGGTGAGTCTTACTTATCGATCTGTCGACGTCAGTAATGTGAATGTATTTAATCGTCTTTAATAGCATAATCTTGTTCACATGCATCGGTACGATAATATCTATGAAAAGAAATGAGATATCAGATTGTGTGAATGTTCATGTTGACCTTCTCTAACCTTTTAAATACAACCTGCACTTACAAATACAGTTAGTCGTTGCATCAGTAATACTGTAGTTATCCGAATATAATCTACCAATAAATAAAATTGTATACGGAAGAGTATCAAAGCGATGTAATGATTGTTACTCTGATAAGCACGATTAGACCATCACTTTTAGCTTTTAGTGGTTTGACATTTTTATCGAAACATTTGATTTCGAATTGTAAATTCCTTCACTCTACACTGACAATGCATCTATCACGTTTTTACAAGCTTTTATTTAGTTTCACCTGACCGTTGTCTGTCTGTCTGTCGGTCTGTAATTAAATCTTGCAAGTTAAATTTAATCCACTTCCCGGTTTCCGATTGAGCTGAAGTTTTGCATGCATGTATAAATCGGATGACAATGCAATATTATGGTACCATCGAGCTGATCTGATGATGGAGACAGGAGGTGGCCATAGGAACTCTGTGATGAAACAGCGCAACCTAATTGTGTTAGGGGTTTTTAGAATTGTCTCGATGAGTTTTAGTTGTCTGTCGTAAGGCCCAAAATACACTTGTAAGTTTTACTTACGTAAGTAGGGACACGGCTATACTACAGAATGAGAGATGAATATCGTTATCTCATTATAACAAATAGCTTTGTCCCTACTTACGTAAGTAAAACTTACAAGTGTAACTCAGGCCTAAGAAAAGTACAGTCAGCGATAAAAGCTTGTACCAAAAATGTAATTTTTGCCAAAAACTTATTATTCATATTCATATTCGTTTATTAATAATAATTCATATTACATGTCATTTTACAATGTTACATCAAAGTAGGTATAGTACAAAATAAATTTAAATTAAAATAAAATTAAAATTAGAACAATAAATAAAATGTCAAATAAAGATATAGATACCTACGGTAACATAGGTAATAACTTAATTCATAAAGTCTGCAAAACTGTAGAAAGTGTGCTCTACAAGCCATCGTTTAAGCCTAAATTTAAAGCTGGTCAGTGACGGCGCATCTGTGACGTGTGGTGGCAGACGGTTGTAAACGGCTGGTCCCATTACATGGGTGAGTTTTGCGGATTTTGCCAATCTACGCTTCACACCCACGAGTTTTCGGGCGTTTCGCAGGTTTCGTCCATGAATATCGGATCCACTCGAGTACTCGTCAAGGTGACATCGCACGTATGTAGCTACTTGGAAAATCACAATGGAGGGCAGAGTGAGTATCCCAAGGTCCTTAAAGTGAGGTCTCGCAGAGTTACTCTGACTCACTTGCACAATCGCTCGGACGGCTCTCTTTTGCATGCGAAAGACACGCTCCCATTCGGCAGCGCGGCCCCACAGCTCTGCGCCGTATTGTAGGAGTGAGTGTACAGTGGCAAAGTAACAAGACCGCACCACCCTCCTGGGCACCACTCTCGCCAGACGTCGCAGGGCAAAGCAGGCACTTGCTAGCTTGTTACACACTTTGCCTATGTGCGATTCCCACTGCAGTCCTCTGTCGAGCCCAAAACCCAGGAAGGTGGTATTCTGCACTTGACCCACTTGGACACCATCCACAAACACTCCAAGGTTTCTTGGGCCTCTACCCCCGAGATAGAAGTGGAGAAAGTGGGTTTTATTAAGGTTTAGTACCAGGCCATTGCTTCTAAAGTACTGTGACACCTGATTTGCGACTTTATTCAGACATTGCTCGAGTTTGTCAATGTCAGGTGCACACACTACCACGGCTACGTCGTATTCTAAGCATGATAAGTAAATTTTGACTACCCGTTGAATGTCCTTCTCAAAAAGGTACATTTATTTTAATGACGAATTAGTTTGAGTGGAAATATTATAATAAATAAGTATGTCTCACACGTCGATTAGTTAAGGAGAATATGATTAAAATAAAAGTATATAACCGTTACGTGGGCAATTTATTAGTGAAGCACATTTCTATCACCGTCGGTAGGTTATTAATATTGATGGAGCGGCCTCGGCAGTCGTGTATGAATATTTAAGGGCAACGTCGATAGTGCCTTGCCTCGCTTGGCATTTCTTAGATGCCTCGTGTCATGGCGGACGCTCGTTTAACTTTGTCAAGGCAAATACACTTTCTGCTAGGTATCACTCGCGTTAAGAAAATATTCACGTTTACATGAAATACTTCTGAACTCCTTCTAAAAGCGCTGAGAAATAACGAGCGTCCTTAGTCGATATGAAGTTTGCACATCTTAAGGGAAAACACGTAAGCAAAATTTTTGTTTACTTCGGAACGTAATGATGCGTGAATTCTGGTTCACTTTGGTTGCTATCAAGAAATAATTTTAACTGCGTGTAGGAAATTAAATGATTGCAAGATATTACTGCTCATGACTTAAATGTAAATAAACGTCCTTCCCAAAAGAAAACCTCTTATAAAACTTTTTTGCTACGTTGTAAATTTTAAGAACATATCGCTTTGACATTATTTTTGCAAATCTTTAGTGTGATATTTGATTATTATATCCGGTTAAGTATAACGCAATGTCATGTATTATGATCGCCAGAAATATATTTCACGTGTAACAAATTATATTAGACTCACTTAACAACCGAACGCAAAACGTTACCACTTTAATACAATATGTTTTTCACTTCTCATGCTCAAAAACTGCACCTTTATGTCGTGCGTAGACGACATAAAATCGCATTTTATGCTCTAGAGCATAAAGTAAAATCATCTATTACGACCCTTATTGACTTAGCAATAAAGTCCAAATTCTGCCATACAAACTGCCAGCCCTGCCGGCGCGCCCCCGACCGGCGCTCTCCCGATCGGCGTGCCCCGCGCCTCCGACCGGCCCAAGAACAATTTTCTTTAGTCTTGAATAAATACGTTAAAATAACCTAAAATATTTGATTTTTTGTATATTTTCCTCGCAATCGAAGTGAAAAGCAGAGTGTACAACAAGGGCATAAATGTCCATTTTTACCCTCGTCTACTATTTTGGTCTTCGCTTCGCTCAGACCAAAAAATTGCCTCGGGTAAAAATAGGTCACTTTATGCCCTTGTTGTACAATCTACTATTTCATGTCAAAATAATAGTCCGATCATTTAGTCGGAATACAAAGAAGTCCTGCCCACAATAATATACAATTTACAGTATTTGGCCCTCATTTGTTGACGCGTGTCACGCGTGTTTATTTATAAAACATCTGTCTATAGGAAAGCGTGTCGAAATAGAAACGTTACTATTTTACAAACTGAAATGTCCAAACCTTATAAACACAGTGGTATCATAGTCTAATAAAACATGGTCTTCCATTCCCAGAGTGACACGGGGCTACGTCACAACAACATGGCCGCTATATATAGCGCTATCGCATATTATCATATAGCGCTGTCGCATGATGACGTAAGCCCGTGTCAGTTAGGTGACCTAGAAAAGACGGGAATGGAGTACCAGGCGGAGTATATTATTATACCATGAGTGGTATTTAGGTCTACCGCATAGCATTCATATTTGTGTCGCTTAACTTCGAACTCGGGTACATCCATTCGACCCTCTCAGCATATATCTACCCTATTACCTTTTCTTAATACCAAAATCGCATAATCTGACAGATGGATTTGCCGGAGTTTGAAGTTAAGCGACTCATTTATATCTGTAGCGAAAAGAAAACATTATTTGCATTTTTTTAAATTGCATTTTCACGTCACGTCAGCTTTTTTAGTCTAAAGATTAATATACCTCTGTATCTTCGACATGGACCCTGGACCCAAAATGCGGTGGAAAAGTAGGAAAGCATATATTTTGAAACAATTTTATAAATATATCAAGAACAAAGCGAAGTGTAGAGCAATTAAAATGAATGTTGACTTCACCACCATGCGACACACAGTTGAGGGAGGGATACCCAGACATATCTAAAAATATCAAAATTAATACAATATTTACAACAAAATCTGATATTTGTCTCTTATATTATGATTCAATACCATAGCGCTCTGGCCCTCCCCTTCGCTTAGCTCTCATATCAAGCATAATTTGGCTTCATTTATCATTCTGTCGGTCCCCTTTGCCCTGTATGAGACGTAACTAGGTCCCCTTAAAAACATATTAGTTTAATAATTGCAATTTTATCTATTAAGAAACTCATATTTCACCTGACGAGTTCAGGTTGGTTTCAGTTAGTTTCAAACCGATGTCCGATGGCTCCGTGTAATTTGAATCCACCGGTTGGCTGTGAAAAATAGGTTATAAGCTCAGTCTTTGCGACTTTAAAGATCAGAATACACTTTTATTGTTGTAATTTTGTCCTGTTGCCCAAGTGCCATCTTCACACTCGTACGAGATGCCCCCGACAACAAATAATGGACTAATAACTATGGTATTTTAGTTGAATTATACATCCTATACAAACACAATATTAAATAATTGTTAGTATGACAATGACCATGCTTTGTATAGTGTGAATCAAACGATCTGATCTAGTTTACTCAAAGAGTCTCAAGAATACAATACCATTGAGTGGTAAACCACAAATTAGGATAATTACCTCGTAGTAAAAGCAGATTATAACCGCCTTGAAATGTTAGTATAGATTAACGACTCTATTTGTTTAAACAATAGACTACAAAATACACTAACTAAATAATGGTTAACCTAACTTTTTTTGCATTTAACAACCATCGACACTCAAAAAGAACACACTCAGTAGAAAAACAGCTATGAGATACCATAAAATTCCATTATATTTTCGGCTCTATAGTCTTACCATAAGGATAAAAATGCTTTGAAGGTAAGAATAACATTCACACGTTTTGCATTTAGAGATAACAGATGTGCCGCCAGGGTCGTACTCGCATTGTTGCAATTGATAAGCACGTGGTTTATCTGTTTATGTCGGAATGTTATTTAGTGGTAATTTTTTCTGACCTATACCTAACTACAATTGTAATAAAAGAGCGAGCGAGACACCAATAAAAAAAAATTACCTGGCCTGTTATCAAATTGTGGGACACATTATGATATGATTGTAGTTTTAAATCTTAGTGTCTAACTCGCTTTCGCTCGTTCAGTACATGTGTTCTTATTCAATTCCTACTGATCTTTTATGCAACTAATGGCTAAGTTTTACCGGACATTCCCTGCTTTCGATTGGATTTTGTACCTTGTGATTCTAACGACCCTGGCTACGTTTTACTGGACTTGATAATAATTATGTGGCGACCGTGGGTCTATGCGAGTGCAAGTGGACATTAACTAATATGTATAATAATATTAATAATGATACATTTTTATCTTTCTACATATTTTATTTAACACCAGAATACGTCCCTGTCGTGGCTAAGGTGCATGTGACTTTCCAAAAGATTGAATATTATATTATCTTTTTAGACCATTTTAACCCCATTCAACAAGAAATAAGGTTTAGAATTCAATATACATGCAATGTACTTCTAACTTATTTTGTAAGTAAATTGCTTGGCGCCTACGAGAACAAACGCAGATAATAGGATTGTAATAGAACAATGCCATTGTTAGTACAGGTAAGTGAACAAGATCAGTTCAAAAAATTTTACCTATAGCTTGTAGCATTTATTTTGTAGTACGTCATCACAATATTAGCCCTTACAACCTAGCTATTAGCTGGGTAATACTGGCCCACTCCTTTCACTCGGACCCGCAGTTCACATAGATCACGAAGCGAGGTCAGAGGTGATTATTTGATCTCTATATTGCAAACAAACAATTCCCTTGTTGGTAATGTAATATATTGTCAATTTGATCAACGATACAATTATTAGAGCTATTTATGCGACACTGCAGCGTATTACGTCTGATATGCTTACATTGATTGGAATACATATTAGCAATTTGAACGGCAATACCACCAACGAATCGAGTTAATATTAATAGAAAATCTTTGTCATATATGTACTGCCCATTTAAGAAACATTTTCCGATGATTAACGAGCAATTAAGATTTAAATTGTTTTTTTTTATTTAATTATAATATAACATACAATACTGGCCAGTAATCGGTATATCAACTTTGTGTTGAAATTAAATTACCTTTTAAAGCTCTTAAATTTTCATTACTTTTCTCCTAGCTTTGGTACCACCAACACGTTTAGAAGAAAATATCTAGCGTGTCTAGGTCATTTATTGCTGTAAATTTTAGAACTGATTGAATGTATAAAAATATTTAAGAAATTTTAGTATAATAAGCATACATGGGCATAACGGCTATAAAGGCAATGACAGACAGAACAAACGAGCTGTTTGAAAAAATGTTTTATCTGGAGAGTCAACATTAAGGTTGTAAGCATTATTTACCGACGTATTAAAACAAACATGTGTAACAGTTTCTTTGGAATTATCCAACTCCTTATAAGTTGACTCAACTGCAAGTTCTTGTGTGGGTAGGTTACATTAGAAGTTCTTTAGAACTCAGAGTTGCACATTCGGCAATGTCAGCATCAAACAGATGATCTCCAAAGGTGTATTTACAATATATGTGACGTCCCACGGGTAAAGGTACCTTATGGGGGTTGGCGCTTACGCTATTATTAACACCGCTCCAATATTATTGCGGCGCCATGCGACGTAAGCGCCGGCCGCCATAAGGTACCTTTTTCCATGGAACGTCACATATTTGCATTTCATCACTTCAGTTATAGTTGAGTGTGCTCAGAGCATAAAAAGGTCAACCACGGCGTTGCATGAACAAGAGATTTCCTTTGGCAGGATTTTCCGTTTTAAGCGTCGGCGACGTCTGAGCCTCTACCATCAGTTTTAACATTGACATAACGCTCACGTTTACGTAATTTACTTTCTGTACATCTCGCTTGCACTATTGCTCGCATATGCGAGTACGAGCGAGATGCATAGAAAGTAAGTTACGTAGACGTGAGCGTGTATGTCAATGTCAAAACTGATGGTAGACGTACTGATGTTAATAATTGTTTAAGTTTAGGTTCTATGTCAAGTTTAGTATAATTTTAAAGTAAATCAAAGATGTAGACATAGATTCATCTAAATCGGTTCAGCCGTTATTGATTCCCCATACAATATTACACCTTCCTTTTCACTTTTAAGAGATTTTTTTTTAATAAAAACTATCCTGTGTTCTTCCCCGGGACTCAAAATATCTCTATACCAAATTTTATCTAAATCGGTTCAGCGGTTATTGAATCCCCATACAAATTTCCACCTCCCTTTTCACACCCTTAAAGGATGATTTTTGAGATTTAAAGTAGGCTATGTGATTCCCTGGAACTCAAACTATCTCTGTACCAAATTTTAACTAAATTGGTTTAGCGGTTTAAGCGTGAAGAGGAATTTAAAAAAAGTATGTTTTTCATATTTTATGTGTTTTTACTTCTGAATGGTGTCATTATGATATCAGAAATGAATTCGGCATCCCCGATTTATACGAAAACGATACCAAACTTGGCCTAGTAGCTTAAATGATATAGATATCAAGATCAAGTTGAGAGCCCCCCCCCCCCCCTAAAAATATACATCAAAAATCTCGGTGGCTCCACTTCTTAAATCCATCCTTGGGTCCTAAGGACCAATCCTGCCAAAGGAAATCTCTTGTTCACGCCACGCCGTATTTAAGGCCCAGCACCATCCGCTATTATCACTATAACAAGTATTAACACATGTATTTAATTCTGATATTTCAGACTATGCACATATATATTAGGCTGATAAATTCATATCTTTTTGTATTTAATGACTGTAAGTAAACATGAAGTAAACAATTTATTGTACGAAAAGAAAGGAATAAGTACAGACAGATATATTCTGACATAAAACAAAAAAAAACCTAATCATAATTATATTGCGCTATATAGTAGAATATAAGAGGCAAATGTCAAAACTTGTTGTGATACCTTAAAATTACTTATGTAAAAAAAAAAGCATAAGTACCTACTCTCCTATCTGAAATTAAGCTTAACGGCGCAAACAAAATATATAAGGCCAAATCTAAATTTCTAGTTTGTTTTTATATTTAAAGTTAGGAGCGGTTCCTATGCAAATACGTTGGTAAACGGGCGAGAACCTTAACTACAAGTTTGATGTTGATAAGTCCGGGTCGACGACCTTGCGCGCACGACTGACTAACTGGGATTTTCTTGTAACCGGCAAGATGACGGGAACAACACCTATTGATGATATTTTTTCGATGATGAAATTGCGGTCGAGATGGTACAGGAAAAATATTTTTAATATCATCATAAAAAGAGAGACTTTACTTATACTTTCTTAAAGAAAGGAAGCGGTTAATACATGGAACCTTTTTTGATAAGAATTTGAACCCCAAGAAATTATTCACGTAAAAACTAAGATTTCATTCATGTTGAATCGACGAATAGCCTAAGGGCTGATTTAGACGGCGCGCGAACTCGCATGCGATTTTAGTTACATTGCGGACTGTTGGTTACGTCCGATTCAACCGACCGATCAAAAACCGCAATGTAATAAAACTCGCATGCGAGTTCTCGCATCGTCTAAATGAGCCCTAAATTCTTCCTTTTTTAATTGTCTATCAGTTATTAGTTTGCGCACCTGTCTGTATATAAATGTGTGGAAGTTGCCACTATTGACAATTACTCATAATTTTGTGGTTTTAGTATATAATGTACTAAACCACGTCGCGCATTTTCAATTATCACTGTTGTTTGAACAAAGGGCTGTAACCATGAGCAAAGAATATTAAACGAAACAATGCCGAAGGTATTTTGGAATTTTAATATTGATTAAACATCGAACCAGCTGTAAAGTTCACTTCGCAAGGAATGCCTTTGGCAAATTCTCAAATACGGCGTTTAAATACTTGGAATTTCATTAAAGTTTAGTGCCCACAATGCAAACATCCGAGGCGGGCCCGCATTCAGTTAGCGTGTTTATGTTCCAAATTAAGAGCGCTCTTACAAGAAAAGTCGAAATAATGCAAAATTGATGATACTAGTCGACGAAATTCAGGACTTTGCGCTCATTATTAGAAACAATGAGTACTTGTTCCAGTAAAAGCGTCTTCTTATCTTTATAAATGTCGTTGTAAATATTAGAAAAAGGACTTATTAAATTAGTAATGATTTTTTTTCTGATGGTCGTTTCCGAAAAACCCCGTGAAGCACTGAATGGCGAGCTCTTATTTGGAAATGTTGAGAATTTTACTCTGCTAAACCTGGCTATTTTGTATTACTAATACCCTGTACTTTAGGCATATCAAACTATATTTTTCCTACATACCTTTGAGAAAGAGAAAATCAAAGTAAAACGAACTCGATTTTCTCTCCGAAACAAGTGTCAATTCCTACGAAAATCTACTTAATATCGAAGTCATTCTCATACTCAAGCAATCTGCAACGTTTGCTTATACTGTTGGTATACATTAGTGTTTATGAAATTCTACTATAATTTTTTGGCAATTTTTTGAAAACTACTCTATATTACCGATGACGCGCGCTGCGCCAGCTCAGTGCCGCGGCAGAGCTTGTAGAGGCAGGACGTGTGTCGGTCGGCTCCGCACATTTTCAACGGCGACGACGAGGTTTTTTATCATTGTGTGCGGCGGGCGCCGTGTAAAACGCTATACTGTGTGCGTGTAAACCGCAACGAGAGACTTTGATCCTAGCACCGTTTTTATAGTATTATAATTTATAATGGTACAGTTTAATAAACTACCGGACAGGATTAAAAATATTTGAAACGACCTGACATTCTATATGTATTTATTTGACTCAAGATAGTACTCAGGGTCTGATGATGGAGCCGGAAGGTGGGCACCGGTACCAATCAACCATGCAACTAAACCACTTTGTGTTTAGGCTCGTTTTATTCATCTCAACAAGATCTTTGACACAAGATAGTACTCAGGGTCTGATGATGGAGCCGGAAGGTGGTCACCGGTACCAATCAACCATGCAACTAAACCACTTCGTGTTTGGGCTCGTTTGATTCGGCTCAACAAGATCTTTGACTTAAGATAGTACTCAGGGTCTGATGATGGAGCCGGAAGGTGGTCACCAGTACCAATCAACCATGCAACTAAACCACTTCGTGTTTGGGCTCGTATGATTTGTCTCAACAAGATCTTTGGCACAAGATAATACTCAGGGTCTGATGATGGAGCCGGAAGGTGGTCACCGGTACCAATCAACCATGCAACTAAACCACTTCGTGTTTAGGCTCGTTTGATTCGTCTCAACAAGATCTTTGACACAAGATAGTACTCAGGGTCTGATGATGGAGCCGGCAGGTGGTCACCGGTACCAATCAACCATGCCACTAAACCACTTCGTGTTTAGGCTCGTTTTATTCGTTTCTATAAGATCTTTGACACAAGATAGTACTCAGGGTCTGATGTTGGAGCCGGAAGGTGGTCACCGGTACCAATCAACCATGCAACTAAACCACTTCGTGTTTAGGCTCGTTTGATTCGTCTCAACAAGACCTTGGACACAAGATAGTACTCAGGATCTGATGATGGAGCTGGAAGGTGGCCACGGGTACCAGTCTACCATGTAACTGAACCACTTCGTGTTTGGGCTCGTTTGATTTGTCGCAACAAGATCTTTGACACAAGGTAGTACTGAGGGTCTGATGATGGATCCGGAAGGTGGTGACCGGTACCAATCAACCATGCAACTAAACCACTTCGTGTTTGGGCTCGTTTGATTCGGCTCAACAAGATCTTTGACTTAAGATAGTACTCAGGGTCTGATGATGGAGCCGGAAGGTGGTCACCAGTACCAATCAACAATGCAACTAAACCACTTCGTGTTTAGGCTCGTTTTATTCGTCTCAACAAGATCTTTGACTTAAGATAGTACTCAGGGTCTGATGATGGAGCCGGAAGGTGGTCACCGGTACCAATCAACCATGCAACTAAACCACTTCGTGTTTGGGCTCGTTTGATTCGTCGCAACAAGATCTTTGACACAAGTTAGTACTCAGGGTCTGATGATGGAGCTGGACTGTGGCCACGGGTACCAGTCTACCATGTAACTGAACCACTTCGTGTTTGGGCTCGTTTGATTTGTCGCAACAAGATCTTTGACACAAGGTAGTACTGAGGGTCTGATGATGGATCCGGAAGGTGGTCACCGGTACCAATCAACCATGCAACTAAACCACTTCGTGTTTGGCTTCGTTCGATTCGTCGCAACAAGATCTTTGACACAAGTTAGTACTCAGGGTCTGATGATGGAGCTGGACTGTGGCCACGGGTACCAGTCTACCATGTAACTGAACCACTTCGTGTTTGGGCTCATTTGATTCGTCGCAATAAGATGTTTGACACAAGATACTACTCAGGGTCTGATGATGGAGCTGATGATGATAGACAGGTACCCGTCGCCACCTTCGCGCTCCAACATCAGACCCTGAGTACTATCTTGTGTCAAAGATCTTGTTGAAACGAATAAAACGAGCCTAAACACGAAGTGGTTTAGTTGCATGGTTGATTGGTACCGGTGACCACCTTCCAGCTCCATCATCAGACTCTGAGTATCACTTAGTGTCAAAGATCTTGTTGAGACGAATCAAACGGTCCTAAACACGATGTGGTTTAGTTGCATGGTTGATTGGTAATGGTACCTTCCAGCTCCATCATCAGAGCCTGAGTACTGTCTTGTGTCAAAGATCTTGTTGAGACGAATCAAACGAGCCCAAACACGAAGTTGTTTAGTTACATGATAGACTGGTACCCGTGGCCACCTTCCAGCTCCATCATCAGACCCTGTGTATCTTCAGTGTCAAAGATCTTGTTGAGACGAATCAAACGAGCCTAATCATGTTACTACATGGTTGATTGGTATCCGTGACCACCTTAATCATCATCAGATCCTCAGTACCAGTTCGTTTTTAAACCCTCGTTGATACAAACTTTACAACCTATAGGTACCAAATGCAATGACGAAACATGTAAATAAGCGAGTAGGTACCTATAATTTCTTTCGAGTAATATACCTTCATAAGTACAAGTATGGGGCTATTCATAAATTACGTCGTTTCAAATGGGAGGAGTGGGGGGGGGGGTCTGGACATCGGATGATGGTAACATGACGTAGGAGGAAACAGATTCATCCGAAGCTTGATTTTTGGATGATTTGAGGGGTGGGGGGGGGGGTCAAAAATCGTCAAAAATAGATGACGTAATTTATGAACAGCCCCTATGTACATTTGCACTGCATTTAGTATTTTCGTACTTACCAAATAACAGTTTTAGAACTTTAAAAGTTAAGTACAGTTAGTGTTGTTATGGTTGATTTCAATATGCTTCGCGAAGGATCAAGAATGTTTAATCCATCATTGTAGTGC
This sequence comes from Cydia splendana, assembly GCF_910591565.1. Lineage (NCBI taxonomy): Eukaryota > Metazoa > Arthropoda > Insecta > Lepidoptera > Tortricidae > Cydia > Cydia splendana. The sequence goes on along the minus strand of NC_085964.1, from coordinate 17,959,213 downwards.
GAGCGTGGTAGAAGGGATCGGCGTACTGAGCTCGCACGGCCTGCCGCAGCGCGTAAAATACCTAAACTCGCTCAACGCCGAAATGTAATAGCGCTCTTAAAGCCTGGATGTGGGTTGTTACCTATTTGTGGCAATCCATGAATTCCACTATTATGCATTAGTAAAATAAACAAGGACTGATGACCTGGTAAAGGTCGCGGGAGTCCGCTGGATGCGGGTGGCGCAAGACCGGTCATTGTGGCACTTTTTGGGGGAGACATATGTCCAGCAGTGATGGACGTCCTCTGGCTGATATGATGATGATGAAAATAAATAAGAGGAAGAGTTAAGAGGGATACCTCCTTGTTCCACTGTCACTGCTAAGGTAGAGGACAAACCACAAGACCTTAAGGTTGCAGGTAACCAATATAAGTAAGGTGGTATCGTCAAAATCCTCTCTTCAATAGTTAATTACTTCTAGTTTGGGATTCCCTATTACTACTAAACACTAAGCACATGCTTTTCGTCTACGGAGGTTTAGGCAATGACCCCATCTTTGCGCGGGCACAATGGGTAGCACATCGAAAAAACATTAATTGATATTCAATTCCTAAGTCTCACGCATTCAGCTGATATCGGAAACACACTCACTGGCTTGTGACAGAGGCCCTACAAGGAAACCACGACCCATTTAGATAACTGCCGCATACTGCAATAGTACAAGTAAACACAACTACGGTAGTCAAGCTACTGAATGTTGTATCCTCTGTATTCCCAATTGCTCACTTGTTCTATCGTTACCATTAGTTCCATTGTAATTAGGCAATTGTTTTCCCAATAAATAGATATAAACTCGACAGAGTGAATGGAAGTTAATGAAACGAGAAACTATACCTCTGGTACGTATTACATTAAATAGATTAAACTGAACCTTTTTTTTTAATGAAAGCACTAGAAAGAGTCCAATCAGTTTATTAACTTAGTAATGCCGATGCTTTTAGTGTAAGTACTAGTGGTACTAGCAGTGGAAAAATCTAATTAGTTTTATCAGATACTGACAATAAAACCATCGGTATATATTAACATAGAATAAATACCGGCTAACAAAGTGCAGATACATACCTACGTAGAGTTATTTTTGAAATGCCAATAAGTATAGGCTGGGTTTTTATCTGCCCGTCTACTTACTGCCCCGGCCGCTTCTCTTAATTGCCAATTACCGATTGCTTTGATCCTATTTATTGTTTCCAATCCGGATCGGCCCTTTATTATCCAAAGAACGTTTACTGCCCATAATTCGGTTTCCCAACAGACACTCGTTAAAAATAGCAATAAAAATAAATCCGAAAATGATCTGGCTACTCCGTCTATACCTATAATTGTACAATCAATAACAGGCTACATGTAGTACAAGATGCGCTATTAAACTCTATTACTGGCACGCTTCGTAAATATGTTATTAGCGGGCCTGCACTGCGGTAGGTACCACGGCTAAATTCCTATGACTTTTGAAATAACTCGGAGAATGGCCGTCACTATCGGGGTCAAATAGAATACTATGTCTTTATTATGTAAATCGAGCGCAGAGTTCGCACTCCAAAAGTGTCACGGCGATAGTTACTGTACGTTACCTCTCGCTAACACTCCATAAAAAGGAACGGGACAGCTGTTTCCACATCATTCTGTACCTTAACCCGTGACGTGACAGTATAAATTCACATGTAATTCCCCGCTTATCTCCCTAGCAGAATTTATAACAACCATTTTTCTAAGAAACCACGTCAAAATTGTTGACAAAGGTAGAACAAGATAAAAGTTGATTGACCTATTTAACTTACTTTTTGTCATTTTTCAGGTGGACAGTGGTTGATTTCCCACAGGATCTCCGACTATCACTGCCATCTACCGTCACGATGACTTCCGAAAACGTCACAACTCACGCAACGCTATATTCCTAATGCTTTTTAGAGCAGGGGCGACTCTAATGCTAAGGCATACCTGTGCAACTGTTGCCTCTAGATCCGTAACAACTATGCGAAATCGGAGAGCGATTGTACAGTGGTTTCCCTGAATGATCAAGTCGTGTACGCTCGAGCAATAGGAATAAACGGCTAACGCTCAACGCACGAAGCGCCCAACTCGCTCGGAATAACAATCGCACCGTGGGAACCTGGCTTAAACGATTCTTATGAAAGCCGAGGATGTTTCACCTAAAGCTAAATAACCTCACTAAGTAGTCGCTGCATAATAATAAACAGACCGTGTGAATTGATAACGGTTGTTGCGTCAGACGATGACTGCCGACATGCCGCGTGACGCGATCCCAAACTGAATCGGTTGTGTAATCTTTTATTATCTGCGCAAAGAGGAAGTTTACATGCAATTAAATGGCATGTAATTCAATGCTGGGAATTCTCCATTGAGATTTATTTTGCACCAGAGATGTGGGATAGCTAAGTCAGGTCAAAGCTAAGCTTAGAAACTCGTTTCCACCTTGCGCTCCCGCTAAACAATAGGTATTTCGTTTTTTACAACAGTTTACTTTATTGGTAACTTTATAATTTACTTAGGTTCCCGTCATGAATTGAATGTTTTAGTCCCCGTCGTGAAATTGGTCTCATGGACTTTTCGGAGACCAGAGTCAAGTCCATATTAACTACAAAAAAGTTTTTGAGTACCTATTGGTTTTAACATCACGAATAAATTCTTATTCTATTCCATAAATATATTATGTCCTATAACCTCCAAGCGGCGCTACAATCATATACACAGCAAAAGTTTTTTTGTAAAAGCAGCCACCGGCACCAGCTTCCTTTGTTTCATGCAAGTCAAAGTTCTAAAACAACATTGACGAGAGAGACGTTCAAAAGAGCTGTAACGGATTAGCGATCGGCGATAAAGATTGCATACAAAGTGCAGTCGACGCAGACGTGCAATACCCCCGGAGGATGTTGAACCTGCCCTGCCGCCGCCGGACGCCGGAGCCCTTATGACAATGCGGCGGCGAAATTGGTAGTTAATAAAACAAGATCCTGGGCAAAATGCACGATAGTTACGGGGTTTTTAGGATCTTCCTATGAAAGCTTTCAGCTGCAGGTCCGGATATTTTATATGTTTGCAATAGTCGACAAATATTATTACAGGTTGGTGTACATCCCATTTCATGTACAGTTTTTTTTCTACTATACATGACATAATAAAATAAAGCAAAGTTGGGTATATTGTACGTTACTAATTTCGCGCACACACAAACACAAGCACGCCTGCGCAAACGCACACACACGCACGCACACACACACGCACGCACGCGTGCACACACACACACACGCACGCACACAGACAGCGGCAATTCTTGCTGGTGTTACTGGTGATCATGTGATTAAATGTTTCATTATCGAAATTTCGTTATTTGCTTTCTATCACCCGAATATGCAAGAGTGCATGATATCCCTAAAAATTATCTTTAAATCCCAGATAGCAAAATTTCGATTTTTAGTTGTCACGGGTGGCCCTCAGATGTAATGCAGAGACTATTATGTTATGTATGTGCCCACTACACTACAGCAGCTGTAGGTATACTGCAGGTCAGCAAATGCTCACTTGTTTCCTTGATATAAATATTAAGGTATTCATAACACAATAAACAAATGTAAATGGTCTAAACAAATGTTATGCTGTGACATTAGTTTCATTTAAGCATTTCATTACAGAGCTTAAATTATGGATAGCATGTGATTGTGCAGCTTATATCAAAATGATCTGAAATTTCGTAATAATATTGTATCTGGAAATTATAAACAGAATATCCAGCTTTTAGACAAAATGCCTTTACCGATGGAATAAAACAAAAGTGGGAAAGTTAGATCATTACTTTACACAATAGCAGATAGTTTATTGGATTGAGAATGTGGTAAAGTGTTTTATGTGTGCATGTATTTCAGAATTTTCAGACCTACAGAATGCATGAATGCTAGCAACATAAATAAATAAATAAATATTTATAGGACATTTGTACACAAATCGACTAAGCCCCACGGTAAGCTCAAGAAGGCTTGTGTTGTGGGTACTCAGACAACGATATATATAATATATAAATACTTAAATACATAGAAAACAACCATGACTCAGGAACAAATATCTGTATCATCATACAAATAAATGCCCTTACCGGGATTCGAACCCGGGACCATCGGCTTCATAGGCAGGGTCACTACCCACTAGGCCAGACCGGTCGTCAACAACATGACATGTGTTAAAATTGACTACAAGATGTAATTCACCCATACTAATATACTGAATGGGTGACAGATAATCATATAGAGTTAGACCAAGAAAAGTCTGCAGCGATTTTGATAGCCCACGTGTAGCACAGCAGTGCAAGTGTTATTTTAAACATCAAACTTCTTTGAAATTATGACATATAAATACTCGTAGGCTATCAAAATAGCTGCAGACTTTTCTTGATCTAACTTTAAATGTGATATTGAATCAAATGTTTTGTGTCCACTTGATGAAGCCTGTATTCCTGATAACGAACTATGCATAGACTTTCTATTTACTAAAATTACTTACCTGAATAAGTGATATAAACATTACAATAAATATTTAAATGTGAAATCAAAGCAAAATAAACATATATATAATATTAGCAAAACTGCAAACAGCAGTAGCATTCAATGACCAATTAAGGGCAAATGAACACATTCACTGTCAGCGACCCTCTAGGCGGGTTCTCTGTTCGTAGGCGCTGTTCTCTGTAAGTTTTTTTAAAACCAGAGGTACAATAACTCTTCTTCCTTGCTTTATCTCAGCATTTTGACATGGCTCATGGGAGCCTGGGGTCTGCTTGACAATTAATCTCCACATCTCATTGTGGTTTAAAAATCACTATATATAATAGTTATTAAAATGTAGTCTAATGCACAATTGTATTCAATAACTCAGAACAGATTAAGGGAAGTACTTTCATGCTTTTAAAATTAATAAATAACAATCACTACAACTCCAAATTTGATATGTGTGACAGTCATTACAAAAATTTATGAAAACATGGGTGCTGTATATCCATGTGACATAAATCTTTAAATAATTAGGTATTGCCTAAATAGCAATAATTAAAAAGATGAATTCAGTCTAAATCAATGCCATGTAATAATCATCACTGTTGTTATTTGTATTCAAGCATGTTTGTGTTAGAATCATCTCTCTAGGAAACACACAACATAGTTAGGAAAGATGACAACAAGGCACAGCAAATGATACCTAACCAAATCTGTGAAGAATCTTATTTGCACCCAACATTTTGTAAACTATTTTATTATTTGTTTAACTGCATTTTATCCTGCTATATTGCTCAGAAATAACAGTTTGAATATTACTGTGCTACAGTAAACCTGTAATATAGAAAAGGAATTAACTGCACTATAAAATTATAAATTAAGTAAAGCTGAGGAGGCATTAGGGTCAGATGGAAATGTATTCAAATTTAAAACTTTGCAGGCAATCAGAAAGAAATATTCATTTCTTGACCCCATTAAGTAGGACAGGCTTTATCAAATACAGAGAAAATAATTAAAATATTTAGCCAAAAATAAATTGGATTTCAAAGTGTATATAAAGCTAATACAGAAAATTATTTTACTATCATAATTTTTCAAGACACTCACCTCACTGAAGGCCATCACTGTGGCCGGGGGCTCTCGCAGTCCAACCTTCTTAAATTTATTTTATCACAGTCACCAAAACAAATAGTTCACGCTTTTGTTTCCCAACATTGGAAACAGTCCCGACATCTAACATCCCCACGGCAGAAATACATCTGAACTCGGCAACTGCACTCACTGCGCAAGAACAAAATTTTAATTTTGACTAAAACGAAAACACCTGACCAAATCACAAATCACTGAAAGATCCAGCATTCCTCAGGTGGGTTAGATACACACCGATATTTTTTTTATCCACTTACAAGGCTTAAAACACAGTTACACTACTCACAGATTTATATAAATAATTTATTTATCGAATTACTAGAAAAGGGAAGATCGAAAATGACACCGAATACGTTAAATAACATAGAAAGAACTATCCAACCGGAGATGAACTCGCCATCTTGCTTTCATGTCATAATGAATATTGCCAGAATGAAAAAATATATTTTGCTATTGTCATTTTCAATACAATAATACTACTAGCAACACTATTATGGCTACGTTCACATCATGGAAAATGTACTGTTCGTATAATCTTTGGTGTTGTTCATACGGTTCATAACATAGCCAAATAAATTAGTAATTTACGTTGTGATTTATTATTAACATTTAACAAGGAACAGATTTCATTTATTATTCTTAGCTTGTTTTGGATTCTCAAGTATTATAAAAAATTCATTGCTTATGTTGGCCAACATGAAACCTAATAAAAATTTGTACTGCCGGAAATACAAGCAACTGGTGCCTGTTTTATAAAAATCAAACCAATGCAGTAGAATTCGGGTTCGCCAAGGCTGCAAGAAATTAAATCAGACACACGAATCGACGATTATACTTCTTAATTAAGAAAACATGTTAACTACCAGAGTTAGTTAAGAAAAGTCTGCAACGATTTTGATAGCACCCGCCTCGGGCACCCGCAGTGCAAGTGTTATTTCTACGTCATAATTTCATAGAAGTTGGGCGTTTAAAATATCACTTGCACTGCGTACTACATAGGTGTAGGTACTTGTAGGCTTCTGTTGAGTAATCGAGTTTTTCCTAGTTTCCTAGTGTAGTGTCTTCTAAACGTTTAATTCGTATTGGTCCACAGTTTTAGGAAAGTAGATTATTCTGATCGATATATGCAGGGACAATAGAGACAGGCTGATGTTGGGCTGATGTGACCCAACAACGGCATTAACATAATAGGTAGAGGTGACCTTGTAAAAGTACTTTACCTTTGTAGGTAAACTAGTCTTTAGTAACTTATCTTACTCATTTACTATTCTGAAGCTAAGACGATCTTCACACTGGCGGACTCACGAATGCGGCGCCAGTGTGTGAACCACCTAAAGTGTTGCATTGTGCAAACAGAAGAAAGTGGGACGAGCTACTTCCTACACACCTTCGGATTAGATGAATATCCAAACAAGTTCGTGGCTATACGCTGCTATAAGCACAGAATTTGAATATGCACTTTTAGAGAAATCATTACTCATTAACGAAACCTGCTTGTAAATTACAGTCTGTGTTTCTCTCTAAAACTTTGTTGTTCGAAAGAGAAAGAAACAGAGAATTGAAGACATAAAAACTTTATAAAAATGATGAACAAAGTGTAGGCATAGATTATATAATAGAGTCAGACCAAGAAAAGTCTGCAGCGGATTTGATAGCCCACGCAGTGCAAGTGTTATTTATACGTCACGTGAGCTATCAAATCCGCTGCAGACTTTTCTTGGTCTGACTCTAGTTGGTGTAGGTAACAGAATAGTGTAGGCCTATATTTCACTGCTGAACTAGATGGCGCTGAGCATTATAAAGTTCTGAGGTTGGATAATCTACTTGATAATGATAACCATAAAAGGTATGCCACGCTGAGCTATCTAGTTCGCCTATCATAAACTTGCCAATGATGTGCTTTTTTAGGGTTCCGTAGTTACCTAGGAACCCTTATAGTTTCGCTATGTCCGTCTGTCTGTCTGTGCGTCTGTTCGTCAGCTGCTTTGCTCCGTGATCGTTATATAGTGCCAGAAAGAAACGTAGTAATTCTAATATTCTCTTTGCCAGAAAGCTGCAATTTGGCATGGATAAATTAATAAATCTGTGTCACATTATTCAACAGACAAATATGTAATTACCATAATTCACTGTGTAACAAAACGGGTTTTCCGTTTCGAGTAAGGAAGTTATTAATTACCTCAAAATGGCATGCAATTAATTGTTCTAAAACACACTTCTAGTTCCTAATAGCGTAGATTCCAAAAATAACCCATCGCCGGCTTTCCATTCACGCCACAGAAACCACCAGGTATCTCATGAACCGTGATAGCTTAGACAGTTGAAATTTTCACAGATGATGTATTTCTGTTGCCGCTATAACAACAAATACTAAAAACAGAATAAAATAAAGATTTAAGTGGGGCTCCCATACAACAAACGTGAATTTTGACCGAAGTTAAGCAACGTCGGGCGGGGTCAGTACTTGGATGGGTGACCGTTTTTTTTTTTGCCGTTTTTTGCATTATGGTACGGAACCCTTCGTGCGCGAGTCCGACTCGCACTTGCCGGGTTTTTTTTAAACATCTTATCAAATCTCATACAAGTCAAAACTTTGTAAGACCAACTAGAGACGTGATAAACGGTGATACAATAGTATTTAGTTTGTGTTACAAGGGATCAAAATGATATATTTCCGTCAAGGGCGTACATTGAATCCGGAATGAAGCGATGGATTCTACAATCAAATCCCGAACGTAGTGAGGGATTCTAAAGTAGAATCCTGAGCGTAATGAGGGATTCAAGTGTTAACGCCCAAGACGAAATAATTTTGATACTTACCGTGTGACACATCTGCTTTTCACATCAACTATGAGAAAATTGTTATGTTCCAAAATCCTATGTATTATTTGACAAAAAAAAAATAGTATGCAAGAAAGAAAATCTCGTGTCCTAGAACAGATAAGTACAACTTTGATCCCTCCTAGCAGGGAAGAAAAGTGCCATTTTGATCCCTCCTAGCGGGGAAGAAAAAGCCCTTTTTCGAATAGGTGATGTGAAAAATAAAGTCGCCAACAATTTTTTGATATTAGCAAATAGTAGCATAGTAGGTAGGTAGGTATCGTTACCAGTCTTCATTTTTCGTCCTGTTATAGAGGGAAGGGACCGCGCGCGTTGGAGGGTCTGCCATCTTGTGGCCTTAATCAGAAACATAAACATGTACATTGCCAAAGCAAGTGCTGCCATCTACCGTGCTTGTGCGTTTTCTTGTGCATAGTAGGTTCTGCCATCTTGTGGGCTACATCGGAAGCATAAACTATAAACTACACATTTGCACCCCATGCCAAAATTCTGACAGCATCTGGGCTGCCTCCTACAGTTCATGCACGCTCCCTATAGTAGGTACTTAGCTTTTTTCTTAATGTTGGTCATAAGAACTCTGTGATAAAATAGTAAAAACACTAAAAAGTACAGTCGATTTCAAAAGCTTGTATCAAAAAAGTTACTTCAAAACTTCGCATTTCTACTTGATTTCTACTGATTTCTACCCGTACCTATTTGACCTTTACCTATTTACATTAGATAGAAACTCGTGTCTAAAGTTGACATTAAAAAATAAACTCGACTATAGAGGCACGTCAATCAAATCGATGATTGTCGAAAATATGTCAGAGTAAATTACAGTACCCACATTTTATATTAATTTTCATAACGCCATTGCGTTACTTTAACCCAGTTTTCTAAGCTGCGCCCCGGTTGTACAGCAAATGTAATTTCGGTATATTAATTTCCGCGTTCGCGTAACTAAATTCCGCACGATTTGCAATGTACTCGAGCAGTGACGTCACTAAGGTACCAGGCGGTGATGCGCTCCGAAGCCTCGATGATAGGATTTCCTATGTAGGTTAAATGCGAAGTAGGTTATTGCACTACAGGGTTAAATTTAGAGGCAGTAGGGGCTTAGCCACGGGAGTAGAAGCATATCTACTAGCCAAAAAAATGCCTGGTACTTGTTGCAGGTGTCTAGTCTGCCACGCATGGCTATAACGATGGAGTTGGAAGAGAGCGTCTCGGACTCGAAGCTGCATAAGGACAGTACAGCTAAGAAGGAACTGCGACCGACGAGCGCTGTCTCTCTTTGCAAGTCTGAAAATGGTCCAGGTTTGTCTTGTCTAACTAAATTTTAATAATGAATGAGTGCAGATATGAGGCAGGTATAGTGTGATCTCCGATTAGGTACCCATAGTTTTTAATTAATTAATCATTATGGTCAAGTTATTTTAGGTATACCTAGGTCGTTTCTCGAAAGTTAGCGCAGATTTTCTATGATAAATACAGTTCAGTACAAATCATGAATAGTAGATTGTTAACCAAGGGTTGAAAGGCACCCATTTCTGTCGAGGTAGTTTGGCGCTCGAACGCAGTGAGAGCGCCAATAGTCCGAGACGGAAATGGTGCCTTTCACCCGAGTTAAACACTCTACTTTTCATATCGAATGCGAGGAAACCAAACAAGACAAGGCAATTTCACAAAATCAGTAATTGAAGTACCTAATAGACCTACGGCCATGATTTTTTTCCATAAGACTTTTACTTGCAATCGGAGACTTTACATGTGTGAAGATTAATAACCCCTAGCGAAAATCATTTAGATTGCAATATTTACGACAACACACATTTTTTAACAAACTGCAGTAATTTTAACATTATTTGTTCATTATAGTATGAAAATCAGCGGGATTGCCTCTTACTTTTTAATTTTATACTTTTTCGCTCTAGAAGCCGGAACAGACTATAGCGGACCGCACCACGACCTTGGTGCGCCGCACCACGTAATAACATAATAAAAGTATTTTAAAAATAAATAACAATTTAATTCATAATATTATAAGAAATTTTTATCTTGTATTTTATTTTATTTTCATGAATATAGTGCTAAATAACTTTAAAAACCAATTAAATATCGTACAAACGTTTAACTGTGGCTGTATAAGATTCTGCCTTTGCTCATTTACGCAAGTGTAAGGTTTAAAAAAATATTTTTGGTGTATTCCTTTTGGTTCCCGCCTTATGAAATCGAGTAAATAGAATTCAACGAAAGAAATCAAGAAAATGTAATTTGCTTTTAACAATTTAATTACATAATTTTTTATAAAAAAAGGATCAACGTAGGATTAGTAAAATTAAACAATTACCAATTGTTCCAGGCGAGGAAATAAAGACACTATTTTTCCATTTTGTTTCCACCCAGTTGTTCGTGGGACGGGGACGCAGAGGAGTACACCACTTTTCTGCGCTAGAGCATAAACGTAACACTTTCTGCGCACCTTTTAGAAAAACAACGACCCACTTTCAGAGCATGAGATATGAAAAATTAATTTACCTATTTAGGTGCCTCTACTTATATTAATTTTTACTACATATTATTATTTTATTCGCACCTTGTTGTGTTTCAAAACCCTTATAATACCTTCCTTGTGGTTTGACTTTGAAATTCTTTGTTTTTAAGCTCACTTCATATATCTTTCATAAAAAAAACACAATATTTTTTTTAATATCATATTAAGTATACCACTATAGGTACTTACTTGGCAAAATCCCCCTTGTTTCCACACACCTCAGTCTTGACTTGAGTCGTCCCATCACCCCCACCTTGGCCTACCAGCCTCTTGCGGCACCCACGGAACATTCCATGAAATTGTCTACTGTTTGTCCTTACCTGTACAAACGCGAATTTTCTGAAGATTTGCTATGACAAATTCTTCTTTTCTATGACAAATGGTCAAAAATATGCACGGAAAAATAATGGCCTGCTTTAAATGCCCAAAAAAAAGTCGCAACACAGGAAATAAAATGCGTTTGTACGGGACAGCCCGTGGAATGCTCCCCACTCGGTAGCACTTTTATCAGTTTTATCTCACCTCCGTAGGTACATATGTCATGTAGTTTATTCGGACCCACTTTTGCCTTGTATACAATACATTCAATCAATTCAATTAAATTCAATTCAATGTATTCAATCAGAAACATCAACATCAGCCGAGCAGCTAAAACAGTACCGATGCTGGGTAAGCAACGAGCGATGGCAAGAGCTTAAGAAGCTAGCGGACATCGCCATGCGAGACCGCAAGGTGTTCATGATCAAGGGCGGAGGGTTTCCCGCGGTGCGGAGGGCGCTTTTGGAGCGGGGCTGGTTGGAGAAATATGAGCCCCATAAGGTAAAACCAGCTGGCACAGTAGCTGTATTCTAATTCCTAATTCCAATTCACCCCCAAACATCGATAATTTCTGAAAACAGTCTTCGTCCGGTGGCTACAAATGCAAATCAGCAACATGCTTCGTCCCAAACATACCAAGGTTGATATCCGCAACAGGCTTCGTCATTATAAAATCTAATAAGTTAAACAATATAACCGTCACGAATCGTACCTGGCTCAAATATCCCCATTACGCTGGCAAAGTTACCGCGCTGAATGGCCAATGAGATCTGTTGGACCAGGTACGATTCGGACCGAGGGTCGCACCCCCTGTCCCTCAGCCGCCGACCCAAATCCCTCATAAAGTCCCTAGCCTCCTACACACCTTCATTTACTTAGGTACTTACCTGTTCGGAATTTTTATTTTAAGGTCCGCCATCCCCCTACGAACATAGATCCAAAAGGAGCTTCAAGACAAGAGCTTTCCAAAGTTGAACGACTGATTCTGTACAAATTCATGGAGCACCATTCAGTTGACTTTCTCTGGACGACGAAAAGGGACAAGTACGATTGGTTACTTAGCAACAAAGAGGTCATTATTAGCAGGTATTTCCTTTCATGTTTTCATTATACATATTTGTATTGTTAGCGGCTTAAGTTACAGAGACCTAAATTACTTTGTACAATATAAATACACTTAGACATCGGGATGGAATGTAATATTAAAGAGTCTATAGACGTACTCGTAAAAAAATCTCATACCCATTATTTTTTTAAAGGTAACCTCGAGTGCTGTTTACGCTTACGAAGACTGGATTAACAAATTGTATCATATTCCCTCGTTGACAAATAAATATTCATTTGCTTTATATTTCATACAGGTATTGTAGGTCGCTTTTCACCACTAAAGAAGGCTTGACAGCTTCTCTAACCCAAATGCACTGGTACACGGAGCCTGGAGTAGCGCTGACCAAATTTCCGCGCTGCTACAACATCCACAACCCAGATAGCCTTGAGGAATTTATAGAGGACTTTAGAATAACCGCTTGCATTAGCATCCTTAAATGGCTATCGAACAGTTTGCAAGCCAGCGGGGAGGGCAATCTAGTCACGCCCAACGGAAAGGTTCCATTCTCAGCTATAGAATTCGCGTTAAATCGACTGAACGAGTACATTGCTTTCTTCACGCATAAAGACATTGATGATATGGAGGACCAAGCTCAGCATATTTGGGAACACGAGTGGGACCAATTTCTTACACATCATTATTTACTCGTGCACGAAAAGGCCAAATTTGCCGAGGACAGAAATTCCAGCATCAGGTATGTTCATGTTGCTTAAATCACTGAGATCATCAGCGTGTTTAAACATAAAACAGAATTATCACATATTTCCGCTTACTATAAAGAGAGATTACGTAATGTAAAAAGTTTTCTAGTGAGTCATTGTTTGTTTTTCTGCTAGTACTTATGCCTAGTATGACGTGTTAAGCTTGATTATGGATATAATGGTGTGATTGGATTCAACATAACGATTGTGCATTGACGGTTATTTCATTCATGATTGATTATTTCGTAAGAATTAATAATGGCCTTTAATTCCTCCCAAGGAATTTTCGTTATTATAGTTACCAATGTTATTAAATGTTAGGCACGAGTATAAACCCTGCCGGTTTTCTATCGGTCCAGGATACGTGCCCACCTACCCATTACCCAACCGTGGGTATGTAGGTACCTACTTACATTAATTTTTAAAATATCAACAATGATGGAGAATATGGAGATGATAATGATATCGTCATTGTATACACGAGTTATGATGTAACCTACACATTTATTAACTTAAACATTATGCATACTTGTTGTAAATATTTCTATTACTGCCCGTTAATGTAGTGAATCTATTAATAGGCAAGTTGCGTGACATACCTAATGACATTTTATATTAGTTATATGTATATAAGTAATTTCGAGGCTATGAATATTAGGACTATGGTGCATAAGTAGATATGTTACGTTATTACGTTAAAAACATGTTAAAAACGATTAAAACCCGGACCAACCAAGAATGATAGAAAGAGTCAGAAGTAATCAATTGTGATATAGGTACTAAAAGGGGTCACTTACTTAAAGGGGCGGGGCTTACGTGAGTGGATTTTGAGGATTTTTATATGCCTTTTCCCCCGCTGGTGAGATGTTGTGAGATTTGTCTCGACCCCCTAACTTCAAATTTTGTATTTAGAGTAGGTATGTAACTAATGTAACTATGCGTTTTTTATTAAACAAAACATCATTTACTTTATTATATTTATTAAGAGTAGTAAAGATGACGGGGACCGAATCTTTAATATATCAATACCTATTAATAATTTTACATCTATTCAGAATGGATTTTAGTATATTATAGAACATGCATGGTGTCAAATTTTGGCACATTTTAGTCTAGAAACATGTTTTACATTAAATTAATCTGATTCTCTCAAATTTTTACACTATTTATTGCCCGAAAAAAAAATAGTAGATTGTTAACCAAGGGATGAAAGGCACTCTTTTCTTCCGAGGTACCTAGTTCGGTTAATGTCGAGGTACTATTACTCACCAGTGTTGGCCGAAAGTTAATGCGAATTGAAAATGTTGGCCATTAACCATTATAAATTGAACCTTAAACCGTAACGGACGATTACAGTTTACGATTCAATTTATAATGGTTAATGGCCAGCATTTTCAATTTGCATTAACTTTCGGCCAACACTGCTACTCACTGCATTCGAGCGCCAATATTCCGAGGCTGAAATTATGCCTTTCATCCGAGTTAAACACTCTACTTTTCATTTCGAATACGAGGAAAGTAAAATGTATGTGTTTTTTTTTAAACATGAGTAAGTATAAATTTTTATAGTATTTTTGAGGGTACTTTCAATCAACAATTTAGGCAAAAGTATCGTTATTTATGGAATGGGGAGTCAAATATCAGAATGGAAATTGTATAACAAATCCCATCCAAATTACAACCCAAATACCCAAATTACACCCAACCCAAATTTCAATTGCTTATCGTAAAAAAAAATCGTAATTGTAACCTTAAATGCTCTAGTGCAGAAACATCATTTTCTGCACACCTTTTAGAACAACAATGACCCTCTTTCAGAGCATGATAAATGAAAACGTGATTTTAGCCTTCCAACAGTTGGTTGTAGAAGTACGATTCATCATCATCATCATCAACTTAAGAGTTATTCTCTTGTCGGTGGAGTATCTTCCAGCTTTCCCTATCCTGCGCCAGCTCTTTGACTTTTTGATACGACACGACCCCCACTTTTTCTTTCACTTGCTCCAAAAAGCTGCGTCTGGGTTTTCCTCTTCCCCGCTTGTGTCCTATCCGCCCCTCCAGGATAGTTTTAAAGAAGTGGTCGTGTCGTATTAAGTGTCCAATCATTTTTCCGCGTCTATTTGCGATGGTGTCCAGGATAGCTCTCCTTTTATTCACTCTTCTTAGCACCTCCTCATTCGTTATCTTGTCTTTCCAACTAATGCCTTCCATACGCAGAAGTACGATTAGGTAACTATTATTGCTCTGTCCAGGCAACTAGAACGTAAGGCTGTGAAACTCTTAGGCACAATGACGAAGTACTGGCCACAAATAGACATTGATGGTGTACTGAACATATGGATAGTGAAGCCTGGTGCGAAGTGCCGCGGCCGAGGCATCCAGCTCATGAACAATATCAAGGACATTATAGGCCTCATTAATATCCCGACGGCCCAGAAAAGTAGATACGTTGTGCAGAAATATATAGGTAAGATAATGTATTTCAAAGGCTTTTTACCTTACTTACTTACAGCTAACTGTCTTTAGAGATTTTCGTAAATGTTACAGGGCGCCATGAAAATCATATTTATGATCTGGTGGAGCTAGAATTATTTTCACGTCAATAAGTAGGTACATTATGTCCATTTTTTTAAAGCTTATTTATATGTCTTTTCAGAGAATCCACTGGTCGTCTATAACACCAAATTCGATATAAGGCAATGGTTCCTCATCACCTGCTGTCAACCTTTGACGATCTGGGTCTATAAGTAAGTAATTCAGCAATCGCTTAGATTTGCATCCTCACCTAGATTTTGTACTAATTTGATACGATTGGAATTCCGTGGAGAATTCTCTACCTAGAGTTCTAATGAAGCCTTTATTTCAGAGACAGTTACCTAAGGTTTAGCTCCCAAATATTCAGTTTATCAAACTACCACGAGTCCGTTCATCTCACTAATAACGCTGTTCAGTCCAAATACAAGAACAACGGCGAAAGAGACAAGGCCCTGCCAGACGAAAACATGTGGGACTGTCACACTTTCAAAGCTTACTTGAGGTAAATATGAGAATGTTTCCACCATAGCCAATATATGCCAATTTATTGCGTTCAATATGCTTTTCTTCTGAAGACAGATTGGAAAACATGAGTTGTGGGATTCGAAAATATATCCAGGCATGAAGGAGTGTCTCATCGGAGCGATGCTGGCCTCCCAAGACTCGATGGACAAGAGGCAGAACAGCTTCGAGCTGTACGGAGCCGATTTTATGTTGACTGAAGACTTTACGCCATGGCTTATAGAGATCAACTCTAGCCCTGACTTGGCGCCAACAACTTCGGTCACAGCGCGGCTATGCCCTCAATGTCTGGAAGATGTTATAAAAGGTTACATTTTAGTAACAAGTAGCTTACTGAGTTACATGTAGACACAACTTCTACGTTATCATTTAATTAGTTTTACCGAAACCTCCGGATGCAATAAAATCTTGCAAATTTGTGATCCACTTCCTGGATTCCGGTAAAGCCGAAATTTAGTTCACTACCAGGCTGATATAAGGTTCAAAGATCTTTTGTGGACTTTAGTTTTAGCTCCTTAGAGTCATCTTGATGAGTTTAAGTAATTTAAATGACTATCTAACGAAAAGCGCAGTCAGCGATGAAAGCTTCTATCAAAAATTAATATTCTTTTTTTTTCAGTCGTGCTAGATCGACGCAACAACCCTGAAGCTGATACGGGAACATTTGAACTAGCGTATAGGCAGTTTATTCCCAAAGCGCCAGCATATCTTGGGTTGACTCTTTGTATCAATGGCAAAAAACTATTGAAGAGTAAGTTGAAACAACATAAGTATGAACAAAGAAGCACCATGCCATTCGTGCAGCGAGTGCCATCTGATGACGCACTATTAGCGGAAGACAAACCGATTCCTCCGGAGTACAGCGGACCTATCATCACGGACTTCCTCTCCTGGCTAAATCCTTACGACGCACTGCCCACTAACAAGGACGGCCTCCTTCTTGCAGCCAAGGACTCTTTCACGGTACGCCAAGCTATCACTGTCGTTAAATCAGGTCTCGCGTTGAAAAACGGCGGGAAAAAACGTAACTCCTCAGCGATTTCTTCTAGGACGCACCGAGGAAGACGGGAAAAAAACACAGAGTGTAAGCGACGCATCGTGCCCCATTCATGCTGCCGGCCCGAGGACACGCAGTCCGCTAAGCATGTCGGCAAATACCGGACCGAGTCGGCCAGCAAAGCGGAGAAGCCCAAGGTTGACAGGTCGGTCGGTAACAAGCGTTGCTACATAGATCCTATCGAATGGGAACGAGAAACGGCCAGTATTTTGCGTTCAACCATATCCGTTCAGAACAAAATTGCTAATAGGTCTGAGAACATTGTGCCATTGCGACAATCTAAGTCTGGTATAATTAACTCGAATAATAGGTCGTTATTGGAACCCCTGAGCTCGCGGTCTTTCGCCAACGAGGCGGATCCGATTAAAAAACTTAGTGCGGTCGGTAGGAACATCTGTAAGCTGCGTGATGAAAATAGGAATAAGCAAAAAACTATAAAGTTTTCGGAGAGTTGCACCTCCATATACGCCCCTTACCGCGTAGTTGTGACTCCTCTAAACGACGAGACACAAAATAATAAAAAGAAAAAAGAGTAATATTATTGTATCCGTATTCAAAACACTGCCCTTTAGATTCAAGCATCCCGTATTTAAACAATTTTATCAAACTTCTTGGAAGAACTTTATATTTACTATAGGTACATTTTATGTACAAAATTTGTATGCTTTTTCCACTAATGTCTAAAAATATTTTGCAAAGCGTTAAATATTTACATATATACAATTTAAATACAATTAGATATTAAGTGTAAGTATATATTATTTTTATTCGTGATAATTGTTGGCAACTTCAAATTCTATTGTAATCAATGTATTATTAAAGTTATATTTTAAAATTATTCTTTCAGATGCTCTGCCTGAACCCCGGATCCCCATGCTACCTAGTCCCTTCCTTGGTCAAGTTTTTGAAAATTACACATTCCGTTACAATTTAGCGTGACAACATACCTCATATACTTACATTTTATTGCAGAGTGTCATAAAATAAAAGAAATAAAATGTCATAATCTGTCAAATCTGTCACTACATATTATTTACAAACTTCAAATAAACCGTCAAATAAATAACACGCACCTAACTTATGATAAATTAGAAATGTAAATTACAAAAACCATACAAACATGTATCAATTAATAGATAAAACTCCAACATCCATGTTAAAATGAGGTAAGAGTTATACATTGGTCATTTGGACTTAGATATATGTATCTTATCTATAATATATTATATATTTCGGTGATCTCGGAAACGGTTCTAACGATTTCGATGTAATTTGCTATATATATATATATATATATATATATGGGGGTTTTCGGGGGCGAAAAATCGATGTAGCTAAGTCTTATCCCAGAGAAAACGCACATTTTTGAGTTTTTATATGTTTTTAGGGTGCCGTACCCAAAGGGTAAAACGGGACCCTATTACTAAGACTCCGCTGTCCGTCCGTCCGTCCGTCTGTCACCAGGCTGTATCTCACGAACCGTGATAGCTTAGACAGTTGAAATTTTCACAAATGATGTATTTCTGTTGCCGCTATAACAACAAATACTAAAAACAGAATAAAATAAAGATTTAAGTGGGGCTCCCATACAAAAAACGTGATTTTTGACCGAAGTTAAGCAACGTCGGGCGGGGTCAGTAAGTACTTGGATGGGTGACCGTTTTTATAGATAATGGTACGGAACCCTTCGTGTGCGAGTCCGACTCGCACTTGGCCGGTTTTTTATGTTAGTTTTGGTTAATGTTCTGTTGCATGTTGCATTTCAACTTACAATATAGGAAATACCTATATAAGCAGTACCGTCTTTACCATAAGGGCACACGGGGCCCGTGCCCAAGGCCCCCATCCTCAGCGGGCCCCGTAGGACAGACAGTAACAGTATATTTGATTACCTACCCATAATAAATAGAAGATAATAGTAGAAAAATGTATGTTTAAGTAATTCGCTTTCTTTACTTTCCAAAAGGGCCCCAAATTCTTATGTGCCCAAGGACCCCAGCATACTTTAAGACGGCCCTGGATAGTACAAGAATAATGTACATCGTATTTAACAGGCCGCAATAGGAAATTGTACTTTGTAACATTTTTTGAGCACACTATAAATGAGCAAAGTCTTGATGATACACATTTATACAAATATTATAGCAATAGCATTTATAATACCTATCTGGTGTGATTCCGATCTAGCTTTCTTCGAAAACTTGCAAAATCAGCCCTGACTACACATATGTAGGTACTAATAGGTTGCCGTTTTCTTGTTTTTACATTATAGAAAAAAATACTAAAAAGAGATATGGTCAAAACTCATTTACCATGCCGTCACGTAAGAAAAAAATTCTCCTTAAAAAGGTAAGAATAAACACTAGAATTTAAATTTATATAGTAGATTGTAATTGTTGTATTCGATTTAAAGTATTTTTTTTTAATCAAAATTTAGGTACTATGAGACAACAATTAAATTACCTATTTAATGAAAGTAATGTAACTTGTGTTTTTTTAAAGAGAGGGCGCCATAAGCCCTTAACAAATACAGCAATACGAGGGAAAAATTCGACCCATGCCCCTGTGACCCAGGTGGCTGAACGGTTTTAGGCATCTGCCGCGATTACAGAGGAAGCTGGTTCGATTCCAGCCTTGGGCACTGGAGGCCTTGGTCATTGTTTCTTTCGTATATTATGACAGTTATTTCAGTTTACAAATCAATCTGCTGAGATATCATAAGCCCTTTCAGTGCTCATCGCACACAGCAAGTGCAAGTGTTATTTTAAACGTCAAACTTTTATGAGATTATGACTTTTCGATAACTCTTGCACAATCTGGGCTTTCAAATTTTAACATTACGTTGAAAAAAAGTTCATCTCAGATAATTAAAAATAGTTTGAGGTCCATAGAAAGGGTATTCACATTTTTATGCTCAAGAAAATAATATTATGAGTGCTGTTATTAGTACAGTCGAATTCGCGAACAGCTTCACAAGCCAACGTTCCAAAAATATATTAACACACCTCTAAGACACTGGCAATAAGTTCGTGTAAATATATTTTTGGTACGATGGCTTCTTACTCAATTTTTTTTGAACACCTCTAGCAACAGCTGATCCCCAATCTTACCATCGGCACCTCACGAAGGCTACCAGCGAGTACTAGTCGGAAAATGCCAACGATAATTAGCGTTCCTACTACCAAAGTGTATTCCAGGGTACCCCAGACAAAGGTAGTTTTGAATATATTTAAATATGTCAAGGCCTGTCCAGACGGGAACAACTTTTCGCCAATCTGATTAAATTGTCCTATCAAATCAGGTGGTGCGGACACAAACGCCAATTTGGCCACTTTCACCAAAAATGCCCCCAAGCGCGAATACTATAGCGTCACAAATTGGTATTCTTCATAATCGGCGGTTGAATTCGGCGAGCCAAATTGGCTTTTGCGTCCGCACGGCCTGATTTGATCGGACAATTTAATCAGATTGGCGAAAAATTGTCCCCGTCTGGCACGACTTCATACTAGTTCATACTTACTAGCAAGGAGCAATCCGTAGGCGGTAAGCAAGTACCTTATGCAAGCAGACCTCCGTAGGTAATACATGAATGAGTGTATACCAATAAAAACGGTAGATATTTAAAATTAAAAAGGTATTTTTTTACAAAGAGAGTCAATCGATTTCACTTCATTGAATTGTGGATGGATGGATTTGGATCAATGCATTTGATATTCATATTATAAGTATTACTCTCAGTGCAGGTAAAATTCAATCAAATTGACGTATTTTCAACGTTTTCCTTATAAAGAGACAGGTAAATTACAACGAAGGACGAAGTTGTACCTACGTATGCTAATTCTCGTTATTAACTTAAAATTATTAATAATGAATTTAATTTAATTCCAGATAAAATTAAGCCCAACATTAATGAAACAGGGCGTATACTCGTATGTTCCTGACAGACTTTCACACAAGCCTAAAATGAGATTGGGACCATATGAGGGAGAGTACAAATGTAGGGGTTTGTCACCGAAAGAGAGAATGCAAATTATTGGTAATTGCCAAAAAAGAACCACAAGATACATGCACCTGAAAAATTTGGCTGCTGACGCCATAAGAAAGAATAAAATATTCTCGGTGTATGGTACCTGCAAGACCGTACGTACCGCTTTGGCCGAACGAGGGTGGGTGGAAAAGCTTCCCTCACAACGCATGAACATGAAAAATATATACAGCGGCCGCACACCCAAACACGAGATCAGAAACGAGCTAGAAACCCTCCTTCTATCCCATTTAGTAGAAAAATATCCACCCAGTTTTATATGGCGCACCAAGGAGTACCAGACACAAAAGGGCAGTACCATAGACATGACAAAGGATTACTTACCTACAGTTAACAGGTTACAGATAGACGCTGCTTGGACAACGAAACAAGGACTCTGCTCGGCCATAAAAAGAAACTACTGGTTTTATATAGAAGGTGTAGCCGAAGTGTATTGTCCACGGACATATAATAGCTGCGACAATAGTGAAATAGATAGTTTCAAGAATGATTTTAAAGTTACAGCATGTACAAGCTTACTGAAGTGGGTGCTGTCAAAGGTCGCCAATGACCGTCCTGTGTTTGTATCTAATGGAACGGTGTCTATAAAAATAATCCTCTTTGCAATAAACAGGTGTAAAGAATACTTATATATGAAACAGAATGTAGATATAGACAAAACAGTAAGTAATGTAACTGCAGGCCAGTGGAAAACCTTTATGAAAAATTACTCCCGTATAATTTCAAAGACCGCCTATTTTGATACTGATAAAAACAAACAATTGAGTTTATACTTAAGTTACGCGAAATTTATGTTGAAAGAAATTTACAAGTACCGACCACAATTAAGTTGCGAAGGGTGTCACAATATTTGGATCATAAAACCTGCTCACTGGTGTCGGGGCAGAGGCATAAGATTAGCTTCTAGTTTAGAAGACGTTGATGACATATTAAATAAGACCAAAGCAAAATACGTCTTACAAAAATATATTGGTGAGCATCTTTCTTCTTATACACGGTATTACCCAGCCCAGCCCTTGTGCTTCGTTTAACCAATAATTAATCCTGTGTTATATGATTCTTTTACAGAGGAACCATTACTCATACACGAGACAAAATTTGACATACGACAATACTATCTTATTACAAGTACATGTCCTTTAGTTATATGGATGTATAAGGACTGCTATTTGAAATTCAGCACACAAAAATACAACCTGAAGAACTACCATGAATCAATCCATCTAACGAACAACGCAGTGCAAAAAAAATATACCAATTGTGAAAACCGCCACGAGGACCTGCCTCTAACCAATATGTGGGACTCGGATACCTTCAAACTCTATTTACAAAAATATGGAAAGGAAAAAGTGTGGGACAATATAATCTACCCGGGAATGAAAAAAGCCATAAGAAGCATAGTGCTAGGTTGTCAGGATTCGCTGGTTCCATGTAAAAACCGTTTCGAGTTGTATGGTTGCGACTTTATGTTAGACAAGGAGTATAAGCCGTGGTTAATTGAGATTAACTCCTGTCCTGATCTACATCCTACTACTCCAGTCACTGCTAAGATATGTCCGGCTGCTATAAGAGATATTATAAAAGGTACTTGTTTAATATTATACGTAGATAGCTGAATTGTGCTCATCTCACCTCAAACAATACGGAAAATCTCTTATATTGCTGCTCTTATATTATCTGCGTTACACATCAGAAACAATATTATGCCAAAAAAAAATATTGTTATGAAAATACCTACTGAAGATAGTTAAGTAAGTAGTCCTGCGATCACTGAGACAGAAAGGGAATTTTAAAATATTCAAACGAACTTTTTTCCGTTAATTAAGTAGAGTTAGACCAAGCTAAGTTGTAGCGATTTTGATAGCCATAGTGCAAGAGTTATTTAAACGTCACGTTTAAAATAACACTTCACAGTCTGGGCTATGAAAATCGCTGCCAACTTAGTTTGGTAATTGGTCAAACTCTATGTACTTAGTAGAGATTAAAGTGTTGTTCTTTTCAGTGGTCATCGATTATGCCAATGATCCAAAATCTTCTACCGGTAAATTTGAATGCATCTACCGACAACCTCATACCATACTACGGTATTCAGGTGGGGACCTCATAGTACGTGGCTACAGCCTTCCGTCTTCGTACTTTTATAAAGGAAAATATAAATCTAAAGAACCGCGTTATGACTTAAGTGTTAGCAAACAACTGGACATAGCGAGGGTCATGAAAACGATGAAAAATAAGTACGAGAAAGAGGCACAGCTCGACTGCGAAGAAGATGAAAAACTTGTAGAGCATCTAGAGATACCAGATTTTGATAACCAATGCTCAAACTCTGAAGTGAAAATACCGCCGCCGTTTATTGCAAACCATTTGACCGGTATAATTGAGAGAGTAGTGTCAAATATAAATGTTCGCACAAGTGAAGAATCAGAGAATTTGACCGGTATAATTAAGACAGTGGTGTCAAATAAAAATGTTCCCACATCAAGTGAAGAGTCATCAGACAGTTCGGCCGGTATAATTGAAACAGTAGTGTCAAAAAGTAAAAAAAAATATATGAATGTTCGCACAAGTGAAGAATCAGACAATTTGACCGATATAATTGAGACAGTGTTGTCAAATAAAAATGTTCCCACAACAAGTGAAGAGTCATCAGATAGTTTGGCCGGTATAATTGAGGCATTGGTGTCAAAAAATAAAAATAAAATAAATATAAATGTTTGCACAAGTGAACGATCAGAGAATTTGACCGGTATAATTGAGACTGGAGTGTCAATTAAAAATGTTCCCACTACAAGTGAAGAGTCAGACAATTTGACCGGTATAATTGAGACGGTAGTGTCAAATATAATTGTCCGCACAAGTGAAAAATCATCCAAGTCCACAAATAAAGAGTTAGTTAAACCAGGTGGCAGTTTTAGTGATAAAAACTGGGTAGATTTGAGGCATTTAAAAAATGTGCTGCTAACAGTTTTATCGCCGTCTACAGAAAAAATAAATTCAAAACCAACCAACAATTGTTCAGAACAACAGGATGATACTGTACAGACTCTCATTAATATGCTTTATTTCTTAACCAGAAAAGAAAAGGAAGAAAACAAATTAACTAGACAGAAGTATAAGTTCTTTTAGTTTGTATAGTAAAGATATAATTAAAATGTAAAAGTCAACGGATAACTTTGTAATTATTTCGATTTAAATGTTAAAAACCTTATATTATATAATTTATATAATTCATAGACAAAAAAAACACATTTACATGATGTAACGCATGTAACGTATACTTGGTCAAGCAGATCTTGTCAGTAGAAAAAGGCGGCAAATTTGAAAAATGTACGCGCTAAGGGATATCGTCTCATAGAAAATTTTAATTTCGCGCCTTTTTTTACTGACAAGATTTGCTTGACCATGTATATTAGTGTAGTAAATAAAGGTAGTGGACCCCGCAGTAATTCCTCAGCCAGAAAAAACTTTACAGTACGATAAAGTATCAATAAATAAAAAGTATTGTATAAATTTCCAAAGAATAATAATAATAGAATTAAAGTAAATACCTAAAGTCTTAAATCATTAATATCTTTTTACGGAAAAATGCTCCGTTCAAACTTTCTTCAACAGACATATTTATGTAACGTATTGCAACAATATATGAAATATCAAAAAAATATCCCAGCAGAAATACCAGTATTAATAAAATAAAATTTTTTGGCGTGTCTTGGACCGGAAAATTGCTCAGTCTAATTTTTTCACTGGAATGCCATTTTATTGCCGTTTTATACCTACAAAATGAAAATCTAAAAATTTTCCACTCAGTTTTTAATAGTTCTATAATACATACATTTCGATACGCATTTTTTTTGGTTTTTTTTACCCACTGCGCCAAGTTATATTCTAAGATCATATAATAAGAAAAAAATGACAGAGCAATTTTCCGATGAAAATGAGCGTCAAAAAAAGGAAGTATCATAAAAAAATATTCTCATGTTTGACAAAACTTTTAGATTTTTTTCTAGTATCACATACTGATACAAATAACTTATTTTGTAAAATAATTTTGGACTGAGGAATTACTCGGTTCAATATATAATCAGATTTGTGTTTTTACCTAACTTAGGAGTGTTTTTTTTTTGGATATTTATAATGTTAGTCTCGGCTCATACTATACAATAACCAAGCTAAATTTCATCGACTGAGAAATTAATGCATGGAACTCCAATACAACAACTTGCTTCATTTACTACACTATATTATATTGTATATTAAACGTATAGATGGTCAAGCAAATCTTGTCGGTAGAAAAAGGCGCGAAATTCAAATTTTCTATGAGACGATTTCTCTTCGCGCCTACATTTTTCAAATATGCCGCCTTTTTCTACTGACAAGATCTGCTTGACCAAGTATATTTTAAAATCATTCTTAAAAAAAGTATCACTAAAATCAGACCACAGCGCTCGGAATAAATGGTGAACATACATTCAAAAAAATTGCCAGAACCGAATAAGTACTACTAACCTCCTTTTTGGAATTAAGTCGGTTAAAACGCTATGACGAAAGTGGACGTACGCCCCGAAGCCACCTTTCCATACAAACGTAGTCCCCATTTTCCTCTCTGGATATTATTAAATTGTAGGAAAATATATTGCACAATTTGATGTACATATTTTAAACGACATTTATGCCTGCTCGTTTGATGTTTTTCAATTATTTAATTATTAAGTACCAAACTTATAAACTATTATTAAAATTAAGTATAAACTAAAATTAAAACTAATAAAATAAATAAATAAAACTTACCCACCTATCTGTCCTATCTTAGGTCCCCCAGATCTGATTCTGTCCCCTGCGGAAGGGTGCCCATAAGGCTGGCTACATTTCCACGCTGAATAGCTACCTATGCTTATTCTTTGCAAAGAGAATATAATTCTTTGGCCTACAAAATGAGCTAGCCCTAGGGTCACCCGTGGTTTCAAATAGTCTTTTTTGTGAGCGTCACGACACCACGGCCTCAGGGTCTCTACCGCGAACGCCGCAAATATATGGTTGTTTGTAAGAGCATATTTGCGGCATTTTAGGGTTTCAGCCGCTACTGCTACATTAAGTAGGTAACTAATACCTAATAAGAGTTAGGAGCTTTTAACAATTTGTACTGAGGGAAATCGGTTTTCGCTTCTAACTCTTATAAGTAGGTACCTACATAATAAAAAAAAAACAAATGAGCGAGCATAGCTGTGTTTAAAATACCTACATCAAATTATGTAATAAAATAATACTAATAATATTTTCCATAATGTCAATATCCAGGCAGGAGACTGAGAATTATGTTTGTATGGAGAAGTGATCGTCTTTAGCTCGAATTTTCGAAATAAATCGAAATTCAGGCGGACCCCAGGCTCCCAGGCTCCCATGAGCCGTGGCAAAACGCTGGGATAACGCAAGGAAGAAGAAATCGAAATTTCGTTATCTTATCTTATCTCGCACGAATATGAAAAGCGATATATAGAGAACCCGAAGACGAAATTTCGATATTCGTTTTTAGCTGTAGGATCTCTGATATGCTAATTTTCTCAGCACGATTTAGATCAAGATAAGTCTGCAACGATTTTGATAGAATAGCACACGTAGTGCAAGTGTTATTTATCCACTCACTTGCTTTTGGTAACTGTAGCTACCAGCTGTCACCCTTATTTTATTATAATAATAGAGGTCACTGAAAAATATCAAGCATGTGAGTGGTTATACGCATTTATAGGTACGTCATAATTTCATAGAAGTTTGCTTAAGATGTGTGTGTGCCTTGTGTGTCCCATCAAAATCGTTGCAGAGTTATGTATCTTGGTCTAACTTCTAACATTCCGAAATTTATAAGTCCGTCCGTAGAAAAACGGCATGAAATAGGGTATTTTCCTACTAGTCAAATCAGTTACTTTTTTAGAGCTGTCAAAACGATTTGCTAATATGGAATTTATATGAAACATTAAATCGTGACGTCACGGTCAACTCGCCTACTTTTTATATTTCTATCCGATTTATTAAATAGAACTTGTGTTTAAAAATAACTCCTATGGGATCATCCATTAATTACGTCACACGAATTTCTAGGTTTTTTGACCCCTCCCCCCTCCTTGTCACACTTGGTCACATTTTGCAAATCCCTCCTAACCTGAGTAACCTGGTGTGACGTCACATCTTAGGCAATTTTGTTTTCAACGAAATCGGTAATAGTAACTCGGCATTTTTTTTTTAACGAAAATATATTTTTGGTAAAAGAAATATTAGTAATTTTATAACACAAAACCAATTAGGAACGAAAATTACTTCCAAAAACTCATTATTTAACTGTACAGCGAATAAAAAAATATAAATTAATTTTCGGTTACTGATGAAGTTAAAGTGACGTCACAATGTTTGTGACTCCCCCCTCCCCCATGTCACAACATGTCACATTTTCTTGACCCTCCCTCCCCCTAAACGTGTGACGTAATTAATGGATGATCCCTATCTGTGTTTTTCTAATAATTATCTGGTGCTTTTTTTCATGTATGGTGTAAAATAACTTATTTTAAATACAGGATAATACCCTAATACGGTGCGATCTTCCATACAAAATTTAAATTTCGCACCTTTGCTAGTTTGATTTTTTTTTCTTTTGGATCCCATTTCATAAAAGTCAAAAACTATGTAAACTGTATCAAATTAAGGTATGCCAACATAACGGCGCGTGATGTTATCATACACAATGTTGTGTTATCTGTATCGCGTGTCCTTGCAAAATGGATGGTGTCATAATCTGTGTTATATAGGCATGGTGAATTTTTAATATTCATACGAGTATTTTTCAATATTTCCACGCATTTATCTAACAATGGGTCGTTCGAGATCAAGAAGTAAATCTCCAAGACGCCATCACAAGAGTAGTAAACATTCAAGAAAGAAGAGCCGCTCCAAGGATCGATCTACATCGCGTAGCAGAAGCTCCAAACATACCGATAAACCGAGGGAACGAAGCTCCAAATCAAGGTAAATAAAGTGATTACCAGCGTGATGTATTGATTTATACTATTTAAAAATGCCGTCTCATATTGTGTAAATATAATTTTGCAGGAAAAGGTCACATTCGGTCACATCGTCTACAAGTAGTGAAGCATCCTATGATGGAGGCAGGAGTCATAGGAAAAAGTCTAAAGGACGCAGTAAAATGGATGAAGTGGACCGTCTGGCGGAAATGGAGAGACAGAGACGTGTTAGAGAAGCAGAACAAAAGGTTCATTCATTTTCCATACATATTTAGTTATATTAACTTGTTTTGGGTACTTACTCTATAAAAGTATGAATTTTGAGTTCTCAGAATGTTTATTGTTTATGTTTTTATAAGATCCAAACAGTAGGTAATTTAAAAAATCATTTAATTAGTTTTTTAAAATAGTATTTTATTTATTTAGCAAAACTGTAAAATTATAAAAAAAAAACAGAATGAGCAACAACAAAAACATGGCGCTAGTGCAGAGTGGAGGTAGACGGGTTAGGTAGGGCTGCACCGTCATTGAGACCGAAGAAAATCATTTAATAGTTTATTCTTGTTTATAAAGGTAAGTTAGAGCTAAGCTATGCCATGACATGATGCTAACTTCTATCTCATTTACTTATAGTTTGTCTCATTTCAAACATAGACAGAGAAAATCATACTATCTTTGTCTTACACTAGTACTAGCACCCAAAAGAAAAGGATGAGTATGGTTTTCCTGGTTCTTACTGACTGACAAATTGGTTTAACCAACTATATATAAAAAATGCAGCATACAATTATGAAAATCGTTCAACCTACATTAAATACTTTTGAAATTGACTGAATATTGAAATAAAACATTTACATTGCAGGTGGTAGAAGAAGAAGCTGCAAAAAGAATAGAGCTGCTTGTCAAGAAAAGAGTTGAAGAAGAATTGGAAAAGAGAAAAGATGAAATTGAACAAGAAGTAGCAAAGAGAGTTGAGGAAGCAAAGCGCAAGATGGAAAAAGAGATGATGGAAGAGTTGGAGAGACAGAGAGAGCAGCAGCGCCGGGAGGAGCTCGCTCGACAGGTAGCTACCACCAACTCCTCACAGTCATGTGAAAACGCAACGATTCCTGCATTGCTTTTCCACATGACAAACCCCTCCCTGCGACTACAGACCTTGTTCTCGCAACTAATAAACACTTAAGTAATGCAATACTTAATGACAACTTTAAAAATACAAAAGAAACTAATGAAAGTATTATTTCGATCATGTTAAAGGTCCAGTCAGGTGTAGTTCGAGTGCTTACAAGAATAATTTCTTAAATTCGTTACTGTTGTTACTGCCTTAGTGGCTGCTCGAATGTTAACTGGACATTCCTTACATGCACATTCTCCTGCCAAGGCAGGATGCCCTGCCCTTATGTAAGTGCCGTCGTGGCAGATCGCTAGTTTTTTAAAACTGTTCACTTGACTGTCCTTGGCAGTCACGTAGTCTATAAGTCAGGTCGGAAGACTGAGCAAGAGCCAGAAGCAGTAAGAATTTAATGGAGTTGCAGCTTGAGGAGCCAGTCGTGAATCCTGAAGGTATTTCTTGAATTAATTTTTTGTATAACAACATTTTCTGTAACATAAAGGTGATTCGCCAAAGCTGGCAGGGGATGAGTGATTGAACGTTTGTATGTGTGTATGTCAAAATGACATTAAACTGGTTGAATTGACAGGATGTTCATTTAAGAATTCAGCTTTTGTGAATTTACCTTTATCAGGTTAAAATTTAATGTGATATGTAATCTTAGTTTTCTTGAACAAGGGAATGATTTAATTAATCAAGATGACCATTTCACCCCTCAACAAAGATTTGTTTTTGTTTTATCTTATTATAAGATTATAACTTATGTGAATACAGGAAAAAGAGAGCTTGAACTCTTATTATATTATGATATAAATATGCATTTAATAATTTGTAGAATATGGCCAATGCAAGCTTTAACTTCTTTTATTATTAAGTCTTTGGTTTATCAATGTTGAACCACAAATGTTTAAAACTGTGCTAATATTTATTTTCTGTCATTCAGGAGGAGGAAGCTCGTAAAAGGAAAGAGCTGGAGGATATCATGGCGGAAAATAATAGACGGATTGAAGAAGCCCAACGCAAGTTGGTAAGTACATCTTAAATTATCAGCATTCCACACCACTTTGACCACACTGGTGACAGGCTCTGGCTCTTTCCTCGCTCAGCGCATTGCCATTGCAATTCAGCTAGGTAACTCAGTCTTTCGCGCCGTGCTGCAGGCGATCGCGGTGTCGCGTGAATTTTCCCTCGTCAGTGTGCGCTACGCGGAGAAAATCCTCCTCGATGATCTGCGCTGCTCCGCGCAGGCTTTTATGGGCACACTACGAAGTGGCAGCGGCATTGGGAATTAATCTAGGCCTAAATAGAATGTCTGCTAGACATAACTCTGTCATTAAATTTATGTTTTGAACCTCGTATAAAATTATGCCAAGGCTGTTTGTGTAGTATTATCGTTTTTTTTTAAGCGAAGTTTATGAGACTAGTTAGTAATGCCTTTGTTTGGAATTTTAACAAGTAAGATTAAAGGCTGGTGCCCACTAGACTCGCTCGCTAGAAAATATAGGAGGCGAATTATTGCGATTCGATTCGATTCGCTTCGGCGAGTCTAGTGGACGCCAGCCTTAAAAATCCAAATAAATCCGTCTGACTCTACTGCTAGATTTTGCGTATAATGTGCTAACTTAATTTTCAGGCGGAGGAACGGTTAGCGATGATCGAAGAACAGAGGAAAATGGATGAAGAAAAACAAAAACTGAAAAAAGAACAAGAAAAGAGAATTAAGGAGGAACAAAAGAAAATCTTAGGTAAAAACAACTCGCGACCTAAATTGTCGTTCTCCCTGAAACCACTCTCATGAGTACAAAACATGTGGATTGTGAACTTTGTGTAACATGCATTCATAACATTCTCCTAAGTAGGTGTAGCGTAAACTAGTATTTTATTCAACATTATCTTAACTTGATTGTCTATAACATTTGTGGCCAAATCTGGTAGTTCATAAAATACAACTAGATTGTTTCAATTTTCAATCACATGAAGGGAAATAAATAGGTACTTACATGCAAATGCATTAAATCTGGGTGTATTTTTTTAATATGTTACTGCATACTGGAAAGCATGCAGTGTATTGCAGTTAGCTAAAAACAAGCTGCAGTATCTTGTTTAGAGCAGACATCTCACAACTGTCTTAAACAAAGATTTAAGTATTCAAATGTAAGTAAGAATGTAAAAACAGTAGGTACCGCTTAAGTTGATTCTGAAGAGGCCTTGCCAAAAAGCGTTTTTTAAGCGGGAAAGCGTCTTTTATTGTAGTAAATTAATGAGGGGCAGAAGACATGGTGAACTTAGCCAACCATCAGTTGACACTTTACGAAAACCAATATTTAACTGTCATCGATTGTTATGTGTTTTTGGTATATCATTGATTGTAGTATATATTTTGTCACGTGAAAACCAAGACTCACTAATTACTACCTATAAGTTCAGAGCCATAGTGAACCGTACTAGTAACAAAACAAGGTTGATATTTGTTTTTATTTGCAATTAGTGAGTTTTGTTTGTCACCTGACGATATGGTATTTACTCTTTTGTGGCATAAGACGAAACAGGAGCTGAGTTTTAAATATTTTAGGTAAATATACCCGTCTCGCTAACGGAAGCGGCACCTAAAAGTAGTGCGATAAGGACAAGGCGAAAAATCCTGCGTAAAAATCTCAAAAATCGAGGTTTCGTACTCCTCTGTTTCCTCCTCCAAAACTTAACCAATCGTAACCAAATTTGGAAATCTAAATGATTATGAAATTATCTGTGTCAGACCGTTTTGCTTTTTTGGGTAATTGATATCAGTTTTGAATGCGACGCCTCTCATTGCGGCATAGTCAATTAGGCCATTTTGGCCATTTTTGAAGGGCTCTAGCGCCTTAAACAACAAAAATATCAAAAAAGCAAAACGGTCCGACACAGATATTGACAATATTAATCTGTGTTCAAAAAATCATTGCTCTAGCTTCAAAAACCACGGAGGAAAACGAGGAGTACGTTTGTATGGAGAAATGACCACTCCCGTTAGCTCATAACAGGCTAAATTATTGTTTATTTAGGAAGTAGACGCTTTACCTATGTATAAAAATCGAAAATGTCTGCTGTAAACGACATTGCACTTGTCATACTATTATGTTTATATCGTCAGGTGACAAGCAAAACTCACTAATTACCACCACAAGTTCATAGCCATAGTGAACCATATTAGTACTTACATAAGGTTGATTTTTGTTTAATTATTTTTTAGTAATCAGTGACTTTTGCCTGTCACCTGACGATATATTAGCTTTGAAATACGGAAAGAAGCACACAGAGAAGATATTTGAGTCGCTTAACTTCAAAGTCGGGTAAATCCATCTATCAGATTATGCGATTTTGGTATAAAAAAAGTTAATAGGGTAGATATTTGCTGAGAGGGTCGAATGGATTTACCCGAGTTTGAAGTTAAGCGACACATTTAACCATAGCGGCCCACCATATAATAAAAATTACAGTCAAATTAGAATCAATAGCATTGAATTTGTGTCATTTTAAAATCGAACTAAACAAAATAAAAGCAACTCTGTTCTATTTAATGATTTAAATTTCATACGAGGTAATTTCTACAGTAAATTAGGACCGTGGGACGCTAGTGGTTATAATATAACCCTATTACCAGAAACATGAATAACATGATGGTTAATCATAAATAAGTTGTACGTATGAGTAATCTTTTATAGTCTGTATCTTTAAGTATTAAAAAAAAGTAAACAAACAATTTTTGGGTAGTTATAACATTTATTGGTTAACCAACCAAATACAAAACCGCCCGGATCTGTCACTGAACGATCTGACTTTAACCTACATTATTTGATCATGTAACGTTTTCATCTACCCTCAACTGGCTTAATTTGAGGGTAGATTTTGTTTACTTTTATTTAAATGCCTAAAGATACACAGTATATGTCCGGAATTTATTCACTATTCACATTTTATCATTGTAAATTTGATCGTAATATATGTCTTAATTTGATTATTTATCGGCCAGGGGCCTATTGCATAACAAACTACAACTAATATTATAAGCGGAACTCCTTTTCTAATTTCGCTTATTAAATAAGGAGTTCCGCTTGTAATATTAGTTGTAGTTTGTTATGCAATAGGCCCCTGGATGTAATCTTTACTTTTAAATGTACGAATCCTAAAAATTAACTTTGATAAGATGGTGCGTTTTTTTAACAACTAATACAAGCAATACCTGCCATTGATAATATATGTCCGTGGACTGCCTTCTACATATAAGAAGTAACTGCTCAATAGAATAATGCAATAGTAAACTATAGAATGCAGTAAAATAGCCAATATTCTTTTCCTTCCATTACTAATTATGATGTTGATGAGGTTATTTTATGCCTCGGTATGTTAACTGAAACGTCTATCAATTTAAGTATTGAAAAGGGGGCATTCCAGCCATTCTACGAAAATGTCGCTTACGTAACAATTCTTTTAATACTTCTGAAAATTCAGAGAAAGCTATATAGGGCCTGGTAATATTTCATGGCTTGGCAAACAAATTGACTGTATATTCTCGAACTTTACTGATTTCATTGACTTAGCTGCCATACAAGGTAAACGCGTTACGTAAGCGACATTATCGTGGAATGCCCCAAAGATACTTTCAGGAAGAAAGGTTTATTCACGATAAGAATGGGGATCTTTTAGGTTTATCAGTATCAGATAGCTTTTAATAACAAGTTAATAATTAATCTGAAACGTTGCCTTTATGTGAGTAGTCACATTCATAGAGATACGCTTGATACATAGTTAAAGACTGTCACAACATGATTGTTGTATTTATGTCATGTCAAAAAAAACAATTTCAAAGGTATAGTTTGTTATAGACATTGCAATAATACATTACATAAAAGTAAGCTGTTTTAACATAAGGGAAACAATCCATGCGTCAACAATATGTAACTTTTGCATATGGGTTTTCAAATGGTCACAACTATTAAAGCGCTTATTACAATTACACGGCCGTCGGGCACTTTTTCTAGAGAAACTGACCGGCTCTCCAACAAAATATGCCGAGCAACCGTGTGGATGTAATAAGCGCTTAACTTGGGATAAAGAGAGTAGGGATCCTTTACCTTATCTGTTGGAGCGTGTTGAGTGATTTTTCTATTTCCCATGAAAATTTTAAAGTTCAAATTGTGGTACACTACATTTTATTATTATAGTTTCTGCACTACTTCAATGTTCGGCGTATAAAGTCTAGTTTTCATTAAATTACTCATTATTAATAATGAGTAATTGATTAAATTCAATTACTCATTATTAATGCTAAAAGACATACAGTTTCACTAATAGTGCTATCGGGTGATTTATGTTTCTTATGTTTGCTAAGCCTTTTTGTAAATTAACAGCGTTCAGCATATTAGCTTCATGAGAATAAAGTACAGTCGAGTCGAGTATTCAAATGTGTGCATTAACCTTTCATATGTGGATGTGTGTGTGGTGATCAAATATCGTGGGCTCAAACCTCGGTTACGCTGTATAGAGAAGAAAAAAGAATATAAAACCGGGCAAGTGCGAGTCGGACTCGCGCACGAAGGGTTCCGTACCTTAATGCAAAAAAAAAAAGCAAACAAAAAACGGTCACCCATCCAAGTACTGACCACTCCCGACGTTGCTTAACTTTGGTCAAAAATCACGTTTGTTGTATGGGAGCCCCATTTAAATCTTTATTTTATTCTGTTTTTAGTATTTCTTGTTATAGCGGCAACAGAAATACATCATCTGTGAAAATTTCAACTGTCTAGCTATCACGGTTCGTGAGATACAGCCTGGTGACAGACAGACGGACGGACGGACAGCGAAGTCTTAGTAATAGGGTCCCGTTTTACCCTTTGGGTACGGAACCCTAAAAATCGGCTAGGAACCAGGTCGTACAAAGACGAAAAGGTTAAAGCATCTCGAAAATGCAATACTTATCTACAACATATGTAAAAAAATGCACCCGTTTTGTCACCTGACTGTACAAAATACGCTAATAGTGCATATATAGTTGTAGATATTATTTTAGGTGTAAAATAAACCTTGAAATGCTGAATGCACTATGACGCCGTTGTAATTTGCAAACAAATGTCTAGGCTTATAAATTACTGCTAAGAATATTATTATGTATAGGTTTATTCTGTTTGTATCAGGTTTATCTATCGTTATCAAACATCGGTAAGTTTCGCAAAAATGTCGGTTAAAGCCTGACCAGTAATATATGGGGCATTATCTATGAAAAGGGACCTTATTGTCGATGGCGCTTACGCCGCACAGTGTCGCGCGGCATTGTATTTATATCGGAGCATCGTAAGTAATAGCGTAAGCGCCATCGACAATAAGGTCCCTTTTCATAGATAATGCCCCATATGATCATTGTCAAGAGGGCGCTGTTATTCTCATGTATTGGGTGACAGTTCAGTATAGTATGAAAAAAATTAGTTCCAGTGAAATTCCGCAACATGGCGCGTATTCATAATTTTATTATATTCCTGGTCAGGGTTTACCAATGTTTGGAAACTATACAATTTCTTGTAAACTTATTTATATTAGCATTCTTTTTTTAGTGGTATGATTTCGAAATTAATTACTTGTTGTACTGTACATAACCTACTAGCATTTCTACAGATGAATACATAATTATTTAAGGTACTATAGTTTATTATTGGACGTAAGGTTACGCCTTGAACAAGGCACTGATTTATCTATGGAAAACAATTTGTTATGCTTAAATTCTCTGTACTCTAGAATTTTACATCCACAGCGGAGATCGTGAACTGTTTTAGCAAAGTATCTATTATTTTTCAGTAATGAGCAATTCTCAAAAAGTTTGTACATTACGATCACATAAATTAGATTTCTATAAAAATTGGTATGCTGGTAAAGTACACGAAGCTGAACAACTTCCACCATATTTCCCAAAATGTCCCAGAAAGTTTCTAAGAAACATTCCTTTTTAGTTACCAGATTTCCGTACAAGTTTGGTAACAAAAAAGGAATGTTTCTTAGAAACTTTCTGGGACATTGGAAGTTGTTCAGCTTCATGTACTTTACCAGCATACCAATTTTTATAGAAATCTAAGATGTGATCGAAATGTACAAACTTTTTGAGAATTGCTCTAATATAACTTTTTCCGTGAGATTCATTCACCCAATTGTTATTGTTTCATAAATAAAATCTTAGACTAATAAAAGTGTTTTATTTTTCTTGTTATGAAATATATAGGTTTTTATATCAAATATCGATCGAAGAGAAGATCTTACATTTTTTGTTTGTCTTGATTTGTTAGTGCCTCGCAAATTCAGGAAAAGTTGTTTAAATCCTCGGTGAGAGTCAGGATCGCGGGTGTACCTAAATAAAAATAAACAAAAAGCATACCATATTTTAGTACCTAATTTGTACTATTTGGTACCTCCTTTAAAAAAATTAGTACCTCACGGTATTAAAAGTTATTACCAAAAAACATTACACCCGCCATTCTGACAGTCAGAATGGCGGGTGTATTTTTATTACGCAATGATCCCCGCGATTATTGATAAATTCTATAAAAGCCAAATTTTAGTACCTTTTTAGTACTTTCATATTCAATTATAAATTGAGCCATTTTATTTGTGGTTTCCGAGTTTTACTCATTTTACACTTTACATTGCTATTACAATTTTGCAGGCGCTGTAATTTTCCACCGTATCGATTTCGTTTTTAAGAAAAAACGCTACGCTACAACTATTGTTATTACGCCAGGATTTAGTACCTTTTACGTTTAATTTGTTACCTTTTCACGATTAATCTGTTAAGTTCAATTAACTATGAAAATTACGTCTTACAAATGGCCAGGCGCCATGTCATAGAATTCTTCATATGAAAAAATTCTGCTCTTCATTGTGCTTGTAATTGTGTACCTAATACCTACTTTTAAGTATATGGTGATTAATGAAATAAAACCCGCAAATTATGTCTGTTTGTCGGTATATGACTTCTCGTCCCGTTGATGTCCTTTTTAGGGTTCCGTACCAAAAAAGTACAAAAGGAACCCTCATGGTGCGACTCTGTCCGTCTGTCCGTCCGTATGTCACATCGCTAAATATATCGAGAACTACGGAAGCTATCGATTTAAAATTTGGAATGATTATTTGTTTATGAATTTGTAATAATTATGGAAAATGCCCAATATAAAGAGGGGGCAAAATTTACAAGTCTATAGTTACTAGGTCGAGTAGGATATCATTTGAAAGCGCTCGAATTGAACATTACAAAACATTTCTTTTTCACACTGAAAAATAAATTTATATTTGAAGGAAAAATGTGAAAAACAAAACTATTAAGGTCAATGTGGCCAAATCCGTCAGAGGAGTAAATCCGTCCAACAACATTTGCGACTATTCTAACAACAGTATACACTTGCTGACTCGATCGCTAAAGCAGAGAGCATATTTAATACCAGTAGTCAAAAACAGATCACAACAGTAGTCAGAAACAGCGCTCAGTCGCCAGTAAATGAAAAAAAAATAACGCTATTAAAGTTCAGGTGCGCTCCGAACTTGATATCGAGCTAAGTGTGCTGCTCTGTTTTGTGAAGTTGGGATGAGACGATGTAAGTTAGGCCTTAATAATGGCTTATTTAGAATTTTAGACGATGCGAGAACTTGCATGCGAGTTTCATTACACTGCGGTTTTTGATCGGTCGGTTGAATTGGACGTAACCGACAGTCCGCAATGTAACTAAAATGCATGCGAGTTCGCGCGCAGTCTAAATCAGCCCCTAGTATGTTTATTATTGTTCGATATGCATGTTTATCGGTCTTTTTATCCATTTTACATTATAATCTCTTGGTGAGAAACCATGGGTGGTTAAAATTTGTGTTTACAAAACTATCGAGCGGACAAATCCGTCAATTACGAAACGGGAAAAATCGTCATGTGCCGGAATTTCCCTATTTCATATATTGCCAACCTTTTTTGATTTGACTCACTTAGGTAAGTATAACTCATGTCATACTCATGCAGTGATGCGAGATTTTTACTGAATTGTCAAATTTCTCATATAAATTCGTGGTAGCTTTCGTACATCAATCTAAGATATCTGTGCTGTATTATTTAAAATTAAAAAGTAGTTTTTATTTTTAAACTTTTTTTAAAGGTAATTTAAAAATAGGACGGATTTGCCCCAAGAATATATTTGGGAATAAAATCTAAATTTAACCTTAAATTGAGTTCACTAAGGTTTAGTTTCGATTAAGGGTATAGTGGTATTTATGTTCACCTTGACCGTAAGTACCTACATGTTTGTAATACGTCACGATACAAGAAAAAATCGTTGGTTGACAGAAATGCCCCAAACCCTAGGGAAAATCCGTCAACTGACATGTCTTTAAAAAAAACATATTTAAATAACCAGCAGTACTAGGAGTTTAATATGAGTACCTTTATATAAATAAATAATTAATATTGGGGACATCTTACACAGATCAACCTAGCCCCAAACTAAGCAAAGCTTGTACTATGGGTGCTAGGCGACGATATACATACTTATATAGATAAATACATACTTATATACATAGAAAACACCCATGACTCAGGATCAAATATTAGTGTTCATCACACAAATTAATGCCCTTACTGGGATTCGAACCCAGGACCATCGGCTTCGCAGGCAGGGTCACTACCCACTAGGCCAGACTGGTCGTCTATATCTCATAGGTTAAATAAATGCTTAATCTATTACAGTGATAAGGTTTATTAAAAAGTTAATATCATCATAGTCATGACCGGCCAAAGTGAACTTAAACTATGACGGAAATGCCCTCATTGACCTTAAATCCCCCCCCCCCCCCCCCCCCCCCTAAGTATCCCCGAAAAACCAACATACATACAGTGAGTATTTTAGTTACTAAACGTGTCTGAACACCAAAAATTTAGTCGAGAAGACTAGTAAGAGTGGTGGAGTGAGGCCACGGGGAGGCTCACTCGCCAGAAAAAATAGAACAAAATGGATCCATTCGACTAATCTACTC
The DNA here is from genome assembly GCF_910591565.1 of Cydia splendana. Classification (NCBI taxonomy): domain Eukaryota; kingdom Metazoa; phylum Arthropoda; class Insecta; order Lepidoptera; family Tortricidae; genus Cydia; species Cydia splendana. The sequence goes on along the minus strand of NC_085964.1, from coordinate 17,919,716 downwards.
GACTAAATTGTTGGTGTTCAGACACGTAATACTCGCAACTCGCCACTCGACTATGTAGTCCGAACTAGGCTAGACATTGATAGTGAGAGTCAGGATGGCGGGTGTACCTAGATAAAAATAAACAAAAAGCATACCATATTTTAGTACCTAATTTGTACTATTTGGTACCTCCTTTAAAAAAATTAGTACCTCACGGTATTAAAAGTTATCACCAAAAAACATTACACCCGCCATTCTGACAGTCAGAATGGCGGGTGTATTTTATTACGCAATGATCCCGCGATTATTGATAAATTCTATAAAAGACAAATTTTAGTACCTTTTTAGTACTTTCATATTCATTTATAAATTGAGCCACATTACTTGTGGTTTCCGAGTTTTACCTCATTTTACACTTTACATTGCTATTACAATTTTACAGGGCGCTTCGATTATTCACCGTATCGATTTCGTTTTTAAGAAAAAACGCTACGCTACAACTATTGTTATTACGCCAGGATTTAGTACCTTTTACGTTTAATTTGTTACCTTTTTCACGTTTAATCTGTTAAGTTCAATTAACTATGAAAATTACCTCTTACAAATGGCCAGGCGCGATGT